>NC_138172.1:95864378-97190628 GCF_964165515.1 Mesoplodon bidens | reverse complement strand
TGTAAGCAGATATACTGTATATCTGTTGTCTTAAAATTACATGGTGGGGGAAATTTGGAAAAAAAGGTCCAAAAAATCTCTTTATGAGAGCAATAATGAAAAAAAGATTGAGAAACACAGCTCTAGACACAGTAGTGAACACATGAATGCTGTATTGCTGCCCCTGCTGGTGCTGCCTTGAATTCTAATCATAGCATCGCTCTCTTAAGGATCATGGTCTGATGGGAACATCCGACTGACAGAGTCTATAGCACGTGACCCAGTTCTAGTTGTAGGGGTGGGAAGAAGGAACATCTGCCCCCTTGTCCTTCTGTTGCAGCTGTCAGAGTCCAGATTTCCCCTAAGACTCACAAAATAGGGGATTCTCCTCCCAAAGACTGAAGGAGGTCTAGGTCTTCTGAACAGTCGTGGGCCTTGAGGAGCTTGAGGGCTCCATCTTGGGAACTCCTGGTACTGCTTCCTTCCAGAAAGTAGAATTTACTCAGCAGTGCTTGTGGGGAGACATCAACTATATCTTGAGTTATAAAAGTCTACCGGAGGTTTATTCATCAGAGCAGCTTTTAAAATAGGCAACGGTCTAGTTCAGGGTTCTTGAGTGAAAAGCGTGAGATAAGAGAGCTATCCTTTTTGACAGCCCCTTGGATTTGGACCTTTAAGTTCATGCACGTATACATTTTGGAAATCGGGATTTAGAATTTCTAATTCAGCTACATGTGCCCCCCACCCCAAATGGCGTGGTGGAAAGATCACACTATACTCAGGAGATCTCAGCCTTGCCCATGGCCAGCGGTGGGACACAAGCAAGTCTCTTGCTTCTCTTACCTGTATGAGGAGGGTGCTGCAGTACAGGATTTTAGGGTCTTTTCTATCTCTACCATTTTATAGATCGAGGGAGGTAGGAAGAGGGGATGGAGGAAAAGAAGAAAGGGAGGAACAGAAATAGGCATCGTGGCTTTTGCATGTGTCATGGCCCTTTAATTCTTCTAATAATACCAAGAAGACTTTCTTATTTTCACTGGATAGTGAGGAAGTGGAAGTTCAAAGAGGTTAAGTCACCTGCGCAAGTTCACTCAGAAACTAAACAGCACTCAACCAAGATTTGTCTGGTTTTGAAAGTCATGTACTTTCCACCAAACTGCACTGTCCCATGCTCTAAGGGAAACATTAGAGTCAGCAACTGCATGTGTTTAGGTGTTTTTCTTTCCCCTGATTTTGGGTGCATTCTCTTAGATGCCTCGGTGTCTCCCATGTTGCTCAGATCCTAAGCTATCTCATCCTGGCATGCATGTCTTTGCCAGTGTCCTACATTCACTCTCTTTCCTTCTTTATTTTCGGCTTTCCTTGCTCTCACTGAAATGCACAGTCAGGAGACTGTAAAATGCACTGAATGAACTACCCAGGCTCTCAGGACTGAGTGCTGATAGCTTTCTAATCTGGTTAATATATATGTTAATGGGAGAAGGGTAAAGCAGCAGCAGGTTTTTCTGCCGTGAGGCTGTGGAGTAAATTAGATGTCCATTTCAGTCCAATAGCTCTAAACATACATCCATATAAACTGTGAGTATAGGGCTGAACACCACTCATTCACAGCAGATATTGCTTCTAGTGTAGCAGCAAAAGCCTTGGACCATGAACTGGGAGAGCACAGTCCTAGCTCCAGCTCTGGGAGGAAGGAGAGGAGTGTGGTACAGAGCAATGAGAGGCAAAGGAGAGGATCTGAGCACGCTCCTTACTTAGTCACAACTCACTCCCATGGGCAGCCATCAGGTCTACCCCAGTCTGGGCTCACTCACCAGGTTCATGCGTGTGTTGCCCTGAGCAGAGATCGGAATGCAGACTGAATTAAAAGTTTGGAAATTCGATAAGAAACAGATGATGAGTGGCAATTTCTGAAAAGACGTGATTACTTTTTCTCATCTCAAAGAGTGTAATGATTAAATTTCCCCCATGGTAATCCCAAGGCAATGTGCTCCCGTGGGGAAAGCTGTGTATTGGCAATCAGAGGGCCCTGGTTTGGGACCTGGTCTTCAGTAAATCGAGTAAATCCTCTGAGCTTCCTCCCTCCCTTCCTTCCTTTTAAGTCAACTTTATTGAAGTATAATTTACATACAATAAGTGTACCCATCTTAAGTGTACAGTTGATAAGGTTTGATAAATGGATATGTTCACCATAATCAAGATATATGATTTTCCATCGGCCCCAACTTCTTTATTAGATATAAAGCTATAATGATTATTTAATTCTTCTTGAGTGAGTTTTGACAATTTATGACAATTTTTGGGCATAAAATCATTCCTAATGTTTTCCTTTTATGCTATCAATGTCTGTAGATCTTTAGTGATGCCTGCTTTTGCATTCTTTATATTGGTAATTTGTACCTTCTCTCTTTAGGTAGAGGTTATCAATTTTATTTTGAAATAGTTCTTTTGAAAGAACTAGCTTTTGGTTTTTATTGATTTTTTTCTATTGTTTATCCATTTTTTGTTATTTCTGCTTTTATCTTTACTATTCCTTCCTTCTACTTAGAGTTTAATATGCTCTCTTTTTCTAAGTTATTAATGTTGAAGTAGAGATCGATTTCAGATCTTTTTCTACTCTAAGCATTCAAACCTATACATTTCCCTTTAAGTACTGCTTTAGCTGCATCCCACAAATTTTGGTATTTGTGTTTTCATTATAATTCAGCTAAAATATTTTCTAACTTCCCTTTTCAGTTCTTGGAAATTTTGTAATTTGTTGTTTGATGACCAAATATGTGGATGTTGTCCAGATATCTTTTGTTACTAATATCTAATTTAATCAAAAAGTATTAGTGTGTTTTCTACCCTTTCAAATTCATTGAGATATGCATTATGGTCCAGTATATTGTGTGGCTTGGTGGATGTTCAACACGCACTAGAAAAGAATGTGCATTCTGTAGTTGTTAGGTCTAGTGCTCTTTAACTGTTAATTAAGTCAGAAGGGTTGATTATGGTTTCCAATACTGATTTTTATGTGTATGTGTTTTCATAGTACATATTTCTCTCTTCCTACTTATACTCTATCTGTATCTTTATAGTAAAGTGATTTTCTGTAAATTGTTGGATCTTGCTTTGTTACCCACTGTGACAATCCCTGTCTTTCAGTTGGAGTGCTTAGACTTATACACATTTAATGTAATTATCAATAGAGTTAGGTTTAAGTCTATCATCTTGGTATTTGTTTTCTGTATGTCCCATGTGTTCTTTGCTCCTTTTCCTCTTTTTCTGACTTCTTCTCCATCAATTACTTTTTAGTTTTCTGTTTCACTTCCTCTATTGGCTTACTAGCTGTATCTCTTTGCTTTCCTTTTTTAGTGATTTCTCTAAGATTTACAAAATGAATCTTAAAATCATCACAGAATATATTCAAATAATATTGTCATTTCACCTATAATACACAAGTTTTACCCACATTTACTTACATATTTACCATCTGTGACATTTTTCATAGCCTTGTACAGAGATGAGTTTCCATTTGTTAGTATTTTGCTTCTGCCTGAAGAACTTTAACATTTCTTATTGTACAGATTTGCTGGTGAGAAATTCTCTCAGCTTTTGTTTTACTAAAAAAAAATTTACCTTCATATTTGAAGGGTATTTCTTCTGGATATAAAATTCTATGTTGACAGTTTTTTCTTTATTTCAATACTTCAAAGATTTTCTTCCAATATCTTCTAGCTCACATTGTTTCAGATAAGAAGTCTTTGGGAATACTTATTTTTGTTCTCCATGTATAATGAGTCATATTTTTCCCTCTAGCTGCTTTTAAGGTTTTCTTTTTCTCACTGGCTTTTGAGCAATTCAATTATGATGTGCCTTGGTATGGTTGTCTTTGTGTTCATCCTGCTTAGGGTTTACTGAACTTCCTGTATCTGTGAGTTTACGGTTTCCATTAAGTTTAGAAATGTTTTATCCATTATGACTTTATTATTTCCATTTCCCCTTTTTATTTTCTGGGACTCCATTTATACTATGTTAGATTTCTTAATATTATCCCACATGCCACTAAGGCTCTATTCATTTTTTTTTCAATCTTTTTCTCAGTGCCTCAGTTTGGATAATTTCTGCACCTACGTCTTCAAGGGCACTGACCTTTTCTTCTGTGCTGTTTAATTTGTTGTTATTCCCATCAAGTGGATTTAACATTTTTTAAGACATAAGAATAGAACTTTTTGAGACCAGCTGGAAGTACTCTATCCTACACAAATACCTTATGACTTCCTCTACCCTAGGGCTTCTACGCAGAACCACCTTAACAAGTGCTAGCTGAATTACAAGCTAGTGTTAAGCCAATCTTGATCTTGATAGTTCTAGACCTGGCCCAAGTCTTATATTAGAGATAATAGCTGACTCTAGGAATGTGAATTCTCTAGATGCTTATCCTATTTTAGCTTTTCATCAGTTTTGGATCCTGCTCTATAAACACACACTTTTGTTCTGTTTTTGGTTTTTTTTGAATAAAATGTCACTTTAATTGAAATAGGCTATTTTCTAAAATCTTACATTTTATCAGTTTGCTTAAAATCTTAAGGAAATAATAAATAAAAATGGTATTTTCAATCATATAGTTTTAGTATTTAAAAGCCCAAGAGGCAATTACATCAGAAATTTACATATAACACCAATGCTTGCTTGCTTTACTTATTTATTTATTTTAAAATTTTTATTGGAGTATCTGCTTTACAATGTTGTATTAGTTTCTACTACAGCACAGTGAATCAGCTGTACATATACATATATTCACTCTTTTTTGGATTTCCTTCCCATTTAGGTCACCACACAGCACTGAGTAGAGTTTCCTGTGCTATACAGTAGGTTCTCACTGGTTATCTTTTGGGATTGACATATATACACTACTGATACTATGTACTGAAGAGTTCAGAACTTGAAAAATTGCATCCTGTTTAGTCATTTGCATTATATTTAGACAATGTTGAACGTTCAGTGGCCTGACTTATTTAAATAGTATCTCATCCTTTCACAGTTTTCTAGATTTGGTTGTTGGAGGACTTCAGTGAAAGACGTATTATCTTGTTAAATAAAACTATGCATATAATCTTGTTAAATAAAATAAAAATGTATAAAATCATCCTATTTCCTTAATTAAATTAATGATACTTGGAAGTTGTTTTAGTGACAAACATATATTAAGCCATCACTTGCTTTAGAGAAGGTGTTTTTTAACTACTCTACACACTTCTTAACATCGAAAAAATTTATAATTTATCATGATAGATGTTAATATTTATACAGGTATCTCACACTTTTCAAAAGTTTGCTTTATGCCACTTTGCTATTATTAAAGACTTACATGAGTATCTGTTTACACTAAGTGAACGAAATCCAAGAGGATTTTCAGTTTTATGAAAAAAAGACAAAAAGTGAAAATAGCATTTGGCATTTGTTTTGCAGCAAGCCATTATAGGGGCAGTACACTGCCCAAGCAGGGAGAGTGGATCACCAAGCTCCTTCCCTGGGAACTGCATTCAGCATCTCATCATCAAGCCACCATAGCTTTGAACTGTGTCCGTGAGCACCTGTACTTTATCTTGACTTACTCTAGGTATGCATTAGCAAGATCTGTTCTGAGGTAATCGCTTCTTGCTTTATACCATTTTGGCTTATGAAAGGTTTCTTAGGAATGCTCTACTTTTGGATAGGAGGGGAAACCTGTATTTATATATTTATACATATATACATATCATCTTATCAAAGAATAGCTTTTTATATTTTATTTTTATTTTTTTTAAGATTTATTTATTATTTAATTTATTTTTGGCTGCATTGGGTCTCAGTTGCGGCAGGCGGGATCTTTGTTGAGGCATGAGGGTTCTTCATTGCGGCATGCGGGCTTCTCTCTAGTTGTGGTGTGCAGGCTCCTGGGCATGTGGGTTCTGTAGTTGTGGCGCACGAGCTTAGTTGCCCTGCGGCCTGTGGGATCTTAGTTCCCTGACCAGGGATCGAACCCACATCTCCTGTATTGGAAGGCAGCTTCTTTACCACCTGACCACCAGGGAAGCCCCGAATAGCTTTTTAAATTGTGACCAAAAATCTTGTTTGTGTGCATAAGGGTTTTATTATGCCCAGAAATAGATGAAATCTGACACCTAAAATAACATTAAAGACAAAACTACAGAACCCCTAAAATGTGGAGTTTTTAACTTTATAAACCACCAAACATGCAAATTCCTCTCAACTTTGTATAGAAGAGCTCTAAAAACAACTGTCTTTATAATAAAGCCAAAAGTCCTCCTCTCTATGACCAGGACAAAACACTGAATTGAGACAGGGTTAATGCATTACAATTTGATCAATACCATCTAGATCTAATGTCACTCAATTTTGAGGCGGGTCTGTATGAGATGACAGGCAAGAGGCATGAAGAGGCGGGCAAAAAGGGCATGAAGCCTGGAACTGTATCACCATTTAAGTGAGTGTTGCTAAACGGTGGAGAGTGATATATGTGGAACCTAGAAAAATGGTACAGATGAACCGGTCTGCAGGGCAGAAATTGAGACACAGGTGTAGAGAACAAACGTATGGACACCAAGGGGGGAAAGCGATGGGGGTGGTGGTGGTGGTGGTGGGATGAATTGGGAGATTGGGATTGACATGTATACACTAATATGTGTAAAATGGATGACTAATAAGAAGCTGCTGTATAAAAAAATAAATAAAAGAAAAAAAAAAGTGTTTCCCAGACACTTAAGATTCTCCTTGTTCCTCTGAGTCCTGGGTCCAGCTAACATGGGCCTTGATAAATGATAAAAAAGTTGTCATCATTTCCTTTTCAGAACGTACATGCTCCTTCTCATCAACATTTAAAATACTTAGGACTTGCCTGTACTTTAGGGGGAAAAGCCCTTGACTACAAAATTCCCTTGAACTCTTTCCTGGCAGGCAAACGTTTTGAAAAAGTTTTCTGTATTTCCTATTCTCACGTTCCATTTTTCAGTAACTCTTCCAACACTGCTTCCACCATGCCAATGAAATTGCTCTTCACAAGTCAACAATGACCTTTTTACCAAATATAATACATGATCTCATTCCTTTTCTTTAAATCATATTTGATCCTGTTGACCACATTGTACTGAATTCTTGAATTCCACGAGACCACTCTCTCCTGTTTGTTTTTTTTCTCACTAGCTTCTCCATAAGCTCTTCTCCCTTTGATAATTTCCTAAATATTGGTGATCTTTAACTTGCTTGGGCCTCATCTTTTCTCATTTTTTGAACTCTACTAGGGAAGTTCATAAAAAAAAAAAAAAGGTGGAAAGAGTGGAGAGGAGAAAGCCCAGGAGAAGGTGACAGAGAGCCGATATGGAGGGGGAGGGGGAGTACTCACGTGGGTTAACGTCCAGCCAGGATGCCCAGATGTCTCCAGAAGGAAGGAGGTCCCGCATTTGACAGTCCAAACAGAGCCCTCCAACTCCGGCCGCTTGCCCGGGATCACGATGCTGTGACCAGCCCGTCTGCCTCCAATGTCGGGTCGGCCTGGAGGGCTGGGGGCGATCCCATCCAGGGTCCGCATCCACGACACCGCCGCCACCTCCTACTTCCGGGATGACGCCTAGCACCTGGTGGTCCTGAAGACAGCGCAGGACCGGGGCATTTCCCCCAGGCAGAGTCTGCAGGCGCAAAGTTCCAGAGGCTCCACCACGGGCCCCGCCCCCTCACGAGCCGAGCGGGACCTGGGGGCACGGGCTGCCTGGTGACGCCGACACGGAGAAGCGGGTCTTTCTGCTTGTGGACGCGCAGGCCCCATTCGACGTGCTGGAGAGAGACATGCTCGACGGGGCCTCCTCACCCGCCCTCCGCTGGGCCTTCATAAAGTGACCGTGTCTCCACAGAAGCGGACACAGGCACCGTGCGAGCCTAGGCGGGCGGGTCCTCTGCCGGGTGTCCGCGCGCAGCCGCGTCTCGCCCAGGCCTCGCGCGCCTCTCAGCCCACGTCGGCGCCGCCACCCGCGCGCCTACACCTGAGCTGGGGCCTAAACGCAGGCAGACGCCGCGCCGAAGCTGGGGCCGCCGCTGCAGACGTTCGCGCGCTGCGGGCCGAGTACCATGTGCCTGCCTCTGACTACGAGTTCATTAAGTTCTTTGTCCACCGGCGGCGGCGGCTCTGTGGGCACAGCCGCGAGTTTCCCGTCGCTGGGCCTGGGGCCCCTCATCCTGAGGAGAGTAGCCGGCGCGCTGAGACTTTCCCCGGAGTGAAGGACGGCTCGGCCTTCTCACGGTAAGGACAGGCCTGGGGGCCTCGCGGGTATCACCGCCTGCGCCGTCCTGCTGTGTTGGGAAGAGGTTCCTGGCGTCCCTTTCTTCCGCTTCAGTGCGCTGGGGGCCGGGCTAGGGGCTCGGCTAGGGGCTCAGGGTGCCGGTGGCCCAGGTGGCCCTCTGCTGCCCAGGTGCGCCCGTATATCAGCAATTTATCAAGCAACGTAACATGCTAACTCGTTTTATCAGCCAAAAAATAAAAAAGTAAAAAATTTCAGACATTAAATTTTGCACCTCTAGAAGTCCCACTTGGTTCTTCTTAATATTTTCTGTGTCTCTCCCCAAGACATTCGTGTTTCTCTTTACACACTTGAACGTATTTATAATAGATGTATTAACATTATTTTCTGATAATTTCATCATCTTTGTCATTTCTGTGCCTGTCTTGGTTTATTGATTTCCCCCTTGATTGATTGTCCCATTTCCCTGCTTCTTTGTCCAGGGATTATTGGTGGGATGATGGAGGGTGTGAATTGATTGGGAGCTGGATTTTTCCCTTTTCATCTTTTAATGAGTTTGAATTTTGTTTTGGCAGGTATTTAAGTTATTTGTGGATCAATTTGGTTCTTTTTAGGCTGTTTTAAAGTTTTATTAAGGCAGCCCGAGGGTAGCCGTTATTTTAGGGTTAATTTAGCTCCACTTCTAAAGTATGGCTCTTCTGGGGCCCATACTAATGTCCTGGTGTTCAGTGTGTTCTCTTCGGTGTAGCTGGTTGGAATGCAAATGCTCCTACCGCTACGATGAACTGTAGAAATTGTTCAGCTTTATAATCTATGATAGTTGTTCTAGGCCTGACTTTGTGGAAATTCACCCTATATATATATATATATATATATGTATATATATACCACTTAATATTCAGCAAAAATTCAAGGGTAGCCCTATTCAGATCTCTGAAGCATTTTCTCTATGTAGCTCTGATTTCTCCAGTACTTTGTCCCATATGTTCTAACCACTTTAGCCTCCCTGGATTCAGATGTCTGTATTCGCAATTCATTGAGACTGCCGTGCTCTGCTTGGGTTCCCTTGTCCTGTGTCAAGGTCCAGAAACTGCCTGCAGGAAGAAAGCTGGCCAAATTGTTGTGCTCACCTTACTTGCTTTTGTCCTTTCAGTGATTACAGTTTTTGCACTGCCTATTTTCCAGTAACTAAAAACACTTGTTTCACACATTTTTGTCTAGGTTTATATTTGTTTACAGTGGAAGAAAAAGTGTAGTACTAGATAATTAAATTTGGATGGAAGTGAAAGTCCTCTGAGTCTATTTCTTATTCAGTAAATTATAGGTTCTAACAATATTTGCCTGGCCTATTTCACTAGATGGTTATGAAGATAAACTGAGATAATGTACATGAAATTGCTTTGTACACCGTAAAGTATTATACAAGCTGGAGGTATAATAATAACAATAACAACAACAATAACAATCATGATTGAATAAATCAGGAAGCACTTCAGTAAGACACAGCTCTTGGTGATTAAAGAATTACAAAGAGGGTCTTCCCTGGTGGCGCAGTGGTTGAGAGTCTGCCTGCCGATGCAGGGGACACGGGTTCGTGCCCCGGTCCGGGAAGATCCCGCATGCCACAGAGCGGCTGGGCCCGTGAGCCATGGCCGCTGAGCCTGCGTGTCCGGAGCCTGTGCTCCGCAATGGGAGAGACCACAACAGTGAGAGGCCCGCATACCACAAAAAAAAAAAAAAGAATTACAAAGAAATACTTCCAATCTAGGGAGTTACAATATATACATTGAAAGTCCACAACAAAACAAGATGGCAAATAGTATGTGCCATATAATAACATTATAGCTACTCTTCATTGAATACTTAAGACATGCTAGCTAAGTTCTTTATAAACATTACTTCATGTAACCCTTAAGAATCTTGAGAAGTAGATATTAGTATCTCTTCTCCACAGATCAGGGAGCAAGGTTCAGGAAGGTTAAGTAACTGAGAAAGTTTACATAGAATGTGCTAGAGCTGGAATTTAGACATATAGTTATATCTTGACTCTCCATTAGGAGGTTAGACCATGAGTTTTATGAATTCTGAAGATAAAAAGAGATGTGTTGGCTTGAAGGCTGTGTGAATGCTTTATACAGGAAGTGGGAGTTTAGATGGATCATCGAAGAAAACTTAAATAAGAGTAAATAGGAATTCAGTTTTAGAAGAAAGGGATTACAGAAGCAAAGACATAAAGATAATGTGTTCCAGAGACAGTAACTAGAGTAATTTTACTAGTTTGTAGGAGTAGGAGCTAAAGTTGCAGCCACACTGAGTAAAATGGTGATAAATTAAGTTTAAGATATTAATCCATTACTTCAATCTTAACATATCTTCAAATGTAATGCAAGTGTTGGTTGTTATTCTTGTTACTTAAAAAAATAGTAACCAGTGGCAACATATTTGACTATTAAGTGCTTTCCACAGACATTATTCCATAATCTCATAGTCTTACATAATATCCATTCATTTTTTTAATATCTGTGAGTGTCTACTCTGTAGTACGCATTGCACTAGGCATGGAGGATATAAAATTAAATCTGATATTGCTCCTGTTTTCAAGGAATTCACAGTTAATTTTCCAGTGGGAAGGTCTGTCAAGCAGATAGACATTTAGGGGTAGAATTCTGGAGAGAAGTCAAGGCTAAAAATGTAAATTCTGGAGTTGCTGACATGTGCATAGGGAACCTGTGCATCTAGAAAGAAAAACAGTGGTGAGATTTAAGAGAGCAAACAAGAGCAGCTGGAAACTTTAAAAAAGTTTCTGAGTCACACACACACACACACACACACACACCTATTTTAGCTAATCTTGCACTAAGGAGGTAATGAGAAATGTTATTTTGCAGTCACAGAGTAATTATTACAATATGCACATTCCCTTGAATCAGTGGAGTAGGGGAATGTGAATCATTTTCTCAGGACTCTCACTCTTGGGGTAGAAGAAGATAGCTCATTTCCAGAGGTAGAGCTGAACTGTACTCAGTGTATTTGGGACTCCTCTCCATTTCTTCAGGAAAAGATTTTATGGGGAATTAACAGCAATAAAATCTTACCATCCACCTATGACATACCCAGGGATTTCTTTATCCAGCCCTATATTACAATGGAGCAGACTGTGGGAGGGTTCTGAATAAAAGGACTGGGGAGATCCAGGGGCCCTGAAACCCGCTGCAGAACTTGGCCCCTAGCCCGGGATCCTGGAGGTCATAATCATTAAGAGTAGCCAGTGAGGGAGTTATCCCCACAGGGATGCTGGGTGAAGAGATGTTCAGTCTGGGACAGAAAAAGTGAGGAGAGGCAAAGGTGAGGGCCAGAACACTGCGGAAGGCCTGTGATTAGGATGTGGGAGAGACAAAGGGATGGAGTGAAACAGAAGATGAGAGCAGTTTCAGGAAGGTGTTGAATCAGAAGATGAGGAAAAGAGATTTCATCAGAATCAAATACGGCTAAGGGAAAGAACACAACAGGTTTATAAAGATCTTAGATCCGGCTTTTCAAAGTCATTGGCAAAATTTTGGAATATCCTTTCTGATCTTCTTAACTTTCTGAGATCACCAAGGTGTTTTGTTAGCTGCCTTTTTGTTTCAGAAAGCTGATTCTGCAGATCAAATCAATTTATATATATATATATATATATATATATATATATATACACATAAACTAGTAATAAGCATATTTGCTACTTAAAGATCATCTTACAGAGATCAATATGGGAGAAAAGAGGTTAAATATTAATGCATATGTAAGTTTATAACAATTGATAAAAGCAAGTTCAGGTGCCTTCTCTGTCCAGAAGCCAGTGGCTCCCCTTTGTCTATAAGCCAGAGCACTCCTTCTTCCATCTGAAGATCAAAACCCTGCCATTGAGCTTTGTCTCCCAGGACAATGACCCTGAACCCACTTATTCTGCCCACATGTGTACCTTTGCTTACCCCTCTGCTTAGACTTTCTTTGACACATTCATTCAACAAGTATTTAGATGCCTTCTGTTTACCATGTAAGGGGATTACTATGGAAACTAAGATGGCAATGGTCCCTGTCCATGTGGAGCTTGACATCTTGTGGGAGAGGAAGACATTAAATAACACATATAAGCGGTGTGCAGAGGAAATTGATATAAAGCTATGAAGGTTAAATAAAAAGAGCTGGACTCAATTTGGGGTAGAGGGGGAACCCTAAGCTGAGATCTGAAAGGTATATAGTAGTTAATTTGGTAAAAGGTGGGGGAAGTGTTGGAGGTAGAGAGAACACTGTGAAGGGGCACAGAAGAAAAGAAGAAAACAGCACAAGGTGAGGTAGTGAGGAAGGCAGGGGCCAGGTTTTGCCACAACCTGGGCCAGAGTGAGGCTTTGATCTTTTTCCAGCTGGAAATTGGAAGTAACGCAAGGATATAAGCAGAGTGATTACACAGTCATATTTATGTTTTAAAAGATCATTCTAGGGCAGTATGCATGAATAAAATTATTTTTGTATAACAGCAAGGTAAATGAAATTTAAAGGAATTATATACCATGACCAACAGGGGTTTGTTCTGTGATGAAAGCCTGGTTCAATATGAAAACTAGTCAATGTAATCCACCATGTTAACAGCTTAAGGAGGAAAGCCACATGATCGTATCAATCAGTGGAGGATAAGTACTTGACAAAATCCAATACCCATTCATGATAAAAACTATCAGCAAAATAGGGATAGAGCGGACCTTCCTCAATCTAGTAAAGAATGTTCATAAAAAAGCCTGTAGCTTTTCCTTCTAGGATGGGGGACAAGCAAGGATATCCACTCTGACAACTGCTGTTCAACATAGAACTGGAAGCTCTAGCCAGTGCAGTAAGGAAGAAAAGGAACTAAAAGGCGTATGGATTGGAAAGGAAGAAATAAAACTGTCCCTATTTTCAGATTACATGTTGTTCCACATAGAAATCCCAAGGAACGTACAAAATAACTCCTGCAACTATTTAGTGAGTTCAGTATAGATACAAGGTCAACATAAGAAACCTATTGTATTTCTATATACTAGCAATTAACACATGGAACCTGAAATTAAAAATACAATACTAGGGCTTCCCTGGTGGCGCAGTGGTTGGGAATCCGCCTGCCGATGCAGGGGACACGGGTTCGTGCCCCGGTCTGGGAAGATCCCACATGCCGTGGAGCGGCTGGGCCCGTGAGCCATGGCCGCTGAGCCTGCGCGTCCGGAGCCTGTGCTCCGCAACGGGAGAGGCCACAACAGTGAGAGGCCCGCATACGGCAAAAAAAAAAAAAAAAAAATACAATACTATTTACAATTCCTAAAAAAATAAAATAAATTACTTTGATGTAAATCTAACAAGACATGTACGTGTCTTGTACATGTACAATTTTGTCCTATCAAAATTACAACAAGAATTTTTGTAGATAGAGACAATATTTTTCTACAACGTTCATGGAAAGGCAAAGGAACTAGAACGTGTAAGACAACTCTAAAGAGAAGAAATAGGCCTATACCCAACAGGCCCCATAAGAATTAGGGCTTCCAGGCCCCCATCTGCAGGGCAGCCCGAGGCAACAGGTCAGGTGTCTGTTCTGTGCTACTGTTATGGCATCTAGTGAGACCAGTGGTGGTGGCTCTAAAGAAGAACTGAGTTTTCTTGAGGAGCTCTAGGCTCAAGAGAATCAGTTCTGTTTTTCCCTTCATCTTGGTTTTGTGCTTTGAAATCTGCCTGAAATTTTAAATATTGATAACATTCTTTGCATAGAAATTGTGTCTCTCTCTTTGGATGTAGTAATCTGTTTGTGTTTTTTTGTTTATTAATTCATTTGGGGTATGTTTGAAACACTTTACCATGAAATAATTTTAGTCTTGTAACCAAATGGTAAAAATAGTCCTCAAAGTTTTCACATGCTCTTTTTCTAGCTTCCACAAATGTAACCATCGTACAGTGACCAAAACCAGGAAAATTAAAACAGTACACACAATATCTTTGATTAGTTGACAGACCTTGTTCAAACTTTACGAGTCGTCACACTAATGTTCTTTCTAAGATCTAGGATCCGAGACAACAACAACAATTGTTTCTAGTTGTCACGGCTCCAGTCTGGGACAGTTCGTCAGTGTCTCTTTGTCTTTCATGACCTTAATGCTTTTGAGACCTGTCTCTCAATTTGAGTTTTATCTGATTTTTACTCATGGCTAAATTCAGTTTTGCATGCTTCTGCCTTTTAGGCACTGGGTCTTAGAAGCTTGGGAACAGGAATGTGTATACTATTCAGTCATTATGAGCCTGTGTTCTTATTGAAGGGCACGTTCATTTAGAGGAAAAAGAATCTGCTTCTGGCTCCACCTCTGGAGCTATGAAATACTTCTCAAGGCAACTAATACAACACTTATAGTTCACCTGCTGGGTTTTCATAAAATACTTTTTAAGGCACATGAACTTTAAGTGTTACATTGTTTAATGTGCTATTTAAAACAGCTAAATACCTGGGGTATCAGTTCTAAATCCCTATCATTAGTCATCATTAATTCACAAAGAACACAGCTAAATCATCAAAAACTAATGCTTAGACCAATGATTGGATCCACTGAAATTCCTAAAGACTAGGGTCGCCCATACATAACCTCAGAGCATAACAGTTCTTTAGGCCAAATGCACCAGCAACTAATCATGGGACATGGAGGGACTGACTCTTTAAGAGATTTACAGGCTGGGTATCATTACTAACATCTCCAAAACAGGTATGAGAGGCTGACAGCAGTTAAGAAGTTCTTTCAAGCTTTTAATTCAAATGCCACATGAAACCTATAACTGGGCCAGGAATCAGAAGCCCAATTCCAGTTTCCCAACTTATTGCCATGTCACCATAGTCAAGGAACTTAACCTAATTCATTCATTTATTCATTTTTGGAAAATACGGAGTGTCTTCTGTGTGCTCAACTCTATGCCAGGTGCTGGGTATCTTATGTTGAGTCAAAATAGACAAAGAATCACCCCAAAGGGGTAAGAAATAGTGCGGTAGGTGGGGGGAACAACGTGAATAAGAGCCTTTGGCAGAAGAGAGCAAGAGTTCTGAAAAAAGTCTACTGTAGCTGGATGGCAGAGAAAGAGGCAAGCAGGGTTGAAGCTGGGTGGGGAAGGGCAAGGCCTTGGGGAGCACTGCAGGCATTTTAAGGAGTTTTGTCTCACCTATCTACCTATCTGTCTGTCTATCTATCTATCTAAACTTACACTATTACTATTAAAAAGATGTTTAAGTGATAAAACTGACAGGACCAGAAAATAAATGGAGTATATGAGATAAGCAAGAGGTACATGTGTATGTGTTTGAATTCTTATTTGCGAACAATAGATAGTGCCTCTGTCATACTTAAGTTGAAAGGAATTGATAAGAAGGGTATTGGGGTTTCCCTGGTGGTGCAGTCGTTGAGAGTCCACCTGCCGATGCAGGGGACATGGGTTTGTGCCCCAGTCCGGGAAGATCCCACATGCCATGGAGCGGCTGGGCCCGTGAGCCATGGCCACTGAGCCTGCGCGTCTGGAGCCTGTGCTCTGCAATGGGAGAGGCCACAACAGTGAGAGGCCCGCGTACTGAAAAAAAAAAAAGAAGGGTATTGGCAGAATGAAGTTCTCCTTGGAGCCAAAATGGAGTAATAGGGACAAGATTTGCCCTCCTGCCTGAAGCAACTAAGAAATTAGAAAAAATATATGAAGCAATGGATTTCAAGATGTTGGACATTAAGCAATGAATGACAGTTATCCCTGAGAGATGATAAAAAGAAAATAGGAGATAAGCCTTACAAATGCCCCACCTTGCTGCCTTGAGAGTTTCTAGGCTACAGTGCAGGGAGGAGGAGCCAGCTGGACACCTGAGTTGAGGAGGTGGAGCTCCTAGGGAGTCCAAGGTAGCTAGAGTTCTCAGGTTGCCGTACCAGAACGGAGAGGGCTGTACGGAAAGATAACTCTGGAGATATGCACAAGGGCCCCTTGAATATTCAGATGAGTGCTGAGCAGCACTCATGGTTACAAACATTACCTGAGGCCAGAGAATGAACTCCTGAAAGGTGAAAGGGTGGCTAGAGGAAACAGTATCTAGAGCTCATCCAATGCCACAAATAGTTCCTGTGTTCAGCCTGACTGGAAAATGGGTCATTCAGTAGATTGCTTAGAAGGGTCTTACCTCAATAGGAGGGAAAATAATTAGCCCTGGACTAAATTACTAAAAAGTAGACAGTGATAAGTTTAAGATGTATACTATATACTATAAATGCTAAAGTACTGCTAAAATAACAAAGAGATCTAGCTAAGATGCCAACACAGGAGATAATGTAGAATTATAAAAATGTTCAATTAATTCAAAAGAACACAGAAAAATAGGAGCTGTGTAACAAAGAATAGGTAGAAAACAAATAGCAAGATGATGGCTTTAAGCCTAATCATATCAGTCATCACATTAACTGAATACCTCAGTTTAAAAACAGAAATTGTCCAATTGTCTGCTGCCTACAAGAAACCCACATTAAATATAATGATACAAATAGATGAAAAATAAAATCATGGAAAAAGATATACCATACTAACATCAATTAAAAGAAAGCTAGAGTGACAATGTTAATGTCAGATAAAGTAGATTTCAAAGCAAAGAATAATCAAGAATTAAAAAGTCATTTTCTAATGAAAAATGTCAATTTATGAAGCGAACATAATAATCCTAAACTTTTATGCCAATAGTAACAAATTTTCAAAATGCAAAAGCAAGGAGAAATAGACAAATCCACATTTTTAGTTGCAGATTTCAATACCCAACTCTCAATATTTGACAGAACAAGAAGAGAGATAATCAGTAAAGATACAGAAAGTGAGAAAGCCACTATCAACCCACTTGACATATTTAACGTTGTTAGAAGACCCACTATGCAACAGTAGAATAGGCATTCTTTTAAAATGCATGTGGAATCTACCAAGATAGGCAATATTCTGGGCAATAATATAAGTGTCAATTTTCAAAGGATTCAGGTAATGCAGAGTATGTTATTTTGCTTAAAAGAGTTAAATTAGAAATCAATAAGAGAAATCTGAAAACTGCGCAAATATTTGGAAATAAAATAGTAAACCATGAGTCAAAGAAAAATTAGAAAATGTGTTAAACTAAATGAAAATGAAAACACAATATATCAAAATTAGTAGGATGCCACTGTAGTAGTACTTGAAGGGAAATTTATGGTACTAAATGCCTTTATAAGCAAAGAGAAAGGTCTTTACTTACTTTAAAGCTAGAGTGATAAAAATTGTCATGAAGAGAGATAAAAGTGTCAGTGAAGCAGAATAGAGTCCAGAAATGGACCTACACATATTTAGACACCTGACTTTTTATCGAGGTACAAAGGAGAAAGAATAGTATTTTCAGCAAATGCTACTAGAACAGTCAAATACCCAAATACTTGTGTGCACACACACACTCACAAGAACTTCATATCTCACACCATATACAAAAATTTACTCCAAAAGGATCATAGAGCTAAATGTAACACTTAAAACTTTTAGAAGTTAATATAGGAGAAAATCTTTGAGGCCTTAAGTTAGGCAAAGATTTCTTGGATGTGATACTAAAAGCAATTTATAATGGAAAAAAATTATAAAGTAAATTTCATCAAAATTAAAAGATTCTGATTTTTAAAAGAAATTCTTAAGATAATAAAATGGCAAGTCACAGGCTGGAGAAAATGTGAAAATATTTGTATTCTGAATATGTAAAGAGCTCTCAAAACTCAGTCATAAGGAAGCAGACAACTCAATTAAAAATGGGCAAATATTGGAACAGATACTTCAGCAAAGAATATATATGGATAGTAAATAAGCACATGAAAAGATACTCAACATCATTAGTCATTAGGGAAATACAAATTAAACCACAATGAGATATTTAATACCTATTAGAAAGGCTAAAATTTAAGAAGACTTATCATACCAAGTGTTGCAGAGAATATGAAGAAACTGAAACTCTCTTATTGCTGGCGGGAATGTAAAATGGTACAATCACTTTGGAAAGTTCTTTGCAGTTTCTTAAGGTAAACATTACCTACCATATTATCCAGCCATTCCACCCTAGGTATGTACTCAGAGGAAACGAAAGCATATGCTCATATAAAGACTTATATGTGAGTCTGGGCTTCCCTGGTGGCGCAGTGGTTGGGAGGCTGCCTGCCGATTCAGGGGATACGGGTTCGTGCCCCGGTTGGGGAGGATCCCACATGCCGCGGAGCGGCTAGGCCCGTGAGCCATGGCCGCTGAGCCTGCACGTCCAGAGCCTGTGCTCCACAACGGGAGAGGCCACAACAGTGAGAGGCCCGTGTACCGCAAAACAAACAAACAAACAAACAAAAAAACAGCTTTATTTATAATAGCTGAAACCTAGAAACAACCCAAATGCCCGTCAGCAGATGAATAGATGAATTGTGGTCTCCCTATACAATGGAATACTACTCGGCAGTAAGAAGGAATTAATTATTGATACCTGCAACAAGCTGAATCTCAAAATAATTATGCTGGGTGAAAAAAGCCAGACAAAAAGTGTGTACTTTGAAGCAGAGGCTGGGAACAGAGGCATGCTTACCTTATAAGACGGAGGATTCTCCACATGCTACAAGGGTCATCAGATGCTGCGTAGACAAGAGGAAGAATGGCCAGCGTCAAGTCAGGGATGCCCTTCAGCTTACCCTCAATGTCCTGGTTTCCTTAGCCAATAAAGGAGTATTTAAGATTTCTGTAACAATCAAACGAGGTCATATACATGGAAATACTTGGCAATTTTCAGTATAATGTAAAATGTCATTTTTTAAAAACCCAAAAACTTTGGAACTGAACCTTTTGGGGGGCCAACTAAAGCCTTTTTTTTAAAGGAATAAGTGCGAGTTAAACGGCTGCGGGAGACGGCCCAGTGAACAAATAGCAGGAGACTCCAGGAGACAGAGGAAGGCCTAGATAACAGGGTGTGGTAAGAAAATCACAGAGGTAAAGTGCCATTTTCATCACATCATATCAAGCACACATGTTATCAATATGAGTTATCACAGTTGATGTCACCCTTGGTCACCCAAGTTAGATATGTTCTGTAATTTGTGTTCTTTACTCTGTGCTATAGCCATTCTGTCTGCCATTTATTTTTTCATTGTTTTCCAATATTTTGAGAATTTGAAAACATACAGAAAAGTTGAAGTTTTAAGTTTTTATAATACACCCCCAACCTGGATTCTACTCTTGGTCTTTCCCCCACACTCACTTTATCACATACTTGTCTGTCTCTTTATTCTGCCATCTGTCACGCCAGTCCACCTTGTTTTTCTGATGCTGTCCTTTATTTTAGATTCTGCCAGTTTTGCCCTTTAACATAATAGGGAATAGAATCAGCCTTGTTGCAAAGAAACAAAGGAAGAGAATCATGCTGGATTTTAAATTCTAGATGAGGGGGAAGGGGCACATTTAGAAGAATGTGAAGGATAAAAATTAGCCTGCAATTGAAGAACTGCTAGAAGTCCTTTGACATTGTGAAGGGCGTCAGAAATACCACTGCAACCGCAAAGATTGCCAAATATTTGCACGGAAAGAAGCTAAAGGAAACTGTGGTCCAAAGCATGCATGCCCTTAGGACATTTGAAAAGAATGGAAGAGCAGTTGCCAGTTTTAGATACCCAGGAGCATGTCTCCAAAGGGATAATGCCAGAGAGACCTGGATTTGCATTCCCATTTCCAGGAACCCATTCCCGGCACTAAACAGGGAATGCTGGGATACCGCATTTTAATTATCCATTCCCCTAATGCAAAGAATGAAGCAGTAACGTCCCTTTATATTTCTCCTTGTCTACAAGTGAGAGAGTTTCTCCAGGAGAGTGGTCTTTGTATATCGTTTGCTAGGGCTGCTATAAGAAAGTATCACAGACGGGAAGGCTTATACAACAGAAATTTATTTCTCACAGTTTTGGAGGGTAGAAGCCAAAATTAAGGTGTTAGCAAGGATGGTTCCTTCTGAGGGTTATTAGGGAAAATCTGTTCTAGGCCTTTCTCCTTGGCTTGTTGATGGCTGTTTTATCCCTGTGTCTCTTCATATTGTCATTCCTGTCTATCTCTGTGTCCAAATTTTCCTTTTTATAAGGACACCAGTCATATTGGATTTGGGCCCACCCTAGTGACCTCATTTGAACTTGATTGCTTCTATAAAGGCCTTATCTTCAAATAAGGTCACATTCTGAAGTACTGGGATTAGGATTTAAATGCATGAATTTGGTGGGGAGACACAATTCAACCTATAAGTCTGCAAATTTATTTTTTGTATAACCCTTAAAAGAATTTAGAAAAACTATGTGCCCCTCACACAGTTTAACATCGACATTTAAGGATTAAAATCATAGATTTAAAAAGTTCCAAAGAATAAAATTTCTGACATTTTGTAGATATTAACACTTTAAAATAAAACGGTTACCTGTTTTAAGTGTATCTAAAGGAATCTGAATACCATAACAATTTGACTCAGTAACCATAATTCATTATGAAAAATGCATGCGTAATTTCCTGTGGAAAGTTTCTTTCTTTCCATTTTCTCCTTTCTATTCCAATTCTCCCACAGAACTTTATCTTCATGTAATATATTTTCATGCCAGGAAGTCTCTTTTTGAACCACCCTATCATACTTCTCCTTGACAAAATTGTAGATAGAAACTGAAATTTTAAAATATGTTTTATTTCCTGGATCATAAGGCTGTGTTTAAACTTTCTTGTAGATTGAGCTGTTGCAATTGTTATTGTTACACAATTGATCAAGATAAAATTCTTTTACAATATTGTAATTCGTTAAACAGAAAAAATAAAATATCATTGAAAATGCTTCTCTTGAAATGGTGCTCCTCTCTCGAATTAGTTCTTGTATCCATCGTTGAGTGGCATAATGCTAGAACAATACAGATTTCTGCACTGATTTTATTTCTGCCCCAACCCCATTTTTATAGCTGAGAATCAGAAAGGCTTGGGCCCTTTGCACTAGAAGGTGAAGTGAACTCAATGGGTGGGCCATTAGGATACACAGCGGGATATCAATAATTCCTGAACTAGCTGAAAAATAAAAAAAATTGTTAACTTTATTACTGATAAGAATATTTCTCTTACCATGTTTTAAAATATATTTTCATCAAACCTGAAGCTGCAGATTTATCTAATTTAATTTACAAAACAATATCCTCCCCACGTAAACAAAACCAATACCCTTTTTAAACCTATCATCAAAATAAGACTTATTTTCTGACGGAAATAGTTTAACCTCTTCTTTTTTTTTTGCGGTACGAGGGCCTCTCACTGCTGTGTCCTCTCCCGTTGCGGGGCACAGGCTCCGGACACGCAGGCTCAACGGCCGTGGCTCACGGGCCCAGCCGCTCCGCGGCATGTGGGATCTTCCCGGACTGGGGCACGAACCCGCGTCCCCTGCATCGGCAGGCGGACTCTCAACCACTGCGCCACCAGGGAAGCCCCTGTCCCCTTCATTTTGAGAGTTGACATGAAGTTCCCACAATGGGTTATATATTATGCTAGACTTGTGGATTAAAAAGAAAAAGAAAAAAAGACAGTCCCCACCCTCAGAGAACTTACAGTGTACATGGGAAGATAGACAACTGCAGCACCGTGTGATGAGCATTGTAATAGGGTTCAGCCCAAAGCACTGAGAGAACACACAGCAGGGGTCCCTAACATGCAATCATGTGTGATCATATAAATGATCACGTCATATGAATGATTCATATTGAATCTGCAGTCAATAAAACTGCTTCATCTGTATCACATGTGCCAACCTTCCTTTATTTTACACATCAGTTTGGACCTGAATTTCCTAATTAATCTTGTTGATCTGCTCGTTGAGATCTTTCTGGACTCTCATTTGCCCGTGGAAAGTTCTAGCTAGCGTTTCTACCAGTCGCCATTTACAGTTGCTTAGAACATTATTGACATCCTTATTCAAGTCGTTTAACCCTGAACAATTGATAAGAGCCCTAGGGTAGATTTCTCAGACGACTCTGGGGGCAACAACCAGGCTGCTGATCAGCATTCTGAAGGCTGTTGATCAGTTTTCCATCTCCTTCTAGAACACAGAAAGGTGGTGAGGGGGAGGGGAGCACAGTGCAAGGTGGTGCTCACCTGGTAAGCAACTCAGGCAGCAGTGTCAGTCGCTGTTGCTGCTTTTCTTTTTCCTTTTTCTTTACACATCCCCCCCCCCAAGCTGCATAATCTCTTCAAGAAATTAATGAAGCTTTAAGTTTTTATTTCAGCTAAGTGAAAAATTTTAATTGCTTAGTGTGTTTTGGAGAGCAGGAAGATTAAGGAATGCAGGAGATTATTTTTGCTTTTAAATATTTGTGGTACCATCAGGAAAAAGTGCATCCAGCAGTAAAGCTACTTGTGACTTCATAGCAGGGCAAAGGTTGTTTTATCTGGATTTTTCCAATTATGTCATTCCAGATTGGTTATTTTTAAACACACAACCACAAATATTTATTTCTTGGCTGCTAGTTTTTGATCTCACCTCAGTTGCTATTTTAGCAATTGTTCTATAAATGGACAGTGCCGTGATCTCACAGAGTGCTGAAAAAGGGAGAGAAGAAAGGGAAGAGGAAGCATGATGACATGACTAGAAGGAGAGCAGAGTGTTTGCCATGAGTGCTGTTTGCGAGCAAAAGTGAACAGGAAAGCAAGCGATGAAGATGCTGCCCCACGGGGCTGGGCTCTTTGCCATTTATGGGAGAGTTAGGTTCTTTAGAATTATGAAGAAGTGAGGCTGGGTGACACTGACACCAGTGGTAAACAAACAAGGAGCAAGTGCCTTGTTATTCTGTTATGCCCTAATGGAAGAGGCAGACTTGAAGGGAATGGCAAAGCAGAAATGGAGTTTGCAGAGTCAGTGCCAGAATCACAAAGCCAAGTATGGAAGGATGGGTTTGACGTAGAGAGAGAGTAGCTTAATAACTGGCTCACTAGCCAAGTGCACTAGGATGAAATCCTAGCCGTTTATCATTAGTACACTTACAGACATGGTGAGAGTCAGGACAGTAATTAGGCAAGTAGGAGAGGACATATACCTTCCCTAGGAAGGAAAATCTTATTAGTTTCCCTGTGAAGATGTTTATTTCTGAAATAGCCTCCATGGGATTACGCACTTATACTATGAACATTATTTATTAGCTCATGCATTTATTTAACACATGTCAAGATGTACCTTCTAGGTTTATGGTGTTGCTTCTTGGGGATTGTCTCCCGAAAAGAGGGCTCATTTTTTTGTTTGTTTGTTTTTGTTTTAATTTATTTATTTTTGGCTGCATTGGGTCTTTGTTGCTGCACACGGGCCTTCTCTAGCTGCGGTGAGAGGGGGCTACTCTTCGTTGTGGTGCACAGGCTTCTCACTGTGGTGGCCTCTCTCATTTTGGAGAATGGGCTCTAGGTGCACAGGCTTCAGTAGTTGGGGCACACGAGCCCAGTTGCCCCATGGCCTGTGGGATCTTCCCGGACCAGGGCTCAAACCCGTGTCCCCTGCATTAGCAGGCAGATTCCCAGCCACTGCACCACCAGGGAAGCCCAGAGGGCTCATTTAAAGTTGAGATTTCCACTGTGAGAGTAGCAAATTTGTCTGAAGCCAAGCAGTTTGTTTTGTTTTGTTTTTTTTTTACCATGGCCCATTCTTTATCATCAGAAGGGTGTGTGTGTGTGTGTGTGTGTGTGTGTGTGTGTGTGTGTGTGTGAGAGAGAGAGAGAGAGATTGATTTTAAAATATTAAAAAATAGAAACATTACCTAATCCCTGCTACTTAATCCATTTTTGCAATCTCTCAGGAAATTTGAGAGAGGGAAGGCAGTTTGAGTCTCTCTCTTTAGGCACTGATTATATAGGGTGAGATTAATTCTCCCATATGGCGCGTGGAATCCACCTCACTGCTTTGCAGTCATACTTCTGCCTCACTTAAGTCTGTTTGCATCTAGCTAAGCACACAGAATAGGGTGTAGCTTAGAATAGGAAAAAAGGTGGTGGGAGGGTAAAAAGAGAAAGAAATGTGTGGAGGGCAAAGAGGGAGATAGTGGGTAATTTATTTCTAAGCTCATCTTTCAGAATGAGTTCAGCCTATTAGGGTCCAGTCATTCATTCAGGCATGTACCATTTATTAAACATTTATATGCCAAGTGTTGCAGGATACCAAGTCTCTAGACACCAGGCATACAAAGACAAATAAAACATGACCCTTACCCTCAAGAAGCTTTCTGTCCAGTGGAGAAGCTGCATGAGTGAAATAAGCCACAGTACGATGTGTCAAGAGCTCTGCAGAGGCTTGCACAGGGCACTGAGAAGAAGAGAGAAAGGGTTCAAAATCACGCTAAAAGTCTGGAAGGCTTCCTGGAGGAAATAGTGCTTTTGGCTGGTTGAAAACAAAGGAAATAAGATTTGGGGTAGAGAGACTAGCATCTTTGAAGGCACAGGGGCAGGAAATAGTTCAGTACAACTGGAGCATAGGACAAGAGATAGAACAAGAGACAGGAGGAGGTAGGGCTATCAAAAAGTGAAGGACATGGAATTTCCCCCTATTTGCCAGCTAGTAAGTTAGCTTGGTACAGTCTTGTGGATGCTGGCAGGTGACACAAGGCTACTGGGTCAGAGACAAAGGACTTCATTATTAATGGTCTAGCAAGCCTATCATGAGCATCAGCATATTTGCATTGGTTTCCCTTCCCCTCGGTGTCCCACACGGGTGATGTGATGGACCTAGGTGGTTGCTACATATTCAGTGGGTGTTTGCATAGCAGCTGAGAAACCCAGAGCCAGGGGCACAGCACTTTTTATGCAAGCAGCCAGCTGTCCGGTCCCCCTCTCCAAGGGAGTGAGCAGTTACACACTAGTCATGCTGTGGTTGCCTTATGCAACGATTAGCTATAGGAGCTGCTCAGGACCAGGAGATGGATGAGTCTTGCAGTTTGGCAGCCTCAGCAGAGGGCAGAGACACTTAGCACCCATGGTAGACTGTCTCTTCCAACAGGGGCTAGAGAGTTAAGCAGGGGCTCTACCATGAAGGGAATTTTAGGCAATGCTAAGGAATTTGAATTTGAGGTGCCACTGAAGACTTCTGACCAGAGAACTGTGATGATGGTAACCAAAATTTGAAAAGATTACTCACATAGCTATGTGTGGAAAGGATTAGATAGGTAGCTGAGAGAATGCAGAAAACCTAGTTAGGAGGCAATTCCAGTATACCATGTGTGCAGTGAACTGCCCAAAACCAAGGTAGTAGAGATAGACCAGGGCTGGGGAAAGTTTGCAAGTCAAAGAATATTATGTAAGGTAAGATCTCAGACATTTTTGTGGGGTTAGTAAAAAGAAGAAATTTAAGAAAAAGTGTGATAGGCAACATTACCATTAACTTACTTTGTGTCCTGTATTTTATTAGCATTTTACATGTATCGACTTATTTAGTCTCATTCTCTGTGAAGTCGATACTGTTAGTATCCTTATTTTACAGGTGAGAAAACAGGCTTGGAGAACCTAGAAGGTGGCCCCCGGTTACCAGTTAGGCAACTGGATGGGTGATGCTGTCCTGCACTGAGATGAGGCACAGCAGAGGTGGAGCATATGTAAGCGGGAAGGGGAAGGCCTTTGGTTTCGGCCCATGTTATGGACTGAATATCTGTGTCCCCTCCAAATTCATATGTTGAAGCCATCATCCCCAATGTGATGGTATTTAGAGATGGGGCCTCTGGGATGTGATTAGGGTTACATGAGGTCATGAGGGTGTGATGAGATCAGCGCTCTTGAAAGAAGAGGAAGACAAAACATCTCTCGAAAGAAGAGGAAGACAGAACATCTCTCTCTCTCTCTTTCCACACACACACACACACACACACACACGCACGCACGCACGTAAAAGCCATGTGAGCTCACAGCAAGAGGTGCCATCTACCAGCCAGGAAGAGGGCCCTCACTGGGAACTGAATCAGGTGTCAGTTGGATCTTAGACTTTCCAGCCTCCAGAACTGTGAGAAATAAATTTCTGTTGTTGAAGCCACCCATTCTGTGGTATTTTGTTATGGCAGTCTGAACACACTAAAACAGCCCAGCTGAGTGTGAGGTATCTGGGGAACATCTTAATGGTAATTTCTAGTAGGTATTTCAGTACATAATTGTGGACTCCAGAAGGGAGGTCTTTGTTGGAGAAATACATTTAGAAGCAGTCATGGAGTGGGTGGTAAGTGAAACCACGAGTTTGGATGTAATCCTGAAGGGTGTGAAGAGCGAGTGGAGCGGAGGGCCATGGGATGGAGCTCTGAAGAACGCCTACATTTTCAGGGCAGGCGGAGGAAGAAAGCCCCCCCCCCCAAAAGACAGAGAAGGAGTGGTCAGAGCGGTAGAAGGGAAGAGAAGGAGAAGGCACCGAATCCAAAGGAGGAGAGACTTCCACAAAGGAGGCAGTGCTTAACCGTGACTTGACCTCAGGCTGGGTAGTGAAAGCACACGCCCACCGAGTAAGGCAATGTGTAGGTGATTTCTGGCTGTGAAGAGAATAGTGTAAGATAGTACACACGTAGGGCGTCATTGAAATTTGAATTATAGATCAAGTTGAAATACCATTTGTTAAGTGAGGAAGTTACCTCAATGAAAAAGACTTTACAGGATGTTCAGTCTGTGTTGGTTGGAGGAATATGTGAAGCAGAAATGACAACAAAATGGAAAGTCTTTCTTCCTTTCCCTAAAAAATGTGTTTTCATATCTCTTTGGAAGAGAATACAGTTGGCTTTTAAGAAGGTCTTAGCAAGAATATGCATTCCTCTTGCATAGTTTGGAAAAACAAAATGGGCACATATCCCAGATACTCCACTTATATTTCAGACAGAGTTTGGATGCTGGTCTAGCATTCCTGTGCCTTGTTCTTCTGCAGTAAAAATTGAACACAAGGGGTTAAGAGACAAGAAGAGAGCTGGCTGTCTTGTTGGTTATGCTAAAATGTACCGCTGTTCATAAAAGTGTTGGGAATATTTTAAGATGGTAGAGAGCAGAGACAGGCCAAAAAGACCCTGGGATGGAGATCTTTAATCTTTCACTGCAGTTAATTAACAGCCTAAAGGAGAAGAGAAATGCTAAAAAAAAGTAAGTAAAACATAGGCATAGGGTCAAACAGTATACTTGCTGTAGAAGGAGATGATGATTATAATTAATGGTGGTGCATATGGATAATGTCAATTTGGGAAAGCTGTGTACTATTTCTTCTATTTTTCTCTCCTTCTGCAGATCTCTGCTAATTCAGCTACTCCTCTCTTCCACTCTGTTAACCTGGTCACTAACTGTCTTTATATTTCTGGTGTGTGTTAGCATGGGGGGAATCTAGATAGCTAGATATATGGCTATGATAAGTATTTCTACAGTAGACAAATATCCCAAAATGATGAAAGGGGCTGGAAAATGTTCTTAGCTGAATGTAATTCAAAATGTAACCAAGGTCATGGTCACCTGTGATTAAAGTGAACTAACATCCTTCCATCTAAAGATGGTCTTCCCCAAATATTGACTATTGCACATTATCTAGCCAATTGAAGAATTACCAAATTTTAAAGGTGGAAGTGCTTTTAGGAATCAAATTTTCTAACTTCTTATTTTTTTTACAGTAGAAAATTGAGGCCTAGATAGGTGAAATTATATCTCCAAGATCACACAGCTGGATGGTGGCAGGGTCCAAATTAGCACAGAGGTTTTCCAGTAACTTTATTGTTACTCATTGCATGTGGTATACATGTAACTAGAAGAGGTTAATAAATATGTTATTATGTGTTCAGACACATTTGAATATTTTTTTAAAACTGCCCTCTCTACACTCAGGTTTTTCATACAGAGACATGGGTTCAAAGACCTATTAAACTTTTACTTATATATCCTTAGACAACAAAATGTTGTTATTTGTAGAATATCAAACTAAATCATTGAGAACCTTACCCCTTTTATCCTTCTAAATCCTGCCTTTCAAAAGCTTCTCTGGTAACCTTTCACTATGATGATAAAGGAAATAACATCGTTAGCTTGACATAAACTCAAGTTCTCTTTGATAATCCTGCCCAAGGAGGGTTCCTTGGAACACAGGGTGGTTTCTGAACTATAAAGGGGAGAACAGGAAGCAAAGAACACACAGAGGGGTAGAGCTGGTGAAAACTACAGGGCCTTGGCAGTGATCTCTCTAGCTCCTTCTTGGTCTTTTCTGGAGACTTTTGTCACTTTGAATATTCACTTTTGAAACTTGCTCTCAATTGCTGCTTATATGAGCCATGGCCGCTGAGCCTGCGCGTCTGGAGCCTGTGCTCCGCAACGGGAGAGGCCACAGCAGTGAGAGGCCTACGTACCGCACAACAAAGAAAAAAAAAAAGCAGTCATGTCACAGATGCATGTCATTCTCTCTAACATCAAACAGACAGCTCATGTTCTTTGTTGGCATTGTTTCCCAAAGCTGAAGAACGGCCTCCCCTAGCAGGCCATAGGCTCGTTAGTCATAATTCTCCATTTTTATTTTTCCTTTCTTATTTCCATCAGAACTTGTAGCATCAATTGTCAAATCATTTATTTTCATGAATGTTTATATTTACTGCTATTGTTTCCATTTGTCTTTGAAAAAACACTGTCAAAAGTTTGGATGGGGCTTCCCTGGTGGCGCAGTGGTTGAGAGTCCGCCTGCCAATGCAGGGGACACAGGTTCATGCCCCGGTCCAGGAAGATCCCACATGCCGTGGAGCGGCTGGGCCCGTGAGCCATGGCCGCTGAGCCTGCGCATCCGGAGCCTGTGCTCCGCAACGGGAGAGGCCACAACAGTGAGAGGCCCGCGTACTGCAAAAAAAAAAAAAAAAAAAAAAAGTTTGGATGTCATGTTCCAGTTTAGCTACTTCTTAACTCTGTGGCTACAACCAAATCACCTGACTTCTCAGAGTCTTATTTTTTTCCTCTATAAAATTAGAAAATTATGCCTGACTTGCTGCTCCAGTGAGATGAAATGAGATAGTTCTTGTCATTTTCTGGTAAGTATGATAAACAGAATGCAAAGATGGACGCCAAGATTCCAACCCCTGGTGTACATACCCTGTGTAACCCCCTCTTCTTGAGTGTGGGTGACCACCTGTGAATATAATGGTATTTTACTCCTATGCATAGGTTAATAATCAGTTGACTATGAGTTAATTGAAAGGGAGATTATCCTGGGTGGACTTGGCCTAATCAAGTGAACTCTTAAAAGAGGAACTGGGGCCTTCCTGAAGGGAGATATGAAGCCTGAGATACCCTGTGGCCCTGAAGAAGCAAGCAGCCTTGCTGTGAACTGCCTGTGAGGGACGGACCTGTGGATATGGCAAGAACTTGAGTGTGGCATCTAGGAGCTGAGAATGGTCCCCAGCTGACAGTTGGCAAGAAATCAGGGACCTCAGACACACAGCTGCAAATGAATGAATTGTCTCCACCTGAGGGAGCTAGGAGACAGATTCTTCTCCAGTTGACCCTCCAGATAAGAATGCAGCCTAGCTGACACCTTGATTACAGCCTTATGAGACCCTGAATGGAAAGCCCAGCTGAGGCTATGCCAGAATTCCTGGCCCACAGAAACTGTGAGATAATCAATTTGTGTCAGTTTACACTGCTAAGTCTGTGGTAATTTACTGTGCAGCAATAAAAACTAACATACCCAGTACCGAACGCCAAGAGGTGAGGGGTGAAGGAAGTGGGTATTGTCTTTTCTTACCCCCCTAACAGCTAAGGCACAGGCTTGGCCAATCAGACGTGCCCACCTGGAACTTTGAATCTGGAGGACAGGATACAAAGACTCAGGTGCTGTAAGAGGTCAGCCCCAGAGAATGGCAGCAGTGGTGGCAGAGTCTGGCGCAGCTTTCAGACCAGAAGTGACTGTGGCATGACTTCGGTTGTACCACAAAGTCCCTTAAGTTCCGGACTGTTCTCCATGCTTTGGTGTTTATGTAAATTCTGTGAACTAGTCTTTATCCTTCTAATACATTTATTTCCACTGCAATAGCCAGAAATAGCTTCTGTTACTTGCCACCAAGTATGTGGATTATTATACATCATATATGTAAAAGTGCTTTGTAAACTTTGACAAATAATATAAGCATAACTACCATTTTAATTATTTCTCTGCTTTCACTTTCCTTCAGGCTTATATGTTTGACTTTTGCCTCTCTTTGAGCTATTATAATTCTTGGTGTCAATCTGCATGCTGATATTCCAATAAATAAATGTGCCTTTACTCCAAAAAAAATGGAAGTAATATGTAAGTCTGTGTGAAAATGAGACTATTAGCAAAAAAAAAAGAAAAAGAGTCAACATTTAGGAGCTCATAAGAGGGCCTGTTTTCTGGGAATTTGTAGGGCTTATTTCAGCTTAAGGACATGCTTCCAGTCACACTCAAGGGTCAGACGGAGCAATCTCTGCCTGCCTTAAACCATTTAGAAATCATGTGTCTGCTACTGTGAGGATCTCCAGGCAAGATGCTTCTTCCTTGACCGTTCTTCTGAATGGGTTTGAGTCTTGGAAGCATATGTTGCAATTGATTCAGATTCACATCTTCACCTGCAGTGAACCACAAATCTGTACATATCTTCACAGAGTTCCTATATCCCTGCCACTGAAAGGTGCAGATTGGGGAATAAATGCAATGGAAAAAATCATCTGTGAAAATAAATGATTGAAAAGCATGGCTTTAAAAAAACATTGCATTTATCAGAGCCACCTCAGGGGATAGGAGTTTGGGCAGCTAATTACATGCAATCCTTGCAGCTATGCTCTTAGATTTACACGTTAGGGTTTTGAGGCTATGAAAGTTTGAAAGCACCTGATGGCTGATCTATTTGTTTTGACTGTCTAAACCCAGGACCATTGGGTTAGTTCACATATGGCCACTGGGGCCCCAGGAACCCTTTATGCAAAAAGGCAGCCCTGTATTTTAAGGGAAAAGACTATAACCCTAACTTTCTCCACTTAAGACATTTGCATTTAGTCTCCAGCAAGGGGAAATGAGGTTTTTGCCTCTGAGCTGTGGTCAGAGAGCTCTGGTGAAGTACAAGGCCAGCTTGGGGTTGGAGGCAGTCAGAGAACAAGAGTTCTCTTTCGAGCACAGAGAACGTGGTAGGAGGAAGAGGAGTTGGGCTGTCGCGTGGAGCTTTGCTGAATAGCTTCCCCTGTAAAACAAGCAGAGGACTTCATTGAAGTTCCTAAATAGAGAAAAAGCTACCAACATGGCCTCAATAGAGAACGCTGGAAAAGTGAATAAACATAGCAACCTCGGGTAGCAGTTTACCTGTAGCACTTAGAACAGAAATGATGATTGTATCAGAAAGCCAGCAACCAAGTGATAATCAGTGGGGGGACCGAGTGCATTGGTGGTAAAAGCAGCAGCTGCAGGAAAAGCAAAGCAAGGGCAGGAGGCCTGCCCTCTGATGTTACTGGCATCAGACCCAAACTGAGGTGGGTGACAGGTTTAGAGGAGCAGTCTAGAGGTGGTCCCAGGCCTGGCCGTATCTGTCCTGGAGGAACCTGTTACCCTGAGGTGCCTTATGTTGACTCAACATTAATGGTACATCCCCCAGCATGGGAGAAGACGGGGGGTGGCCAGGGGACTTGGCAGTGTTTAGAGTCCCATGGCATCTGTGTGGTCGCTTTATTTTGCAGGCGTAGGCTTGGCTGCAAATCATGGTTGTGTGCCAATTGAGGCAGCGGAATCAACCTGGCAGTCCACCCCTCTGGTTGATATGAGGTCACAGGAGCTCTCTGCCTCTGTCCCTTTGGTTTGTGTTTATGAACATGGCCTGTGCTTTAGTGAGACCTCGTAGCTTTTAAATTTCCTATGAAAATGATGCTTCCAGTTAGGGATAATATAATTTCAGTATTTCAAGGCTCAGAAGTTAACAAACAGCTAAACAAAGTTTAAATTATATTCCTTGGTTTATATAAAAATGAATGTGTCTATATGTGAGGCACTTTATGTTTAGAAAAACTGATCACTGATTTATACACAGAGTTCACTTTATTCACATTAGTGGAAGATCAGAACTGCAGTCTTTAAATTAAAGGTCGTGAGAGAACAAAGGACACTGATGTTTGCGAATACTTGGATTATTGCTGGAACCTGATGTGATTGATAACAGGCACTTTTCTAACGGGTATTCTGATTGGTTGCTTTGGTCAAAGCTTTAGTATGGCTGAGAGAGGGAGAATCATGGAGCCTGATTAGGAGCCCTCCTACCTACCAGGGAGTGACGAGTTGGCCAGGAATGAAATTATGGACAAGAACCATGGTGTGAACAAGCCAAGGGGGGTCAGCAGCAACAGCTTTGTATTGAGCAGTTATTCAGTGCCAGCTACCGCACTGTGCTTCATGTATGTTACATCTTCTAATCATCATGATACGATGTAGGTATTATTATCCCCTTTTTGTAAGTTAACAGTAACATACCTAAGGACACGCAGTTGGTAAGTGGTCAAAAGATGATGATGACGACGACGACAACAATGAAGATGAGAATTTATCTGTTTATCATGCCTTTCTGTTTAGAGAATGAATTACTACTACTAAATAAATGACCTCATTGGATCCCTGTAGTACATAGGTGATGCAGTTTTATTATTATCATTTCAATTTTTGTGTAGAAAAACTTGGACTGAAACTGTTTTCAAAAGTAATACTTACTAACATAATAAGACAAAACTACTTCATATTCACTGCAGATCCACCAATTTTTAGCTGTGTGACGTTAAGCAAGTTACTTAACTTCTGTAAGCCTTGGTTCCTTGTACCTACTTTTTGGAGCACAAGGAATGAATGTGATGATTATTGTAAATTGTTTAGTATTGTTAGGGGTCAGTAAATATTAGTCTTTTAAAAATAGGTATCACTACAAGCTCAAAATTCCTTGGGCCTTTTTCATGGGATTTATTTTACAAAATTGTGAAAAGGAATTTTTTTTCTTTTTCCTTAATTTATTTTATTGAAGTATAGTTGATTTACAATGTTGTGTTAATTTCTACTGTGCAGCAAAGTGATACAGTTACAATAAGGTGTTCATATCCTTGAAACAGTACCGTGGTGTAACCAAGACAAGCTGGATTGAAGATATATTGTCTGCTTATTTTTTTGTGTGTTTTTAAATACTTTTTCCTCAATATGTTGACTCAAGAACTACATGGTTAATGCCTCTTGTGTGCCCTTTACCATGCAAGACATTGGAGATAAGCCAATGCACCAAACCTGGTCCTACTTTCAAAGAACTTACAGTTCAGTGGGGCAGCCATTTATGTGGATAATTACAATACGGTGTGGTGAGTGCATTTTGACCCAGAAGTTGCACTTCTAAGTATTTCCCTAAGAGAAAAGAGAACATATGTCCATAAGAGTACTGGTACGGGACTGTTCATAGCAAATTTATAATGGCTCAAACTGAAGTTCACCCAAATGTCTACAGTAGGAAAATGGATAAACAGATTATGATATATGCATACATACTAAAGGCAATAAAAAGAATGAAACACGGATGCAGAGACATGGATAACCTCAAAAACATCATGCCCATGCTGAGGGAAAGAAGCCAGATACAAAAGAATACATACTATCTGATATAATTTCTATGAAATTCTGTAGTAGACAAACACTATGGTGAAAGGAGTCAGAAACGTGGTTGCCTGGAGTTGGAGGTGGAGCACAGGTTGACTGGGAGGGGCACGAGGGAGCTTTCTGCAGTGAGGAAGATGTTTTGTATCTTGATTGGGGACAGGAGTTGTGGGATAACATTTGCAGGTGTATGCATTTGTCAGAAATCATCAAACTGAACACTTAAATGCATTTCACTGTATATAAATACTACCTTAATTAAAAAAAATTCTAAATACTTTGTTTTTTACTACTGTAAATAATATTTTTGAACATTTTATTTCTGAATTTTGCTATTATTAAATAGCAAGATAATTTATCAATATTTCTAATATTGATAAATTCATTAATTTGTTCTGGTAGTGGGTTTTTTATATAATTTTCTCTGGGTTCTACATATGGTAGATCTCCTTTAATCTTCCATTTCCCTTAACTACTGCCTTGTGTTTTCCAATTTTGTCTCTCCATGCTACAGTTGGGATAATTTCTTTTGATCTGTAGTCTGTTTCTCTCTAGCTTTGTCGATTCTGCTCTCAAACCCATCAATTGAGTTTTTAATTTATGTTTTTTTTTTTTTTTTTTTTTTTGCGGTATGCGGGCCTCTCACTGTTGTGGCCTCTCCCGTTGCGGAGCACAGGCTCCGGATGCGCAGGCTCAGCGGCCATGGCTCACGGGCCCAGCCGCTCCGCGGCATATGGGATCCTCCCGGACCGGGGCACGAACCCGTATCCCCTGCATCGGCAGGCGGACTCTCAACCACTGCGCCACCAGGGAGGCCCCTAATTTATGTTTTTGTATTTTGCATTTCTAGATGTTCTACTTGGTTCTTTTTCAAATCTGTTAGGTCATTTTTTCAAGTTCCTATTTACTGCAGATTTTACGTTTTTATTTTTTAAATATAGATATTTTATAACTTGCCTCTGATTATTCCAGGATCTGAAGTCTTTCAGGGTCTGTTTATACAGTTTTGTATTTTTCTTTTGCTGCTGTTTCTTTCTCATCATAACTTTTTTCCTTGTGACTTGGTTGCCATTGACTTCTCACTGCTCACTGTCCATGAGACATCGTTTTTGGTGATTCGTGTGACTTGGGTGAGGAGCCCTTCTCCAGACAGTCTTGCATTTGCCTCTCCAGACATTTAGGGGCACTACCTCTCTGTAACCAATTCAAACTAAAGCAATGGCATGAAGTTTTCTGAACCACTCCTGGGTTTTGAATTTATGCTATAAATTCTCAGAGGGCTCGTCACTGCGTAGAACTACACAAGGACAGATTTTGTGTGCGTGTGTGTGTGTGTGTGTGTGTGTGTGTGTGTGTCCCTTCTTTGCTCTATTAAGACATCTCTGTCTTTGGACTGTTGGGATTTTTTGGGAAATGGGGAGTGAGGGGTAGGTAGTTTTACTTCTGGTTTACCTTTCTCCTGTAGGTTATCCCTTTGGGATTCTAGGTTAACATAAGAGGTGGTGGCTAATATTAACTTTTCACCCTGGGTGGACCCTGAGCTTTGACTTGTCTCTCTTACTCTGTGAGCTCTTCAAAACAGTAACACAATTCCCCCAGCATATGTCCCCAGGGCAAAAGGTTTTGGTTGCTTTTCTTGCCTTTCTGGGTTCTTGGAGTCTCTTAGAACTTGGTCTGGTAATTCCTCATTATCTTGTCCTTCCTTTGATGCTTTTAAGGAGATTGGAAAATTATTTTATAAATTTTTAGGAAGGGCTTCCCTGGTGGCGCAGTGGTTGGGAGTCCACCTGCTGATGCAGGGGACACGGGTTCGTGCCCCGGTCCGGGAAGATCCCACATGCCGCGGAGCAGCTGGGCCCGTGAGCCATGGCCGTTGAGCCTGCACGTCCAAACGGGAGAGGCCGCAACAGTGAGAGGCCCGCGTACCACCAAAAAAAAAAAAAAAAAAAAAAAATTTTAGGAAAATTATCTGACACATTTTTAGCAGGAGGGTTGGTGCAAATGGCCCAGCTCTTTATTATTGGAAAAGGGGGAAAATGAAATTTGGAACGTTTTTTAATGGTCTCTTTTTCACCGTTTCTGAGTATAAAAGTATTCCCCTAAATTGGTAAATTTCATTATGTTTACATATGTCTACATAGTGAATTTTTAAAATTCTGCATGGCAAGAAAGAAAAGAAATAAAAAATAAATCACAAAGAAGACCAGTAATAAACATTCAACAAATGGAGAGACACATTTGAAACTCATATAAATAAGCTCAAACTCAAAGGAAAGAAAGGACTGGTTTTTAGAAATATATTTAGAGCTCTACATTATTATTGATTAAAGTATAATAAATTACTTCAAAACTTAACAGCTTAGAACAACAAACATTTATTATCTCTCAGTTCCTGAGGATCAGTGCTTCTCATGATGGGATTGCAGTCAAGCAAGCTATTGGCTGGGGCTACGGTCTCATCGAAAAGCTCAGCTTGGGCTAGAGGACCCACTTCTAAGGTCATTCATGTGACTCTTGGCAGGAAACCTCAGTTCCTTGCTGGCCACTTGCTGGAGGCCTAGGTTCCTCAGCACTGGCCTTCTCCATCAGCAGCTAGCTGAGATGGCAGCTTGTTTCCTTCAGAGTGAGGAACTCAAAAGAGGCACACCTCCAAGAGAGAAGTACAACATCTTTTACAAGCGAATCTTGAAAATGACATACCATCACTTCTGCCATATTGGTATTGGTTCACTCAGACCAACCCTGGTACAGCCTGAGCGGGGACTGCACAAGGATGTGAATATCAGGAGGTGGGGGTCATCTGGGGCTATCTTGGAGGCTGCCTGCTACAAGTGCCTACAGTTCAATAAGGGAAAAAAAACCCTCGAAACAGAAAAATGGAAAAGAGATATAAAGGTCTGTTCATAGAAATATATATAAATTATACATACTAAAATATCTTAAACATAAAAAGATGCTCATCCTCACTCAAAATAAGAATAATGTAAATTAAAACTATATTGAGATACTGTTTCTACCCATGAGATTGTATAACCCACTGTATTGTTGAGGATTTGGGGAAACAGGGTCTCATATCTTGTCAGTGAGTGTAGATATTGGTAAAACCTCTATGAAGAGTGATTTGGCAATAACTACCAATAGTAAAAAAAAAAAAAAAACACATTTCCTTTGATCCAACAATTCCACTTCCAGGAATTTATCCTAAATATATGCTGGCACATATGCAAAATGGTGTCTGTATGAAGATCTTTATTGCAGCATCCACTTATAATAGCAGAAGATTGGAAAACATCTGAATTTCCATCAATAGGGAACTGATTACATAAATTATGGTAGTATACATATAATAGAATTCTTTTAATCTGTTAAAAAAGAATGAGGCAGCCCTCTTTACACACATTTATGATCTTCTCCAACATGAACTGAAAGATGTGAAAACAAGGTGCAGAACAGGATGTCACTACTGTGAAAAATATATATATATGCTTGTACATGAATATAGTATCTCCAGAAGCATACACAAGAGATTGGAATTGTCGTTTGCTTTTGTAGAGGGGACCTGGGTGGCTAGGGAATTAAGGGTGTGAGAGAGACTTACTTTCTATGCATTCCTGTTGTACTTTTTGAATTTTATAATATGTGCATGCATTAACCACTCAAAAATCATTAAAATATTTTTTAAAGTATATTGTGATAACCTGAAATGATGGTGCCCTAAGCTAAACTGGTGTCAGTAGAAACAGAGAGAAGTAGAATTGGCAGGACATGGTGAGTAATTGGAGTGGTGAGTAGGAGGAGGAAGTGTCCAGAACGGTGCTCAGATTCCTGCTGCAGGCGCCCAAGAGGATAGAAAGGTAGAGAACCTCAGGGTATAACTCTTAGAAGAAAATGTATATATTTTATAAGACAATTAAGTTTTATAGAAAAGCCGCATTTTAAAAAACTAAAGCCTCTTGTCTTCTGTACTGTTCAATAAGCTTCTTGTAATTCGAGATTATATTTTAAATTTCCTTGTATCTCTTACAGTCCATAGTATGGTCTCTGACTTGTTATAGATGCCCAATAGATATTTGTTAGATAAATGTCTGAAAATTAATTTTTAAAAGTGTGTTTTATCTTTTCAGAAGGATTTATCTGCCCAGATATTTGCAGAGTGTGAGCCTCAAATAAATTGAAAATAAAATATCTCATCATCTCTTTATCCGAGGGTGAGGGATCACAGGTGGAGAAAAGGTGAAGTTCGTGCAGCAAGTTGCTCATGAGAACAATGCATAGGGCTTTCAAAACATAAGATAATTTGTTTTAATAGCTCTAAGAAAAGGGAAGAGTAAATTTAGCCAGCAGAGGGCTCTCATCACTCCATTTAATTGTAGGCCTAGAACTATTCATGAGATAGAGAAAAGTGCAGTTGAAGACCAGAAGAGGGTATATATCCTTTCCCACTCTATTAACTTTATACTACCATTGTAAGGACATCCTGCCAAGTCATCTTATTACAAGATGAGAGAATTGAAACTAGCAAACTTGCTTTAAATACTCTGTCTCCAAATGGCAAGGAGGGGCTCCTTGTCTTGTGTTAATTGAAAAATGAATTTCTCTCTAATGCCCTATAATAAGGCAAGGACCGCGTGGGAGGTATTCCCATATGTCGGGCAGAAAGAAGTGGGTAGTTAGCAGTGAGGCCTAATGTAAGCTACCTGAAGTGGTGATGTTTGCTGAAATTTTAGTGCTTTATGAAGACTTAGAGGGTTCTAAAACCTAGGATTGCTGGAGTCTATGGCATTTACAATTTTTCATTGCCTACTCTCATTTTTATATTGTTGGGTCACTTGTAATGGTCTCCTGTTTGTATTTTAAGTTAGGGAATGATTGGGCCCCTTCCGTGGATTTTGTGAAATCATGCAGACAATAAGTTAGATTTCCCATTAAAATCTTCTGACACCTGGTGCCCCCATTGGCTGCTTTGTGCTCTGTGATTTCACACTGAATCCACCAAGGTCACAAGTGACAACCTATAAATATATCCCTCCTTGGATTAATAGAGCCTTTGAGTTAAGAGAGCAGAGAAGGAAATGGATGTTTATTGAGTGCCACCCACTGGGCTGTGTTCTAGGTTCATTATTATAGTCCATCCCTAAAGTAACTCTAACACAAGGCAAGTATTGCTCCCCCAATTTATATAGGAGGAAACCCAGACCCGAAAGGTGGAATGAGTCAGCCAAGATGGTAAATGTTGAGGGCGAACTGAATTTTGCCTACCCGTGAAGCTCATCTTCTTTCTGACATTGCAGTAGCCCTCATAATATGAGCTTATACCTTGGGTTTTCTTTATCCTCTGGCTACCCAAGGATTCCTCTCCCCAGGCCATTCAGGGGTCTTTGGAAGGGTAGCTCATTGGTTGAGCAGTGTGTTCCATAGCGTCTGCAGTGTGTGCCGAGAGTGTGGTTTAATGGTGATTGCAGCAACATGACAAGGCCCCTCCACACAGGTGATAGGAAAGGGAGGGGTAGTGTCCCCCAGCCCTCCATCATCCGGAGTGCAGGGGGCAGTGATGAGACCCTTGCAGGTCTCTTGCAGTAACCGCCATGGTTTGGCCACGGCTATTCTTCTCATCCCAGGCACTAACGTTCTCTGACCATGGGATGGTCTGCAGGTAAACACAGGCAGGGTGGATGAGCCAACAGAATGATTGTACATATTGATCATTTGTGTTGAGCTTGTGTAAGAATGGGCTTTGCCCCCAGGAGGAAGGCAAGAGGACATATGTGTATGGATTTGTCCTGACCCCTTTACACCTTCTCACCCAGTTCACCTGATAAATAGTGTCCCATGAGCAGGATGGTAGTGTGAGGTTGGTTATAAAATCTGTAGCCATGGAGGGCAGTGGCCTTTAGCACCTCAGTCCAGAAGCCACACCCAAGACCGTGGCCTCGTGAGCATCGTTAGCACATGTGAAGATGTGCCAAAGACAAATCTCTGCAGTGCAGACCCAGCCTCTGGCAGCCTGGCCCCTAAAGCAGAGAATTTGGAAACACCAAGTCCCCTTATGGTCATGTGTGGAACAGTCTCAGAGTTTAATTTTCAAAGCAAAACTCATACTATTAGATTTTTTTCAGAAATCTGTTCCACTGAATGGGCTCATCTGAGGGAGGACAGGCTGTTGTTTCCTTGATGGGATGATGGATTTGGGGAGACTCTTGAATGAAGAGAGAGAGAGTTTGTCACACAGAAGCTGAGGGCTTGTTACAGGCCTGTGAGTCCCAGGGGCTGCAGGCAGGTGATGGGGAGAGGGGTGAGTGAGTGCGGGGCTGGCCGTGGAGCGGGGCCTGGGAAGGGTGGGGTGCAGACGGCGGGGGAGGAAGCGAGGCCAGGGCAGAGGAAAGGCAGAGGAGTGGATGAGGCTGGCCAGGATTCTCCAGAGAAGCAGAACCAAGAGGGCTGTGTGTGTGTGGAGGGAAGGAGGGAGGGAGAGCGAGAGGGAGAGGTTTCAGGGAGGTTGGTTCACGCTGTTGCGGAGGTTGGCGAGACCTAAATCTGCAGGGAGGGCCGGCGGGCTGGAGACCCAGGAGAGCCCGGGCGGCAGTCAAGCCCAAAGGCCGACTGCTGACAGAGTTCCCCACAGGAGCCGCGGCTGCGGCTGCGTTCTGCCCATCTGGAATTTGTCACCGCTAGGGAGCTGCGCTGAGATCGACGGATAGACGTGAGAAAGCCCAACCAGGACGCTCCGGAGAGGACTGTGAAGCATCCTCAGAGCCTGGCCCCTCACTCCACCTCAGGGTCACCTCTGATACCGCGTGCGAAGCGAGCAGACAGTCAATTATGCCACCAGGTCTGCCTAGCGCTAGGGTGGCGGGGTTTCAGAAGGCAGCTAAGGTAGAAGGCGGTGGCTCTCCCAGGCGACGTTTAAAGCAACTGCAACTTCTTATATTCAGTCAGACCTCAGCTGCTGCCATTTCCAAATAATATTTGATCACAATTCCCATATATCAGTGCTTCCAACTTTGGCTGCACATTGGAATGACCTAGAAGTGTTTTTAAAACTCCCAATGCCTAATCCATAGCCTAGAACAATTCAGAATTTCTCAAGGAGGGATCTGGGCATAAGTACTTTTATAAGCTCCCCGGGTGACTCCAGATATACAGGCAAGGCTGAATAGCTCTGCCATATACAGCTCCAGCAGCTTTGTTCTGCGGTTGACCCTGAGTAACACAGATTTGAACTGCACGGGTCCGTGTTTATACGGATGTTTTTCTGTAGTAAATACTACAGTACGACATGATCTGCTGTTAGCTGAATCTGTGGTTGTGGAATAGTGAATACAGAGGAACCTCGGATACAGAGTGCTGACTATAAGTGATATACAGATTTTCCACTGTGTGGAGTCGACGCCTCTAATCCCTGCATTGTTCAAGGGTCAGCTGCATTTCCTTCCCCACCTCCCCTATGTGAGGCTCCCCCAATGTCCATTTAACCCGTTTCCATGGCCATTCGAGCTGCTAGGGCTCTGGAAAGGGAGTTTTCCACAATAATGTGATTTTCTTGGGGCCTGCACTTTCTCACATTGTATCAGAGGGTTTAAAATGAAAATGTTGAACGTTTTGACCTTGAGGAGCCAGCAGGAAGGGTTGATCTTCTAGACATGATGAAGGAAACAGAAGCAAGATTTGGTAGAAGTTACATGGTATAAAGAAAAGAGGGCATCTGAACTGACCAGACTGGGCTTGGGCTCCATTTGTCTGGGGTAATTCTTCCTTGGGCACATTCATCAGCCTCACTGAGCCTGTTTCTTTATCCTTAACATTGGGATAATAATGTCTGCTTCTCAGATAAGGAGGGACTAGAGATAATGAATAAGTAAATGGCTATCCTGTAGTGGGGGTTCAATAGATGGTATAAACTGCTGGTGACTGCTTGACGTAAGACAGACAAGACAGAGGAATTAAAAGCCAAAATTTGATGTCCAGTGACCTCTGACCCTCAGTTCTCTCGTTTGTAAAATAGGGATAATGTGTTGGGTTGGATAGCATCCCCCCAGTATTAATGTCCACTTGGAACCTCAGGATGTGACCTTATTAGGAAATGGGGTCTTTGCAGGTGTGATCAGTGAAGGATCTCGAAATGGAATCATCCTAGATTTAGGATGGACCCTAAAACCAATAACTCATGTCTTTATACGAGAAAGGAGAGGGGAATTTGGACACAGATTCCAGATTTCCTCTAAGGTAAGAGACACAAAGACATACAAAGTAGAATGCCATATGAAGATGGAAGCAGGGGAGTGATGTGGCCACAGGTGAAGGATTATCAGAAGCCACCAGAAGGAAGGATTCTTCCCTGGAGCTTTCAGAGGGCACGTGGTGCTGCTGACACCTTCACTTAGGCTGTTAGCCTCTGGAACTGTGAGAGGATAAACTTCTGGGGTTTTCAATCCACCTGGTTTGTGGTCCTTTGTTATGGTAGCTCTAGGAAACCAATTCAGGTAGTAATATAGTACTTCTGGGTTATTGCAACTATAAATGAATTTATATTGTAAATATAATTAAATTTAGAAATGGTAAAATTTTAGCTAACTGTTCATTAGGATTATTTAGATATTGGATAAACAGCCTAGTGTGATGATATCTGTGCTAGGAGCCAAGGCCGCTGACACTTGGAGGGTCTTTCAAGGGTGACCGTTTGAGAGATGGAGTGAAATAACAAGTGTTGCACGTAGCAGGGGCCACGTGAGAGGCAGTAAGGCAATAAGTAAAAGTCAGATTGCCGCCTGCCCTGGGCTCGTCCACCCACCAATCAGGGGAAAAGGGCTCCCTGCCCTTTGATCTCAGGTGCACCAGCACAACCCCTTGTGACGCACACAAACACACGCACACTCAACTAGTTTAGACTTTGCTGGCTCTCATCCTTGGACACCCGCTCCTGGAGTTGTGATTTCAATCTCTGTCCCAATAAGCAGCCACAGAACAGAGATTCATGTGCACATGACATTTTCGTTAAACCCACTAGAATGTACGGCCAAGTCTCCCTTTATCATTGTTGATACAGTCACACAAGTAACCCCTGCAAATACTCCATGCCTAGGGTCTAATGTGGCTCCCAGGTGGGCCCGGGAGAGGTTCATCCATATGTTGGAAGAATATTTTGCAACAGGTCTTTTCTTTCTCTTGACGTGAAGCTTACCCAGAAATCCACTTCGCTGGGCGGGGAAGACTGACTGAATTGGCTGCAGATCTCTTGGCCTCTTCCTCTGAGTTGGGTGATATAAGGGCACTAAAAGGTCACGATGGCAGGAAGTCTAGCAGAGGAAAATATAGGCAGTGCCGATGCAATTTATTTTACAGTAAAAAGAATTTTATTTAACCCCATGACTTTAATAATTGGCAAAGTTGAGTCAATGCATGTACATAAAATGTCAACACGAGTGCATTTTAGAATTTAGTTAGAAAATTTTTCAAATGGAATAAAACGTGCCTAGATTGAGAGTTTTCAGAACCCTGTACCAGATTCCTGGCAAAGTAGAAGTCGTATAGCATTTGTTTTCCTAACTCTGCGTCATCTAACTTCATAATTTGAATCTTAATAAAATTAAGTGTTGAGTGAAAACAAATCCCAAAAGTATAACCAAATATATTGGCTCAGGCCAGACTTAAGCCTCAGCGGAAGGTTTTGTAAGCTCTTGTAGTGGAAGTGTTTTTTCTCTTCTTCCTGTCAGCATCTCAGAGGAGCTGAGTCTGGCAGAGCAGCTGCTAACAGAATGAGCTGGAAAAACAAGCCTTGGTTCTGCATTCCCAAAGGTGCTGCAGGATGAAAGGATACAAATCCCAAACCCTAATGCAAGTGGCCTGGGTGATGGCCACCATGTTCCTGTCCTCAGGCCATGACGTGCATATGGCCAGGGCCATACACGTAGTAGGCACTTTACCATTACTTGTTCAGTGAGTGAATGAATGCTACAGTACGGTGGAGTGCAGCGTTGATCAGCTTATTGGTTGCAACCCTATTGTTGTATTAAGAAATCAGTTTAAAGGACTTCCCTGGTGGCGCAGTGGTTAAGAATCCGCCTGCCAGCGCAGGGGACACGGGTTCGAGCCCTGGTCCGGGAAGATCCCACATGCCATGGAGCAGCTAAGCCCGTGCGCCACAACTACTGAAGCCCGTGCGCCTAGAGCCCACGCTCCGCAACAGAGAAGCCACCGCAACGGGAAGCCTGCGCACTGCAACGAAGAGTAGCCCCCGCTCACCGCAACTAGAGAAAGCCCGCATGCAGCCAAAAATAAATAAATAAAAATTAAAAAAAAGAAAGATATTGTGACCATTAAATTGATTTTCTTTTTTTGGCTGTGTTGGGTCTTCCTTGCTGCATGCGGGCTTTCTCTAGTTGCGGTGAGCGGGGGCTACTCTTCGTTGCAGTGCGCAGGCTTCCCGTTGCGGTGGCTTCTCTGTTGCGGAGCGTGGGCTCTAGGCGCACGGGCTTCAGTAGTTGTGGCGCACGGGCTCAGTAGGTACGGCTTGCAGGCTCTAGAGCGCAGGCTCAGTAGTTGTGGCGCACGGGCTTCGTTGCTCCACGGCATCTGGGATCTTCCCAGACTAGGGTTCGAACCCATATCCCCTGCGTTGGCAGGCAGATTCTTAACCACTGCGCCACCAGAGAAGTCCCACAATATCTTTCAAACAATAGGATAGAAAATAATAGGATAGAAAATAAAGTGGTCTATCACACGTGTTAAAAGTGTGTGTGTGTGTGTGTTTGTGTGTGTGTGTGTATGTATGTTTCTACTGAGCCATGATGTAAAATAAAATGTATTTCTGAAGGCATCAGAAGCTCTTCAGGACCAATGGAATCTATTTTTCTCTTTGCTGTCTCCTCCCTTCTTAGGTATGGTGACAACCCAACAGTAACTTCTCTCCCCAGCCATAAAGCAGGTTTAAATTCTTGTAGTGCCAGCTAGTTAGTCAAGACTGGAATCATAAAGTGTGGCATGTCACAGCTGCACCTCCTCTTTCCACTCCTTCAAAGGGATGCAGAATTTTGCTGACCCACCAGTGGCTAAGATCACTGTCTCTTCTATATTGCGGTACTCTAACCATAGATTAGCTCTCTTAGGGAGGGGTGAGAGTCAAGACACACATACCTAGCCATTTCTTGGCAGCCACGTGGTAAAACACTGTGAACTCGGTAAGGTTTGTCCTCCAAGTCTGCAGCTGACCCTTTCTATACTGTTCCTTTTCTCACAATATCCCCATTTTTATTCTTCCAAGCATGCTTCCTCCCATATTAAAACTTGCTTTTAAATAATCAAATAACAGGTATCATCTGTGAGGAAGGGGTTAGCAGGCACCTAAAGGAAAATAAATTCAGATCTAAACGAGATTTTAAAGATCAGTCTCCCTGATTTGGACCCTAGTGGCCTATAGGCTCTCCTTGGGGTAATCAGGGTCATTCTAATAGTCCAATCTGGAGTGTCACCTGCATGCAATCTTTATTCTGCAGGCTGTCCCTCATCTTTTTTTCTTTATCAAAATTTATTTGTCCTGTGTCCCATTCTATCAGTATGCTTTCCACTGCTGGATCACATGAAACTATAATTTGATTATCATTGTCAATAGGATCCTGGGATTTAAGATGGAGAGAGTATCTTAAATGAAACAGTGAGTCTCGTGCTGGGAATCTCAGCTTCTGGGAAAGGAGGAAGCTATTTGGTGATTACGCCTGTAAAATCAATAAGTTGTTAGTAATTCTCAAGTCAGTCTGTATGTATTTTCATTGCTTCCTAATGGTATGGAGTTAGGCCTTATTGGGGATGCAGACAACTACCTGGCCTCAAGGAGTTTGCAGTTAAGCGAGTGGAATGGGGAATCTTGGATGCCAAGCACTTGCATCCATCACTTTAAATAATATTATTTAATCGCAGTAGGGATTATCTTATGACCTTAAGGAACCAAGGCTGAGAAAAGTAAACTGTTTTCCCCAGGTTCTATATAATTAGTGAGTGGTGGAGTCAGGATTTAAATTCAGGTCTGGTCTGGTTCTGATGCCTATATTCTTTTCAGCATTCCACATTGTTATGGACACAGAAGCCAAGAGGGAGAGGTGAAGAGAGCAATAGAAGGCTGTGGGGGGCGGATGTGGCCTGTTATGGGAGTTGAGAGGAGGAAGAGCCCAATGCCCTGGACCAGTAAGAGAAAACTTCTTAGGAGAACTGGGAAGTGGCACTCAGATAGGGCCAGAAGCCATGCAGGACAACTTATTTGATAGTAGCTGGAAGAAGAGAGGTCTTTCCAGGTAGGATGACCAATAAAGGAAAGGCTTGGGAGTAGGAATAAGAATGTGCTGAAGGACAAAAGCGGGGGGAGGTCTGATTAAGGGAATGAAAATTATTCTTGTGGGCTGCCTTCTCTTTTACTGTATCTTAATTCAGTTGAGGGAGGGGGAGTCATCGCAGGAGATGGTTTCCCTCTAAGGGACAGGAGCTCAGGAAGCTCAGCCTTCCACACAGTCTTACCTGGAACCACTGCCTCTGAGAAGGATGTTCAGGGTCCCCAAGGAGAGGGGCCTTTCTCAAAAGTCCCTGATGATGCAAGTGGTGAGCTTCCAGGGAGCCAGGGCAAGGGAGCCAGGTGTTTCTTCCTTCCCTTTTCGGAATCCAGGCCAGTTTCAGTTTACATTACACAGCTTAATCCACAGAAACAGGAGCCAGAGGCTGGTTCTTTCTCTCTCTCTCTCTCTCTTTTTTTTTTTTTTTTTCTCTCCAAGACACAGAAACCTTTATTTTCTCCCTACACCACAAACCAGTGCTGTTAAATAATATTGGATAATTGCACCTGTCGTACTCCCCATATTGTGCTGAAGAAAAATAATTGCTGGTTTTCTGCTTTTCAGTTTAGCTGTGACTCCATCATTTGACTTGGAGCATGTCATTTTCTCCCATTTTAGACTGTGTACAGTCAAACTGTGTGAAAGGACTCATAGATAGCGGCCCTGGGTGTGTGAGTGGGCGCGGGCCTCATTCAGCAATGATTTCTAATTTATACAGCATTGAAAATCCACAGCTATAAATAAACAGTTCTGACTGGCTTTGCTGCCTACTCAAATGCTTTATTAAAAAAAAAATAAGGAACCACCAACTGCATGAGAATGAAAAATAATATCTGGATATGGATTCTGGTTGCTGACACTTGTGCCCTCGCAGGGGGTATGCCCAGACTTGGGATGGGTTCAGTGCTCATCCAGCAGCCTTCTGGGAGGCCCAGCCTCCCCACTCTTTCCTCACCCTGCCTCACACTCCCCATGTGCAGGCGCAGCGTGTTTGGGGATTACGATATACGAAACTGACTTCCTGTTATGACAAGTATTGCAAGCGAGTAGGTGCAGAGGGCCCAAAAATAGCTGGAGAAATGTATGGCCCATTTGCAGGGAGCATGGGGCTACTGTATTGTTTAGGCAAACAAGGTAAGTCTTCTCCCCAAACTCAACATTGGTGTCCCATGTGAAATAGCACAGACTATAAGCACAGGTATGGACCAGTCCATGAAGCAGTAGTGTAGCTCCTCCCCCTGCCTGTATGGGTGAGAGTTTCCACCAAGTTGGGGTCCCTAACCCCTTCTTTTGTGTAACCTTGCAGATGTACATACATTTTTGCTTTTAAAAATAAAGGCTTCCAGATGCTCAGTTCCTGCTTTGTTCTGTAATAAAGAGGAAGGAAGGTGGGCTTGGGAATCAACCATCTGTGTGACCTGGGATCGGTTTTTTCCCTTTCTCTGAACCCAGTGGTGTGCTGGAGAGAGTTTGTACAGGCTCACAAGGATTCAGTGGTTCTGCGTCTCTCTTCCCAGCTCTGCATTCAGTGACATGTTGGTAGCTTGAAAAAGGTCATGTTGGAGTGTTTACACCATGGCAATGGGCAAACTATACATCAGGGCCTTAAAGTTTTCTTTTTTCCAGAGAGTTGGATTTTAAATATTTACAGCACACCAACATCAGAAACTCAGTTTGCTCGTTTGTAAAATGAGGACATAATACATTTTCTACTTTTAAGACTTTTGTGAAGGTAAAACGAGGTCATGGAGGTGAGAGTGGCTCTAAATTACATGACACTGTACAAGTATTACTGCTGGTTTTCTCATCATTTGGTTTGTATTGTTGTTTTCTAACCACTAAGGGCCAAACACAACCTTATGTAGGCAGCTAATACTGTCTCCCTTTTAATGAATGTTTAGTCAGTGTTCATTATAGGTGTTTTGTTGCTTCTCCTTTCTTAAGCTACACCAGCACCAAGGAAGCACTGTGTGCTTACGTATACACTCAATGGGGAATGGTTCTGAGGTATTTCTGGTGTTGGAATAGGTATTGCACAGTGGCCAGTCATGCAGCAATCACAGTTTAATTTGGTCCTGGGGACAGTGAAACCACAGATAGAAATCTGCAGGCTCATCGCAGCCAAGAGCTTACTATGACTCCGAGAAGTATACCGGCCAAGTCATCTTTGGGGTGTGGAAAATTTGGGTGATCCCCTGCGGGCTTCACATTTGGAGAATTTCCACTGTGACAACTGCTTCTGGGCTCCTGCTGAGACAGGTGCTAGGAGCAGTCAAGAAGCAGCAGGTGTGGGAAAAGAGGTGGTGTTCCCAGCTTAATCCAAAAAGACTTGAGGCTCATATTTGTATAACTGTAGAGGAGTAGGTTTCAAGCAGTTTTCTTGGTGCCTGTCCTAGTCTTCCCATGGACTACCTGCCCTGTTGGGATAGTCTGCTCTCTTCTCTAAGCCTATCAGACTGCCCTTGGTGTCCATTTCAACCAGATTTCTCCTCTATAATGTTAGGTTGGGAAGCCCAAGTACAATTTACTCTGGTGCCCACACCCAACCCACATGGGCCTGTTGACCCATCGATGGACTTGAACATGTTCACCTACCACTAGTCATTTGTGTTCTTTACAAAATGTGTCTGTCAATAAAGACCCAGAAAAATCCTCTAGGAAAATCACAGCAGGGTTCATGAACGTGCCTCTTCATCACCTGACGGTCAGCTTTGTTAAACCGTAAGCTACCGCAACAAAGTGCTTTGTACTGAAAGCTGTCTCAGCGGTCCTCATAATCATATCACTTCCCATCCAGATTATTCCCCAAGTAAAATGTACATTTATTTGACAAATTAATCAATATACCAATGGAAGAGGTTTTGACAATATCACTGTGTTCAATGTTTACCTGCCCCAAATGCTTGCTCACAAGAGGGACAGATTTACCAATAGTTTTTATAACTTATTTTCTCATTACCCCAGTTAATTTCCTATTATACTAGGTAGACAGACAACTTCAGAAGCAGCCATCTCCCTACATTTCCATTTAGACTGAGAAAAAAATAGATGAGGAATCCATGAAAATAACTAGCTTATGAAAGTGCCTCTTTTTAGGAAAATTGGGATTATTAAAAAATGGCCCAGGACTTGGAGTTAGAAGATATGGGAGACAAAAGCTTTTATTTTGGTTCTGAGGCTAATTCTTTGGCCTCATGCAGGTAACTTCTCATCTAGGTCCTCAGCATCCTCCTCTGTAAAGTGAATAGTTTGGGTGATCCTAAGTTCCTTTCTCTCTCTAAACATTCTCTAACACCACATTTACATGAGTCTCTTTGGCTTTTGGCCAGATGTTGACCACAGACCATCCTCCACAGAGGTCAGACGGATGTAACAAATTCTGTGACAGCAGGAATTGTTTTGGGTGTGTCCAGTAAAAGTTTTAAAAAGACAAGAGTCCTCAAATTCAGCTACCGTCATAACTCTCTTATGAAATTTAAATATCATTCCCTGTCCTTTTTACCTTCCTATGTTGCTCCACCACCTCCCTGCACCAGGAAGAAAAAAAGATGAAAAAAACTCTCCTGTTTTCTTCTTCCTTAGTTCTTGGAAAATGGAGTCTAATCACTTCCTCTTCTTCCTTGGCTGCGTCGTGTCACCTGCACAAACAAGAACAGAAAGAGACCTTAGCCTTCAGGGTTTCCCTAATGGGTATTCTTCTGTGGGTGGACATTCACCCTGACTTGGGACAGTGGAAAGTTGAGGAAGCTTTTCCGAAGGCAAGCTGATGTATTTTAAAGAGTTCTGGAAAACAACCAGCACTGCCGCAAGGGCAAGAAGGGACATCTTGCTGTCCTACTTGGTGCCTGGCTCACAGCCACCCAGCTGACCAGCGGTGCAGTTCATATCGCGTGGCTCTGAATATGTCCTGTGAACCACTGATGGCTGTTGCTTTTGGCCATGTGTTTGTAGGCTGCACACAGTTCATCAACAAACTTTGAGACTTTGCAGATGGAGATGAAGAAACCGCATCAAATGAGAGAGGAAAGAGAAGAATGGATATTCACCTAACTAGGGGCCATTCTGTGACCTCTCACCAAATCAGTTTATTGACCTGGGTAGAAAAGTACTGGCATATTGATTTAGTTTTTAGTAAGTTTATTACTAATTGTAATAAGTAATAAGCTTATTACTAATTAGGAATTACTAATTACCAATCTAATTGTAACATTAGATTTCTAGAGTGACTTCCATTTGGCCAATGACGGGTACCTCCACAGTTAATGATCACAAATCTTTACATAAACTTTGAAGCTTTGAAAACTTCATTAACTCATTGTCCTTCCTGTCTGTTGCCAAATGCAGTCTTTTTTCAGCTCAGCCTCTTCTCATCCATTCTGGAAGTTACAGCCCTATTACTTCTGGCTCGGTATTACCATAGCAATCTCAGCTCCCAATGCCATGCTTTATGCTTCAGACCCTGCCCCCTCCATCAGTTATATCTTTAATAGTAAATTTTAAATATCTTATCATTTTATTTTCTGGAACTCCCTTTCTCAGAGGCTTTAGTGACTGATGACTTGAAGTCCTCCTGTGGCCCCCTCATCACACTGATTTTCTAGGGCAGACAGCTCCTAATCACACAGTCCTCATGGCCACACTTGAATTCATGTCTCTCAACATTTTCAGGCACAGTCTTCTCCTTTCTTCTACTCCTCATCAATCCATACTATATCCAGTCACTCCAGTGAAGCCTAGCTGATTTATCCAGCTTTACATGCTTCGTGTTCTTTTCATTTATGCTTCCACTTGTTTTTCATTTTTCCCCAGTTAGGTCTTCTCTACATTAGGTCTATAAGGACAAACACAGTATCTTCTCTTTTCTGAAGTATACACTTAGGGCCTTTAATGAATCCGTTTTCAGATAAATAACACATTAATTCTCCTGTGTTCAAGAGCTTGGTCAGTATAAACTTCTCAAAGTTGTTCCCTCTGTGGTCACTCTGAGGGCACCTAAAACTTTGTTTATCCATGTTGTTACCAACCCTCAACACTTCGAATCTAACTGTAATCAGAACCTCACTTCTTCAACCCAGGGTTCCAAGGATTGGAGATTCCTTCTCCAGTTAAGAAACACACCAGAACATGATGGCTTAGAAACAGCAGAAGCGGGAGCAGAAGTGGTGGTGGGAAGTTCCCCTGGGGGAGGAGAGCAGATGGCTTCTTCCAGTGAATCTGGGTCTCCCCTGTCCAACACCATGAAGCTAGATAGAGTGCCAAGAAAGTCCCACATGCGCCCCCGTGTGCTAGAGAAGGCACCATCCCCAGATGTGTCTCTGTGTGGAGCTCTAACGGTCATTTCATTCTGTAGAGACTTACACAGTGTGACTATCACAGAAATCACATTTTTCTTTTTGTTTCTAGCAGGTGGGGATGGTTCCTTAGTCCTAAATTCCTATGAGGCTGAGCAGTCTCTAGACTTCTTTGAGTCTTCAGAATTTATCTCTGACCGTGTTTCCACAGTGCATGGCTGGAGATAAGGGAAGTGTTGACTTCGTAATAGAGCGTATTATCTTACCCAGAGTTCACAAAATGGATTTCAAACTGGTTGAGAAATAATGTTCCTGTTACCACTCTTCTCCTCATTGAAGGGAGTCTTTCCCAGTGGAACACCTCCTAGTTGGTGGTTAGGGGGTTAGGTCCACCCTGGTTTCGTTTGTTTTAGTTTTTGTTTTACTGAAGTATATTTGATTTACAATGTTATATTAGTTTTAGGTATGCAACATAGTGATTTGGTATTTTTATAGATTATACTTCATTCAAAATTACTATGAAATATTGGTTATATTTCCTGTGCTGTACACTACATCCTTGTATCTTATTTATTTTATACATAGTAGTTTGTACCTCTTGATCTCCTTCCCCTATCTTTCTCCTCCCCCACCCCTTTCCCCACTGGTAACCACTAGTTTGTTTTGTGTATCTATGAGTCTTTTTCTGTTTTATTATATTCATCGATTTTATTTTTCAGATTCCACATATAAGTAAAAACATACAGTATTTGTCTTTCTTTGTCTGACTTACTTCACTAAGTGTAATACCCTCCAGGTCCATCCATGTTGCTGTAAATGGCAAAATTTCATTATTTTCTCTGGCTGAGTAATAGTCATATGTTGTCTTCTTTATCCATTCATCTGATGATGGACACTTAGGTTGCTTCCATATCTTGGGTATTGTAAATAGTGTTTCTATAAATTTGGGGGTGCATATATCTTTTCAAATTAGTGTTTTCCTTTTCTTTGGATGTATACCTAGGAGTGGAATTGCTGGGTCATATGGTAGTTCTATTTTTAATTTTTGAGGAACCAATTTACATTCCCACCAGTGTGTACTAGGGTTGCCTTTTCTCTCCATCCTTGCCAGCATTTATCATTATTTGTCTTTTTGACAATAATAGCTGTTCTAACAGGCGTGAGGTGATATCTCACTATGGTTTTGATTAGCATTTCCCTGATGATTAGTGATGCTGAGCATCTTTTCACGTGCTGGTTGGCCATCTGTATGACTTCTTTGGAAAAAAGTCTATTCAAGTCTTCTGCCCATATTTTAATTGGATTGTTTGTTTTCTTGATATTGAGTCGTATGAGCGCTTTAATATTTTGGATATTAACCTGTTATCAGACAGATCATTTGCAAATATCTTCTCTCATTCAGTAGGTTGTCCTTTCACGTTGTTGTTGGTTTCCTTCACTGTGCAAAAGCTTTCAAGTTTAATTTGATGTAGTCTTATTTATTTATTTTTGCTTTCGTTTCTCTTGCCTAAGGAGACAGATCCAAAAAAAATATTGCTAAGATTTATGTCAGGGAATGTACTGCCTGTGTTTTCTTCTAGGAATTTTATGGTTTCCGGTCTTACATTTAGGTCTTTAATCCATTTTGAATTTATTTTTCTGTATGGTGTGAGAAAATGTTCTAATTTCATTCTTTCACATATACCTGTCTAGTTTTCCCACCACCACTTACTGAAGAGACTGTCTTTTTACCGCTTTATATTTTTGCCTCCTTTGTTGTAGATTAATTGGCCATATGTGCATGGGCTTATTTCTAGGCTCTTTATTCTGTTCCATTGATCTGTGTGTCTGTTTTTGTGCCAGTATCATACTGTTGTGATGACTGAGCTTTGTAGTATAGTCTGAAGTCTGGGAACATGATGCGTCCAGATTTGTTCTTTTCTCTCAGCGAATACTTTGGCTCTTCAGGGACTTTTGTTCTTCCATACAAATTTTGGGAATTTTTGTTCTAGTTCTGTGAAAATGTCATGTGAGTGTTTCGATAGGGATTGTATTGAATCTGTAGATTGCTTTGGGCAGTATGGACATTTTAACAATATTAATCCATGAACACAGAATCTTTCCATTTAATAGTATCATCTCCAGTTTCTTTTATCAGTGCCTTATGTTTTTAGGGTATAAGTCTTTCACTTCACTGGGTGAGTTTATTCCTAGATATTTTATTGTTTCTGATGTGATTGTAAATGGGATGATTTCTTACTTTCTCTGTCCGATAGTTCATTATTAGTGTATAGAAAAGCAACAGATTTCGGTATTAATCTTGTATCCTGAAACTTTAGTGAATTCATTTATTTGTTCTAATAGGTTTTTTTGGTGGAGACTGTAGTGTTTTCTATATATAGTATCATGTCATCTGCAAATAGTAACAGTTTGACTTCTTCCATTCCAATTTGAATGCCTTTATGTTTTTATTTATTTATTTTTTTTTGCGGTACGCGGGCCTCTCACTGTTGTGGCCTCTCCCATTGCGGAGCACAGGCTCCGGACGCGCAGGATCGGCGGCCATGGCTCACGGGCCCAGCCGCTCCGTGGCATGTGGGATCTTCCCAGACTGGGGCATGAACCCGTGTCCCCTGCATCAGCAGGCGGACTCCCAACCACTGCGCCACCAGGGAAGCCCTGAATGCCTTTTAATTCTTTTTCTTGTCTGAGTGCTGTGGCTAGGACTTCCAATACTAGTTTAAATAGAAATGGTGAGAGTGGGCATCCTTGTCTTGATCCTGATTGTAGAGGAAAAACTTTGCTTTTCACTGTTGTATATGATGTTAGCTGTGGGCCTTTATTATGTTGAGGTATGTTCCCTCTGTACCAACTTTGAGAGTTTTCATTGTGAATGAGTATTGAATTTTGTCAGATGCTTTTTTTGCATCTATTGAGGTTATCATGTGATTTTTATCCTTCATTTTGTTAATGTGGTATATCACATTGATTGATTTGCAGATATTGAATCATTCTTGTGTCCCTGGAATAAATCCCACTTGATTATGGTGTATGATCCTTTGTATATGTTATTGAATTCAGTTTGCTAATATTTTGTTGAGAGTTTTTATGTCTATATTTATCAGGAATATTGGCCTGTAATTTTCTTTTTGTGTAGTGTCTTCGTCTAGTTTTGGTATCAGAGTAATGGTGGCCTCATAGAATGAATTTGGGAATGTTCCCTCCTCTTCAATTTTCTGGAATAGTTTGAGAAGGATAGGTATTAACTCTTGTTTATATGTTTGGTAGAATTCCCCTGTGAAGTTGTCCAGTCCTGGACTTCTGTTTGTTTTGGGAGTATTTTGACTACTGATTCAATTACAATACTAGTAATCGGTCTGTTCAGATGATCTATTTCCTCCTGATTTTGTCTTGGAAGGTTGTATGTTTCTAGGAATTTATCCATTTCTTCTACATTGTCCAGTTTGTTGGCATACAACTGTTTGTAGTGATTTCTTCTGGTTTTTTGTATCTCTGTGATATAGTTTGTTATTTCTCCTCTTTCGTTTCTTATTTTATTTGGGTCCTTTCTTTTTTTCTTGATGAGCCTTAGCTAAAAGCTTATAAATTTTGTTTGTCTTTTCAAAAAACCATCTTTTGCTTTTATCGATCTTTTCTATTTTTTAATCTCTATTTTATTTTCTCTCTGATCTTTATTATTTCCTTCCTTCTGCTGATTTTGGGCTTTTTGTTCTTTGTCTGATCCCTTCAGATGGTAGATTAGGTTGTTTGAGTTTTTTGTTTGTTTCTTTCTTGAGGTATGCCTGTATCACTGTTAACTTTCCTCTTAGGACTGCTTTTGCTGTGTCCCATAGATTTTGGAAAGTTGTGTTTTTATTTTCATTTGTCTCGAGGCATCTTCTGATTTCCTCTTCAATTTTTTTGTTGACCCCTTGGTTTTTCAGCAGCATGTTGTTTAGCCTCCATGTGTTTGTGTTTTTCTAAGTTCTTCCTATAATTGGTTTCTAGTTTCATACTGCTGTGGTCAGGAAGGATGCTTGATACAATTTCTATCCTCTTAAATTTTTTTGAGACTTGTTTTGTGACCTGGAATGTGATCTATCCTGGAGTATACTCTATGTGCACTTAAAAGGAATGTGTATTCTGCTTTTTTGGATGGAATGTCCTGTAGTTATAAGTCCAACTACTCTAGTGTGTCACTTAAGTCTACTGTTTCCTCATTGATTTGCTTTCTGGATGATCTGTCCATTGATGTATGTGGGGTGTTGAAGTCCCCTATTATTGTATTATTGTCAATTTCTCTTTTTATGTCTGTTAATGTTTGCTTTATAAATTTAGGTACTCCTATACTAGATGCATATATGTTTATGAACATTATAGCTTCTTCTTGTATTGATCCCTTTATCATTATGTAATGCTCTTCTTTGTCTTTTATTACAGACTTTGTTTTAAAGTCTACTTTGTCTGATATGAGCATTGCTACCCCAGCTTTCTGTTCATTTCCATTTGCATGCAATATCTTTTTCCATCCCCTAACTTACAGTCTGTGTGTCCTTAGCTCTGAAGGGAGTCTCCTGTAGGCAGCATGTTTTTTTATTCAGTCAGCCACCCTATGTCTTTTGATTGGAGCATTTAGTACATTTTTATTTAAAGTGATTGTTAATAGGTATGTACTTAATGTCATTTTGTTATTTGTTTTCTGATTGTTTTTGTAGTTCTTTTCTATCTCTTCTTCTTCTTATGGTCTCTTCCCTTGTGATTTGATGATTTTCTTTAATGTTACGTTTATGTTCCTTTCTAGTTTTTGTATATATATTGTAGTTGTTTGACTTGTGGTTATCATGCAGTTCATATATATGGCTCTATAACTATATTTATTTTTAACTGGTAGTCCTTTAAGTTCAAACACATTCTAAAAGGTCTACATTTCCCCCCCACCATGTTTTGTATTTTTGATGTAATATTTTACATCTTCATATCTGTCCCTTACCTGTTTATTGTAGTTACAGTTGATTTTACATTTTTGTCTTTTAACCTTCATATGAGCTTATTTCAGTGGTTGATCCACAGTCTTTACTAGTAGGATTTTTGTCTAGTCTTTACTATAGGATATTTGTCTTTACTAGTGGGATTTTCCCCTTCCTATAATTTATCTCTTGATATAGCCTTTTCATTTTCATTTAAAGACTCCTTAACACTTCCTGTAAGATTGGTTTAGTATTGATGAATGTTAGTTTTTGCTTGTCTGAGAAACTCTTTATCTCTCCTTCAGTTCTGAATGATAACCTTGCTGGGAGGAGTATCCCAGGTTGTAAATTTTTTCCTTTCAGCACTTTATCTATATCATGCCACTCCCTTCTAGCCTGCAAAGTTTCTGCTGCAAAATCAGTTGATAGCCTTATGGGGGTTCCCTTGTATGTGACTCTTTGTTTTTCTCTTGCCGCCTTTAGAATTCTCTTTTTATCTTTAACTTTTGCCATTTTAATTATGATTATGTCTTGGTGTGGGTCTCTTTGAGTTCATCTTGTTTGGAACTCTCTGTGCTTCTTGTACCTGGGTATCTGTTTCCTTCTTCAGGTTTGGGAAGTTTTGAGTCACAGTTTTATCAAATACATTTTCTACCCTTTTTTCTCTCTCTTCTCCTTTTGGGAACCCTATAAGTCAAATGTTAGTACGACTGATGTTGTCCCAGAGGTCCCTTAGGCCATTCTTATATTTTAAAATTTGTTTTCCTTTTTGCTGTTCTGATTGGTGACTTCCATTATTCTGTCTTTCAGATTGCTTATGCATTGTTCTATATCACCTCATCTCCTGTTCATGCCATCTAGTGTATTTTTAATTTCAGTTATTGTATTCTTCAACTCTGACTGATTCTTTCCTGTATTTTTTTTTTTTAATTTTTTTTTTTGCGGTAAGCGGGCCTCTCACTGTTGTGGCCTCTCCCGTTGCGGAGCACAGGCTCCGGATGCGCAGGCTCAGCAGCCATGGCTCATGGGCCCAGCCGCTCCGCGGCATATGGGATCCTCCCGGACCGGGGCACGAACCCGTATCCCCTGCATCGGCAGGCGGACTCCCAACCACTGCGCCACCAGGGAGGCCCATTTCCTGTATTTTCTAGTTCTCTGTTAAATTCTCATCGTGTTCATCTATTCTTTTCCCCAGTTCAGTTAATATTTTCATTACTATTTCTTTGTACTCTTTTTTTTTAAGATGTTGGGGGTAGGAGTTTATTAATTAATTTATTTATTTTTGCTGTGTTGGGTCTTCGTTTCTGTGCGAGGGCTTTCTCTAGTTGTGGCAAGTGGGGGCCACTCTTCATCACGGTGCGCGGGCCTCTCACTATTGTGACCGATCTTGTTGTGGAGCACAGGCTCCAGATGCGCAGGCTCAGTAGTTGTGGCTCATGGGCCTAGTTGCTCTGTGGCATGTGGGATCCTCCCAGACCAGGGCTCGAACCCGTGTCCCCTGCATTAGCAGGCAGATTCTCAACCACTGCGCCACCAGGGAAGCCCCCTTTGTACTCTTTGTCAGGCAAATCATTTATCTCTGTTTCATTAGCATTTTTTCAGGTATTTTTTTCTTGTTTCATTTTGTCTTCCCATTTTGTTTAACTTTCTTCGTCTGTGTGAAATCAGGTGAAAAAGTTGCCTGTCCTAGTCTTGATGTCATGTCCTCGTGTGGGACCATTCCTGTGCAGTCTGCGTGAGCCCAGTGGCTTTGGTGGGAGAGCTGGATTTGAGGTGAGCATGATCTGCATCTTCCCCCAGGGTGTGCTGGTAGCCACTGCCTTGGTGGGAGGTAGGCCTGGAGTTGGAGGGGGCTAGAGCCAGAGCCGGGTACAAGCCAGGGCTGCTGCTGTGCTTGATGACTGTCACTGCTCTGTTGGGGGTGGGGGTGAGGGCAGAGTGGCTGGAGCCGGAGCCCTGAGGGAGCTGGGTTTCTCTTGGGTATGATGGCAGTCTCCATCTTGGTTTGGGACAAGGTCAGGGCCTAAGGTCTTGGGGCCGCACTCCTGTGCTGGTTTTACTTTTTCCCCAGTGTGTGCCCTCAGTTAGAGGCTGGGTCAGGGCTGCAGGGGTTAGTGCCATGCCACTGAGCTGACCCCACCCCTCCTCCCCCAAGTGTGCACAGAGATCTGTGTTCCAGCGATGGCAGTCTCCATCCGGAGTGTGGGCAGATATTCGTGAGCTGGTAATGGTTGCCTCTACCCTGGTCAGAGGCAGGGTCAGGGTCCAAGCCAGCTCTGTTGCCTCCAAGTGTGCACATTCTCGTGGGCAGTGACAGCCTCTGCCTTAGCGGAGAGCAGTGCTGGAGCAAGAGGGGCTGCAGCAGGGGCCTGGTGCAGGCTGGGGGCACACTGGGACGGTCCCTAGGCATTTTTCAGTCAGTTGCCTCTTTGCTATCATCTGGAGTAAGCAGATCTGTGCGTGTGCTCTTCAAGAGTGGAGTCTCAGTTTCTTACAGCCCTTATTAGTAAATCCCACTGGTTTTCAAGCCAGCCAAGGGGGCTCGTCTTCCCCATGTCAGACCCAAGGGCTGAGGTGCCTAATACATGGCTCGCACCCCTCGTTCCCCAGGGAGGATCCCTTAACTTGTGATAGCCCCCTCCTCCTCTGTGTCCCCCACCAGTGGTGCGGGTGCTGACCAGATCGCTTCTTCTCCCTTCCTACTCAACTCCGTGTGGATCTTTCTTCACAGCCTTGGTTGTAGAATAGCTGTTCTGGTAGTCCCCAGGTCAATTTCAGCGAGAGAAGCTCTATACGCAGTTGTAGTTTTGATGTGTTCATGAGGGAAGGTGAGCCCAGTGTCGTCCTACTATGCCATTTTGATCTCCTCCCACCCTGGATTATTTTAGTCCTTTCTTTATCCTATGTTAGTACCAAGGAGTAGAGGTATTTTAGGCCAAACATTTCATGTTCGTCTCATGAAAGATTCAAACATTTTCTGCTGGCGTGGTAAGGGAAACCATTCCTGTAGTCAACATCACTATGGATACATATGTAATTATATACCTTATTATTCCAATAGTTGGAACACAGGATAAGTAAAAGCATACTATTAAAAAAAAAGATTTACACCTATGTATCTACCATCACAAAAGCTACTGCTAGACTTCGAACTGAAAATTTGAAGAACATTTGCCTGGTTTTAGAGGCTTGGCTTGGAAAAGGGTGAGAAGGCAGATTGTGGGGGGGACATGAGGTGTTAGAAGAATGAGATTTGAACATAGTGAGTACAAGTGAGTACAAGATTTGCATGTGGTTGAGTACAAGAGCATGAGTACGCGTCACAGTGCAGAAGTAGTAGGAGGAGCTGGAGTTGAGAGCTGGCTGGAGAAACCCTAGTGGGGAAAGAGGCTGAGGAAGAGGGAGAAGTGATAATCCCTCGTGGACTCTTTTGGAGCTTAGGGAGATGAAGTTAGGGCAAGAATGCAAAAAGGAGATGTATTTTTCTAATGGACTAAATGGTGCCCAGTGAGGCCATGCCTTATAAATACATGTGGAGTCAACTCACGATAAGATTTTTTTTAATGAAATTATTAGGGACAACATGCAAGATAGACAGACCTTATAATAAATTTCTTCATGGGTAAAACTAAGGAGGTAAACTAGATGCCCTCTGAGCAGCTTTCAACAATAAAATCTCCTTTAAATAAATCTAATCTGTAGGAAATAGTATTAAAGGAAGTTTTTTGTTTTATGTTTTTTTTTTTTTTTTTTTTTTTTTTTTTTGCAGTACACGGACCTCTCACTGTTGTGGCCTCTCCCATTGTGGGGCACAGGCTCTGGATGCGCAGGCTCTGTGGCCATGGCTCACAGGCCCAGCCGCTCCGCCGCATGTGGGATCTTCCCGGACCGGGGCACGAACCTGCGTCCCCTGAATCGGCAGGCGGACTCTCAACAACTGCGCCGCCAGGGAAGCCCTAAAGGAAGGTTTTAATATCATTCTGTCCAAGGCACTGTCACATGGTCACTTGGCCAGATTGGAATTTTCAGCTTATAAACCATCCTGGGTGAAAAGGATCTGTGGTCTTGGGCCCTGACAAAGGATACCCCTGGCATATATCCCTCAGTGAATGTAAGGAGAGGGGCCATGGGCCACAGGTAAGCTGACTGCCCCTCCAGCTACACCTACATATAAGAGGCCCTCCATTTTGTCCTGGAGGCACTTAGCCCCTTTCAGTGCCTGGTAGATCTTGTAGATTGGGTTTCTCTTCCTGATGGACTTGTGTCCTGGTGTTGGCATCCTTATGTCTTATCAAGAAGGAAAAAAAGAGAAAATTAAGTAGTTAAGTGGCAGAGAAGGAGGCCTATACTGGGACCCCCTGACAGCCCCTTTCCCCCATTCAGAGTGGAAATAATCTGTCTGGAGTATCCCTAGATGCTCAGACATGGTGAGACAAGTTTTCAGTGATCTACCAAAGACTGCTTCCCCCTGCCAGCTTCCATCATTGTTTGAAATCAGTGTTTCACCTAGCTCTGCCTGAAAAGTAGAAATTGACTCTTTCCTGGTGGGTATCTGGTCCCAGTAATTGACTCAGTGCTTGTCCACCCTTCTGTTCCATGACACGGAAAAGCTAGCACAGGTCAGGAAATGAGATGGTGACAAGTCAAGCAGGGTGGCCCTCTGGAACCTCTTGAGAGCTTATTGAAGGCCAGCAGGACCTTCCTGAGGGCTTGACAACAGTTGTCTCTCTGGCGCACAGGGTCAGCTCTCTGCATCCGTATACCCCTGGAGAATGTCACACACTTTACAAGTTTACATTTGATTCCTGGTGTCACTCCTTATTATTGCCCTTCTCAACCTCTTCTTCATTTTCACCCACTGACATGACACACAAGGAGGTAGAAAGTGGGTAGATGTGACCATCATTTCCAACACCCTTCTCAGCCAAGCAGCTGACTTGGGAGAACACCACATCAGACAAGGATGCTTGTAGACATAACTATTTAAACTGAAAGGAGTTCAGGGTCCTGTGGCACATAAGGGCCTTCCTCTCAGACCAGCAGTGTCCGTCTGTCTGGGGCACATGTTGGAAGGGCAGAATCCCAAGCTGTCCTCCAGATCTACTGAATGAGAATCTGCATTTTAACAAGATCCTAATTTTAACAAGATTTGCGGGCACATACAAGTTTGAGAAGTGCTGTTCTGTGACAGTGGTTCTTGACCCTGACTGCAAATTAAAATAACTGGGAAGCTTTTAAAAATACCAGTGCTGAGTCCCCATCTCCATAGATAGATTTAATTGGTCTGGGGTGGACCTGGGAGTTAGTATTCTTAAAGTTCCCCTAGTGATTTTGTAATGTGCAGTCAAGATCGAGCATTACTGCTAGAGAGATACTTGCTTATTACCTGGGTCTTGACTGATACTTCTTGATCACTTGGTTAGTTGGCTGGTGACTCCCAACCAGGCCACACTGTGGCTCAGAAATTTCAGAAGCAGAGATTCTAATCAGTTCTAATCTCAATCAGCCTAACCTATTTCACTCTGTAAGTTCTTCAGGAACTACACCATCTCTGTCAGTTTGCATTCAGTTAGGTGGTTGTTACTTTTAATCACCTTCGGCTGGGGAAACTGGTAATTTATGCGTGAAATTGAAGGGGATGATTGGAATATCCACAGAGAAAAGAAGGTTACTGATTTTTCCTTGGAAAGAATGTAATTAACAGCAGTAGTGACTAACCCTGTGTGCCAGACCCTATACTTGGCAGTTGACACTTCCCAAGTCATTTATGATCCTCCAGAATCCCACGAGGAGGGTACTAATATTGTCTCCATGCTGACCCTATACTTGGCAGTTGACACTTCCCAAGTCATTTATGATCCTCCAGAATCCCACGAGGAGGGTACTAATATTGTCTCCATGCTGTGCAAGAGAAAACTAGAACACGAAGACATTGAGTGCCTTGCCCAGTGAAACAGGTCTATAAGTGGTAAGCCCAAGGTAGGAACCCAGGCAATCAGGCACAGAACTTTTCTCCAAACCACGGCCGCCCACTGCATCACTAAAGCACTCCTTTGAATTTCTGCTCTCATCCAAGGAAGCTCAGGCTGTGGGAAAAGGTGAGAAAGTAGAATTAGCCCTGAATTTGGACAGAGTAGGTGGCCACTTACATGTTTCCATAGATCCAGAACAGAGGGTTTAGAGAGGGACTCAGAGATAGAGGGACCATACAATGTGTTGTCCAAGCCTAGACAATGTAAAATTCTATTCACACTGGCACAGCAGGCATTAACCAGGACTGTCCTAGGCAAACTGAGATGTGCAGTTGCCTTTCTTATAGGTCGTCTCATCCGCGAGGAGTTGAAATGCATTAATACAGGATACATGGTTGGTTTGTGGCCAGGTGAAGGACATATCCTAGTTTTCTTGATTCCTTTTCCGATGCTCTTCTCCTGTTTTGTATTGCCTGCCCTAATTTTCATCTCTTTTTCAACAACTCTCTAACCAGTGTACCATATCATACCCTCCTATGCTCCTAAACTCCCTGTCCAACACTTTAATCTCCAACCAGTAGAGTCACTCCTTGACCACTGTCTCCAGAACAACTGCGCAAAGTCCCATTTAATGCCTAGAGAGAAGAGACCTTGAATATTCTCTATTTGTGTTGATTGATCCATTTAATATTGGGGAAGCTAATGGAAATGGGATTCAAAGATGGATAAGACATACTTCTACCCCTTAAGAAACTCAGGGTCTAGTGTAAAAACAAATCTTGGGGCAGACCAGGGGAGGCTTCCTAGAAGAGGTGAGTTGAAATGAATGAGTGGGTGTGAGACAGGCAAAGACTGGGGGAAGTGAGAGAGCCCATGGAGGTGAGAAACATCAATGTGTAGGGAAAACAAATGGTTCCGTGCTGCTGGGGAACAAGTTTAGAAGAAGGAGGGTTAAGAGTCAAGGCAGGGACTGGGTCACAGTGTGCCATGCCAAGGGCTTGGATTTTCATCTGATGAGGGAAGACTTACAGTGCTTTCAGCGGAATAGGACACGGGAAAATGTGTTCACATATGTAGCTGTGTTTGGTTTTAGGTGATTTAAGTGTTCACTGCCACTGGAATTTTAAATGATCTAATTTCTCTTTATAATTTCTTAGTTAACCATCTATAATTAAGATCAGTTCAGAATTTAACACACTTATGATCCTATTCTGATGCTATATAGAACTTTTTACCCATTCTATTCTTAAGGAGTTAAAAATCTAGAGAGAAGAGAGAGACACATAGCCACTGACGCTAGTGTCCGTCGTTCACATGAACATTCACATATGCATGATGCAAATGAGGGTCCACATGTTGATGCCAGCCTGTTTGCTCATTGGGATTCAACTGTAGTGGAAAATTGGATATAGCACTTAAACAATGAAGCTTATTAAAAAGAGCTTTGTGTTGAAAATAGTATTGATTTAAAAAGTTATTGTTCTCTAAGCACTGAGTAATCACTTTTTTTCTCTGCACATTTTCTGCCAAAAAAATGGATTAGTGTCTTGCTTTATTTCTTTTTTTTTTTTTTAATATAGACTTGGGGACGGCATCAACAATTTACCCAGAACTTCAAGGAGCCAAAACTAGTTAGAATTAGATGTCAGCACATCTGAAATGTCAACACATTTTTTTCTGGATAATTTCCTGTGATTTGAAATCCTGATTTTTTGAGTCATTTTTAGTATTACATTTTTTAAGTGTTTGCTTTCAAGGAGGATATTGCCTCTGAGGCTTTCTCAACCAGTTAAATTCTCCAAGAGCAGAAAATATGTGAAAAAGCCAAGTTGCATGCTTATTTCTCCAGGGTCTCAGTCTCCTCTCAGAAATACAGACTCTTGTACTGAACCTTCTGAAACTGTCATTTTTTTTGCATACACAGGCTTATGTTTTCACACCAGTTCATAGATTGGGCGGAAGATGCCACTTCTATTTTAATAGAACAGAATGGCATGTGGGTGTGTGATGTGGGGGACTGTGTGTGACTCTTGCCTTCCTTATATACAAAATCAGAGTGGAGTTCCTGCACTCCTCCTTGGATAGGTAAAAAAATCCTGGCTATTTTTCAACCTGACTTTTTGGTGGTTACTTTTCCGACAGAAAATATTCTGGGGGTAAGGGCAGTAGGGGAAGCAGGGAGAGAATAAAATCTTCCTCTTTGAAATCAACTAAGTTAAGATTGCTTTTTTTCTTTGAAGAAGCAACGTGGTTCTGCCTACCTATAATTAGAAAGCTTAGCTTACTGGCATATTCACATTGCCTGAAACCCCAAGTGAGAATTTCAGTCTCAAGTACAGGGTGTGATTCTACCTGGTGAACACTTTACTAAAGGTTGAGAAGCAACCTCATGAGAGAGGGATGGGAACACATCAGGGAAGGCACTGCTGAGGGTGGAAGAGCTGAGAGGGTCATCTGGATCCATTTCTTTCAAAGAGGAATTCTTGGCATTTAATAACTTGTGAACCTCAAGTCCTCACTTAAGGGAGGGAGAGAACTTGAGCCCATTTTTTCATGCAGGGGTTGGTGATACCCATGCTCTCTGGGTCCTAAGCTCTCTAAACAAGATGATTTTTAGCCTTAAAGCTAAATGAGGTGTTGTTTGGAGGAGGAGGGGAGATAATTTGATGGGGTCCTTTGAGAAAGTACGAACTTCCCCCAGGCTTTTCCTTTGCCCGCTTTGGACAAAGGCATCAAACATCACTGCCTTCTGCTTTACTGGTTTCTCCTTCTGTTTCCAGGAGGAGTCCAGAGAGCATAACGAAGAAGTGTTTCTGTAGGTAAGAGAGAAATGAACTGACCCCATTTCCAGTGGTTGAGCTTCTCTCCAAATAGGTAGATGCCGACGCTAAAGATGTAGCTGAGAGAGAAGAAGGCTGCTAGACCCGCTGGGCTGAGTTTGGCAAACACGGGATACACCCATGTACCCGTCTCAGAGTAGATCCATAGTACCCTGCAGAAAATGACAAATCACAATGATTAGGACAGCAGGGGAAAAAAGCCATAGTCTCTTCAAGATCACTGGGGTTCTGGAGTCCAGGCAGAGGAAAAGAAGCCACAGGGGACATTTAACAGCCGAGGTGTTTCCCGAACCTGCAGAAGTGAGTATTTTCTGGATAAATAGACTGATTCATTGAGACATTCTGTTTCAGGCGCTGGGCTTGGCTATTTTACCTAATCCATTAAAATTCAATGATGGTAAAAGAATATGGGAAAACACTGAACACATCATTAACCAAACAAAATGTATAAGAACATGAATTATTTCTTTCCCTGAAAGATATGACCTGCTGAGACATTGAACTTGCTAAGATGGTGCCCATTTGCTCACTCTCAGCCAGACAAGTGGGGTTTGCTTTTCTGTGCCTAAGAGTTAAGTATAGCTTTCCATTAGCTCTCCAAGCCTGTTGGGGTAGGAGAGGCAGAGATTGAGCATTATTACTATAATAGAGTAGACCTGGGGTTTAATTGTAGGCCTAGATTTCAGCTCGTGGAAATAGCCACGGATAGAGTATTAAGTAGGAATAGATGGATCTACAGGAGGCTCAGATCTTGCTCATGTGAGGGTAGAATATAAATCATTTCTGTCAGCCAAGAGAAGGAAAAGAAATGCTAGGAGAGGAGCCACGATGTCTAAGTGAAGCCTAAAAATGCAGTTTGCTGGAAACAAACTGCACCGGAAGATGCCAAAGTCTGAAATAACTTTTAAAATTAAATATGGGGAAGATGATGTATCAGCTACAGTTTATAATCAGTTAAGAGTACGGAATATGGAACCAGGCTTCTGTGATTCGAATCCTAGGTGTGCTACCTCCTAGGTGTGTTACCTTCACTAACTTATTCAACTCTTCTCTCCCCCTACCCTCATGTATAAAGTAGGGGTACAAACAGCATATAGCTTATAAGGCTATTGTAAAGATTAAGGGAGTTAATTTAGCACATGTAAATTACATAGAACAGTGCCTGGCAGATTGTAATCATTTTATAAGAGTTTAAAAGCTTCTATCCTCTGAGGGAATACACAGTGGGTGTCGCCTCAGCAATCTTTCTTTGAGGCTATTCATCTCTTGTAAAAATTAGGATAGCCTAGGTTATGCTTCAGAAACAACGTTCATATTTGGATATCCCAGGTTGTCAAAGGAGTTCAGATGGAAGAATGAAATTCTGTGCTTAATTAAACTTTCAGAACCCAAGTGCAATCTTGGTTGTTTCAAATACTTTAAGTTTGTCAAATGCTTTGTTGGAAGAGAGGGGCTAACATCAGGGCCAGGACTAGGGTGAGGCAAGGGAGGCACCTATGGCATAAAATTTAAGAAGTCATCTCTATGCATCAAAGGACACAGTCAACAGAATAAAAAGGCAACTTATAGAATGGGAAAAATATTTTCAAATCATGCATCTGATATGGGATTATTATCCAGAATATATATAGAACTCCTAGAACTCAACAACAAAAAATAAACAATCCAATTAAAAATGGACACAGGACTTGAAGAGACATTTCTATGAAGAAGATATACAAATGGCCAACAAACACATGAAAAGATACTCAGTGTCACTAATCATTAGGGAAATGTGAATCAAAACTATAAAGAGATACCACTTCACACCTATTAGGGTATCTTCTATCAAAAAACCCCCAGAGAATATAAAGTGTTGAAGAGTGTGTGGAGAAATTGGAACCCCTGTGCACTGTTGGTAGGAATGTAAGATGGTGTCACTGCTGTGTAAAATAGTATAGCAGTTCCTCAAAAAATTAAACCTAGAATTACCATATGATCCAGCAATTCCATTTCTGGGTACATACTTCAGAGAATTAAAAGCAAAGACTCAAAGAGATATTTGTACTCTCATGTTCATAGCAGCATTATTCACAGTAGTTAAAATATGGGAGCAACCCAAGTGTCCATTTAAGGACAAACAGATAAATAAAATGTAGTACAGTTATATACACACAATGGAATATTATGCAACCTTTAAAAGGAAGGAAATCCTGGGACTTCCCTGGTGGCACAGTGGTTAAGAATCGCCTGCCAATGCAGGGGACATGGGTTCGAGCCCTGGTCCAGGAAGATCCCACATGTCACGGAGCAACTAAGCCCATGCACCACAACTACTGAGCCTGTGCTCTAGGACCTGCGTGCTACAACTCCTGAGCCCACATGCTGCAACTACTGAAGCCTGTGCACCTAGAGTCCGTGCTCAGCAGAAAAGAAGCCAGCACACCTCAATGAAGAGTAGCCCCCGCTCGCCGCACCTAGAGAAAGCCCATGCACAGCAACGAAGACCCAACGCAGCCAAAAATAAATTTGAAAAAAAAAAAAAAAAAAAAGGAAGGAAATCCTGACATATGCTATAACTTGAATGAAACTTGAGGATATTATGTTAGGTAAAATAAGCCAGTCACAAAAGGACAAATACTGTATGATTTCACTTATATAAAGTACTTAGAGTCATCAGATTCATAGAGACAAAGTAGAATGGAGCTGGGGGGAAGGGGGAAATGGGGAGTTTGGGAAGAAAAACATTCTGGAGGAGGATAGTGGTGATGGCTGCAAGCAATGTTAATGTCCTTAATGCCACTAAACTGTATACTTAAAACTTGTAAATTGTGTGTTATGTGTTTTTTTTTTTTTTTTTTTTTTTTTTTTTTTTTTTTTTCTTTTTGCGGTATGCGGGCCTCTCACTGTTGTGGCCTCTCCCGTTGCGGAGCACAGGCTCCGGATGCGCAGGCCCAGCGGCCATGGCTCACGGGCCCAGCCGCTCCGCGGCATATGGGATCCTCCCAGACCGGGGCACGAACCCGTATCCCCTGCATCGGCAGGCGGACTCTCAACCACTGCGCCACCAGGGAGGCCCTGTTATGTGTATTTTACCACAATAAAAAAGAAAATTTAAGGAGGCATCAGTCTCAGGGTTCTGCATGTGTAGTATTGTCCCTTGGGCCCTAGGCCTGGCCCTGCTGGCGTCACTCTGCTGCCCCAGGCTTGTCTAGATGCTACTCTCATGTACTCAAAACTGCACTGGATTGAAAACAAGTAATAATTGCTCTCATTGTTACTAATATTAGAATTCTGTGAGATGTGCATCCATGGATGCATTTTAGAAGGATATCCACAGCACTTCTTTCCTGCATGGCTGTCTCTCATGACAGGCCGGAGGAAGTATAAGGGACAGAAAGTAAATATCCTCAAGTAGCTAAGGCCAGGAGTTTTGGGTCAGCGAGGAGATCTAAATACACTCCAAACGGGTTGCATTAATTGGTTCACTTTGTTTTCTCTATATATTTGAAATTAGGGCTTCCTAGTTTCCATGCACATTTACATAAGATAGTCTACAAATAAGGACACTCCTCTAGAAGCCTGGGAAGTTTCTGTTTATTTACTTCATTTTTGTTCCCTCCAGCGTAAGGTGTGTAAAGGAAAGTTCCTGAAGTAAGCTAATGAAGTCTGCACTTTCACAGAGAAGGTGCAAAGAAAGTTCTAGGTGTGTTCCTGACAGTGGGAAAATTAATGCAAATACGATTAGAGCGTGAGGCATGATTGCCGTCATTTAATGAAGGGTAGTCAGCAGAGAGGCCGAGTGCGAGTGCGGAGATAGCCATGGTCAGGTGTTATCACCTCTTTATGGCTTCTGGAATATATGTTAAAAGGGGAGAGAGAGGGAGAGGGAAGGGGAGAAGGGGGGGGGGAGGGAGAGAGGCAAAGGCACTCAGCACGTGTGCAGCCGAATTGTCCTTGTCCTCCATCTCAGCCAATGTCAGCTCTTCCCTAGCTGCCACATATGACCCCATGGAATCATATTTAAACATTTCTGCCGTGCACTCATTTCATGATCTCAGTCCAGGCTCCTTCATGTCCTATAGGTTTCTATAGTTGTCTGCTCACTGGGCTTTCTTGCTCACATCAACCCACTTTGCACAATGCAGTAACCCAATAATCTCTCTAAAAGAAAAACATCGTTCATGGTGCGGGATCCCCTGCTTCCAGTGGATCCACGTTGCTTTAGGAAAATACCCAAGCTCCTTCCCCTGGCCTACCTGGCCCTGCCCTGCCCACCCATCCACCCATCCACCCTCAGATCTGCAGTCCAACCCTTTCTGTTTCTTGAGTGAGCCCAGCTCTACAGCTTCTGGTCTTCACCCATGCAACTGTCTCTACTTGGAACACCTCTGCCTTTACCCTTCCTAGGACACACTTCCTGCTCTGTCCCTTGCTGAATCTTACTCATGCTTTGAATTTCAGCTTACAAGTTAATTTCTCCAGAAAACAATTCCTGACCATTCTTCCCACAACCCACATTTGGTTAGGTTGTTATGTGCTTCCCCTACCATGAGTTTACCCTTGTTGCATATTTGACTGTCTTTCTCCAGAACTCCTGGAAGCTCTGTAAGGACTGGGATTTTATCTATTATGTGCATCTGTTTCCTAAGTGCTAGAAACATGGCAGGTTCTTTAGTTTTAAATAAATGGCTCTTTGGGTGGCACTGCCAGCACCTATGGTTCCTTTTAAGTGCCGTTAGCTGTGGCTTCTATAGACAGGTCTCAGCTGCCTGACCTGCCAAGAACACTGCAGCCTCTGAAAGCTGGAACGTGTAACCAGTAGCCTTCCAAATTGTAGTTAATTGGATGCTCACATTAATGGAATCACCATCTTCCCAATCCACCAGCTGAAAATTCTGAGAATTTTCCTTGATGTTCCCTTTTCGTTTGCCCACTACACACCAATGAATCCATCAAACCTATTCTGTTACACCAACAATGCGTCTCAGGTATGTCCCTCATTCCTAATTGTACAGCTATATCCCTCTCCAGGTTCTTCTTGTTTCTAACTTGTGTAACAGGCATTTTGGGTAGCTGAGATTTGGGCAGGAAGGATGAAGAGTGTAGATAAGCATTTCCATTCTTAGCTCTCCACCTCCACCCCTCTTCAGTTTGCATGCTGGCTGGCCTGGACCCCAGATGCTGATTGTAGGGGAAGTTGTGTGACATCTTCCTATTTATTTTCATATATTAATTTACAGGAGGGCTAGGGAGTCCTTCTGTGGAAAATGAGGCTGGGATTCTGATCCCCACTAAGATTTTTAGGTTGTAAAACAATGGTACCATCTAGATGGTCCCAGACTAAGGTCATATTTCAGGAAAGAGTAACAGTGGATCTGGGAGTGAATTCACATAGTGCGCTAGCAGTAGTAGGAGAGGATTGTTGGTACCGCGTATAACAAGGTGGCTGGTCCTGGAACTCAGCTTAGTCTGCCCCTCTGGCAGTTTCTAATGGCTTCTGGGCGTAAGCTGTCTATATGTGTAAGTGTGCATGTGTAAATGGGTGCACGAATTTAGAGGGTTATTACACTTGGGGTGTCCAGGCAGCTTTGCTCTGGGGCCTCACCTGAGCGAGCATAGAGTAGAAGAAAGGAATCATCTCTCTTGCCCCATAGGAACTGCTATTGAGAGGTGACTTTAAACCTATCTTTTCCCAGGCTGGGTTACAGCTGTATATCTGTATGATGCTTGCACTTGGCATGCAATACCTTACACACTAGCAGAGACAAATACAGCATCAGCTGATTTCTGGTCTACCAAAGAGCAAGGCGGTGGTGCACTGCAGGCCAGCTGGGGCTGTTGCAATAGCCAGTAGCATTGTTCTACTTGCACCAACATAGGAGACCGATGGGCAGTGGCATTGTTGGCAGTGACAGCAGTGGGGGAGGCGTGCTGACCTTAAAGCAAGCCCCGTGGAGGTGCTGGACCCAGGAGGCTGGGTGTTGTGGCTTTACAGTCTGTGTGGGAGAGTGAGTCTCAGAACTGTGTACTACATGGGCATGTGTGAGCACTCACGGGATTATTAGACTATTTTAGAGACGGAGGTCATGGAGGACTGGACCACCTGCAGAAGGGTGTTCCAAGCATCCAGACATGGGATGACACTGGAACTGTGAAATATCCGTGGATGAAGAATAAACCATTGTGATTGAACTAGATGACTTAAGAGTATTCCGGCTAACCTTTATTCGTATATTGCTTTATTCTGTTTTGCTTCCCATGTCTTGCCACTTCAATCCATTTTAAGCACTATTGTCAAGATAGTCATTTTAAAGCATAATTCTCTGGCCATGTTACTAAGAATTCTTCTCACTCCTCCCTCCATGGCAAACAAACAACAGCAACAAACACATCTCACATTGTCTGTACCATGTCCAGCCTCCTCCAGCCTGCCGCCTGCAAGACTCCGTGAGTGGGCAGTTTCAGGGTGATTTCCTGTTAGTCTCTTTCACTAGTAGGTCCAGCTAAAGTGAATTGCTAGCCATGGCTTTAATGTGATGTGTGCCCTCTTGGCTTTGCGATTGTGCAGTGTTCGCTTTCTCCCAGTTTTTTCTGCTCCAATGCAGCCAGTCCTTCAGGGCCCAGATCCAATGACATCTTCCATGAAGTCCTTCCCACGCTGCCCAGTCAGATGTAACTGCTTCCTCCTTGTGTTCCCTTTAGCACCTCATATTTGTTATGACATTTTATCACTTTCCATCTTGTGTTCTTATAATTTGTGTGCATGGCTCATCTCCACTTAGGAGGTACAAACCCCCTAGGGGCTGGGGCTTGGCCTTATATAACTTTGCTTTTCCCAGCAGGACCAGCCCTGTGTTAGGGGAAATATTTGTTCAATAAAAGATGAGTAAGAGCCAGCAGTAGGAACGTTTCTATTTTCCTGCTCCTTAGGAAGAGCTAGGTGATGTGTTTTGGGGTGAGAGAGAAGGGGGGAGTAAGTGAGCTGCCATATATATAGATGACTAATGCTTTCCAAAGGAAATGAAAGATTTACAGTTATTACTACTTTGCAAAGCTTTACTTTCCCACTTAGGGGCCAGCCCTCCAATTTTGCAATCTGAAAAATAACAAAAAGCAAGTGCCACATATGAGGCAGTCCCCATGGTCTTGGTGGATATTTTTAGGTCATTGTAACATGGTTTCAGCAGTGAAATACTTCTCCAGCTCAGGGTTATTGCCATTTTTTGGACTCATGTTTGTTTCTCACGCTCCCTCTGGCCCGGGACCGTATTCTTTACCTCATTCCTGCTATGCTGTTCCCCTATTTGAGCATCCAAACTGGCACGCCTAACAGCTGACCTATAGCCGCTTCCCTAAAATATCTCCATGGACATCCACAGTTTGTGGAACTTGTTGCTGACCATCCGTGGCCATGAAGGTGCATGTGCCCCCAGAGTATTGTGTAAGGGTGGAGGCAGCTGGCAGCAAGGAGTCTGAGCTCCCCTAATTAGGCAACGGACAGGGAGCAAAGCTCCAATCAATAGGGCAGCATAAAATGCCTGCGTACAGGTGTTATTTGCTTCACTCCAGCAAAAATGAGGCCTACTGGACAGAATGCTGATTCTGTACTTCATTCATGTTAAGAAAGTCCACATCCCAAACCACTTCAGCTCCCTGCCAGGGTCTATCCAGTCACATTCCTGCTAGTGATAGGTCTCCAGCCCTTCCCTTCATTTGCCCCATTACATCACTTTAACATACAATCAGCACGGAGCTGGAAGGAGCAACATCGTGAAAGCTTTTAGACTGTAGAGATGATGGTAAGCTTTTGCGTTCTCACCCCTTCAGCATTTAGCAGAGTGTGTTTTACACAAACAGGGAGCTGAACAAATACCTGACCATCTGAATACACTGAAAAGAGAACTGGATTTGGAAACAGAAGTCCTTGATTTAAGTCTCAGCTTTCATTTTCCCCAGCCACACGACCTTGGACATGTCACTTAGCCCACTGGGGCTTCAGGTCTCCAAAGCTGGATGATCTCTGAGTCGCCTTCCACCACCCACCCTCTCTGATTCTCTTTGCAGATTGATTGATATTGTCGTCTGTGGGCCAGCATCAACTCTCTTGAGTTACCACAAATGCCACCAACTGATCTCCCTGTCTGATTCCCCTTTAATTTCCATACTTCAGCCAGCATCATCTTCCTAATCATCTTTCTTACATAAGCCATGTTATTTCACTTCTCTGCTTATAACTTTTGCATAGAAAAGCCCTCTTTTTTTTTTTTTTTTTTTTTTTTTGCGGTACACGGGCCTCTCGCTGTGGTGGCCTCTCCCATTGCGGAGCACAGGCTCCGTACGCGCAGGCTCAGCGGCCATGGCTCACGGGCCCAGCCGCTCCGCGGCATGTGGGATCTTCCCAGACCGGGGCACGAACCCGTATCCCCTGCATCCGCAGGCGGACTCTCAACCACTGCGCCACCAGGGAAGCCCAAGCCCTCATTTTAAAAGTCCAGATTCACTAACTTCTCCCTGTCCTACAGTTCAGCCATGCCCTCAGCTCCTCCAGCCTTTCACAGATGCTATTCCCTCTGCCTGAAGGTCTTTTCCATATCTCTTTTGACTTATTTCTACTTATTCTCTGCATTTCAGCTCAGACACCACTTCCTTTAAGAAGCCAGTCCTCCGCATCCCCCAGCACCCTGTGCTTATCCCTGTTAGAGTCTCACCACCCTGTCTTCCCACTGTTTCTGTACTGTCCTTTTTCCCAGGCAGTCCCCAAAGGCAGCACCGTGTCTTGTACATCTCTGTATCCTCATACCTTAGCACAGTGCCTGGCACTGAGGAATAATTGACTGGACGCGTGATGTGTTCACTCCTGACCGTCTTGCTGCACCTCCTTTCTCCAGCACCCCAGTTCCCTGCATTGTCAGAGCTCATGCCCAGGCACCAATGAGCCAGACCCTCTCGACCACTACTTTTCGTCCTTATGGGCACCACAATTTTCCCCAAATACCAGTCACCTTAGGTGCTCTATTACCTTCTTGGTTTCTGAGGAGGAAAAGAGCAAGGGTAGATATGAGGATTGATGATCAACTCCAAGTCCTTAGGTAGAAGAAAATTAATAGACCGAAAGTGCTATCTCATATATGAACTCTGAAAGTTATATTTGGCAAGAAAGAATAAATCAGATTAAAGTCCACCAAAAAAACAGAGTATGGAAATGCATGCGCATAATCAACCAGCTACCACCCTGCTTCTCCTCAACACATACAAGAGAAAAAAATATATCTTTGTGTATATCTTACCTGACCCCAGGTCCTAGATATTCTGTCTTTAGGGATTTATTCCTTTGGGTTAAGCCAGACTTGGAATATACATGGCGCATGTCCCACCACAATCCATTCACATGCTATAGGCAGATATTGCTAAATGATAGCACAACTCTTTTGGTAGGGCCTTAGAATCCTTCTCAACACAGTGCTCCAGACCTCAGCTACCAGTAGGTCCCCAATTTATGCCTTATTCTCTAAAAGTGTCCTTTGTTAAAATGCAAAGGCCCCAGGCTAGTGAACAGTGTAAATCAATTGAGTCTTGGGGTGGATTTACTGAACAAGTGCTTTCTTTTAAGACAGGTGAAACATGAAAGACTGTAGGCACTCGGGGAAACAAGGGTGCAGAAGGGTGGGAGGAACATACCTTGCGAAAGGGAAGGAAAGGCTAGGGAGGAACCATCACCTGAGTTCTGGGCACAAAGGTCACTGGCTCTAAGACAAAGGCTGCTGAAGCACATGAAGCAGGCACTGCTGGAGGCCAGTCCTTTGGAATGTGTTCTTTTCCTGGCTTCTGTCTCCGACAGAGCACTGCCCTGAGTGAAACCACCCCTCACGTAGGGATTGGGGGATTATCCGGATTGGCAGATGTGCAAAGCTTATGTGAGGCTAGGCTAGAGTAGGAACATCAGGATTCGCTTCCAATCTGCAGGTATTATGCTTGGCATGCCCCTCCCAGTAGAGCAAGAGCATGGCTGTGGGTGAGAAGGCTGTAGGATAGAAAGGGGGGCTTTCCAGTTGCTAGGTGGAAGGCCAAGCACTTTCCCTTGATTACAGACATTGGGCAGAATTTCTGAGAATTAGTGTCACCAGGTGGTTGAATGATGAAATCCAGGCCAGCTACTTAAGTTATCTCTCATGCCTCCAGTTAGTCTGTTCTGCAGGCCCCTGGGCAATTGCCCAAATGCCCTTTCAGTGCTCCAGTGCCAGATGTTGATGCAGCTAAGCCCATAATAATACAGGCAACAGGAATGGACCAAACCTTGCCTGCTCAACCTGTCAAGCGCCCTTTTAGATGGAATATATTTAGATGCCTTAGATCATTCAGCCATTCAAACATTTTAATTACAAATGAAACCAAAGATTAATGTTTTCCTAGGGAAAGTAACATGTGTAGCTTTACAACGATTAATTCTTCATGAGAGGGAGGGGGAACTCATGACTTGCTGTGTGTGCACACATACCTGTGTATTCTTGGGCATTTGATGTTTCCATGAGTATCAAAAGGAAACACTAAGATTCCTTTTTTCCTGAAATTTAAAGATGGTAAAACCCCTGTTAACCCAAGATAAAGGCACTCTATATTATAGAGCAGTGCACTTCTTCTGGAATATTCCTCAGACTCTGGAATGACAAGTCTAAGTTGATTTTCTCTCTGCAACTCTTACCTGCTGACATAAGCAAGGCTAGCAGCAGCCAACAAGGCGAGTCCTTTCTTCTTCGGTGGATAGCAGTGTGGCCTGAGGATGACTTCAGCCAGAGAGAAGGGCAATATGGACGTGTGCTGCAGGAGAAAAGACGACAAATCATCCACCCAAGGTGCCCCGGCTGTCTCCAGCACCCCTAATTCTCTCTTCCCCTCCAGTCTACCTTCTTACACAAATACCAGATGAAACTTTCCAGAACTTGGCTTGGATCGTGCTCCTTGGATGCCAAGGACCTATAGCATGTCCCTACTGCCTACCATACTGATCCAGACTCCTTTGTCTGGCTACCAAGGCTCTTTATAATATGCTCTCACGCCCTTCTAACACACACACACACACACACACACACGCACACGCACGCACACACTCCTTCACAGAACAAGGCTGTCTCCTTCGTTCTTTGCACTTGGCGTGTTTGCTCCCCCTTCACACTTCTGTTCCTGCTTCAGCTGTGTGGAGTGTGTCTTTTCTCCCTGTATTCATACCGTCCATGGTGTTCACAGCCAGAACCATCTTCCATGATACTGTCTCTGTATTTTCCTCTTGCTAATTCCTCTCACTCAGTTCTGCTGCATTTATATCCTGTGCCATGTAGTCTAACACTTACGGTGCGTATTGGGAAGCTCGGTGCGGGGAGAGGCCGAGAACACATTTAGCAGTGCACTTGGCACCGTGGAGCTGTCCTGTCGACAGGTGGTGGTGCTGTAGGGGGTGGGAGAGTCTCCCTCTGAAACCTCTGTGTTCTCCCCGCCTCCTTCCCTGCTTCACCTCCTTCTTTATAACCATCTGTTTTCTCACGTCTTTCAAACTCTTAACACTAGATTTTTTCAAATGACATAATCAAGGAATAGTGGTGTTTTCGGGTGCGAAGACTACTGAGTCCCACTCCTCTCTTGGTTATGGGAACTGATCCGGGAGAGGTGACTTGAGTCTCTTTGCAAATGTCCTTTCGTTTCTTAAACACATTTATTAAGTTCCTCTGCCGCACTCTGTGCTTGTGGGTAACATGTCACAGTGTTAGTATTTTATACTATCTACATTTACATCTTTCCTCTTTCATCCCTGCTCCCCAGTTTCCTCAGCTCTTGGAAGTCTCTTGCATCCATAGCTTCTACTTTCAAGCTCCCTCCCAGGCCCATTCTTGAGCCCCAAGACAGCACCTCAATTACAATAGGGGCTGGGGCTTAGGAATGTCACAGTGCCCATGTCACCATGCTCCCATGCCCAGCTGTGCTGCTGGAACCCTGGGTACTGACTCTGGCTGGCCTTTGCTGTCAGTCCTACCAGTCTTGCGCTCAGAGGCACCCACAGGAGGTGGTAGCTTCTTCTTGCTCTACCTGTGCTAGCTGGGGTCCAGTCAGGAGATCAGAACCCTCTGATGACAAGAAATGTGACAGGTTTTAATGGAGCAGGGGTGGGATGAGGAAGCACAGGTCTTAAATATAGGGCAGTCCTGGGCAGAGGGAGCCTGCAGTTCAGTGGCACAGAGCAGTCAGGCTACTTGAAGGCCCTGGGCGCCCACATTTTAGTAGCAAAGCTTGGAGGAAGAGCATGGTGGACAAACCACAGCTTTTTTTTTTTTTGCGGTACGCGGGCCTCTCACTGTCGTGGCCTCTCCCGTTGCGGAGCACAGGCTCCGGACGCGCAGGCTCAGCGGCCGTGGCTCACGGGCCCAGCCGCTCCGCGGCGTGTCGGATCTTCCCGGACCGGGGCCCGAACCCGTGTCCCCTGCATTGGCAGGTGGACTCTCAAGCACTGCGCCACCAGGGAAGCCCCAAACCACAGCTTTTATAGACTTTCTACAAGGTTGGTCCTGCGTACACTGACTGGTTGGCCACACAGTAGGAAGACTTCCAGGCCCACTGTCATATCCTGCATCTTTCTTTGGTCTAATTTTAGGGACCGAAATCTACAGTTTCTCTGCCTCTCCCTCCAGTAATGGAGCATGGTGTTTAAGGGCACGTTCTTTCGAATCTGACCCCGGACTAGTGACTCAATCTGTCTGAACTTCAGCTTCCTCGGTTATAAAACGTGACAGTAAATAGTACGCATGTCCTAGAGGTACTGCTCTGAGGCCTGGGATTAGTGCACGTCAAGGGCTTAGTGCTTAGCCCAGGAGAGCGTCCAGTGAGCATTAGCTGTGATGATCACTATTATCCTTGTGACTGTCACCCTTCCTCTCATTGGTGGCCCAGTGTGGAGCGGGGTGAGGCAAGCATCTGGGGTGTCCACAGCACCAGGTGAGTGGATGCACCCTTGCCTGTGGCCTGCAAGCGGCTGGAGTGTGGTTACAGGGCCATCCCCGTGGCCGTCCCGTGGGTCCCTCTCCAGCCCACAGCTGGTGCCTGCGCTCCCAGTGATGGCCACCTCAGCCCTAGCAGTACTCTGTGATGGACACTGATGCTCCTTTAATCCAGAGGCCACTTCAGGAGGCCAGAGATGGGGCTGTCTGCCCAGTACAGTTGCCCGCCTTTCTGCCCACCGTCGCTCTATCAGGAAGGTCCGACTTGTGTCAGGAACCACCAACAGTCCCATTATACTGGCCATTGACCTGACAGACTCTATTATCCCTGCTCACAGCAGCTTCCATTCTCTACATTAATGATCATTTGGAACAGAATTCCTGTGGAATAGTGTAGCGTGTTTGCATTAGGAGCAAATGAGTTCACAGTGATTAATGCTTTTATAACAAATAACTCAGGAATGCATGACTGGTCACCTCTTCTAGGAGCCTGCCCTTTGCAAGTGACATTCAGTTGGATTTCCAAATGAATTCTCCCTGATGGCTTCTGGGAAGTTTCCTTCAGTGATGTCATCCGTGATGGGCCATATACTATGGCTTAATACCAGCTAAAAGGTCTCGAAAAGAATCACATTGTTTTGGCCAGGGCTGGGGGTATGAATGGGGAAAGGAGGAAGATTGTATTCTGTGAGCTTTCTAAATATTGAGCTACTGTGAAGAGCCAAGCATGACACAGTAAACCTCCTGGTATTTCGAACCTACTGGTATTTCACCTCACGTGGATATAAATTATATAACCTTTGTCAGGCAGCACATATTTTTCAAAAGAGGAGAAAAAATTTAGTAAGAGAAAAATCAAATATGCTTCCTGCTTCCAAAAAATCTAATAATTAGGCTGGGATTGACACAAATTAGAATGCTGCCAAAAATTACTGAAAACAGTGACTCATTCTGTATTTCAGTTAACAGTTTTTCAGTTTCCCTTATAAACAGTGAAGCTGACAAAAATTAATTATCTCAGAGGGGGTAAAATATTTCCTTCCAAAGTAAACAAAACATCATGGGCTGAAACAATAGTATGTGTAAACAGAGGGGATGGAAGGAAGCTATCTTTCCTTGTTAACTGAGCCATCATTTTGGTAGATTTTTCTTTAAATACCTCATTCCAAACGCATTGGTTAAAAGGAAGAGTGGTGTCCTTTTTTCATCCTTTTCTACTAAATTACACCTTCCCTCCTGTCCTTTGTGTGATGCCTACTTGCATCGGAATATCTTGGAGACAGAACTATAAGCATGAAAGATTGATCTAAGTGTTAGTATCATAGTTGCCCTGTAGATTCCTTGGTTGCAAAACAGCCTTGTAGATAAGTACTACCACTTACCAGCCCGTAGAGAATTCCTATAAGGTTATATGAGTGGCGACATGGAAAGTAATGAGCACTTATTTTTACTAGCCTCATACCAGTAGATAAGTAGCTGCTCTAAAACAGCTTCCCTGTGTCTGAGGCTCAGATTAAAATGAGATGCATTTGCCTGACTCTTGAGAAAGAGGCAAGCCTCAATCACTCAGATAACCCATGGAGCCGGCAGTCTTCCATCCTTGTTGTGCAGCCTCCAGAGACTGACTCCAGAAGGCGAGGACGGCCACACTCTTATCTCTAAGATTCTTGGAGGTCCAAGAGCACTTAATAGTCTTCAGTGAAAGAAATTCAGAGAGCCTACACATTGTAAAAATCAGACGATAACACTTTAAAATAAGTTCTCTGCCTCTCTCCTCAGTTTCATTTCCTTATTGCACCAGCTCTTATGTTGAGTGGACCAACATAAATACGTCAGCTTTTGCCTTCTCAGGCTGGTCATTGAAAGGCTTTCTTCTTCATGTGCTGTTCCTAATCATGAGCTTATGTAGTGTTGCCCACTTCACATCTGCTTCAGTCTTCTCCTTCCTTCCTCTGTTCAGGCAACGCTTGGACCTGAGAATTCATTCCTTACACTGGCTCTTCCCAAACTGAGTTTCTTTCTCTCAAGTCTCTAAGATAATGTCTTTGGTTCGTTTATGGTGCTACTGGATAGATATTTTAAAATGAAGTTTTAGTGCACGGACAAGATTTTACTTCTGGGTACATTAAGGAGGATATTTTTGCTTACTGTATATTAAATATATCATTTTTAAAATTTATTTAAAAACGAAAGCCTTCACAAAACCTCCTTGGGGCAAACACATGGTCAAAACATCAATTAAAACTTAAACATAGGGCCTCCCTGGTGGCGCAGTGGTTGAGAGTCCGCCTGCCGATGCAGGGGATACGGGTTCGTGCCCCGGTCTGGGAGGATCCCATATGCCACGGAGCGGCTGGGCCCGTGAGCCGTGGCCGCTGGGCCTGCGCATCCGGAGCCTGTGCTCCGCAACGGGAGAGGCCACAACAGTGAGAGGCCCACATACCGCAAAAAAAAAAGAAAAAAAAAAAAAACTTAAACATAAATACACAACAGACATGAAAATGGAGGCAAAACAAACCTTAATAGAACACCATTGTACCCAGGCTTGTTATTACAATGGAGGATCATGTTCCTTAAGCTTGAAAACTACACACAGTAAAAACATGCAGTAATAGCTGTTCTGTAAATCCTAGTGAGGCAATCTCTGGTTTTGATAATATCCATTTACCAGCTAAAAAACTTTACCTCACTCCTCACCAACATCCCCCACTGCAGTTTCTGCCTCTAACTCTTATAGTTTGGGACAGTGGTGATGGTCTTTCTGGGAATATTTTGTATCCAAAAGCAGAGACCATCTGTATTCTCTATGGCCCCCACTATGTTACTAAAGGTGCAGTTTTGCTTTAAGTCAATCCAATATATAGTAATCTGGATATGTAGACACAGGTTGTATTGCTTACATATCTAGGGGACTTTTTTTTTCACTCTTCCACCTGCACTACCTGCAGGAATCTTTTCCACCTCAGATACTGGAGTTTAGAAGATAACTGTAAAACGTGTAAAAACTTCCTTTTCTACTTTCTAGGAACTTAAGTGCACAGACTAAGCATCACTGTAATTAAAGAGTCAGCGCCTGGGGATGAGGGATTGGGAGGATAAGCCACCCAGAGAAAGAGCTGAAGGCTTCTCTTTGATCTCCAGTCTACCTAGGTGGGCTGACACAGCCCAGTCAGGTAAAAATTCAGAGAACAGAAGTTAAAAACCAATAGTTTTATTTATTGCAGAAGAGTAGTAATGTTTGCAACTTACTCTCATATGCACCACAAAGAAGATGAGTTGTTGGATGGATAGATGCGTAGATTTGTGATAAAGCAAATACAGTGAACTATTAATAGCAGAACCTAAGTGGCGGGTAATACAGGTGTTCACTGTAAACTTCTTTGAACTGTGCCTTATGTTTGAAAATGTTCATAATAAAATGTTGGGAGAAATATGAATAGTCTTACTGACCCGGAAAGAGAAACGAATGCTCCACTGGGCTGAGGAAGAAAAGCATGCCATTATTTATGAACTTGTATGTGAAATGAACAGGTGGTTAGATGATAACTTTCTGAATCTCTGAACTTTCTATGTGATTTTTTTTTTACTTGCTACACTGTTTTCCTTTGGGTTAATATGTAGGTTAGCCAACATTTCAAAGCAGCATTCTTCTAGGAAGCTAGTCGGCTTTGACAGTGTCCAGCCTGGTGAAGAAGTGATTTAGGTTCTATTCAGTTAAGGGTAAGACAAAAGAAAGATCTGGGCTCTTGAGAGCCTGCAGTCAGGATATATCTGCCTCTTCCCATCCTCCTCTGTGTCCCTGCCTCTGCAAAGCACCAAACCCCTTCCTCTAATTTAACTCTGTCCAGCAATAATAACACCCTAGACACCAGCTGTAATCAGTGACTCATTTCTTTCCTTCTCGATCCAAACTTGATTCACTTTTCTCCTCAGATGCCTCCCACAGGTGTCTATTCTTTTATCTTCCCCAGCATCACCTCCCTAGCTTTCTTCTCTTTTGGTCCATACTCAACATTGCAATTAGACCAACCTTCTTCAAACAAGTTTCATGTTACTACTCCCCCCAAAACCTTCTGTGGCTCCGTGTTGCCTCAGTCCGCTGTCTACTCCTCTAATCTTAGCTCTCTCCCGTTTTCCACAGTATCTCCACAGGCTCCATCCCTTCCACTCAATCCAGTCTCCTCACTATTCCTGTCTTTCATTCTGTTTCCTTCCCTAGGATTCCTCCCTCTTTTCATACACCTAACTCTTTTCTTTAGTTCTTCTCTCCCAGTCAGACCCACACACTTTTGAGATGCCTTCCAACCAAAAGCACACACATTAACGTGAGGAGATGTAAAAGAACATCAGGACCCAGGAGAACACTGAAACAGAAACATGCCAACCAGAGGCTTGCTGGGTTGCTGCTGTCGAGATTTAAATTTAGCAATTTCTTTCCAGACAGCCAAAGTGAAAAGAGAGAGAAGGAATGTATACAGTTCCTGTTTTTTTTTTAAGAGGAAATTAAATGTTTCCACTAGTAAGTAGGCCTCAAAGAAATTTTCACTGTTGCATCTCAGGGAAACTCAGGGAACACTCAGTAATAGTAGGCAGTGCTCTCACCAGTGTCCCCATAGCAAAACATTTCAGACATCTAAGTTCCATAAAATGATAATATCTGATAAAATTTGAAGGCAAAATAATAAAACATATTTTGAAGGGGATTCTGCCAGTAAGGAGATAACATTGTATGATTATGTCAGCTTCTGATGATCAGAGCAGTAGGGGGACTCCAGAAATAACATTTCCCCCCACGAGAGTTTTTGTTTGTTTTTACTCTAATTGTGCATCATAAAACAGCCAGTATTTTATTCTGTGTTTAGAGCCTAGAGTGTAGGTATTATACACTGTTGGTGACACGGAGGTATAAAAGCTTGCAGGAATTCAGAGAGTCAGTGGCAGTGTTGACACCCTTTCACTGCAGATCAGAAGCCTCACCAAGAAAACCATCCAGCCTCTAGGAACTGAGCACCCAGCACTTTCTGCCACCTCTGGGGCCCGTGTCACATGCATGTCACACCCGTGTCACATCCTGCCTTTGCATTAGATGCTGACTCTCCCCTGTCCTTCCTGCAGCTCTTTTGGTTTGCATTAGACTCTTCTGTGCTTAATTACATTCAGTTTTCACTTTTACACTGTCAATTTCGTGTACTTTTTCTTCTGTTCTCCATTAGATTATAAACAATTTGAGGTCAAAGCTTTCACCTCCTATTTTTTCAGGACTCCCCTCCACCCTCTGATTAATAAGTACTTTTCCACCGATCTTCTTCATTCAAACCTATGTGTTACAAAGTATTGTAGAATTAAGCCCTTAATATGGCCTGCAAAGCCCCTGGTGATCTGGTTCCCTGTCCCATCTTCATTTCCATGCCCCGCTCCGCATCCTGTGGCCTTCACCCAGCCCTCACCCCCTGATTACACTGCCTCCACCCACAGTTCCCTTTCTCACCACTGGTACATTACACACGCTTATGTCTCCCCTTCCTCAGCCCCCTCCACCTTCTTCTCACCTTACAGGGCTCAAGGTAGATATCCCCGCCTCCAGGGCAGAATCTGGATCTCCGGCAGGCGGCCTTCCTTGGCACGGCTGGATCTCCCTGTGCTCATCCCCATCCCAGCATCACATTATTGTGTTCACCCAGCACCAGCCGAACCTTCCAGAGATGGAAGCAGCTCGAGGCTATAGGGCTGTCACCATTTCATCTCCAGTGCAGAACGGTGCTTCACCTCTCTGGCCACTTCCTGTCTGTGGCATTAATGAATGAATCAGTGAAACAGTGGAGTGGGGCAAAAGAGGAAGAAGAGTTCCTCTGCATAGCCTGGGAAGATAATCAGTGTCCCAGAGTGAGAAGACGACAGCTGCAGGCCAGACTCACCTGGCTTGGCAGCCACATGTCGAGCTGTGCCCGTGGTTAGCAGGGCCACAGAGTCAATCCCACTTCAGGCTAGTCACCTATACCCTTTGTCATGGCTGTAGATGGCACCCCAAATCCTGAAAATGGGTGTTGTGGGTCACGGGGAAACCTGTGAGGAAATGTGACTCCTGGGAACAATCTCTGGGTGCCAACATCACAGAAACTAAACTATAGACTCAATAAAGGGGTGTCACCATCCCTGCAGCCCTGCAGGAGTTGGCAGCCCTGGAAGAAGTCAGGAAATTTTTATCCAGCAAAGGCTGTTCTTTGGGACCCACTGGCCTGTGGCCCTCCATCCTGAGATTGGGCCAGGTGTAAACAAACTCCCCAGGTTTTGTTCGGCATCTCCTTTGTACCCCCTCCTCTATATCAATCTGTAATCCACGCTTCCTCCGTGCTTCTGTGCCTGGCTCCACAGAGCACACATGGAGACTTGTTTTTAAGACATAGACAGATGGGCAGATCTCTAGAAAGCTGCTCCGAGTTGGAGAAAGGAGACTGTTCTTTTCAAGAAAGAGAAAGTTTCAGAAGCACAGGAATCTGCTCTTGCTTTAGAGCCACCACCTCTCAGGGCACCTTCCGCTCCTCTCAGCTATCTCGTCTCCATGCCAGTAAAGGACTCAATTGGTTTCCCTGGGAGATAAAACAGTGAATCAGGAAAATACCCTGTAAGCACAAGCACCAGGGCAGAGTTCCAGATTCTCCATGTGACGGATCCCATGATGGACCAGTTTTCCACACTTTCTCCTTCCTGCCTCTGGCTTTCCCTTGCTGACCCATCAGGGTATTCCTAGAAGGACTCACCAGCTGTTCTGCAAGAATGGCAGTTGCTCACTGGTGATTTTCCCAGATGTGTGTACTTGGTTGATGTAGGGTTTGTCTGCATGAGGGGCACATGAGCTCACTGTGGGGTTTCGGTGGGGGGGGGGTCTTCCCAGTAGAGGAAGGAGATGGATGGGAGTGGCACCTTGAGGTAAAAGAAGAGTTTGCTTGACAAATGCCCTCATTTGCTATCCATCAAATATCTCATGAAAAGCAGTTATGTTTCAGCACTCCAGGCAATTAAAAGGTCCATAAGATATGGTCTTGGAACTCAAAAAAATATTAATGAATTTCAACTTACATTTACTGTAACCCTACAGGTTTCACACTATGCCTGGACTAGTTCTAAAGCATTATGTAGTGGAGGCTCTGAAAGTGTTAGACAGCAGTAGGCAGCTCTGGGTTGAGCCCTTGAAGTCCACAACCAAAGAGAACAAGTTCTCATTTACTGCAAAGACCTGCTTCTCCTTCACGCACTTCGTAAAAATCCCTCACACCTAAGAGACTCAAGGGTTTCTCCTCCTCAGCTTTTGTGGCATCCCAAACTGTGTCTTAATATCTCCTAGGCAGTCACTAAGCTGTGTTTTGTTCTTTCAAAATAAAAGTCGATTTTAATTCTCTTTTATTAAAAGCAGGTAGCTATCATCACAGACTACTTGTTCAATTATGAACAATTATTTTTCTTGCTGAGAATCAAAAAGCAAAACAAAATGAAAACAACAGGGGCATCTGTAGGATATCAAAGAAGAAGTCCTGTAAGGTAGTAGATATACAAGTTTGGTGCTCAGAAGAGAAATCTAGCTGGAGAGAGAGAGGTGGGAGCAGAGTGTAGAATTTATTTTCATGTTAGTAGATGAGATGGCCCAAAGGGAGTGTGTGAGTGAGCAGAATAATAAAGGATCTAGAAGTAAACACTGTGAAAGGCAGGGTTTCTCAGTCTCTGAACGATTGATGTTGAAGAATAGATCATTCTTTGTTGTGGAGGGCTGCCTCTGCCTTGTAGGACGTGTGGCATCATCCTTGGCTTCTACTCACTAGAAGCCAGGAGCACCTACCCACCCACAGTTGTGACAATCAAAACTGTCTCCAGATATTGCCATGCGTTCCCTGGAGAGCAAAAGCAATCCCGGTTGAAAATCCCTGATTTAAGTGATGGACAAAAAAAGAACATCTTGCAAAGGTAGTTGACAAGGAGTGTCAGAGAGTCTGGAGGAAAAGGAAGAGAATATTTTGAGAAAAAGATGTGGTGAATTTGTGTCAAAGATCAAGGAAAGGTATTAAGACATGAGCACCAGCACCCCTGGTTTTAGGGACGAGAATGTGTGGTGAGCAGAGAGGAGCTTGCTCCTCGTGTCCCCGATTGCTCCTTCTTCCTTCTAGGCTGACTCCCATCTTCCTTGTCCAGTCTCCTGCATCTTTGGGTTTCAACCTCCTGTTCATAGTATTTTTAGACCTGGACCTTGGAGCCCCTGGGCTCTGGGAGGAGGTTAATACAGAGATGTCTCCAGGGCTGCCATTGCCTTCCATTCTGCAAACCCCAAGAGTGGATGGACATCTAGACAAGTTTTTAAGTGTAAAATTTGGGAACTACATGTGGCACAAGTTGATTACAAGTCCACTTGCTCAGAGCCCTCTACATTCCTGGGAATGCAAGCCTGTGGCATTGAAATTCTCCCATTGCCAGGAAATTTGGCTTACTTCCTTATTGTGGTCCTCTTAGGAAAAATAAAACAGAATTTCTCAAAAGGTCACAAAATTCCGTCTCACCAGAGAATAGTAAAAATGTGGCTTTTATGAGTTCCTAGATGTGTTTGGAGAGAGATGTCAAAAACACACGAGCTTTTATTCCCAAGCAGTTTGTACTAGGAGAGCTCTCCAGAATACCCCTCTGAAATGATCGTGCATTTTTTGGTTTCCAAACTCAGGGGGGAAAAGCACAAAGGTTTTTGTTTTGTTTTAGTTTGGTTTTTATAACTTTCAGATCTGAATTTTCACTGGTAAAATCTGTTCTGATTAAGGGAAGTGAAATGCTGAAATCTCCCCTGGCTTTATGAGGGGTTTTTTTTGTTTTTTTGTTTGTTTGTTTGTTTTCCAATTCTGCCCTCAACATAAGACTCCTGATTACTACTGAACTCTTAAAACATTAGGTTCTGGCTTTGTGGAAGAGGGGCTACAAGAAGTTGCTTCTGCAGGTGGCCCGGCTTTAGGAAGACCAGTGTAAATGCCACGAAGCCACACATTCTTGACTGCTTTTTACTACTGAAATCCATGGATCTACATTAGTTCCTGGTTCATAATTTTCAGAAGGACTGGAGAGGAGCAGAGATTAGAATGACTCTCAATTATAGCAGCTTGGAAATCCTGAACAGAAGCCAGTCTAACAAGGTAGAAAGGTTTGCTTTTACCAGTTGTCCTAGGGTTCTGACTGTTGGGGTTTTTTGTTGTTGTTGTTTGTTTGTTTGTTTTCTTTCTATGAGTGTGTGTATGTATGTTTCTTTGTGTGGTTTTTTTTCTGTTTAGTTTCGCTTTTACCATTTGGCTCGGGGTTCTATCTGTTCATTTTCTTTTTTACTTCCTTTTTTTCCTTCCTTTTCTTCCAAGCCTTGTGACTGGCAGGGTCTTGGTGCTCTGGCCAGCTGTCAGGCCTGAGCCTCCGAGGTGGGAGAGCTGAGTCCAGGACACTGTACCACCAGAGACCTTCTGGCCCCATGTAATATCAGTCGGTGAGAGCTTGCTCAGAGATCTCTGTCTCAGTGCTAAGACTCAGCTCCACCCAATGGCCAGCAAGCTCCAGCACTGGACACCCCATGCCAAACAACTAGCAAGACAGGAACACAGCCCCACCTACTAGCAGAGAGGCTGCCTAAAGTCATACTAAGTTCACAGACACCCCAAAACACACCACTGGATGTGGTCCAGGCCCATCAGAAGGACAAGATCCAGCCCCACCCACCAGAACACAGACACAAGTCCACTCCACCAGGAAAGCCTACACAGCCACTGAACCAACCTAACCCACTGGAGGCAAACACCAAAAACAACAGGAACTACAAACCTGCAGCCTGTGAAAAGGAGACCCCAAATACAGTAAGTTAAGCAAAATGAGAAGACAGAGAAATACACAGCAGATGAAGGAGCAAGGTAAAAATCCACCAGACCAAACAAATTAAGAGGAAATAGGCAGTCTACCTGAAAAAGAATTCAGAGTAATGATAGTAAAGATGATCCAAAATCTTGGAAATAGAACGGAGAAAATGCAAGAAACGTTTAACAAGGACCTAGAAGAACTAAAGAGCAAACAAACAGTGACGAACAACACAATAAATGAAATTAAAAATTCTCTAGAAGGAATCAATAGCAGAATAACTGAGGCAGAAGAATGGATAAGTGACCTGGAAGATAAAATAGTGGAAATAACTGCCGTAGAGCAGAATAAAGGAAAAAGAATGAAAAGAATTGAAGACAGTCTCAGAGACCTCTGGGACAACATTAAATGCACCAACATTCAAATAATAGGGGTCCCAGAAGAAGAAGAGAAAAAGAAAGGGACTGAGAAAATATTTGAAGAGATAATAGTTGAAAACTTCCCTAACACGGGAAAGGAAATAGTCAAGTCCAGGAAGCACAGAGAGTCCCATACAGGATAAATCCAAGGAGAAACACATGAAGACACATATTAATCAAACTATCAAAAATTAAATACAAAGAAAAAATATTAAGAGCAGTAAGGGAAAAGCAACAAATAACATGCAAGGGAATGCCCATAAGGTTAATAGCTGATCTTTCAGCAAAAACTCTGCAAGCCAGAAGGGAGTGGCAGGACATATCTTTCAGAGCCACTGCTAGCCCACCAACAAAAATGGGGGAAATTGGCCTTCCACACACTTTCACAGAGATAAAAAGAGGCTGTTTTTGCAACCAATTCTTCTCCTCTTTCTTCTGACCACTTTTCTTTCATCTGGTTTTTTCTGTGGTCGTGTCTTCATTCCTTTTCTTAAATTCAGCCTCTGCCACCCTTCTTCCTTGATTTGATGGTTTTTTGAACTCTCTTTGGCTACATGAATACTCAGTTCCCTAATTAACATCTGAGAATGGTGGTAACAGAGGAAAGCGTAAGCCTGGAAATGGTTTTTCCAGAACCACTTTTGAGCCACAGTCCAGTCCAAATCAGAATAGACATCATCCCTCCTTTAACAAAATATATGTAATTACTGTGACTCTGTGCATCTCTTTGAACATAAATCAGTCACTAATATAGCATATGTCTCAATACAACAACGAAAAGCCCCATAGATATTTCAAGGTACCAATAATCTCTCTAGAATTTTCCTCACTTGTAACTTCCTGTACAAAAGAACACCTCGAAGTTTCAAACGTATCATGTCATCCACAGATTGTAAAGGCAGGGCTGCTAAAGCCTTTCTCTCTGCCTCCAATGCCCTTTGGTCCCAGCACACCTCACGCTAGCCCTGAGGAGGAACTCTGGGGCCAGTCTAGGGTACAGAGAAGCTAGCAGAGCAAGAGGAAAAGACTTCATTCTTCCGTGCAGCCATCTTCATTAGGTGCCTACCCCATGCCAGGTGCTGTGTGAGGCGCTGGGGATTAAACAGTAAACAAATATGGGCCCTGCCCTTGTGGACCTTACAGTCTAATCAGCAAGATTTTCTATAAACAAGTAAACAGCCACATAGATACCAGTCACAATATGGGCTATAAAGGAAACAAACAGGAATCTACTCATTGGAAGGAAAGTGGAGGCACATACTTTACATAAGGCAGTCAGGGAAGGTCATTCTGAGGAGCTCATTTTTAAGCTGGGACCTAAATGTAAGAGCAACGCCAGGGAAGAGCAAATGGAGAACCTTCCAGGCAAAGGGGACAGCATATGCAGAGGTCCTGGTGTGGGAAGGAGCTCTCATAGTTACAGAAACAAAGCAGAGGCCAGAAGAGCTGTAACATAGCGTAATGGGGAGACAGGCTCCACCGGAGTCTGGAGCATTAAGCAGGGGCCAGGTTCATCAGGCCTGTAGGCCGTGGGAAGGGGTTCCCTAAGTGTAGTTTCCACTACACTTATTCTAAGTGGAGTGGAAAGCCACTGCAGAGCATTAGGAAGGGGGACACTGTGTCCTGTGAATCGTGCTGCTGTATGGAAAAGGTTGAGAATGGAAGCAGGGAGACCAGTTTGGAGGTGTTGTACGGTTTAGATGAGAAGTGAAGGTGGACACCAGGGCGCTGGCAGTGAACAGAAAGCGAACAGATTTGCTACATATTTTGGAGGTAGTATCGACGACATCAGTTCATAGATGGGATATGAGGGTGGTGGGGTGGAGGGAGGTGGGAAGGTCAGTGCTGGTTTCTGTCTTGAGCAGTTGGGAGGATGGTGGCTCCATTTTCTGAGATGGAGGTGCCCAGGACAGGTTTGGCAGTGAGTATAACAGGTCCACTTCTGGACACGTTGATTCAGAGACGTCTGTGGCACGCCTGTAGGTGTGCCTGTAACAGCGATGTCAGGTAGGCAGTTGAGAAACAAATCTGGAACTCAAAGGCTATCTGAGCTATAGACTCAGCACATGGATAGAATTAAACCCATGGGGATGGATGTGAGTAGTTACTGGGAAAAGAGTACTGGCAAAGAGAGTCCAGGACAAGCCTTAAAGAGGGCATCACTTAGAGGGCAGGTAGAGGACACAGCCAGAGACTGAGGTAGGAGGAAAACTAGTCAGTCTGCTCTCAATAGAACCAAAAAAGCACAGTTTCAGGGAGCGAGAAGTGTAGTGTGCTGAATGCTGCTGAGAGTAAGATGGGGGCGGAAACAGGAGCCCTGGGTTTGGCAGTTTGGGATAGTTGGTGGCTAGAATAAGAGGAGTGAGCAGAATGTATAGATAATTCCGTATGGGTCTGGGGCAGTGCTCTTGGACTTTGTTCTGTTGGGAAAGGCATACCTGCTTGTTTTGCGTGTGGCTCAAATAGCACTATCTGCCCTGAAGGAAACTCCTAATCAGCCAACCCCACAACCACCAGAATAGAATAGAACAGAAGAACAGAAGGGTTTGGGAAATTGGGGAAAAGAAAAGCAGTGCCTGTGTTGGCAAAGTCTCCATTTCAGGGCATTGCTGAGCTGGGGAGAGCTGAGAACTTGGTTTCCACTTAGATCTCTCAGTGGGGAAAATCCCGGGTAACAAATAGAGCTTGCATTTCACCCCTCCCCTCACTAGTAGGTCCAGGTTGTTCTGTAGATTTGTGTGCAGAACTCCCATGTTGACATTAACAGGAAAGTACATCAGGCAATCCTGAGACATTAAAACCCAACCCTGAAACTTTAATTATATACAAACGAATACACAGCATGCACCACAGTATAAAAAATATACAAACCTTGTGCTTAATTTTTACATTGCCTAGCATGGAAGGCAGGCAATTTGATCACCTCCAGAGATCACTTTATGATCAAGAGCCTTTTCTTTTTTTTTTTTTTTTTGCGGTACGCGGCCTCTCACTGTTGGGGCCTCTCCTGTTGCAGAGCACAGGCTCCGGATGCACAGGCTCAGCGGCCATGGCTCACGGGCCCAGCCGCTCCGCGGCATGTGGGATCTTCCCGGACCAGGGCACGAACCCGTGTCCCCTGCATCGGCAGGTGGACTCTCAACCACTGCGCCACCAGGGAAGCCCAAGAGCCTTTTCTTAATTGCCAGAGAACTCTACGGGCCTTCTGTCCAGGGACAGCTGCCGGGATTAGATAGGAGAACACTCCACCAAATTCATCTATAATCACAATTTAGTATTTTTAAATAGTGGCCTGTGGAATAAGCCTTCGGGAACAGGGCTCTTGTCCCTACTAAAGGGATGAACAAAAAGGAAGATTTAATTATTAATTCCCTTTTCTTTTGCCTCCCCCTTTAAAGTGAGTACTTCAGAAGCTTAGCATTTTACTCTCAAATATGTTCTGACCATTCCCATCCTGCACCCCAACCCCCATATCACCTACATTATTAACTGGAACAGCTCAATTAGGGGTTGGTTGCATAATTTAGAAATCTGTGCCTGCAGGAACAGTAGAAATGATTCTCGGGGGAAGGTAACTTAATCCTGCAGGAAAGGCCTTTCTCCACAACCTTAGAACAGTCTCTGACCATGGATTCGAACTCTCATCAGTTTATTTTTTTTTCTGTTCATTTTTTCCTTTTCTACTGATACGTAAGTCATACACTCCATTTGTACGTGGCTATTCTAGACATTAAAACGTGTATTTAATGTGGTAACGGCTAATATAAGTCATTATTTCTAGCCCCTCCCCACCAGCAATCCAGGGGGGCTTAGCATGCCTTAATTCTAATCAGCCCTCTCTCAACTTACATTCTGTTTGCATCCAGGATTTTAATTCATTCGTTTTTAAAGTCACCATAAATTGAACACATTGCTTGCCATTGTTGTTGGTATCTCGTACCTCCCTTCTGAGATCATTTTCCTTCTTCCTGAAGTATGACCTTTAGCATTTTCCATTACTGAGGGTCTGTGGGTGATAACATCTGTTTTAGTGTGTCTGAAAATGTCTTTACTTTGTCCCTGTTTCAGAAGATACTTTCGGAGAGTAAATAGGTTGGCTCTTTTTTTCTTCAATACTTTGAAGCTGTTATTCCACTTCTTCTGGCTTCTTTGGTGGTATTGAGAAATCAGCTATCAGTGTAATAGTGGTTACTTTTTGGGAAATCCATTTTATTAATCTGGCTGGTTCTAGGATCTTTTTGTCTAAGGTGTCTGTGATGTCATACAAGTGACTAGATGTCTGCCCTGTGTCCTGTGTGTCTTTTTTTTTTTTTTGGCACTTCTTGACTCTGAGGATTAATTTTTCATAAATTCCAAGAAATAATCAGTGATTCTCTCTTCAGATATTGCCTGCATCTCACTCTCTTTCTTAGCTCCTCTTCTGTTTTATTTTAACTTTGGGGAATTTCCATTATTTTCTTGTCCGCAAGTCAAATGTTTACAAATATTTTAAAAATATTTTTTTCAGCATTTGAGGTGTCTTGTGATGTTTGTATGTTTGTTTGTTTCAGGCTACTGTTGCTCTCTATGGCCAGAAATGGACGGCACTTGGGACCTTGTTTCCTTTGGATGGATAACTCTCCTCCTGTTAAGGGTTGTGGGCATGATTTGGAAGGATGCAGGAATTTATGGTCATTATCAGTCAGGATCCCATCAGGAACAGGGAAGCCCATTGAGGGATTCCAGGGATGAAGGTTTTAGAGGCTTAGGCAGTTATTGGAAAGGTCAAAGCAGTAAAAGGGGAACTTCTACTACAAGGGGATGGTTTGAGGGCGCTGGCTCAGAAGCTGTGGTACATCTCAGAAGTCTCTGGGAACTGCCCCCTCGCTGCCTGTAGTATAAAGCCTGTGATTCCTGGGTGCTTGTCCAGCAGTTGATGCTAACCTCGTGTCTGCACATCTGTTCTCAACTGCCACTAGAGAAAAAGGCGTCCTCACTTTCACGTCTCATGAGAGTGCCTGTCACTGGCTGACTCTCACCTGGAACCATATGGAGAAAGGGATTCTAGGACCTTGTGTGTGATTCCAGGCTTATCCCTTGCTATGCAGAGGAGAATGGAGAAGGGGTGACGGTGATTCCAAGTTGACAACAATTTGACATAGGTTGTTTTGGATCACGGATAGCACTTTATGTTGCACACATATTATTTTATTTGCTCCTAATAGCATCACTGAGAAATAAGAACAGTAAACACACCTATTTCAAGGAACCAATACCCAGTGTAGGTCTCTTAGCTTTTCCAAAAATCACACAGCAAGAGAATGGCAGAAATGGGACCAGAGTTGAGGTTTTCTGGTACTTGTCAATTCTTTTCATGAAATCAAAAATTAACTTGTAGAAAACATCTGAGATCAATTATTTTTGCAACTGAGACACAGGGCTAAGACATTTTGCTTCCACTCATCCCAAACTAACTCTTAGGGATCAAGCTGCAGCACTTTTCTTCCTAATAATTTATCCCTTCCAACTTTTTAGTGCGAGAAGAACCTTAACAGATATGAAAGGACTTTTGTGAAGATAGAATATGATTCACCAGATGGTCCATTTCCTGATGACCTGTACCTGGAGATGTCTTGGACTGTCTGCACCATGCTCTAAAAGTCACCACCTCAAAAGATACCACTAAGATTGTGTCATTCCCTTTGGCTATGCAGCTTAATATTCCAGTTGTCAAATATCATTCAGCAAATATTTCTTAAGCACCTTTTTTGCTAGGCTTACAATTTCTGTGATCATCATGATATTTTAATGCCACTAATTCTGACATTATTAGGTTAGCAGAGTATTTTAAAATATGTCAGGAAAAGCATGCATATTAATTAAAATGTTCCCACATGTAAGCCTTACACTAAAGTCCCTGGGTTGATTGGAGACAAAAGACTTTTATTAAATACTATTTGATAGGTTAAGTATTTTAGTGTCTCTGCCAATCATTGCTACAAAAGAATATTTATCGTCAAGCATGAATTGGGTAAAAAGGGAAATATCACTATATTATTGTCTGTTAGTCATATGTACTAAGACAATAGCAAGAACAGCATTTTCAAGCAATGGCCGTGCCCTCTTGCCCCTGATCAGCAAGTTTGTTTCTAACATCAGGTTTTTATTGTTTCTCAGCATTCAGAATGAGATAGCTGATTCTTTGAGTGAATACATGGAGTGTGCACCAACATGCCTATAGATTTTTGTATTAATGGAGATGCTCTTTAAATGGCATCTGGGCCCTTTTATCAGACCACTGTTAAAAGACTGCAAGTATACACTCAGTGTAAAATCACTGAGCATAAAAGCAGGATCTCCACTCTGAGCAAACCTTTTGCTCACACTCTCAGAGACTCTGGCAGTTGCCCCTGTCTCACATGGCTCAACATGCATGAACTCCCTAGAGAAAGAGCTCATTCTTGTTCCCATGTTCTCACTCTTCTTTAGCTTTGCTCTAATTATAAACTTTTAGAGAAAATAAATGAGTCTAGTGAATACATGGCGGTGATAGAAAAAGGATGAAGCTGATAAGTAAGTAAGGCTGGTGGTAGGTTGGAAGAGTTGTTGAGATTTAGGAAGCCGTTGGGAACGCAGGTACCTGTATATGAATGAATGTGCCCATTGGATTGAGAGGAATAAAGGGCAGGGCTGAGAATCCAAAACTCAGGACATAAGCATGTGAGAGCTAGGAATCCACGTGGTGAGTGTGTAACATGTGGGCAAGTGGAATAAAGCAGACTAGATAACGCCCTGCAGAAACCATCTACTGGCTGATAATCCAAGGACCTGGAGGTGAGAGTAAGATTAGAGGACTTGGAAAAGCTCAATTCCCAATTAGGCACAAGTGGTTGCTCTGTAGGCAGAGAAGATAAAGAGACCAGGGAAAAAGATGTGGAGGCTGGTTGAGAGCCTGTCAGCAGCTCCCTGTTCAAGGATGGGACTCTGCAGCTGTCAGAGTGTCTGCCTGTGGGGTTATGAAGTAACTAGAAGCATGAAGGGGCTTTTCTGTGCTGGCTCCCTGGTCAGGAAGGGGATGTCCATTCAAATCTGTGGAGAAGGCACTCACACCCTCCACCAGGCTGCTCGTAGGCATTTTCACTTCTGCTCTGAGATCATGGGACTTTTGCCCTCTCCTACCCACTTAGATTTTCTTTCTTTTGGTATTTCAGAGAGGTTTAGGATCTTCTGTTGTGAATCTCTCCACCTTGGTTATTCTCCAGCATAAAGTCATTCTTCCTGTTGGTAGTATTACCTGTGGTTGCCATGGAAGTGGGGACTAATTACATCACACAGGAGGGGAGACCTGCTAGCGAACCCTCAAGGACACCAAATGATTTCAGTTATTCAGATTCCCAGTAACTTCTTAGAAGGCATGTATAGGTTTTGATCATTAAAAACCTTTGACTTTGATTTTGAAATTGGGATGTATTTTCTACTGGTATTCTTTTATTTCAAAAGCAGCCCATTGATAGAGCATCACTGGATAATGGAATTGTAAAAGCAAGCTACTTTTCAGCACACACTGGAAATTCTCAGAACTGGGATTTTTTTAAAAAAAGATACACTTCCACCATTCTGGTTTCTGCTCTCAAGAGATGAAGAAAGCAGGCACTGTGATTGCTTGGTTCTAGTTATATAAGACCTTAAGTGGACTAGTAATCCTTCGGCAGTTCATTATCAGAATCTCCTGTGTTTACCTTAAGACTTCCTGAGGGGCAAGATGGCTTTATTGTCCTTACCCAGCTAACTCTGCTTCCTAATCCCAGCTTAGCTTCTGATTTCACTGCTGAGCTTTAAGCATTCATTTAACCCAGTGCCACTGGACAGTCTAACCTACCTTAGATTAGGAAGCGAATGGAATGAATAAAGTGTTTTAAAACAAGAGGGCAACTTTTTATAACACTGTAGTGATTAAACCTGAAAAAAAATCCAAGTAAATATCAGGGTTTGATAAATGATTCTATCTTCATTCTTGCTCAGAGATTTAGAACAATGCTCTGAGGAAGGACCTTTCCTGTGGTACGCCATCGGCTTACCTAGTGCAGCTCTTCCCTCTCTAGAGTCACGTGACAAGTTATTTCCCAGCACCATTTTCTGCTCATTGTTGGCAGTCATAGTTTCTCTTTCTAATGTGGACTTGGTCTAGCGTAGAAAATGGCCAGAGAAGATTTTAGAATGTAATGGTACAACAGATTTGAAGGAGGAAGAGACCGTGAATCAAAGAAGGCAGACAGACTGTAGATGGAAGAGGGAAGGAAACGGATTCTCCTCTAGAGCTTCCAGAAGGAATGCTGCTCTGCTGACACCTTGATTTTATCCCGTAAGACCCATTTTGAACTTCTGACGTCTACAACTGTAAGATAATTTGTATTGCTTTAAGCCATTTAAGTTTGCGTTAATTTGTCACAGTAGCAGCAGGAAACTAATACATACAGCACTACCAAGGCTCTCCCCTCTCCCCAATCAAACTGCTCTTGTTGGGCTTCCCTGGTGGCGCAGTGGTTGAGAGTCCACCTGCCGATGCAGGGGGACACGGGTTTGTGCCCCGGTCTGGGAGGATCCCACATGCCGCGGAGCGGCTGGGCCTGTGAGCCATGGCCGCTGGGCCTGCGCGTCCGGAGCCTGTGCTCCGCGGCGGGAGAGGCCACAGCAGTGAGAGGCCCGCGTACAGCAAAACAAACAAACAAACAAAAAAAACTGCTCTTGTACAAGTCACCAGAGAGTTCATTACTGCAAATCCAGTGATCATCTTACAGTGTTGTTCTTACTTGACCTCTCAGCAGCTTTTGACGTAGAAGACTTCCTCTTGAAACATTTTTATACTTGACTTCCAGGGGACTAAACTGCACTGGATTTCCTCCTAACTCACTGGCATCTCCTTTTCAGTCTCCTTTGTTGAATTCTCCTGTTTTTCCTCCCAAGTACTGAAAGTTGGAATGTTCTAAGGCTTAGCTCTGGGATATCTTCTCTAACCATACTTACTCCCTAGGTGATCTTATTTAACTTTAAAAACAATCTTTATAACGAAGACAGCCAAATTTACGTCACCAGTCCAGAAATCTCCCCTAGGCTTACACGTCCAGCTGCCTATTCTGCATCTAAAAGTTTGTTGTCTTAATTGGCATCTCAAACATGTCCAGACAAAACAATTTCCTTCTCCACAATCCTTGCACCTCCCCTACCATCTCTATCCATACCTCCCCTGTGTCTTAAGCTAATAATCTTATCTCCCCTTTTTTTCTTGCCAGATATTCAGTAAATCCTGATGGCTCTACATTCCAGATCTATACTGAGCACAAGCCCAGCGTGTCTGCGGACTTAGACCAAGCCTCCAAAGGATCTCACTTACCACCCTGTGAGTAACATGGGCCGGGACGCTGCTGTATCAGCAGAACATACTCTGGCTGTTGTCTTATATGGGAACAGAAGTAGATGGGAGGTGGAGTTCCCATAGGAACCCTGACCAGCACCCTCTTCCTCTTCAGACATGGACTTTCTGGGGAATAATACTGGAGGGGCGGGGGGCTGTTTTTAACTGTGGCAAATGTTCTGCCAGAGTTCCTTCAGAACACAGCCTCTACTTACAGCAAGTTAAAAGGCTGGGTGGGAGTATGTATATAGATAAAACTATAATTTAAGCTTCTTGAGGTTAGGAATCATATCTCAAATTTCTCTTGTCACCCCATGAATAATTCTTGATTTTGTATTTTTTATTTGAACTCAGCATTAGAACTCATCCGGGGGCCCAGTTTTCAAGTATATGTTCAGTTATGTCAGGAGATTTTAACCTGCAGTCCATAAATGGAATTTTGAGGATCTATGAACCTTCTAAGATTGTACACAAAATTTTATGGTTATTTGTGCTTTCCTTGGGAGAGTGTTCGTAGATTTCCTCAGATTCACAAAGCGTTCTGTTTCCTAAAGGCTGAAAACCACTGAGCTATCCAGAGATATCTAGACTGTGGGTCCTCTCTGCCCAGAAGCAATGGGGTAAAGAACCAAGGAGGCATGGGCGAGGGGTTTGTAATGTTGAGGACAAAGGGCGGCCATTTGATGCGGATGTCCCCACAGGTGACCTTCTTTACTCATTAGGACTCACCTACCTCTACCTAGCCGCCCGACAGTTTCACACCAAGCTTACGGATGGGAAAGAAAAATCTGAGACTGGGCCTGAATTTAGTGATGGACAACATCTGGCCTACTGTGAGTGAGGAAGAAACTGGAAGGTTTAGAGTTTCACTCCCTTGACATTTTGACTCCCCAGCAAGCCCCCAGAGATGGCTAAAAGGCCTTCCAGGTTGTCCAGTCATGACCCACATGCCTGTCACAGCCAGGCTGGGACACAAGGGGCACAGCATCCCTCCTGTCTATGTCATTCACTTGGCAATAATAACATACCACTGCATGACACCATCTATGTCAATGGCTTGTATTAGCATTAACTGTTATTTTTATTATTTCAACTTTGTGTGTGTATACTAGGCTCAACCAGATTTAAGGGTGCCAGAAGTCAAAACCCTTGTCAAATATCCATCTTGATGTTACCCTTATAGCTGGTACTTAATAATTATTTTTTTCAAGTGAATAAATGACAACACATTAAATAACTAGGTAGCTGGATTTGGTATTTGCTCCAATTTAAAGAGCCAAGATAAGGCCTGTCTCTTAAGAGCAGATTGTTTTGAAATCTCTATTAATATAAATGAAGCCTTTCCAGTTCTAAAACTCTGTGATCATGGATTGAGTGAGAGTCTTACATGATACTAACTATTTATGCAGTCCTTGGTAGTTTACAAGGTGCTTGTACGCACATGCTCAATAATCGGGTACTGATTTCAAATGTAGAGGGCCTCTGAGGGAGTTCTCTGATCTTTTCCCTCTCCTTTAGGGAAACCTGAATGGTTTAGGTTGATTTCCGGAGAAATAAGTTCCCCAGCTCCCTTCAGGTTAGGATCTGAGCATTTCCTCAGTTACTGAGTCCTCTTCCTGCTGTTTGAATCTATCTGTTCTGGTTCTATCTTTAGTAGTCATTTAGATAATGCCTGAGGAGTTAATGTTTTCCTGGCAAAACCTGGAGGAGTACTTTGCTATTCTTTCCCTTCTTTCTTGAAGACTGGAGAACAGCTTAGCAATAAAACAGTCCGGTTGATCTACTTTAAATAAGGCAGCCTGCCCATGGTTGATGCAAATATTACACTGATGTTACTGTTTGGTTTGAATATATAACAAGGATAGAAAAACGTCCATTAGAGATGATAGTCAGCTTTGAATGATCTACTGCAATGGCAAGTTTAGAATGAGCTAGAAGGGTTGGGTTGGGAGGAGCCCAAAGACTTGATGAATCATGAACGTTTTAGAACTACACTGTGCCAAAGGGGAGAGTGGTATTTCTTAATCTGACAAATTCTACTCATAAAACCCAGGGCAGCAACGCAAATGGCAACAGGGAGCATATTCCAAAGCTAAGGCTGGAATAGTAGACATAAAGACTGTTGTGAAATGAAAGAACCTTCAGGAAAGTACGACCCTGGCTTTGTACAGCAATAGTTCTTATATTGTGGAAGAAAAAAAGGAGCAATACAGGAAATGATTCATTTTAAAATCAGGCCCAGCCCTACATGGAAGCAACTAGTACCAGTGACCTCCCATCCTCACTTGGGCTGCCACAGTGGTGGTTTCTCGGTATCTACTCATTTGAGTTGTCATGGAAGGACACTGTTAAAATGCAGAAAGTGTCAACAAATTAACCCAGTAACAGCCATTTCCATATTCTTGTATACTAGTATTTAAAAAGTTAGCAGAGAGCATTCCTTGAGGTAATAGACGAGGAGTATTTGATAGTGAGGACAGAATATGTCCAGAGTAAGGGACACAGTTTGGGGGAGAGGGATGAGATGCAGCCACGAGCACACTGGCTTTGGAGCAGACACCATAAGGTAGCGTGGACGTTTGGGGATGACCCCATTAGGAGCACCCAGTGCTGGTTTTGCTGATGCCAACATTTTCACTAGAAATGGCTCTGTTGGGAGTTTCTCCAATTAAATGAACAGAATCACAGAAGAGTCTGTGTCTGACCCAAGGCAGGTTGCCTCTTCTTTTCTCTTTTTCACTGTCATTCCACCTTTTTGGACCCTAGCCCCTTCTTTCTAAGGGATTCAGGTTACTTGATTGACCAAAAGGCAAAGAGCAGGGTCAAAAGAAACCCCCAGGTTGTGAAGGCACACGAATATTTTATGTTCTCTGTTGTATATTATCTGCCTTGCCAATTAATTGATGGATATGACATACATTATCAAGCTATCTGCTTCCAAAATTAACAAAAATCCATACGTCTGTTTAGCAAGGTCACAAATGCTGGGCATCAATATCACACCTATTTGGAAGAAATCTAACCTTACTGCCATGTGGAAAATGGTACCCCAAAGAGGTAGGAAGCTTGTAATAGTTGTAGGAAAACTACTAGCTGAGCTAACAAAACCTTGAAAAGGTATTTGATACATGTGTTTGGCTCCAAATAAAAGACACCTTCAATACTCTGCCTTTTTATTTTAGTAACATCCAGGTCAGTCAGTTGTCCCAAATCGCTTCATTTTCTTAAGTAGAGTTTTGGCTTATTAGCGTACAGATGGGGGTTTTGGATTTTTTAAAGTGAGAATTCTCACTTTGCTTTGTTAATCAAGCAAAGTGACATCCTTTTTGATTGCCTGGTGAATTATGAAACTAGACTGAACCACAAGTTTTGCACTTACTATAGTACAAGGCAAGGAAGAGTGAATTATGAGCTCAGTGGCCCCAGGCAAATCACTTAACCTTTCTGAGTTTTTATTTTTTTAATTTGTAAAAATTCAGGATTGTAATTGTTATCTAAAGAAAGTTGTATGAATTAAATGGGCTCCTATTTGAGGAACATACTTAATATAGTCTAAGTGCCATAAAAAGCCACAATATTCCCTGTGTAGGGGTTTCAGATTAATGTTAATGGGAAACTGGGAAGATGAGGAGGTGATCTGACAAAAAGAAGCTGGTAGGACGGGTCTCTGAGCGGCGGGGCTTATTAAATATATAGTTTTTGGTCCTGAACTCTAAATGAGATTGGAACTTGTATACCTTAGTTGATGAATTAGTATCTCACTGAGCACATATTTAAAGTGAAAGTATGTTTTTCTGAGGGGTGGAGGGCAGGGCACATGGTGGACTGAGCTGCTTTTCCAAATTGGTAATCATGTGAGTTTTAAGACAGTGGAAAAGTTGGAGGTAGAAGAAAGTCTGTGAACCTGAGGAGCCTTGATATGCTACTCCCTTGTGACTTCCCCCTGGTTTTTAAATGTCATTTGCTTCACAGACTCTCAGACCTCCTTCTGAACGCCTGACTAATGTGGAAATACATTTGTAAATATTGAGAAACAGAGCAAGTACTTTGAATGATTACTCTGTGCATGTGGTGCCGATGACTCAGAACTCCTCCTTCATCCAAGACCTGGACAGTCCTGCTCCAGCTCTGCTTGTCCAGGCCACTGTTACTGGTATTCAGATACAGTGCCCTGCATAACTCAGAACAGGTTCTGGTTACTCTTCAGCCCCTCAGAAATAAATACATGAACAAAAGCCCAAATGGGAAACAGAAATATGTAAATCATTTGTGATAAATAGTCCTGATCGAGTGTTAGCTAAGAAGCTGCTTCTGAGCCATGAGTTATTCTTTGGACATTTGGGTGGATTTGTTTGAGGTATAATTGACACGTATAGCATATTAGTTTCAGGTGTATAACATAATGATTTGATATGTGTATGTATTGGGAAATGTTCACCACCACAAGTCTAGTTAACATCCAGGGTGGATTATTTTTAAAGCTTGCTTGATTCCATTCCTAGATAGGAATTCATTACATGTTATTTGCTGAAGTTACTTCTCTTTCAGGACTGCAGAATCCAAGAATTTGCTTGCCCTTATGGTTTCATGTCTTTTCAATAACTTCATAAGCAACTTGGCAAAGAGTCTTGCCTGGACATCCCATCTGCTCTCCGTATCTCCAGTTACAGCACCACTTTTTGTTCATTTCGTATTCTCAAAGTGTTCTTTAAATAAATAGTGATGGGATGAAGAGGGAGGAGTGACTGGGATTTTGGGGGTTGAGGAGAAGTTTGGAAACATAAATAAGGCACTTGGAGTTCTCAGAACAGAGGCTATTGCCGTTCTGTAGTCACTAAATTTTCCTTTTACTCACCATTGCATGATTCAGCCACACTGGAAAGATACCATCGAGGGCCTTAGGGTAAACGAGTTCTCGATCGTAGAGAAAGAGGATCCAGAATGACAAAAATACAAACTGGAAAATAGAACACAAAAATAGTATCATTAGGTTTATTTTCAATGAGTGCTTCCTAAGATAACCAAGGAAACATAGCAAAATAAAAATAGATACCAGTTTTAAAGATACATTCCTATATATACATCATGAAATACTAAATGAAGGAAAAAATTATTTATTGTAGAATTACGATACCCAGTCTCTGGGGATTTCAGAGAGTTAGGGATCAATTATTTGTCATTGTGGCAGGCAGAGAGGATGTAGATAAATAGGATCCGCAGACCATTTCATTTTAACCAATGACTTCTCTCTTCTCTGAGCTTTGCCAGGAGTGCTGAGAGCAGCCACATGGAATGGCCTGAGTCTTCCACTTGCTTTGCCCACTCTCTAAATAGGCATGGCAAAGGGAAGCAGGAAGGCTGTGGCGAGGAGAGGTGACAAGCTCCCAGGGTAATTCACAAGCTAGTGAACGGACAGTTGGATCTCTTTATTGCCCAGGACTTTGGATTGATCCCCATCCTCCTGTACCCCTTGGCTATCTTTTCAAAGTGTCTGTCTTCCGTGCTACAAAATCAATGGAGAGATGGAAAAAAATAACTATTAATCTTCCGATGATCTTCTTAAATTCCAAAGGCTCAATTTCTACGACTTAAAAAATGAATAAACTCCATTGATACAAAAAAACTTAGCCTTTAGAAGATTTTTAGGGGTGGAGGAGGAGGTGTCCTGCAAAGTAAAACTGGAATGCCAGTTCTCGCTCCATTATCTGAGAGCTCATTGTTAGTGTTTGGAGAGTTTCATTTTGGATTTAAGTTTGAGGTCTCAATACTGTAGGAAGCGGAATGATGACGGGTAGAAAGAGGTCATCATTTCTAATTATGGGCCCTGCCGGGCATCCCGTGTGCCTGGTCTCAGTTTGTTTCCATTCTAACTAATGAATGAAAACATGAGCAACATTGTAGAAATGTGGACAGTATCAACAACAAGCTGACTGTCCCTTGCATATATATGTCTTGCTTCTTCCCAACGTCCATTCATTCAACAAAATGCATGAGTCACCCAGCATGTGTCCCACACCAGGTATTTCAAACATCCTGTCTCTCTCTCCTCAAAGTGTCAACTTTGAAAGTTTTCATACCTTATTTTTAATGGTTTCCACTTGCAGAAGTAACAAATGCTTATTGCAGTAAGTGAAACAAGATGTATGAAAGGGAAATTAGTCATCTCCCTCCTCAGCACCCTCCATTCCCATCACCCTGATGGAACCAAGGTTATCACAGTTGTATTTTGGTTAAGAAAGGTCCTTCAGACTTCCCTGTTAGACAGTAATAAGGATCTTGTATCAAATGTTCACAAAGGTACAAAAGCTAATGATAAATCTTGTCAGTTAATGTGCCTTATTTCCCGAAGACACTGGGCAGTGCTATGCAGTCCTCAGGCCATTTATGCAAATGCAGTTGCCCTGGATTACAATAATGGGCTCCTTGCTGCCCAGGAGAAGTGTCAGTCCATATGACATGTGTATTATATTACCTGCACATCTTTGTAACTTACTGCAGATATCGGAAAAGCCAGTGTGGTGAAAAGCAGGTCTCTGAAGGCAGTTATGAACTTAATGTCTTTTTTCCCTTTAGCTCTTTTCAGCACATCTTCCAGACAGGCCACCCCGTAGAAAATGGCCTGCAAGAACTAAATTCATTACAACAAATGAGGACCTTTTCATTTCCTTTAATTAATACATTCTTCACTGACATGAAGCGCCATCCCTCTGGGAGCAGTGTTGATTTGAGAAGGAGGGGCTGCTGGCTGTTTTGGTTGGGAGCCAATTCGAAGGTTGGTCTCGCAACTTGCTGGGCCCTGACCTTGATCACTAAAACCGATTGTGTAAAGTTGTTTAGGGGATAATAATGTGTACAGTATTTAGCGTAATGGACTTGAGCTAAAATGGAAACAGAATAGAGTCAGCTTAAAAGGAGAATGTAATGAGGTAGATACCTTGGCTGCACAGAGGTGGGAAAAACCAAATAAACAGCACAAGGGCACAGCACCAGACACAATGGTAGATATACTCTGGCCTCTTCCTAGGAAGAAAAAAATTTTAAATGCCTAGTGTTGCGATCTCATTAGAGAAGCCAGAATCAGGGTCACGAGCACCAGGAAGGAGCTCTGTGCTCTCCTGAGGGAGACCCACAAAATGGCATCTTGCCTTTTTGAGGGAGAAGCCAGAGGAGAAGGCCTCTGAAGACCTTACAGAGACAGTCTGTGTGAGGGAGTGATTTAAATCCACAGGGCTATACAGCAAACCGTGGGCTCGGGTGCATCTCTAGGTACCTGAGGGCCTTGAAGGTAAAAAAGAAGCAGGGCCTTTTTCAAGGACATAAGATCACAATCAGAACAGACTTTGTCCATTCTTACAGTTTTCCACAAACCCACGGCTTCTAATTTAAGGGTCACAATAGTACAGAGTTGGAGTTGGTTTTGAGTTATTGCTTCAGAATCAGTCCTGTTCCTTGAAAGCTCTGATTGGTACAAAAGGAACAGCCTGGACTCTGCTCTGAGTCTGAGTCAGACAAGTTCTGGAACCTGGGCATCTGGACTAATGATCAACCAAGTCGGCTTTTGGAGAACAAGCTCTGAGCTCTGAACCCTAGGAAACCTCTAGCAGAGTTGGCCTCCTGCCACGCCTCAGGCTGAAGGGTGGGTAGGAGAGGACACACAGGTGGATTAGGCCAGCGATGTCCCCACGGGGGTCCTCAAATCAGCAGTACCAGCATCACCCCAAAGCTTGTTAGAAATGCAGGACCTCAGCCCCACCCCAGACTATGGAATCAGAATCTCTGGGAATGGAGCCCAGGAATTTGTTTTTCAATCAACTCCCAGGTGCTCTGTGTATATGCTAAAGTTCTAGAACCACTGGATTAGACATAAATTTATCACTTAAAAATCTTACTACTCAAAACTATAATAGCTGACTTTTTTTTTGTAATAGCTGGCTTTTATTGATTTCTTGTTATGTGCTGGGCACTGATCTAAGTTTTTAATTTCTTATAACAACCTTATGAGGTAAGTCCTATTATTCCTTCCCCGCTTCCCATTTTACAGATGAGGAAACTGAGGCACAGACAGATTAAATAAACTTGTGTAAAGTCTAATGGTTGATAAATATCAAGGCCAGGATTTGAAACCCAAAGCCTGCTTCTTGAGCCAGACTTTTAAAAAACCACACACACACCATGTGATGTGTCAGGTTTCTAAGAATAAGGATAAAGCACTGTGGGAGTTCAGAAAAAGAGACCATTATCTCCAGGTGGGAGAATTAAAAATGACTTCAAAAAATACCGATGCCTGATTCTCACTCCCAAAGATTCTAATTTAATGAGTCTGGGGGTGCAGCCTAGGCTTCAGGATCTTAAAACATTCTACCAGGTGATTGTAATCAGGGCAGCCAAGGTTGAGAACCACTTGCCTAGAGGAACTTCCATTTGGAAATGCAGACCTGCTAGTCTCCAGGGAGGCGGGGCTGCGGAGATGAGCCCGCATGGTGGGATGAGGTTTCTAAAGAGAGGACAAAGGGAAGAGGAGAGAAGTGGGAAGCACATGTCGAGGAAATGCCCTCCTCTAAGAGACAGAAGGGCTAAGGGGGAAGCCAAGTAGCAAAGAGCGATCAGATGGTAGAGAATCAGGAATGTGCAAGAACCCCATGGCCCTGAGGGAGGAGGAAGCTTCAAGCCAGAAGGGGCCATTCCAGGGAGGGGGGGCTACAGTTTTAAATGCCATGAAGAGGCTGCCACCCCAATACTCGTCATTTACTTTAGCCGTTGAGCCCTGAGCGCTGCAGAATGGAGTGCAGTCTTTGCACTGGATGCTAGGAGAAGTCTCCTTCTCTCCCATTCTCCCCCAGCAGCTCCCAGCTCACCCCTGAGGCCATAGCAGGCAGCTGCTGGAGTTAGGAAGGGCAGACGAGGGGCCTGGGCCCCGGTGAGGAGGCCTGCACCATTCTATCAACACGGCAATTAATCCACACGGCAATTAATCTCCCACGGAGCGCTGAATGCCTGCCAGGTTTTCCCTCCTTGGGGAGAGGCCGCCTCCACCCAGCATGTGAAGTCCATGTGACCACTTGCCTTAGCGAGAGCTTCCTAGCATCAGCATGAGTCAAGCTCGTCCTGACTTTCTCTTGCCTTTCCCAGTCGCAGAATGTGGAAATTGGACTGGGGAAAGAACACATTACTCAGAGCCTCCGTGGCTCCTCCTTCACCGATAAAAATGTGCTCCACGCCACAAACCTGCCCATCACTTCTCCCCCTCTACCCTCAGCTCACACGTTATTGCACAGGCATATGTCACTTTGGAGAGGCGCCAGCTGTGTGCGTGAGGCAGCCTTGTCTCCATTGATTCTTAATCCACGTTGACGTGCCATCATCTGTATCAACAAGGAATATTTATGAGCCCCTACATAGGAGCCCGGGGGGGAGGCTCTAGGGTGTTGCCAAAAGAAATAAATAGGCAAGAAGTAGGGCATAGAGGATCCACACAGCCGAGCCGGAGAGCCAGGAGAGGGAGGTGGCATCGGCTGACTCAATGGGGAGGCTTCCTGCAGGGCCTCAAGGACAGGTTTGCATCAGCTCACAGAACCAGACCCTGGTCTGCTCATTCTCTACGGACAGTACACTAGAATGTTTATAAGACATTCACAGAAGGAACAGTCAAGGGGGAAAATGGCAGCTGTTAGGGACTGAGTTGTATCCCCCCCAAAATTCATATTTGAAGTTATAACCCTCAGTACCTCAGGAAATGGCTGTATTTGGAGACAGGATCTTTAAAGAGGGGATTAAGTTAAAATGAGGACAGTAGGGTGGGCCCTGATCCAGTAGGACTGGTGTCCTTATACGAAGAGGAGATTAGGACCCAGACCCACACAGAGGGTAGACCACGTGAAGACACAGGGAGAAGGCAGCCATCCACAAGCCAAGGAGAGAGGCTTGTAGAAACCAACCCTGCCAACAACACCTTGATCTTGGACTGCTGGCCTCTAGAACTCTGAGGAAGTTTCTGTTGTGTAAGGTCCCCAGTCTGTGGTACGTTTTTATGGCAGCCCTCGCAAACTAATACAGTAGCATTCAAAGAAGATAGCAACAACTGGCCTTCTTTTATGACTCTTACAGCAAAATTAGTGTTGTTTACATTTCTCACCTCTTTGGGCTGCTCAGAAAAGCGGAGTTAATGGTATCTTCTTGGTCAGAGTTTACTTCAGAGTTGCCGCTGTCTGATTTAATTTTTTTCTACCAGTTCTTCCTTAATTCCGTTTGTTCTTCTGTGCCTTCTTCTGAAATACTGCTGATCTAAGTTTGTTAGCTGTCTTCCATTTTTGTTGCTAGCTGACAAACTTACCACCTGGGAGAGCTTAATTTACATTTTTGTTATAACTAGTGCAGTTTGAGAAACCATAGCTAAAGGATGTTTCGTTTTTACATTCATATGTCTTCACAAAATTCACAAAAATCTTGAAAACACAGAAGCTTAACCTTTCTAAGTCGTCAAGTTTATTTTCCTTGCTTTAAGCCAGAACCCTCTTAAACTATCCCAGGAAATGAGAATTTCTTCATTTAAAAATAATTCCAGAGAGGGAGATTCCACAAGTTTCCTGAGCAAGACATTACAACTCTGACTGAATGAGTCAAGTAATCCAACACCCAGCTCAGCTCTCTGGGCCTGACTCAGGCCGGGACTTTCTCAGGTCTCGCCTTCAGAATGATGCAACACTTGCAGAGGAGATTAATTCAGAATACAACAGCAAATGGGGACTCATTGTGATGAGCGTTTTGTATAACTGTGGTGGTAAGGGCGGTGGTATTTGCGACAGGTAGAGGAAGTCTTTGTCAAATATATCTGTATTATATGTAATATTCTATTTCAGACATTATTCATGTGCATTGAGCTTATGAAACAGATGAAAGAATGAGATCAAGAACATGGGAGAAGAAATGATATGAAGAACACAAGAAAGAAAAGAGAAGGAACTAAGAACCTTGAGGGACAGGTTGGAAGGAAGATTTGTAAGAATGCTTGGCCAGTGTTATGTAGCTGATAACAGCTGGCTTCAGTGTAGCAGTAGGATGGCCGTGAGGTGGGCTGTCTTACAGGTGGGATGGGGTTCTCTAGAAAGTGGCTCTTACCAGTTAAGAGTTATGTTCTGATCATTTATTGATGCAGCCAACATTCACAGAATGTCTCTTAGGTGCCAGAAGTTAGGCATAATACATACCGGGGCAGGTTCTATGTTAATATGTCTTTGTTAGGTAGAAGAGCAGGCGGCAGAAGAGGAGGAACCTTTTCGGTCCATTTACCATTTTACGTTTTGTAGGCCAGGTTCCTTGGGAAACAGAATCTGAGATGCTGAGATCTGCCTGAAGAGCGTTGGTGGAGGAGTGATCTCAGAACATCCATGAGGGGGAGGGAGGGAGGGAGGGAGAAGGACCGAGCAGCCGGAAAACCGGAAGGACAGTACAGTTGCGTGGAATCAGCTAATCCCTGAAGGAGCACTGGAGTTGAGCTGCCCCTCCAGAGTTGTCCCGGAGCCCAGCCTTTGTAGCCCAGGTCAACCAGTCTCTGCACGCAGCAACCTCAGGGAGGTCTTAAGCCTTGGTCCAGGTAGCTTCCTTCTGCTGAGGACAGTTGTGGGATGAGAGCTCAGCTGTGAGTCATCAGCAGCCAACACCCCTTCTCCCAGGAGCTGGGGAATGAGTACCTTGATGCTGAGGAGGTAGGGGAATCTGTGTGCCACACCACAGATCCACTACATATGAGGCACAGAGAAGTTAGGTAACTCACTCAAGAGCACACAGCAGGTGAGTGGCACCCAGGCAGTCTGGCTCCAGAAGCTAGGCCTTCCATCACTCATCTTTATACTGTGCACAAAGAACCTACCACAATGCTGTCACGGTTACTCAGTAAACCACAGCTGTTTTATTTTGGGTGCCGGTGGTGACTCTTCCCTTCTCTCAGCCCTCATTCTTTCAACTATCTGAGAGGTAAAAGCAGTGATCTTAAGCATTTTTGTGGAATAGACAGTTAAGTGTATTTCTGAGTCTGTTGAACTTAAGAGTTCCACAGATGAGTATATTAACCCGGTGATGGAAATTAAAGGTTGGCCCCAAGTATCGCACTGGGTTCTATATACTATAAATGGATCCCTGTCTTCTCACTGTTCCTGGGCTACCTTGGAGTTTGAACGGTGGAACGTCCCCAAGGATCTCTCAGGGATCTCTCTTCCCCTGGCCCTGCTTTGCCATCCCTGAGGACCTATGTAATGAAGTGGCTCTTGTCATCCTGAGAGCTTGACGATAATGAGGTCAGAGCTGCCTGCGGCTTGGGCAACTTTATACGAAGAAGGGAGGGAAATGTCGTGCCTCTGTTGGTGAAGTGGGGGGAGGGAAACAGGGAGGGGCCCACCCAGAATCTCCCCTGGAGATCCCAGTTATGAGGCACCACCTCTAACCATGTTTCAGAAGGAAGTTTATTTTTAAAAAGAGGAAAACCCAGCAAACTCTTATGAATTCTGCAAGCCAATTTCAACTGTAGCTGAAAAATCCCTCTCTCCCCTCTCCCCAGCTTGCATTCCCTGGGGTCAGGGACAGTCCCTGAGTGGAAGTGGAGTGGATGGAGAGGAGGGAACACAACACTGTGGAAGACCCAGGCACTGGCAGCCTGAGCCAACGTGAGCACCCGGAGGATGTCCACAACACTGCCTTGTCTCCATGCCCAGCTCCTGGGGGCTACCCCATTCAGCAGGATTCGCTGCCCTCTGCCTGAGCTTGCAGACTCTACCTCTGGGGCTTCCCCAGTGCCTGAGGGCATCCACCCAGGCAACTGTTATATAGGGAAAGCATTGACTCCACAGTGGTTGTCCTCTAGCTGGGAAGCTGAAGTACGAAGCCTGTGGAGGGAAGTACTTGAACCGTGAGGCAGTTGGGTGGCCCTTGCCTGAATCCATGACCCACCACCCATGGTGCTCGGTGAGGGGACCGATGTCCCAGAAAATTACCCTCCCCTCTGCACCATCCCTTCTGTACTCAGAGACGAGATGGCTAGAAGCTCACCAGCACTCTCCTGTCTCCTCATTCCGTTGTCCACTGCTTACACCATTCTGAGTGCTTCCCTCATGTCCTTTGTCCCTCTGTGGTTATGCACTATTTGACAGATTTGGAAATAGAAGACAAAGAAATACCCAGACCAGGGTCAGTAGGAGGTGGAACTGAGGAACCGTCCCAGAGAGTTCATGATCCTAGAGCTCCTACTTATAACCACTAAGCTATACTGCCTCCCCTCCCCACAGGGAATTGGCTGCCTCTTCCCTGGGGTCAGTTTACTCCCTCATTAGACAGAGACTCACATCTCTTCTCTTCTTCCTTTGCTCTCCTTAGGCACTAGGCAGGAATTGGTCACCATGCCTCAGTGGCACCCCCCCAACTCACCTCATGCCCCAGGCATCAATCCTTTGAAGCCCCTGGGGTAGCTTCAGGAGGAAATGGGGCCCACTTAGAATGCTGACTTGCATGAAGTTGGACTTTGTTCTTAGGGGCCATGACGGATATTCATTCAGCCAACTAGAAATGAAAGCTGTTTAAAGGGGTGGGATGTAAATTTCCTGGAAAGCAGGATGGGGTACTGACTTCAATATGTTTACATAAAATAAATTTAAGAGTGTTATAGCAAGTTATGAGACCTCTGTGACTTTATAAACGCAACCATTAACTAATTATTCGTTAGTTAACCCTAATTAATCATTAGGAAGCACAACCGTTAATCAGCCCACAAGACCTCAAGAGCTAGAAATTTTAAGGCGCAGTATTTCAGGTGATGTCACATATTTGAAGTCTGACCTTAAATTGATCCTCTAAAACACATTCAACCCATCTTCACCAGTTGGACAACGTTGCATTAAGTCACAATTTCAGGATGACACCTAACAGCAGAAAGGAAACAGCCATAGGGAAGCCCCTCTCTGCCCATTTCAAGGGCCAGAAGATGTCAGAAGAGACTATACTGCTCAGGAATACAGAAAAGTGAGGTCAAGTCCAGACAACATACCAAGTCACCCAGCTTTCGTTATGGGGATAATCTGCGCCAGCCACTGTAGCAAATACAACGTAGAATCATAGAACATTAGGGCTGGCAAAGACTTAGGAGACAAAACTCCTGTTTTGGAGCCATTTACAATTTGATTGAAATGTTGAGAATCACATGTGGGTGGAAATGAGAAAACAATATTATACATAAGTAAGCAAAGACTGAGAAGCTGTAAAAATTCAGGGAAAGGAAAAAACGAATTTGGGCTAGAGTTGGTCAGCAGAGATTTTAAGGAGAATATGGGATTTCAGGTGGTCTGTGAAAGCAGCAAGGTGGTGTAGAAGCAGGTAGGCCTTTCATTCAAGGATAGTGCGAATATGGATAGAACAGTGACAGCAAAAGCCTAGGGACCAACACTGGAGAAGACACAGGCCTTCCTGGAGGAGAGACCAACCTTCCTAGGGAGGCGAGCGCCCGACAGCTAAGTAGGCAGGTGAGCTCTTAAATCAGGAGTTTAGGTTGGTCCTGTATGGTAGGAGGGAGCCCCTGTGGTTTCTTGAGTAGCTGACCACACTTCTCAAGCAGGCTTATGATGTTTGAAGCAAAACAAAACCAAAAACAGTTCTTTGGGAAGTTTAATCTGAAATCTGAGTGATGGATGGACTGATAATGGGAGGACAGTGAAGAGGTGATCTGGTCATCTAGGTACCAATTAATAAACACCTACAATGAGAGGGGCAGTAAGATTGGGGAAGAAGGGATGAACCTATTAAGAGGGAAGACATAGGATTTGGTGGCCGATTAGTCAGGGAATTAACACTAGGAAATAAGTGTCCTGGACAGATGAGTGTCTTTTTCCATTCTTGGAAATATGATGACTCTGGGACATGTAACCGAGCTATAATTAAGAAGCCAGGGAGCTGGGTTTTGGGAGTAGGTGGTGAATCTGCTCTTAGCCATGCTTAGTGTGAGGGAGGACAACCATACTAGAATTTGGATTTGATTAGATCATCAATCCTGGCTGACACTGCTCTCTTTACCTTGACTATTCTTAATGTGAAGCCAATACATACATAAAGCTGAGACTTTCACTGTATTATTCTAATTCCACAAAATCATTTTTTGTTATTGTTTTCTATTTACTTGTTTTCTCATAAAATTCTATGATTGAAACAAGCCGTCACCTTGGTATTTTTCAAGCACAGTAGAACTGTATTCAGGGCTCAAATCTCAAAATCAAAAGCCAGCAAGTTACCAGAGAGGAGGAAGCTGAACTTCCAGGCTTCTTTGATTTGAACCTTCTGAATTTCTTCTCCTTAGCATTACAGAGAGTCATCTTTTTTTTCTTTTTCTTTTCTTTTTTTTTTTTTTTTACCATGCATTACCTCTGCCTAGGATTATGATGCCAAAGAATTGGAATATTTTGTCTAGTTTCTGAAATCAGATGCTTATATGGTATCCTACATTCAGGTTAAAAATCTCAAAACTTTAATTAGCATCCCCAAAGGCTACAGCATGTTTAGCTTTTAACTCTAAAAATAATTTTACATATTTCCAAAACATTTTTTAAAAACCTATTTTTCTCCCATTCATTCACACTTCATCACTTCATTCATCAGATTGTGGTCAGCTGGGCTAGGGAGACAAGAAAGGATCAAGTGATGTGATTGGTTTGTAAATAGTTGAAAATGTGTATTTGCCATTTGGTTGGGTGATTTGTCCTTTAAGTTGGAGCCTGAGCCTATAAAAAATTGAAGTGGGATCTGAACATGGCAAAATGTATTTGCTTTTCTTAGATAAATCTGTTAGTCTGTGTGTGCTGTAAAATGGCATTATCCCTCCACTGGAAATTGCACTTCCCACGCAACATACACCACTCTGCCTTCCCTCACAGACTTCCCCAAGCAAAGTTCAAAATTCCTCCTGCATATGTAGTCAGTCCCATGGTGAAACCATTAGTTTAGTTTCCCATTTGGGCTCATCAGAGAAGAACTTCAAGACAAGATTCTTTTCAAAAGAGCATTTAACAGTTAGCACAAAAGGTAGCTATGGATAACTCCCAAATGGGGTTTCTCAGAGCAAATTGTCAAGTAAAAGAGAATGCCAAAACTCAACAAACAGTGAAGAAGAAAGACAAATATTGGAATTTTGTACTTGATAAAATCAAAAAGTGTTATGTATAGAGGCACTGATATTACAGACAAATAGCTTGCTTCCTGATACAGCCAAATGGACTTACCAGATTAAGGAATGTTAAGTACTTCCATTGTCCACCATTTAGAAAGACTTTGGATTTCTGCCGATCCTCTCCTTGTTGTGAGATATAAAAATTGAGGAAAATATACCAGCTCAAAACAAAAAAGTGGTATATGCACGTAGAAGTCCTCGTCATGGCTAGCTGTGACCAGGGAACTGTAACAGTCTCAAAGTAGCGTCCCTCTGGCGTAATTCCGCAGGTCACAGCGGAAGTCCTATGGCAGGCCAGGCCGTAGAAGGAGAACTGTGTAACACTCCCCTCTGGGATTGAGAGTTCCAACATGGCTGAATTTTGCTTCTCTCATAGGCTCCTTTCCTGATAAACGTGGGAGACAGGATTATTGCTGATTTTCAGATGCCTTCATTTAGATAATAGCAGGCAATCCACATATTTGCATATGTTTCAGTATTTAGGCTTTGAAGAGGGCAGGGAGCAATGTAAGAAGTGCACTTTGCACTATTTGACTGGGTCGGGGCATGATTAAATGACCTTATCATTAAGTACCAGAGAACTCTAACGAAATACCTACTGTCATGGTCGTATTTTCTTTTCTTTGGGGCAGAATAAGGAAGTTGCCATAATATATCTTGAGAGAATGAGAGGCAGGTTGACCGACCAGGAGGGAGAGATTGTGGGCGTGTTTATCACATGGAGGGAAGTAAATATTTAGAAAGGGGAAGGGTGTTGTAATCTTGCTCCTAAGGTCCCTGAGGCCCTATAAAATCTGAAACAACCTTTGATCCTCTAGGGAGCAGCCCCAGCATTTTAGTTAGTTGTTTCCCCCCCACTCCCTGCAGTTTTTTATCTATATCCTAGAGAACCAAGAGTTACTGACAGCTGTCCCAGACACTCCATTTAAACAGGCATTTCTGTTCCCTTGGAGGGAAGAAGCATAGCAAGAGGTCTGTGGCCAAAGAATCAGGAAGAGGTGTGTGGTCACTACCCCAACATACCTGAGCTCAGACATTGCGGAGAGAGAATGAGGGTCTCTGCATTGCCTTGGAAAGGACAAGAGTATGCTTAGGCTGGGCAAAGTCTTCAGAACCGGACCCTGCCTCAGGCTCGACAGAAGGGACCTGAGAGAGGGCTGGAAGTGTCATACCTTGTGACATCACCAGCTTGTTTCCCTGGGCAACTGACTCAGAGGGTTTTGAGCAAATCCCCAAGGGAAATGCTCCTGATGCAGTTACGTAAAGTCTGTAGGTGGTGCTGTTCCTTGATTTAATCAGGGCTTACAAGTACTGGGAGAAAGAACTGCAGGCTACACATGGAGTACAAAACAAAAACAAACGTACCTCCTGAGTCACTGGAACCCAAACATGAGGAACTGTAAACGGGGGTAGAGCACGCCTGAGCCGACAATATAGGGTCTGCATTGTAACCATCCCCAAAGGAGAGGGTGGCCTGGGAAATGAGAGACGGAAAATGCTGTACACAGCTCCATGGCCTAAGTTAAAATGGTAACTAACAAGAGCGACTAATACTTTTACAGTACTTACTACGAGGCAGGCACTGTTCCAGATGCTTTGCGCATATTAACTCAGTTAACACTCTAAACACTACTACGAAGTAAGTACTACTGTAATCCTCCTTTTCAGATGAGGAAATTGAAGCCCAAGCTGGATGCCTTCAAAAGCTAGTAAGAGGCAGGCAGAGCTGCAGGCTGCACTCTAACCAGTGTGCCTGACCACAAAGAAACACACCCTCAGACTCCCTTTGCAATATTTCTCCACTCCTGCTGAGCCCCTTTTATTCCTCTACCTCTCCCATCAGAAAATTCTCTCAGGAAAGGATCAGATTATGTTTTAAAACTTGGTGCACATATGAGGTACTGTGCTATGTCTCCCAGGGTGTTTTCATGGTAAGCATCATTATAGATTTAGAGATTTTTATCCCTTTATACAAAATCTCAAGCATAGGTCTGCAGATGGGTGAAGAATTGAGGAAATACTGGGAAAGGAGAGGAGACAAAGACCTAAATCTCCCTGGTGCTTCCCAGGGACCTGGCCCAGCTCTTTGTCCATCTCACACTACATACTCACCATAGCGATTTTGCTGACTCTCATGATTTCTACCCCTGCTTTCTAGTCTATGACCAAAACTGTTATACCTCTAATCCCAGCCCTGTCCCCATCTCCATCAAGCTTCAGACATATCTTTGACTGCTTGTGGGACATTTCCTCAATTAGTTAGAGGCACCTCAAACTCAAGATGTTTAAAATGAATTCACTACCTTGCCCCAAACCTGACTATTCACCTCTATTCTCCGTATGTGAGTATGGCCCTGTCTTCTAACTGGGAGTCTTCCTTGTTTCCTCTCTCTCCCTGACTCCTCAAGTCCAACTAACCACCAGATCCTGCCAAGTTCATCTCCCAAATCAAGCTCAATTCAGTCCTCTTCTTTCCATTCCTTCTACAACTGACCTAGTCCAGGTCTTCTTCATCTCTTTCCAGTACTTTAGTAACTGTCTTCTACCGGGTTTTCCTAATTCTAGTCTTATCCCCCAACTCCGTTCTTCACAAGGTCAGGGAGGGATTCTACCTAAAATGCCAGTCTTACCACATCTCTCCCCCGCTTAAGTCCCTTTACTGCATCAGTATCATTAACAGAATAGCATCCAAGTGCCATAACTTGATGAACTGGCCACTCTCAGCTAGCTTTGATAGTCTTTCCTGCCTTATTCCTGTCTCATAGTTGATGGTCGTCCTACAGCACCAGATTGGCAGAGTTTTCCAATCACAACTGGCTATGTCATATCCTAGTGCCTTTACTCTTATTATTTCCTCTGCCTGATGGCCTCCTTGTGGCATGTCTTTCACTGGTTATTTCATAACCATGTTCAAAAATGCAGCTCAGCAGTTTCCTTCTCTAGAAACCCTTACCTGAACCTCTCCTCAGCCAGGCCATATTAAATAGCCACTTCTAGTCTCCCTTAATACCCTGTGCATCTCTGCAAATTGCGTGGTGATTAGCGTCTTTGTCCATTCAGGGTGCTATAACAAAAATGCCATAGATTGAGTAGCTTGTAAACAACAGAAACTTATTTGTCACAGTTTTGGAGGCTGGGAAGTCCAGGATCAAGTTGCTGGTATATTCTGTCTACCAGCAGGTGAGAGCCTGCTTCCTAGACAGTCATCTTCTTGCTATGTCCTCACATGTGGGAAGGGGCCAGAGATCTCCCTGGGACCTCTTTTGTAATGACACTAATCCCATCATGAGAGCTCCAGCCTCATGACCTAATCACCTTCCCTCCTCCTGATATCAATACTTTGGGGATTAAGATTTCAATTCATGAATTTTGGAGAAACACAGTCTGTAGCAATTAGGATTTTATCTTTTTTATGTGCCATTATCTCCCATTATATCCCAAACACACAGAGGTGGTATGTTTGGATCCCTAGAGCTTAGCATATTGCTAGGCACACAGTAAGAACTTAATAAATATCTGTTGAATAAATGAATGTGTAGAAACCAGGTGTGGTTGTCTATTGAGCCTTACTATAAATAGCTGCCTCATTCCTTAAAAACCTACGACATTCAGAATGTTCAGCTGCTGGGTTCTGGGGAGGAGGTGGAATACTAAAATGAGTAAGACATAGGCTGATCCCCGTAGGAACTCACAGTCAAGTGGCAGAGACAGATATGTAAACAAAAAATTACAGCACGATGTGATAAGTACTGTAATAGAGGCATGTATAACATACTAATGGAGCCTAAATTATCCTGCAAATTATTCTGTCATTCTAAATATGCAGAAGATGGAGTTAAAGATGAATGCATTGAGTAAATCATAGGAGACTCTAGATGTCATGTAGGAGAAGGTAAGAATTAATGTAATCTCACCAGCACAGATAACAGTTTTGTCTGATGGAGATTGTAACCCATTCCTTCTTAGGCCAGTCGCAGAATGGTGAGGTACAAAGAGCAGGGGCTCAAACCCAGGCTTGAGTCTGCTGCATGACCTTGAGCTGGTCAGACATCAGCCTCATTGGGATGTTAGTTCATTCCCTCAAGTGTGAAATGGGGCTCAGGGAATCTGGAACAGTGATTGTCTCACTTCCTAAAGCCAGGACATCTACTGGGCTAAAGGAGTAATTGATGTGGCCTAGCCTCTGAAGAGATTGGCGCAAAGTCCCAAGCCCACACTGATACACACCCAGTCCGGCACAGACCGTAGAGCCAACCACAGTGGAAGGTGTTGGAAGACCCTTCACAGTGATGACTGCAGGTAGCACAGTGGAGAGAAGGAATTAAGGATGGTGGAGCCCAGAATTCTTGAGGTTATGGTGAAAAGGTTGAGGGAGTGTGGTTTCATTCAGGCACAGGGGAGACACACCTCCCGATGATGGTGCTAACCGGTAAATCCCCATCATTTTAAGCTTCAAGACAAGCCGTGTTGGTGAGACTTACCTGTAGTCCACTTACCCTCTTAACCTACAGAGAACCTTGTCGAGACGGCTCCTTCCCTTTAAAGTTGACGTATACCTCCCCGGCCCTTACAGGCTCCCTTAGCTTCACCCACCCTTTGGTAAATAGTCCCATTATTAAATTCCCAGCTGGGTGGGGCTGCCTTTTTCTGCTGGAACTCTAACTGATGGAGCCAGTCAGACTGTGTGCTCCTCCAGGAGTATCTGACACAATTCTGGGCCCTCAGCACTGTTTATGGTAGCAGGTAAATTCTAGATGCTAATGAAGCTTTGTTTGCATGGATCAGTTCTGGGATCGTGGTCTTCTTACTCTCTACCTGGGGCGGGGGGAGGTTCTCTGACCGTTGGGTTTCCTGATTCTTACCACTCCCATAACCCAGTGCTGTTTGTACTTCCCTAGAAGCCTTGCTGCCTCTGAACCAGTATCACCCCCACTGTCTTCTACAGGCCCTCTCCCCAGTAAAAGGTGCCTACCTTTTATTCTGGAAATAGTTAAATGTATGAGATGCCCAGTTGAAGTCAACATTTAGGGAGACCAGGATCTTCCTTCCAGTGGACTTTGCAGCCCTAGGATGCTTTGTCCATTGGCTGTACATGTGGCCGAAAACTGAGTTAGAATGAAGCGTTTCACCCATCGGGTTATTTATACCACATCGAACAGCACTTGATTTTCCCAGAGGTCACTGGGACTGCCCTGCTTTTCAAAAACTAGAACATTTATTAAAGGCTCCCATCTGAAGTCTGTTTGGTGAGACCATGTGTGGGTTTCCAGCCACCAAACCAAGCCAGCTCAGAAAGGCATTGGAACCTGTTTTTTTCAGTCTATGAAAACTTTCCTGGCCCATCACTTTGCCTGTTGCATTGGGAAACCTGATTCAGATCTGCCTTACTCTTTGATCTCCAGTTCTGCTTTTGCACTGGAATGCAAATGTCTGTGTTAACCTTCTCAGACTCACTTAGAGCAGCAGAGTTCTCTGTTGGTAGGTTGTTTGTTTGTTTTTTGCGGTACGTGGGCCTCTCACTGCCGTGGCCTCTCCCGCTGCGGAGCACAGGCCCAGCGGCCATGGCCCACAGGCCCAGCCACTCCACGGCATGTGGGATCCTCCCGGACCGGGGCAAGAACCCATGTCCCCTGCATCGGCAGGCGGACTCCCAACCACTGCGCCACCAGGGAAGCCCTGTTGGGAGTTTTGATGGTGCATTTTCAGTTGGGAGGCCAAAGAACTCTTCCTGTTTACAAGCATGAAATTGACTCACATTGTCTTAAAAGTTTAGAGCAGGAAAGAACAGTTTGAGGTCAGTTAATTCAACCTCTTCATCTTTCAGATGAGAAAATTAAAGCTCAGAGAGGTTAAAGGACTTGCCCCAAATCACACAGCTGTTAATGGGGGAGCAATGACCAGAGCACAAGTGTCTTAACAATCAGGCCAGTGAGATTTCACTGTTTCTTGAATTGCTTTGTTTTGTACCCAAGCTCTGAAATTTTCAGGTGAATTTCTCTTGCTTGAATTAGTTTGTGTGTCCACTTGATTATGTGAGGTCTGATGAAGATATTAAATAGAAACTGTCTACCTAGAAATGACTTTTTTTAGATGCCATGTCAGATTTCATGTTTTGCAAAATTGTGTTAATGAGAACTACATGAGTTTTCTCATGAAAGAACTCAGATATTTCAGATAGAATTTTATATGCTGAACTAATCAGCAAAGTTAAAAAACATATTCAGTGCTGACCAATCAGCAATTCCAGTTTCAACCTTTTAAAACTCTCATGTAAATGCCTGTTTTCTTGAGAAATTCACCACAAGAAGATCAGCAGTTAAGCTCTGGTTATCTTGTTTTAGTAGTCTGTATAGTACCATGTGTGAATCATGTATATTCATATACCTAAATTGCACTTTGCTGATTTTCTATCTAATAATTATGTCATTTGCTGAAAGAGCAGTATTGAAGTCCCTAACAATAATTATGGATTAGTCTATTTCTCCTTTCAGCTCTATCAGTTTTTGCTTTATGTGTTTGAGACTCTATTATTTGGTACATGTATCTTTAGGATCGCTATGTCTTCCTGGTGATTAATCCTTTTCACATTATGTAATGTCTCTCATTGTCTCTAGTAAGTTTCTTTGCTCATATAAAGTCTACCTTATCTGATAGTAATATTATTATTTCTTCTTTTTTAAATTGATGCTTACATGGTACATATTTTTAATCTTTTTACTGTCAATCTACTTATTTTGTTGAAATTAAAGCAAGTTTCCTGTAAACAGCATAGATGAGTTGTGAGGTTTTTCTTAACCCACTGTGCCAATCTCTGCCTTTTAATAGTTGTGTTTAGACACTTACATTTAAGGTAGTTGTTGGTATGTTAGGACTTAAGTCTTCCATTTAGTTATTTGCTTTCTCCTTGTTTCCTCTGTTTTTTTTTTTAACACCTCTGTTCCTCCTTTCTTGCCTCCCATGTATTAATTAAACACTTAGGATTCCATCTTGATTTAATTATAGTATCTTTGAGTGTATCTCTTTGTATAGTTTTCTTAACACTTGCTCTGGGTATGACAATATACATATGTGACTTATTACAGCCTACTGGCATTACAGTTTACCACTTGGACTCCTTACTTCCATTTTAGTCCCTTTACTTTTCCCATTTTTAAATATCATAGTCTTGGAAATCAAATAGTGTTGCAATTTTTGTTCTACTTATTAAATGATTTATAAAACTCATGAGAAGAGTTAGTGTATTGTATATACCATATTTCTGCTCTTTATATTTGTTCTTTCATCCTTTCTGATGCTTCCAAGTTTCATCCTTTTGTCATTGTCTTCCAGTTTGAATTAAGTCATCCTTCAGGATCCTTGGGGGATTGGTTCCAAGACCTCTTGCAGATACCAAAATCCAAAGATGCTCAAGTCCCTTATATAAAATGGTGTAGTATTTGCCTATAACCTAGGTACATCCTGCTGTATATTTTAAATCTCTAGATTACTTACAATACCTAAAACAATGTAAATGCTATGTACAGGCAGACCTCGGAGATATTGCAGGTTCAGTTTCAGGCCACCACAATAAAGCAAATATCATAATAAAGTGAGTCACTTGCGATTTTTTGGTTTTCCAGTGCATATAAAAGTTATATTTACATGATTCTATAGTTTATTTAGTGTACAATAGCGTTATTTCTAAAAGAATGTACATAACTTAGTTAAAAAATGTTATTGCTAAAAAATGCTAACCATCATCTGAACCTTCGGTGAGTTGTAGAAACATCAAAGATAACTTATCACAGGACACCAAACAAATATAATAATGAAAAAGTTTGAAATATTGTGAGAATTATCAAAATGTAACGCAGAGACACGCAGTGAGCAAGTGCTGTTGGAAAAATGGCACTGATAGACTTGCTTGATGCAGGGTTGCCACAAACCTTCAATTTGTAAAAAAGTGCAATGTCTGCGAAGTGCAATGAAGCAAAGTGCAATAAAGTGAGGTATGCCTGTGAATAGTTGTAAATACAGTATAAATGTTATGTAAATAGTTGCTGTGTGGCAAATTCAAGTTTTGCTTTTTGGAACTTTCTGGAATTTTTTCTTGGAATATCTTTGATCTGCAGTTGGTTGAATCTGTGGATGTGGAGATATGGAGGGCTGACTGTATTTCCTTTAGCCATTTTTTAAGGGTGATTCTGCTAGTAACAAAATTCTTTAAGTTTTCCTTCATCTCAGAATGTCTTTATTTCCCTTTCATTCCTGAAGAATAGCTTTGTAAGATATAGAATTCCCTGTTGACAGTTCTCTTCTTTCAGCACTTGAAAAATACTGTGCAACTTCCTTCTGGCCTCCATGGTTTCAGATAAGAAATAATGCTTTTATTTGAATTTGTGCTCCCTTACGGTTCATGTGTCATTTCTCTCTGGTTGCTTTGAAGACTATCTTTAGTTTTCAGAAGTTTATTTATGATGTGTTGTGGCTTGAATTTCTTTGGGCTTATCATACTTGGAGATTGTGCAGTTTCTTAAATCTGTAGATTTACACCTTTCACCAAATTTGAGAAATTTTCAGCCATTTTTTAAAATATTCTTTCCGTCTAACTCTTTTTCTGCTCCCCTTCTGGAGCTCCTGTGGTATGAAGTTTGGATCCTTTGGAACTGTCTCACAGCTCCCGGAGGCTCTTCTAATTCAGTTTGCTTGTTTTCAGTCTATTTTCTCTCTGGTTTTCAATGTGAGTAAATTGCTCCAGAAGTTCATTGATTCTATCTTCTGTTATCTCCACTCTGCTACTGAGCCCATTCAGTGAGGGTTTTTGTTTTTGTTTTTGTCTGTTTTTCTGTTACTGTTATCTTTCAGTTCTATAATTCCAGTTGAGTTTTTTTACAGCTTCTATTTTTGTGTGGGTATTTTCCGTTTTTCATTTGTTTCAAGAGAATTTTGAATTGTTCATTAAAGCATTTTTATAATAACTGCTTTACAGTCTTTGTCAGATAATTCCAATATATGATTCATCTTTGTGTTGGTGGCAGTTGATTGTCCTTTTTTCTTCAGGCTGTGCTTTTTCTGGTTCTTGGTATGGCTGGGATTTTCAGTTGTATCCTAGAGATTTTGATTATTATCTTAAGAGTCTCTGAGTCCTATTTAAATCTTTTAGCAATCAGTCAACCTGTTTAGGGTTAGCACACGGGTCCTGGCCTGACTTTTGTAGGCTATGGTTCCAATGACAATTTAATGTCCTGAGCCTTTGTGATGCTACTTTGATTTGCTTTGTTTATTTGGTATCACTGGGGGTCCCAGTATTACAACCAGAAATATCTATGGACATTACCAAAAGTCCCTGGGGAGAAAATCACCCCCAAGTGAGGACCATTACTCTATAGAAACCAGAAGAGTTCAGTGTGCTCCATATAGAACAGGCCATGATCCTGTAGGGAGATGGGAATATGTTCTCCCCTAAAGCTTTGTGGAAGCACTTTAGGATCCCAATCTGTGTTTACGTGCGCTGACTCCTTCAGCTTGGGATGAGGGAAGGCTTTATTTGCCTCTTACTACATCCCAAATTTGTACTCAGGGAGGATATTGATAATGGCTCCTATAATGGAACAGAATTTGACTTCCTGTATAACCCAGCTCAGAAGTTAATCTAGCCCTTGACAAACAAGTGGTCTTTATTAAGGAATTACATCTATCAAGTTTCAAGGTGAAATACTCTTACCCTTACATACATTGCATGCATGTTTATATATTCTACTTTAAGACATCTGCCAAAGATCATTATCAAATACATCCTTTTTTTCATGTTAGTTGGTTTTCTTCTTATTTCTGCATTGCTGAGATGACATCACATGACCTTTTGAAAGTTTTTGCTTTTCTGCCTGGAAACATAGGGCAGTGTTTCATAAAAGCAAGGAAAAGGTTGCTGTGCTTTAAAAAAAAAAAAAATCCCCTTAACACAAAAAGTAAACCAAAAAACACACATACTGCCAGATTGTTTATTGCAGAGTTGACTCATTTGGTCAAAAGGAGTTGTTTTGCCTAATCATTTACTTGACTGCCCTCTGAATAGAAATGCCATCCTCAACGTGTATGAAAATGAAATGAAACCTCACAGAACACTTGTTTACAAAATGGCTGAAGTTTAAGGTCAAATCTGTTAGCCTCCTTGGCATTTTCTTCCTGCCAAGCACGTCTGAATCACTACATACTAATTATTCATCTAGCATTGCTTCACATTATCTGGTTGGTTGAGGTGCCGTTTCCACCATTCTCCTCCAGAAGGTTCATAGCATTTGGGGCCACTCAAAGTGATTCCAGTTTTTGTTGGTGCCTAAAATAAATCACATGCCAATACAGAATAAACTCAGCATCTCTCTCTTACCTTCAAAAACAATAGATCTCTTTGAAACCTGGCCTCTCAGCATAAGAATGTTTTATAGATTGTAAGCTCCTGGGGACAGAAGTACAGCTGCTGCTCAGCTGGTTCGAGGGAATGTCTCCTCCTGAGCCTCCACTCAAGTACCAGCCCTTTGCATTCTTGTCTTCAAAGATGTCAGAACTTTTTCCATGATTATTCTGCCTTTTCCCCTTCTCTGTCCCCCTTCCAAAATTCAGAGGGAGTAATGTTGAAATGATTCGGAAAAGGCCTACGTAGGGAGTAGATGAAGCATAATAGTTGTCTTCAAGATTGTCCTCGGGCTTCCCTGGTGGCGCAGTGGTTGAGAGTCCGCCTGCCGATGCAGGGGACACGGGTTTGTGCCCCGGTCCGGGAAGATCCCACGTGCCATGGAGTGGCTGGGCCCGTGAGCCATGGCCGCTGAGCCTGCGCGTCCGGAGCCTGTGCTCCACAGCGGGAGAGGCCACAGCAGTGAGAGGCCCGCGTACCGCAAAAAAAAAAGATTGTCCTCAAACCATGAGGCCTCTTTGCCAATGAACTTACTTGAAGTGCTGAGGTGCTGACTTTTTTGTGTTCTTGGAAACAATGATTGTTTCACTGCAGGCCTAATGACACCCTCCCCTACCGCTGTAATACGATAGAACAGTTTTTACGAAGTTATTGGCTCTTTAGTGGTGTTAGTATAAGCATCCCTGGTTCCATAAATCTGTCTGTAGCTTTCAAGGTGAGCACTGGTTCAGAAGCTAAGAGAGAATACACTGGGCCTAGAAGCCACTGGGCAGAGTGCCACGTAGGAAAATCCAGTGCTCAGTCCTGGCACTGCCATTTTTCTACCATCAGTGACGTCATTATGGGGATACTAAGAGGGGATGACTAAGGAAATGTTTGCGAGATGCTGGATGATTTGAGTGGTCCTCAGGTTGCTTTCTGTTTGGTGAGGCTGCTGGTCTGCAGCTAAATGTTGGCTTCCAAAGAAGCAAGGACTCCGAAGTGCAGTGAGGCAAAGCCTTGTCACTTAGTGGCCAAGACTGTGGGCTCCAAAGTCAGCATGCCCTGCTTCAAATCCTAGTTTCACTTCTTTCTACCTGTGTGACAGTGAGCAAGTTAATGAAACTCTGAGTCTCGGTTTCTTCAACTGTAAAATGGGGATAATAATAGTGCCCAACTCATAGCATGACCGTGCAAGTTGAATGAGACAGTACATGTGAAGTGCTAAGGATAGAACTTGTAAGGTAGTAAGTAGTCAATAAGTGTTAGGTTTGATGATAGGAATTAACTCACAGCCTGTCTGTCCTCACAGCCACCACCTGATCAGGATGCCCATCTGGCCGACACCACTAGAAAGAATAGTCAGTCACAGGAACAACTTTTGCAGTGTGTCTTCGGTGAATGGCATGTTGAGGTGCTAAATCTATCCATAGGTTCTTCGCTGCAAAAAGCCTGAATTCTTTCCAGAAAACATTGGATGGGAACAATTTTCTCACATATTTCAGAGTTCTCTTAAGGTCAACATTAGCTTTTAAACTGAAGAAAAGCTGTTACTCTTGACCTGGGGCTTTCCATTAAGGCTGCAACTCAGAATTTCCCCATGCCCCCTGCTTAGTTTCTTAGAAATTGAAAAGACCAACTGAAATAGACCTAAAGTCCAAGGTTTGTGGATTATCATCACCTCTTTCTTTGTGTGTGAGTGTGTGTGTGCGTGTGTGTGTGTGTGTACATAGTGGGGGCAGGTTCATGTAGGCAAGGGTGGGTAAGAAGAAAAGTAAACACTCAGTGTTGAGTTGGTGTCCTTGTTTTAATCAAGGGGGATGCTCAGTGATGATTAGAAGTGTCTTCTGGTAGCAGAGAGAAATATGGAAAAATTCGAGTGTGTTCAACTGTTTACCAAATTTTGAAGCCTCAGGAAGCTGATTTTGAATTCATAACCCAAACGTTGTCGAGTTAAAGTATTTTGTTCTGAAGAAATCAGACAGCAGGAGTGACTGTTTCTCAGTGATGGAGATAAATGTGCATGGCGCTAATGGACCACACAGAGGCCCAAGGATCCTGGGAGTTCTCTGTGTTCGAGAAGTAGAGACACAGCCTTCAGTACCTCAGAGATCATAGAACGAGAAGAAAAGGGGGAAGAAGGTGCTTGGCCCTCCAGTTTCTCTGCCCTTCCACTTCCATCCCCAGCTCAGCAGGGAGACAACAGGACGCTGAGTTCTGGATCATTCCCCAATCCCACAGAAGGAGGAGTCCCTGTACCCGTGCCTAGAGCTCCTAAGAAGGTGCTCTATGAGCCCCCTCAGTGAGCCCCGATTGGACAGACCAGAGCAGAATGTTTCAGCTTCCCATCCTGGATGGATGCTGTGGACTGTTGGTGTCCTCTCAAAATTCACATGTTGAAACCCTAATCCCCCATTTGATGGTATTTGGAGATGGGAGCCTTTGGGGGGTAATTAGGTCATGAGGATGGAGCCCTCAAGATGGGATTACTGTTCTTATAAGAATATACAGGAGAGTTTGCTTCCTCTCTCTGCTCTCTGCCTTGTGAAGATACAATGAGAAGACAGCCATCTACAAGCCAGAGAATGGGCTCTCACCAGACCGTGGATCTGCTGGCACCTTGATCTTGGACTTCCAGCCTCCAGACCGTGAGGAATAAATATCTGTGTTTAAGCCACCCAGTCTATGGTATTTTTGTTATAACAGCCTGAAATGTCTAAGACAGTAGGTATACCCACTCCATCTTCCCTCCATTTCTTTAGGTGGGGAGAGACACGTTTACAATGTGAGACCAAAATGGTGGTACATCTATCTGGCTGAGCCTGGGTGAAGGTTAGAACATCTATAGACTGAGCCTGGGTGAAGGTTAGAACTGAGAGCCCTTTCAACTGCCTGAGAAAAGGAACAAGATAAGGAAATGGAACTTGTCCTTTGAAGTGCTAAAACTATAGTTATTAGATATTGGCCATTTAAAATTATTATAACATTTAAATTTAACAAATTTCATTAATTTCTTAAAGATGTCATCCACGTAAATAATAATGTGCTAATGTTGATTAAGCACCACAGTGGCCCAAGCATGTACAAACCACTTTACACAAATTCTCTCATTTTTTTTCTTTCCCACAACCCTCTAAAGCAAGTTCTGTTGTGCCATTTTACCATTGAGGAAGCCACATCTGAGGGTATGAGTGGTTAAATAACTTACCCAAGGACACAATAATAAACAACAGAACTTGGGACTTGAAGCCATTTCTGTCTGACTCAGAAACCAGTTATCATATGGGGATTCTGCATACTTTCTTTGAAACTATTCCATGAATCTAAAGTCATTCCAAAATAAAAAAGGCTATTTAAAAAATAAAATCCATTATCTAAATTGCTTTACTAGGCTACTTTTTCAAGCAGCTGTGAGAGGTTTGCTTTGTTTATCTGCTGAATTTCCTGGAAATTTTGAAAAATAGTGTGTTATATTTTCACCTGGGGATCCTTCCAGCATCTGTATTCCTCAATTATTCTTCTTGTATTTCTTCACGTAAAGCACTCAGAGTAGAGCTTGCCACCTGGAAAGCTCCGAGTAAATGTTAGCTGTCATCATCATCATCACTATCTTCACAAATAACCGTTTGTTACATTATACTTTAAAAATCAGTGAACATTATTAATCTCCCCTACTGGACTGTGAATGGCTCGCGAGTAGGGACCTATTGAGTAGGTGCTCAATAACTTCTATAAAACAAATAAATCCCTGTGCTCACAATTAGGTCTTTCAGCAATGCATCTTCAAACCGACAGCAATTTGTTCCTGTTTCTGTTTCTAATTCTCCTTTGCCCTGGGGGAACAGGGGTGTTGCCAAAGTGCTGTCCTCTGCGTGACTCCTGGCCACTTTGTAAGAGGAGAAGCCCCGTTGCTCCATCCACCTGATGCTTGGGGTAGGGATGTGACCGACTTAAAGGCACCCATTCCTAAGGTGGTTTTCCTACGCATGTCCTCTCCAGTTCTAACTCAGCTAGGTCCGGCTATCCTCTCTGCTATCCTCTCTGCTGCGCACCAAGGGAAAATCCACAAATGGGAACAAAATTAGTGTGACCCTCATGCGTCATGGACACAATTTAAAAGGAGTCAACTTGTCTTTTCTTGCTGTCATGTTAAATGTTTCTTAATGCCATATTCCCATTTTCACTAAATGCGAACAACTGTTTATAAATCCCTGGGAGCTGGGAAGATTGAGGGCATGGTTCCAGAAGCCTGATGCATCAGGAAATGTGAACTCGGAAAAACAAAAAGTTTTCACTGAGGCTTTGATGAGCCAGCATACTCTGTGTGTTCACTGAGATGGCAGGCCCCATCACATGAGTTTGCTCAACCATCTGGTGCCACTTGACCAGGGTACTGTTTTAAAAGATGTTAGTCCTAGGTACTTGCTGGAAAAACCCTCTAGCTCAGCACTATCCAACAGAACTTTCTGCAATGATGGAGATTTTTACATCTACGCTGGCCAGTAAGGTAGCCAGAAGCCACATGTAGTTATTAAGCCCTTGAAAGATAGCTAGTGCAACTGAGGAACTGTTTTGTCTATTTTAACTTATTGAGATTTAACTCACCCCATGTGGCTAGTGGCTACCATATTGGGTAGTGCAGTTCTGGGTGAAGAGGACTGAGGGGCTTCCTGGGATGCAGGACGTTCAGTGTTAAAACAAGACAATCCCAGGCAAACTAGGATAGCCGGTCACTCTAAAGCAGATTCCTTTGTAAAACATGTTTGGCATATTTGGAAGTGAGAATTAGACGTGTGCTAGTTAGACGTAGAGTGAAAGGGAGAGAAACGCAGAGGCGAGATGAAGAACTGAGTTTTCCCTCCCAAGCAGAACACCTAGAAAGTATTCTTTCAAATGAATGAATTGATGTGATCACAGAGTTGATTATTAAAACTGAGGTAGTCTAGGTAAAACTGCAATAAAGATACGAATGTGGAAAACACCAACAAGACACTTATCATCAGACTACCTGAAGAAACCACCAGTAACCTGCTTGACCATATTTTGAATCCCACTCAGGTGCGAAAACAGAAGGTAATTACTGAGTTCACTGAAAAATCATAACTGCCTTGATTTCCTCATCCCAGACAAGGATGTGGTTACAAACCCTTAGAAGTTTCTTCTTGGATATGCTTCTCCTGGGAAAGGCTTCTCTACCCCCACATCTCATCTACCTGCCAACCAGAGAGCCAGAAGCTCTCCTTGAGTGGATTCCTCTGGAGTAAGCATTGTCCTCTATGAAAATACAGATCTCTTCTAAGAGGGGGCACATGGGACCATATATTAGTATCCTGTTGTATTTTTAAAGTTTATCAGATTCATCTCAACTATCAAGACCCTGAAGGAATGAAATAAAGCAGTGGTTCCCAAACACTTTTGATTATGTCTCCTTAGCAGCAAAAATTTTGAGCTCTGTCCCCAATATATGTATATTTATTGGTAACTACTGTCTATCCATACATTTTAATAAAGGATTTTTTTTATATTTTGAAGTAGAAGCCCACTTTTTATTTTATTTTGCTTTGCTTTACTGTTCTCATGTGTCTAGTTCAACTGATCTAAATCAGCATCCATATTAAAATGTATATGTAATTTCAGTCATATTGGTTACCTGAATCATGATGACTTTAGAAGTAATGATGGCTTGGGTGTCTTTGTGTCATTAAAGAGAGTTAAAAATTACCTATTTCAGCATTCTAGCATTTATTACTTAGACTTTTATTTCTCTTATTTTGATCCTTAACATTTAAACCTTTCTTGTGCATTTCTTTTTCTTGTAATGCGTTGGGCCATTGGAAGGTGGTGGTGAAGTCTAGAGCTACAGTTGCTGAGATAAATATAAGAATGAAGTCAAGGCCTTGGGTCTGGTTCCTTTACGAACCAATTTCCTTGCCATCTTGCTGTCAGTGGTTACTAAACTTTATTGTGCATAGGCGTTAGCTGGGGATCTTGTTTTTTAAAAAAATAAAAGAGAATTCCTGATTCCGACCCAAGAGATTCTGTTTCAGTAGGTCTGGGGAAGAATCAGTGTTTGGAATAGGGCCCCCTCCATGCAGGCAGCCCACAGCTGGACGGTACTGATATCTATAGAAGTACTGGAGGAGACAGTGGGAATGGACGATCACCAGGGCACCCTCAGGAGTGAGTAAAACAGTCTCGACTTTATTACACGGTGGCAACTGCTCAGACGCATGATCTTTTTCACAGAATTGCTAGGAATGGGGAAATGGGCGGGGGAGTGGATGTGGGTGTAGCTGTGTGCAGATGTAACACCGGGTTCTGTCTGTGAAGCTAAACACTTAGAATTGGGTTTCTTTCCCTCTCTCAAGAAGCAAGCTTGTTTTGAATGGATCCATTTTCAATACACTAAATCCTTTAGAAATCACTTAGTCTTACACCTCCAAATAATTATTTGTAAATTCATGCATCATTAACAACTCTGCCATTCCCCACCCCCTCAAAAAACAATTGTTTAAATTGGTCATCTTGATTTATGGTTCACAATGAGACCTAGGTCAGGTGTGGATCTTGGTCCCAAAGTAAACTTATTACTGGGGCACCAAAAGAACACAAGCATCATATGACATCCAACTATACACTTTCTTGATTGCCACAGATAAGTTATGTAATCGGGAGGGCAGAGGCAGTTGAATAATTTACTTCTTAGAAACCTCTTAAGCCCCAGAAAATAGACCCTAAATAGGTGAGCCTGCTCCTGGGATCCTAAGCGTATACAGACCTGTCTGTAGCCAGCATGAACACAGGGCGTGGTTCTGAAGGTAGGATTCTAGATATGCTCACTGATTAAGAGAATGGTAGTTATTGCTGAAATAGAAATAAAACATCATTTCAGATTCAGGCTCTTCATAAAGCCTTATTGCAATGTTCAGTATTCACCTTCACCTTCACCATTTTCTTTTCTTTGTTTTGAGGCATGCATGACCTTGAAAAATCATTGAGCGTAATTAGTCAGAAAATTGAACTTTTTCTTTGCTTATAGGAATTAATTTGGCAAGCCATGGTTAATTTAGCAAGAATGTTTGCACTAACTATATTCTGTGTATCTAACCCTCTGTATACGATTGTGCCCTGTGCTCACTTTGAAATGCTGCCTACAGTTTATGTTTTGAAGGTTCAGAGTTGCAGGAGGGCTTTAGGGAGACCCTTTTGGTGTGAGAAAGGAGGGTTTCTTGTTTCTTACTTCACATAAGGCATATCCTCAAGCATAATTCTGTTATTTGCTGCTCATTGAAATCATGTCAGTCCTGAGAGAAAAGTATTCTGGAAATCATTCTAAATCAAATTCTGATCCAGGATCCCTGAGATTTGCTAGTTTAGTTCAAAAGGAAGATCCAACAGCAAAGGCACCCCTAGCCATCAAGGGTACTCCGGGATATAGAGGGTTTACCTGAATTTAGCGCCTCATCTTGCTGCCTTCCCTCCAGAGCTGCCTTGCTCCCCGATGAGATCCCGTCCCTGCTCTCTTGTATACCTTCAGGACGTTTCTCAGTGTTTCCTGAGCACTTGTCAATTTCACCCCTTGTAAACGGAGAGGCTAAAGAACTGTGATGGGGTAGAGCAGACCGCATTAGGCTCCACGGAACGGCACAGCTCAGTGGCCAGTAGTGTGTGGGGATGCCCTTTTCTTCCCCTCTGCCACTCCCATCCGGAAGCTTGGCCACCAAAAGGTCTCCCTCGCTGGTAGGTGGTAATTTATTTTGCTGATTGAAAAATAAAAGGGCTTCCTTGGTGGCGCAGTGCTTGAGAGTCCGCCTGCTGATGCAGGGGACGCGGAGTTGTGCCCCAGTCCGGGAAGATCCCACATGCCACGGAGCGGCTGGGCCCGTGAGCCATGGCCGCTGAGCCTGCGCGTCTGGAGCCTGTGCTCCTCAACGGGAGAGGCCACAACAGTGAGAGGCCCGTGTACCGCAAAAAATAATAATAATAAAAAAATAAAAAATAAAAGAACCTCACCACAGCGCATATAGATATCTGAGGCATTGGGAAATAACACTGGCTAGACAGTCCTAAACTCCTCTTAGTTTTATTCTTTCTCAGGGTATAGGGAAAACTTTTTCTGATTGTAAAGAAGAGAATAAATTACAGCTGGACCCCTAGGCTCTGAAAGAAAGAAGGATGAAGGAAAGGGGTATTTTCTCAACTTCCAGGCATCCAGTGTTCCAGAGATGGTTCACTGAGTGTTCAGATGGCTGGTGCCTGGGCCCCCCCGCCCCGCTGCTGCTTATCTGGGTAGGTGAGTTGGGTGTTGCCCAGAAAGGGTGTGCACACCTAAACAGCAAGAGGCAGGACAGACCTGGGCTTGCTCTTGTCTGTGTCTCACTGGATTCGTGTGGTCTAGATCTTCCAGAGACGGGCCACTGAGCAGCTGAGTCTGCAATGCCAGGTGTACTTTGCCAGGGGCCTTCCGGCAGCAAAAGTGCCATATTGGTAGGCTAACCTACTAGTGACTTTAGTCGTTTAAAGTTTAGGAAAGTTTTGGCTAGATTAGAGGAGAGGGGGTAGTACTTGAGGAAGGCACTGGGGAGGATGTGGAGGTGAGGAAGGCCTTCCAGTGTTTTGGAAGACACATCTTGCTGACATCCTGCTGACACCATTTACCCTATAGGAGTATGATAATTAATACCCACTATCAGTTGGGTAACTTTTAAGAACAGAAGGAGACAAGATGCCCTGCATAGTGTTTAAGTGGAGAAAACTAAAAGTGGAGGATGAAAGGGCATTCTGCTCTTAGATCTCAGTTTAACTCGTGGGCAGGAAGGTTCCTCATCACCCCTCCTCACCCCTCCATTATCTTTGACCAAAGCAGTAAATGGCATTAAACCTCTCCGTGTGATTTCACACTAGAACTGTAATTGAGCAGGCCTCTGGCAACACTTCACTGGCACGGAGAATAAATGGTCAGAAACCCAAGTTGCAGTTGTGAGAAGCTGCCCAAATCCATATCCCTGTCCACCCGCTGCAAGGCCCCTTACCCTCTCTGCAACTCTTCATCCTCACACAGTGGTGAAGCTCAAATGCCAACTCTAATGTGCGTGTAGCTCACCTCAGGCTGCCCGAGTTTCCTAAGAACGAAAGGCAGGGAGCTCGAGACCAAGCCCAGCTTCCTGCACACAGGATTTCCGGCCCAGAGCTCTGCCTGCCGCTGGCCGCCTCTTCCCCTAAGATCAGAAATGCTGTGTGGGAAAGGCAGTCCCCTCGCCTCCTTACCTGGCCACACAGCCACCTGTCCATCCAAGCCAGCTGTCAGTCTGGGAAGATAGGCACCTGCAAGCTGTTTTTCTTAAGATGTGGCCTCACCTTGTGTGATTTCCACAGGATGGCTCTGTTCCTGAACACGGTCCTCATGCTAAGTTGCAAAATAAAAAACAAGAAAGGTGGCTCTGGTTTGGCTGCTTGGCTGTGAGAATGCCCTCAAAGGTAGGCAGGCAGCATACCTGACTGATGAATGGTGACAGCTGTGGCTGCCAGGCAGTGTGGGTGCACTCGCCAGCAAGAGCCACCTTTTTTTTTTTTTTTTTTTGGTGAGTGGCAGTTCAGAGGCAACTCCCTCCGGAGCTGGCATCACCCACCTGAAGTAGGAAAGTACCGGAATGGGGCGATGAGGGAGAGTGTGTGCGTCTTTGGGGGTGGGTGTGTGCGAGTGCAACACAAAAGGTTTCTATCAGTGAAGCCAAGGAGTGGTTTTCCTTTTTTTTTGAAATTGCTTCATTGAGGTATAAGCGATTTACAGAGAACTGCACATATCTAATGTGTACAAATTGATGAGTTCAGACACGTGCAAAGTCTTATGATACCATCACTGTAATCAAGGTAATAGGCATTTCCAACACCTCCCAACTTTTCCTTGTATCCCTTAGGCTTTTTTTTTAATTGTTTTTTTTTTTTTGTGGTAAGAACATTTAACACGAGATCTGTACTCTTAACAAAATGTTAAACGCACAACACTATATTGTTAACTATAGGCAAGTACAGCAGATCTCTAGAGCTTATTAATTTAACATAACTGAAACTTTATACCTATTGAACAACAACTCCCCATTTAGAACTGATTTTCCTTTAACTAAACCTCTGTTTTACAAGAAGCTGCAAGAGCTTTGGATTTTCCTCCCATGAAGCAGCATGATTTAGCAGTGGTTTTCAAACATTTTTTTTAAAGCACCGGAAGCCTCTTTTTTTTCAAAGTTCTACCCCTGAGCCCCAAGTTATAAAAGAGATCAAAGCAGAGCCGCTCCGGTTGGAGTGGGTGCTGGCCCCAGAGACCCAAACCCTCCACTGATCCTCCTCTCTATGTCCAGGAAGGCCCCAGAGGCACCCACATGGAGGCCCTAAAGCTCCCCAGAACAAAATTTAACAAACCTGTCGGTGAGCAGGAAGGGGTCTGGCAGACCTGGCTTTGGAGTCTGACTCTGTTGTTTGTGAGCACTGAGACCTTTGGTCATTCATTAATACCTCTGCACCTCAGTTTCCTCATCTGTAAAATGGGAGTAATAACACTTATGTTGCAGGGTAGCTACAAGGATGGGAGAAAGTGCAGTTAAGGCACCCGGCACCCTGTCTGGCACATGGAGTCTTTACACAACATACTGTTGCTCTAGTTATTTCAGGGAGACGTTGGAGGCCTCCTACTGGAGGCCAGGAGCGTAAAAAAGTGACAGCATGGAGACTTTCCTTAGCTCAGAACTGTTGTGACCGTTACTGTCTTATTTGGTACTCCTTGTTTAAAAGCATCTGAGTGCTTTGTTTGGTATCTTCTCTTTAAAAACAGGACAGTGAAGAGGGTACATAAGCAACCCATTAAATGGGAGAAAATTACTTGTAAATCACATATCTGATGAGTCTAATATTTAGAATATATTTTTTAAAAACTCCTACAGGGCTTCCCTGGTGGCGCAGTGGTTGAGGGTCCGCCTGCCGATGCAGGGGACACGGGTTCGTGCCCCGGTCCGGGAGGATCCCACATGCCACAGAGCGGCTGGGCCCGTGAGCCATGGCCACTGAGCCTGCGCGTCCGGAGCCTGTGCTCCTCAACGGGAGAGGCCACGGCAGTGAGAGGCCCGCGTACCGCAAAAAATAATAAAAATAATAAATAAATAAATAATAAATAGGGCTTCCCTGGTGGCTCAGTGGTTGAGAGTCCGTCTGCCGATGCAGGAGACGCGGGTTTGTGCCCCGGTCCGGGAGGGTCCCGCGTGCCGCGGGGCGGCTGGGCCCGTGAGCCATGGCCTCTGAGCCTGCGCGTCTGGAGCCTGTGCTCTGCAATGGAAGAGGCCACGGCAGTGAGAGGCCCGCGTACCGAAAAACAAACAAACAAATAAACAAACAACTACAACTCAACAACAACAACAAAATTTTTTAAATAGGCAAAGGACTTGAACAGTTATTTGTATATCTCCAAAGAAGATATACAAATGGCCATCACGTGCTTGAAAACATGCTCAACATCCTTAGTCATTAGGGAAATGCAAATCAAAACCATAATGAGATACCATTTCACATTCACAAGGATGGCAATAATAAAACAGAAAATAACAAGTGTTGTGAGAATGTGGAGAAATTGGAAACTTCCTATATTGCTGGTAGGAATGTAAAATGGTACAGTATCTATAGAAAATAGTTTAGTAGTCCCTTAAAAAGTTAAATATAGAATTGTCATATGGACCTAGCAATTCCACTTGTAGGCGTATACTCAAAGGAATTGAAAACAAATGTTCAAACAAAAAGTTGTACACAAATGTTCATAGCAGCATTATTCACGGTACGCAAAAGGTGGAAGCAACCCAAGCGTCCATCAACTGATGGGTGGATAAACCAAATGGGCTTTATCCATACAACGGAATATTAGTGATCCATAAAAGGAATAAAGTACATGCCAAAACATGGATGAACCTTGAAAACATTATGCAAAGTGAAAGAAGCCAGACACAAAAGGCCAGATATGTGTAATTCTATTTATATGAAACATAGGAAGAGGCAAATCTATAGAAATAGAATTCAGATTAGTGAATGCCAGGGGTGGGGGAGGTAGGAATGAGGGAGTTATTGCCAGCGGGTACAAGTTTCCTTTCGTGGTGATGAAAAAGTTCTGAAACCAGATGGTGGTGATGGTTGAGCAGCATTATGAATGTAGTTGATGCCACTGAATTGTACACTTCAAAATGATTAAAATATAAGTTTTCTGTTATGTGTATTTTACCACAATAAAAAAAATAGGAAAAGTGTTCATCCAGCCAAAATACAGCCTGTGCATTTTTAAAGTGATTTTGAAGGCTTGGTTTTCCTTTTTTCTTTGACCTTCTAGCATAGACATAGCAAAACACAGCCCTAAAATGCCAGGACATTTGTGCTAAAGAAGGCTCATTCTTTTCAGGGGCTCATCTCCCCCCAGAGGGCCAAGGAGAACTGTACTGGAGAATATGAGTGCCCATTCCTCCCTCGAAAGACAACTTGAAAGGGAAACTTTCCAGAATCTCAGCCAAGAGCCTGATTGGGGCATGACCAAGCACCCCAGCTTGTTTGCTTGGACACAGCTAGCCTCGGCTTAGTGGGAGCTGCCACAGTTCAGGTCTGGCCTTGTCACGTTGCCCTATTAAGCTCAGAATCCCTTCCCCGGGCTCCTTCCCTAGGAAGGGGACCTATCAGGAACTGTAGTCTCAGGGACATTCTTTGGGATTTCAAATGAGATCCAGCCCTAGGGCAGGTTTTGGAATCCTGTGGACTGTGTTTGGCCCAGATACCTCCCCTTTGGCCACTTTTGCTGTTGCTATTTATTTATTTATTTATTTATCTATCTATCTATCTATCTATCTATTTATTTATTTATTTTGCAGTACACTGGCCTCTCACTGCTGTGGCCTCTCCCTTGCGGAGCACAGGCTCCAGATGCACAGGCTCAGCACCCATGGCTCATGGGCCCAGCCGCTCTGCGGCATGTGGGATCCTCCCAGACCGGGGCATGAACCCACGTCCCCTGCATCAGCAGGCAGACTCTCAACCACTGCACCACCAGGGAAGCCCTGTTGCTATTATTTTTAATTGGTGGGCAGTCATTGTACCCCTTTGCATGGCTTTCATCTGGAGAATCTTAAAGCTCTTTACCTCCAGTCCATTCTATCACAACCCTTTTAGCAATGATCATTCTTTTGCATTCCAAACTATAAAAACAAAATTCTTGGTGAGCAAACAAACTCCCTTCAGCCAAGTAAAGGACACTCTTTGGGGAGGGAAGCTCCTGCCCACTCACCTGGGATGACCTTAACTCACATCTGCCCATTACACACAAATGCTGGTCCTGTTCTTAGCCAATCTCTTGGATCCCAAGCTCTTTAAGAGAGAGTTGGATTTGAATTTGTTCTTTTGTCTTTTTTTTTTTTTTGGAGTGTAATTGCTTTACAATGTTGTGTTAGTTTCTGCTGTACAATGAAGCAAATCAGCTATATGTATATCTATATCCCCTCTCTTGGACCTCCCTCCCACCCCACCCCGCATCCCACCCACCTAGGTCATCACAGAGCACTGAGCTGATCTTCCTGTTCTTTATAGCATGTTCCCACTAGCTGTCTATTTTATACATGGTAGTGTATATATGTCAGTCCTAATCTCTCAATTCGTCCCACCCTCTCCTTCCCCCCATGTCCACATGTCGGTTCTCTACATCTGTACCTTTATTGCTGCCCTGCAAATAGGTTCACCTGTACCATTTTTCTACATTCCACATATATGCGTTAATATACAATATATATTTTTTTCTCTTTCTGGCTTACTTCGCTCTCTGTGACAGACTCTAGGTACATCCACATGTCTACAGATGACCCAATTTCATTCCTTTTTATGCCTGAGTGATATTCCACTGTATATATGTACCACACCTTCTTTATCCATTCATCATATACAGGATATATGCCCAGTAGTGGGATTCCTGGGTCATATGGTAGTTCTATTTTTAGTTTCTAAGGAACCTCCGTACTGTTCTCCACAGAGACTGTATCAACTTACATTCCCACCAACAGTGCAAGAGGGTTCCATTTTCTCCACACACTCTCCAGCATCTATTGTTTGTAAATTTTTTGATGATGGCCATTCTGACTGGAGTGAGGTGATACCTCGCTGTAGTTTTGATTTGCATTTCTCTAATAATTAGTGATGTTGAGCATCCTTTCATGTGCCCCTTGGCCATCTGTATGTCCTCCTTGGAGAGATGTCTATTTAGGTCTTCTGCCCATTTTTTGGTTGGGTTGTTTGTTTTTTTGATATTGAGCTCCATGAGCTGTTTGTATATTTTGGAAATTAATCCTTTGGCTGTTGCTTTGTTTGCAAATATTTTCTCCCATTTTGTGGGTTGTCTCTTCGTCTTGTGTATGGTTTCCTTTGCTGTGCAAAAGCCTTTAAGTTTAATTAGGTCGCATTTGTTTATTTTTTTATTTTCATTACCTTAGGAGGTGGATTGAAAAAAATCTTGCTGTGGTTTATGTCAACAAGTGTTTTTCCTATGTTTTCCTCTAAGAGTTTTATATTGTCCAGTCTTACATGTAGGTCTTTAATCCATTTGGAGTTTATTTTTGTGTATGGTGTTATGGAGTGTTCTAATTTCATTCTTTTACATATAGCTGTCCAGTTTTCCCAGCACCACTTATTAAAGAGGCTGTCTTTTCTCTATTTTATATTCTTGCCTCCTTTGTGATTAATTAGGTGGCCATATATGTGTGTGTAATCTCTGGGCTTTCTATCCTGTACCATTGATCTATATTTCTCTTTTTGTGCCAGTACCATACTGTCTTGATTACTGTAGCTTTGTTTGAAGTTGGGGAGCCTGATTCCTCCAGCTCCGTTTTTCTTTCTCAAGATTGCTTTGGCTATTCAGAGTCTTTTGTGTTTCCATACAAATTGTAAAATTTTTTGTTCTAATTCTGTGAAGAATGCCATTGGTAGTTTGATAGGGATTGCATTGAATCTGTGGATTGCTTTGGGTAGTATAGTCATTTTCATAATATTGATTCTTCCAATCCAAGAACATGGTATATCTCTCCATCTGTTTATGTCATCTTTGATTTCTTTCATCAGTGTTTTATAGTTTTCTGAGTACAGGTCTTTTGCCTCCTTAGGTAGGTTTATTCCTAGGTATTTTGTTCTTTTTATTGAGATGGTAGCTGGGATTGTTTCCTTAATTTCTCTTTCTGATCTTGCTTTGTTAGTGTATAGGAATGCAAGAGATTTCTGTGCATTAATTTTGTATCCTGTAACTTTAACAAATTCATTGATTAGCTCTAGTAGTTTTCTGGTGGCATCTTTAGGATTTTCTATGTATAGTATCATGTCATCTGCAAACAGTGACAGTTTTACTTCTTCTTTTCCAGTTTGGATTCCTTTTTCTTTTGTATTTCTTTTTCTTCTCTGATTGCTGTGGCTAGGACTTCCAAAACTCTGTTGAATAAGAGTGGCAAGAGTGGACATCCTTGTCTTGTTCCTGATCTTAGTGGAAATGCTTTCAGTTTTTCACCATTAAGAATGATGTTCGCTGTGAGTTTGTCATATATGGCCTTTATTATGTTGAGGTAGGTTCCCTCTATGCTCACTTTCTGGAGAGTTTTGATCTTAATGGGTGTTGAATTTTGTCAAAAGCTTTTTCTGCATCTATTGAGATGATCATATGGTTTGTATTCTTCAATTTGTCAATATGGTGTATCACATTGATTGATTTGCGTATATTGAAGAATCCTTGCATTCCTGGGACAAATCCCACTTGATCATGGTGTATGATCCTTTTAATGTGTTGTTGGATTCTGTTTGCTAGTATTTTGTTGAGGATTTTCGGATTATGTTCATCAGTGATATTGGTCTGTAATTTTATTTTTTTAGTGATATCTTTGTCAAATTTATTTTGTCTGGTTTTGGTATCAGGGTGTTGGTGGCCTTGTAGAATGAATTTGGGAGTGTTCCTTCCTCTGTAATTTTTTGGAAGAGTTTGAGAAGGATAGGTGTTAGCTCTTCTCTAAATGTTTGATAGAATTCACCTGTGAAGCCATCTGGTCCTGGACTTTTGTTTGTTGGAAGATTTTTAATTACAGTTTCAATTTCATTACTTGTGATAGGTCTGTTTATATTTTCTAATTCTTCCTGGTTCAGTCTTGGAAAATTGTACCTTTCCAAGAATTTGTCTATTTCTTCCAGGTTGTTCATTTTATTGGCATATAGTTGTTTGTAGTAGTCTCTTATAATCCTTTGTATTTTGGTGGTGTCAGTTGTAATTTCTCCTTTTTCATTTCTAATTTTATTGATTTGCATCCTCTCCCTTTTTCTCTTGATGAGTCTGGCTAAAGGTTTATCAATTTTGTTCATCTTCTCAAGGAACCAACTTTTCGTTTCATTGATCTTTGCTATTGTTTTCTTCATTTCTATTTCATTTATTTCTGCTCTGATCTTTATGATTTCTTTCCTTCTACTGACTTGTTCTTTTGTCTTTAGCTAATTCCTGCTTTATCATTTAACAGACTAAATTTAGTTCAACACTCCATCTTTATAGTACACGTTTCCAGTGTGCTGTCAGAAGCAGCAGTAACTATGAGTGGGAGGCATTGGAGAGGGATGGGTGTGGGGCATGGGGGCGTGGGGAGTGCAGGTACATAAGGTCCAGTAAGTCAGAGGGGAAGCTACCATATTAGCAGAGTTGCTTCTGACATTCTTAGGTTGCCCTCAGACACATAACGAACCCAAGTACCACAGAAGTCCTCTGATTCAGCTGAAAGGAGGTACAGAGCTGCCTGCAATGAAATAACTCATCAGTTCCTTCCTTCCTACAGCCATTCAGCAGTAGATGTATTGGCACAATGCACAGTACGTGTTAACCACTCCAAGAAAAGAAAGAGCCACTCACTCTGCTTAGCTGTCAGAACTCATTTTCAGCCATGTTATTATATGGTAAAGAGGAAAAAGGAAATCCAAGGAAACTGTGCTTAAGGCCAGTGCCTAATCAGGGTTTTTCCCCTTCCTCTGTTTCATACAAAAGCTGCCTAGAATCACTGCTGTGAGCCATTAGGTTCCTCTCTTCAAGTGTTAATTAAATGTGATATTTTAAAATATACACTCCTCTCTCCAGGTAGAGCACACTGAGCCTTTTGTGAATTGTTCAATGCCCATTGGTCCCCCTTGCAGCTCTACCTCATTGCCCTTTGTACCTTCTGTTCCCCTGTTGAGCCACAACTCCAGCAGCAATAAGTATAGGGCAATTATTTCTGCCAGAAGTGTTCCCCCTTTCAGTGCCTGAAAGGAGCTTGCCTTATTTTGGTTGTGTGTATGTGTGTGCTTGAAAGAAAGGCACATTATAATAGCAGGTCTCTTTGTCTTCCCTCTTTTAATACCCACTGGTTCTCCAAGATGTCATGGGCAAACACAACACCATTTGCTTTTTGTTCCCCTTGTAAATATTTTCCACTTGAGCCCTATTTCTTACTTATAACCACTGAGTGTCTTGCTCTGGAAAGCAACTGTTCCAAAGTAGTAGACTGAATGAATGCAGTCTGTGTGGTTTTGATTTAGCAATATTTACTATGTTTTTGGTTTGAAATGCCTCAGAGTCTGAAGCAGCTTATAGTCCCTTGGGCCTCTGAAGGCAACTCAAATGGTAGGTATGTGTGTGTAAGATGGGAGCTGGGGGCAGATGGGGAGACCTGGGAAATCCAATTAATCAGTCGTGTCTGTTCCAATCATGAAATTATCCATTCACTAGCAATTGCTGAATGCCTATTATGTGTTTGCTGTTCCCACACAAGTTAGGATGCCCAAGGGTGACCATTCAATCCAGGTAGGAAGCTTGTGCTAGACACTCCATGTCAGGAAGTTCAAGGGACCAAATCTCATCATTGTCATAAATCTATGTAAGATGTAAACTCTACCCAGAAATCCGGAGACGTGGAGCCTTTCCCTATCTTGGAAGAATGCTTACCATAAGACACTTACATAATTACGTACTTTTTTATTTTAAAAAATGAATAGATTTTATATTATGCCAACAGCAAATCATATTATTGTCTCTTACTCTGATAAAAATGTCCAGATTACTTTACAGAGTGCCAGCTGTACTCTTGCCAGAGTATATTTTAACAAGGTGCTTGGAAATGTTCTTTTTGTCCAGGTTCAGATCATGCAACAAAGCTTCTGATCCTACACCATGTTGTTAATGGCAAGGAGCCAGGCAACTGGGAGTCACATGTCTGTATAACGTCTTCAAGGTTCTGCCTTCTCCCTCTGAACCCGCATATAGCCTCCAGTTTTAATTTGATCATGCTACTAGACTTGTTGCTCCGGAAGAGTGGTCTGTACCTCACCCTAGATCAGTTTCCACCAACCATTCCTTTTTAAAGCATTGTAGCAAGACAAGCAGTGATTCCTTAAGTGATTCAAGGGTTTGTCAAACTCAGAAGTATGTGACTAGGTACACTTTTGGGAGCTCCATCCTAATGGGATTCTCATTTCAACCATACATCTAAGTATGCAAGTGCTAGAGGGCAAGGACTGGCCCTTTTCTTCCTATGCAACCCACTATACTTAGTCTAGTGCTAGCGGTGGGGCGTGCACACCACGTATTGCTATAGGGTAATACACTTGCAGTGCTCCATTAGTTGGCAGTACCAACTGATAATTTCAATCAGGTAGTGAAAATGAACCCTGACCTTTCTTCACCCCATACACTGATTAGGAATGTGTTGGATCCATTGAGTAGGAAAGTACCTCTATAACACATGTGAGGGCTATCAAAATCTCAGGCATCCCACCCTCTATTTTCTTAAAGTGATATCATAATCTTTATCCTGCTGTTGTTGTTTTGTTTTGTTTTCAAATGCTATTGTCCTTATAATCATCTTTCCTGCTGTTTTAAACAGTCCATGTCATGCAAGAGGACTTTTAAAATGGCCTGTGGTAGATCATGTTTTCAAGGTGTCTCCAGCAATATCTCTCATTCTACAGCTCTCTTGCACTGTAATCTTGCTACTCTCCCATAAAGAGGTGGAGCTTATTTCCCTCTCTACCCTCTTTGGATCTAGGCTGTGGCAGTGACCTCTTTTGACTAACATGATGTTTCATAATTACACTGTGTACCTCCAAGGCAAGGTCTTAACTTTTACTTGCCTTTACTTCTGGGAAGGCTCCTTGTTAGAATCTAACAACCATACTGTTGGGAAGCCCAAGCAGACACGTGGACAAACCCATATGGAAGAGAACTGAAGCTCCCAGATAATAGCCCAGCTGAGCTCCCAGGCAGCCACCAGCACCAACTAGCATCCGTGTGACTGAAGCCAGTTTGAATCTTCTAGCTGTCCCAACACCCTACCCAACATCATGAAAAGGAGAACTATTCCAATTGTGAGAAATAAAAAAATTACCTTGAGCAGAAACACTAATTAATAGAATTCCTGGAATTGGAGGACAGGTGATGGCAGGGGCGTGGGGTGCCTTTTGCATAATTGGACTTTCCCAATCTCTGAAATCATGCCGTTTGGTTTCCTGACTACTTTTTTGGGAAAGTGGGAAGGATAGAAGGTGAAAAGACTCCAGAAACATTTTTATTTGGATTATGACACCCTAAAGGCAGGCCCTAAGTGGCCTGTTCAGCCCTCTCTTGTAGGGGATGCTCAGTGAGCAGGAGAATGAAGTCAGAGGCAGCTTTCGTCCTTGTTCCCGTGGGAGTCCTTACAGCCCTCTCCCCCAAACCCTTTCCCATTCCCTACAGCTACCAGTTAACTTTTGTTCAAGCAAAAATCACTGTTGCTTATCTGTGAATATCTCCAACAGTATTCAAGCTAAATGGGTTTTCTTAAAAGTGACATCAACTAGGACTCCATATTAGCAGGAGTGATGAGCCGTTTTTCAATAGGGAAAAAAGATTCAAAAGATTCACATGAAAACAGGCTTCCCATCCCCCCCCCCATCACAAGCAGAGGCATTGAGCAGAGGTCCATCTGCCCTGTAGAGGGTGAGATTCTGTTTTACTAGACTTGGAAGAGCTGGAGGGATTTAAATTTGGGGATTAACTACAGATGAATAATACAAAATTAGCATGAGCTTGCCGTAATGTTCCTCCTAGGGACACATCCCTCTCATTTGGTTTCTCTGCGTTTGGAGCTTCAGCTGAGCTTCCCCTTGGCTGGAGATAGTTATTTTGTACAGCAGTACTTCTTACACTTTACTGTGCATACAGACTTCCTGCGATCTAGGTAGAATGCAGATTCAGCAGTTCTGGGGAGTGCCTAAGACTCTGCATTTCTAGCAAGCTCCCAGGTGATGCTGATGCTGCTGGTCCACAGAATATGCTTTGAAGGATGTGGTGAATTTATTCCATTGTCATCGAGCCATGAGACATGGGTTCAATCCAAGTTCTACCTGACTTTGTGCAAGTTACTTTGTTTTTTTAATTAATTTATTTTATTTATTTATTTTTGGCTGCATTGGGTCTTCCTTGCTGCACATGCGCTTCCTTTAGTTGCAGTGAGCAGGGGCTACTCTTCGTTGCGGTGCGCAGGCTTCTCATTACAGTGACTTCTTTCGTTGCAGAGCACAGGCTCTAGGCACGGAGGCTTCAGTAGTTGTGGCACGCAGGCTCAGTAGTTGTGGCTCGCGGGCGCCAGAGTGCAGGTTCAGCAGCTGTGGTGCACGGGCCGAGCTGCTCCGTGGCATGTGGGATCTTCCCGGACCAGGGCTTGAACTCATGACCCCTGCACTGGCAGGCGGACTCTCAACCACTGCGCCACCAGGGAAGCCCGCAAGTTACTTTCAATCTCGCTAAAATTCTGACTTTTCGTCTGTAAAATGACAAGTAATAATATCTGCCCCAAAGCATTGTTTTAAGAGTTCAGTGAGGTAACCAGTATAGCACTTTATAAGTCTGAATTGGCTGGTGATCTTGAGGCTTGCTTGGTTTCTCCACCAAGTGTGTGTTGGATAACTGTGGGCTTTTCACAGCAGAACCAAGAAGAGGAAGGTGGAGGGAGCCCCGCTTTTCAGTGACTGACAATCCTTGTGGCTGCTCCCTTGGGTCTGAGTGGAAGGGTAAGCAAAAGTGAAAACTGATCACGGTGACATCACCAAGGGCCGGTTGAGACCTCAGCCCTTTGAAGGATGCAACAGCTAGCTGTGTCCCCTCTGCATTTCTGAAGGGATGACAAGAATACATATTTCCCTTTTGGTTCTTTTTCTTATTAAAGGGAAAGGATGGAAAATAGAAAATATTTCTTTTACTGAGATATTAGAATCAATGAATTTATTGGACAGTTGGAGCAATTCTCTCCTAGGATTAAAAGTGATAGATAACTCATGTCGAAGTCTTTTGAAATCTCTGACGCTCATACAGTTCTAAGGTTTTCTTATTGTAGAAGGTCATTGTTGCAAAAGACCTACGCCACGTGCCGATCATGTTGAATTGGTAAAAGTCTTATAATTCATCCAGATAAAAGTGGTTTGCCTGGGTCTTGGCTGATTAAGCTGAATTATAGCTAAGTGTGAGTGCTGGGATTGGGGAGAAACTGCTTAGATAAAGGTCAAACAAAAATCACATTCCCTTGAACAATCATTAAATTTCTAAAGGAAATTCATATCAAGCCCCTTACGATATTTGTAAGATTTCTCCAAATTCTTTTTTACTTTGGTTTTCTGCCAGAAATGGGTGCAGATGCATCAGCTACCTCGCAAGGCAAACCTGTTCTCACAAGTTTTATCGCACCACTTGGCAGAGAAAAAGGCTTGGGTAGAGGCTGAGAACTTTCACATAGATCCAGAAGGCTTGGGAATTCAGCCACTTGACTTCCCGCCCACCACTAAAAAGAAACGGGCAAACTCTGAGACCAGGATCTAAGATTCCCCTCATCAGAAAAGGAGAAAACTCTCCAACTTTCTCTTTGAGGCAAATTCCGTAGATTGTTACAAAGATAGGCCATTTCAGAGCTTTTCAGGGTAGTGAGGGAGCTCAAAGTTGCCATGGTTCTCTTGCTTTCTATTCCCTCACCCCTCTCCTCCCAACTTCCATTGGCCCAGGGCAAGTTCCCTCAGGAGACTGTAACCCCAGGAAAAGGTGCTAGAAGGGATGAGGGGTAGGGCAGAAAGGGGGATAGGAAGAGTGATTATTTTTAGGGGGGCCATTCTGCGTATTTGGGAGTCCATGAGACATAAGGGATGGACCCACTTTAATTAAAGAGTAAACAGTGAAGACCACGGGATATGTAACTGCAAATCTATTGAGAATCTCTTCACATTACTCACAAGTTAGTAATTTCCCCAAGAGTGGGAGTTTCTTTAGGATATTTGTGATTTATTTTTAAGCCTTTTAGAGTGTTAGAATAACACACACAGTTTCTCTTTTACTATTTTCATGGTATTAAAAGGTTTCAAACCCAGGCATTTCAGAGCATTTTAGATGGACTACAATGATGTAGTCAAATTAGTTAGAAACACACAGGGACCTCTCAAACTCATTACAGGGCTTATTTGAAACGTGTAAATTTTCATATATATATATATATGTATCCCTCGTGATCTTCCTGACGCTTAGAAATTTGAAGTGGTAGCGTGTCCACTGTGTATAACCCACAGCAGCTCAGTCTATCATCATTTCTTAGGCTAAGTCACTTTTCATAATTGGTGCTGTGGAATATTTAAGTCAAGGGCATTTTCTGAGAACCTATTAGGTAGCTACCACTGCAGTAGGGACTTGGAGGAAACTGTGTCATCAGAAGATGTGACCCTTCCTGCTTGATAGAAGAGACTTCTGAAAATTTCAAAGGAGGAGGAAAACCAGTCACGTATTTGGATCTCAACCAAATCTGCCCATGTGCCCAGGTTACTCAAAGGGAAAATAAACAACTGAACTTGCTTACTATTTGTTGATTTCACAGATAATTTTATTCTAGTACCATTAGGCCTAATGGACATACAAAGATGAGTGCACTGTGCTTAAGTGAATCTGATTCAATGAAACCCAGTAAAGCATGGCACATAGTAAAAGTATAATAAATGTTAGCTTTTATTATATCATCATCCTCCTTATCATCATTCTTTCTGTCATTAAGGACCTCTAAACCTTGTAGGGCAAATGACATGCACATATTTATAATAAAAGGCACAGAGTATACAGATTATTTACTATATTGTTGGTACAGATAAAATTCTGTAGGAATCCAGGGAAAGAAAAAAAAATTCAAAGTGGAGGTAAAGATTTTTTTTTTTTTTTTTTTTTTTTTTTTTTTTGCGGTACGCGGGCCTCTCACTGTTGTGGCCTCTCCCGTTGCGGAGCACAGACTCCAGACACGCAGGCTCAGCGGCCATGGCTCACGGGCCCAGCTGCTCCGCGGCATGTGGGATCTTCCCAGACCGGGGCACGAATTCGTGTCCCCGGCATCGGCAGGTGGACTCTCAACCACTGCGCCACCAGGGAAGCCCCTGGAGGTAAAGATTTTAAAACATATAATAATAGCAGAACACAATACCCTCATCACCTCAATATTATATGTCTGAGGAGGCCAGCAAGTAAGATTTTTGTGAGAAGACATGGTAATGTGGCTTTCAGCACGAGAACCTCAAGTGTTCCTGATTTCCTTAAATAATATATTGTGGTTCTGTGCACCATTAATTGATTCCAATCCTTTTAAGGTCTCTATATGTTTTTAATCACATGATCACTAAATGAGGGCTTTTCCAAGCCTGCTGTTTGTCGAGTGTCTTTAGATGGTAGAATTATAGCTTTTGGTCAGTAATTCTGTGGTCACTCAATTTTTATCTTTGTGATTTCATAAACTTTGTATATGTTATTATCCTTTTTGTAGTCTGAATGAAGAATTGTAATATGTCAACTGGTTTTCTTCAAACAGTGCATCCAATCTCTTTACTCTTCGAAAATGCTTTCCCACAGGTCTCTGTAGCTCTCAGTTATTCTTCTTAAGGTTTGACAACAGAATGACGCACAGAATTCCTCAGGTAGATGTATCCTGGTTAGGTTCAAGAATGTGATGCTGTTTTAATCCTATTGTTAAAAACAATCCCATGTTAGCACAGGCTAGGGGACCAGCTTCAGGTTGACGGGAAACTGCATGTGTCATTGATCACGGAACACTGTTTGTTATCTAGGTTACAAAAAGAAATACTGTTGAGTTATAAATTGGTGATAGCTTCTTATAAAGTTGCCTAAAAAGAAGTTGACATCATATGATTAATCTTCTCTCACACGTCCTTTTTATATCTTGTGTTTAGGAATGTGTCAATCGAATTATTTATTGAGCATGATGTATGTACTCCGCATTGTGCTTGGCCCTCCAGGGGTTACCAAAGAGGTACATGGTGGGTCCTCTGTCCTTCCGAAGTTTTAGATCTACCTGAAACACTATGAAACCTAAGAGGAGAGCACAGGACCCAATATAATCTATAATAAATCTTCTGCAGTACGCTTTAGGCAGAAAGAGCTTTTAAGAGTCCAGAGAGTAGAGAGGAATGTCAACCAGAGTAGTTAGGTTGGGGGCATGTCTGGGGGCCTGAGAAGAGCTCTTTTGGTCTGCGTTATCGGGAAGAAATGACCTCTTGTCGTAGCTCCCAGGACTCAAGAGCCTTTAGGAACAAAAACCATAAGTGGGCTCCTCGTCTAATGAAGAACATCCTGTGTGTTCTCACATGTGTCCAAAGGAGGCAGCTGTAGAGTGGGGCCTGTGAGCGCTTTTATGCACTTTACATTATCCTTGAGCAGAATCAAATGATCAGTTGCCGTTCCCTGAGGAAAATGTCTGAGTTACCTTGTCAGGGAAGATGAAAGTTTGCTGTCATCCTCCTACTTTCCACAAAGGAGAGGGGAATATTTCTCAGCTGAGAGGGAGCATGTCTGGTTGTATCCTCAACATTGCTGGACTTTAAAAAAAACAACAACATCATTTCTGCCCCCTTTTAGGACTGTGCCTTGGTGGAATGGTGTGCAGTCACCAGTTTCATATAATCATCAACTGTGTGTTTTCTCTTAAATTAGCCTGCACAGCAAGGCAAATTAGTCAGAACAACAAAGCCAGGGTGACAGTGGGTCAGGCTGATGCAAAAGCTAGCATCTCAGATTTAAACCTCTTAGTCTCTTGGGGAGGATGATCTCCTGGGGACCTCCTGGTCACCGACCTACCACACCAGGTTACTGGTACCAGCAGAGGATGGTTTTGTGGCTGAAAAGATATAACCTGTACAATGAGCATTCATGGACAGTTTCTCCTTTGCTTGCAGTGGCAGACACAGGGCCCTGGAACTGTCTGTAACCAGCATGAACACCCAGGCAAAGAAGCTTGGATCAAAGCCTGGTGGCCGAGCAGACACCTCCAGCCACTCACTCTGTAAGCTCATTCGTCCGACTACCAGTTGCTGAAACACCTATGGTGTGCCGGCTACCTCTCTAGGAACCACCTGTGCAAAGACAAAGCCTCACTTCTGAGCTCTCTGTACGTCTGGGGAGCCATAGACATGGAAACACCTAATCGAAATGTACTATGGGAAGAGAGTTATAAACAAGGTGTCGTTGATCTCGGTAGAAGGCGCAAATCACTCTAAATGAGGTGTCATGGTCAAGACAACTTTTGAGCTGCTGTGACTTGAAGGGTAGGTTGGGGTTCTGGTGGAAAAATGGAGGAGGGCCTGGAGTATTTAAGGAATTGCAAACAGTCCCATATGGATGGAGTGTAGAGTCTGGAGGGTTGCGTTGTGGAGCTGGTTGTAAGTGATGGAAAGGAAGCTGGAAAGATGGGCTGAAGACAGACTCCCAAAGGGGCCTTAGATGTTATGCCACACTTTGGAGTCAAGTGGAGGATCTCTGGAGGTTTGTCATTGGGAGAACAACATGGTGACTAGGTGTCTGTTTTAGACATTTTACCTCGCTTGTGGCTAGAGATTAGCAGGAAGTGACACTGAGGCTGGAAGAGAGTTATTAGGCTTTTAATAACTCTCTCATCCTGGAGGGTGTGTGAGGGAGAGCGTATGCTCCGGGTTTAAAGAACCAGTCTCATCAGCAAGAGAAAGACTACCAGCCAATTCTTACAACCACCATAGAAGTAGATTCTCTGCGGTTCTTCCCATTTATGCAGCCAGTCAGTCAGGCACTCCCACATTTACTCATCAGATCTTTATTGAGAAATTGCTATGTGATAGACACTGGAGATACAGTAGACATAGTTCTACCCTCTTGGAGTTTAAACTGTAGTGGAAATGACAATTAAATCAGTAGTTATAATTGGGTTTAATTCACCTGGACCCCAGTTAAATACGGCATCTGAAGATCCACAGTTGACGGCATGCTAAAATAATGCCCTTCAAATCTCCTCTAAACTGACCAACCTGTAACCCCTAATGATTCGTTGAATGGAGGAATAAATAAATGAATGAATGCAAAGAGGAGATGTCAGCCCCTCCGCGTTGCCTGCCCCCCTGGACCTTTTCTGGCTGTGGGGCTCCCATCCCCATGCGTTAGTCCACAGGCAAAGAGAGTTTTACATAGTGGGAGGTGTTTGGACACCGAAATCAGGAAAACCTACTTAGGTACCTGGTTCTACATCTGCTTATCTGGGGGAAGAAGAGCAAGTTCCTTAACCTGCCTTTGTCTCAGTTTCCTTATCTTGAAAATAGGGATGATACGGTCTACCTTGTAAGGATAATGTAAAAGTATTAAAAAGATTTAAATCTAGGGCTTCCCTGGTGGCACAGTGGTTAAAAATCCGCCTGCCAGGGCTTCCCTGGTGGCGCAGTGGTTGAGAGTCCGCCTGCCGATACAGGGGACACGGGTTCATGCCCCGGTCCAGGAAGATCCCACATGCCGCGGAGCGGCTGGACCCGTGAGCTATGGCCACTGAGCCTGCGCGTCCGGAGCCTGTGCTCCACAACGGGAGAGGCCCCAACAGTGAGAGGCCTGCGTACCACACACACAAAAAAAAAATCCGCCTGCCAGTGCAGGGGACGCGGGTTGGAGCCCTGGTCCAGGAAGATCCCACATGCCACAGAGCAAATAAGCCCTTGCACCATGACTACTGAGCCTGCGCTTCAGAGCCTGTGAGCCACAGCTACTGAGCCCGAGTGCCACAACTGCTGAAGCCCATGCGCCTAGAGCCTGTGCTCTGCAACAAGAGAAGCCACCGTAATGAGAAGCCTGCACACCGCAAGGAAGAGTAGCCACCGCTCACCACAACTATAGAAAGCCCGCACGCAGCAGCGAAGACCCAACGCAGCCAAAGATAAATAAATAAAATAATAAATAAATTTATTTTAAAAAAAGATTTAAGTCTAGAAGATTAAATAAAATTATATATTTCAGTGCCAGGCACAAAGGAACACAGTTAAGGGGTAAGTGTTATGATTCTTGGGTCCCCCTGTGACCTTTCTATGTACAGAGAACTTGAAAGTGCTTCAGAGCACACTCCTGATCATGCCACTCTTCTGCTGAAATCCTCAGAAGACTCCCTGTTACTTTTTTTCTTGGTATAACATTTAAGGCCCTCTGTGATTGAGTCACAGTCTCTCTTTCCAATCTTATTTGCCTTTGCCAATCTGGCATCACTTCCACCCTCCTAGGGCCTCTGCATTGCAGAGAAGCCAGGGATTACATTTCCTCAAATCCTTATTCTGTATTGCTCCAGGTTAGAATTTGCCAATGTGAGTTATTTGCACAAGATTTGGAAGAGAGCAGGAGAGGCCATTATTTTGTGGAGGCAGTTACAGTCTGACTGGTGGTAATTTGGTTGGTAATTTGGTTTCCATGATCAAACATGGACCTGTTACAGACCCTTCTTTTGTTTTCAACCCCTGGCAAAACTGTCTGGCTTAAAGATAACTCACTCAATCGATGAGAACAGCACACTTGCTGTGACATGTGCTACCTCCAGAATCCAGAGATTCCCATCAGCCCTTGTGCCTCTCAGTGGTAGGAGGCACAAGATGATGCAACTTCAGCTGCATCTCGAGGGAATACCTCAACCTCCCCGAGCCCACCGAGCCCTTAGAAACTTCACCATAGGTTTGGGTTTCTGCTCTCTTCCACAAGAGGAGCATATCCCAGGTAGGAGCTGCTCCTTCAGCCTGGTTCCCAGAAGAAGAAGACACCTGAAGAAGGGCCAAACACAGCTACAGACACCGGGCAGATCTGTGAGCAAGGCAAAACTTGTGGTGGTTCTAAACTTCTGAAATGTGGGGTTTATTTGTTATCATAGCGAAACCTAACTGATAAATCTTTTTTTTTTTTTTTGCGGTACGCGGACCTCTCACTGTTGTGGCCTCTCCCATTGCGGAGCACAGGCTCCGGACACGCAGGCCCAGTGGCCATGGCTCACGGGCCCAGCCGCTCCGCGGCACGTGGGATCCTCCCGGACCGGGGCACGAACCCATGTCCCCTGCGTCGGCAGGCGAAATCTCAACCACTGCGCCACCAGGGAAGCCCTAACTGATCAACCTTTTATAAACCTTTTATCTCAGCCAGATGTATCTTGTAACTTTGCGTATGCCCCATTCTTTCCCATTGCCGTTTCTTTTTTCTTTTTTTTTTTAATCTTTATTGGATTATAATTGCTCTACAATGGTGTGTTAGTTTCTGCTTTATAACAAAGTGAATCAGTTATACATACATTGCTGTTTCTTGACTGGCAAATTACAATGGTTTTTTTCATTCTCTTGTCCCTAATTCCAGCCTTCAATTCAGAAGTCTTTTTTTTATTAATACCCAGATAAAAATAAGCTCTCCAGGTTTAACACCCAAAACACTTTAGTTACATCACTTTTATGGTTCAGCACTTTCTGTCTTGCACTTTATGATTTGTTTACATGCCTGCTGTAGCTCTTCTGGTTTATTTCTCAATATCTGCTCCTTCTGAAATGGTTAGTCTAAACCAAACATTGTAGTCCCATTCTTTCATTAGTGATAGTTTTAACCATGGTCTTAGAACCAAATCCTGGCTAATGGGAAAAAAAATAGTGGAAAGCTCTGGTGGATTTCTAGGAAAAGTTTCCTTGCTCCCCCATTTTTTTTTTAAAAGAGGGGCTGAAGAAAGAGGCAGAGGCCGTCCTTCCCGCATCGCATCCGCTCTTTCTCTTCTTCGCTAACAATGTGAGGGTTAAGCAAACAAGAGAGGAACACCAAGCTGAAACAAGCACAGGGAAGGAGTGTCCTGCATAGCCTGAGGCCATGTGCCACTGCCCCGGAGACTGTCAGTCTGCGTCAGTGCAGGCCTTCTCCACGGCACCCAGTGTATGCCTCACCCAAGGCAGACACTCGAATAATTTAGTACACGAATAAATAGAAAGAGAGCCTTTCAGGTTACTTATGTTTGGGATATAAGATCATTGGATAAACCATAAGACAGTGATGATTACTGCAGCCTGGAAAGTTGGTAGAGAAGCTGCTTAATCAAGGTTCTCATGTACATTTGTTAAAAAGCAAAAGAACAAACAAACAGAAACTTGAAGGAAATAAAAATCACTGAAAAGAAGAAAAAATAAGGAAACAACTTTCTGGAACAGAAATCTCTCTGAGGCCTTTGTAAACCAGACAAGAGATTTGTACAGATTGTCATCTGTACAGGAAGTCTAGATTTAATTCTGCCCATAGGATTCCAGTACGTGCGGCCAAACTAAATAAGGATGTGAACCAGAATTCACTAGTGTTACTGACCAAAGGCCACATTTTAAATATAGTAATTTATTATATGAAATAAAATTGACAGATTTATTTTCAGTATTCATATATCTCTGTGTAGTAGTTTCATGTCAAGTCTTTTAAAGAACATAGTGTGGCATCTAATCACCACGATTTAGAGCAGCCATTTTCAAACTTGCTGCAGAGGGTTGTACATAACGATCTGATTGCTATCTGCAAGCTGTGTTGACCATTTCTGTACTGAACAAAATAATGGGTGACACATCTTAGGGACCTTGCTAGGACTGTGAGTTCATGACCTTGAGGCTCCAAAATAGGGATGGTCTTTTTGAAGACCTGAGAAAATTGTTTTAACTCCTCTGAATTGCTCAACTTCTTAGCATGGGGTAATTAAAGCTCCCAGTAAATGAACACTTTCAGCAAGGTGAGTGAGGTTTTCTAGAGTTTTCGTTTCATCTGTAGAAACAGTAGATGTTGGTGTCAGTGCTACATGGATAGGGGCCATTGAGCTTTCAATTCTTAGAAGAAAAAGGAAAATTACAAAATCTATTATATAGTTATTAATTCCTGACGTCCTTCACACTCGAAGAAAAGAAAAACCCAGTTTTCCCGGATCTGTGATCCTCTTTCCTCCCCACCTTAAGTCCTAAATGCATAGATATTCCTGGGGAGAATGACAAAATCAGGGACTAATATGGTTACTGGTAAATTAAAAACAGAAGTTCTCATTTAAGTAATAGAGGCGGGAAAATCTGTCCTATACCTGTGTTTTTCCTCTGCAACACTGAAAAAAAATTGCTTCATTCAAGTGAAATGGCATGTCTAATATGACAGACCACTGAAAAATCAATATTCAGTTTCAAAAGTACAGTTATTTATCCTATCATGCACAAGGCATGATTCTCAGGTATTGACATGCTCAGCCTGTAGAGGTGGTGCGATCTCGGTGCAGTGAGGGAGTGTAGTGCAGGAGTAGAAAATCTATGTAAGGGTTCTGATTTCGGTATCAACTCAGAAGAAAATGTAAAAATAAAATCATTCTTTATCCCATGAGTCAGTTTACTTCTTTGGAAAATGAACACCTTATATTACAAAAATCTTAGTTGACAAAAGCAGGCCAGATGTTCTCTTTCAGGCTTTCCTTTATTAAAAAATTGATTAACTTTTGACTAGTCAATTCCAATCTTACAAGAAATATGTTCTCAGTACATGGTTGTTGAATCACATTTTTATAAAAACACAAGTGTGCGTTTATGGGTGGAAGGTTTCCTTCAAAAACTAGATTCTGAACAATTGGCTTTGTTTGACTTTCTGGGGCAGGTGCTGAGCAGCAGTCCAAGCAGTAACCTTGACAGGAACCTCTGTGTGGGGAGAGGACTGGAATGGAAGAGGAGGAGGCAGGCTGGGGTCTGAGCTAATTCAAGGTTAGTAACTAACAGAATAAATGGAAAGCAGAATGGAGAGCATGTTCTGTCTTTTTCATTTACCTTGTCTTCTATTAAAAGATATGAAATCAGGGCTTCCCTGGTGGCGCAGTGGTTGAGAGTCCACCTGCCGATGCAGGGGACACGGGTTCGTGCCCCGGTCCGGGAAGATCCCACACGCCGTGGAGCGGCTGGGCCTGTGAGCCATGGCCGCTGAGCCTGTGCGTCCGGAGCCTGTGCTCTGCAACGGGAGAGGCCACAAGAGTGAGAGGCCCGCGTACCGCCAAAAAAAAAAAAAAAAAAAGAGATGAAATCAGCACTTAATGAGATAGTGATAATGTTTTAAATGTTGATGACCAAAGATTAATCGTATACCAATTGTAAGTTGCCTGAATTATGATTTGTTGTCGTTGTTTGACTTATTTAACCAAGTAATGTTATGGATGTTCAGGTAGTTGACTAGAAACTCTAAAAAAGACAATTTTTCAAATTTTCTTTGGAGTTTTATTTCTGTTCACTCATTTATATAAAATATTGAGTAGGAAGCCAAAAATAGACGTGGGATGTGATGTGGCTGTGGAAAGTACCTCTCAGGTCTTGGCTGTAGGTGGCATAATGGACGGATAGCCCCAGCTACTGTGCTTGGAAGTACACTATCACTTTGGCACCACGGACATGCTTCCCATGGGCTGCTCCCCGCCAGTGACTGAGTGAGGCAGGGTTATACGTCAGGCCCTTTCCTGGAAGACAAGGGCTCTTCTGATGGGCATTCCTGGCCCAGTAAATTTGCCAATACTTTCTTAAAACTGCACTGCAGTCTAAGATGCTTCTTCTCAATCATCCTTCCTTCCTTCTCTTCTCCAAGGTCTGATGGTTGTTCCAACCTCTGCTGCGTCTTTCCCTATCTTTCTCCCAAAGGCGTTTCCCTTTGGGAAATCTCATCTTGAGGTCTCTCGTTGGAGGGTTCAGATTAACACAGAGTAGAGGAAGAAAACTAGTCATTTGTTGGCTGATATCTACTTACCCAACAGCATTCTTTTTTTAATCCATTCATTTGATATTTATTGGTTGTCTAGCATGTGCCAGGTACCATGGTAGCACTTAATGACAACAGAAACAACAATTTGAGGTCTACAGAGATTTCAGAGACCTTAAAAGGCCAAGTGTTGACTGCACATCCAATCTTATCATTGAGACACCAGAGACGTTGTTGTGGTTTGTTTGGGAAACAGGCAGCAGATTACCTAGAGAGGGCAGTTGGACAGGTAGGCAGGCCATGAGGGTTATATTTTCCTTGGCCTTGTCCTCCCTGCAGTTTGATCCACAAACTCAACTTTTCAGTGCCCCAGAGTTGGTTAAGCTCTTAAGCACTGACTCACATTAAGCAAACAAATATTGGGTCACCAGTGACCTCCATACTGCTGACTCTAGTGCTCAGATCTCAGTCCTCGTCTTACTGAACTATCCATAGCATTTGGCAAACATTCTCTGCTCTGGAAACTATGACATCACCTGGCTTCCAGGCACCATAATTTTCTGCGTTTCCTCTTACCTCTCTGGCCACGGATTCTTTGTCTCTTTTGCTTGTTCTTCCTCATGCATTTGACCTCTTATCGTTGTTGTGCTCCAGAGCTCAACCCTTGGACTTTTTTTTCTGTCCACACCCCTCAGCAGTTTCATACAGCCTCTTGTTTCTTTTAATATTGTCTATATAACAATGACTCCAAAATTTATGTGTCCAGCCCACACCTCTATGCACATTCCAGAATCGTGTTCAAAAGCCTACTTGACATCTCTATTTAGATGTCTAATTAGCATCTCAAACTTAATATGTCCTAAACAGAATTCCTATCCTCCCACCCTAGTTTGCTTATTCCATAATCTGCCCATCTCTGGTAATGGCAATTCCATCCTTCCAGCTACTCAGGCCAAAAGTCCTGGAGTTATTCCTTAACTTCTTTCTTTTGTAGCCTACACTCAATTCAAGAGCATTTTCTTTCAGCTCAACTTTTAAAATATTTCCCACGTGCAAACTCTTATTACTACCTCAACAATACTGCCACCTTGGACTGAGCCACCTTCATTGCTCTCCCTTCTTGCACCCTTGCATCCATACAGCTTTGTAATCTATTCTCATCACAGCAGCCCAGTGATCATGTTAAAAATCCAAGTGTTATGAACTAAATTGTGTCCCCTCAAAATTTATGTGTGGATACCCTAATCCTCAGTGCCTCAGAAAATGTCTGTACTTGGGGATAGGGTCTGTAGAGGTAATTCAGTTAAAACGTAGTCGTGAGGGTGGGCCCTAATCCAGTATGACTGGTGTCCTTCTAAGAAGACAAGATTAGGACACAGACAACACCCAGACCGAGGGATGACGACTTGAGGACACAGCAAGAAGGCAGCCATCTTCGAGCCAAGGGGAGAGGTCTCAGGAGAAGACCACCCAGCTGGCACCTTGATTTTGGACTTCGAACCGCCACAATTATAAGAAAATAAGTTTCTGTTGTTTAAGCCATCCAGTATGTGATATTTTGTTTTGGCAGCCCTAGCAAACTTTTATGAGATGATAAAATTCCTCTTCTTAAAACCCTCCAGTTGCTTTCCATCCTCCTGAGAGTTCATACAGGCGTCTACAAGGTCCACAATCTGATCCCCAGATCCCAGGTAGGGGGTGAATGGTGGAATGAACTCAGTCACCAGAAGCCTGAAACCTCCCACACCTTCTCCCAAGAGCTGGTTGTTCTCTCCAATGCCAATAGCACCACTGACCTGTATCCTTTCCCCTAGACAGCAGTATAAAAGCACACTCAGTTTTTACCCTTCTAAAGTCTCATTTTGTATTTTCACTTAGGGTATTTTCCTTTGGATATGTCTACATTATTGATTAGCCTTTAGGGCCACGTAAACCTTGGATAAGTTATTTAAACTATGTGAGTCTTAATTTCCTCAAATATACATGGGGACTAAATTGGGAATAATAATAATAACTATTTTATAAAGTCTTTCTTATTCAGTCAGAAAAAGTGTATTGAATACCTGGTAGGTGGCAGGCACTATACTATGAAGATAAAAACATATAAAATCTATAAAGCATGACACTCATAACTTGGCTTATATACGTTGCTTGGTAAATGATATTATTTTTGATTTATCACTATTTTATTATTGTTGCTGTTATCACCATATTCTAACTCTGCTCTTTAAGAGATATTTTGTCTCTTTAATGTGGCTTTTGCATAGATAATCTCATACATTATTTGCTAATTTTAAAGTTTAACCCTCAAAATCCTGAAACCCCACATTTCCCCAGTTTATCGTCCTGTCTCTCCTTTTCATCTTCACAGTCAAATTACTTTGTTTTTCACATTCAAATTGCTTAACGGAGTTGACTCTGCTCCCTGTCTCTCTTTACTCATCTCCTGCTTCTTTCCCAACATGCTCCAATCCAGGTTTTAAGTTCCATCTCTCCCCAAAGCAACTTTGTCATCGGTAATCTAAGACCCTTGCTGCTTGTCTTAGTCTCCTAGGGCTGCCATAACAAAATAGCTAAGCGGTTTAAACAACCCAAATTTATTTTCTGGAGGCTGGAAGTCTGAGGTCAAGGTTCTAACAAGCTTGTTTTCTCCCGAGGCCTCTCTCCTTGGCTTGGTGATGGCCACCTTCTCCCCGAGTCCTCACATGGTCTTTATTCTATGTACCTGCATCCCTGGACTCTCTCCCTCTTCTTATAAGGACACCAGGCATTTGGGATGAGGTCCCACCCTTATGACCTCATTTAATCTTAAATACCTCTTTAAAGACCCGATCTCCAAAAACAGTTACATAGGGCAGTAGGGCTTCAACATTTCAATTTGGAGGGGTATAGCTCAGTCCATAATATGCTAAGTAATTTTTTCCTTTTGCTTATTTTACTTGAACTTACATGAGAATTCAAGAGTATTGTCCACACTTACCTTCTTTTTTTTTTTTTTTTAGAACAATTGCCATTTATTTTTATTTTATTTATTTATTTATTTTACGATACGCGGGCCTCTCACTGTTGTGGCCTCTCCCGTTGCGGAGCTTAGGCTCCGGATGCGCAGGCTCAGCGGCCATGGCTCACGAGACCAGCCGCTCCGCAGCATGTGGGATCTTCCCGGACCAGGGCACAAACCCCTGTCCCCTGCGTCGGCAGGCAGACTCTCAACCACTGCGCCACCAGGGAAGCCCACACTTACCTTCTTGAAACCCTTTCTTCTCTGGGTTTCTGGAACCCCACATGCTCCTGATTTTTCCCCTACTCCTCTGACCACTTCTTGGAGACCCATTTTCAAGCTTATCTTTAACTCTCCAACAATTAAATGTTGGAGTTCCTTAAGACTTTGACCTTGATTCCTTCCTTTCTCACTCTGTACTCTCTTTCTTCATGAGTTCATCCACCCAAAGGACTTCATCCCACTAATATACAGGAAACTCTTCAGTTTTTTATCAGAAGTGTTGACTTGCCTTTTCCATGCATTTGCCACTGTCTGAAATATAACAGACCTTGAGAAAAACTGTTAGTGCTATTTTTGCTATTTTTTTTGGTGCTACTTTTTTTCTTGTTTAGAATGTTTGTTGTGTTGAAACACATTTACCCCGTAAAATCACCTGTCATTCCGCTGTACCACCACCCCCATAGGAGGGAATTTCCAGGGTAATCTCAGATTAACTTGTGTGGCCCTTTATAGAGCTGACCCCCATGTGTAGCTCCTCTTGACATCAAGGTGGTGGGGGGAAGGGGGGAATTCCAAGCTGCAGAGTGCATGAAAATAATTTTTTAAAGTTAACTGATAACCATCTCTGTTGCAAGCATTCTGTGGCTCTGTCATTTTATGATTAAAGACTGTGATGTTATTACCACATACTGCCAGTGTGAAAGGGGGATTTTTTTAGTCTGAGCTGAGTTATTAATTTGCTGGGCTATGGTGAACAGTTTCAAGATATTACAGCTCTCCAAATTTTAGATGTAGTTAGATAGTTCCTGAGATAATACATTACTAATTACAAATGGAAGGGATAAAATCAAATCATTCGCAAAGAACACATCCTTTGAGCATCTGTACTAGGTGTCAAGCGTTGTGCTTATAAGTGGGGGAGAGAGGCAGGGATAACAGAAGACGGGAAGTTCCCAGCACAAGCTCATGGACCTCAACAGTGAGGTGATTGTGTCTGGGCCGCCTGTTCATTCTACTCAGAATCACTCCATGTGCATCTTGGGCACACACACACACACACACACACACATTCTTAGCTTGCCAGCCTCAGTATAGACCCTGCTTATGTTTGCCTGAAGGCAGCCTAATTCCACTTTGGACTTAGATACGCAATTCTGACCGTTCAAGCTTCTTTCACCAGGAACTGTTTAATTACACACAGTTCATGTTTGTCCTGAGGTAGTTTAGCCTAGGTGATAATTGTATCAAAACCTGCAACTGAATTTTGCTCAAAGGCATCAAACTTATCAAGTGTCATATAATTAACATTTCTGTACTTATATTCTTTCAAAGAATCTAACCCAAAATAGTTCCAGTAGATATTGATTGACTGTTTCTTGGATTTTTGGTTTCTCTCTCTGCCTAACAAGTTTGATTTTATTTAAGAAAAAAAAAATAAGAAAAAAAACACTTAAAAATCTTCCTTTCTTTAGGATATGCGGAGTTCCCTGTGTCAACTCTGTCCACTATGAGTGACGTAACCTCACTCAACCTTATCTAAAACTTGAGGATGAATGGGATTTCCACAGAAGTGCCCAAACTAGTGGGGCACGCACGGGGGGACCATTAGGAATAATGAAGAAACAGATATGTGAGGTAACCTAGCTGTGAAGAAAAAATAAAAGGGACAGCTGCACCCTATTTCAAGTGGACTTCAGTGGGTTTCAGTAAAATGGAGATGAACTGTGCTGGAACGACTTCTTCCTCCCATGCCTGCTCCCTTTCCCTTGAATGCCTCTGTGTTTTTCCTATATATGGGGCTCTCACCGAAGTCAGAAGGAACTCAGGGAAGTGAAGACTTCCAAGAAAGAGGAAATGCGAGGGGGATGAAGAAAGAACTCCTGATTTCAGCTGAGCTCACCCAGATGGTAAAAAGGAAAAAAAAAGGGACAATTTTAACCTTAGAAAGCAGTATAGTAGTAAGAAAAGTCAACTTGAGCTCCACGTCAATTTCCTCGTTGATGGCTAAATAAATGTTAAATTACTTTGTAAATATTTTTAAATGAGTGGTTTTGGAGTGGGAGTGGTGAAGAAAGAAAGGGAAAAAAAGTTAACTAGCACACATAAAAGACCCAGCTCACACAGCCGATGGCCAACTTTTACAGCTGCAGTTTTATAAACTCCTGGAAGAGTTGGGCGAGGGACAGGTTTATGATGTTACCATGGCAGTGCTACAGTTTTTTGACACAATATTGTGACACTGAAGCAGATGTACGATGGGGAGGTAGGCATATAGTGGTTGGGACAAGTATGAAGGAATTTAAGACCCTCACTAAATATTTCAGTGGAGAGTGTCTCACCGAAATGTCACTGGATTTAATTAGCTGTAGAGTGAAAGGTGAAGGGTTAATCCAAGGTCAGTGTCGGGGAAAATGAAGCTCGTGACACACGCAGCTATGATATTTGCTGAATACATACTCTAGGCGATTAGAACAGTAAATTAGCACAGTGTGGGAAAGAATAGGCAATAGTTTCTTTAAGTCAATCTGATGTGACGGTGTTCAATTATTTTATTTCCCTATGCGTTTCTCTGAGGTTCTTTCTGTCAGTGCAGTCACTGCTTCTGAAGTGTGGAAAGTGACTGCCAAGTGAATAAGAAGTGTTCTCTGATTTTTAAAGTGAGAAACAATTTGACTGAACTAAATTAGACAATTGAATTTTGTTTAATAGTGTTTGATGTCTGTATTTGCCTGTTTACACTACAAAAAAAAATTTTTTCCCCTTATTCACTGGGGAAAAAAAAATCTGTTGTGCTGACATTATTTTCCTTCCCACAGAATCCACAACAAACTTGTTTGAGTAGAACAGACTGTGTAACTCTGTGTAGAATAAGGGAAGATCTCTCAGGCGTACAGAGCACCTCCAGCATTCATTAACTGATTCAACAGATATTCCTTGAACATCGGGCCAGGCACTGTGCAAGGCACCGTGTTCCCACTAAACAACAGGACAGAAGTGTTCTTGTCTTCATAGAGCTCGATGGGTTGGGACCCAGAACAGTGACTTCTCTTCAGAGCAGAGCTCTCAGGTAGGCAAAGGGTAGTCTTAATCTACTAACCATAGGAATGATTAAGTGGTTAGTCACCTTTGCAACAAAAAGTTACTGAGACACTGATTCGCCAAAGATCACAAGCTATTCTAGTGTGTATAGACATATTGAATAGTTCTCTGATTTCTGTTGTCTGACTTAATCACTAGATAGATGCTTCATAGTATTTCTCATATAAATTCCTCATATATACTTTTATATACTATTAAAGACATATTTGAACTTAAAAATTTTTTCTGGATTCGCACCAATAGTATAACTTTAATACACAGCTAAAAATGACTATTTACTCTGGCTTGAGTGATGTGAATGAGGAAATAGCCCCTGTTCACCACTATTCACCCTATTCACCACTAGTAAAAGAGGAAAATCAACTGGCTTTTACAAAGTCATAAAATAGTAAACTCCCAAGAGGGTCCTGAAAAAGGTTAAGATAAAAGAAGATGTGAGCCGACATTTAACCATGTTACCACATTAGGCATAGACATCAATCCAAGCCAAAGTACACTGCAGCGTCAGCCAAGGAACGCTAGCTTTAGCAGAAAGCACTGGACAATTCTAAGCGCACAGATATCTGTGGAAGATTTTAGAAGGTGCTCCATTCAGCGACAGGCTTAGAGGGAATGGCCAAAGATTAAGCATAAGCCTGGGTGAATACTGCAGCCTCCACCAGCCGCCCTTCCAGGGCTGACCTTGCAGCTTAAGGACCTGACAGCTGGGAACTTTAGCAGCTGCGGAAATAAGATATTAGAGTTTCTTTACTCCTAACCCCAACAGCTCATGCAAGTCATCCGGTTGAAATCTGTTTACTGAGAGCCTGTCTGCAGCAGACATTGTACTGGGTGCTAAAGTACAGTCCTGGACAAGAAGACACTGTCCTTTTGTAGTTCAGTAGAATCGGTGGTGTGAGAATGTGAGTTGGTGATCTGGATATTTCAGTAAACTGACTTTTTAATTGCATTGAGTTGAGTACCCCTTGCTCTGGTCCTGCTGGTGATCCCTGTCGTCCAGGTAGACACAAGGACAAGGACCTCTACTCCGTGAAGGTCAGGTGTGGCTGCCACAAAGGGGAAAGTATCTTGGAAGTCTCTGCCTCTTAAGAGTTCTGCAGGTGGCAGGAGGTCACGGAGGGCTGTGGTCAGGGTCCCCAGCGCCTCCTCTGTGCTTGGAGGGTCTGCACTACCCTCATAGTAGCTACTCAGAACTGTTAAGTTGGTGCAGCCAAACTGGCAATTGACACTCTACCTCCCTTAAGTGCTAAAAGCCCAGCACTCCATGGGGACCATCCTGTTCTGTAACTGGCGTGTAGAAGCTCATTAACATATGTGTCTGTGTCTAGAAGAGACATTGGAAGAACAAAAACAAGGAATATGGTACTCACGGTCTAATGACAAATTTTCATGGGATTCTCAGTTGATTGCCTCATAAACGCTCAAACTAAACTGACGCTAATTGCTCCTATTCATGGATTTTCATCTTCTGCTCAAGGAATAGATGCACTTAATTTGAACTAATTGAAAGCAAAACGACATCAAAAATTCTGCCTAAAAATAATGACTATCACTGTTAAATACTACTTAAAACCAGTTTTGGAAATTAGTTGTTTGCTCCTAGAAAGGAAGGATGTAGGACCCCAGTTCAGAAGTATACATGTTTCTATGCTGTCAGGAGTCAATGGCACAGTTAATCTGTTTCACTGACCCTTGGTTAACCAGACAATTATCAGAAAATCCTCCCTTGCACTTTGTGAATAGGAAAAACACTTCCATGACCATAATTCTCTTCTTATATAAAGTCAAGTAGAATGGTAGTATGAATATGCTTAGTATCTTTTAAAGCTGTAAATGTATGTTCAGCATAAAAGAAAAGCAACTTAAAAAAAAGGCTGAACCTGAAACTCCAAAGCCATTAAGATCTTCCTGAAATCTATGGAAGAAGGAAGCCAAGGTGAGGTTGAATTTGTATTTCCTATTGGGAAATCAAATAGCAAGCAACGGTTCCCACTAAGGTCTGCTATGCTTGTTGATAATCACTTAGATTTCCTGTGAGCTAAATTCTCCATGACTGCTTCAACAAACATTTGTTGAGTACCTTCTTAAGGACAAGACTCTGTACTAGGATAATTTAAAGATGATACGAATCTTATTGAAGATTTGATATATAGTGATTAAATCTTATTCACAGAAGTGGGGTATAAATGGTACCTGAGCTTAAGTGTAAAGGCATTTCTGTGTTTTGGTTTTCTTATCTGCAAATGTCCATATTGGGAGAAACATGCCAGCCAAAGCCCCCAACTTGTTGTACACTGACACATTTTTTTCTTTTTCTGAAAAGGGTTCTAGCAACAAAGTTTTCCAACTCCGAGAGTTAAACAATATAGAGGGCATTATGCTAAGTGAAATAAATCAGACTGAGAAAGACAAATACCATATGATCTCACTTATATGTGGAATCTAAAAAACAAACAAACAAACAAACAAACAGAACTCAGATACAGGGAACAAAGTGGTGGCTGCCAGAGGCAGGTGGTGTGAGATGGGACGGGTGAAATGGTTGGAGGTGGTCAGAGGTACCAATTTCCAGTTATAAAATAAATTAAGTCATGGGGATGCAGTGTACAGCATGGTGACTCAGTTATTAATACTATATTGTGTAGTTGAAAGTTACTAAAATAGTAGATCTTAAAAGTTCTCATCACAAGGAAAAAATCTGTGTGTGTGGTGATGGATGCTAATTGGACTTACTTTGGTGATCGTTTTGGAATACATACAAATTTCCAATCATTATGTTATATACCTGAAACTAATATAATGTTATATTTCAGTTATATCTCAAAAAAAAAGAGATAAATAAAAGATACTTGAGCCTCCTGAAAGAACCTTATTTCGCTGACTTGTTAGGGCAAGTCATTAGGGGCAGCAGTTGAAGCTCTCACTTGGATATGGGTGTTTGTGTTGCTGTTTTAATGCTAGTCTTAAGGGTGGATTCATTCATGTCATGGTTTTGAATGACTTGAGTTTTCTCTAGTACTGGGCAGGTGAGCCTACCTACAAATGGCCATGGCATAGAAAACCCATGCATACATATACACACCTAACATATGGGTGTATAATGCACATCCAGGTTCAGATTCTTCCAGTATGCATGATAGGGAGGCCTTTGGGGAGGAAGGCAATGCTGAGCTCATCTCGGTAGTAAGAAAGCCATTGGTCGGTGGACCAAGAGTCAGATACAATCAAGGAGGAGCGGACGCAGCTTCAGGAGGCTGGAGGCTGGGAACTTTGGTGGAGCTTCAGATACCAAGATTAGGATTTTTGAGGCTAAAATGAATGGTAATGAGGAGCTATTGGAAGATTTTTGAAATGTGGTGGGTTTAATCATCTAATAGAGTTATATAAATGGCCTCGATGGTCACAGTGATTATTCTTGTGCAGTTGCTGTTCTTCTGACCCTCCAACAGCAGAAAGTCCTTTGAAGACAATAGCCAGCTTGTGAGTGGCAAGGGCTAATGGGAAGAAAGTGATGGTGACCACCAAGCAGCCTCTGTCATTTTCTTTGGCTCTGGAGAGTATGGTCACCTGAGGCATTTCCAAAATCAAGGTCTCTTAGAATGATGTGACAAGATGGGCTCAGTGTTAGAACATTGGTGTGCAAGTTATTTATGGCAGAGTCCCAGCTGCTGCCAGAATCCCCCTTCCTAAAATAACCAACAGGTGGGTGACCTGGCCTTTGGAAACACTGTGTCAGAGCATGCATGGGATACATTACTGCTTGCTTTCTCTTCTTGCTTAGATAGCACCACATTTTTCTACTTGTAAATCCACCTTAATTTTGGAATTCAGATATCACAAAAACTGCTAGTGTAGTGTCATTCACTAGGTATTTAAGAAATGTCCACATCCCAATTAGTTAAAAACTCCTGAAAGTAAGTGTGTTTTGGGGGCGGAGGTTGAAACTGTCTTTATTCTATTTGGATCAGTATGATCATCCATTTATCTTCTTCTTGTTGTAGTTTATTGACTTTTTTTCTATAATGTATGTACCAAGTATTTGCTGCTTCATCTTCTTAAGAGAATGCAAACCATGGCCACATTTTCTCTTTCTCAGAAAATGAGGGTGACTTTCCAGAAATCATTTTAATTAAAATCTGTGCCCCTTGTACATGGAAAAGATAGGTGGAGCAGCATTCGTTTTCCATCTTGTGGGTGGACCATTCACTGTTAGAGGAGGCACCTGGTGCTGTAGCTCAGGCAGCAGGCTGGTCACTTTCCATGCCTGTCTTTCAGCATGCCCTATTAAGAGCAGGGAAACATTAACAGGGCTGGGCCAGGCCCCAACTCAACCAAAGGCATTACCAGCTGAGCACAGGGGACTGTCTCTGGCCTTCATGACTCCACTGATGGCTCTGACATTTGTTCCACAGAGATGGCATCCAAATCTTAAGAGATGCCTGAAAACACAAAAAAATAACATATGGTGAGGAAACAACTTTCCTAACTGGTTCTTCAGCACTCTTGCTTTGTGTTGAACTTGGATGCATTTGGTTGAAAGCAGGGACACTGTTAGGCCAAAAAAAAAAGCCAGACAGTAAAAGAAATGGGATTTCCAGAGACCAAGAACAGAGGCCATCCAGCAAGGGAGGCACCCACAGAGTGAGTGCTAAGTGACCTGAAGACGTGGTGGTAAATGTCAGGATGAGTAAGGAAATCCTCCTTCCTCTCCAGAAGTGAGGAACCAGAGCAGACTGCAAGAGAGACTGGGGTCGCTTTGGAATATGTACAGTTTAAAGACAAATGGTGCAATCTGGGGTGGGTAACAAGGTGATGGAGACAGAGAGCCCCAGAGCCTGGGAATCAGAGAATCTGAAATCTGGTCTTGGCCTGCTTCCAACCAGCTGAGGGTTCTTGGCCAAAACATTTTATCCTACCTGAGCCTCAATTTCCTCATCTCTGGAGTGTAGGCATTGGATCAAATGACATCTAAAGTGCCTTTCCTTTTTTATAATGATAGGCCTGAGAGAAGTTGTCATTTTGATTTGGTTCTATTGGGATCATGTTTCTTAAAGCTAGATAACAAGGAAAGTTTGCATGACAAAGTGTGGTTTTCTGTTTTAGAATTATTATTTCCTTTAATGTTTTGCATTACCCACCCCTTGGCTAGGTTCATTAAATTTGCCATGTGCAATGAACCTAGGCATTCGGATCCTGATATGATAAGACATCTGACAGGAAGAGCTTGGCTGTGTTAAGCTTCCCAGGTTGGTTATCAGCCTATTCTTCAGTGCCTGTGGGACAGCAACAGAGAACCCATATTCACTTGAGCAAGGCCCTTACATCAGATTTCCCAAGCAAGTTACAAGTACAGCAGTGATCAGTGGCCAAAAAATAAATTTACTGGAAAAAAATAGGTAGGCAATGAACTTCACCCTTTGGAAATATTCAGGGAAAACGGCACTTTGGACTTTAGACTTGAAAGGGTTAACTGAGGTATTGGACAAATACTTTGATGTAAAAGTATAAAACTGATAAAGACCACAGAAGTCACCTATTCTGCCCTTGTTTTTTTGCGGAGGAGGAAGCTGAGGCTCAGAAAAGCTGAGTGAATTCTCCAGAGACACATAATTGGTCAAGCAGAACTGAGACTCCACTTAGGGCATTTGACTCCCAGTCCAATACTTTTTCTTGTTTCCCAGTTAGTTTCTTCTGGACAAAACCAGCCCTATTTATAGATGAATACATCACTCTCCTAGGTAGTAGGCATCCAACCTACACACTGCCCCCAGAGTCTCCCACAGCAGCCTGTCCTGAGACCTAGAAGCTTCCCACAGCATCGCAGGCTGCCCTGGCAAAGCCTGCATCACACGGATGGACCATCTCTATCTGGACGTCTGTTTCCAAGTCAGCTTAATGGGGGCCCGGACCATGCTCCTCTCGTTCTCAGTCCCATTTCCGATTTTAGCACATTACCTGGCCACATAGTCAACACTCAATAAATATTTGTTGAATCAATGATCAAAAGCTTGAAGAACACCATAATGAATGAATGAATAGGAACCCAAGATCTCTGTCATTAGAGTCACTGTTATGGATTAAGACACTGTTCCATGTTAAGATGCAAAAAGAGGCCCAGGTGAGAATGACATGTGAAACCATTATCGCGACATCTCAAATTGCTTTGAAGAATCATGAGAAAAACAAAGCTTTAAAGGGCAACAGGGACAAGTGGGGGCTGATGAGTGGGAGATACTGCTGCATCTGTGTGTGGCGGGGCAGAGGGGAGTGAGCGGCTCTCACTAGGAGGCCTTCCAGAAGTGACACCCAAGATAATGCCTCATTGCTTCCCACTTGGCCTAAGGCTGGCACTACTTGTAGTCATTCCAGCATCCAGAATGGGTTTCTTCATCACAGATTGCAGTCTTACAGACACAAAAGTATTATGGCTGTTCACCCTTCTTAACTGTATATTAATTAAAATTTTCCAGAGAATCATTACTTTTTTTACCTTATTTAATTTCTTTGCACTTTGGAGAGCCCCAGGGCAGGTGATATTATCTGCATTACTGTTGGGAAAACAGAAGCAGGGGAATGGGTCTTCGGCCTCGCAACCCTGTGCTCTGACCGCTAGGGCAAACTGTGTTTTTCTTCCATTTGTTAAGACCGATGCTGAATTTTTAAAAATATTTTATTTTTCCTAGGCAAATGCTTTCAGGGAAATGGTCTCAATTTTCATTAATGAGGGCATTGACTCCAACGCTCTTGCAAAGCCAGCTTGCAGCCTAAACTATCGCTCCATTACATATAACTGTCAACCTGGCTGACAGGGTCCCTCCTGGAATTCCCCAGAGAGGCTGAAAAAAAAGAGGAAAGGAGGGAGAGCCACACAATAATTCTTGAAATAATTCAATTATGACAGCGCGGCTCCTGATGCCTACACAGTTTATATCTTCTACCTGAAATGAAACATTATATCATTATAAAGGAGATAAAAGGCAAAAGAGTAATATTAGAATAATAATGATAAATTTGTTGCTGCTATTTCGTTATACTTCTGCAAGTTATATTTCTTGCTCTTTGTTTGCACTGACCTAGATTTGTAGAACTGCCATTATTTTATATAAACAAGCTCGTTATTCTTAAATATTGGGTCTAACGATTGCTGCATCACCATCAACGCCCTCTTTCCCTCGAAATCATTCAGCAGATGAAAGATGTTATAAAAGGTTAGAAGATGGATAGTACTGGAAACAGCTTTTCCTCGAAAACTTTTTTTTTTTTCAAGATCAAAATCAGAACCCATCCTTTTAAGGAATAGACCTGAATTTAATTTCCTTTCCTTTGTTCTTAGTTTTAATTTCCCCTCAAACTACAGTTGATCTTCTGATGCTCTTCTTTCCCATTTAATGCCATAATTGGCACTTCTGTCATCTCTTTCATCTGGGAAATCACAAGCCTATTTGAAACTTTCTCTGCTGGACTTCACAGAGGTGCTCTAACAGGTAAATCCTTTGATGACCTTCTTTTCAAAATGTATAGCAAGAGCAGACTTTGCAGTCATAGACGTCACTTCTGGAGTCTAGGCTTAGGGGATTTTTAAATAGCAGCTGGTCTTGAATGACGCAGGTGGTCACATGGGATGCAGGAAGAGTGCATGCACCATGGAAGAGCTCATGAAGTCAGATGTGCCTGCATGACACACCCTCTTCTAAGAACAAATGGCCCTAAATACTTTGTCCTTTCTCAGTGGTTCTGACTTGCACAAATCCTTGGCTTGAGAAGTAAAATCAGTTACGTGTGTTCTCTGGACACAGTTGATTAGAATTGGATGAGAACTAGTGTGCTGCCAAAGTCACTAGCCTTGAGAGATATCTGCTACTTTCTAGGTAGGTGGTCAGCATCAACCAGCCAATAAAAGTATTTGACACTGAGATCATCTAATCTGATTAATTTTGGGGAAAGTTCAAGTGCAAGGTGAGCAAAGAAAAGTCTGGCCACTTGAGCTCAAGTTTATTTCACTAGCAACCCTGAGATATTCTCTTGGTAGAATCTAAAATATACCACAGACCCCAGGATGAAAAGGACTAAAACCCAAAGTGACAATGGATGGAAAATTATCCTTCTATCTCATGTTTCCATGGATATTCTAAATCAGTTTTCATTTTACAGTTATGTGATACATGAGTGCATTGTCCTTACAGCCTCAAAGAACTTGACTGGCAGGACCAGTTCTGTTGAGAAAGAATGAAAGAATACAATACTTTCACAAGTTCAGGTTATGTGGACATAGACCTGGAGCAGCCTACTGGGAAACCTGAGGTGGTCAGTAGTTCCTTAGAGATTAAAACAAGCTTGAAGAAATAAATTTGCAATGTGTATGGTGTTGTCATATTGTCTCTTTTGAAAGAACTAAAACGCTATTGTGGGGTAGAAGGATGAGTAACATAAACATTTATCTCTCCTCTTCAACATTGAAACATGATGTATTCACTTTAAATAGGAAAAATACTGTATTGCAACCCTTTACCAATGGTGCAGGTGGCTTGTGGCATCTGGATTCAGATGTCTTTGTCAGAGAACCTTTGATGGGGCTGTAAGCCAACAGCAGAGCAGGAAATAAGAGTTGAGGACCCTAGCTTCCCACTTCCACTCTCACTTTCAAATTACTGGCTCTAATACCAAATCACTTACAGCAAGAACATCCTAGGTGATGGGGTGAGGGTGGGGGAAGTGGTGGAGGTGTCACATTCCCCCCCTCCCAAATCTGGATAATTCTTCATATTAGAGAGCCAAACTTGTTTCATTTCAGTTGTCCTAATGGGGAAGTAACATTTAAAGGATGGAAACTCAATGGTTGCTCTCTGTTTTGCAGAGGGCATATGGAAATGCCATAGTGTTTCCTGGTCCCACAAGAATACTCCTATGTCCCAGAGCGGAGGAGCTTCAACAGAGGGCAATCTGTATGATTCCTGGCCTCACATCCTGATACTGGATCCTGACATTATTTCCTGGCCCTCTGGGGACCGAGATCTCCAGTGGCATGGCCAACTCATAGCTCTCCTGTCAGAGTCAGTTACAGCATCTCCTTCAGGCAGGGGGGCTGGTATCTTCTAGATGGGGCTCTTTCTCCTCAGGAACAGTGGTTGGAAGCTACCCTTGCAGCCTGGTTGGGTGTGACAGCTCATTTGGCAGTACTCATAGTGCAACCGGTGACAGGCCGGAGTATGGCACGTGGATCACCTCGTGGGTCATCCCCACCTGCTGAAGGCTCAGTGGCTTCTACACAAAGCCTTGCCAGGCACAGGCTCTGTGGGACCCCTCTCGCTATTGGAGCTATTTTTATTTATTTACTTTACTATTTTTTCTTTTTTTGCTAGATACCGTTGGTACCCTGATTCCAGGGAGCACTTGTAAAAGGGGACTTTCGGGAACTCCCCTGAAACAGACCTGACCACAAAGCACTGGTTCAAGTTTAGATATGAACAAGGATAAAAACTTGGGCTTGGTTCAATGTCACTTTCTTTTAGTTTACTACTGAACCAGATAGAGCAGTGCCAAAGGAAACGTACACAATCCCTGATGCAGTGAGTGGACACAGCTCTCGATGCTACCGTGGGTTTTCACATAGTTCTCTCTGGCGGTCAGTGCGACCTCTGAGGACCCCTGAGAAAGCTGTTGGGTCAAAGAGCTGCGGGCTCCTTAGACTGAAAAATGTAGCTGGCTACATCAGCACCCAAGAAACTACCTATTACTATATAAGGACATCTTCACAGCAGCACACAATCATACACTTCTATGTTATATTCTTAGTGTGTCATTGGGCTCCTGCAGTGCTGGACGTGGAATACCCTAAATTCTTTACTTAAGTCCTAGTGTCTGACTTTCTGCCAAGGGAAAAACATAATACATATTTTGGCTAAACGTCAAGAGACATATATTCTAGCCCTGGCTGTGCCCCTAACTAACCAGTTGTGCAGCCTTACACAAATCACATAATCTTTCTGGACTTTCATTTACTTAACTGCAAAGGGAGCAGTAGGTGGGATCTCCAGTTCTTTCTCAGCCTGAAATTCTAAAAGTCTGATCCAGGGTCTCCCCCCAGATATATAAGTGATAGAATTGGATCCCACAGACTTCTTGGCCAGGTGTAGGGGATGGATAATGTGCTTTTGAAATAAATCACAAAATTGACGTAAAAGCAAGGAGCATAAGCAAGTGATGATGGACTTTAAGCATCGGCACAACTCTAAACCTCATTCAGCAAAAAGGCACAGCATCTGAGAAATTCCAGACTGGCAGCTGATCGTTTCATGTCCTAGAAAGTTAGGAAGGAGGTAATCTGTATCTTCCTTAGATTTAGAGAAATGTACTGGTAAAGTGAATGTGATGGAAACTTTAAGAGAAAGTGAATTCTTGGTAACCAGGGTGAGGAAGTTAGAAGATAGTCAAGTGAAAGACAGACTTTAAAATTTCTAAGAAAAATATTAAGCTATATCAACCAAGTGAGATACTAAAGGGGCAAATAATTCAAGAGTTTTAGGATATTCTAGAATATTTTCACCTGATTATACAATCACAAGAGATGCCAAGTAGTAAGAAAAAAAGAGACAGGAAATTATTGTGACTACCTAGGAAATTCTCAAAATAATTCAAATTTAATAAAATATGTGTAACCCGGAAAATTGTAACATAAAATCAATAACCTATTCCCTTTCTTAGTAAGTGTCCAACCATCCACCCAATTAATTGAGCCAGAAACTAAGGACAGTTATCCTAGAACCTTGTTTCTCACTCTCATTCAATCAGTTGCCAAGATCTCTCCATCCTTAAATGTATTCCATTGCTAAATGGGTCTCATTTTTGTCTCCACTGCCACTGCTTTAGTTCAGCTCTTCACTATATGTCTCTTAGTTTACTACAAGAGCCTTCTCACTTGCACCCTTACATCATCCTCTGAACTCTTTCTAGAGAGATCTATTTCACCTAAGGATTTGATTATATCACTTTCCTACTTTGAAACTAGTCATCAGATCTCCACTCTGTATAGAATTCCAAATGCGAAAGCATGACATAAAAATCAATTCTTTGGCTTTATTTCTAGGCATGCTCATTCACAAATGGCCCTCTAGCTAAAGGTTCCAGTGCCTAAGACATAGTAGGTGTTTAATAAATGCAACTTGGATGGAGTAATGAATTTGTATGTGCATTTTGATATCTGAGCTAAGCAAAGAGCACATATAGCTAGCTGCCTAATGAGCAATAACTGGGTCTGTTAGCATAGAGGAATAATATATTTCCCAGGAGATAGCAAGCTTAATGAAGAGTCTTCTGAACCCATTGTCAGTGTTCTTTGGGGAATAAACTGTGGAGCACAGGAAAAGTACAAGGAAATCAGATAAGTACCATGGTTTTTAATATAGACTGGTGAGATTAATGTCAATCTCAGAAATAATTAGGACTATCTTATGGAGATTTGGTAAAAAGAAGTTGTTTTCACCAGGAATCACACTGATCTCACTTCTTGTGGGGCACGTTAACTAGTCTGGTGAATGAAAGAATGAGATAGACACCATGTAACTAGATTTTAGTGATGAAGTTGACAAAGTTTCCACTGCTCCACACTGGAGTGAGGTAGACACATAAAAGGTAGACAAAAGATGGCGGCACCATTAGTCCAATTGTCTTGGTGCCGGTTAGTTGCAAAGTAAGTTCCTAGTGGCCTCCCCTAGAATATTGTCCTCAGCCCTGTTCTGTTCAGTAGTTTATCCAACACTTGAATTAAAATCCAGAAAGCACATGGACTGAGTTCATGGATTCCATCTGCGTCATCAAAATACTTTGCAAGCCACTATAAGGATCCTGAAAGGACTCAACAATAAGGAAAAGTGGGATCAATATAGTAAAATGAAATTTAACAAGAATATACGGATCTGTATCTTCTTCCACAACAGTATCTGTATATAGGTTGGGGAAACTTGTGGCTGCCCATACAATCTGAGTTAACCAAGTGATCGAAGGCTTCCTTAATGGAAGTAAAGAATGGGGGTTGAAGAACAGGATAGTCCCCTTTTCTGCATGCTGGTGGATCACATCTGGCCTGCTGCTTTGGCTTAGGTGGGCGTCCGATTTTCAAGCTGAGGCAAAGGTGGAGGAGAGCAAGGAGAATATTTAAGGTGTTACAACCATATCCAGTTTAAAACAGTGGAAGGACCTGAGATGAACAGCCTGTAAAAGGATGGCCCAAGGACCAAGGCAGCCATCTTTCCCATCAGAAGGGATGTCATATGAAAGTGAGACCTTGCTTGGTCCGTGTGTCTTGTCTCACAGGGAGAGCTGAGACAAATAGCTGGACGTTACGTAGATACAATCACATTTTATTATAAGTAAGGGATTTACAATAATCACAGCAATGATTGGAAAACCACTTAGGATATATTGTTGATTCAATCTTTTGATGGGAGATTGGCCGGAAGGAACTTCTAATGGCCTTCTAGCCTCCATTAAAAAAAAATATGCCAGTAACCATATGTGGTAAATTGCAGAAAATGGCCAAAATCTTCTCCCATTCCTTGTGCACATGCTTTTGCAACATGACTTGGCAACATCTCCTATTAAGTGTTTATTTCTCAATCTCTCTCTTTTTTTTTTTTTTTTTTTTTTTTGCGGTACACGGACCTCTCACTGTTGTGACCTGTCCCATTGCAGAGCACAGGCTCCGGACGTGCAGGCTCAGCGGCCATGGCTCACGGGCCCAGCCGCTCCACGGCATGTGGGATCTTCCCGAACCGGGGCACGAACCCGTGTCCCCTGCATCGGCAGGCAGACTCTCAACCACTGTGCCACCAGGGAAGCCCTATTTCTCAACCTCTTGAATGTGGGCTTGGCTACAGAACTTCCTTTGACCAAAGTAGAGGCTTGAAGACTACTTGCCTGTCAGGGCTTTCTCTATTGATGCCCTGGGAATCCAGAAATTGCCATGAGCCTAGGCTATCTTGCTGGCGACATTTGACCCATTGAGCTTCTCACTCTAGCCTACAGTGAGCACCAATAAGCAGCATGTGAGTAAGGCCATCCTAGACCAAGCAGCCCCGACACCACCTGCCCACTGACCAAAGGTGGATGAGTGAGCCCAGATGAGCCTAGCGGAACTGCTCTGCTGAGCCCAGTCCATACTGCTGTGTCAGAATCATTAGCTAGGGCTTCCCTGGTGGCACAGTGGTTGAGAGTCTGCCTGCCGATGCAGGGGACATGGGTTTGTGCCCCGGTCTGGGAAGATCCCACATGCCGCGGAGCGGCTGGGCCCGTGAGCCATGGCCGTTGAGCCTGCGCGTCTGGAGCACAAGGCCACAGCAGTGAGAGGCCTGCGTACCGCAAAAAAAAAAAAAAAAAAAAAAGAATCATTAGCTAATAAATGATTGTTGTTTTAAGCCGCTAAGTTTGGGGAGCGTTTATAACAGTAAAAAACGGGTAGGTCATAGGCTATAGTCTGCTTTTCCTGAAATATTTGTTTGTTTGATTCACAAAGTATTTTCAATAGGGAATCTGAGCATTGTTCTTTTTTTAGTCAAAGATGGAATCTACTCTTAACCTAATCGTGTAGAGAAAGTGGTGGGTTGAGATGGGGTGGGAGTGGTGGGAGATATGGGAGGACCAGCGAGAATTCTGTTGACCTAAAGATTTTTTAAAGTTATTTATAGATGTGGATAATCGATTACATGGTTGAATATCCAGATGACTGCATGACTGAAAACAATCACCAAAGACATGAACACACAGAAAATGTGCTGCATCTTTGGGTTTCTTTCAGAAGCATTTCCCACTAACAATAAGAGGCAGATTTAAACTTTCATTTATCAGGTTTTTAGGTGGGTTATTCCTGATACTAATAACTCTACTTTGCATAGCACATTTTAGTTTAAAAAACATTTTACATCCATTCCTTCATATATTTATAGGTAGCATTTCACACCTAGGATATTAGAGGTGTGTAAAACAGATGCATTTTATTTTATTTATTTATTTTTTGCGGTACGCGGGCCTCTCACTGCTGTGGCCTCTCCCGTTGCGGAGCACAGGCTCCGGACGTGCAGGCTCAGCGGCCATGGCTCACGGGCCCAGCCGCTCCGCGGCATGTGGGATCTTCCCGGACCGGGGCACGAACCCGTGTCCCCTGCATCGGCAGGCAGACTCTCAACCACTGCGCCACCAGGGAAGCCCCAACAGCTGCATTTTAGTTGGGGTTTCCAGAGAGAATCAAATTCCTTGCGTTCTGCTGCGGCAGTGCTGAGTGGGTGTGCAGGAGAAGGGGAGCAGGGTTAAGAGAGGAAGGTGGATCCCCTTCCTTCCTGTCCTCCGCCTCCCGGGGGCGGGGAAGTGAGGTGCTCTCCCTTCATGGTTTGCAGAAGACCGCTTGAAGCGTTCTCAGACAGCTCTAGTTTGAAAGACTAATATCAAACACACCGTTTCCTTTGTCTACTTTCCTTGGTGCAATAGCATCTCAAGGAAATGTTATTTATTTATTTTTAGGAACATTTCTGGATTTCCTTCACAAGAGTTCACTTGAAGCTACTATATTATGAAAGAAGGAGTATAACCTTTGCTGCTGCTTTACTTCAAGTTTCCTTTTGAATTTTCTGTTTTCTGAGCCGAGAGAAAGGAAGGGATGCCCTTTCCCTTTCTAACAGGTCAGGCAGGGCAGAGGACTGAAAATGGAATCTTTGGAGTTCATCACAGCCTTGAACTTCTTCTGTCAGGCACCCCCTCCTTTCATTTCGCGCTGGCTTTCTTCCTTGCTTTGCTTCTCATCTTCTTTGTCCTGCTAGTAGAAAGGTGCCTTTTGTGTTTCTCCATTCTCTTGGGGAATATACATATTCCTTGTTTATCCCTCCTCATAAAAGGAGTCTCTAATAAATGTTCCGAAATGCCAGCCAAAGAAGAGACTTTTAATCCTGATTCCTGGGTTGGTGGGGTTTTTTCCCAAATAAGCTTTGGACACATACTCCTTCAGGAAGCTCAGGAGCCTTGTCCTCCTGCAGACCTGCAGGCCCTCTGAGGCCGACTGGGCGACTGATGAACTGACTGACCCACTGACTTAGCAGGTAGCCCTATGGAAGTGCTATCGCAGTGTTAATTAACAGGTAGAACAGTTTTACTCACAATCCCATTACCCCACAAGTTAAACAATGTCCATCTTCCATGGTGCTCCGTAATGGTGGTGTTTCAGCACTAGGTATGGTTAAAGTGATCAAATATATACATACCCGTGTGTGTGTGTATGTGTACATACATATATATGTTATATATGTGTATATTTTATATGCATATGCATCCACTTTTTTATATGTAAGGAACTAATGCTCTTAGAAAGTTTGATGTAGGTTTGAACTTACAAATAGCCATTTTCATTTAAAGATTCCCCTTCTTTCACTAGAAACCTTTTACATTTTATTGCTTCCTCACCACCCACCCGCGCTCCCATCTAGGAAAGATAGATTGGGTCAGTGTTAAAATAACAGAAAATTCCTTTTATAGGCATCCTAGGCAACATTCCATTGTCAATATCAGTATTAGGCAACAGTCAAAAACTTCAAATGCTTCTCTGGAAGTTGTCTATTTCAGCCTCCTGATTCCACTGAGTAATTCCTTCATTCACCTTCCAAATATTTGGCACAAGGTTGTTTTTCAGGGCATAAGTTATGACCATTAAGCAAATTTATTCAAGCAAAAATGTGCAGCAAAACTGGTTTAACACTTTCTAAAGTTCAGTGTCTCTTTTTTAAGGCAGCCGCTCCTCTCAACAAAAATAGAATTTAGGGAGCGCCAACCAGAGCATCCTGCTGACTGAATCATCTTTACAAATAGTTGTTCTATTTTCAAAGTAAGAATATATTTTTTCAAATCATGTTTAGACATTATGTAGCATAAAGGCGTGAATAGAAAGATTAATCGCCGTGTTTGTCTTATTAGTAACACAGGCTGAGATTAATAATCTGCTCAGAAAATTATTTCTCCTGCCACACACAGAATTTTATTTTGTGTATTTCAGCATTGCTATCTTATGGTCCCAACAGTTCACTGTATTTATATTAAGATTCTTTGCCTCTTTCCAGAGCCTGAAATGTTTGTTTTAACACATACTCTTCAAAGACTTCAGTGTGAAAAGCAGAATGTATTTTAGAAAACTTATTATGTATTTTCCAGAGTTATTTACTAAAAAATGTTTTCTATTGAATCTGTGTATATGAGTGGTCCTCAACCAGGGGCAGTTTTCCCCACCAGGGGGGACATTTGGCACATCTGAAAGACGTTTGTCGTTCTCACAACTGTCATCTAGTGAGTAAAGGCCAGGGGTGTTGCAAAACATTCTACGATGCCCAGGACAGCCTCCCACAGAACAGAATTACCTGGCCCCAAATTTCAATAGTGCCGAGGCTCAGGGACCCTGGTATAGAATATCTTGGTTGTGTATCATGACACTACATTTTATTCCATCCAATAGAGAATTCCGCCCATAATAATACCAGAACGACTACCAGTGGTCTTTGGATTTATGATCCTTTTGCTCTGAGTATACAACATCTCTTTCTGCGTGTGTCTAGTCGGGGAGCTGACCACCAGTTGGAGTGGGAGACTCTAGCTCATATTACTTATGGCTCAAAAAGCTCAGTATGATGAAAGGGAATTTGGTGCTTTCCTTGTTAGTCATGGCAACTTTCCTGACTGCCTACGGAGAAATGAAGCAAGGAAATGTCTTCAGTTGATATTATGGGAAAGGAATTTGATACTTAAGAAAAAATACTTATTATTTACTCCACCACTGGTTTGCACCATGACCTTGGGGAGCTCCCTGGCTTGAAAACATTATGACTCATAAATTCTTGATGATCTGTCACATGTTGAGAGCATGTGGTCTTGCCTCTATCAGTTTCTTGTTCTAATTCATTTTTTAAAAACAGCTATGAATTCTTGACATATATAATATATATTTTAGCCTACCTTTTCCCTCTACCAACAGGGAAGGTTTGATTAGAAGAGGAACCCCAAATTCTATTAATCCTACTGCTTTCTCCAGCAAATCCTGTTTCTACTACTTATACTTCCTTCTCACCTTTAAGGCCCTACAGAAGAAGTAATTTTCTTAAGGTATAGTCAGGGGAGGGTCCCATGGGGATGTAACTATTCAAGTATTTCTCATTTTTAAAAATAGTAAATAGAACTTACAAATATGAACTTATCAATTTATTAATCATTTATTGTCATGAACACCAAAATTTCAAGGCAACAGCTATTCAGCTTTCTAAATCTAAAACCAAAGTGTTTTATACTTTGCGCCAAGAGTAATCTCAAGTATGGCATTCAGGTGTATTTTAAGTCACTATGAGTATAACACAGTGGAGAAACCAGGCAGTGACCTGGGACAGATCGGTTTATCTCTCTAAACTTTATTTGTAAATTGGAAATAATAATCATACTTTACACAGTTGTTGTGAGTTGAAAAAAGTTAGAAGTCTTCATATCAAAACTATCTGCTCAGTGTTAAATAGGTGGATGAACAACAACAACAAAAACCACCCCTGGATCCAAATTGATGAACGATGTCAGAATTCCAAAGAACTAATAGAAAAGTCTAAAAACTTCCCAAGAGAGGAAGAAAAACTGGCCACATGCCAAGGGATGAAAATCAAATTGGTATCAGACTTTCCAGTAGCAACAGGAGACTCTAAAAGGCAAGGTGGCAAAGCATTCAAAGTTCTGATGAAAATTGACTGTGGTCCTTGAATTATATACCCAGCCAAATAATCAGTAAAGCACAAGGATAAAATAGAAACGTTTCCTATTATGCAATGACACAAAAAATACACTACTCATACATCCCATATGAAAATATTATCTGAGGGGTTACTTAAGACATCAAGGAATTTTCAAAAGAGAATAACGTGAGCCATAAGACAGAATAACAATGAAGTGTGACCTAGGAGAGGTTGAGCAAGGCTGGAGGCAAATTTGAAAAGAATCAAATCGTTATTAATTGGACATTCTCTTTGGAGCAGCAAAAATTAGTGGCACAGGATCGTATTACTCTTTTACTGATCCCTTTGTGAATAGCATTTATATAATCATAATACTTGCTCTTTTAGAATAAATATCTAACAAAGTATGTAAGACTTAATTAAAGGTTACTATTTGGCAATAAAAGATAACATGACTAATCAAAAGATAGTCATGAAATAGTACATTTAAGCAAGATAGTGTGTTTAAGCAAAAGTCTTAATTTTTTATGATAGAAATCAATAGATACTGTCTGAAATAGGTAATTCAAGAAATATAGAATTACATAACTTGATACAGATCTCCTTTAACTATTACTGTTAATATTTTCCTGGAGGCATTAAACAGTGCAATTTGATATGACAAATATATTAGAGGTGTGAATAGGAAAGGAGGTCTAAGAACTATCAGTATTTGTAGATCTCATGTTTATCTAATTGTAAAACCCCAGAGAATCTTCTAAGAAAAAAAAAAACCATTGCAAACAATAAATTAGCTCAGTAAGTTAGTAGAAAATATCAGAAATCAATTGCCTTAATAAAGTATAAAAATGACAAAGTGTAAAGTATAAATATTTATAAAAATAACAGAAGTCAAATTACCAAGAAACTTAACTATAAATATGTATAATCTTTATGAGGAAATTTTAAAATAATTCCTGATGGATACAAAAGTGAAAACAAAGACTTAATGTGTTAAGTTAGAAGACTCAACATCGTGATGTCAATTCCACCAAAGTTAATTTACAGATATAAAATGATACAAATAAAAATGACATCCGGCCAGAAAAATTCTGATAAATAAGAGCAGTTATTGTTCATGCTAAGTATTAAAGTACAGTATAAAACTTCAATAATTAAAACAGTGTGGTGGGGCTTCCCTGGTGGCGCAGTGGTTGAGAGTCCACCTGCCGACGCAGGGGATGCGGGTTTGTGCCCCGGTCCGGGAAGATCCCACATGCCGCGGAGCGGCTGGGCCCGTGAGCCATGGCCGCTGAGCCTGCGCGTCAGGAGCCTGTGCTCCACAACGGGAGAGGCCACAACAGTGAGGGGCCCGCGTACCTCAAAATATAAAAAAAAAAAAACAGTGTGGTGGTCTGGTGTGAATACGGAATGACAAAATGAAAAGAACAGAGACTCATACATCGTGCAAAATGCATCCTAAAATTAGTACATGGTAAAGATGCTATTTCAAATGAATGGAGTAAGGGAGGACTTTTTAACAAATGTTTTGGGGACAACTCAGTAGCCATATGAAATGATACAGAGAATCTGTATCTTTCACTGTATTCCAGATAACTCCAAAAAGGTGGTCTTGAAGTGAAAGGTTAAAAAGAAGAATCATCCATTAAAGTACTAAAAGAAAATATAGACAGTATCCTTTATAACCCTGGAACTCAGAAGCCCTTTCTAACTATGACTCAAAATACAGGCACCATAAAAAAGATAAATAATTTCAACTCTAAAAATAGTATTTTTTCAGTGTAAAAAAGTGGTAAGCAAAGTCACAAGACAAATGACAAACTGGCACAAATATTTCTAAATCATTTCACAAACAGCTAATCTCCCACGTATATAAGGAGTTCCTAGATGGCTGTAAGAAAACAGTCATCAGTAGAAAAATGGCCAGAGGATATCAATAGGAAGGTTGCAGAAAAATAAAAAAGCCTTTAAACATGAACCGTTTCTTAGCCTCACTAGTAATAAGAGAAATGCATATTCCAAGAATACTAAGTTATCAGTTTTCATCTAGCAGATTAGCAAAAATCTGAAATCCATGGTAACTATGTGAAATGACAGAAACTCTTTTATTGCCAGTGAGGAGAATAAATTCAGCATAGAATTACCATATGACCTAGCAATTCCACTTCTGCGCGTATGCCATAAAGAATTAAAAGCAGGATCTCGAACAGTGATTTGTGCACCAGTGCTCACAGCAGCCTTATTCACAGTAGCCAAAAGGTGGAAACAACCCAGAGTCCACTGATGGATAAATGGGTAAATAAAATGTGGTATATTCTCACAGTAGAAATTTATTCAGTCTTAAAAAGGAATGAAATTCTGACACAGCTGCAACCTGAATGAACCTTAAAAATATTATGCTAACTGAAATAAGCCAGACACAAAGGGACATGATTCCATGTCCACTTTGACGAAGTTTCTAAAATAGTCAAAAATTCATTGAGACACAAAGCAGAATAGGGACTGAGAAAGTTGCTAGGGCCTGAAGGGGAGGGGGGAATGGGGACTCATGGGTTAATGAACAGTTTCAGTTTGAGGTGACGAAAGAGTTCTGGAGATACGTGGTGCTGATGGTCGCAAAACAGCGTGAATGTGCTTAATGCCACAGACCTGCACACTTAGAATGGTAAATTCATGTCACATATATTCACCACAATGAAACATAGCTACCTGTAGAGCCAGGGAAAAGGATGCAGGGGTAAGAGTGACACTACTCAAAACAATGTGAGGGCTTCCCTGGTGGCGCAGTGGTTGAGAGTCCGCCTGCCGATGCAGGGGACACGGGTTCGTGCCCCGGTCCGGGAAGATCCCACATGCCGCGGAGCGGCTGGGCCCGTGAGCCATGGCCGCTGGGCCTGCGCGTCTGGAGCCTGTGCTCCGCAACGGGAGAGGCCACAACAGTGAGAGGCCCGCGTACTACAAAAAAAAAACAATAAAAACCCAATGTGAATGTGCTTAATGCCACAGACCTGCACACTTAGAATTGCAAATATATTCATCACAATAAAAAAATAGCTACCTATAGAGCCCGGGTAAAAGATGCAGGGGTAAGAGTGACACTACTCAAAATTATGCCTCTAGAACTATGTAAATATACTACCTAATTACCTAGGAAGATCAATAAATAAATTCATATGAAAGATCTGGAATTTCCCCTTGGATCACTTTTGTAATTTGCTTTATTTCTATATGCAAATATTACTTCATTCTGTTTCAATATTTTAAAAGCACCTTCATCAATTGTAGATTGATTAAACGTCCACACACCAGAACACTAAGCAGAAACAGTTAAGAATAAGGTAGATCTATATTTCCCTCATTTCAATGTATAGACTTACCGGTTCTGGCCTCCAGAGAAGTGCTCTCAATTCTGGTCTTTGTGGGGCTGGTTAATTAAATGCTATGCACCTACCCTACAGTCTCAATCATCTACTGGGGAAAAGAGAAGGGAAAGCTGACCGCTTCATTTACTGTATGCCTCATGCTCCAAGATTGCTTGTCAAAGCAACTCTGCCTTGAGCATGATGGTGTCCTTGCTCAGCCATTAACAAATCAATCCCTCCTTTCCTCGGGTTGTTTTCCCTTGTGTGGGTAGCTCCCCTGGTAGGAAAGCTGAGGCCCAGAGAGAGTGACAGCAGGAATAGGGTTCCAAATTTCACCTCTACCCCCAACTCTATCTTCAGCTACCCAGCCTCCACCTGAACAAATCTGTTGCAGTCAGGCATCCCACTTTTGGGATACCCATTCCACTGACCAACAGCTCCACTGGCCAGAAGATACTTACAAAGTTTGGAAATTTGCTTCTTAGTAATTTCCACCCATTGGTCCTGTTTTTATTTCCAGGAATCAGAAAACAAAAACATAATTTCTCTTTTGTATGATATCATTTAAGACATTTAAAAACCATTAATATATCCCTTCCAACAACATGTCTCTTCTCTAGGCCTTGAGAAGGCTTCTCCATGGGACCGTATTTTTCAGTGGCTAGAATTCCAGTAACTCCTGAATCCCACAAGCTCTCCTTTCTCAGCATGCATTGGGTCTGTAGCCCATTTCCACGGATATACCTTTGATTCCCCGCTTACCTCGTACATATCTTTTACCTTCTTTAGAGATCAGATAGAAATGTAGGCCCAACTAAAACATGTCTGTGTAAAAGCTGGTGTGGTAGGTGTCTTTAAAATGGTTCCCAGTTGTACTCATGCCCTGTATAATCCCTTCCCCTTGACTGTGGGCTGGACCTAGTGACTTGCTTCTAATGAATAAAGCAAGAGTGATGGGTTGCACTTCCAAGATTAGGTGTAAAAAACTATGGGCTTCCCTGGTGGCGCAGTGGTTGAGAGTCCGCCTGCTGATGCAGGGGACATGGGTTCGTGCCCCAGTCCAGGAAGATCCCACATGACGCGGAGCGGTGAGCCGGTGAGCCATGGCCGCTGAGCCTGCGCGTCCGGAGCCTGTGCTCCGCAACGGGAGAGGCCACAACAGTGAGAGGCCCGTGTACCGCAAAAAAACAAAAAAAACAAAAAAACAAAAAAAAAACTATGACTTCCGTCTCCTGGCTTTCTCTTTCAGGCCCTGATAGTTCCAGCTCCCATGTGAGCTGCCCTGATGGAGAGACCCACATACCAAGAAGTGAGGGTATCTCTATCCAGCAGCCAGCAAGGAACTGAATCCTTCCAACAAGCACGTAAGTGACCTTGAGAGCAAATCCTTCCCGGTCAAGCCTTGAGGTGACAACAGCCCCAGCTGCCCCTTGATTGCAGCCGGAGCAGAAAACCCAGCTAAGCTATGGACCAGGATTTCCTGGCCCACAGACACTGTGAATTAATAATGTTGTTTTAGGCCACAAAATTTGGGGGTAATTTGTTGTGCAGCAATAGATAACTAATATTGCCAAGGATGAGGGCAAATAGTAAAGAACTAACCATGACCCACCTGAGCCATTAGATTCCTAAGCATAGCCAGGTGAATGAACTTTTCCTGATTCTTTCTTAGGGTTATATTTTCCTGACACATAGAAATTAGCTTCATGAAATTTATTCCAAGAGTGAGAGTTACTTTAGATTATCTTGATGTCACTATTTTGAAGAAAGACAAGAATTCTAATTACTGGTATTGCTTTAAAATTTCTCCAGAGGGAATTCCCTGGTGGTCCAGTGGTTAGGACTCCGTGCGCCCACTGCCCAGGGCCTGGGCTCAATCCCTGGTCAGGGAACTAAGATCTCACAAGCTGTGTGTCGCGGCCAAAAGAATTTTTTTTTTCCAGATAACAGGGACCTAAGTACTTGGATGTTCTCTCTGAAGAAAACAATATTATGTTGGTAGTAAGACATTGCAGACTAAGATTGTATAGCAATTTCAAATTTCTTTTAAATAACTTGGCATTGCTTTGATGTCATTATGAAAAATAAGTTAGTATTAAGATAATTTCTGAATACCACACCAAAAAATGAAGGAAAAAACTTAAAGTCAGAATTATTATAGATGATGATGCTGCTCTTAAAAATTGCAGATTCCCATCATCCATTCATGACTAAATCCTTCTTACAAGTTTCCTACTAACTGATCTTTTAGCCTGTTTTTGACCATCCCCAGTAAACAATGACTCAGTTTTTATTATATTGACTGAAACTGTTTCTTCCTTCATGTAAGGAAAATTTTTCTAAGGGTCAATGAGATTTCTGGATGTATTTCATTTCATAAAGATTAGGATGGAAGGGGGGCCAATACTACCTAGTAATTTACAGATGACTTGTATCTTTTTTATATAAAACTCTTATTTTTAATAACAAAATACAAAATGACTTTTATTTTTAACAACGCTCCATCTTCGCCTCCCCCAGCAGACCCTGGCAACTGCCATTCTACTTGCTTCAGACACCTTATATAAATGGAATCAGTGTCTTTTTGTACCTGCCTTATTTCACTTGCATCGTGTCCTCAAAGTTCATCCAATATGTAGTACATGATGGGATTTTATTCCATTTTAAAGGCTGAATAGTATTCTGTAGTATTTATACACCACGTTTTATTTATTCATTTATCTGTCAATAGATATTTAAGTTGTTTCCACCTCTTGGCTGTTGTGAAAAATGCTGCATTGAAAATGGGTATGGAAATATCTCTTCAAGATCCTGCTTTCAGTTCTTTTAAGTGTACACCCAGAAGTGGGATTTTGGGTCATATGGTAATTCTATGTTTAAGTTTTTGAGGAACTAACACACTGTTTTCCATAGCGGCTGCACCGTTTTGCTTTCCCACCAACAGTGCACGAGCGTTCTAATGTCTCCACATCCTCACCAACACTTGTTATTTTCCTTTTTTATATATATAATCTTCCTGATGATTGTGAGGTGATATCAGTGTGGTTTTGATTTGCATTTCTCTAATGGTTAGTGATGCTGGACGTCTTTTTATATGCTGTTGGCCACTTGAATATCTTCTTTGGAGAAATATCTATTCAAGTCCTTTGCCAATTTGTTAATCAGGTTGATTTGTTGTTGTTGTTTTTTGCGGTACGCGGGCCTCTCACTGTTGTGGCCTCTCCCGTTGCGGAGCACAGGCTCCGGACGCACAGGCTCAGCGGCCATGGCTCACGGGCCCAGCCGTTCCACAGCATATGGGATCTTCCCGGACCGGGACACGATCCCGCGTCCCCTGCATCGGCAGGCGGACTCTCAAACACTGCGCCACCAGGGAAGCCCTGTTGTTGTTTTTTGAGCAGTGGGAGTTCTTTATATATTCTGGGTATTAACTCCTTATCAGGTATTTGAAGATTTGCAAATATTTTCTCCTGTTTTATAGATAGACTTTTCACTCTGTTGATTATTCCCTTTGATGTGCAGAAGATTTCGTGGATATGACACCAAAAGCACAGACACCAAAAGCAAAAAAAAGTCTATAGATGACTTTACTATCCATCTTCTCCCTCTCTCTCTGTCCCTGTCTCCCTCTCTCTCTCACACTCACACACACACACACACACACACTCACACACTCATCCATGGTTATCATGGTTACGACACCCTCTAGCATCTAAACAGCTAGCTGATTTGCAACTCTCTTTCTTCACTGCTATCAACTGAGAAATTGGGGTTCTCTGGGGTCAGATTTGGAGACCGTTCCTAGAGATTTGTCTGGTTCTAGTTATTTTTGCCTAATCTCTTGTGTCCATTGCATGCATCCAGAAGCATTTTCTCTCAGCCTGTGGCATAAAACTGTTTCTAATTATCTGAACTGCAGTAACAAATATATGTCTCCATGTTTTAAGTACAAAACACCTTCCTATTTTACTGGTGTCAAGAGACCTATTCACTAATACTGAAATTATAATGCAGTTGAAAAAAACAACAAAGTGAATTTTTGGTTCTTTTAAAACTCTTTCTGTTAGAGCACTGGCCGCAGCAAATTTTTGTTAACATTTAAAGTAATCTCTTTCTAAAAACTCTATGCTAAAATGAATTATCTCTCTACGATATTCATCTAAATTTATCAAACATACCAAAATATGTAACTTCAGCAACAAATGCTGTGTTCCAGTTGCTGAATCCTGAGATTTAGTCGTTTGTTATCATGTAGTAGTAATACATAAAGGGGTTTACCAGGATCTTCTCAGGACGTGCCCCCCACTTATCCACACACTGAGCCCTTTCTTCCCCCACCCCCTCTCTTGTTTTATAACTCCCTATCTAGGAACTTTCTGTTAATTCAGTCCCATTCCTCACTTTTATGGGGCCAAAGAGTACAAACAGAAATTTATATACAGATTGACTAAACACTTAAAATTTTAAATCAAGCTAGCACAAAAAACTATTACATAAAATTATATGTCCAATCCTCATTATTTACAAAGTCTGTACTTGCTAATTTGCCTACTGTTTAAAATTTATTTGTAACCCCAAATCAGTGCTCAGAATGCTTTCACAGTCATTTATGGACACACACAGAGAGGCAAAAAATTTGAGTTGCCTGACATGTGCATTCCCAGCTGAGCTTGAACAAGGTGAGACTCTGCCATCTTGTTTCAGCTCTCATACTGTAAACAGGTGTTCTTTTCATGGTTTATTTAATGCCATGTTTTTTCACATTTTTATGCTTTCTGTTGATAATTTCACTATTTAAAATGGCTTTCAAGCATAGTGCTAAAGTGCTATCTGTTGTTCTAAGTGCAAGAAGGCTGCGATGGGCCTCAACTACGTGTGTTTGATGAACTTCATTCAGGCATGAGTTGTAAGGGTGTCGACAATAAGTTCAATGCTAATGAATCAATAATATATAGTAAATAAAGTGTCTTTAAACAGAAACACACATAAAGCAAGGTTATGTATCAGTTGGTTGATGAAAATGTTGTGACCAGAGGCTCACAGAAACCTAACCATCTATTTCCCCTAGGGCAATAGTTTGGTGTTCACTAAGTCAGTGTCCTAGGGGACTTCATAGAATTAAAAAACTACCACGAATAATGAGAATTGACCGTACTAGCCTTCTACCTTAACAAATATACATTCATAAAGACAAAATAAGAGAAGATGTGCAAAGTGATGGTTTTTACATGGCTAAACATTATCATCTAAAATATCAAAAGAAATATGAAAGAAAATGAATTTCATATTACTGTGGATGTCTTGGTATTGTACAGTTAGGTTGGTAATGTTTGGATGAGCAATAAAGACATATATAATTTATGCATTATTATATATGTATTCTATATATATTTTTTGGCTTCATTTCAGCAAAGACACTAATAATGTTGTTACAGTAACAGCTTTTATATAATTTGTTCTATGGTCAGGAATAAACCGAAGGATTTAAAAGTGATTAAAATGTACTAAAAATGAAATATGTGCAATGTATGCAAAATAGCAATGTGTTTTTATCTGAAAGCAAATTGAAATAAATGTTTAAGTTGAAACATTAAAATTATTTTCATATATTTTATTTTTCTTCTAAAATAGTTAAAATTATCTGTCAAAATTAAAAGAAGGGAAGTTATGATTTATAAAACCAAAATGTAAAATAAAAATTATTTAAATAGAAATTATGATTAATCAATATCACATTTTAATAAAAAGTATTTAAATAAAATTGACCTTTTAAATGTAGTAAGTACTTTTATAAAAACTACTTAGAATTAATTCTAGCTTTCAATATCCATCTAAGTTGCTGAAACTAACACAACATTGTAAATTGACTACACTTCACAAAAAATGGTTAAAAAAAAATCCATCTAATTTGCCAACAGAGCACCCCGCATCCAGATTGCCCTGGTTGATAGCGCCCAGGTTACATCTAGACCTATATATAAATTTATACCTATTTACATATAAATAAATATGAATTGTTTAACATAGAAAAGTGTCTCATAGCCTCTGTGTGCAACTGTTGAAAAGGCTTTGCTAATTCCTGAGTACCTCCAGAACCTGAGTACCTGAGTACCTCCTGAGTACCTCCAGAACCACAAATTGGAGCAGAAGTAAGAAAACGGATACTAGGCAGCCCTGGGAAACAGTTTTGTTGTGCAAGAATAGAAGAATTTGACAGGTTCATTAATTTGTCTTTTCTCTCCCCCAAATGATTCCAGCACTTAAACTCTCCCTACAGAGAAAAGCAGTATTTGTCGATAGAAGGGATGGAACCCCCAAAGCTCCACAGCACTCAGATACACACACCTACTGTTTCAAGGACATGGGACAGAGCTGTTGAGAAGCGTTTGCCTGAGGCACGGGCAGTGTCGGTCATGGAAAGGGATATTTAGGGTTATGAGTCGAGCTGCGGGGAGAGCGGCTATACTGCGGAGCAAAGTCCCCACAACCGGTCCTGATCTAACTGGAGCAGGGCACACATTCGGCCATTGTCTGGACACAGCTGCACAGACATCTGATGTCAGTGGGCCTGGCTCACTACGTCTATGGTACCCGCCTGATTAGGCTACAGTCCTGGTCTGGATTAAACCTTTTCTCCTGCTTGAAGCTGAGTTTCCTGCTTTCAGCAATGCAGAAGACACTTGCTGCCTTGAATACAGAGTTAGGTGATACATATCATGAAATGCTTCACATTGCCCATATGATTCTTGGAGGGCATCTAACCATGGATTGGTTCCTGCTCCACTGACCAAGATCCATTGCCTCTTCCAACCTTCTTCTGACTTAAAGCAACACTTTTCTTTTTTGTAACTGACTTTCTTATTCCACCTTGGACAAGCAATTCTTCTTTGTTTTCCAAAATTTAGCAGCGTGTGCTCTCCTAGGACTAAGCATATGAATGACAACAAGAATGGCAACAGTGAGGTCTAGCATTTATCAAATTCTTACTAAGTGTCAGGCATGGTTCCAAGCACTTTAAATGTGTGAACCAATTTGTCCTCACAGCAAGCCTAGGAGGTGGGTACAGTTTTCCTGGTCAGTTTTACTGAAGAAGAAGAAACTGAGGCACAAGATGTTAAATAACCTGCCAAAGTAAGGTCACGCAGGCAGTCTGACTCTAGTTCAAGTTATTATCCAGTTCACTATGTGATACTACAGGAGATGGAGAAATGGTGCTTTTTACATGCCCTGGGCATGCTTGACTTATTTCACAGGAAAAAACAGATATTTTTGCAAATGGGTTGAAAATGATATGTATAAGAAAAAGCATTGTTTATGTTCACTCGTTGCTTTTTTTTCTGGAAGATGATGCTGTTACTGATGCCATTAATACCAGAACTACCTACTCTCTAGCACCCATTTTCCCAGGGGACCTCATGTGCTCATAGAGACAAGTGGACAGAGGAAAGAGAGAAGAACCCCAGGCAGTTCCAAGCAATCATTGGCCAAAAATCTGCAAAGAACCCACAAACTTCAGGGATATGTTTGCAGTGCCCCCAAGTTTCACAGCCCACGGGGCAGGAAACAGTTAAATCATTTCCCCCCAAGGTCACCTTGAATGTCACTGGAGAAGTTGGGCACAGAGCCCAGGCCTCTGGATCCTCTCGCTGAGTTTCAGGAAGCAAACCACACTCTGACGTTTAATTGGTGAGACAGTTTGTTTGTGTTTAGCCTTCCCTTGCAATATTTGCAGCCCAAACACTATAGCAAGAGTCAGTGCTTGAAAAAACTGCAAAGAAAATCTGATCTGAAGTCAAAGTGCCAGCCCTGAATGCAGGAAGAATAAAGTTAAATCTAGCCAGGTTCAATAAATGATGCCATAAAATAGCATCTTTAAGGTTTTCTTTGCCTAATCACAAACTTAACACAGGTCAAATGACGTTAAGTTAGATGCCTTCATCATAAGAAGATTCTTGATCTTCAGCTTTCTTGTTTCAAGGAATATTTGATGCAACCAAATTTTTGGATATCTCTGAGAATTTGTTGCAGTGGGATTTGGCCTATACTCTAATGGGATACCACCATACATCTTAAAGAGTTGAAGGTGTACCGTAGAAAGAAGACCTGCTATTAATAGGACGGAGAGCTACATGGTCTACTTTCCACAAGTCTGATTGCTGGACCAAGTATAAAGCAAGAGAACTGTCATGAAGAATTGCCGTTATAAGACTGCATCTGGTTCAGCTTCTCTGTGACTGTGGAAGGGCCTACATCTTACTAGTTCTGGGTTGAAAACAGACTGAAAAAAGTTTACAAATTTAGAAGTAGCTTAATTTCCCCTTCTTCCTATAGCTCCCCCCATCTTTACCTTGAAAGATGATCCCATCAGTACAGTTTTCAGAAGGGCTTCATTTTGGTGGTCTCACTCTTCACTGGCCATGTAGGCCTCTTTGCCTTCATAGCAAGGGTCCATCTTATGCACCATCAAGACCACAGGAAGATTCCTGGAGGTACCAGGAGGCTTTGCTTCTGGCTCACAGTGGAGTCTTGCCTTGCTTCCCTTTGCTGTCACACAGACCATCTGCCGGGTTCCTGACTCCTTACATCCCAGGGACCTTGCCTGGGTCCTTCATCACTGACATACTGGCCTTTGGAACCCAGGATATGCCTCCCTTGGTCTGTGAAAACTGCCTTTATCAACCCAATTCCTGAAAGCCTCCGGCAGACTTACCTAATTCAGAGTGAATGCATCTTGTATACATGAAGTGCCAGACTGGGTCCCTCCTGCTTTATCCTGTCCAGTTACTTGACACAGTATAGTAATGTTAAGTAGGAACCACACCCATACAAGGCTGTAACTGAAAACTCTGCAGTGGGCTCAGCAAACCCTTTTCAACATGTGATGCCCATTCTATACCAGGTTTGCTTGCCTGATGCCACAGTGCTCACCAATTCGTTGTCCCATTAAATTGAAGTCATGCTTTAGACTGTCCTCCCAGAATTCTTTTATAGTCCTCATAGAGATTGTTTCAGTGGCCTTTGGTTCTTCCTAATTTGATTCTCTACGTACTCTCAGTTTAATGCAGAAGTAAGTCTGTAAGTCTCGGTGAAGAAGAACACAGTGTGCTTCTCACTTGGGTTTTCTACCAACAACACAGCCTGGAAAATTTGCTGCTCAAAAGTAACAGAATAAGATAATAGCTTTGTGTTTTCTATTAGCCGTGGGACTCTCACCTTTTATTAAACAAGACACCTAGATTGTTCACTCTGGGAATCTCTCCCTCGTTTCTTTCTTTCTTTTCTTTTTTTTCTATCTTCTTCACTCCCTTTCTTCCTTCTCTCCTTTCTTTGCACAAATTGAAAGACAGCTCTGAGTCAGGCACTGAGAAAGCTGTCAATCATATTAGGCAATGACTGCCATGCTAGAAGTAAGCACATGGCTATATTTTGAAAGACCTCATCATACCTTTTAAGGTAAAAAATAAAAATGTTAATTTTATAACAATAAAGTATAACTACCTATTGAAATCATCATAAATAATTTATTATCTTAAATAATTTGCATTCTCTGTTATGTACATCTATGTATTATGTTCACAGGCTGCTTGAATTAAAAGCTGTTATATCATATGCCAATCTGTTGCTAGGTAACAACTAAAAGTAATACACTCATGTACACATATCTCTATATATGTGTGTGTGTGTGTCCTAATATTTATATAATCATGTCCACGTATCTCTATCTATATATCTATCTACAGATGCGTGTGTGTTTACCCTAATACTCAGGAAGGGGTCAAACTATCTCATACATATATAGAGAGATTAATACAAATAAGTAAATATATAATATGTTCCTTTGAAGGTCGCTACCATGGCCTCAGAAATCATTTAAACGATTCAGTTGAGGGTAATATGCTATTTATTAGATGGCTCACAATTCTAAGAGCACATCCAAGGTGCACTTGCAGGTAATCAGACGTTCTGGATGACTCTCTCAAGGTCTTTTCGTGGTATGTGGAGACACTTTCTGGATGATGAAATATGAGACTTAAGTCTACTGTGTTTGTAATCAATATACCCAGCAAAAGAATTTTTATATACATATATAGTTTATTTGTATTTATATTTATACATATGTGTGTGTTTAGTGGTTTTTATTTTATTGTTACTGCATGAAGTTTAGAGGTATATCCATAACAAGTCATTGACCGGCCTAAATAACATTGTAACTTCCAGCCAGAAGACAATCCTTTCATTTTCTGAACTCATTTATTTGTTTTTCTTCAATGTACTTTCCCCTTTTTTGGATGTTAAGCTGCATCTCTGCTGATAATAGCAAACTGAAATACATTATTTTAAAAATCTTAACATCTAGCCAACATTGAAAATATTTAGCTATTCTATCTGAAATGTACTTAAAACAATTTAAGAAAATTTTTAATAATCTAGCAATTTTAGTACTTCATGATGTCTAATTTTATATTTCATTCAATAAATAGAAATAATTATCTGAGAGTATTCTTAAAGTTAAAAAGAATCTGGTGGCCAGGACAGGGTGAGCAAGGAAGTGTGTGATGGGAGCTGTCACCTGGGCTAGATTACATGCCACCTTGTAGGTCTTTATAAGGACTTTGGTTTTTATGCTGAGAGAGCTGAATGGTTTTGTCTGAGCTTCAAACAAAAGTTGGTTGATCCAGGGCTTCCCTGGTGGTGCAGTGGTTGAGAGTCCACCTGCTGATGCAGGGGACACGGGTTCGTGCCCCGGTCCGGGAAGATCCCACATGCCGCAGAGCGGCTGGGCCCGTGAGCCATGGCCACTGAGCCTGCGCATCCGGAGCCTGTGCTCCGCAACGGGAGAAGCCGCAGCAGTGAGAGGCCCGCGTACCGCAAAAAAAAAAAAAAAAAAAAAAGTCGTTTGATCTGAAGGCAATGGTTAATTTACCTTTTGTCCAAGTTACTTTAGATTGGTCTGAGTATTCAGCTGATCCAAAGGATAGAGAATAATCAGTCTATGTTACAAGTGGCTAAAGACCCAAAAGTTGTAGTTCATGTCACAAATGAGGCAGTTAGCTCAGGTAGGTGGGAATAGATGATTCATTCAGCCAGGCATGTCTTTTGGCCCTTAAGTAGGCAGCCATCTTCCTTAGGCGTACAGTCTTCAGTCACAGTATCACACACTTCATTTCTCTCCTCTTTCTAGGCTAGGCAACCCCAGGTATACACAGTTATTTTCCCCTCCTCATGGACCCTGAACTTTACTCTTCTTAATGGAAGCTACATCTGAACCATCAAAGTCAAATTATACTCCTTCAGATGCAAAACGGATGCAGTCTCTTTCAGACTGTCCTCTAGAACAAAACAAAAGCTATCTCTTTTGGTGAGGTGAACATTTCTCCATCTACTTTAACTTTACTCATTACTACTAAATAAAAGCTGTTTGAACAGGATGTAGGGTCAGTGTTAGATTAATAAAATAGCACTAAGAGACCAATATGAAGGCATAGCAGCAAAGAATAGCCTCCTAGCTTTCCAGTGTTTCTTTTAATCCAACAAGGAATCTTTGCAGGGTATTAGCAGAAAAATGCCAAGCCTCTGTACAATGCTACCTTTTTATACCTGTCACTACATTTAACCCCTGTAATCCTGTGACTGGTCAGGATTTGTAGATCATTTATTCCAGCTTTCAGAAGATCAATACAGGTTGGTTTTGCAACAAAAAATATATAAGACAAGATGGGGTCTGATCTGGTGGCAACATCTCTGGAATAAGAGTCAGCAGACCTGTGCCCCAGCCCCTGCTCTGCTAAGAAATAGAATCCATCTTTCCTCCAAGAAAAGAGAGCATGATTGACCACCCTCCTTCCAAGTCCACAAAAATACGATCCAATCATTTGCCCTGGGTAGTCTAAGCTTCTATCCATACACTTTCAGGGAAAGCTTTGTACTTTAAGATACCAAAAGAGTTAGCTCTTAACTATTCCTGAGAGAGAGGTTATTTGTAAGGTGATTCTTAGTAAGGACGTATTTGGACACTAGAGCAGAATGGTGATTAATAGCCAAGAGACTCTCCAACTCCTCTCTGGGCAGCACAGAGGTTAGCGTAAGGCAGGCTGGTCTTGGCCTGTGTCCAAGAAGCTCATTCCTGTGAATCCTGAGAAAGACGTTGTTATAACAAAGTTATGGTATAGCAGAGACCCCACCATGAAGGGTGAATTCAAGGCTTCTTTTACGAGGAAAAGAGTTTAGGGAAATTTGCAAATCCTAAAATGTCTCCAAAAGGAGTGTACCCAGCAAAATATTTTGCAGTTCTTGCATTTTAGAAATACTGTGATTCTCTAAGGCAACCCATAATAGAATTCACTGAACAAGAGTTGCCCTGCTCCCCAGGGCTTAGCCTGATTGGACAGAACAGTTTAACTCAGGAATCCCACTTTGCAATTCAACAGAAAAGCACAGACACATGTCCTAAGAAATAAAGGAAGGACATGAGGAGATGCTCGGGTTCTCTCTTGTCTATCCTCAATGGTTTAGATATTTGGGTTTTTTAGCACAGCTTAATTTCATAAATAGCAGCCTCAGCAGGTTTGCCCAGTCATTCAAGAAGACTATTTACCTACTATGTCTCTCTCCAATTACAATGCGTTTCACATTAAATGTTTGATTGGATTACTAATTTGAAAACTCGCCACTTTAGAATCACCCAAAGCTTTCATTTCCTATCTAAAAGCCCTGAAAAACATCATAATTACCTCTGAACTGAGGGGGCAGGCTGCATCAGAGAATTTTGAAAATGTTTTTTCTCTGAACACAGGCAGCTCAGAAAGCCGAGCACCTGCAGATAGGTTCATGAAGCTCAGAATTGCTCGAGTTGTCAAGACCAACTGTTGAGAATTCCCGTGGAGTTAAGTAGGATGTGAATCCGGCTCTGAGTAAATATCATTACCCATGCTTTCTGACTTCCTGCTCTCGGGTTTTGGAGTGTGCGTGGGTTTTTTCCCCTTTAGCTCAACCGTTTGGTAGCAGTTGGGTTGGGGGTGGCTGGGAGTACTCTTTAAAATGGCTCTCTGGGTGGGCAGAGGCCCTGGTGTTTATTCCTGGAGCTCCCTGAGCCATGGAGTACTTTTTAGAAAATTCATCGCATTTTATTCGCGCTTGTGTACCAAGAAAGTAAGCAGTCGGCTTATGTTCTCAGAAAAAGAACTGTCACTGGTCACTTAGAGTGTCTCGTTTTGGTGTTTAACGGTCATGAGACATCGTAAAGAGGAAAAACAGCAAGAACATCCTGTGCTCTAAAGGCAGGTCCTCTTAGATCCAAACCTTCAAATACTTACTATTCTGAAGCACTGTATGAAGAACATTTTTAGTGTATTTTTAGTGTGGTTTAGTGTAAATGTCAACCTCTGGTTGAAGTGTATCCTACAAACAGAGAGTGCACATATTGTAAGTGTACAGTTCAATACATCTTCACAGAGTGACCACACCTGTGTAACCATAATTCCGATATCAAAAAATAGGACACACTCAGCACCCAGAAGCCCCTCTCATGCCCTCTCCCAGTCTAGACCCCAGGAGTAACCACTACCCTGACTTCTAACACCTGGTTTGTTTGTTTTCTTCTTGTTTCGAACTCTGTGCAAAAGCAATCAGACACTATGTACTCTTTTATATCTGGCTTTTTTCAAGTATGCTGAGATTTTACAAATATGTACTTATCACAGCCTTTTACATCATTATCTCGTTGACAAGGAAATCATTAATCTGCCCCAGTTTGCTCTCCTCAAAACGTGTCAAGTAAAAATACTCACGTTGGAAATAAATGTATACGTGGCTGCATTATATGCTTCAGCCTGCCAATGAGCACATCCGGTTTCTAACAGATGGGGAAAGGAACTTCACGGGGCCTTTTTAAAGGAGGAAGATAATATGAGCTTTGCTATGCAGCTACAAAAAAAGTTGATGGTGGGAGGCCAAGTTGGAGAATTCTGCTCTCTGAACTGAAGCATAAAGCTGGTGAAATGCACAAGAAAGTGAAATTTATTGGTTGAATGTTGATGTACCACAATGGAAAATGAGAACTTGATGTATAATTGCAGATAGTACTGTTTCCTCCCACTTTACATTGGTGTGTTCCCAGTAAACAGGCCCCTGCAGGTACTATCTTGCTTCCTGCCATCTGTAGTTGGCTTTATTAGACAAGTGACTTCCTTAGCCTCTGGTCAAGGAAAGGATAATAATGGTAATAGCAATAATACTACTAATAAAAAATCATCCTTCATGCCTGAGTTGAATGAAAACAGTACAACTTTGTCGCTAATGATAAAGCAAGGCAAAGGATTTAGAACAGAGTCATAACTGCAAGTTACAAAATAATTAAGTGTTATTGCTGTGTACAAAAATATTTAGGAGCCGACTTTACAGCCAGTAAGTTATGGGATTATCCCATCACATGCACATGAACCACATATGCAGTTGCAGACTTATTTGACCATGCATCAAGCCTAACAACTGAATTCCAAGAAAATCAAGCACTTGTTTGAAAAAAAAGTAATCAAATACGGATTATTTCAATAGCAGCCCAAGTTTCTTCCTGAGATCCCTGCCAGTGAAAGGCAGGGGATTTATGCCGCTCATTTTTGAGCAAGCCACATTTCTCTAATATGGCTGATTCCTCCCAGTCTAAACATTTTCTTTGAAAACGTGAAACCCTGCAATTAAATATTCCTCCCTGAAACGGGAGAGTTCACTGAACTGAGAACCAAGTACATCCCCCATAGAGAAGACTGTGATTGGAGGGAGTGGGTGTTGTCTGGTGGGAACACCCACTGATGGAATGAAAACAGGAAGATGTTGGAGGGGAGGGGAGGAGGAGAGAAAAAGGCATGTGCTAATGTGAGGAACTTCTGTATTCAAACGTACATTCAAGGCTGGTTGTATGTGTGTTTGTCCCTGAGACATGGAAATACTGCTAATACTCAAAATATTTTTTTTGGCAAAGATCACATTTAAATTAAATAAGCTTTGCTATTGACAGTATTTCTTTGAGTCATGTTTTGCCTTCTGAAGAAAGGAAAAAGCTTTACTAAGGAAAACAATAGGTTTACTAGGGACATGATTTGCCGGGTTGAAAAATGGCATCTAATATTTTGCAAACGTGATTTTTCCCTTCTTGAGAGTCTTATTTCCTTAGCATTTATCCATGATGTTTCACAGAGGGTCATGTTTGGGAGAGGTGCAGAAATGCGTTTCTTCCCCTGACCACTGCGTTGGTAATTCACTGGGATGAATGCTTGGAAAGAGGGTCTTGCTCACCAGCATGTAATAAGTCTCACAAAGATTATGTATTTGGGAGTGGAGGTGAGGGCATGCGGTAGGCACCTGTTTAGGTCACCTTCCCAAAATACTCTTTCATTACCTTGCCACATGGGCCTCAATTCCCCAAAATAGGGTAATTTAAGGCAAGCTATCTCCAGAATGACCCACTGTCAAAATATGTTCTTTTTTTCTCCCAATAGACATTTACCAGGCCTAAAAGCTGCCAGGTATCTATAGTGCTAGGTGTAGGGGAAAGGGAGAGAATGCAACAATTGAGTAAGTCACAGTCCCGAGCCTCTGGGATACCTTTTTTTCAGGGAATTGACATGATTTTGTGTTTTAGAGCAAACACCCTGGTGGCAACTTAAAGGCCAGATGGTAACCATGGAAAAGATTTAGAAAGCTATTGTGTGTAATAGTCCAGACATGTGAACATGAAGGCCTGACTTTGGTCAGTAATTATTGGGATGGAGGTAGGGTAAGGATTTGGGAACTATAGCCCACACTCTTCAGTATAGTAGCCACTAGCCACATGTGGCTGCTTAAATTTAAATAAATTAAAATTAAGTGACATTAAAATTTTAAGTAACATTAAAATTCCATAGTCACACTGAGCATATTTCAGGTGTTCAGTAGTCACACTTAGCTAGTGGCCACCTTATTGGACAGGAAAGATATAGGACATATCTACCTTTGTGGAAAGTTCTACTGGGCAATACTGTGTAGGCCTTTGTTCTTTCAAAAATCCATGATTAACTGTGAAGTTTGATGACATGAGAATTTGTACTGTTGCAGGGTCATGAATTTGAGCCATACTGTGGTTTGATATATGAGAGATAGTTACTTGGCTGTTGGTGAGCTACATTACCCCACCCCCTTCTCCAGAACTGCCATATCAGTGATATTGGTAGTTATCAAATTGTCCTGCATAACACATGTATTTATATACAAAGTTTTATCTATCATATAGTATTATATATCTACAGATCATCTATATCTATATGTAGATCTAGATCTAGATTATAGATTTAGATTTAGATATATAAAACACCTGATGATTGTATTAGCTTGGGTCCTCCAAAACCTATATGTTAAGGTGAGATTAGCTGTTCATGAGGAGAATGCCTGTGAGGAAGAAAGGAGGAGGGAATCAGAATAGGCAGACAGAGCCTTCAGACCACAATGCAGGTATGATACTTGTGGAGGAGGAGGAAGGAAGGCAGATGGAGTAGGAAGAGTCTTGGAATGCAGCAAATGCAAAGTTCCAAGAAGGAATCAGTCAGACTACTGAAGAGTCTTTGAATCAATGTCACCAATCAGAGAACTCCCAAGGATCTCAGGAATGAGCCTGCATTAGTATCCCCATTATGCTCAGTCACTGGCTGGGAGTGGCCCACAGGAAGCATGAACTTGGGGTGCATGTGGTGGTGGACCCAGAGGGTGGCAGCTGTAGCCATCACATATTATGCTCCCCATGTCAGGAGACCTCAGCAGCACCTCATGGCTTCCACAATAGTATATTTTGTATTGTTTTATGTGTGTGTGTGTGAGAGATAAAATATATTCTATAGTATATTCTATTGTATTTTGTATATATAATACATAGTACTATAAAATATGTTGAAAATAGTAGATATATTTTTTAGTATACTATATAATTATTATGTGTTCAAGAATTAAGGACTTCTTACATGGGAGCCCAATGCTCATGAAAATCAAGGATTTCTTCTAATTAGGGGGTAGAATCAAAAGGACTTGATGGGGGCACTTCCACTCACAGAAAGATGGAGTAGACATACTTTTCCCTATTCCTCCCACTAAGTACAACTAAAAACCCTGGACATTATATATGAAACAAACATAAGAAGACTCTAAAAGGTAGGGAGAAAAAGGCAGACAAGCTAAGAACCTCAGCACCCACGGATCCATGTTGTGTTAAGTTCCCTACATTGCCCCATATATCCCAAACTGGGTGCTATAGAAGTCAACAACCCAGAGATGTCAACAAACACAGATTTCAAAAAGCCCCTACAAAAGCATAATCTCTTGAGCCAAAGGACCAGAAAAGGGACAGTCTAGCAAGATAGAAAACTTTCAGGAAAAAAAACACTCTGCTAGAGTCAGACATCACAAGGTGCAAAAAAAAATCTGTGGCCACATCTCACCCACACCAGCAAGGCCTAGGTTGAAAACCTAGACTTCCCTCTTTGTCACGTTGTAATGAGATGCCCCAACCTCCCTGCAAGGGTGGTGGCAGAGAAAGTTGAATAGGGAGCCAGGACTTTCATCTCCAGTGGGCAGTAATGAGTGCCTTTCTTGGGATATCAGTGTAGACCATGCGGAGATCCTGGACTTTCATCCCCATCCTGTATAACAAGGCACTCCTCCTTCTTCCTGATGGGGCGGTGTCTGAGGAGGCCTAGTGGAGAATCAGGACTTTCACCACCACTTAGTGGTAATGAGGCTATTCTCCACCATGCTGTCAGGGGAGGTCACATGGGGAGCAGTAATGCAATCCTCCCCTTCCCAGAAGTACCCCAAAATGTATAAATTCTCTAAATCATGTTTGAGAACTGAAACAAAAATTATGACACTGTTTCAATTGGTTCTAAATGCATGTGCAGGAAATATTTAAGACAATTATAAATGGGGTAGGGTAAGAGGATGTAAAGGAAGGCAAGGTTTCTACACTTCACTCAAACTGGTAAAATGGTGATGCCAGTAGACTGTGAAATAGGTTATGTGTATATAACTTTATACTATTTTTTTTGGCCATACCTCGTGGCTTGTGGGATCTTAGTTCCCTGACCAGGGATCAAGCCCACACCCTCAGCAGTGAAAGTGCTGAGTTCTAACCACTGGACCACCAGGGAATTCCCCTATAACTTTATACCTTGAGTAACCACTAAACATCTTTGCAAAGAGATACACTCATAAACACTATAAATAAATAAAAATGAATTCTAAAAATGTTCAGGTAACACACAGGGAGCCAGAAAAAAAAAAAGAAAACAAAGAGAAAAAACAGAAAGCAAAATTAAAAATGGAAGACTGAAACCTAACAAATCAATAAACACATTAAATGTAAATGGTCTAACTACACCAATTAAAAGAGAAAGATTGGCAGAATGGATTAAAAAAAAAACTTGACCCTATTATATACTGTCTACAAGAAAGTCATTTCATATGTAATGATATGTCATGTTAAAAGTAAAAAGAATGTAAAAAATACATATCATGCAAAAGTTAACCAAAAAAAAGCAGGAGTGGTTATATTAATGTCAGATAAAGTAAACTGCAGAACAAAGAAAAGTACCAGACAGGAAGGGATATTTATAATAATAAAAGTTTCACCCCACCAAGAAGACATAATAATCCTAAATGTGTACATACCAAACAACAAAGCTGTAAAATGTGTAAAGCAAAAATGGATAGAATTGAAAGGAGAAAGAGACAAATCTACAATTATTGGTGGAGGTTCCAGCACTTCTGTCTCAACAATTAATAGTACAAATAGATAGAAAAATCAACATGGATTGAAAAACTTGACAATATTATCAACTAACAAAATCTAATTGACCTTTATAGAACATTTCACCTAACAGCAGCAGAATACGCTTTTCAAGTGTCCATGGAGCACAGACCAAGATAGACTGCATCCTGAGCCATAAAACAAACCTCAATAAATTTAAAATAATCAAACTGTGGTGTGGGACCTAGATTAAGGCCCAATATTATGTGCTGCCTTGACATCTGATGAAACTGAGAAGGCCTCCTCTGGTCTAACCACAAGTTCCCCTCCCCACTCTGCTATTGTTCAATAAGTCCCCTAGCCAAGCAACCCTCCTTATCTAGGGGAACAGCTGCAGTTCCTGCATATCCCTGAGTAGCAGGTTTCAGTTCCCTGCCAGCTGTGGAATTTTTCAAACTAACCACATAGTCCTATGGGAACCAGGGTGCACCTCATCCTCTTGATACTACAAAGCCTGCCTCCAGCCCTTAGTTTTCACTCTGTTCCCAAGTGCAACCCTCCCATGGCCCTGTATGGTGTACAGTGTTCTCCTCCCTCAGTCTGTGAGTATATGGGACTAACAACCTGCTCTCAATCTCATCTGTCCAGTGTCAGTTGTTGGGACAATTTGAAATACATGTACTTTAAGACAAAATTAAACACATCAAATTTATAAATGCAATTTTAAATGTTTGAAGGTTTGAAAATTTTAGCTAAGTCTTTAAACACAACCAAACTGAATTTGCAAATCCCTTCCAAGTAACTGATAAAGTACGCTAGACTTACAAAGTAGAATTATATTTGTAAACTGAATTTAAAGTCCATGAATTGCATAAAAATTTTCTTTTAAGTTTGTCAAAAAGTTCATATCAATAGAAAGAAACTTGGCACCCAAAATATTTTTCAGGGAGTATTCTGGCTCACAAAGGTAGACTGGAGGTAGCTAGCTTTCCAATAGACTTTTGAAAGTTCATAGAAGATAACAACCCACCCCTCAACTAGGCTGTCTTTTAAAGTACATAGGTTTATATTTAATAATTAAGACATTCCAGGACTTTTATGAGGAGATTAATAATATAGCTAACCTCAAAATTACTGCTACTCAACGTAGTCAAAAGTTCCAGAAGAGAAATAATATTTACTGAGGGTTGCCTGCAGTTTATTCTGTCCTATAAGTAACTTAAACTTTCTCCAGGATTAAGCCAGACCATCAGAAGGTTGAACTCTATTCTTCTTGCCTTTCCCATAGCATCATAGAATTTCTTTGAATAGACCGTTTTTTGAGATTATAGCATTAACCTGTTTGTATGTGCATTGTGAGAAACAAACCTGTGAAATTTGGTGTTGGATGTGCTTTCTTGGTCTAACCGAGGACTCCATCCACTGAATCATCACACAAGTTCTCGGCAAGGACCCCCGGGAGGAAATTCTTTCAGGACATAGTAGCAGGAAAAGTTGTGTCTTGAGCTTTTAAGCATTTTATGAATCAGGTACATAATCACATTTCCTCTCTTTCTGATGGCTGCTAGAAAGTTCACAGTCATATCCATGGTCTTCTGAAAACTGTGCCAATCTTAGTGGCCCACCTACTGTAGACCGACCTCTCCTTGATTTTGTTTTACTTTCCTGACGCTTATTCATATTTTACTAGATCACTCTCATTTATTTTTTCTTGTTGTGTCTTAATGTATTAATAAGTATAAATAATTACATATTCTGTAAGTCTCTATAAATCATTTTTAGAACAAATAATAATAGAATTCAACAAATAACTCCTAACTATAGAGGTTGTCAGCAAAAGGAAAATTTTAAAACCAACGAGAAGTAACTCAGACAAGATGAAAATAAAGGGCCCAAAATGACAGCCAAAGTACATGAAGAAACCCATAAAAATGTGATTTGTACTGTAGCCACTATTTAAAGTGATTCATTGAAAATACATTAGGAAGATGCATTGTTTTGAATTGTCTTCTGGAAACACTTTGGAAGTTGGGAGGTTGAGGGAGCAGGAAAAGTGTGGGAATTCTGTAAACTTCTCTTCTCTGACACAATAATCACTTCTCACTCTTCTGTGCACGCATTATGCTTGAAAATGTCAATGGAAATGCCAGTTTATATTTTCTGGGGTTTGAGGAACAGGAAACCTTTAGTTATTGTAAGTTCTATCTTTTGTTAAATTTTAATTAACCCCACATTCGCTCTGGGAGGTCAAAACCAAGTTACAGTGATGAGTTGTCAGCCCATAATCCTTTACTTCAGTCCTCACCCTTTATTGTGCAGGAAAAGTCTTGCGGTAGTTCCCGTTCCTTAAATTCTCAGAGATGGTTCCATGTGTAAGGTATACCGACTGCCATGGGGAAAACGATTTGCAGTGAACATTGTGTCCAATGGACAGTCAAGGTTTTTGGTCACTGAGTAGACCACATACATTGCCTGCTCTTTGCTTAACAGACTTTCCTCTGGAAAAACCACTCCCCTCCCGCATAAGTTGGTGTGCTTCCAAATGGAGTTGAGTGCTGTGCCAGCTCCAGTGATGGGATCTCATTGGCCTTTAGGCCAATAAGTAAATTCCATGCCCTGGCCATAGTGATTGGTTCATATTCACAGCCAATAATACGTTTTGGTGAGTCTACTGGGAAAGATAGAAAGCCAAACTTTCTTTTCCACTAGGTTTAATGGCATGAGGATTTAACACTTGTAGCTGCTTCAGCCATCTGGAGAAAGCCTGGATCTACTGAGAGCGACACACACTGCCTGGATTAGGACTAATTCAAAGGTGAGAACGCCACTGGAGGAAGCAAAGTAACATTCTTAAAGCCTGAAGCAGGTAATGCCTGAAGCTATCTTTGCCCATCAGCCTTCCTGGTAATTGAGTCAATACATTTAGTTTCGCTTAAGCCAGTTTTGAATGGGTGTTTCATCAGTTGTGTGCCCCCTGAAACATCTGAGTTATATTTAACTTTGCCTTCCTGCCTGCCATTGGCAAATAAAACAAAAAAGTTTGTTTTCCCTTTTTCTGTATCTCTTCTAATCCATTTACATGTCCCATATTTGTTTGCATTATTTCCTTCATTCTCATATTCTCTACCCTTTTAAACTTTGAGCTGTGTATGATTCTTTTTCCTCTCTCTATGTAATTCTTCCTTGACAGTGAACTTGAGGCAGCTATCTGAAGGCTACTAAAAATAGGTGAGAATTTATGTATGAGCCTGTTTGCTGAAAACGAAAGAAAGCATACTGAAGTCCTTTTCACATTTCTTAAATCGCTCTTCCAAGTCTTCAGAAAGTCTGCCAAATGGGGAACCACGATCCAGTTTGCAGGAGGTGTAGACCCTACAATTCAGTGCTTGCAAAGTGTGGTTCAGGATCCCTGGAATTCAGAATCACTGGGGTACATACTACAAAAGCAGATTAACGGGCTCCCTCCCAGCCTCGAAATCCTAATCTCTAGGAGTTTGATTTGGTAATCTCAGTTTCAATAAACTCCCTAGGTGATTCATATGCATAGTGAAGCTTGAGAACTCATACCCTAGATTTATCCTGTCAGCAGTAGCAACAGGAAAATTACCTATGTAATAGTTTCCTATCACTGTAAAAATTCTGTTCTCTTAACTTATGGGTAATGTAGCTGCTTTTAAATGTAAAAGGTATGTATTTTGAGTAATGGGAGGATTTTTAACTGGTTGAATTGAATAAGATACAGAAAAAGCTGAAAGAATTTCAAAAATACTTTGCATCTAATCATTTATGTTGAGTGTCTTTCTTCATCAAAATCAGTTTTTTTAAATTTTGATGTCATGTCACCTTTTAAAAATGCTGCTCCCTAGGCCACACTCCAGAACAGTGAATTGAGAGTCTCTGAGGGGGCTACCCAGACATTAGTACTGGGACTGTGGATGGTCCATAGTGATGAGTTGGCTGGACTAAGAACATAAAGATTAGTTTCAAGGTTGTATAGGCAAACCCAGTGATTAAGAAGACACTGGGGCTTCCCTGGTGGCGCAGTGGTTGAGAGTCCGCCTGCCGATGCAGGGGACGCGGGTTCGTGCCCCGGTCTGGGAGGATCCCACGTGCCGTGGAGTGGCTGGGCCCGTGAGCCATGGTCGCTGGGCCTGCGCGTCCGGAGCCTGTGCTCTGCAGCGGGAGAGGCCACAGCAGTGAGAGGCCCGCGTACCGCAAAAAAAAAAAAAAAAAAAAAAAAGACACTGGATCTGACATAAGAGGGGAGAAAAACCCATTGAACTGTGAGACCCTGGTCTATGTCCTTTACTGTAATCCCCACCATCATTTCTAAAAATATATCTCTTCAGTCCTGTATATTTTTTCAAATCCCATTTTTCTGAGACCCTTATGGCAGATTTCATAACTAATTAACATATCCTAATTTCTGAAGGTCATAATTACACCAGAAGTAGATTTTTTATTTTTCATGAATTACTATACACTCATCCAATTATATTCTTATTGCAGAAATATATATATATTTAAATTCACTACACCCACTCTAGCAGATAAAAATCAAAGGAAAAGTTTCCCAAATCCACTGCGGCAGGCTGAGGGTATTAGATGGATAAGATTCCTGTCAAGGACCTAATGGCCTAAACGAGCTCAGCAATGTAAAACTACATGGGCAAAGGTATGGCACAGAATGCACAAGTAGTTCCTTATTCCTGGTGTCAGAATGTCACAGCATTACAGCTGAGCTGTGGCTCGATTAATTGATTCAGAATGATTTCTGTTGAGCAATTGTCTTCTCTAAAGAAATGCCAGTGCGATCTGCTGTCAACTGCCACTTTGTATCAAGTATGAATTATGCTGTATCATGGGTTCAGGTGCTCACATAAATTGACTGTCATAAAAGACTTGTGTGTGATAATTCAGTGAAATCATCTCATTCACATGGTGAAAACAAAGGAGCAGAATAGTGACAAGAGAAGTGAAGGTGATAACCTCCACACTGCTGACAAGAAAAGCAGTGTCTAAAAACTGCTGCTAATTTATTGTTCGCTCAGCTCGGAAATCAGCAGCTCCCCCAAAATATTCTTAGGCATGGTGGTGACATTATGAGAAAGGACGAGGTAGAAAACTGTCACATGCTGTTGGTGTGAATTGATCAGAACTAGTTGTCGATGAGTATCAAAGTATGTATCAAGATGTATTATTGTGTATACTCTTTGACCCCAGATATTTTCACTTCTAGGAATTTACCCCAAGGAGATATACCACAAGTGCAAAAAGTTATATGCACAAGAGTCTTCCCTATAGCATTGTTTAGATTAGAAAAAATTGCAAAACAATATAAGTATTTACAGCAAAGGATTGTATATAGGACATATGTGTAAGGATTTATGAAAACATTAAAAATGATGACTATTTATAAATGTATTAACATGGAGAGATATCCAATACTGACTACAAGTAAAATTTATAAAAGAGTATGTATGAATAGTTATGCTCTGTTGATATAAAACAATATGCATATATCGACATGTGTATATAAAATAGAGAAATGTCTGGAAGAATGTTCATTGAAATTTTAATAATAGTTTCCTCTGAATGGCAGAATCTAGAGTAATTTTTACTGTCTTTATGTATCTCCATGTTGCTTGAATTTTAACAACGAACATTCAGCAATTTTACAAAAACAATAAAGCTTTTAAAAAGAAAAGAATATAAGAAACTGTATGTGAGCACAAATGAGGCTGAGGAGTTTGGAAGGGTTCCCGTGATTATACCTCCATTCAGAGATGATGATAATGATGATGACGGGTGAATTGCATAATAATCATTTATGATAGCAAAAACGTTATCTTACAATTTATTGAGAGTAACAATATGTGTTCAGCACCATAAGAAACAATAGTAGTAAGTGAACTTTAAACTGAAATTAAAGCACAGAAACACCAAGCAGATCACATTGGGGAGATTAAGGCCATTTTTGTGGGGAAAATAACACATGACATCTGAGAACTGCAATGTTGGAGTAATGAGCACAGTTTAACACAATTCAGGAGAGTTTATCTTGGCCCAGGAAAAGCTTTCTGGAGGAAATGGATGTGAGAGGTGAATTTAAAAGTGTGAATTAGACAGCTTGCTGGAGAGGAAGTCAAATAGGATATTTCACAGAGCCCAAAGGAAGGAAAAAGAATATTTTTGCCTCGGGATTTCCAAAGAATAAATGTGACATGTCTCTCTATTCCGTGGATGCTGCCAAAGTCTGCAGCCGAGCTCTGTCAGGCAGTGATACTTCCCTTAAGATGCCTTGGCAGATTCATTGTACAGAAACTACTGTGGAGAGAGATCACCCTTAGAAAAATCACATAAGCAAATCCTTTGGGAAGCCCGTGTTGTCTCTTTTCAGACCACAAAATATTACTTAATGTACAGCGGGAGCACTAAAGGAATGTTTTGCATTACGGTGTAAGTCTTGCAGGTAGGCTTGAGTCCATATCGACATGAATGATGTTATTTCAAGGGTGTCAGACAGTTCTTTCCTTCCCAAAATAACCTTTGGCTGGTTCTCAGCTAAAACCTGAAAGTCCTTTAAATATTCATTTCTTTTTGTTGATGTTATTGCTTCTCTGGATAAGGGTCAACAAAATAGCTCTTTATCGGCCAGTAATGACTTATCAGAGTTTCCATTATCACAATATAGAAGACCCAGGGACTGGGATACAGTTAAGGTATTTTGATGGGGTTGGATGATAATGGCCAGTCCTTTGGATGCTACCTGGCTAGGCCTGTCCGGGAATTATAATGGCAGGTAGGTAGGTATAGCCAAGACTGTTTTTAAAAATATTTAATGTTTTAATATATAAAACATAATATTTAATTTAGTATGTATATAATACAAGTTTGTTTAAATGTTGAAAGGAGACAAATGACTTTTGCATCTCCTAACCAGGCACAATATTTATCGCAGTTGTAGGTATCTATTTTGTGTAATATCATAGTTGTGATTATTCTCTACCTTCTCTTCCAGGTCGTAAGTTCCACGAGAGTTAGATCACTTCTGTTTGACTCACCTCTGTACTCCCAGCAGCTCCCGCCCGGCCCACTGACTGGCACATAGTAAGTATTCTATAATATTCAGTGGATCATAATAGAATGAATGGGACCCTAGACAAAGGCCAAATACTCTAGAAGTAAGAAGAGTCAAGAGAAAGAATTTGGTGGAAAGAGGGGCCCCAAAGTAGAATAACCTACTTTGCGATTTATATTGGGTTTGAACTATTTGAGAGAAATATATACCATCCTTTATCTTTTAAAGATCACTGTCACTTTTTCTTCCTATATTACTTCTAGTTCTTCCTGCTATGCAATTTCAGGATGACAGTTACCCTTCTCCTATGAAAAGTGAATTAAACTTAGAGTAGAATCCTAATGATCAAAGTCAAAGAAAATATGAATCTATTCAACAGTGGTGGTTCTTAACTTTCCTTTTATTTTTTTAATTTTTCTTTTTACATCTTTATTAGAGTATAATTGCTTTACAATGGTGTGTTAGTTTCTGCTTTATAACAGAGTGAATCGGTTATACATATACATATGTTCCCATATCTCTTAACTTTCCTTTTAGATTTGTATTAGCTATGTATAGTTTTTGAAAATATTCTCTTCCTTTCTTTTCTAATTTTTTACTTTCAAGTTTTTTACATTAAATATTTAATAGTTTATTTCCTGCATCTCAATAATGTAGATGTCCATTTTTTCTATACTTTGTCATCCATCAGTACCAGAAAATAATTATTCCTGTTTAGCATACCTTTATTCCCTACTATATTATCTGGAAAATGATGAGGGGAGTGATAAGGAACTACGGAAGTGTTATCTGTGTCATTAGTCACCCCTCCCCAAAATACAGGGGTTCATTTACCTAGCAAGTATTTATTGAGTGCCTACTCTGTACTAGCACCCAGCTCTAGCACTGAAAACACAGCTGGGGACGGAACAAAGTCCCTGAGAGCTAACATCTGAATCTACTCAGAGCTAGTTTACTTAAGATTGAGGTTCATTTCTTATATAAAACTTTGTTCAAATATGAAAAATACAACAATTTCTTATGTAAATTTCCCAATTCAGAGATTAAAACAATAAAACAAGCCCCTGTCATAAGGATCACACATCTAAGTTATTAGTCACCGTGCTCTGGACAGGAGACACGTTTTTGTTTTGTTTTGTTAATTAATTAATTAATGGCTGCGTTGGGTCTTCGTTGCTGTGCGAGGGCTTTCTCTAGTTGTGGCGAGCGAGCGGGGGCTACTCTTATTAGCGGTGCGTGGGCTTCTCATTGCGGTGGCGTCTCTTGTTGCGGAGCACAGGCTGTAGGCATGCAGGCTTCAGTAATTGTGGTGCACGGGCTTAGTTGTTTCACGGCGTGTGAGATCTTCCCAGACCAGGGATCGAACCTGTGTCCCCTGCATTGGCAGGCGGATTCTTAACCACGGCGCCACCAGGGAAGCCCCAGGAGACACGTTTTTTAACCCAAAGATACATAAGAGCAGGGCTTGTAGTGAATCTGCACGGCTTTTTAGAGGGACTCACGGTGCCGTTTCCAAAGCTGCTTGTTGGAGAGGATGCTGCCAGCGTTCCGGTGCCCAGGATGCTGTGACAGGGAGACAAGGAGACACAGGTAACGTTTCTTCTTTTAAGTTCCTCACCCTTACCTGCTGGGTTTATCCTAAGGCTGTAAAATAGGGGAAAAGAGAAAATTGTTCTAAGTTTCCCTTATCTGCCCCTTATTCCCACTCAGCTTCCAACTGGAAATAGGGGTACTTGGTATTTATGCCTTCAGTATCCTCCATCCCCAGTGTCTAGGTTCGAGTTCCCCCAGAAGCAGACCCTGAGAAAAGGCACTGAGTTCAAGTGATTTACTTGGGAGGTGATCCCAGGAAAAGCAGTCAAGGGAGGCCGTGTGAGTTCCCACATTCTTACTCAAGCTGAGGAGTCACCTGCCTGTTACCCAGCCTGACGACCTGAAGCTCAGACAGGTGAGGGAGCTAGACATTCACACCCGTGGAAGATGGCCTCCCGCCCTGCAGGCCTCCCCTTCCCTTGCAATGAAAGGTGGGGTCTCTTTTTCCTCCCCTCAGACTGGGGCTGGCTGGTGACTTACTTTTATCGATAAAAGGTGGTAGAAGTGAGGCCAGGCAAGTTCTGAGCCAGTAAGAGACCCAGAAACCTCGATTTTCATGCTCTCTGAGAAGCCAGCTGCCATCCTGTAAAGAATCTAGGCCCATCTGCTAAATAATGAGACGTGTGGATAATGAGAAAGAAGCCACTTAGAGGAGTATCCAAGTGCCAGACACTTAAAGGAGGCCTTCTTGGCCTTGCAGCCCTCTAGCTGCCAGCTGAAGGCAATGGGATGAGGGCCCCAAGGCCATCTAGAACTGAAGACCGCCCAGCTGAGCCCTGCCTGAATTCCTCCCCCGCAGAGGCATGAGAAACAATAATAAACACTGTTGTTTTACAAAGCGGCTGGGCGTTTTTTTAGGAAGCTTGTCTACTTCTGGCGTGTTTCATAGGTGGGCAAAGCAGCCTTCACTTACTTAGAGATCATTTCAGAAAAAGGAAACACAAGTTCTCTTGGCCTGTGGATGTCTGGCCAATGTGAGCTGAGGTGGCAGAGGTACAGGGGTGTGGGCCGGGCACCGGCAGCCTGGCTGCACTGGGTACTCTCGCTTCCTGGACACCATAGACCTTCTGACAAACTGGGGCTTTTACCTTTCCTCTGAATCCAGAGCTCTCTACTGCTTCTGTTGTCCAAACTTAGTCCTTCCAACTGGCCAACTGTGATCTCAGTGTTCCAAGGCAAATCCTTGCTTCCCTAGAGATTAAAATCTTTTTCCCTACACCTGATCCATTGAAGCTTCTAAGTTGCCTGTTTCTTTCCTGAAACATTTGCAATTTCTATGTCAGTGGGTTTAAGGAAGAAGAAATCGTAATTTAGCATAATGTAGTGTATTAGGTAATGTGGAATGTGAGTGCGTGCATGTGTGTGTTTGTGTGTGTGTTGTATGTGTGTAACCAGAGCAAAGAACTACAAAGAAGAGAATTTAGTCTCTTCTCAAGTGGTTCACTAACTGACAGGAGTCAATTAGGAAACAGTTGCCATCCAGCAACATTATGAAGATAAAGTCATTCTCTAAATGTGCTGTCCTACTGGATAAAAGGAATGCTCCATCTAAGATGGAATGCCTGTTATTTTCCTTGTTTTTCCATTGGTGGCGATGAGGTCACCCAGAGGACCCAGTCTCTCCCCTCGTTGCCCTGGTGATCAAAAGCATGTAATTAAAAGCTGGCTGGTGACAGCAGTGAATGTGGTTCTGTGACCCAAGACCGGGTTTTTCCTAAGCAAAGCTCATTAGACCACATTAAACTCACAATAGTTTACATTCACAAGGTGTACCCTGGAATGATCATAAACAGAGGGTTTTAACCAGAGAACTCCCCGAAGGACAGAGGAGGTTTAAAACTTGTTTTGTTTTGTTTTGTTTTAATGTGAGGACCCCGAGTAGAGGTTGGGTTTTTCTGTTGCTTACACAAGGCAGGAATCCTTGCAGAGGACCCTTGTAGGGGAGGAGCCAGTTATGTGAGGTTGTTGCCTGGGATGAGAGAGAAAGATGAAAAATGGGTTATAGCTCAGTGAGGCTGGACTGGAGATGCCTTATTGCTGGATCACGTTGTTGTCTAGATAATCAAGCCAAGTCACAGTTTACTTAGTATGTTCTATCTCCTAAACAGCTGGTTTAGGTCACTGCTCCAAAGGATGGGATGTATGTGATTTTCTTTTAAAAAATGGTCATGAAATGTTAGGGCTTGTTCACTCACATCTGTCACTGAGACAGTCACACACATCTCTTTTTTTATTTGAAGAAAATTATGGAGGAAAAGAAACTGTGTAAATTCCACATACCTTTTAAGAAGCAGACCCAAACTCTTCTGTTTGGACCAGGCTTTGGAGCATCTCCCTAAACCTCCTCCCAAATGCTCTGAGAACTAAGCCCTAAAGCAGCCACTGGAGTTTCCCCCCTGCCAGATGTTTGCCGAGAGGACAAAAAAGGAGGCTGGCAAGTGGGCAGAGCAGACATGGCAGCCTGCTTGTCCAAAACCCAGGCAGCTGTAACCACTCCTTCCAAGGACGATGGGGGTTGCTCATGGAAGCCGGCGCACAGTAAGGTGGCTTCATACCCTCCCAGGAACTGACCTGCTGGACTTTGAGCAGGTTGTTTAAACTCTCAGCCTCCATCGTCCCACTTAAATAAAGAGGATGATAGTAGTACCTGCCTCGCAGAGGTGATGTCAAAGTACGTTGCATGGTGCCTCACATTACGAGCACACGTTGAATGCTTGCCGTCCTTCTCATTATTAGCAGCAGCCTGCATGGGGGTTTCCTGTTATGATGTGCTTTCAGCACTACCGGGAAATGTCTCCACACACAGAGATTTTTCCCAGTCAGCCCTTCTTGATGCCTGAAGCTCCTCATTAGATAACTTCTCCGGTTTCTTAAGAATTGCCTTTATTAAAAATGCAACTTAGGGCTTCCCTGGTGGCGCAGTGGTTGAGAGTCCGCCTGCCGATGCAGGGGACGCGGGTTCGTGCCCCGGTCCGGGAGGATCCCACATGCCATGGAGCGGCTGGGCCCATGAGCCATGGCCGCTGAGCCTGCGCGTCCGGAGCCTGTGCTCTGCAACGGAAGAGGCCACAACAGTGAGAGGCCCGCGTACTGCACAAAAAACAAAAAACAAACAACTTAGTAGCTCCAGAAGTGCCTTGTAATGCTTCCCCGCCTCCATGACTGTGTTGTGTTCCAAGACACACCCCATCGTGGGGGTGAATGTCCTGGGCTCCTTGGGACACACACACTTCACTGTTTTAGTGGGGCAGCAACCTACCTGTGTGTAAGTACGGCATAATGCAGAGGTGCTTAACCTGTGTGTCCAAAACTGGGGCTTCGGGGGTGCTATAATTTGCCTAAACTTAGACGCACAATTGTCTTGGTGCATTTGTGAGTTTTGGGGGCTGCAAGATCCATAGCTTTCACTGGATTCTCAAAGGGCTCTAAAACTGAAGAACTGCTGTGGTGGAAACAGCAACCCAGAACCAGTCCTCCACAGCCTCTTTCAAGTATAGTGGATTTCAGTGGCCTGGGGAGATCCCAGAGTGTATTCCAGCTAGGGCTGGGGAGATGGGTGCACAGTCAGATAGGGCCAGGGATGCTGTGGTGTGTCAGTGTGAGAGCAGACAAGGCGAGAGCCAAACCCACCCCTGTTGACTCGGCTTGCTTTTGGAAGCTGCCCTAGAGGGATCACGCAGATAGAGGTTCCACTAACTTTCTCAGCACCGGAAAAACTTGGCCTGGGGTGTGAGTGAAGCCTCAGGACTCCCAGCCTTGGTGTAACCCTGGGCCTCCAAGGTGCTGAGTTCTAGACAAAGGGATTACACTTGAGGTTCCTTGAAGTTTCTTTCTATTCTGAAGTAAAAACATTCTAATGATTCCTTACGTTTCTTTCTATTCTAAAGTAAAAGCATTCTAATGATTCCTTAGGTTTCTTTCTATTCTAAAGTAAAAGCATTCTATTGATTTCTTAAGTTGTCCTCATTGAGTATTTCTTCTTCTTTGAATACTTCTCCCTGCCTGAAGCCTATGTGATTTGGATAGGGTTGCCAAGTAAACTACAGGAGTCCTAGTTAAATGTGAATTTCAGAAAAATAATAAATAATTTTGTTTTATATGTCCCAAATACTTCATGGGACATACAAATACTAAAAAAAAACCCCACTCACTGTTTACCTGAAATTCACATTTAACTGGGAGTTCTGTAGTTTTATTTGTTAAATCTGGTGTTTGGGGCTGAATTGTGTCCCGCCAAAATTCATATGTTGAAGTTCTAACCCCCAGTACCTCAGAATGTGACCTTAGATGGAGGCAGGGTCTTTGAAGAGGTAATTAAGTTAAATGAGGTCTTTGGGAGGGGCCCTAATGCAAATGACTTGTCCTTATAAGAAGAGGGAATTTGGACACAGCCATGTACAGAGGGAAGGCCACGCATAGACAGAGGGAGAAGAAGGCCAGCTACAAACCAAGGAAGAGAGGCCTCAGAAAAAGCTAATGCTGCCAACACCTTGATCGTAGATGTCCAGCCTCCAGAACTATAGGAAACAATTTTTCGTTGTTTAAGCCACCCGGTCTCACCTGGGTCTGCGGTATTCGTTATGGCATCTGTGGACAGAGAATGCTGCCTGCCATGTCAGTAAAGAATGAATGTTGCCTGCCATCAAACCACCGGCCACTGCAGCTACCCCCTATGGTTCACCCTGAGGGGAATTCAGGATGGAGAAAAACAGGATACTGCCCCTAGGCAGTTAAGATTCATACCAGAGGAATAATTTCAATGAGTCCAGACGCTTGCATCTTCCCATACATAGGGAAGCACTAAAATTGTTAACTTGAGATGTCTGGTTTTTGTGATTAGCAGTAATCTTTTTATGTTTGACTAAATGATTTTTGGTGTTTTTTTTCCCAGCAAAAACTCCTACATATATGCTTCCCCCTTATCTCGTTGGAACAGTTCCTCAGAGCTGTCTGAGAGGCTGTATCCCAAGCTATAGCCCTCAGCAGGTCCCTAAATGAAACAAAACTCTCAACTCTTAGGTTGCGCGATGTTTTTTTTCAATTGACACATCCCTAGCAGTCTAATACATCTAACAACTGCATTTGGCAAGCACAGTAAGTAAAAAGACACAAAATTATGAGTACAGAATTAAGAAAAAAGTGAAGATTTATTAGAATCAGAAAAGAAATCACAGCAAATTACCAGAGCCCTGGAGATTTGACTCCCCTTTTTCAGAGACCCATTTAGGCAACTGGAACACCCTGCTGCTCTGGAACTCACTGAGATCCCTGCAAGTGGAGGCTCTCAAGCTTAAGCTTTATTAGTACTATGGTCAATTTTAATCTGCTGGGATGTTTTCATCTTTTCTAAAGCCTTCTCTGTGTGTTTTCCTGGTTTCACTTGATTTTCATGGCAGCCTCTCAAATTACACAATTGGGTATTTTTGTAACTCTGTCTCCTCATCCTTTAGTTTTTAGCCTCTTTTCTCTCTTCTGGGGGTCAGGTTTTTAGCTCTTCAATTTCGTGTAAAAACAGATCTTAAAGTTTATAAACAGTACAAATTTTTCAAATTAGAACTGTTTTAGAAACATCATATTATTATTTTAATGATATGAGAAACTTTGGTAACTTTTTGTTTTGTACATTTCCTGAAGTCTAAAAGAGGAACAAGGAATAATATCATTTTCTTCCACATAAGAAACTCTTATAGAAACATTTAATTTTGGCCATAGGCTGCAGATTCGTAGATATGTACATATATAAATGCATATGTGTATGTGTATATTTAATACATTTATGAATGCTACACAAATTATTCTAAAGCACACCTAGTTATGGAAACTTGATTGACCAGTAGGACATTAGTTAAGTTAGACAAAACTGTTCTGTCATAACCATATATAAAAATTCTTTGTGGATAAAATATATGTATATTTAAAATATCATATGTGAAAGGTCCATGGAAGACATTTCTTTTTCATTTTGAATTTAAACCACTAGATTCAATTTTTTTAATTGAAAGAAGGTATTTTTGAGCATTATGACATAGACTTCGCATTAGCATACCAGGCAATATTTTTGACCTTGAAAATATTAAATCTCTTCCTAGTAAGGCTTGAACTTGACTTAAATGTACCATGATAGAAAATAAAAAGTATAATATTATAAAAGTATAATGATTATTTTAAAAAATAATTTAGATGGATGATACAAGCAGGAGGGAGGAAGAAGGGTGGATAACAAGATAAGCAGATTGAAACATGGATGAAATATCAAGAAATGAAACTTAATTAGCAATTTTTAAAAAATGGTCTGAAGTAAGTTGTGTAATGTATTAGTGGATACACAATGGTAATTGAATAAACTAGCTCACCATTCTAGCTATATCAGTCTTGTAGTGTGAGAATTTGTGCATCTATTTCTTTGCTTTTTCCCTCCAAAATATCATGGTACATTGGTGTACGTGTGTGTGTGTATGTGTACACGTGCATGTGTGCAGTAATGACATTGGTATATTAGATTATGTGTTTGCTATGTGTGAATTATGTAATGATATTGGTAGGGCTGGTGGTGAATACCACATAACTACTGTAACTACTTCAGGATATTCATCTTGCTTTTTATTTTATAAATTATAGTTAAGAATCACTAAGGCTTTCTTTTACTGAAATATTTAACAAGGAATAGAATTACATTACTGTTTAATCTTTAATTCTGCCTTTCTTTTTGAAAAGGCAATTAATTAAATGCCCAGTAGTTACTTTTTACTATTTTAAGGTTTTTACTTTTTGCTTTAAATCAGCTTATTTCCTGTGCAGGTAATTATGCAGGTATCTTCCATGTGTGTACATTTAATGCTTGTGATTTTTTTTTCTTGGAATTAAACTGCTGATAAATTGTTACCCATGTATACAACTTTAGCTTGGGGGAAGCGAACAACAAATACTTCCTCACCAAAGGTCCTTTTCCTTATTGTCTGACCTAAAGATTTTTTTACAGCCCAAAGTTACCAAAAATAACCCCCTCTTCTTTTAGGAACATTTACTTGCTATGCCGCTGATGTATCTGTTGTTACTCTGAATGTAGCTGCCTCAAGTTTGTTTGGTTATCATTCAGTAGCCATTTGTTGTGCTTTGAGGCCATTATATTTTCAAAACTCTTCTTCATTACAGTTATTCAACTTACTATAAAACAGATTCCTGAATATTTTATTGTTCTCCAACTTTGCACAATATATCCTAGCTTAACTTAGTTGCAGTAAATGATGCTTCAAGAAAGGCTTATACATATATTTAGCTGAAGGCAGGGGTTGCAGAATACATTTTCCCATCTTTTGGAAGTATGCAAAAGCCTCATTGGAAGGTAGCTATTTGCACCCACAAAGACATATTATTTTAATAATCGGTCATAAAAAGAATGCATTGTATGGCATTGGAACACTAAGATGAACACTGCATTTAGCAGTGAGAGAAAGTGTCAGTCTTGAAAACATACTAGCCTGGATTGTTTGTTGTGTGTGTGTTTTTCTCTTCAGATGGAAAAAAAGACTTTTTTGAATGGACGAAAGCTGCTTGAAGGAACAGGAAAGAATAGGTGAAGAATCAGTAAGCTCTCATGGCCATCAGACTGGTAAAGTATTAATATTTGACCATTCTAAGTGCAAGAGGACTCTCATACATTTCCGGTGGGAGTATAACTAGATCAACCACATTAGAGATGATGCGATGATACTGAGTCAAGTTGAGGATGCTTGTATCCTAAACTCAGCAATACAACTCCTAGATGTATGCCCTAGAGAAACTCTAGCCCATGTGTATAAAGAAATGCGTACCAGAATGCTCATTAAAGCTAATTTTGTAATGTTCAAATAGCTATTTTTACTATTTAAAAATAGTAAAAATTGGGAAGAGTACTGAAATTAGATGTATAAAAACATTTTAGCATATTCATATAATGGAATATTATACAGCAGTCAATATGAATAAACTACATGGGTTAATATAGACCAATATCAGAAATACAATATTTGAGTAAGAAAAGCAACTTACAGAAGGGTAGGCCCAATGCCATAGCATTTATATAAAGCAAAAAATAATAATAATAAGTGTGCATACAAAGATTTGTCATTAAAGTATAAAAAGGTACAAGGGAAACAAAAACATGAACTTAAGGATAGTGGTTATCTCAGGGGCAAAAAGGAGGGAGATGAGGTTAGGTACATAGATGATGTTACCTGTATCTATGTAAATATATATGTGTAATATATAATTTCTTTTTAAAAAAGAATACCTAAGCCAGGCAGTGTCCAGAAAGAAAAAAAATGAAGTGTTCTCCTTACTGCAAATGAATGAAAGAATAGTAAATAAACTTTAAAATACAGATGAAAATAGATACCATTGATAGTGATACATAAATTAATTCTCATATACTTAGTACAATAGAGATGAAGATTGCCAAGCCTGCTGAAAGTCTGATTCTTTATTCACTAGATTTTAACCTTGATTGACTGCATTCAGTTGTGAAAGAGAAAAAAAAACAAAAGAATTACATCCTGGAAATATCAAGCATCGTATCTCAAAGGTAAGTAGTATTAAATATTCTTAGAAATTTAATTCTCTGGGAATAATGCTACCTTATTAACAGAAGAGCCTCTGGTTGGACTTCATCATATTTGATTTTCAGATCTGTTTTTAGTTAACTTTTATGTAAGGAATGAAAAGAGTTATGTTATCACAAATCTTCGTAAATACACCGAAATAATGATCACATTCCCCTGTTGCTGCTCCGCTTTCCTTGCCTCATCCTGTCACATCGTCAGTATTCACCCAGGCGCACAAGCTAGACTCCCCAGGCCCCCGGGAACCCCCTTCCCACCTATCCCCCAGCCACAGGTCCCAGGTATCCTGCCGCTTTTGCCCCCTACGCCCTCCACTCCTTCTACTGCTCCATGCCTTAGGCACCAGCAGCGTTAACTTGCTTGCAATAAAAGCCCCAGCAGGCTGTCCACACCCCAGCTGACCGTACCCACTGTCCCTCAGTCTGGCCGTCCTCCCTCCAGTTCTCCCCATTTGCCTGCCAGCCTAACTCCAAGCTGAACCAGGTAACTCCTTTACTTTCTGACCTTTCTGAGCTTCCCACTGCCGTAGCACTGCACTGCCTTGTAGTCCTTCCTTTCTACTGCATCTGCACTCCCTGAGGGCAGGAGGGACATCTGAGGCACCTCCGTCCCCCATATCTAATGCATTACACGAACCAAGTAGCGTGTACTCGATAGACTGAACGGAAGTGAGTAACGATTGATAATCCACATTCAGTACAAACTGTTAAGTTTAAAAGTATATTGCTGGCTTCCCTGGTGGCGCGGTGGTTGAGAGTCCGCCTCCCGATGCAGGGGACACGGGTTCGTGTCCCGGACCGGGAGAATCCCACACGCCGCAGAGCGGCTGGGCCCGTGAGCCATGGCCGCTGGGCCTGCGCGTCCGGAGACTGTGCTCTGAAGCGGGAGAGGCCACAGTGGTGAGAGGCCCGCGTACCGCACAAAAAAAAAAAAAGGATATTGCACTATGCCATTGGCAAAATTCTTACCCTAGAATGATTAAGTCTTCAGCTGGGTCCTAACTGCATCCTCATTTTCTGTTGTCATTTTAACTCCCATTATCTTCTCTGTCTCCTTTGGTCTACCCTCTATGCTCTTCTGGACTGAAATAGTCATTTCCTTGGGCAAGTAACTCAATGGGTACAGAGATTTTTCACACAGTTAACTCATTGCGTACACTTTGAGTATTGTGCTGGGTTTTCTAGAGCTGCATGTGTTGTTATTTCTAGTCTGCAACTATGCAAATCCATGGCATGTTGGAATTTAAGGAAGTTCATTATCCTATAATGTTTACTCTGTAAAATGTTTATTGTAATTAAAAAAATAACCTCCCCTACTTCACAAAGATCACTGACTCCCTTTATGTTGCTTCAGGACTATATCTTCAGACACACAGCTCCACTTTCAGTGAGGGAACCTGGAATGTAGGTTTTTTAACCCTTTCCAGACATTTATGGGCTACGATGGGGCAGACATAACTGTGAACAGCAAATTACACAGAGATGTAACCCATACGTCCCACTTTGGAAGGTCTTATCTGTGAATATGTCACAGTACTGCATACCACTGCATCACCACCCTTCAACACACACACACACACACACACACACACACATACACTTGTTCTCACATAGTCTTTATATTACCCACAAGGTCAATGACAGGCTTCTTTTACCTTTTTATACATAATCTTCAGTGCACACTCCATAAGGGCCATTCATCAGTATCTGACATTTATTTGACAAGCTGAATTCAGCTGCTCTTCATGACACACCATCCCCAATGACTCATCAAAGCTGCCCGTTTCCCAAAGTGAATCGTGTCCCCAGGTAGTCAGTGTCACACATTCTGCTACCACCACCCATACCAATTCCTAGATTCCTTTTTTTATTCCTGTAAGGTACAGGCTTTTTGAAATAAAATGTTGCCTCGAAAGAATAAACATGAGACTAAATTCAATTCATGAAGATTATTTAACACGCGAACTTTTGCAAAAGAAGACTATTCATATGCAGCTTCAACAACATGTTCCTTTTTAAACATTCTTAAAAGCAGTATTAAGAACCACTACCGGTAAATTTTGTTCACAAAGAAAAATATTCCAGTATATCTCTACATAAAATCCTGTCCATATGAAAACCAAGAATCAAGATGCAAAGGGATGGACAAACTATCCAGTGGTTCTCAAAGTGTGTGCCAAGCATCCCTGCAACCTTTCAGGGGACCCACAAGGTCAAGGCTCTTTTGACAATAATACCAAGATGTTATTCACCTTTGTAAATTTCATTTTGCGTGTATGGTGATATTTCCCAAAGGCTATATGACCTGTGATATTGCAATCATCTCATCTGACTGAATGCAGAAGCAGATATGAGAGTCCAGCTCTCTACTCTTGGGCCAGACATAAGAGATTTGTAAAAACAGAACACATTGCTATTCTTCTCCCTCTTTATTTTTGTTTTGGAAAAGACAGTTATTTTTCATAAAAATATACTACTTATGTTGATGAAATGGTTTATTATTGTTATTTTAAATGAATTAAGTAAATATTTTAAAATTTTCCCAGTTTTAATTTTTAATAGAGTAAATATTGGTAGATACAACCTACACTTTAAAAAGCTCTTTGAGGTCATTGATCATTTTGAAGAACGTAGGTTTCCTGAGACCAAAAAGTTTGAGAAGGGCTGAACTATACAAATAGGTGGGTACATTACTGTCAATTTGGAAACATTCTCCCCTCCAAAACATTTTTCAAAACAGTGTTTCAAAAAGATGTGGTCAGTGACTCAGAGAGGAGTTTTCCATGTAGAAGCCTCTTGACGGGCTATCAGCTGGCTGCACCTGGGCTAGTTTCCACCCCACTTTATCTCTAACATCCTCTATAGCTCCCTTTATGTCAACAAAGTAGAAGGGGCGTGGCGGGCCTTCAGCCCCACAGTGAGTGATGCTTGGAAAAGGCTTGCTCTGGGTCCTGAAGCTTTAGCTGTTTAAGCAAATGCCACCAAAGGGGTTTCACCTCTGTCTGACTATCTAAACCTCATCCTGTTTGAGCTCTCCTGGGACTAAAAGCAGTCGTCCAAAATATGTATCTGATTTCTGATTGCCTAAGAATTACCTGGGACACATTTTAAATGTAAAGGTTCCAGGCCCCAATCCAGGCCTAAGGAATCAAAAGCACAGGGCTGAGAGGAGCACATCAGTTCTCTTTGACAGTCACTCCCCATGATCCTTGGCATACGGTCTCCAGGAGACCACTGTTGAGGTGCAGGGCACCCAGAAAAGAGAGGAGGGTCCCTGGTGAGGGCATCCCCTCCACCCAGGAGCGCAAAGCAGGTAGCATGTGCCTTGAGATACAGGGAAGCCCTTAGCTGGGGCAGCTCCCAACACCTGCCAGTGAAGTCAGGCCAGCGGGTGGCAGGGGGGGGGGGCGCCCAGGCACACAGGGGCCCAGCAAGGAGAGGAGAGGTGGGTGCCACAGAGCCTTGAGGGGGGTATTTGGGTTCAGCATGGTGACTGATGGAGAAGAAGAGAAAGAAAGGGAGATGAAGAGGGAGGTTCCAGAAGTGAGGGCCCAAGAGTGCTGAACTATCATTTTCCACCCACGATTTTGCTTAGAGCCAGCCCTAAGCTTTGGTTTAGTCAAAAGCCAATGCAGACTTGGTAAGTCCCCAAAAGTCTGGCTCTGATGAAGACTCAGAAAATATAAACAGAGAGAATTTAAAAAGCCAGAAAGAGTGATCACATAAATAAGACCTAAAAAGATCATGTAAATAGGCAGGCACTGAAGTGAGCCTGGAAAAAATCAGATCTAAATGAAAGCATTTTCACCTACAGAGGGTGTTTGAAAGAAGAAAGCCCGTGTCTGCATATTCTTCCAGCTTGGGGTGCAGGAAGCAGGAGGCAGAGGAAGAAGGTGCTCAGCCTGGTTATTTACCATTACCCTTTGCTGGGCCTGTTATAAAAAACCCATTCAGAAATGACCCAAGAGTATTTATGGCCTTTATTAATCTTTTCTTGGCTGTTAGTTAGTGCCTCAAATTAGAGTCAGTGAAGCTTCAGTGCAAAATAGTTTGAGGTATAGCCAGGGGCTAAATCCTAACCCTCTCTGATCTTTCCAGTTGTCCTCAATTCAAGTTTCTTTCAAAGAAGCTTTTGACCTGGCATCTCTTTCCTTGGCCCTTTCTGTACCTGAATGACCTGTGACCATTAGGCCATTCACATATTGATGGTTTTTAAGATAAGCTTGCATTTCAGCAAAGGCCTAATGAATTTGGGAGGGATGGTGAACAGGGTAAAATCTAATTTATTGGGATGATTTTTGGTTGCCTGAATACTTTCAACCTTCACTTATTTCTATTGCACTAACAAGATTGGACCATTCTAGCCAGTCTTACCCAAGTTTTGCAGCACAGTTACAAGTTGAAATCTGTGGCAAAGAGCACTTTTTGTACCATAGGCAGCTTTGATAACAAGCAGGGTAGGAGGAGCTCAGCTTAGCCCCACCTAAAGTGCCTTTGCAAAGCGCTTTGCTTTCTTTGCCTCAGCCTCCCCCATTCTCAAGATAAGATAGGAAAAGAGAGGAAAAGAAAAAAACTATTTACCTTGTACAGGTCATTCAGAAGATGGACTGCAGGATTATAGAATGCCTAAGGAAATGCATAATTCCTTCTTCATTGCCTTAGTGCTGAGAAAGAAGTCCCTTGCTCGTTTTTGGAAGATAGAATATGCTCTCGATTACATCAGTTCTGTTTAGTAAATAACCTTTCCTGTGCTTTCAGCAGTAGAGACTCTGAAAGCATTCTGAGACATCTTCTGTAAACATTTTTTTTTCTTTCCAAATCAATTCTTAGCATGCTTCACATATCTGGAAGACATCACTACTTTTGTAAAAGTGTGCAACACTAGTGATCCAGAGGGTCAGAACCATCCGTGCCTCACCTGAGGCCGAATTACTTTTTATCTCTCTTTTTGTCTTCCCCCCCATCTCAAAGGATCTTTTGCATGGTAGGTCCTCATGGAATAGCAAAGGTTGTGCACCAGTGCCATATATAGTGACCTAGTTGAATGTGACCTGAGGATGAACTCTTCTGGGTTATTCAGAGTTCTCTCCAGATTTTACATCACATGCTCAAGGTGAGTGCGGTCCACAGCATAACAGGGATCCTAGCCTATGTCCACTGCAGGGAGGTAGAGAGGGACCCTGGGGCACCGTGAAGTGGTCTGCACTCCACAAGAAGTGGTCTGCACTCCACAAGGGCTCATCCACGTAGACACCGTGGGGCAAGGAGCACATGAGAACTCTATGTCTGTCTCTCTTGAGATCACCCTAGAATTAGTTATATCTTCTCCCAGATTTTTAACATCTAATAACATTTTTTCTCCAAAATTTTATTTTTTAATTATTTCTTTATATCTTATATTTTATTATTTTTCTAGCCATGCATTAACTTATTCACTCACTCAACAAATAAATATCTATTGAGTACCTACCCTGTTATGAGATGGGGAATCTGTTCATTTCTTTACAGCTAGTATATATTTGATTCAGGCAGGTGGACCTATGTTTGTATTTTATTTGCATATTTACGTATTTTTCTATTTGTGAGTTCATAATTTGCTTGAGGGTAGAAGCTATGTTTTACTTACCTTTGTATCTGCAGATCTAATAGATAGTAAGTGCTCAATAAACACTGAAATAATGTTAAACAAATCACATCAACTTCCATAATAAAATTGGGGCAAATTATAATTAAAATGTGTCTCATCAACATAAAACTCAAAGTAGCAGTAAAATCTTGCAGGAGAAATGGAGAAGAGCATTAACCTATAGCTAATGTAAATTAGATTGTAAACTAGACTCTAAGCTTCCTGATAGCCAAGGTTCAAGAAAAATTTGCCAAGATACATCAGAAATTGGGCTTGTAGATTCAAAGATGTTGGGTCCTAGATTTTTATATATTTTAGATACTAATAAACATTTTATTATTATTTTATTACATTTCTGAAAATTTCTGACTATAACTCTACATTTTTCTTGAGATAATTAACATTGATTCCACAGAAAAATTACTTTTTTGTTTTTACATACATGAGGTACTTGAAAAAAATGGAAAACATCAAATAATCTTATGACAAAATAAAAGTTAATCTTTTCCAAAATGAAACTTCCTTAGCCTTTTTCATTAGAAATGATCAGATTAGTTATTTCACTCTTTTTGAGATTGCAGAGTTTACACATAAAATGTGCCCAAAGTAAATCAAAAGCCTACCCCAGCCCTCTACCAGTGAAACCTGCCTAAGACAAGATCAAAATACCTGGAGCAGTCAGGTGGGCGAATCCCTAGAGTGAACATGGACATTAGGTCTGAGGCATTTTCAGCAAGCAGTGCTGTACCTGAGTAAATAGAGCCATTTATGAAGACTCAAATGGGGAAAATAGCTAAACATTTCGATAAACTAAGAGCTCTGATCGCTGATTAAGAACGGGCAGTCATGTTGTTTTTCCTATTATTTCTTTGAGCCTCTTGAAACTTCAGAGTCAGAGACGGGCTCCAGGATCACTCACTGTCCTGTGCTCCTAGGGGGTCACTAACTCTATGAAGCCTCAGTTTCTTAACCTGCAAAATGAAGATCATAATACCTCCCTCATGAGATTATTGTAGGAATCAATGCAAATAGGTGTCTACAAACTGTAGAGATACAACTTTGGTCCTGTAGATTCCAGTATTGACATGAGTTAGTTTGTGAGTTGGGAAGTGGTTGATTTCTTATAATGATGCAAGTGTGATTAGTCAAATTCATGTAAGTGTAACGAATTTCATCTACTGCTAAAAACACTGAATTTTTTTTGCTCCATAAATGTATACATTTTTTTAAAATCTGTTGAGTTCAGTGGTTCAAGTAAATCTGTATTGCAGTACTGATTACAGAATTTGATTTTATTTTAAAGACCTCTTTCTGTGAGAAACATGAATACACAGGGGGTAGCTATAGATTTAATGCGTATTTATGTGTTATCATCACACAGGATTGTTCTATGTGTGATGAAGTTCTGCTTTTTTCCAGAACATTCTTTTCTTGGTTTTATTTACATTTTGCCTTGATAAGCATGTTTATATCATTTAATAATTCAAGTGATTACACCATGCTTTTGAGGTTTTTATGAGGAAAATTGGAGTATATACTTATGTTTCTAAGTGAATTGATTTGACTGTCTTCAGAGCAAAACAAAACAAAAACCCTGGCTCTCACTAACTTTTTAAATAGCTACATCGACTTGTCTAGAAGCAATCAATCAGCAACAATCACATTTCAGATAAACCTCAGGGCTAAGATGTCACCAAGGTGATTGGAAGGAAATAATCGGCCTCAGTGGGCAAACAAAAAGGAACCTGTTAAGTGAAGGCAAAGATCACAAAGCAGCCCATCCGTCCCCTTGGGCTACATAGCAAAGGAATGCTGGTGAGAGTGGGAGAAATACTGCAGGAGGAACCACAATGTCCCTTCCAGATCTGCCATGCTGGCCCTCAGGAAGAACAAGAGAGCAGTCCCAACCCTGCGGAGGCACAAACTGGGACAGGGCATGAAGGACTGGAGAGTACCCGGTGGCAGGCAGGCAGGCAGGGGAATGAGGAATCACCTTGTCCTCAGAACCCCCAAACAGGCCCTGCCACCACAGGGGAACAAGCACAGCAGCCGTGGTATCCGGACACCAAGGCTATAAACTCTGTTCAAGGCTCTTTGCCTCCCAAGCACCCACTGCCCTCTTTTGTTGATGACTCTCTACAGGGCAAGGGGTAGACCGATGAACACCCTCCTGACCCCTCATTTCACTCCTTGACGCTCTTCCCGTGAGGGGAGTAATAGCTGGGATTACAAAGATTTATTTTTTGTGCTATTTCATTTTCTTTAATCTACTTGCTTGTGTCCAACAAAAACCCTACACACCCATATGGAAAAAACTACATAACTACATACATAATTTCTCTTTCTACATATATGATCAAAGTGTGAGCCAGTTCCTTCCAGATGAATGAAGAAGGCAGAGATTAATAATAGTGCCTAAACACATGTGCAGCCTGGTGTCCAGGCTGCATGTATTCAGATGTTTATGTTTCTTCACTAAGTTGTAAATTTTAATGCACTGTAAATTGCACAAGGTATTTATCTGGCAATGGCAAAAGAAAAAAAACACATTATTTATGGTGTTTCACAAAATCTCAGTCCCACTGTTTATAAAGATCACAAGTTCATGAATGGCAGCTAGACATTCCTAAGGAATTACCTTATTATAAGTAGAACTCATCTGTGACTCTTCAACAATATTGATTTAATAAGAGTATATATTTTTGGTTCCAGGAGTCACTGAAGTGCTACTCTTATGTGATTAATACACTATCAAAGTGTTAGTATGGTGGAGACAGTAGTGTGTATAAATATTCTATTTGTTCTCCAGCGTTTCCCATTTAGGGCCGTGTAATGGCTGTGAGAGGAAATGAAGTGTGTCACTACTAGCCAGGGGCATGAAAGATCTTGAGCAGTTCTCCAGTCTCTCTAAATCTGCAGGGTTGACAGAAGAGTATGAGGTGAAGACTTGGCATTGAAGCAGCCTACATTGCAAATCACTGCACTGAGCGTCTTCCAGACCCAAGTGGATATTATGTGAGTGAAAAATAAACGTTTACCACGTTAAAATGCTGAGATTTGGGAGATGTTTGTTACTGCAGCACAGCCTGCCCTGACTAAGATAGAGAATAGGAATGGATTTCAGTCTTGAAGGTTTAAATAAAAATCTAGAGTTAGATGTGTTTAGTCTTTTAATTAAAGGCTTAGTAGGATACAGCAAGAATTGACAAACTTTTTCTCTAAAGGACCAAACAGTAAATATTTTAGGCTTTGAGAGACAGAAAGTCTCTCCACGACTACTCAGCTCTTCCATTGGAGCACACAAGCAGGTGTGACAAAGCGTAACGTGCATGGCTATGTTCCAATAAGTCTTTGTTCAGAAAAACAAGAAGTGGCCAGGATTTGGTACATAGTTCCTGGCCCCTGTGTTAGAGAATCTATTTTAAATGGAATTATGTTGAGTACTTGGAATACGAGGTTCCTGGGCCTACCTTAACAAAGTACCACAAACTGGGTGGTTTATTAAAATAACAGGTATTTATTCTCTCACAGTTCTGGAAGCTAGAAGCCTAAGCCAAGGTGTTGGCGGAGTTGTTTCCTTATGAGGGTTCCAAGGGACAATCTGTTCCATGGCTGTCCCCTAGATTCTGATTGTTGCTGACAATCCTCGGCATTCCTTGGCTTGTTGGATGACATCACTCCAGTATCTGCCTCTGTCTTCACGTTGCCATCTTCTCTCTGTATGTCTCTCTTGTAAGGAGGCCGGTTATATTGGATTAAGGGTCCACCTTAAGGGCCCTTCATCCAATGTGAGGGCCCACCTTACATCTGTTAACGAATTATATCTTCAACGACTCTATTTCCAAATAAAGTCACATTCTGAGGGACTGGGGGTTAGGATTTCAACAAATCTTTTTGGGGTGCACAGTTCAACCCATAGCATTTGGTTACTTTAAGAACACTTTTCTCTTAGTAACTTGACAGTGATACAAGTGAATTTTAAATAAGTTCGTAGGCCTTGCCTTTACTCAGAGAGATCAATTCATGAACTATTTTGACAAGGTTGAAATTTTAGGTATCTAATAGAGGAATTAAAAGAAAAACCATGCTCATAATTAAAATAATAAATAGAACGTTGTAATGAACATTTACAATTCAGTACTATTTTACAGGCTTCTACTTTTTCCAAATCATTGATTGATGCTTACGATGAGAACATTAGATTTGATTTACATACTTTATTTCTTGGGACTATTATTAAAGTACAGGATTGATGAAATGATTATTCCTTAGAGTCTGAATGCAGACATCTATAAGGATTTATCAAAGACAAAAACCACAATTTCCTTGGCAGGTTTTGGAACCCTAAAATGTGAAAAAGCAGCACACCGTTAAGTAATCAAGTAAGTGCTTTAGATGTACATAGAAGGAGTTCAGAAGAAAGAGGGACCACCAAGGCCTCGTAAGGGGGTGCCCTCTGAGGGATGAGAGTTTGGATAGACTGGCAGGGAGCATCTGATATGAGCAAGGGCATAAAATGATGCAGCTTATGGGGGAGGATCAGCCTGATTTGAGGCAGCAAGGACTTGTAGGGAAATAACACTAGTTATAACTGCAAAGAGTCATCAAAACTGATAGACCCTGAACGTCAGCCTAAGGAGAGTTCAGATTACATTCATGAGTAATAGGTCTCTGAGCAATACGTTTCTGAGCAAATAATCCAAGCTGTGTGGTGTAGTCCACAAGGTACACAAGGCAATGGAATGATGAGGAATTAGTCTAGGCATATGAAAAAGAGGTGGAAAACACTGTGGCAGGATCATCAGGAATGGTTCATAGGAGTTTGATGGTCTTGATGATTAGACTTCTGAGAGAAAACCCTGAAGGAGAAAAAGATTAAGTCAATGCAATCTCAGGAGGAAGGAAGGGAGGGGAAAAACATGGGAGGAAGCTGATGTAAACACAAGGAAGGAAAACAGGTCAAATGCTAGCTAATTACTATTAGAATGAAGACCAATTCACTAGTTCTACTCTATTAGTCAAGATAGGATAAGATATGCACGGTTACATATAACCCCCATATTTCAATAGCTTAGCACAACAAAGATTTATTTCTTGTTCATGTTATATATCCAGTGTTTACTGGAAGGGAACTCTGTTCCACAGATCCGTTCAGATGAAGAATAATGGGCATTTCACCATCTCGTGATGCTGCTTCTCAACGTGGAGCCACATGAGGGGAAGAAAGAGGACAGTTTCCACCACTCTTGACTGCCTTCAGTTCATTTGCCAGAACTAGTCACATAGCCCCAGCGCGATTGAAAGAGAGGATGGAAAAGGCACCAAAGCCCAGGTAACATATGATAAGTATTACCATCTCTACTGCGTTATCATTTTCCCTTCTATTTCAAAAATAAATTGTTGTCTGTGGGTTTCTGTTCTGATTTTGCCTTTGGTAAAGTGAATCTATTTCTTTCCATACCTTTCCACTAACTAACCACCAGGAAATCTTGTATATTCTTAACGATAACCGTAACAAAGGGCTTTACTTTCACAATCGTTCTGAGCTACAGAGATATAGACAAAAGCAGAATGTGAAAATCTGCTAATTGTTTTTCCCTGCTGCCTGAAAGAGAACCACATGAAGAGTACGGTTACCCCGGAGTGTGGTAGAGTCAGAGACTAACATCTGACTCGTCAGAGAATAACAGAGACTAACTTGACTCATTCTCTAGGAAAGAGGCTATGGCTAAAGAGGGAAGCACTGGGCTGCCAGAGTAAAGAGGACTGTCACAGGAGGGGTTTGCCTATAGGGAGAAAGTTATGTGTGTGTGTCCTGTAGACAGATGTGGAACCTACAGAAGGTCAAGCCATGGGTTATCTTTAAAAGGATTCTGCCTAAGAGCATGTCTTGCCAGGGACAAGATAATCTTAGCATGATAGAGGCTGGAAACAAATCATCAGAGGCAGGAGCTGAGGGAAGGGCCTGACTGCAAGTAGCCAGTTAGAAAAGCCATCACCAGGCTGAGAACTGGTGAGCGCTCTTCAGAGATAGGTGGGGTTTGGCAGGGAGCAGGGAGTCTCCAATAAATCCCAAAGAACAACCCTTAGGTGAAAGAGTCAGCATTTGGTGTCTATGACAGCTAGAAGTCCCAGAGATGATCAGAGTTCTAAGCGAGTACGACTTTCATGCCCCATCGTCTCCTGGCACTGACCTTGGAGGGGCCCCAAACAGCAGCAAGGAGACAGAGGCCAAAAGCAAATGAGAAGAAGCTGACAACACCTTTACACTGCATATTGTAAGAAATTCTAGTCAAATAATGAATCCCTGTGAATTGTTTTTGTTGGCGATAGGTTTGATGGGGGATTATGTTTTTAGGAATTTAAAGTATGGGTAATCAGTAATCCATTAATTCAAAACTATTTAATTGAGTTCCTATAACTGAGTACATGCAGTACCTACAAGCTGCTATAGGATGTACAGAAGACCCTCATCCTACTTTTTCAAGTTTTTTACATATTAGTGGAAGAAGCAGACAAAAAAGTAATCTTAAGACAATGTGATTAGTTCTGAAAAAGAAGAAGAATGACTGCAGTATTAGAGCAGAGACTAAGGGCATTTTATCTATCTGAAAGGATCTAGAAAGCTTCCCTAGAAGGTGGTACTTAATCTGATATTTAATGTGTTTATTTAACCATTAACCAGAAGGTTGAAAGAATGGAAGTTATTCTCGGAGGCAAAAACAACTTAACACAAAGGCATGAAACAGGAGAACCCAACTTGCTCAGAAAACTGCAGATTTCACAGTGTGGTTATAGTACTAAGTACCATTGGGTGGTGGTGGGGAACTCGTCTGGAGCTTATTCAGAGCCCATGTGACATGGTAAGGAATTTGGGGATATCTTTTAAGCCATTGAACATTGTTAAATATTTGGTCTTGCTCTTTTTTTACATATATGCTTTTAAAAGTAGACAGTATTGGAAGATTTTTAAAAATTATCTATATATAATTTCACTATCCAGAAAGGACTACTTAAATATATTCTAGAGTATTTTCTTGTATTATTTACATATTTAAAAATTTTTATCCTATTTCAATTTTGTAGCCTGTATTTTTTACTTACTATTATACTGTGATTATCTTCCAGGGTCACTGAATAATTTTTGACAACATGATTTCTAATAAGTGACCAGTATTAACAAGAAATGAATCCACTATTTTTTATTTCACCATTCCTTTACAGTTAACAGTTGGGTTGTTTCAAATGCTTTGCAATTACCATCCAAGTATTTAAATCTTTCAGTGCATTTTTTTAATGCTTTTAAGATAAGAGTCCAGTACATTGAATTGCTAGATCAAAAAGAATAAACTCCTTTGAAGCTATATTTTTATACATTTCTAGATTAATTTCCACAAAAATTTTGCTAGTTTACACTCTCATCCCTTGTTCAGTAACAGTGTAAAATAATCTCTGCCTTTATAGGTTTATCAGTGGGACAAATTATTTGCTTTTATAAATAATCTTTGTTGTTTTTTTTTTTTTTTTTGCGGTACACGGGCCTCTCACTGTTGTGGCCTCTTCCCGTTGCGGAGCACAGGCTCCGGACGCGCAGGCCCAGTGGCCATGGCTCACGGGCCCAGCCGCTCCATGGCATGTGGGATCTTCCCAGAATGGGGCACGAACCCGTGTCCCCTGCATCGGCAGGCGGACTCTCAACCACTGCACCACCAGGGAAGCCCTTTATTGTATTTTTTAATAAAATAAAATCTTAATAAACTTTTTATAAATGATCTTTGGTAAATAACTTTTTTAATTTAAAATTTTTTTTATTTTTATCTTTTTTTGCAGTACACGGGCCTCTCACTGTTATGGCCTCTTCCGTTGCAGAGCACAGGCTCCGGACGCGCAGGCTCAGCAGCCATGGCTCACGGGCCCAGCCGCTCCGCGGCATGTGGGATCTTCCCGGACTGGGGCACGAACCCGTGTCCCCTACATCGGCAGGCGGACTCTCAACCACTGTGCCACCAGGGAAGCCCGGTAAATAACTTTTGTTTGATTTTTTAATAAAAGTTCACTGAAGAAATGTTGGGAAATATAGAAAAATGCAAAGAAGAAAATTTCATAATTTTAATTCTATATCTTATAATTAAGGATTGGTAACATCTTGGTATATAGCCTTCCAGTTTCTTTTCTTTTCTTTTTTTTTTTGAGTATAGTTGATTTACAATGTTGTGTTAGTTTCAGGTGTACAGAAAAGTGAATCAGTTATATATATACATATATCCACTCTTTTTTAGATTCTTTTCCCATATAGGCTATTACTGAGTATTGAGTAGAGTTCTCTGTGCTATACAGTAGGTTCTTATTAGTTATCTGTTTTGTATGTAGTAGTGTGTATATGTCAATCCCAATCTCCCAGTTTATCTCTCCCCCTCTTGCCCCCTGGTAACCATAAGTTTATTTTCTACATCTGTGACTCTACTTCTGTTTTGTAAATAAGTTCATTTGTACCTTTTTTTTAGATTCCACATATAAGTGACATCATATGATATTGGTCTTTCTCTGTCTGACTTACGTCACTTAGTATGATAATCCCTAGGTCCATCCATGTTGCTGCAAATGGCATTTTTTTGTTCTTTTTATGGCTGAGTAATATTCCATTGTATATATGTAACTCTCTCTCCCTCTAAGTATATTTAACAAAATTGAGATCTTACTTATTTGGACTAACTTATATTTTGTCTTTTGCATACAATACTGTAGAGCAAGCGGTATATCAGTTCATTAATTAGGCTTGGCTTTCAAGAGCTTCATAACATTCCCTTATACAAATGGGTCCTTATAAATCATCATTCTTGTATTGGAAGTTAGGTTGGTTCTAATCTTTCATCCTCACATGAGTATCCTCGTGCATACATCTCTGTGCATACCTTGAATTACTTTTTTAAGATCAATTGCTGAAAATGGAAATGTTGAGTAAAAAGATTGGATCATTTTTAATGATTTTTAATTCACTTGGCAAAGTTTCTTTCCAAAAAAGATGTTCCCATAATTAGTGAATGAGGTCTTGCTTCACAATATTTGAGGGTTAACAACATTTAAATTGTCCTTATTTGACATATAAAAATGGCTTTTTGTTTTAATTTGCCTTTCTTTGATTATTTATATCATTAAATATCATTTTAGGTCTTTATGGACAATTTTTTTTCTTATTTTGAAGATTTGGTGCCATTCTTATGGATGTTCAAAGTCTTTTTCTGTACCTTTAAGAACATTAACCATTTATCTGTAATATTTTTTCATATAGTCCTTTTTTCACTCTGTTTTCATATTGCTGAGTTTTTGGATTTTATTTGCATCTTCATTGGTTAGAATACATCTTTAAGTAGGTTTATCAGGACACTTACAGGGGGACTTTCTAAGCCTTTGCATAACTAAAATATCCTTTCTGCCATCACATGTGAATGACATCTTGTTAGGATATAGAATTCTTGGACCACAACCTTTTTCCCTCACTAATCTATAGCTATTGTCTTCTGATACACAGCATAGCAGAGAAAAATTATGAGGTTGGCCTTTGGATATGTGCTGGTTAGTTTTATATGTCAACTTGACTGGTCAGTGGAGCACCCAGATATTTGGTCAAACATTATTCTGGGTGTTTCTGTGACGATATTTTTGGATGAGATTAACATTTAAATCAGTAGACTGGATACTCTCATGTGTATGGGCCCCATCCGATGGATTGAAGGCTTGAATAAAACAAAAAGGCTTAGTTTCCCCTGAGTAAGAGAGAATTCTGCCTGACTGCCTTAAAAGTGAAACATCAGCTGTCCTGGAGACTGGTCACCACCCTAATCATGTGAGCTACATCCTTAGAATAAGTCTGTTTATATATATACATCTTATTTGTTCTTTTTCTCTGGAGAACACTGATTAATGCAGTATGTTACCTGGAATTTTTTCTTCTGCTTTCATACTGATGGCATTTGTTTTCTTTATCTATGAAAATTTTTAAATGTTATCATTACATATCTAGGTGTGGGTCTTTTTCATTCTGTTTGGAACACAAAATGATCCTAATAGACAAGACCCTGAAGATGCCCCCATGTAATAGCTGTTCTTTGTGGCATGTAGTACAAGGAAGGTCATCTGCTGGGAGAAAGGAGGAAGGTGGTGAGGATGTTAAATTCTGTGATTCAGTGCTATGCCTTTAAAGTATACTTCCTGCTTTCGGTGTCTGTCAACCCATTCATGCTGGCTGGAATCCAGCTATTCTCCTAGCTTAGTGTGTACCTTCCACTGTTTTGATTCAGATGTGACCTAGGTCCAACTCTCCAATCTGAACCTCCAGCCCTTCACATTTGGCAATTATTTATTATCAGTTTTTTATGTATTTAAGTCTCTTTACCCAGATAAGCACAGGAATGATCTTATATGCACCTTTCATTTAGTAGGCTTTTGATATTTGTTCTCTGATTTAAATTGAAAAGACCAACAAATATTACACAGACTGCAAAAATATTCTGTTGAATATTTTTAAAATCTCTACCCTTTTTGGGCCACTGTTGATGATAATCAAACTTATGCTTTAGGCTGATCATCAGGCTTTGTCCTTTAAAAATATATATATTACAAATATGTATATGGATTTGTTATAGACAAGAAGTACACAAAAATAAAAGTCTTGTTGGAAAATGCACCTATTCTAATGTAAATGTTTTCAAAGTGATTTTGTTAGGGATATAAGGGAGCATATAATTAGTTCATTGATACTAAAATTCCACAGTTGAAGGTTTCTGCACGATTACCTACAACTTCACTTAACAATAAATAATTAGACTTACTAGGTGTCAGGCACTGTGGTATGTGAAATTTATCATCAGTTTTGTCCATATAAATTTTTAAGTTCATGGCACAAAACCATGCTGCTACATAATACATAATAAAACTCACATATTCCTGAATTTAACTTAGTGTTCTATCAATTACAATAAAATTGCTAACTTACGTAAATGATATTATGCTTCAAGATTAATAGATGCTTAAGTGGCTACAATCAATGTAACAACTCATCTAAACTGCATTTTGTAGTCTATCTCTTCTCATTTTGTAGGGTTGCTTTTGTATACTCATTTCTCTCATATCATGTACAGTATAATCCATAGGTAGGTGTGTGCACACATCCATACATGTCCACACTTCCTGAAAAAACCTGGGGTCTGATATGATTCTATAGCTCTCAACATTCTGTTCACCCACAGTACCTTATGTTCCAGAGAGGCTGTGTTTCCTCATATTTAACTCATTTTCTTATCTCTCCAACTTCTACCTCACCCCTGAGGGTCTTCAGGCAGCATCTATCTGTTTCCCACACATGTACCTTATTCAATCATCAGTCATTCAAACAGTCTGTCAACAAATATTTCCCACAAGCTCCGTACCATAGCACTGGGTCTAGAGAAATCAGTAAGGCTCAGTCTTTTCTCCCAAGAACATCGTGGTTTAGTATCATTCAGGGGGCCATTTTCTAGTGTCCAGGATGTCAGTGGGCTTGAGGCAATGGATGATCTGATCCTTGAAAAATTGTAATAGCTCCATTCGGTAAAAAAAAGGAAAGGAAAGATAAGAGGGGACATTAACTAAAACAATGGGTTTTTAATTGATGGCATCTGAGTCTTAGGGGAGAAGGGAAGAAAAGTGTAAAAGGAGGTGGTTGGTCTTGTGCTTGGGAAAAAAAGGTGAAAAAAATCTGGCAGTGCAGGGAGACTTCTACACAGTAAAGCAGGTCTCTGAATCCTGAGGCTGGAACTAGAAAATAAATAGACGAAGCATCGAGCAACACCTCCACACTCCAGTCATTCCAATTGATAGGCTTTCAATAAATCCAGCTGGACCAGACCCGAGATTATTCTTCCAGGAGGAGCAAGGGGAGAGCTGCATATGGAAATAAGCACCATTTCTTCTGACACCCCAGTATCCCCATCACTCTAAAACAACCCATGGATTAACCTGAAGTCCTCCCATAAGTAAGAGTGGTATTTCAGGGTAACAAATGGTATAAACACCCTGCTTGTGAAAAAAAAAATTTTTACACCCACCATTTTGTTATCCTAATATCATATATTGGACAGGTCCTTCATTATAAATTTGGAGTTAAGAGACTTAAAGAAAACCCAGTGTTAGAAAGCTACTTGTACTTAAGTGGAAATTGTCGGTAGCAGAGCCCCACTTGTTGTCATGGGACGTGGGAATGAGACACAATGGAGACAAAAGGTCAAAGGACTTGGATCTTCATGGCTCCAAAAGCCAACTCTGCCCACATCACAGTTTGGTCCCCATGCTGTCATCTGTGAATTGCATATGGACGTGTAGAAGCTGGGTCTGAAGTATTTTAAATCTAGTCCTAGACGCTTATTGAAAATATTGTTGAAGAAGGTGTGTTACTCTGCTCACCCTACAATAACAAATTTCCATAGAATAGGCGGCTCAAACAATAAGAATTTATTTCTCACAGCTGTAGAGGTTAGGAGGCCAAGATCAAGGTTCCCGCCAATTTGGTTTCTGGTGAGAACTCCCTTCCTGGCTTGCAGAGGCCACCTGCTCGGTGAGTCCTCACATGGCTCTGAGAGAGACAGAGAGAGAGATCTTCCTCTCCTTATAAGGCCACCACTCCATCAAATTAGGACCCCACCTTATGCCCTCATTTAACATTAACCACCTCCCTAAAGGCCTCTCTCCAAATCCAGTTACACTGGGAGTTAGATCTTCAACATAAGAATTTTAGAGGAAGACAATTCAGTCCATAGCAGGTTGTATAATACTTTACCATAATTTTGTTTCTGTAACTACATTACTCTTAATTTTCTTAAAATAGCTTCAAGTTTGCAAGAAAACTAATGCATGACTATTTAAATAGTACCTAGCAGTCAGAATAACACTAAGTGTTGTAAGCTCCCAGCAACACAGATAATTTTATTGAGCAGCTGCCCGCTTACCCTAATTCATTTGAAATCCCAAACCTAAAAATATGCCTCATTTTCTGAAGCTTAGGTAATACACAAGCTCCTTTAAAAAAAAACTCACACAATTCAGTATATACTTAAATTTTTTCTAACGTTATTTAAATATTTATAGTATATGTAAGTATAAACATGTACATAAAAGTACATGTAAGTCCCTAGGGTTTATATCTTGAATCCATCTATAAAATTAGAAAAATGTAGTAATTAAATAAAAATGAAAAATGCATCAATAAAATTAAAATTGAAATACTTTTGCTAAGTTGCACATGCTGTTATGCTAAATCACTGCTTTAACATGATTGTGTGACTAACTGCTATGACACAAGATTGCTTTTTTCCCTGATTTTGAAGGTTTTGATGGCTTTATATTTTATAAGTACTTATTTATAAATCATTTTATTATATTTATATAATAAATATGTACATTTCATAGATCATAAAATTGTACATAATTAAACATTTACATTTTATTATAAAAATTAAAGTACAATTTATATCATAGATCTGTATCTTATAGTTTTTTAAAAAATTATAAAATACCATGGGATATAAAACCAATGAAAATTATCCAAACGTCTAAAACTCAGAGACCAACCCAGTTTAGTGTATTTCTTTTTTCTCTTTAAATGCATGATTCTGGAAGGAGGAAGTGGGAAAGCAGTTCAATCTATATGTGAATTTTACATAACACCCTATACTTTTGGCTAGAGTGACCAACTGCCCCAGTTTGCCTGGGACTGAGGGGTTTCCTGAGACATGGGACTTTCAGCCCTAAAATCAAGACAGTCCTAAGCAAACTGGACAGTTGATCACCCTACTTTCAGCCTTATATCTTGTTCCCTGCCTTCTTCATACCTTAATCTGTGTGTACTTTAGGTTGTAGCTTCTTCTGCCTTCCATCATCAGTCAACGCTCTTCATACAATTTTCCAAATTTTGTTGAAATATCTTAACTTCAATGTTGCCCCTTAATTCTGTTTTTGAAGGTTGAGAACGGTGTTTTATCCCAACTCCGTTACTGCCATTTTAATAGGCTCTCAGTTGAGCTCTGTCCACCATCTTGAACCAGAAGGTGCTAGATTCTTTCAAGTTTTACATTGTGGATCGTTGGTGACTCTGTCCTAGCCGCACTTCTCAAGAAACCTTCCTATGTACAACTTGGACTTCACTTGCCCTGAATGCATCATCTATGGCCTGTCTTCAGTTGCTTTTAACAATCAAAGCAGAACTACTTGGCTCTAATGTGGTCCTAAATATAAATAGAAACACTAGGTTAACATAGGACGTTTGGTTATTAAAAAAGTCATCCAGTTGTTATTGAATAGTCACTTTTTAGACTATCATTAAAATAAACACATATAAAAATATAACACTCATAGAAAAAAATCACTTGAACCACCAAGACTATATATCCAGATTCAGGAATGATTTCTCATAGATCATTTTAACCCTGCATGTATATTCATATTTACAGGGAGCACCATTTTAAAATATGGAAAAATTATGATAGTGAATTATGTTTTATTTTAAAATGTTAGAATCTTGGCAAGTCCTTTTTCATATAAATTGTTTAAGGTTCACTCACTTAGGTCTATAGAAGAGAAAATTTCTAAGAAATATTCTAAACAAGATTATATGAAAAAAAAAAAAGTAGAATGTTCACCTGATTTCTCAGCCCCAGGATTTTAATTCTTAGGTCAAAATGTTTTTCCTTTTAGGACTTGAAAAAGTCTCCTCCTGAATATGTTCAATTAATTGTGGCCTATCAGCTCTAGCTCTTTTAAGGATCTATACTCCATCAACAGGTAAACTGTTTTTACAGATGTTTTTATTCTAACTTAATTTCTAATTTCAAATGTGAAGTGGATCAAAAATTAGATACCATAAGATTTATAGGACTCATTTCAGAAGGTCATTTAGACATACTCTGGGGACTATTCTTTTTTCACCATGAGTGAAAATATATGTGTTTGAATCAGTTCTTCATCACCCTCCACAACTCATCTTGGTTGATTCCTCAAAATAAAAGTATCTGTTTTTTGTCGCAAGTTTATTTCTTTTGTTATAAATGTTTTGACTTGGTTGGATTGAAAGTAAAGACATCTACTGAGACATATTTTTGCCCTTGATAACTAAGAAAAAGAGTTCAGTAAGAATTCAAACATGAAAAATTAGTACATTTTCTAAAAAAGTTTTATCATGATGTCTTCTGCAGTATGAAGGTCATCTTTGAGGATGCTACTGCTTCTTCCATGGTAAGACTTTTTGTTTCATGATTAGTTAAGAAGTAAACCCGTCAATGTTTTGTGAGATGGCAATTTTATAGATCTCTTTTTCAATCAGACAATTCAGAAATAATTTCTAGTTGCTTAAATCACTCAAGTGCATACTTCCCACGTCTCTTAATTTAATATCTGTAAACATCTTGAATCAAGGTAAAAGAATGTGACTAATTCATGTCCCCAGAGTGTGGTCTTGGTTATAATCATTCTACACACTGATCTCCATTTAAATATTTGATTATAAATGAAGATAAAATATATATCAAATACAAATGGAAGGAGAAAAAAATTTAGAAGGGCAACTATGGAGGTCTGAAATGGAAGAAATAGTTGCTTTTAAGATAATTTGTGAGATTACTGTAGATGCATGAAGTTTTTTAACTTCACTTGGGTTCCTATGTTCTTCCCACAGAATAAGAATCCTACTCACCAGCTTTGCTTAGCTCATCAAAGCCCAAGGCAGTGACTCAATTTGCCATTTCCTAGGGCTTGTTCTAGCCAAGGCAGGGAGAAATGTGTTCAGAGTCTGAATAAAGATTTAATAATTAACAAATACAGTGCTTAGCAATTCGATCCTTCTATAGACACAAGAGCTCGACAGAGTGTCACCAACGTGTGAGTTCAGTTCCAAGTTGATTGCTTGGAAATATTTGCCTGCAGAATTAACATATGTGGAATTTAGGTTTATTGTACAACATACATATATTGTATTACTAATGAACCTTAGACCCTGACCATCACACGTGACATTGTTTTATAGAAAAAGAAGCCCATGTTTCAGTTCCCAAGGTAGCACATCTTTCCCATTGCTATCTTGATGATGAGGACAAACTCCTCCTCTTCTCAAGTCTAGCACTGGGTTGCTCAGAGAAAAACCAAGACTCTGAGGGATCAATAACACAGACATCTCAAATCTCCATTACAGAGAGGAGACAAAACACTGAAGGGGTTTGATGATCGGTTTTCAATATGTGGCACATAATTGTCAATTTTCAGGCTTACAAACAAGTGGTTTTACAGGAGGCTTAATAGTCTGTTCATCTCAACTTTAGAAATTTCAGTTCCTGTGACTGAAATACAGTCACAAAAGACAAAATATGTATGGCATTCATAACAGAAAGAAGTAAAATCCTTCCTTTACATCTACTTCATGTAATAAGATCTATAAACTTCAATAACCTCTGAGGACTTGACTGTAACCATAATTGTAGAAATTAGACCTGGTAATAGAACAGTTGTTTCTTCCATTTTCCAGAGGCTGTCTTAACACTACATGAGTATTGTGTCTTATTTTCCTGGCCTTTGGCCATAATATATACACAAGCCATGCTGACCAAATGTCTCACTTTTTTAGCCAGGATGGTTTTACTTGTATATCAATAGAGGGGGAAAAAAAGTGAGTTAATGCTTCTTCTTAGCAGTTACCTGACATTACATTTCCTGTCCTTTCTAAACCCTCCAGTGATATATATACAATATTAACATTTTAAATCCTAACATTTATAATTCTTCTCTCCTAGTAATTTGCTTCTTTCCTTTGGCAACTTAATCAACAGGGGCCTGGATCTTCTTATTTGTAAAATGAGGGAATTATACTAAATAATATCCAAGAGTTTTTCTAACCGAGAAAGTCCGTAGTCCTACTTCTTATGTTTATACTAGAATTGAACAAATACATAAATATATTGTGGATAATGAGAGAGAGTTTTTTCACTTTTGGAGAAAAAGAAAAGTTACAAATAAAGGAAAGAAAAGAATAGATTCTGTGGTGTTGGATTGAACTGAAGGTGTTAGTATGAATTCATGGTTTTTAATATATATACTGATGGATAGACAAAGAGGTATAGATATGTGCACATGCATAGGTTAGTATACAGACATATTTCCCAGCACTGTCTGCTGAGAGGGCCTAGAAGTAATGACAACCCAGTAGCAATTAGCATACCTAGAGCTCAGATATTGGTTCTAAATACTATCTTCCAATAAAAGAAACCAAGCCTCCTTGCAGAAAATACTGATTCCAGGCCTGTGGCAGTGAACATATAAGACATGCTCAGAACATCTTGTGGTGCCAAAAAGTAAAGATGTGCTTTAAAAATGATGGGGCTGTGTCAGAAGAACACAGGAGCCAATTTGGAGGAGCTCCCAGTGGCTGAAGCTGGAATAATTTGAGTGACAAAATATATGATAATAGTATCAAATTATAACCCATAGACTAACATAAATATCCACAAGTCCATACTTATATCAACCAATCAGTCAATAGTGGAGAAGAGACTACTCTTCTTTACAGTAGAATTCTAATTAATTAATATGAAAGAAATGAGGTAGATAGAATACAACCAACTTAGGCAGACACAAGAGCCATGGAAGAATACTAAAATGAGTGGGCAAAATTATGATGAGAAATTGAGATGAATATTTACATAGCCTTAAAGTATCTCCCAACAAGATAATTATTAATTAAAAAGAGAAGAATCTTAATTTTGCAGTGGAGAAAGCAGCAAATACCACCTTAATCAAGTGGTCAAAGTTAACATCATCAGTAACAAGACATATCCACAACATGTACTCCCTGATATGATTCATTGAGAAGGGCATAAATCACTTCTCCATTCTCTCCAAAGATATATAAATAACCCCAATCTAATCCTGAGAAAATATCAGATGAATATGAATTAAGAGATATTCGAAAAAATGACCAGTACCTTTCAAAAATGTCAAGGTCATGAAAAACAAACATTGGGAAATTGTTACAGATTGAAGAAGATTAAGGAGACATGACAATTAAATGACATGTTGATTTCAGGATTGAATCCTGGACCCCAAACTTGACATGAGTGGAAAAACTGGTGAGATTTGAATAAGGCTTGTGAAGTAGTTCATTGTACTGTATCAGTGTTATTTCCTCCTTTCAATAATTGTACTATGGTTATGTAAAATGCTTATAGAAGCTGGGCAAAGGTATTGATATATAGAAACTCTGCAAATTTTTTGTAAGTCTGAAATCATTCTAATTTTAAAAGCTAGAGAAATGACATAGTTGTAGAAATTTACAGATTTTAAACGATAATGACATTCATTTAACAAATATTTATTGAATGACCTCTCAGTGCCAAACACCATACTAAGAGACATTTAAAGATGCAAAGTACACACACACGTATATATTTCCACTTATTTTAAGTAATTCTTAATCACCAATATTAAGACAAGAATTCTTATTTTTCCAGAAATTAGGACCAAACATCTCTAATTATAATGGCAGTATTATGACAAGAGTAATAAAGAATAAGCATATTTCAAATTAATCTACAAATTCTATGTGTTTCAAATAAAAAAATCCCAACAGAATTTTATGGGGATTCATAAGCTAATTCTAAAGTTCATCCAGAAGATAAAATATGCAAGAATATCTAAGGAAATTTTAATAACTTGCTCTAACAAATATAAAAACAAACTTTAAATCAGTAGTGATTAAAGTGGTGCGATAAGAAGTGGTGTGACAAGAAGAGATCAATGGACATGATAAAAGACCAGAAACAGACTCATCCATCCATGAGAATGTAGTGTATGGTACTGATGATATTTTAATCTGGTGAAGAAAAGGTTATTTTGTCAGTAATTTCCACTGAGTTATTAGAATCCATTTGGGAAAAAATTAGGCTTATTTATTAATTCAACAAATATTTAAATGCCTACATGTTTTAGAAATAGGAATTAGTTCTCTAAGCAAATTCACCTACAAAAATAGATTTCCAGAGTTAATAAAGAGTTAACTTTTTTAATCTATAAAAATATTAATATAAAATATGAGAGAAGACCTTTCTACACAGGATAGAAAATCTATATGCAATAAAGGGAAAATTTGAAAGACTTAATTTCATAAAACTTAAAAATTTTGCATGATAAAAGATACCATAAACAAACTAAAGAATTGGGACAGGCTAGAAAACATTTACATGTATAAAAATGATGAATTAGAATATAAAATATATCAAGTTCCAATAAGTAAACAAAAAGTAAACTGAATAGAAAAGTGGGAAAAGAATATGACTGGCAATTTACAAAAAAAGGATAATGGCAAAAATATATGCTCAACCCCTTAAATAAAGAAATTAATAAAAATTTCAACAATAATGGCTTATCTTCACAAAATTGGCAAATATTTTTGAAGACTATTAATACACAGTGTTGATGGTTAGATAGATGTGAAGTCAAGAACTCACATAGACCGTTGGTGTAATGAAATGCCCATATCTTTTGACTCAACAATTTAATTTCTATGAACCTATCAAAAATAAATGTGTACACAAGAAACATGTCTACGAAAGAACATCTGAATTATTTGTAACAGCAAAACCTTGGAAACTGTCATAACATTCTTTAAAAGGGGAGTGGTTAAAAAATAATAGAACATGCAGACATTGAAATGCTTTCCAATTATTAAAAAAGAATGAGGTAGTGTTGATGTATAAACATAGAAAGATCTTTAAGACATTTTATGTGTAGCAGCAGGTTGCATAGCAATCGATAAGAGTATGATAGAGGATAGATAGATAGATAGATAGATGAAAGAGAATTTACATATTTTACCTGTAGCTGTTTCATATAATTCTTGGTTTGAATTTCTACATTGGGAATATATTCATTTATGACATATGTAGCTAAAAATATAAAGTGAAAAAATAAGCTTCCATAAGATTTAGAGCAGCTTAATGTAAATATAGTTATTTTGTCCAACTTTTAAGGTCACACTTAAAGAAAAAAAATGGGCCAGAAGTAGAATATTCAACCAAAAATATGTATTCCTGAGATTAACCTAAGTGTAGATTTTCTTAGTAAAGGTTGGGAATGTGAATGATTTCCTCCTAAACACAACTCATTGAGCTCTAGGTCAGATAAGTTGTTGGAAGGAATATTTTTGCATCTTTATTTCAGAGGAGGAGATCAGGAAGAAGGTCAGGAATCTCCCCAGCTATAGTTAATAGCCTAGCTGTTCACACAGTATACTCGGGGGACCAGTACAGCCTCACTCTTAGAGTTCACTAAATTAGAATGGTAACAGCAAAACAAACTTACTCATTTGAATGTATTTCTTATACTTAATGGAAATAAATGTTAGGATGAATAAAGAAGAAAAAAAATAGATATAAGGTCTACAAAGCCAGGTGTAAAAAAAACTATTGGGTAATATGAAAGAGAGTAAGACTATACAACCAAAACAAAGTTAGAGGAGATACTTGAGAAGCCGTGAATGAATGATGAAGCTATGAGTTACACCATTTTAAAACAATTGTTTGAGTTCTGATAATGTAAGTAAACCTATGGAGGAAATATAGAAACATAATTTTCCGGCCATCAACCAGTTGTTCAAACCAGAAACTAGAGGTCATTTTTGATATTTCCTCTCTCTCACTGCCACATCCAATTCCTTACTACAAGAAACATAATCCCATCAATTCAACATCCAAAATAGCTTTCAAATCTCCCCTCTGTGTTCTACCTTCAGTGCCATCGCCCTGGTGTCATCACTATCCAGGACAACTGCAATGACCTCTTAACCGTTCCCCAGCCTGCACTCCTGTCCTACGAACCCATCCACGTAGCAACTAGGGTGATCCTTTAAAAACTTAAATAGTCCTGTCCCTTTCTGTTTAGGACTCCTTACCTACCAGGGCTGCCCTGCTGTGACCTTCAAGACAACAGATACTTGCCATGCTCCCCTCCCCCACCCCTCCATCTTCATTGTAAGTCTCTCTCCTAGTTCACTAAGCCAGTCTTGCTTCCTTTCTCTCCCTGCATCCCTCCTCAGGGCCCTCATGCTCTCCTTCCCCAAATTGTTGCCTGATTGATTACTTCTCACCATTCAGGCCGCAACTTAAACGATATTTCCCAACAGATGTTTCCCTGACGCACAGTCTAAAATAACACCCCCCCCCCATTTTGGCCTCTGATCTTTTTCTTCACAGTGCTTACAGAAATGTGTAATTATATGTTCATTCAAATACATGCCTATTTAATGTACATATTCCCCACCATATAGATTCAAAGAGGGCAGGAACTATGTCTACCTCATTCACTTCTATATTCCCAGTGCCTCACCTAGGACCTGGCATGCAGTGGGTGCTCAATAAATGAATAGGTAAACAAGCTAGAATAATCATGTCCAGACATATTTCGAAGGGATGGAAATACCAAACAAGATGAAGATTGATAGAAATAATTATTATTTGTGTGATTTAAAGATAGAAATGATACAGAAATAGATACAGCCTCCTCTAGGGAAGTCAAATGGCTGCCCAGAGAGTGTGTTAGGAACTCAGTGTCGCTGCCATGTCTGCTTCTCACTTACTGGGTCTAGAAATAATTTTATCAGTGCACCCACAGTGATTAACAGCTGACTCGTACTGAGTAAACCATGTCAGGTTTATGTGTACATTACAAAGCCAACTCATTAATTTACAGTAGAAAGTATAACCATCAAGTTAACCTGACTCTCAACCCTTGTTTAGCTCTGTCCATCACTCTCCATAGGAGAGAGTCAGGTAGCTGAATTATATCCAGATGATAACTGCAGCTCAGAAAAGATTCCTGGCCACAAATAACTTATGCTACAGAGGCACCATCACCATCGTCTTAGGCCTGAATTCTTACGACAGTCTCCTGTTCTCTGCACGTCCCCCTCTCCAATCTATGAAGCACACAGCAGCAAAAGTGTCCCATTTAAAACATACATCCAGTCCCCTCACTCCTCTATTCAAAACCCTTCAGTGGTTCTCCATTACATTAGAAGGAAACCCAGCCCCCTACCCGTTGTTTACAAGGCTCTGTGTGATCTGGGCCCTGCCACCCCCCCAGTCTCATCAGCAGCCCCTTTCCCACACTCTGGATGCCCCAGTACACTCATGTGCTTTCAGACTGAGAGACGGAATATACAAATGGATAACAGCCAGGCCGTGTATAAAAACAGAACTCTGACCCACAGCCTGCAGTAATCAGCCCAGGAAGCCAGCCTGCTATCTGTAAATCAGACTGGTAGGAAGTCAGACCACTCTCTGGATCAGAACAACTGATCCAGGAAACCAAACAATAATCCCTCAACAGGCAGACCAAAACAACCAAGACTTGTTAATAACTGATAGCCTTTGAATCTCTGCCAAAATATAAGTGACAATGGCTGACTGCCTCGCTATAGCCAGCTCTGAATAAATGGCCTTCGCTTGTTGTCTTTTGGTTGGTCTTTGTTTATTTCCACAAGACCCTTCACTGTGACAAGCTGCTTCCTCCCTTGGATGCTTTCGAATCCTGCTCCCTCTGCCTGGAATGCTTCCTCAACCCTTCACGTGGACGATCCCTTCCTGTTTTCTAGATTTCAACTTATGTATTGAAGATGCCCTCCCTGACTTCCCTTTATGCACACCCCTATCCCAGCCTCTCTTTTGCTTCCCTTACAGCACTTAGCACAACTTGCAATCATTTTGTTTGTCTTTTCAGTTTACTTCTTTTCTACCTATCACCCTTACTAGGATGAAGCTGTATGAAAATAGAGACTGTCTCTCTCCTGTTTACTCTGACCCTCGAGGACCTAAACTAAAACCCCCAAAATACCAGATACCGGAGAAATACGTTGAATGACTGAATGGGTAAATAAATGATCACACGCCTAGAGTAAATGCAGACCCAGTGTAAGGAACAACTGTGCCTAGCCACCCGCTGAAATAACTAGATGTTAGATGAGTCTGTGATGCTGCAGGTTTGCCAGTCTCTTTCATGGGCCAGCTTTGAGGCTGGAAGTTGGTTTCCCTTAGACCTTCCTTGTTATGGAAAATCCCACAGGAAAGACAGAGATAGGGATAGGGATAGAGGTAGAGATGATAGAGGTAGAGGATAGTAGAGATAGAGATGTAGAGATCTATAGATGGATGTGTAAAGTGGTTTAATTTTAGCCGGTGTGGGGACTGGCAAATCCACAATCTACAGGCAGGCCAGCAGTCTGGAAACTCGGGCAGCATTTCTATGTTTGAGTCTTAAAGCAGAATTTCTTCCTCTCTAGGAAACCTTACTTTTTCCTCTTAAGGCCTTCAAAGGATTGGATGAGGCTCACCCACTGTATGGAGGGTAATCTACTTAGAGTCAACTCATTGTGCATGTTAATCACGTCTACCAAACACCTTCATAGCAACATCCAGACTAGTGATTGACCACACAACTGGGCACCATAGCCTAGCCACAGAGACACAAAATTGACCTTCACCCCAAGGGTTCAACTTAAACCCCTCATTTTTAAAATAAGATAATGTCATTCCTCTACTTAAAACTGTCTCAGGCTTACTACCACCCTCAGCTTAAATTCCCAGTTCTCTACCATGATGGAAAGGCTCAACCGGTTACGATTCAGGCCCACCTCTCTGGCCTGGTCTCCTGCTGCCCCATTCGTCACTGTTCTGCAGTCACTCTGTTCTTCTTTCAGTGCCTCAGTCATACCAACCTCTCTCCTGCCTCACAACCCTTGCACGTGTTCTTCCTTCCCCGCCGGAATGCCTCCTCTCCTGCCCTCTCTGTGGTGAACTCATTCTAGAATTCAGGTCTCAGCTATCTGTTCTCTCCTCAGAGAAGCCGTCTTTGACCACCTGCGTATCACATGCCTATCTCCTTCATCAGCTGATCACTATCTGTAATCACTATTTATTCACTTGTCTGTACCTAAATCGGTGATTCTCCACCCTAGGCAAATTTGCTTGGCAATGTCTGGAGACATTTTTTTTAAACATACTATATTTTTTTTAATGGACTTTGTTTTTTAGAGCTGTTTTAGGTTCACAGCAAAATTGAGTGAAAAGCTCAGAGACTTCCCACACACCCCACACCTCCACATGTGCACAGCCTCTCGTAGGATCAGGATCCCCCACCAGAGTGGTACATTTGTTACAGTCAATGAACTTACATTGACACATCATTATCACTCAAAGTCCATAGTTTACATTAAGGTCCACTCTTGGTGTGGTACGTTCGGTGAGTTTGGACGAAGGTATAATATGTATCCACTGTACATATGATCCACAGTATCATGCAGAACAGTTTCACTGTCTTAAAAATCCTTTGTGCCCCACAAATTTATCCCTTCTCCTACATAATCTCTGGAAACCACTGAACTTTTTACTGTCTTCATAGTTTTACCTTTTCCAGAATGTCATATAGTTGGAATCATACAGTATATAGCCTTTTCAGATTGGCTTCCTTCACTTGGTAATATTCATTTAAGTTTCCTCCATGTCTTTTAATGGCCTGATAGCTGATTATTTTTTTAGCATTGAATAATATTCCATTGTCTGGATGAACCAGAGTTTATCGATTCACCTAACAAAGGCCATCTTGGTTACTTCCAATTTTTGGCGATTATGAATAAAGCTGCTATAAACATCCATTTGCAGCTTTTTATGTGGATGGAAGTTTTCAACCCATTTAGGTAAATATATACCAAGGAACATGATGGCCGGATCGTATGGTAAAAGTATAGTTAGGTTTTCTTTAAACATCAAACTGTCTTCCAGAGTGACTCTATCATGTTGCGCTCCCACCAGCAATGAATGAGAGTTCCAGTTGCTCCATATTCTCATCAGCATATAGGTGTTGTCAGCGTTTTGGATTTTGGCCATTCAAATAGGTTGTAGTGGTATCTCACTGTCGTTTTAATTTGTAATTTCCTAGTGCATCATGGTGCTGAGCATCTTTTCATGTGCATATTTGCCATCTGTATATCTTCTCTGGTGAGGTGTCTGCCCAGGTCTTTTGCCCATTTTTTAATTGGGTAGTTTGTTTTCTTATTGTTGAGTTTTAAGAGTTCTTTGCATATTTTGGATAACAGTTTCATCAGATATGTCTTTTGTAAATATTTTCTCCCAGTATATATGTAGCTTGTGTTTTCATTCTCTAGATATGAAGACATTTTTGGTCATCACAACTTGGGGCTGCTTCTGGCATCTAGTGAGTAGAGCCCAGGGGTGCTACTAAATGTCCTACAATGCACAAGACAGTCCTCCCAAACAAAGAATTATCCAGTCCAAAATGTTAATAGTGCTGAGATAGAGAAACTCTGATCTAGATAATTTCTTGGTTGAGATAGATGTTGACTGTTGAAGTTGATAAGCTCCATGAAGGTAGGAACTTTGTTTTATGTTTTTCGTCTCCATATCCCAACATTTCTCTCAACGAACATTTGATGAAGTCTTTGTAAGGTTTTGAGCACAGGAGAGATGTGAACTTGCCTCGCTTTTAAAGGATCACTCCAGTTGCTAGATTGAGAAAATACTATAGGGGAGCAAAAGCAGAAGCAGTGGGATTGGTTTAGAGGTTATTGAGTAATTCAGGCAAGAAATGATGGTGCCTCAACTTTGGTGGTAGCCGTGAGAAGTGGTAAGAATCTGAATGTCTTTTGCAGATAGAGCCAAAAATACTTTCTGAACAATCAGATGTAGGGAGTGAAAGAAGAAATGGAGTCTATTATTATCAGCTAAGATGGGAAGACTGAGAGGGAGCGGGTTTGTGGCAAAGATCAGTTCATGTTTGGATATGTTGATGTTGATGTCTTTATTAGACATCCAAGTAGTGTTGTCAAGTAGGCATTTGTTATAACAAATCTCTGGAAATATGCTGTGGGAGCCATCAGCATGTAGAGGGTGAAGCCATGACACTAGATGAGATCAACAAAAGTGTGAGTGTGAATAGGAGACAGAGGCAAGGGCTGAGCCCTGGAACACCCCAACTGGAAGAGGCCTGGAGAAGAGGAGGAGCCAGCAAAGGAGAAGAAGACAGAGCAATTAGGAGCATGGAAGGAATAAACAAGAGAGTGTGGAGTCCTGGAAAGCAAGTGAGGAAAGCATATCAGGATGGAGTGATCTACAGTGTCAGATGCTGGTGAGACATCAAGTCGAAAGAGCCCCAAGAACTGACCATTGTAGTTAGCAACGTGGAGGCCCCTGGTGACCTCGACAGGAGGAATTTCAGTGGGATTGTGGGATGAAAGCCTGGTTGGGTGTGTAACGAGGGAACTGGAGGAGAGGAATGGAAGACAGCAAGTAACAATAACTCAAAGAGTTTTGCTGCAAAGGGGAGCAAACAAGCAGGACCATAGATAAGAGAGGAGGTGAAGAGGGAGCTTTTGTCAGGGAGAAGAAATTACAGCAGAGTAACCCAGTGGAAGGGGGAAATGATGTTGGAAGAGAGAGAAGAGAGACTTGCTGGAGTAGATCAGAGCAGATGGGATTTAGTGCAGGAGAAGAACGGCCATCTTTACAAAGGAGTTTGGCTCATTCAGCTGTGGTGAAGGGCACTAACACTGCAGAAACGTGCTGCCTGTAACACCTGATGTGCTGCTGCGATGCTGTCGAAGGGCTGGCTGCCTTTCCAGGGTCAGAGCAGGCAGAAGTAAAGTTGTTGTGGAACTTGTCCTTTGGCAACTTCAGATGCTCCTTTGGTGATGTGTTCAGAGTTCTGTTCCGTAGGCAACCTTTTCCTTCATGAGAAGGCAAAGGGCACATATGTTTTCACCTTGACTGTCTCAGAAAGACAAACACCACAGGGCCATTGGAAGCAATCAGCCGGGACCCTCTCTGTGTTTGGTTTCTAAGCTACTTCTATTCCATTTCCATGCTACCAAGCTCCTGCCCTTGGTCTTCATCTCAATTTTTGGTCATCTTCTGGCCTGTCAGAATTGGCACTTGGATCCCGTTTCCCTGGTTGGATTTCAATACTCCCTACTAACGTTGGCCAGGACGCCTCTCCATAGCAACTAGCTCCTGAGAGTGGCATGACCTGCACTATTTCCAGCTCTTTCGGGCCCAGCTCCTGACTTTCTTGGCTAATGTACTGGCCTGGATCTCTACCATCATCCCTCAAAAGGAAATAGATACATTCAGTGATAGCTGGGATGTTGTGGTAAAACACAAATTCAGGACAGCAGGGTAAAGTACCACTGATAAAGAAATAAATGTATAATTGTTTAGCAGAATGTAGCCCAGGCTCATTAATCAATAACAGATGAAAGCATTACTGATGAAACAAATCACATGAGATGCTGCGATAGGTGGAATTCCAAGATGATCCCCCAGATTTCTCCCTCTCTCCCCAGTGTACGTACCCCCACATAATCCTTGGAATTGTGAAGATGATGGATTTTACTCCGATGATGAAGTCATGTTATATGGCACAATTGACTTCACAAAGGGAGATCATCAAGGTGGCATTGACGCAGTCACATGAGCCCTTTAAAAGCAGACAGTTTTCCTCAGCTGGTCTCAGAAGAAGAGTCAGAGAATCGAAACACAAGAAAGAGTCCATGGACATGCTGTTGCTGACTTGAAGATGGAAGGGGCCTTATTTCAGGACTGCAGGCAGCTACTGGGAACTGTGTGTGACACCCCCAGCTGACAGCCAGCAAGGAAGTAGAGACCTCAGTTATAAAACCACAGGAAATGAATTCTGTCAACACTAAGAATGAACCTGGAAGCAGATTTTTACCCAGAGCGTCCAAATAGGAACTCACTCTGGCTGACATCTTGATTTCAGCCTTCTGAGACCCTGAGCAGAGAACCTAGTTATGCCATGCTGTACTTTTGAACTACAGTCTGTGAGCTGCTAATTGGGTATTGTTTTAAGCCTCTAAATTTGTGATAATTTGTTACACAGCAATAGAAAACATACAGATGCCATTGGCTGATAGCAAGGGGTGCCTGTCAATTAGGCCATAGAATGCCTCCCAGACAAGGTGGATAGCCTGCAGAAAGTAGCTACAGAATATCCCTGCAGCCTTCGGGAAAGGCAGATTTCCACCTTTTGCCCTCTACTCCAAACCCTCAGGCCCTGTGGTCCTATTTCCCTAGTTAACAGCACCCCCTCTACCTTAGCTCCTCTGACCGTTAGCCAAGATGGACATTTTATGTGTTTGGGCTTTGGTTTCTCACGTGGAGACTGGTACTCCTTGAGTCGCTCTTGATTCTGCACTTTTCACACCAGGACTAGACTAGTCCCTTACCTGCAATGACCAACCCGCTCCTGCCACTTCCCACTCCAGGACCAGGCTAATGTTCTTAGAACTCTGAATCCCAATCTGTACCGAGGATACTGGGTTCCTGTTTGTCTGGGGGTGAGGGAGACGGGTGGGACTGGTCAAGGCTTAGTTTTATGGAAGGAAAACGCTGCAGGTATGCAGTACCCTTGCAAAGCCAGAACTTCTGCTCTGGTTTTTGAATTAGGCTCACCTCTTCCTTACTTTAAAAGGAATTAATACCAACAGCATTGATGTGAGAGCCCAAAATGATGTTATTGGATGTTGCAAATTCACACTTTTTTCTCTTTACCTTGGATATCTGATGTTTTGAAATGACAGAAATTCTTTAAGTTCCATGTCTAGAAATAGACCTTTAGATATTTATAAAATACAAAAGTTATAGGGTCTTTTCATTCCCATTGGGCTATACTAGAAGTAGGCCCAGTGGAGAAGCCTGTAGATTATAGGTAGAGCAGCTGACAGTGCTGATCCGAGGCAACGGCATAGCAAGGCACTCACTACTGCCAGGATCAGCCAGGTATGAAGAAAGGGCAGGTGGAGCTTGGGCAGGAAACACCCGCAGTCACAAGAAGACAGCGCCTCCATTTGTGATATTCTGTGAGTGGGTAAGGGAGGCCAGGGCTGGATGAAGTCCTGGCAGGAGGAACGAGAATAGCAGTAGTGTGCCTAATTGCTGTCCAATGCTGAGAGCCACTGAGCTGGCTTACCAGGGTCCAACAACATAAGGGGGCTGGAAAGATTGGGGACCACGGGACAGTTGAGAAAAACCACAGGAAGTTAGGGTGGGGGACTTATAATTCTTGAGTTTCTACATCTTACCAAGCATCATCACAGGTTCTTTGCATAGGCATTTTCTTCTCAACCACCTTATAAGGTTAGGTACCATCATTTCAATTTCACAGATGCAGAAATGGAGATGACTCAGAATGGATAAATGACTTATCTTTGCTCACATCCCTAGTAAAGTGACGGAGTTAGAATTAGAATTCATGTGACTTCAGTTGGCATAACCTTGTCTTGCTGTTTCCTGATGGCTCCTCCATTGTTTAACAGAGGCAGCCCTGCATCCATGACAATTATACTAATTCTATTCAGTAAATTTTCTTGAGTGCCTACTACATACCAGGCACTATACACAGTGCTAGAGATATCTGCTTCTCTTTGCTCTGTCATCCATGGGCATTCATTATAGAGAAGGACTAATGGTGAACAGGGATTTTTGTGAGCTCTGTGAATATGGTAGCAGCAATAAAGACACATCCAGCATACCGACCACCGCTGTGCTTCAGGCACTGTGCTAAATACCAGAAATGCCAAAGGCAATGAAACAGTACTCTTGGTTTATGACTATGCTAGTTTCCTTGCTGTCTTGCTCTGGGTTACAAACTTGAGAATGGTCTTAAATGGTCTCAAAATCTTTAAAGGAGGTATCCTGAGGACTTGTTCCCCTCTAAAAGTGAAAGTAGATGAATTGACCTGAATGGGATCAGTGAAAATAAGCCAAGAGATTTCCAGTAAATATAGGACTGGAGAGTTTGGGCAAGATCCAAGCTCAAAAAACCTCTGTCAGAGTCATTTTAATCAAACGAACAAAAATTAAATTCAAAGAAAAAATATTAAAAGCAGCAAGAGAAAAGCAAAAATTAACATACAAGGGAATCCCCTTAAGGTTATCAGCTGATTTCTCAGCAGAAACTCTACAGGCCAGAAGGGAGCAGCAGGATACATTCAAAGTGATGAAAGGGGAAAACCTACAACCAAGATTATTCTACCCAGCAAGGATCTCATTCAGATTCAACAGAGAAATCAAAAGCTTTACAGACAAGCAAAAGCTACAATAATTCAGCACCACCAAACCAGCTTTACAGCAAACGCTAAAGGAACTTCTCTAAGCAGGAAACACAAGAGAAGAAAAAGACCCACAAAAAGAAACCCAAAACAATTAAGAAAATGGTAATAGGAACATACATATCAACAATAACCTTGAATGTAAATGGATTAAATACTCCAACCAAAAGACACAGACTGGCTGAATGGATACAAAAACAAGACCCATATATATGCCGTCTACAAGAAACCCACTTCAGACCTAGGGACACATACAGACTGAAAGTGAAGGGATGGAAAATGATATTCCATGCAAATGGAAATCAAAAGAAAGCTAGAGTAGCAATACTCATTTCAGATAAAACAGACTTTAAAATAAAGACTGTTACAAGAGATAAAGAAGAACACTACATAATGATCAAAGGGTCAGTCCAAGAAGGAAGATATAACAATTATAAATGTTTATGCACCCAACATAGGAGCACCTCAATACATAAGGCAAATGCTAACAGCCATAAAAGGGGAAATCGACAGTAACACAATAATAGTGGGGGAATTTAACACCCCACTTACTCCAATAGACAGATCATCCAGACAGAAAATAAATAAGGAAACACAAGCTTTAAATGACACAATAGACCAGATAGATTTAATTGATATTTATAGAACATTACACCCAAAAGTGGCAGAATACACTTTCTTCTCAAGTGCACACAGAACATTCTCCAGAGTAGATCACATCTTGGGTCACAAATCAAGCCTCAGAAAATTTAAGAAAATTGAAATCATATCAAGCATCTTTTCTGATCCCAACGCTATGAGGTTGGAAATCAGTTACTGGAAAAAAACTAAAAACCATAAATACATGGAGGCTAAACAGTATGCTACTAAATAACCAAGAGATCACTGAAGAAATCAAAGAAGAAGTAAAAAAATACATAGAAACAAGTGACAATGAAAACACAATGACCCAAAACATATGGGACGCAGCAAAAGCAGTTCTAAGAGGGAAGTTTATAGCAATTCAAGCTCACCTCAAGAAACAAGAAAATTCTCAAATAAACAATCTAATCCTACACCTAAAGCAACTAGAGAAAGAAGAACAAAGAAAACCCAAAGTCAGTAGAAGGAAAGAAATTATAAATATCAGAGCAGAAATAAATGAAATAGAGACAAAGGAAACTATATAGCAAAGATCAATAAAACTAAAAGCTGTTCTTTGAGAAGATAAACAAAATAGATAAATCCTTAGCCAGACTCATAAGAAAAAAAGGGAGAGGATGCAAATCAATAAAATTAGAAATGAAAAAGGAGAAAACACAACCACAGAAATACAAAGGATTATAAGAGACTACTACAAACAACCATATGCCAATTAAAATGGACAACCATGAAGAAATGGACAAATTCTTGGAAAGGTGCAATTTTCTAAGACTGAACCAGGAAGAATTAGAAAATATAAACAGACCTATCACAAGTAATGAAATTGAAACTGTAATTAAAAATCTTCCAACAAACAAAACTCCAGGACCAAACAAAACTCCAGGAACTTTAAGTATTCCCAAAGTCTCAAATCAAATGTTTTTTCTTAGTTTATCAAGAGCTGTGATTTGTCTTCTTTTGGTCCTTTCAGTAGGAAGTGAACTATCTGAAGTAAAACATCATCATTAAAACCAGTGGAATCTAGAAAAATGGTACTGATGAACTTATTTGCAGGGCAGGAATAGAAAAGCAGATGTAGAGAATGGATGTGTGGACATGGGGGGGAAAGGGAGGGTGGGATGAATTGGGAGATTAGATTTGACATAAATACACTACCACGTGGAAAATAGATAGCTAGTGGGAACCTGCTGTATAGCACAGGGAGCTCAGCTCCGTGCTCTGTGATGGCCTAGTTGGGAGGGATGGGGAAGGGGAGGGAGGTCCAAGAGGGAGGGGATGTGTGTATGCATATGGCTGATTCACTTCACTGTGCGGCAGACACTAACAACACTGTAAAGCAATTATACTTCAATTAAAAAAAAATCAGGGAAAGAATAGGATTGTAACTGTGAAAGCTGGAAACCTATCAATATACCCTGTTTGCACAAAGGCGCTAAAAGAGAAGATGGTCTGACTAGAGCTTAACAACAAAATATTATAATAGAGATCATTTTGTTAGTGTTAATGTAATACAGCCAACTGAGGAAGAGATTTAAGTCATTTAGAGAAATATAAACCACTGGGAGACAAAGATGATTTTTTTCCTGGTCCATAAGAAGTCTCTCTTAAAATTACCCCACTTTTAAAATGTCTAATTCCATGTACCTCAGCAATGTTTGATTAATTTTTTTTGGGGGGTGGGTACGCGGGCCTCTCACTGCTGTGGCCTCTCCCATTGCGGAGCACAGGCCCTGGACGCGCAGGCTCAGCGGCCATGGCTCACGGGCCCAGCCGCTCCGTGGCATGTGGGATCTTCCCGGACCGGGGCACGAACCCATGTCCCCTGCATCGGCAGGCGGACTCTCAATCACTGCGCCACCAGGGAAGCCCTGATTAATATTTTGACTTTAGTATCAGAAGTTGGGGTCTGGATTCTAGACAATTTATTAAATTAGAAGTCAACTTAGGAAAAATCCTACAAGATGCTAAAATTTAGGCATAGTTGTATCCCAGGGTCTGGTCCCTAGATTTAAAAGAGTGGTAAAGAAATTAGATTCTGAAGCTAAGGACCAGAACCTGGGGAAAGGGGACAATGTCCAGTATTACCATCATCAAAGAGATTGTTCTATGAAAGCATTGTGACTTTGCCAATTGCAAAAAGCCGTAAGAGAACATTCTTTGAGAGTGGGCATACTAGTAAATAGGTCATGACTGAAATAACTCCTTCCTTAGCCACTTTAGCTTTTTAGAGTATCATGAGGCTTCTCACCTCAACTTCTCAACTACAAAGAGTACAGCTCCTAGACTACGCTTGTTGATTTTGTATGACATCTTCCTTTTTACAATGGTCTTTCTTCTTAGAGAATTGGCTTTCCCCATCCTTGAATTTGCAATCAGAAAATTGAATCTACCCCCATGGAGCTGAAATCAGTTATCTGTGTTGATTGGCAAAGCCTCTGAATTACGTTTTTCTTGTAACTTCCTGTCCCTATTGGAAGCCTGCTGTTTAGAGGCAGTGTTTATATTAGAAACAAATGCTTTGATGTCTTTGGCAGGGAGTAAAGCTTTCTTACTGGCTAGAGTCCAAAAGGAAGTGGCATTTTGGGGGACATGGATTCTAAAAATAAGGATGCTCTAAATATGTCTTCTAGATTTCAGTGATGAAGTAGATGTCCTCCTCATAAGAGCAACAGGCTGTGTATTCATTTGATAGATAAAACATCTAAATGATGAATGATAGAGCTTATCAACATTACACTTTAAAAAACTATTTTATTTTTAATTGTGGTTAAAAATGCATAATATAAACTTTATCATCTTACCCATTTTTTAAGTATACCATTCAGTAGTGTCAAGTACATTCACATTGTTGTACAGCCAATTTCCCCGACTTTTTCATCTGGCAAATCTGAAACTGTATTCATTGAACAATAGTTCTCCATTTCTCCTCCCCTGGTCCCTGGCCACCTCCATTCTGCTTTCTGCTTCTATGAATTTGACTTCTTTAGATTCTTCATATAAGTAGAATAAGTACAATCACACAGTCTTTGTCTTTTTGTGATTGTCTAAATATGCTTTTAATAGTAACCCCAAGTCCCTAACACCAGTTCCTCAACTGCACATTCCTTCCATTGAGGAGCAGCCAAGCACTTTGTTTTGTCATCATGATAATAGTTAACGTGTACGTGAGTGTGCCGGTCAGTGTGCTGAGAGCTTCATATCTGAGATCTCTGTTGGTCCTCACAACAGCTCTGAGAGGTTAGTGCTAGGATTAGTTCCATGTTACAGATGAAGACACAGGACTAGAGCAGTTAGGCAACTAGCCCAGTGTCATACAGGGAGCAAGTGTTCAAGTCGGCATTCACGGCCAAGTGGTCAGAGCCCTGAGCTTAGTCACTAGACCACACTGCTTCTCATTTGCCAGGGATGCAATGGTCTTCTCTGCCGAATCCCTTATCTTTTTCCTTCCAGACAGGATAGGCAGTTCTTAGATGAGTACCCTTGTTAAGCTAACATGCAATTTTGCAATGACTTCCAAGTAGTCGTCATAATCCCAAGATTTTTGTGAGGAAGGTTATTATCCTCAATGTACCTGAGCTCATCTGCATCTGCAGTGACCAGTTCCTGGCCTCCTGATAGCTTCTCTTAGCTGGTCCGCTGAAGACTGTCTCAGATGCCCAAACTGTGCCAGCTTGTCCAGCTGGCATGCAAGGCAGCTGGAAATATTGGGGATGTAACACCCCCGGGGGAAACTCAACCACTCAGGGGTGGAAATAAGGGGATAAGTTACTTCTCCCCCTACACTCTTTTCTTGCTCGATCTCTCCCTTTCACCTTACCCTCATTTGTACCTTCTGCAATGACTCCATAAATAACCCCCAATTTCTTATCTCAGCTGTGCTGGGGAAACTAAACTAAGACATTTGACAAACATGAAAGTGGAATTGCAAGCCAGCTACTGCCCAGTTTGTTGTTTTTGCTGTTGTTGTTTTTAACCGAATTGTATCCTCATACCAGATGTTTGTTGTAGTATCAAAGGATGAACAGCCTTGACAATGGGACATTGGGCAAATAGGACTCTGGGATAATTCACCAGAGTATGGAGGTACTGGGATTGAAAAGGAACTGGCCAGCCATGTACAATAGGCCCTGGTAAACAGAACGGACACTGTGAAATTTTAAACCACAAACGGCATAAATTAAATTGGAACTAAGGTGTATGTGTCATTGTTGGCTCTTTACAGAATAAATGAAATGCAAGCTGAACAAATCTAAAGGGCAACTTGTTTCCTCTCTTCTGAGGAAGCCACCCACCACTTTTCATTGGTACTAAGAACACCATAAGTGGTTATACAGTATATTTCCCGTGTGTACTACTACTGAGCTAAACCAGGCATTCAAGGGAAAATAAAACACTAAATGCATGTTAGAAATGATCTTATTAAAGAAATATTTCACTTCATCAAACCACAATGAACTCATCAGAAAATCATGAAAACATTATTTTGTTACACTCCAATACAGCTGGTTCTAGTCTGATTAATTATTTATAAGTTAATCAATCATAAACAATCAAGCAAATACCCTGTTGCACATTTACCTTTAATAAGCAGTCATGTGCAATCCACCCTACAGAAACGTGGCATCCAAAACTTTATGTAGGATGAGAGGGGACATGCTTTCTTGTTTCAGGAATCCTGTATATAATCTATGCTAAACACAGGAAGTTTGGCTCAAGAAACTCACAAGCGACTCAACTCCTCAAACCAAATACAATAAAGTGATTCCAGAATGATATTTAGTGCTTTTCTTTTCTCAAAATAAGTTTATTTCAAGGGGGAAATATGAACAGTGGAACAAAGGCAACGAAAATTAAAATAAGGGATGGGGACTTCCCTGGTGGTGCAGTGGTTGAGAATCCGCCTGCCAATGCGGGGGACACGGGTTTGATCCCTGGTCTGGGAAGATCCCACATGCGGCGGAGCAGATAAGCCCATGTACCACAACTACTGAGCCTGCGCTCTAGAGCTCGCGAGCCACAACTACTGAGCCCATGCGCCACAGCTACTGAAGCCCGTGTGTCTAGAGCCTGTGCTTCACAGCAAGAGAAGCCACCACAATGAGAAAAGCCCGTGCGTGCACCACCATGAAGAGTAGACCCCACTCGCCACAACTAGAGAAAGCCCTCGTGCAGCAACGAAGATGCGACGCAGCCAGAAATAAATAAATAAATTAATTAATTAAAATAAATGATGGTTCCAAGTGATAATGAAAGTTAAAAAAAAAAGTCAAAATTAGATGGAAAAGTACTACAGCCTCACTTGCACTAAGAAATTCCACTTACTCTCTTTCTGCCATGACAATAATGGAGGAAAAAGAATGATGGAGGAAGAATGGGATTAATGAAAAGATGAAAGGTAAAATTAAAACAAATGATCCTCTTTCTGTCCATGAAAACTAATCAACAACAACAACAAAGCTTTGAGAAAGAAGAAAGTTAGGAGTTTCTAATTTAGTTTGCAATGTTTCCATTGGAATGAAGTCAGATATATTCATTTTGTTTGGCTACACTCTTAACCTATCTCTAGGTGTGTCTGTCTCATCTATTTTTAGAACAGAAGATTCTTGAGCCCAAGGATTATAATTTACTTATTATATGTTAACAGAGAAATTTGGTATATAAATCTAGAAGCAATTCTCTTTGCCTTAACCTAGAGTTATTGATTAGTTTTTGCCCTCTTATGCATAGTGCTGAGTAATTATTGGAATGAATGTGTTTGAGATCGTCGATGGTCTGAACACATCCCAACTTGAGGGGGCACCATCCACAGGCTAGGATGACATTGTGGGGTGTTACCTGCCAGTGAATGTGGCCATGTGGCCTATAGTGTAGCAGAGGAGAGCTCACTAGAGCACCAGAAAGAGTCCCGTAGAACTGAACTCTGCACAGCTGTGAGGGAACAAGCCGTACATAGAGACCAGTTTTGTTGATCTTTGAGTATTGACATTTTAAATCCTTGACCTTTATAAAAAACATAATGTGAAAGTGTTTGAATGCTTAAATACATTATGTAGTATATAATGAACCCTTTTAAAGGTATATAAATATTATTTCAGCTCACAAAACATTTATTGTTTTGCGTTTAAGGCAATGCATAAGCATTGGACAAACAAAAATGGGAATTAGGCTTTTTCTCAGTGATCCTACACTCCAGTGGAGAAGACATGGTATCAGTTTTTTATAAAAAGTAGTAGATAACGATATGTGTATACAGAACAAGTTAAGAATACTCCAGAGGTTACAGTTGAGGTACAAAAGAGAGAAAGATCTAGAAGGACTCTGGGTTTCTAGTCCAAGTTTCTGTGTAGATTGTGGAGCCATTTGCTGAGAAGGGAATGGGAACGCTCCACAAGGAACAAGGATTTAGGGGATGATAACGAGCTTATTTGTGAGTGGTTGTCAATGACAATGAAGATAGTGTGGGATATATGGCCCTGAGAGTGCCCCTAAAATTGAAAAAGTCACTGATGTTAGCATGCATTTTGGGCATTTGACTTATTGTTATAAAATGAAATGTAGTCATTCAAACACCACACACACACAGTCACACACAGTCACACATTACTCCTGTCCAAAGGACATTGTGTCTGTAGTTCAGTGCAGGTGGCTGTTTGTCCTCTCAGAGTACGAAGCAGCTGTTCTAACTTCTGTGTCTTCATCGAAGGTCATCATCTCCTCTGCGGTCAGAGTACCATCTATTTACTGCTCCTCCGACCGCATTTAAGTTGCTGCCAGGGCTAGCTAAAGTAACCACTTATCTCTTCAGCTCTCTACCGAGTCATCTTTTTTCTTGACCTGCTTCTTGCCAAATCTTCGGTAATGTTTCTTGGCCTCCAAGCTAACGCACAAACCAATACACATAGGTTTTTCTCAATATCACCATCAACCACAGTGCTCCAGGGGACCTGTCACAGCAACAGGGCTCTTGCTCTGCTCAGTGGGTTGAGAGTTTCGAGTTGTGCGCACTCAGCCCCTGGCTCTTGCCTCCAGGGAGGGTGGGCTGGGGGTTTTGTTCTGGCCATTCCCAATTTCAGTCACTTCTGAAGTCTGAAGTTTTCAAATGCCTCAACTTCTGAAACATGCAACTTTTGGTACATGTTATTTCTGAATTTGATGTTTTTACTAAAGGCAAGCATGTTCAAATATAAAAGTTATTTTTTACCTTAGTTTCTGCCAAGAAGTTCTTGAAATGATGATTTTTCATGCCATAATAAATCTGGAAAAAACAGCAGGTAGATACTACCTTAGTCTCACATTATGAAGGGACCTGTAAATTGAGTTCAGGAGGCTGGACTGTATTCTGAAGGCAAAGAAAAAACCCAAAAGGTTTTGGATAGAAAATGACAGAGTCCTCCTCTTTCCCTTATTTCTCTCCCCGCAAGATACAAGAAGCAGGTTTAAGAAATTTCACTCTGAGAAGGAAAAACTGTTCTCTGGCCTCCACTGATTTTCTGAAAGTGGCTTCAGTGTGCCCTTGATTTCTGTAGAGTCAAGAGGATAACCACTCTGGATGACTGTAAGACTAGCTCACATTGTTTTTTGTTTCATCCACACTAGAACATTCTCTGAGTGCACTATGATCATCCACTTCCATTTTTCCACTTCCTGTGTGCCTTTCTCCCTCCTAGTGGGCATGTGATACCTTATTCTTTTACCATACAGCTCAACTACGGCCCTTTAGAAAGCATTCTCCCTTTCCCTCATCCGAGTTGTCCTATCATTGACAAGATATCTCCATCATAGTTCTTATCATATGGAATTGTGGTTACTGTGTGTGACCGTCACATGGACAGGGAGACCTGCCCTATGCCCCCAGAAACCAGCAAGGGCTCTGACGCTTCATGGATTCAATAAGCGTTTGTGGAATGGGATGGAACTAATTGAATTAATTAAGGGTAACTTGGCTGGTGTTCTTCTTTCTTCAAACCTGTCAGCCCCCTGTGGGGTAAAGTGTTATCACCAGCATTATCAGACCAGTGATGGTGGACAATGAAATATCAGAGAGGCGTACTCCAGCTCCCTGCATCTCAGCAGTTGTACACCCTACAATATACCAAAGGATATATAGTAAAAAGAGAAAACCAAGGGAAGGAATCAGTGATTTACAGAAAGCAAATATCAGGAAAAGAAATAAACATAGATGAAAGGAAAAAGAAAATAATTACTGGCATGCTACTATTTATCCCAGCTCAGGTCCTGTCTTTTTCCAAAACATGCCCTTTAGTTTTTGTATGAGGATCTTTCTGATACATATCACAAGACAACTCTTGGTTAGCCCAGGCCTTCCCTCTGCCATCAGACGCACCTCTCCTGACCAAGCCTGGACAGCACAGTAACGAGTTTGGTTGGTGTACACCTGTTCTTGCTTCAATTCTCAGTCTCTGATTGTCTTCCTCTACATGTTCCTGAATTGCATTTTCTGTCATTCTCTCTATGTGACTTTGTCCATTTCCTCTTCAATTTCGATGTGTTGTTTTGTATATGATAACGGGCTTTATTTCAAATTGACTAATTGGAAAACTCAGAATTTTCTATACACCATTTTTTTTTTTTTTTTTTTTTTGCAGTACGCGGGCCTCTCACTGTTGTGGCCTCTCCCCTTGCGGAGCACAGGCTCCGGACGCGCAGGCTCAGCGGCCATGGCTCACGGGCCCAGCCGCTCTGCGGCATGTGGGATCCTCCCGGACCGGGGCACGAACCCGTGTCCCCTGCATCGGCAGGCGGACTCTCCACCACTGTGCCACCAGGGAAGCCCCTATACATCATTTTTGAATAATGAGTTCAAGCATCTTTATACAGGGTTTACCAATTACTTTATACTTGTTGCTCAAGAAATAATGCATTCATCAAAAAAAAAAGGTAGATATGTGAGGTGACGCTGTGTTAATTAAGTCGATGGGAGGAATCGTTTCACAATGTATATGTATGTCAAATCATCATATTGCACACTTTAAGTATCTTACAGTTTTGTCCATTATACCTCAATAAAGCTGGGGAAAAATAGTTAGTAAAATAATATCTCAAGTAATATAAAGTTTTAAAGGCAACATACCTTTATTTTTTAAGAGATAATTATAATCTATTATGATACAATACAATAGACCTAAAGATCTATTAAGATCTTTTAAAATTCTTATGTTTGTCGTTAGTTTAGATAGACAAATAGATGAATATAGATATGATCAAATGATCAAACTGGAGAACAAGTAATCTATATGAAGTAATTGTTCATTTTTAATTGATGTGTTTTCTTCTGAATTATATGATCTATATTCAATATTATATTATGATATGAATTATAACTTGTCATATAGGTGGCAAAAATTTTTCCCATCTGAAATTTGCCTTATAACTATGAATAGCATACTTGACTTAAAGTTATTTATAATGCTTGTGTTATTTAACTGATGAATACTGTTCTTTACTGGCTTGCCTTTATGTCATAGAGAAGGCTTTGCCGTGAAGCTATAAGCTTCAGGCTCCTCACTTATATATGCGTCCTTTTCAGAGTTCTGGAAGGGAACCTAATAATATGTTAACATGGTCATAAAACTTTTCAAAAATCAAATGCATTGATCATATTCAGTCTCTTTTCACTCTCACTTCCTCTCCATTACATACACTAAACTTCATGTCAAAATGCAGTCATAGAGACTATGTACATTTAGGAATCCAACCAAGGAAAGTTGAGTTCCGGACACATTGAGCTCAGCAGGACTCAATATGTTTATGTGGTTTGCTCTCATTTCTCAGTATAGTTTTGTTACTGCTACTGTGTCTCTGTAGGAATGGCTTCCAGGAATAGGCACAATATGTTTGAAATGTACAGAGCCAGGAACGAGTCTGTGGAAAATCCTTCCATGGAAAATGATAAGCACTGAGTTTGGTTCTCAGCAATGCCCGGTCATAACAGAAAATTTCTCCTGGTAATGTGTATAAATAATTAAAAATTGATAATGCACAATATGTAATTTTAAGAGTCCAGGCAATAAAATTATGTGTTGTATATTTCTATATGATATCAATAGAAATTATTCTGACATTAAGAAGCAAATTGTAATTTTAAAAACTCAGTTAATATTAAAAACATAATTCACTAACACAAAGAAATGGAAGTAGTGAATAAGCCCTAGGATTGTTCCAGTTAAGGAGGAGAAGTGAATAATATTAACAAATTGGAAAAAAGATTTTTTTTTCTGCTGTTTCTATAGGAAATACTAACATTAAGAAGATAACATAATACGACACCACAATGCCATCAAGTACAATTGGTTAAATGAGTGTAACCAATTCAAAAAGTGTTTTAAGATTATACCCTACAGAAAAAAACTTGAAATATCCCATGCCTTCCAATTTATATATGAAATAAACTTGTTAAAGGTTTTCCCAAATTCAACAATACTAAAAATTTACATGATGTTATCCATTATGAGTTATGAAGCTATAAGAAATTTTTCTAACCTATCAATTTAAGGAAAGCTCTTTCTGATCATCCATGATGAAAAGACTGGATTATCTTTTTCTTCTTTCTTTAGAAAATGATATTTTAAAAGTTATTGGCATATGAAGAGGCAATACAGCCAAAAAATGTAGGAGAAAGGTGTTACATACTGTGTCAAGCAGTTAATTAATAAAAATCTTATTTTTTCCCAGATTTTGTGATGTCTATGATATTTATCAATTTTGTTTTCTTGTTCATACAGGTATTCATTTTTGTTCCTAATTTTGCATTCACATTTTTACATTATTTTGTTTAATGAAAACTCTAAAATTGATTAAGCTTGAAGTGTCACAAAACTTGGATACAACCTCTGTATCATGCGTGGAGAATTCTTCTTGACTATAAACATGATTTTCTATATTCAAAACCTTTAATCTATCAGGAATTTATTTTCGATTATGGTACGGGGTGGGAAATTTGTCTTTTTTTCAAAACGGTTAACCAGTTGTTTCAACATCATTCTAAAATAATATGTATTTTTTTCCTGTTGCTAACAAAAGTCACTTTAGCATATGTTAAATTCTTAAGTATGCTTGAAATTCTAGGATTCTTATTCTGTTCATTGTTCTTTCATTCCAGTACCTCTGTTTAATTATTATATTTTAATAATTTATTTTGAAAAATATGAGAGAAAATCTCATCTCTTTTTTAGTTTTCAAAACTTTCTTGGTTATTACAGTTTGTTTATTTTTCTAGTTGAATTGTGAAAACACTCAAGTCATGTGTTATAAAAAGTTCATTATAATTCTGATAAATTTGTAATTAATTTAGCAAAAACTGATATCTTAATACTGAGTCTTCTTATCTGGGAGCATTATTTTTTGTAGTTGTCCATGTTCCTTGGAAAATGTTGTAAATGTTTTCCTGTAGATCCTATGTATTTCTAATTAAGTATATGTCTAGATTTACTCTTGTTGTTGCTGTTGTGAAGGGCTCTCTGCTTGGTTATTGTTGGTTATTATTGGAAAACTGTTTTGTAATGTAATTAATATGTGTGTGTGTGTGTGTTGTAAATGACCATTTTACTGAACTTTCTTGTTTATTTAGAGAATTTTCCAGCTGCAAACATTGATATCAATGATACTCTTTCATCTGAATATTTTACGATTTTTTTAGCTTTTCTATTATACTGGCTAAGATTCCAACATCACAAAGTAGTAATAAACTGTTTACATCAAGTATCTGTGACTTCTATAGGAATGCTTCTGAAACAGAGAGATAGACAGAGAGAGAAAGAGAGAGATCCATCTAAGTATCTGTGTATCTGTGTATATGTTTGTATATGTATGTATGTATATTCACACATATGTATGAAATGTTGAAGGAATTATTTTTTCTAGTTTCCTTAAATACTTTATCAACCATGGATGTTGAACTAAACTGGGCACTTTTGGAGGATATTTTTTGATATAATCACTTTACTTTTATCATTTGCATCTATTACATTAATAGATTTCTTGCTAAACCATCCTAAGAATAAACCCTACTATGGTAGTAATTTGTTGTTCTTTTAATACATCTGGATTGATGATATTTTATTTAGAATTTTTTCTCCTCTATAATCATAAGTGAAATTTAGCTGTAGTTTTCTTTCATTGTGATAATTTTATCAGGTTTGGGTATAAGGTTAAAATAAACTGGGAAGGTTTCCATCTTTCTTTATTCTCTGGGATATTTTAAATTGCAGAAGAACTCTATAATTTCAGAGTCTAAAATAACATCTATAAAATCATCTGGTTTTGGCAAATTTGGGGGCTAATTATCATCTTTTTCAATTTTATTCATGGTGGATCTTCAAGATATTGAGCCAATTTTGGTTATTTATATATTCCATGCTGACAATGTATTTCATCATGATATTCTAACTCACTTGCATAAAGTTTTATGAAGTGTCTCCCAATGTTTTGTCCATGTACCCTATCAATTAAAAATATTTCAGTAAGCACAACAACTTACTTATTTAAGAATTGTATATATTTACTACTTTACTCATGGATTACATTCATTATAAAACAAACTTGGTAATAGAAAAATTTAAAGGGTAAGATAAAGGTGAAATAAACTAGTTTGAAATAATTTTCATGTTTTTAGCTCCATAAAAGAATTAAAAAAAAACAAAACCCTTTTTGCTCCTCTAAAATAGTTCCTTTTTTCCCCAGCTTTTTTGAAATATAATTGACATATAATATTGTGTAAATTTAAGGTATACAAGTGTTTATTTGACACACTTACATATTGCAAAATTATTAGGTAACATCTCCATCCCATCACAGAATTACCATTTCTTTTTTTGTGGTGAGAACATTTAAGATCTCACTTAATGGGCTTCCCTGGTGGCGCAGTGGTTAAGAATCCGCCTGCCAATGCAGGGGACACGGGTTTGAGCCCTGGTCCGGGAAGAACCCACATGCTGCAGAGCAACTAAGCCTGTGTGCCACAACTAGTGAGCCTGCACTCTAGAGCCCGCGAGCCACAACTACTGAGCCCACATGCCACAACTACTGAAGCCCGTGCGCCTAGAGCCTGTGCTCCGCAACAAGAGAAGCCACCGCAATGAGAAGCCCCCGCACATCAACGAAGAGTAGCCCCTGCTCTCTGCAACTAGAGAAAGCCCACGCACAGCAACAAAGACCCAACACAGCCAAAATAAATAAATAAATCTATTTTAAAAAAAGATCTCACTTAACAACTTTGAAATATATGATCCAGTATTATTTGCTATAACCGCAATGCTGTACATTAGCTCAATAGAATTATTCATCTTACAACTAGAAGTTTGCACTCTTGGACCAACACGTCCCCATTTCCTCTACCACCACCCCCAGCCCCCAGCATAAAGTAGGCTTAATATCTTAGTACAAGTTATGTGATTAAATAGACTTTTTAAAAAAAGTCTTGATTTAACACTTTGTGATACAGTGATCAAATATCTTTATTCTAAATTCAATTTATTTTGATATTTATTTTTATAAAGCTGTCCTAGCTACAAAGATACCCCCCAGAAACACATCTTTCCAAATTGGAAAAAAAATAAGTACATCATTGGCAAGCTTACTAAATCATTATATTCATCTTTTTGAATTAATTATATACAATTATATAGGTATTGGTTAAAATATTAGGAAATGTTCACCTCTCCTGAAGCCAATCAGTTGGTCTTTTAAAATAATCAGAAGTTGTTGAATTTTTATAATTTTAACAAATGAATTTACAAACCACTGAGACTGTCTATTTTGAATATTTTAAAGCACGTTAGGTCATTTTGTGTCCAGGTTTTGAGAGTGTGCAGATGTAAGAAATGTTATAAGTAACGAATTCTGTTTTCAGCAACAAAATTACATAACGGTAGAAACATTTCCAAACATTGAGTCTACAAAATGCTGTCTCCATAGCAGAAATGTCTTTCAAAAGCAGTCACTTTCTATTTCCTTGTAGAGACATCATCATGTTTACTTTTGAGTGGTAGATTGTGCTAATATGTTTTTCAGTGACTCTTGAGTTGATACAACTGACGGCCATTTACCTTTGCAGGAATGGTCAGCGAATTTGGAATACTTGCCTCAATAAAGGAAACATGCATGATTCACTGATAGTTTAAATCTGTGTTCTCAAATTTAAATCTCAGGTGTCCTCTAAGAGGAAGTGAAATCCCACCAATGTTTAGGTTGACATCATATAGTTTCCATCAAAAGTTCATAAATTTGCAAATATATGATTTGTGGCATTTGGTAACTATCAACATTTAAAAAATAAAACAAATCACATCATATCTAATGGCATCCAAATAGCATAATAATTTGATATCTACCACCATCCATTTTTTAAAATATATGGATCAACCCAATCAAAACATGGGCAGAAGACCTAAATAGACATTTCTCCAAAGAAGACATACGGATGGCCAATAGGCACATGAAAAGATGCTCCACATCACTAATTATTGGAGAAATGCATATCAGTACTACAATGAGGTATCACCTCAACACCGGTCAGAATGGCCATCATCAAAAACTCTACAAATAATAAATAAATGCTGGAGAGGGTATGGAGAAAAGGGAGCCCTCTTACACTGTTCATGAGAATGTAAATTGGTGCAGCCACTGTGGAAAACAGTATGGAGGTTCCTAAAAAACTAAAAAGAGAGCTACTGTATATGATCCCCAATCCCACTCCTGGACATATATTTGGAAAGAAGGAAAACTCTAAGTCAAAAAGATGTATGCACCCCAGTGTTCATAGCAGCACTATTTATAATAGCCAAGACATGGACACAACCCAAGTGCCCATCAACAGACAATTGGTTTAAGAAGATGTGCTATATATATGCCATACATATATATATATATATATATATATACACACATATATAATGGAATATTACTCAGCCATAAAAAAGAATGAAAAATTACCATTTACAGCAACATGGATGGACCTAGAGAATACCATACTAAGTGAAGTAAGTCAGACAGAGAAAAACAAATATATGATACCACTTATATGTGGAATCTAAAAAGTAATACAAATGAATCTATATACAAAACAGAAACAGACTCACAGACATAGAAAACAAAGTTTACCAAAGGGGAAAGGGAGGGGGGGAGGGACAAATTAGGAGTATGGGATTTACAGATACAAACTACTGTACATAAAATAGATAAGCAACAAGGATTTACTGCATGGCACAGGGAACTATATTCAATATCGTGTAAAAACCTATAATGGAAAATAATACAAAATATATATATAAATTTTTTTCATACGTGTCTGAATCACTTTGCTGTACACCTGAAACTAACACAATATTGTAAATCAACTGTACTTCAATATAAAAAAATACGAATCAGATCTTATTTAACAATGGGAAATTGTACTTCATCATTTTTCTCCCTATATTACTATCCTCCTTCCGCTACCTCCTCCCCCAGAGCATTTATTTTAATATATGTTTATTTTTGAAACTCTATGTTAATCACCATTATTTTCTCCAATAAAGAATATGCATCTAAATTGAATGTTTAATTTTGTAATTACCTGTGGACATGAGGCTCTAAGTGTTAATTGCCTCTTGGATAGAGCTATCATTACAATTGTTAGTAGTACATAATTGGTCAGAACAACTTAACTATATTACAAATTTCCATAAATAATCATTAAACAACATTTTTTTAATTACTGGGAAAATACTCTTAATGGCAAGAATGAGGTTGGGTTATTTTCATGTATCCATGGATAAATATTGCCTATGGCTTGAATGAGATAGGGCTTAACATCAGTTCTGCTCATGTGTTTCACGTTTCTGTATGTGAGCCCTGAGAAACCTTGTTCATATAAATAGATAGGAATGGAGGTTTTGTTAGTGCAATGCTGCTCAATTTATTTAACCACTTCTGGATCATATGCCAAAATGTCACCTACTGATGAAATTATTTCTAATTATCTTTTGATGATTCTAATTCATTCTTCAGCTTTGTTGAAAGCAAAGAATGGATATGTTACCCAGTCATTAGAATTCATTCACTTAAGCTTTATTGAGATCTACCAAATGATGATTATATTAGTCAGCCTTTGCTGTGTAACCAGCAAAGTCTTAGTGGCATATAACAAAAAGCAGTTATTTCCCTCTCTGGCAAGTATGTAGATCAATGGGGACAACTCTGGTTCATGCAGGGGGTCAATTCTGGTCTGTTCCGTGTTTCTCCTCTTGGAATCCAGTATGAAGGCACAGTGGGCATGACCTCCTCATGTCAGCGGTCAGAAGCAGGTGGTGCATCTTAAACCCTAGGCTCAGAGTTGGCACACTGCCCCTTCTGCCCACATTCCATTGGCCAAAGAAAATCAGGTGACCACGAATATTATTATCATGGATGCCTGGGGTAGAGGAGTGAATGTTTGCTAGCCAATAATCTCGTCTACCACACCTCTTAGCTGCTTCTTTATTGTTGTTTGTTTTTATATTGGGTTTAATTTTTGCTTTGTGGTAACTTTGCTCAAAACAATATATTAAAACGTGTTGGTAGATTAAGAAAAGCATGAGGCAGGCTTCTGAGATGCTGGTAAATGCTCTGCTTTTTTACTCAGGTGGTAGATATGCAGATGAGTTTGCTTGGTGATAGTTCACTGAACTGTACATTCATGATTTGTGCACTTTTTCTGTAAGTATGTTATACTTCAAATAAAAGCTCATTTTAAAAAAAGGAGTTGAGACAAACAAATTCTCTTTTATTTTGAAATCTTTTCCAGTGCAAGAGTTTTATAAGGATCTTTTAAAATTTACCACAAGCTTTAAATATGTATTTTATTAATGTCCTTAGAGCTGTAGATTTAAGGCATTCAACCTATGGAAAATGTCTGCTCTGAAACCTAATTAGCTAAGTCATTTCTCATTTTCAAATCTATCAACTAAATCAGATTTACCTTGCATCAGAAAAACACTCACTGCATTTTTCAGTTCAAAGAAATATGCTAATATTTATTTCAAAGAGTGTTATTTAAAAACCACTGTGAAATAAATTCTGGAACACATTTTGTAATACAGTTTACTAAAAGTGATTAAGGTTATAATTGTGTAGATTCAATATGATGAATTTATCTGCTTTATAAGTTAAGAAGTAAGAATAAATCTGTACACTATTTTTTTTTTTTTTTTTTTTTTTTTTTTCAGTACACGGGCCTCTCACTGCTGTGGCCTCTCCTGTTGCGGAGCACAGGCTCCGGATGCGCAGGCCCAGCGGCCATGGCTCACGGGCCCAGTTGCTCCGCGGCATGTGGGATCTTCCCGGACCGGGGCACGAACCCGTGTCCCCTGCATCGGCAGGCAGACTCTCAACCACTGCGCCACCAGGGAAGCCCTGTACACTATTTTTTATATTTTAACATTTAATAATGCAGTGCAATGTATAGCTAAAATGATGTTATCATGAAGGGAGAAATATAATTAAAACATGGTATTTATTAAATGTGTGCATACATGTAAGGAATTTGACATTTCACTTTTGCAATAATTAACTAAAAATCATGTGTAAAAATACAAAAATAGCTTTATTAATTATTTTGTTCACCTCATGAGCAAACATTTTCTACATTTAATGAAAGAAGTTTTTTTTGTTTTGTTTGTTTTTGCGGTACACGGGCCTCTTACTGCTGTGGCCTCTCCCGCTGCGGAGCACAGGCTCCGGACGCGCAGGCTCAGCGGCCATTGCTCACGGGCCCAGCCACTCCGCGGCATGTGGGATCCTCCTGGACCGGGGCACGAACCCGTGTCCCCTGCATCAGCAGGGGGACTCTCAACCACTGCGCCACCAGGGAAGCCCGAAAGAAGTTTACATACTCCTAAAAGTTAATTATTCTAGCAGCTATCCTATTAATTTGAAATTTAATAAGAGGTAGAGAAAAGTAAACAATTTAGACGATGAAAAAGTATTTTTAGGACACGAGTTGATAAAACAAGTTTTAATCAGTAATTCAATAATAGATACCAAGTCTAAAAAGAAGAAAATACAGTGTAACTTGAAAAATTTGGACCCCAGTTACTTCAAAAGCAAATAGTACTATCAATCTATGTTGTTCTTTGAATATGCTTCTCTTTCCAGTTGATGACACATCCTAGGGATGGGTGTTGGGAGCAGCTGAAGAAAATTGCTTGTGTTTAAATAAATGAAATAAAGGGCTTCCCTGGTGGCGCAGTGGTTGAGAGTCCGCCTGCCGATGCAGGGGACACTGGTTCGTGCCCCGGTCCAGGAAGATCCCACATGCCGTGGAGCGGCTGGGCCCGTGAGCCATGGCCGCTGAGCCTGCGCGTCCGGAGCCTGTGCTCCACAACGGGAGAGGCTACAACAGTGAGAGGCCCGCGTACCGCAAAAAATAAATAAATAAATAAATATAAAAAATAAATGAAAGAAAAAATAAACAGTCATTGTAGCATCCGTATGTCTAATCAATGTCCCCTTTGCTTTGTCCACACTAAACTCTCCCTCAGGGTGCATTGCACTTCGTGACAATCCTTGTGAGAAGTAAGGCAGGAGGTTGTAAAAGGAAATAACCCTCACTCCCCTCTCCCTGAAACGCTGGGTTTCAGAACAACCTACCAAGGGCAAAAAACTCTTGTTTTCAATACACCAGCTGTACTTTTAAAAAGAACTATGTATGAGAGAGGGAAAGACTAGCAGCCCTATGGACTTTTATTGTTCCATGGACTGATCATAAAAGGAGGCTTTCAAGAAAATGGTATTTCCAGAAGTCCCTAGGTGTGGTGCCCTGAAGTTTCCTTTCATTATGGGACAATACACCACCATGCTGACGTTCAGGAGGGCTGAGGGGTAAATCTCCCATGATAGGGTTAGTGCTGTTCACTGAACGTGTCCAAGCTCTTTACCTTCTAGGCTCATGGTAGACTCAGTGAGACCAATGGACTAGTTCTGCCTACTGCATTGTAAAGGGAGATGATGTATGTCCTTTCCAGGCTGGAGCATTAGGTCTACTGCAAGACCCTCCAGAGCTATCTTTTCCTTCTGCCATGATGATTGGCAACCTTCCATCCAATGACTACCTGGGTCACAGAGTAAGAACAACATGATACAAAGACCCAAAACTGGGCTTCCCTGGTGGCGCAGTGGTTGAGAGTCCGCCTGCTGATGCAGGGGACACGGGTTCGTGCCCCAGTCCGGAAGGATCCCACATGCCGTGGAGCAGCTGGGCCCGTGAGCCATGGCCACTGAGCCTGCGCGTCCGTAGCCTGTGCTCCACAACGGGAGAGGCCACAGCAGTGAGAGGCCTGCGTACCGCAAAAAAAAAAAAAAAAAGACCCAAAACTTTCCTGGTTGAATGTACAATGTACATGAGAAATACACATCTCTGTTTTAAGCCACTGAAATTCTGGGGTGGCTTGTTTCCCAGAGCGTCCTGACCAATTCAACTTTCTTTTGTAATGCAGGGCAAGGCTCTTTTGAAAGGGGAGATAAGAAAGAAGAGCATCCATACTATACTAAGGAAGAAGATACATCAAAGTTGTGCTCTGCATATTGAGTCCTTGAAACTATCCACATTTATGCCCTTTTAAAAAGATAGACCATAAGTTAACAAAACACATATTTTAAATACTTTTCCAAAAGAGAATTGGGGAATCTCAACGGAAAACAAAAGACATTCATGATAATTCCTCAGCTCATTTCAGAGAATTCTGAAGATTTTTTTCTTTTAAATAATCTAGTCTGAACCCCACTTAGCTAAGTATATATTAACCAGGTTTGTGCCAGTACACTGAAAGTGAAGAAAAACCAAAGGCAGCAATGTCAACACCTCAGCATAGTGAAATCCTCACCTCCTTTCGCCTACCAGGAAGACACAGGCCTGACATACATATCAAGTGAGGATCCTCTGTTATAGACTACTTTCAGCATTAGGAAAGTTTATTTTCATTTTTTTAGATCAAATACCTAAAAGTAGATTTTCCAATATTTTATTTGCAGAACACTATGGATCATTCTTAAGGATACATCCACTTCACACGAGAGAAAACTGAGAGTATTCGCTCCTAAATTCAAATTAAATCTCTTTTAGTCTGTAGTTAAGTATTCTCTATCATTACTAATTTTAGGCATTTGTAACTTTGTTCTTCTTTTTCTTAATTGACTTGGTCAGGTATTTATCAATTCTTTTGGACTATTTAGGAAATGGTCTTTTGTATTGATCAATTTTCTTTTTTTATTTATTATTACACTTTTATATTTAATAATTATTTGGTATTCTTTTTCTTGTTTATTTTATTGTGATATTAGCTTCTTTTTTAAAAAAATTATTTATCTATTTTATTTATGTTTGGCTGTGTGGGGTGTTTTTTGCTGCGTGTGGGCTTTCTCTAGTTGTGGTGAGCTATATTAGCTTCTTGAGTTAAATACTTCTTTAGTTTAATTTTTTCTGGTTTAGTGATCAAAATATATTTAGGACTTCATTTACAAGATGAATGAGTTCTGAGGCTCCACTGTACTCTACACTTGAAATTTCCTAAGAGAGTAGATCTTAAGTGTTCTCACCACCCAAATGAAAAAATGGAAACTATGTTGGGTGATGGATGTGTTAATAAGCATGAGTGGGTAATCATTTCACAATGTATACACATATCAAATCACCACATTCGAAACCTTAAATACAATTTTTATTGGTCAATTATACCCCAGTAAATCTGCGGGGAAAGCATTTAAGATGATTATACTTTCACTTAGAGTATAGCTTTCATTGTATTGGTAATAAATGTTTTTCTTATGGTCAATGTCTAATTATATTCATAATGTTTAAATCTGTAATTATATAGTGCATTTGATTTCTTTTTTTTGACTCAAATGATATTTAGATAGGTGTTTTAATACTTTCAATTAGTTGGACTTAGAGAAAGAAGGAGGATTTTGGCTTTTATTTTCAATTTTAAATCTTTAGTTGCATTTATAGCACTATGATAAAAAAAATCTATCTGTACCATTCTGCTTTGGGGAGTTTATTAAGATTGTTTTCAGTTATTGATTAGGGGAACTGGTTGTCGTGGGTTTGGTGGGAAGGGTCCTGGGTTTTGTATTTAATCTCTAGTCCTTTCTTACTAGGTCTAGGAAGGGCATAATTCTTAACAAAAAACTCCCATGATCAATAGCAAATTAGCTTTACTATAATTTCTTGAGATCACCCTCAAAGAAAACTTCCATTCCCAAAAGAAACACAATCAGCAATGGTAAAATGGGTTCTTCTGCTTCTTGGAACAGGACAGGATAGCCCCTGATTTCCTTGGGATCGTCACTCTGGCAATTGGCTGAGAAGCCAAGAAAAACAGCTGTGTGGACATCTTCCCCGTGTGCCAGGCTGTTTTGTTTCTACCTTGGAGCCAGTAGGGTTGGGGGGTGGAGAAACGGGGTTAAGTCTTGATGACTGGTACCACAGACCTGACTGTACTACTTAGTCATCTCACCCACCTGTAGATAATGCCTTCCCAACTGTGACCAGAGTCAGACTGGCCTGGCCTGGAAGGTAACACAGCCTATACATGGCATGAATATTCTCAAAATCAGCTTTGCTAAAGGAAACAAAAATACGAGCTTTCCAAACACACCTACTAAAAAATTCTATGAACCTATTATAAAAGAAACCTTTATTTTATTTTTTAAATCTATTTTGTACCAGTAGGAAGTAGATAACGGAGATCCTTGGTTACCTAACATCCACCCTGGGAGAAAGAGCATTGACTCAACAAGCCCAGGGTTTCTCTCCTACCAGATCACCATAATTGTTATAAACGTCCTGCCATTCTGTGGGCACTAGAAAAGCAGGGACACACTCTTTCTAAGGGACAGGTTTTATTTATATCCACTAAACCATCATTACTAATGATATTATTAGGTTCTTCATATTTATTCTTAACATCATTGCCTACTTGATGTTATTGCTTTCTTCAACTCAAAGACTGAGTTGAGAATTTTAATTACAACAGTAATAATGCTCATTGCAAAAGTTAAATAAGAGATCATAGAAAATGAAACGTCTTTACCTCCGCCCCTCCCCTCCTATCCTCCTGAAGTATTAACTCAATGTTAGAAATCTAGGGGTATGCTCTTCCACATTTCTCTTCTAACAAATACATACAAACAAGTGTCAAGGTTTTTTAAATGGAATCATGCTATAGATATGAATCCCACAATTTTCTTTGAAGTTAAAATTTTATAATATTCTTTATGTGTATAATATGCAGTGCTATTTAGCTTAGCATATAAAAGTTTGACTAAAATTTTCGTTGTATCAGTATAAAATAATTTATTTGGATCTCACCTTATGCTTAACATCTTAAACTGATATTTTTGAATTATTGACACATAATTACATATCATAAAGTTCATCTGTTTTAATATACAATTTAATGAATTTTAGTATGTTTACTGAGTTGTGCAACCATCTCTAAAACGTGACTTTAAAACATCGCCATCATCCACAAAGCAAACCTCATGCCATCATTCCCCCTTCCCATCCCCAGTCTTGAGCAATAAATAATGTAGTTTCTGTTTCAAATTGTTTGCCTTTTTTTGGACATTTCATATAAATGGGATCATACAATTTGTATGGCTTCTTTGAGCATGTTTTTGAAGGTTATCCTTATTGTAGCTTTTATCAGTACTTTATGCCCTTTTTTTTTTTTTAGATGTTGGGGGTAGGAGTTTATTAATTAATTATTTTTGCTGTGTTGGGTCTTCGTTTCTGTGCGAGGGCTTTCTCTAGTTGCGGCAAGAGGGGGCCACTCTTCATCGCGGTGCGCGGGCCTCTCACTATCGCGGCCTCTCTTGTTGTGGAGCACAAGCTCCAGACGCGCAGGCTCAGTAGTTGTGGCTCACGGGCCTGGTTGCTCCGCGGCATGTGGGATCCCCCCAGACCAGGGCTTGAACCTGTGTCCCCTGCATTATCAGGCAGATTCTCAACCACTGCGCCACCAGGGAAGCCCATTTTATGCCTTTTCTATTGCCAAATAGTAGTCCTTATACTGATCTTTGCCTAGCATACATTTACCATTTTATTTTTACCCCCAGTAAAATCCTTGTGTTTTAGGTGTCTTGTAAACAGTAAAAGATTACATTTTGTCTTTTATCAAATTTGAGAATCTTTGTATTTTTTTCTTTTTAACAAAACAGTTTAATCCACTCACATTTTTATTTTGATACTAATAGAATTTCACTTGTTTCTGTCATCTTGTTTAATGTTTTCTGCTTTATATCTGATATCTTCCATTTTTCTTTTTCCGGAATATTTCTGTTGAACTTTTCCTTTTTTTTTAAATTTTGTTTTTCACCCCTGCTTAACATTTGGAAAGTATATGACCTACTTTAATTCTATGAGTAGTTTCTTTAAAGATGAACTTACATTTCTCCATGTTCATTAGTGAGATTAGCCTGTAATTTTTTGCTCATTTTGTTTTGGATCGAGGTTGTTTTGGCCTTATAAAATGAGGAATATTCCCTTTTTCTATTCTTTATAAAATTTGGTAAAATTAATGTCTTTTTTTTCCCTAAATGATTGGGAGTTTTCTTTATGGGAAGGCTTTTAATTATGGATTCAATTTCCTTAATAAAAAAAGGATTGCAAAGATGTTCCATTTCTTCTTTTATTTCATATTTTCTCTAGGAATTTGTCTATTTCATCTACATTTTCAAAAGTATTGGGATAATGTTTTTCTTAACATTTTTACAATCATTGACATTTTCCAGGATTAAATAAATAAATTTATCTTTTTTTTTTACTTGACATTGGTTATTTCTCCCTTCTCTCATTTATTCTTGATCAAAGAACTAGCTTTTGGATTTCTTGATTTTCTTTATAGTATTTTTTTTATCATTAATATCTCCTCTTTTATTATTGCACTACTTTTTTTAACAAAAGGTTAAATTTAAATATAAAAAGATTCTGAAAATAAGGGCCCCATAACATTAGAGAATAAATAATACATTTTTTAAATTCAATTATCCTGGAAATTCTAGGGAGAGGCTCTGGAGATACAGTGAGAGTGACACTGGGATAGTAAGGACAGGGAGGGACAAGAACACCTTCAAGGGAAGTCTATGGAACCCATGGAGCCCTGGGATCACGGGCCAGGCTGCTTGCTGTGCATTCCCCTCAGCCCACCCCACATCAGACCTGTTTGGTGTGAGCTCATCTCTTGCAGTGCATCTCCATTCGGAGAGGCTCCAGGAGGGCAGGACTCTATCCAGCAATTTGAAACTCTGCTTGGATTTCTTCAGTGACCTTTGGAATTTGGGCCCTTAGGGAACAGTTATGAAATCCTGAAGCTGAAGAGTGATGACTGGGTCCAGTGTTGCATTGGACACACTGGGATCCAAAGGCTTTTATTTAGCTTTGGGGCAAGACCCAACCCAAATCTGTCTTTGGAAAGAAGATTCACCTTCCCTTATCATTCATTCACAGTTAAACAGTCCAGTACAGCTGGGGCAGAGCAGGGGAAATAGATAGAGTTTGGGGTAGCCTAGACATATTTTATCTACTTCCACAAGAGTAGGTTCTTGTCCTTCTACCAAAGGTTAAACAAAAATGAGCTTGTTTAAATCAAGGTTCTTTAAAAGCCAGATCTTCCAACCCTAGAATCAGTCAACTGAGTGTCCTTTTCGCTGGAGAAAGGAAAGGGCAGGGATATGATCTTTGTGTTTGCACAGTTACCAAACAAGTCTTCTTCATGACCTCTATGACTATTACTGCTCAACTCCACCTCCTTTTGTATTTTTTTTTGGTGTAACTTACCTTTCCTTTTTCTAACTTCTTAAGGTAGATGTTTACCTCATTGATTTCAGCCTTTCTTATTTCTAATTAATGTATGTAAAGCCGTAAAACTCTTTCTAAATATAGCATTAACTTCATCCCACAAGTTTGATACACAGTATTTTATTTTCATTGTGGTGTCTTCTTTGATCCATGTGTTACATAGATTTGTATTTCTTAATTTCTTAGTTTCCAAACACATAAGTTTTTTCTGTTTATCTTTTGGGGTTGTGTTATCACTTAACTGCCCTGAGTTAGAGAAAATTCACTGTGTGATTTCAATCCAAGTGTCTCAAGTCTTACTTAATGGCCCACTAGATAGTCAAGTTTTGCATATGTTCCACGTGTGTAAAATGAATGTGTGTTCTTAGTCATTTGATCTCAGTGTTTCATATGTGTTCATCAGGTCAAGTTTTTTGATTGTGTTGTTCAAATTTTCTATATTCTTGTGGACTTTTAGTCTGCTTGTTCTATCTGGCATTGAGAGACGTGCTAAAATCTCTGAGTACATGGGAAAGTTTGCCTGTTTTTCCTTACAGTTCTGCCAATTTTGCTTTATATATTTTGGAGCAATATTGGGTATATGTCAGCTTAAATTTTTTTGTATCTTCCCTGTTAATTGAAATTTTATCATTAAAGTGCCTCTCTTCATATCTAGTAAAGAGATAAGACTTTGCCTTAAAGTCTCATTTGACTGATATCAATCTAGGGACACTAGTTTTTTTGCGCTGACAGTTTATATAGTGTATCTTTTTCTATCATCTTATCTCCAACCATTATATACCCTTATGTTTTAGATGTGTTTTGTCTAAGCAGCTGAGTGTTACATTTTTATTCAGTTTAACATCTTTACCTTTTAATTGGATCATTTAGTCCATCTACATTTGATGTAATTACTAATATATTCTTTTAAATCTACTGTCTTATTGAGTGCTTTATTAGTTGTCCTATCTACTTTATGTTCCTTTTTAGCCTCCATTTTTTAACTTCTTTTGGACTAATTATTTTTATTCTTTGGTTTTTCCGCTACTAGTTTGGAAGCAGTACACTCATTAATTATTCTTTTAGGGATTGGCCTAGAGGTTAGAACAGTCATTCTTGACTTATCAAAGTCTAATACTAATTTATAACTTTTATTCTTTTTCAGGAAAATACAGGAACATTACAACACTTTCATTTTATTTATCCTGTTCTCAGACTCTTCCTTTTTTTTATTACTACCTGCTCTTATTTTTTTTTTAATTTTTGTTTATTTTTGGCTGTGTTGGGTCTTCGTTTGCGGCAAGCGGGGGGCTACTCTTCATCGCGGTGCACGGGCCTCTCACTATCGCGGCCTCTCTTGTTGCAGAGCACAGGCTCCAGACGCGCAGGCTCAGTAGTTGTGGCTCATGGACCTACTTGCTCCACGGCATGTGGGATCTTCCCAGACTAGGGCTCCAACCTGTGTCCCCTGCATTGGCAGGCAGATTCTCAACCACTGCGCCACCAGGGAAGCCCAGCTTTTATTTTAATAGATGTGATGTACTCTCAGATCATACTGAGAATATAGAGCAGAGATTTTTAAAATAGCCTTTTGTTTCTTGCAGTAAGTAAAGAAGTTGGTAAGGAAGAAAGGAGACTTGATTGTCTCAAATTCATCCCCTTTTCTGAACCTCCAAGTCTTTTCATATGTCTGGTGATTTGTTGCTGTTTCTTTTTAGCTCTTCCCTATAGAGGAAGGGCTTTTTATTTGTCCAATATTGGTAGTCTAGATGGGTTTTATGGGAAGCTCTGTGGGTTGCTTTGGTAAATTGTATAAAAAATGGAAGCAACTGTTTCTCACAGCCTTTTGCTATATGACTTTTCAGCTTCTATCAAGGTTTGGAGTCTATCTCCCTCCTTCTCAATTTGGGCTGACCTTTGACTTTCTTTGACAAGCAAAATATGGCAGGTCATATACCAATTCCAAGCCAAGGCCTCAAGAGGTTTTGTGCATTTTGGTTCTTTCTCTTGAATTTGGCAGAACCACCAAATAAAGAGCCAGCTAGCCTGCTGGAGGATGAGAGGCCACGTGAGGACCAGGAGGCATCACAACTGAGGCCTTCCTAAATCAACCAGCCTCAGCCAGCCCAGCAGCTGATGGTACCCATAAGTGAACCCAGCCAAGACCAGAATAACCACCTAGATAAACCAGCCAAACTGAAAACCTACAGAATTGTGGGCTAAAGAAATATTTTAAGTTACTAAATTTTGGGGTGGTTTGTTATGCAGCAAAAGCTAACAGGCACAAATCTCTATTCAAACCTTTTAGACTCAGAAGAAAGGAGGAAAAAAAGTTTGGATTTATTTTGTCATGTTTTATTTGGAGGCTTAGGCATCCAGCAATCTGTCAGGTAGGGAGGTGGTCATGTGGATGGGGGTTTCAGTGACCTGCTAAGACTACATGGTGCTAGGTGATCAATAAACCATGGTAGGCCTTATCCTCAACTAGCAGTAATCAAGTGGTAATCAGGAGAAAGTCAATGGACCAGAGGGCTGTTTCTATAGCATTGTGGCCTCTGAGAAAGCCCATGCCCCTCCATGTAAACATCCATAGCATGAACTAATACATGTATTTGATTTGACATATTGTGCTAGCAAGATCAAGGGAATGTAAGAGCATGGGACCTCCAAACAAAAGAACAAAAAAATAGGAGAAACTTTCAAATGATGATTCTTTGTACTGCAAGCCCCTTAAGCCTGAGTTATCTCTACAATGCAATCCAGTAGAAAAGTCTAACAAAAGTTTGGAGCCACTCACTCAAGCCAAGAAGTTTTACTGAATGCATAATACTTGTGGTATAGTTTTAAGAGCTAGAAAAATAATCATAATAAGTCAGATATTTCCTCAGTATGGCCTCAATGAGGGCTTTCCTCAAGGAAAAAGTGGGCTAGTGGGGAGTAAGGCAAGTATTTTAATATGGTAATATTTTAATATTGATAATATTATTTTAATAATGTTTAAATAATGGTACTACATCCTCAGAATTGATGGGTATCATCTGGAAGTGTGAATTCCACAGGAACAGTGGAAAGTAGGGATCAGCTGATTCATCAAGGGGGAGTCATCTGATCTTGTAGGAAAAACAAGATTTGGATTAAGAAATGACTTCAGTCTGGGGTGGGAGGAGATGGAGGCTCTTTCAGCATTGGGAAGGACATCAGCCCAGACACTGAAGAAGGAAGCTTAAATCGGGGTCCATAGATCTTACATTTAGAAGGCAACATGAAGGTTGACAGAAGACCAAGCAGGAAGTGGAAAACTAGCTATGTGACCCAACAAAGTCGCTAAGCCTTGGCTTCCATTTTCTCTCCTGTGACATTCAGGTGTTAAAGTTGATGTCTAAGTTTCCTGCCAATTCTAAAATTCTGAAGGGCTTGGAACAAAACAGCATTGTATTTTAAGTCATTGAAGAGAGTTGTAGTCATAGTTTCATTTTCACAGCCTATTGTTGGTCACATTCTTGATTTATTTAACATCAAATCCTCATTTGAGAATGCAATAGCTAATTATAACATTAAAATGATAGAAAATATGATTTGCCTTGCAACAATATATTCTGACAGGAGCTCTAGGAAGGCCTTATGGTAAACAAAACACAAACTTTGTGCATTAATAATGTGTACAGTAGAAATTGGAAAATGTGTGAGAGGGAACTGAATTGTTAAATATATCTTATAAAATAAGGGTTAAAGGCTCTAGGAAGAAAAAAAAGATTAAAAAAGTAAAATGATACCTTAAGTGTAAAAATGAGACTGATTATAGAAAGAGGAATTAGAAAAAGAAATGAAATTTTTGTTGAAATTTGATTATGCTAAAAAGGAAGCTTCAGAGCTTGTTAATCATGTTTCGTTTTGTCTGAATAAGAATAAGAGCAGATACAGCCACTATGGCGAACAGTGTGGAGGTTCCTTAAAAAACTAAAAATAGAACTACCATACGACCCAGCAATCCCATTACTGGGCATATACCCTGAGAAAACCATAATTCAAAAATAGTCATGTACCACAATGTTCATTGCAGCTCTATTTACAATAGCCAGGACATGGAAGCAACCTACGTGTCCAACGACAGATGAATGGATAAAGAAGATGTGGAACGTATATACAATGGAATATTACTCAGCCATAAAAACAAATGAAATTGAGTTATTTATAGTGAATTGGATGGACCTAGAGTCTGTCATACAGAGTGAAGTCAGTCAGGAAGAGAAAAACAAATACCGTATGCTAACACATATATATGGAATCTAAAAAAAAAATGGTTATGAAGAACCTAGGGGCAGGACAGAAATAAAGACACAGATGTAGAGAATGGACTTGAGGAGATGGGGTGGGGGGGGAGGGTAAGCTGGGATGAAGTGAGAGAGTGGCATGGACATATATACACTACCAAATGTAAAATAGATAGTTAGTGGGAAGCAGCCACATAGCACAGGGAGATCAGCTCAGTGCTTTGTGACCACCTAGAGGGGTGGGATAGGGAGGGTGGAAGGGAGACGCAAGAGGGAGGAGATATGGGGATATATGTATATGTATAGCTGGTTCACTTTGTTACAAAGCAGAAACTAACACACCATTGTAAAGCAATTATACTCCAATAAAGATGTTAAAAAAAAAAAAAGAAGAAAAGCAGAAAGAAGTGGAACTCTGAAGTTACACTGATTAAGAACTGAGATATACTTGCATGCATAAGGATTTAATAATCTACCCTGACTGCAGTAGTGTATAAAATCATAAAAATCTATTCAAACATTATTTTCAGTACATATAATTTTAAACATTTAGAAAGTATTTTGATGGTATTCTGATACCTCTAAAGGTGTAATTAAATCTCCATTTACCTTCAAGTGCAAAACTTTTATGGTTTAGCTAAAATAGTGGTCATCATCCAGATTGTCTCTAGACACCATCCCTAGGTATATTAAATAATACTGAGTCCACATGTATATTAAAATAAAGTAGGGGGCCTCCCTGGTGGTGCAGTGGTTGAGAGTCCGCCTGCCGATGCAGGGGATACGGGTTCGTGCCCCGGTCTGGGAGGATCCCATATGCCGCGGAGCGGCTGGGCCGGTGAGCCATGGCCACTGGGCCTGCGCATCCGGAGCCTGTGCTCCGCAACGGGAGAGGCCACAACAGTGAGAGGCCCGCATACCGCAAAAAGAAAAAAAAAATAAAAAATAAAAAAAAAATAAAGTAGGATACAGTTTGACATGTTCCTGAACTCCTTCCTGAACCCTGACCTTTTTTCAGTAGACTTGGGAGTCTGTTATTTAAAGCATCTCAAGTTAAAATGCTGTCATTTTCCATTAAAAAGTAGGTTATTGATTTTTCTTCCTTCTTCACCCACTGTCACTGACCCATATCCTATTAAGAGCAAAAGAGCTGTGGCATCAGATGGAGGGTAAGGGTAGTAGAAAGTCTCTGGAAATTCCGTGCTGAAAAAAATCGATTGATGAACATGTACTAGGGTAGAGGGTAAAATCCCTAAGACTGAATAACCTAGCATTTCATTCAGACACAAGTTAAACTTACACAAAGGAGCTGGTCTTTTTTTTTTTTTTTCAAAAATCAGACATATAGTTTCTCGGTTCTAAAGCATATTTGTGTCTGCTGGCAGACAAGTACAGGTAATTGCCTCCAGGTGTTTGCCTGCAGGAAGTTATTGTAATTCAGTGCTAGTAATCGCAGTTTCCTCAGCAGCAAAAACTAACCTGCAGGAACCTTGTAGGCACAGGTATATTTTAGAACAGCAATGCCAGCCAGTTTAAAGGCCATAGACCCAGAAGGCCCAGTTTAACAGGGAACAAATTAACTAAAACAAGATTCAGGGTGTATTTTTAAACTACTATCAAAAATTTAAGATTTGGGCTTCCCTGGTGGTGCAGTGGTTGTCAGTCCGCCTGCTGATGCAGGGGACACGGGTTCGTGCCCCGGTCTGGGAAGATCCCACATGCCGCGGAGCGGCTGGGTACGTGAGCCATGGCCACTGAGCCTGCGCGTCCGGAGCCTGTGCTCCGCAACGGGAGAGGCCGCAACAGTGAGAGGCCCGCGTACCACACACAAAAAAAATTTAAGATTTAAAAAAATACGTTCTTGGTTTTAAAAAAGTTTGTAAACTTGTTTCTTTTTTGTAAATTTTTACTCATTTATGCTAACTGCGTAGTAGATTCCCCCCACCCAAAGGGAATTACAAGTATATATGTTTCTTTAAGTTCTGTTTTTATGAAAGCTCATGTTAAAAAATAATTCATTATTAAAAACTAATCTGGATCTTTATTCCACTGTGAATAGATACCCTATGGTATTTAATTTATCTATTTTTTATTGAAGTATAGGTGATTTATAATATATTAGTTTCGAGTGTACAACATAGTGATTCAGTATTTTCACAGATTGTACTCCACTTAAGGTTTTTACAAAATAATGGCTATATTTCCCTGTGCTGTACAATATATCCTTATTGCTTATTTATTTTAAACATCATAATTAATCCTCTACCCCTATCTTGCTCCTCCCCCAGCATTTAGCTCATTTCCTCCACTCAATAACATTTTGAAAGGCGCAAATCTATGAAGACAGAATACACAAGAATGAAGACAACAGCAACAACAATTTGGAAGCTGGGAACAGGTCTGAGAAAGCTAATTTCTAAGTCAGCTACGGGAAAAGTTGAGAAGTAGCCTGATTTGGGGGAAATTTTTTCAAATAAAGATCCAGGAATGGGCATTATTAGGTACCTCAGGAAGTTCTGTAGCAAGTGAGGTCGTTTAAGAAGGAGCTGGACCTCCAGATCCCCTCCCTTGTTCCCTGCAACAGGTCAACTGCCAACCCCAGCAGATGACTGGAGAAAATGATTTCCTGGAGGCAGACATGCAGAGGGTACAGTCCTAAAAACAGCAGGATTGAGCTTACATACTGAGTGCTAGGATTTCCTTCTCCTTTTCTGGTCTGAAACACTGGTGGACACACACACACACACACACACACACATTCATCCAGGCAGGTGATTGAAGTCTTCTCTAGAGAATTCGACCAGCCTAAGAGAAAAGATCTGAAAATACAGACAGGGAGGGCTCCACCAGGAAGAGCAAAGCCAGGTCAGCATACAGTGAAGTCCCTGGGGAATAAACACTAGTCACACACTCATCTATTGAGCTTTCAGTTTGCAGTCCTTGTGTGAACATCCAGACAAGGATCACCAGGATCCAACTCTCCTATGAGAGAGACTGAAACAAATAATCAGCGATGGGAGAAAACAGAGACTGCGGGGAGAATAAAACTGGAAAACTAATGTTAATACACTCAGAGAGAAGCTATGGCATGTAGAAGACAAGAAAAAGATGCTATTTTATAAATTTATTTATTTAATTTATTTATTTTTGGCGGTGTTGGGTCTTCGTTGCTGCATGCAGGCTTCCTCTAGTTGCAGCAAGCGGGGGCTACTCTTCGTTGTGGTGCATGGGCTTCTCATTGAGGTGGCTTCTCTTGTTGCACAGTGCAGGCTCTAGGTGTGTGGGCTTCAGTAGTTGTGGCATGTGGGCTCAGTAGTTGTGGCTCGCAGGCTCTAGAGCGCAGGGTCAGTAGTTGTGGCCCATGGGCTTAGTTGCTCCGCAGCATGTGGGATCTTCCTGGACCAGGGCTCGAACCCATGTCCCCTGCATTGGCAGGCAGATTCTTAACCACTGTGCCACCAAGGAAGCCCAAAAATGCTATTTTAGAAAAAGAATATTTGGGGGGTAAAGAGCCTGTAGAAATTAAAAACAGAATTGTGGAAATAAAAAATTCAATAGAAGAATTGGCAGATAAGGTAGAGGAAATCTTCCAGAAGTGGAGCCAAAATGGGAAATAGAGGATGAAAGACAGGAAAACTAGAGGGCACGTCCAGGAGGTCAAACACCTGTCTGATAGGAGTTCCACAGAGAAAACTGAGCAAATAGAGAAGAGAAGACGCCCAGTGAAATAACTCAGTACTTCCCCAAACACAAGGACATGTGATTTTAGATCAAAATAAACCCAGCACCAGAGATAATAATAAACCTACACAAAGATACATCATTGTGAAATTTCAGAACTCTAGAGATACAAAATATACCAAGAGCTTCTAGAAAGAAGAGATTTCATAAGAAGAATCGAGATTCAGAATGGCAGGACATTTCTCAACAGTAATGCTCAAAGCTAGAAGACAATGAATTCATGCCTTCAAAATTCTGAGCAAAAATCTTTTCCATCCTAGAATTCTTATCCTGACAACTTATAAATTAAGTGTGAAGGTAGAATAATGACATTCTCAGATGTTCCAAGTTTCAAAAAGTTTTGTTTTCTATGAATCCTTTCTTAGGAAGCCCCCTGGTGGGTGGGCACCACCCAAATAAGGCAGTCAACTAAGAGGAAGTCAAGAGATCCAAGAGATGGTGCCCCAGTTGAGAAACCAGGGGAAGGCAATCCCCAGGATGATGGTAGAGGGGATCCCCCAGGAAAACAGTGACACATCAGGCCTTGGGGTCACTCTTCAGAACACAAGTCAAGAAGCTCCAGGACAGAGCTAGTCACTCAGACCAAATTAATACTGTACTGAGTAAGTTTGAATGTATTAAGGTGGCATTTACCCATCTTAGAATGAATTAACAAATACAAAGCAAATGCACGAGTTAGGCAATTATTTTCACCAGGGAAATAAAAAGAGAAAGCATTGTAGTATGTGATATGGTTTAGCTGTGAATAGTGTTCATAATAACACACATAGTCATGTGATAATGTATCTGTAAACACTTTTGGTCCAAGCAAAATGATAACCTCTGTGGGGCAAAAGGGGGGTGGCCATTGTAACCGTTCGTGCTGCAGGATAGAGAGAGTGGTGGTGCTAGAGATAAAGGCTCATGTTTCAGAGTGAGAAGTCAATAGATAAGTCTAAATTGAAAGGTCAAAAATTAGCAATGTGCATTTGTTACTTATAGTTACAAATGTCAGTATTAAAGAATTGGCCAAAAGGATTGAGAATATTTATATCTAAGGAGTGGGAAAATATGAGAATGGAGATGATCGAAATCTGCTTTTTTTATAACATGCGTTATAATATTTGACTTTTTAAACTTTAAAGTTTGATGAAAAATTGTACATTAATTTTTTTAAAAGTTCAGGTTAAAAAATATACTCCAGAAATTTTTGAGTGAATTATTCCTGGAGAAGTGGCTAAAGTGGATCGTTTATCGGACGAAGACCATACCTCCGTACTTCTTCATTCATTCATACAGTGATGCTGTGAATGAACATTTGTTGAATGACTGCTTGTGCAAAGTACCATGTGAGATACCACGGAAAACGTACATAGGAAGGAGCACTACATGATTTCCTTCCGCATGTTGCTTGAAAACAATAGGAAAGATGTGAAACATGTTTTTACATGTTTATATGAATAAATGAAAAAAAGACATGTGGTGGTAGGGGAACTACATGTGACAGTATAAAAGAAACAGATTGGGACATTTTCCTGTTGGATGTGGCAATTTGAGTTGAACACTGAACAAAGAGGTAGACCAGATAATATTCACGTGAGCAAAGTCATAAAGAAAGGAAATGTTTCAGCTAGTTGGGATGGTTGCAAATTGCTCAATATAATGAGAACAAGGAATGACAATGTTAACTCCAGGAGAGCAGGGACTTGTGGGTCTTGTTCATCACTGTATTCTCAACACCTAGAACATTGCCTGGCATATAATAGATGCCCAATAAACATGTGCCCAATGAGTGGCTTGATAGGATTGGAAAGAAAAATGAAGAGTTGGTAACGGAGGGCCTTGAGGCCATGTTAAGAAATTTAGACTGTGTGGAATAAGAAAATATTTGAAGAGAAGATTTTCAGAGCTCTAATTTTGATGGCTGAATTCAGGATAAATTGGAAACATGAGAGATGTCAGGTTATTTGGGAAGAAATGAGAAATAAAGGACTAAGTAATATACATTCGCCACTAAAGGAGAAGGGAAGAAACAGTTATTGAAGAAGCTTGCTGTGATTTTATGTACATATACTAAGTCTGGGGTTAGAAAATCTGAGTTTAAAACTTGTCTCTGTCATTTAATGTGTGTGAAAATCCTGACACGTCACAGAAATTCTTTTATGAATATCAGTTTCCTTATTAGTAAAATCAGAAATTTAAAAAAATACTTTACCTGTTGTCTAAAGGGTATCAGGTAACTTTCAAGGATAGCTAAATACTGGATTGGCCAAAAAGTTCATTCAGGTTTTTCCTTAAGCTGTTATGGAAAAACCCGAATGAATTTTTTGACCAATGCAGTACATTAAGGCAGGATAAATTGAGTGGAACAAAGGAAGAGAAAACCTTAAGAGTGGAAACAGGATATTCACAGGGTTGAGAAACTGAGTCTAAGCAAAGCTTTTTGGAATCTAGGAGGTATTTGAGCAGATTCGTAGTGGAAGAGCAGGAGAGCTATAGAATAAATAGGCGGGAAACTGATGGGTGGAGCCCTGGAAGAGATCAAAGGAAGCACAGGCAGTGGGCCAGCAGATTGACCTTAGGTAGAGAATAGATTCCATTTCCTCAGGACCAAGAATGCAGAAGAGCAGAAGGGGGAGTAACAGAGTGTGGAGTATCAGGGGTTAAGGGACTTCCCACTTTAATGATCTTAACTTTCTCCACCAAGCTGGTCAAGGGCTTCTGCTAAAAGCAAGATAACTGGGTGGATCAGGGTAGGAGTTAGGAGCTGGAGAGGAGCAGGGAAGTTTCCAGTCCTGAGAGGCAAGATATAGAGCCAGCTGTGGCAAGGACGGTCAGGTATAATTTCACCAAGCTCGTTGGGACCAAAGAACCAAATTAATATTCAGGCATACCTAGTTGTATTGTGCCTCGCAGCTATTGTGTTTCTCACAACTTGAAGGTTTGTGGCAGCCCTGAGTGGTTCAAGTCCATCGGTGCCGTTTTTCCAAAAGTATTCTCTCACTTGTGTCTCTGTGTCACATTTTCATAATTCTCACAATATTTCAAACTTTTTCATTTTTATTATTTCTTATGGTAATCTGTGATCAGTGATCTTTGATGTTACTGTTGTAATTGTTTTGGCATTTTTTAGCGATAAAATATTTTTAAATTAAGGTATGTACTTCTTTTTAGATGTAATGCTATTATTGCACATGTAATAGCCTACAATATAGAGGAAACATAACTTTTATATGCCCTGGGAAGCCAAAAATTCATGTGACTCGCTTTATTATGCTGGTCTGGCCCTGAACCCGCAGTAACTCTGAGGTATGTATCCTTGGTGTTAACAGTTTATATAACATATTATGCTTTTTGAACAGATTTTTAAAAAAAGTATTATCTCACTAGTCTTTATATGCTATCACTATACTATAAAATAAGGAAATTGAAGCTGAGAAAAAAATAACTTGCCCAAGATGACATGGGCAAGTAGGTTCTTGTATCACATTAAAAGAATTTTAAGAATCATATTTAGTCACTAGTGGGAAGAAATCATTTTATTTAAGTTATGAAATAGGTGTTGTTAGTTGGATAGTTCCTTGGTCAGCGTGAAAGTTGAAAGCTTCACAGAGCTGAGATAAAGTCAAGGTTGCCCCAAATATATTGGGGGGGGTTAGTATTATACAACGTATATGTTTGCAATGAATGAACACAAACTTCTAACAATTGGACAGAAAAAAGTTTTGTTTTGAAAGAGACCATACTAAAACCAACTAGGTACTAAATATTTGTAGGATTTCATGTTTGCACAGAAATCTTATTGTCATCTTTTCTACTTTGCAGTGCTTCTGTGGTTAATCACATCTTGAGGACAGGAGATGTTGAAAGCAGGGGCGTTTAATGTTAACTTACTCATAATTGAATCATAGTTAAATTGGAGTAAAGGAAGGTGTGTTTACACCTAAGTTTAGAAAGATTTGCAAAAAAGTAAAAAAAGAAGAAGAAGAAATTCTCTCTTGGAGAACAGGAAGCCTTTCTGGATCTCAGCTGCGAGTAAAAAAGTGAAAACCTGGATAAATTAACAAGACAGAGAAAAGTACTGTGCTCTTTCTTTAAAAGACATTAGGGGATAGATTGCATTGAGAAGGTAAGATTTTATGTGCAGTTCTTACAACATTTATTAGAACCCATCACATTTTAAAAATACTGAAACTAAGTTTGTTTTTTGTTTTTTGTTTTTTTTTTGCGGTACGCGGGCCTCTTACTGTTGTGGCCTCTCCCATTGTGGAGCACAGGCTCCGGACGCACAGGCCCAGCGGCCATGGCTCCCGGGCCCAGCCGCTCCGCGGCATGTGGGATCTTCACGGACTGGGGCACGAACCCGTGTCCCCTTCATCAGCAGGCGGACTCTCAACCACTGTGCCACCAGGGAAGCCCTGAAACTATTAATTTTTTACAGCACTTTTAGGTTGACCAGAGCGCTCCTTCCCCTCCCAACCTCATTTTCCTCTCTTATTAACATTTTGCATTGGCTGGTACATTTGCTACAATTGACAGGCTAATCTTGATATGTTATTATTAATTAAAGTCCATGGTTTACACTCGAGTTCATTCCTTGTGTTTTACCGTTCTGTGGAACCCATAGCTTTTTAATCTACCATTTTAAATTGTATTAAAGTCTAAGAAGGTGAGGCTCATGATTAAAGATGATTATCACAAAGTACCTGATTAGAAAATTCACCAGCCTTTGAAGTAGAACTAACAAAACTGTAGATTCTTTACCCTAGAGTGGAGTTCAGTGAGCTTGTCCAGCACAGTCACTTCACAGGTAAAAACTAAAACCCAATGAAGCATCAATGTTAATGATGAAAGTCACTACCTACCTATGTTTCATACACACACACACACACACACACACACACAAAGTATTGGACACAAAATGTAATAGCCTGTGGATCTCATTTCCCTGTAAGGATGCTTCATGGATAGCATCGAGTTGGTTATTAATTAATTAATAAGGAAGACTAAAGGGGTGGGGTATGTGGAATTATAAGAGTTGTCTATTCTAAACAATTCAGACTGGAAGATAGAAACCTAAAAAATGTTAAACCATGACACTTAGTGTTGCAGACATGATTACCTAATTGAGAGTATGGCAATTTTATATGAGTCTATTGGTCCGTCTCATGGAGTGGTCACAGGAAGGCTACAGTTCAGCTGGATCTCAGAGAATGGGCAGGGTCTGGATGAGCAAAGGGGAGGAAGGCAGGCACTACTTGTAGTGACAGGGATTGGAAAGAGGGGAAAAAGGAAGCATCAAACTCATTGCAGAAGCAGCAAGTGGAACCATTTAGCTGAAATGAAGACTTTATTTAGGGAAGCAGCTGATGATAATGCTGGAAATGCACACTTGGATCATCACACCGTGGTTTGAAAGCCAGCTCGGAATATGGGCTTCATCTTGTAGTTAGAGGGGAGCTACTGTGTTTCTTTAGTCAAGGAGTTACATGATCAAAGCATTATTTTTAGGAGATCATTAGTGCCTGATTAAGTGAAGCTGGGAATGTTTGGACTCTAGCCCTATCTCTTCCAAGTTGTTTTCATGATGGACAACTGTTCTTTCCCCAGACTCCAAGGTTAATATTAGCAGCACTGGAGTACTACTGAATTAATCTACTATGGAGAAGCTTCTTATTAAATGTAATATAGGCTGTACTTGCTTTTCATCTTTAGCAATCTTTTGAAGAAAATAGTGAGCAAAAAAATTTTTTTTATTATTTTTTATTTTTTTTGCGGTACACGGGCCTCTCACTGCTGTGGCCTCTCCCGTTGCGGAACACAGCCTCCAGATGCGCAGGCCCAGTGGCCATGGCTCACGGGCCCAGCCGCTCCGCGGCATGTGGGATCTTCCTGGACCGGGGCACGAACCTGTGTCCCCTGCATCGGCAGGCGGACTCTCAACCACTGCGCCACCAGGGAAGCCCCCCAAAAATTTTTTTTAATGTATCCCAGTGGACCTCTACATCTTAGGATGATAATGATGAAATCCCAAGTCTTCTAAATGTGGGGGGAAAGGGAGTTAGTGTTGGGAAAACAGGCAGGAGGGTGTTGATTAAGAGAAAATTGAGGGAATTAGAAAATGTGGTTGGAAATGATGTCAAAATTGTGGGTTATGGGTGGTTGTAAAGAGATAATTCTGATTTTAATTAGAGAATCTATATTCGAGAAGCCTGATGTCAGTCAAAACAAACTAGAAGAAGAAGAGAGATTGTGCAGTAATCTTCATCCAAAGAATTCAGTGCACTTGTAAATATTAACAGGAGTAATTGTAATTGAATTTAAGAGGGCAAATGTCCAATTCACAGACTTCATAGAACCTGAAAATAATATTGTCCTGGGTTTAAGAATAAGCCATTCACTTCAAATTCAGGAGCAAAGAAGAGGAGCAGTAGAATGGCAAGTAGTTACAAGTATGGAAATAAATGCTTACTTAAAAAGGAATCCAATTACGTACTATGTAAGCAAAGAAAGAAAGGAGGATGCAATGAAGAGTCATGGAAGAATAACATAAAAGACATTACACACTGTGAAGGATAAAGAGAAGGAACTATTTAGATAGATACTTTTGTAGAAGTGGATACATCCAGATTACTTAATAAGCACTCCTTGCTCTTTTGTAAAGCATCCCTAGAAAGTAGGTTATGATTATCACCCCATTTTACAGATGAGGACACTGTAAAATGCCCCTTAAAGCTTTAGCACATTAATCTTAGGTTGCTAATTGGCAAAGCGTCTAAATAGTAATTTGGCCATGATCAGAAACACTAATATTTCTTTCCATTATCTGGGATCTTTAGTTTAAACTAGAAGAATGGTTCCTTTGATTTATCTGCTACACAACTGGTCAGTATCCCATGATGACATCTCAGTACTACCATATATTTTACATTACCAGAAAAATCAAGCAAGCTTCAAGGATATCTTAGTAGCAAGAAATCCATACTCATGATTATCTGCTAATAGTTCTGCAGCATCCCAGAATTTCTTTTGTAAGTACTGTCCAAATTTATTCTGGCTTTCTTTGAATTTGTGAAAATAGACACAAATGAAATATTTTCTTGTGATTTGTTGCAGGGTGGCAGCTTGGCCTTTTGGGAATATGAATCACAGACCACTGTCATAAAATAACTTGTGTTTGGAAACTTTTTTGAATAATAACTGGTTTTGGACAAGACTTATTTTTTCCTAAATAAGAAAATGAAGTTTCTTAATAAGAAATTTCATCAGAGATTTGAGTGAAAAAAGAAATGTGTGATTTTGTTTTAATGGTACCAAAATGGATACAAGATCATCAGATGCTCAGAATAGATACTTGTAAGGAATGATGATTGTGACGGTAAAAAATATATATTTTTGAAGAAAATTCAGAAGCTAGCCACCTTCCTTTCCCCAAACAGACTTTAGGGTAATAGAAAACTATGCCTTTAGAATATGACAAATAAGAAAAGAGCTACTGTTAGGGAAATGTCTGATTTACCTTTCTGGAAATCATTTTATTTGTTTCACAGGGGTGGACCATGGAACTTTCAGAGAGAGCAGGCTTACGAAACTGTTGTGTGATCAGAGCTCAGGGAGGGACTGGCTTTGACTCTCTTGTTACTATGTGAGGGATAGAATCTTGCAACCAGAAGGTTCCACAACAGTTGGGAACGACAGTTGTATGAGTAGCAAGTGGAAGACAAATGTGTGTCGTGTTACTCCTGCTCGGAGACTACATACCACGACTGTGCCAAGATTTCCTGCATGCATCAGTATTTTTTATAATTACCAAACCTCGTGTGTACGTAAACCACAAGTAGCAAAAAAATCTTACAAATAATATCTACACCTTCTTTAGGTTGGGCACTCTGGCCGATATTCACACACACACACACACACACACACACACAGCCTTATTTAGATGACTTCTTTTTTTCTTTCTTTTTTTTTTTTGTGGTATGCGGGCCTCTCACTGTTGTGGCCTCTCCCGTTGTGGAGCACAGGCTCCGGACGCGCAGGCTCCGCGGCATGTGGGATCTTCCCGGACCGGGGCACGAACCCGTGTCCCCTGCATCGGCAGGCGGACTCTCAACCACTACGCCACCAGGGAAGCCCTAGATGACCTCTTATAGCCCTTGTTCTGTTTACTATCTTGGACTATAAATTAAGCTCCACCTCCTCCTGCAGAATTAAAAGAGTGGAAATTTAAAGAGCACGTTAAAAGTCTACCATGAGCTGTTCTTGTCCTCTTATTAGTGGCTAACTCTTGTCGTTCATGTCCTTGCTGATCACTTATCTGTGTACTAATATTATTTTTGTTCTCCTTGGCTTTTATCCAGTCAGTTCTGCCTATTGCTCTTTCTCTGACTTGTCCCAATGTGGACTTTGACTCTTGATTCCTGGGCCCTGCTGATACCCACAGACATTTCGGCATAATAGGAACTACTATGAAAAGAAGATACCGATAAACTCCAAACTGTAAATTAAACCATGAGCATTTATGAACAAAATTAAACGAAATAGGATAGAGTAGTACAGCACTGAGTTTAGGGGGAAGAAAAAAAAAGGATAGGTTTAAGAGTGGTTCACCAGAAGCAATTCAGTTGCAAAACTTCATCCAAGGAGCAGGCATGTAGAGAAAACTTTTTAGAGCCCGACGACATATGTAGAAAGCCAGAACCTGGTGAGTTTGGGAGCTGATAGGATTCGGGGTGGCAGAGAAGGTAGTGTAGCAGGTAAGTATACACTGGCAGTGGACATGTGTTGGAGAAAGAGGGCGCCTTAAAGCTGGTAGGGTTGGAGTTGTGGTGCTGGCAGTTTATTTACAGGAAGAAAAGGTTACTTATAATCAATGACGTCCAAGGGAAACTTGAACTGCTTAAACGCTGTGTTGAATCCTGTCCTGTAGCCTGGCCCACACACCTAGTGTACCCCTGTGTTGATGCTGAAATTCCATAATTATAGATATAACCCCCATTAAAATGAAAATATGCCAGGAATAACCTAATAACCTGGCATATTTTGAACCTGAGATATAAAATATATTTTTTAAACCTGAAAAAATATATATGTATTAAACGTGAAATCAGGTTCTACTAGATAGACCATCAAGGTGGGAATTAAATCTCAAAGAGGAGAAAGGGAACTTGGAAAAAAACACTATCTGCTGAAGAGCTGTGTTTAGGCACCACGTGCTCTCCCAGCGCCTCGACGGCTCCAGGTGAGAGTGTAAAGGAAGCTCAGACTGACTGGGAGGCCGCAGGTGCGGGGCTTCAGGAGGTGGTCTGCGCTGCAGGTGGTGGGAGTCCCTGTAAGGCCAGATGTGACTGTACCTTGGACACGTTACTTAACCTCTCTAAGCCTGAGTTCCTTTATCAGTAAAGTGTGGATAACAACACCTTGCAGCTGCCAGTTATTATTTTTAAAATAACCTTTATTTGAGAATATTTTAGATCTACAGAAAATGTATCAAGGCTGTACAGAGAGCTCTTGCATACCTGCATCCACTGATAACATCTTTATATTCCTATGGTACATTTGATCAAAAACAAGAAAATGCCATCAGTGCATTACTATCAGCTAAACTCCAGGCTTTATTTGGATGTTACCAAATTTCTCCATTAATGACCTCTCTCTATTCTAGGATCCCATCCAGGGCACCATGTTCCATTTAGTTATCAGGCCTCCCCAGTCTCCAGAGACTCTTTTCAATATTTAAAAAGTAATTAATGTTAAAGGACACTTAGTAGAGTGCTGGGCGTGCAATAAGGAATTGGCCAACACTCACATATATATATTTATAACTATATGACAGGCACTATTCTAAACACTTTAGAAATACCAACTCATCTAATCCTTGTGGTAATTCTATGAAGACTCCAGTTATATCCACTTCACAAATGCGTAAACCGAGGTTCAGGAAGTCCAAATCAGTTGCCCAAGATTATGCATCTGGCACAGCTGGGATTCAATTCAGGCTGGCTGGCTTCCAAGTTCAAGCTTTTGATCATAGGTTGCCTTTCTCCGCAAATGCTTAATACACGCTGCTCATTAGTAGTAAATCCTGGAACTGGTGACTTCTCTCCAGTGTAGGAGGGGAATTAACTAACTAGTTGTTTTCTCCCCTCCGTTCCTCACTAAGAATATGTTTGTTTCCACATTGTTAGGTCATGGATAAGGTTGTATTGTTTTAATTGCACGCTGTTGGCTCTTTCTAGTGTTCCCTAGTATGCACTTGTCAACATTGCTTATGGGGAATTCTTTTAGGAACCACAATCACTTCTAGTACTTTTTCACCTCTTTAACAGATAGGACACCAAATAATACTCATTAAACTCTTCTACTAGTTGGCATTGAACTCGGTGCTTTTTTTTTTTTTTTTGCGATACGCGGGCCTCTCACTGTTGTGGCCTCTCCCATTGCGGAGCACAGGCTCTGGACGCGCAGGCTCAGCGGCCATGGCTCACGGGCCCAGCCGCTCTGTGGCATGTGGGATCTTCCCGGACCGGGGCACGAACCCGTGTCCCCTGCATCGGCAAGCGGACTCTCAACCACTGCGCCACCAGGGAAGCCCAAACTAGGTGCTTTTAAATGAAGTTAGAGACCAGGTTCCTTGTAATCCTGTATCCTGTAAGGTTAATGGTGTCAATATCGGCATTAATGTGAAGTAAGTCATTGTTCTTAAACCTTGACATGGTTACATTTAAAGTCATTTTCTCTTCTCCCCCTCAAGCATCACACCATACCAACTCCCCCATTTTCATCACACAATCTACCAGGTTCTCAAAACTTGAAACAGTGGACTTCTTTTTTTTTTTTTCATTCCCTTTTCTTCTTTGTTTCAGAGAGGTACAACGTTATAGAGTTATTGTAATGTTTTCAGAAAATATAATCTTTAAGCTTTAGCATCTCAGTATTCTCTGCGTTCCAATCACAGCAGTACTACTTACTAGCTCTATGGCTGCAGGCAGATTATTTAGCATTTCTAAGCCTCTCTTTCTTCATCTGTGGTATGGGTTTATGGGGGGGAGTAAATGAGTTTATAGGGGAAAGCCTGGCAAGTCATAAACTCTCAATAACTGTCAATTACTACCACCACCGTTACTGCTGTATTCCTCCTGCCGCTGATACAAATACTACTAAAACAACTTCTGCAATATAAATGCTATTTACTATTACTGCCCATATAAATACTAGTATTACTGCCCATACAAATGCTACTATTCCTGCCCATGCAAATGCTACTATTACTATTTTTGCTGATACAGATACTACAGACAGTCCTGGACTGTATATTTTTTCACTATACAATGATGCAAAAGCAAGATTCAATAAAAATCATACTTCTAAGTTTCTACTTTATTTTGATCTTTTCCCAGGCTAGCAATTCGCATGACTATGATACTGGGCACATCTCCCAGGCAGCCACACCATCCAGAGGGTAAAGAACCAAACACATACAACTCTTCAGTTTTTCACTTTCAATACAGTATTCAGTAAATTACGTGAGATACCCAACGTTTTATTTTAAAATAGGCTTTGTGTTAGATAATTTTGCCCAACTGTAGGCTAATGTAAGTGTTCTGAGCACGTTTAAGGTAGGCTAGGCTAAGCTCTGATATTCAGCAGGTTAGGTATATTAAATGCATTTTTGCCTTACGATATTTTCAACTTACGATGGGTTTACTGGGCGTAACAGTACTGTAAATCAAGGAAGATCTGTGCTATCACTATTTCTGCTGATACAAATACTACTATTACTACTACTGCCAATAAAAATACTACTATGACAGATCCTAAATCCATCAGTAACAATTTTCCTTAAAAAGATCATTCTCAGTCCAGATGTCTCCAAATGACATGCAGTATCATGTCTTAATTCCTTCTTAAGGATGCCCAAGAAGGCTTTTCTCAGCCCATTCTGTCTTCACAGCTCACTACTAAAGAACCCATTCTTCCTGTTTGGCGGGGACTGGAGAGGTGAATGCCTCTCATCTGGGTATAGTTATTCATGGCCTCCTACTTCCTCTCAATAGTGCCCTGGTTTGCAGGCTGCATTTATATGGCCACCCTTCATTTTTTTTTCCACATTTACTTTGACTTTCTGCTCTAGCCAGAAAAACCATCACACACAGTTTACTTGCTGTCTCACCTTCAAGCTTTTTCCCTTACCTGGAATGCTATTCTCAGACTATTGCCAAATCACGAACTTTCTCTCCTTCAAAATCCTACTCAGAACTCACCCTCAGAATGGAACTTTCTCTGATAATCCTGCCTTCCACCCAATCCAGAAAATTCTCAGCAATCATGTAAGTAACTGTATAACTTTAATTGGCTCTGTTTATAAGTTGCTTCTTGTATCTTTTCCCCTCTAGGTATTTTTCCATGTGTTTATTCTGTCTCCATTAATTTGTAAACTCCCAGAGGGCAAGGTCTGAACACAGGTTGGTGTTGGCATAAAGTGGATGGACAGATAGGGGTGAGTGTTAGACTGCATTATTTCTTGATTACTGATCTGTTTTTTTTTTTTTTTTTTAAAAAGCATGCTTTGTTAGTGCTTTGTTTGTGATGGTCCTGAGCCTGCTAATCTAATGTAAAAATATATCCAGTTTCTGCTAGTGTCCAGTTAAGGAAGATAAAATCAACAGTTACAAGCTTTCCATAAAGGGAGGGGGAGGGTGCTGGGAGTTTCTGACCCGTAAGAATGGTATATGAAAGGCATGTTATTATGGAATTTATTTTCTTCAGAGGTATCTTGTCTCTTCAGGGCTGCAGGTCTAAGAAGGGAAATAATATTTACTTTCAAAACTGAGATCTAAAAACCAAACAAAGCCTCAGAAAACATACAGTATCACCTTGTTCTAAGTTTGTGCTGAGTGGAGGGAAAATGAATCTAACTGGGAAGGCCTCTTTTCTGTGTGTCTAACAGAAAATGCCACATGGTCCAGCGCTCCAGGATTACTAGATAGGCGGATTGTTCATTTCAGTCCAGGTAACAAAGGGAAGCAGGGCAAATGCTCCCTTCTCGCTGCGGGGCCAAGAAGTGGGAATACTTTACCGTGACCACCTGCTTCCCTCTCTTCAAACCAGCACGTAAAGTGCCAAATATCTGTGTATCATTCTCGGCGCGGAGCCCACGGTATAAACCCAACGTAGGCGGTGCACCAGATAACATCAAAGCCCCAGGCAGGGGCCAGAAAGGGGGGGGGGCAAAAGCAGCCGAGGGAATGAAGCGCCTCCCCCTAGCATTTCCTCTCACGCCCACTTCCAACCTAGGAGGCTTTTGGTTTCTGCTTTTGTTGTTTTTAAAATTAAAAGTTAAACCCAGGAAGCTTTGGATCAGAGTTTGGCGTGGCAGTTCGGGTAAGTTTTCCCTCGGCTCTTTTGTCTGGCATCTGGCTAGAGAAGAGCCCGGGCGTGGGGCACAGTTGGCAGAGCGTGCGGGGCAGGTTTTGTCGCCGGGTCGCCCCGAGGAGGAGGGGATTCGGCCGGTGGACGGGAAAGCCCAGTGCGTGCGGAGGGCGGAGGGCGGAGGGGAGGGACGGGCGGCGGCGTGACCCGGCCGCCAGCTGGGAGGAACCTCCGGGATCTCCGCGTGGCGGAGGCGCTGCCGGGCCGCGCGCTGGGCGGAGGGCCGGGGCCGCGGGGCCGCGCCAGGGGGGAGCCCGAGCCGGGCGGGCCCGGCGGCCGCGTGGGAACCGGGGCAGGGGGCGCGCGGGCGGCGGCGCGGAGCCCCGTGGACGCGGCGGGATGGCGGGGCCCCCGACGAAGCCCCGTGGAGGACTTCTGCTGGCCCCTAACTGCCCTGCGAGGAAAATGTGTGCGGAGCCCCTCTGTGACACTGCCCTCGCGTGAACCCCGCTCCCCGAGAGCGCTCACACGGCCGGGAGGGTGCAACCAGAGAGGAAGGGGGCCCTAGGAGCCCCTCTTTTTTTTTTTTTTTCAGAGTACGGTCATCTCCCCCAGTGTTCCAGAATTTTTGACAGTTCAAACTGCTGTTTACCATTCCCATTTATCTTGTGGTTAAAAAAAAAAAAAAAGCTTTCCCCCACATTCCGTTTATAAGATACAATTTGAGAAATTGTATTCAATTTGCCACAAAATAATTAAAGCCGAAACTAGCTACTTTATAGTTTAGCTGGATTCCCCTACATTCTGATAACTAGGAAGTTAGAATTGTAGGCTGAATTAGGAAAAGAAATTGCACTTGGAAAATTCGGAACTTGAAAATGGGAAAATATTCGGTATTGTATATATTTCAAAAAAGATTAATATTAATTTGATGCTCAAGATAGTTAAATTGCGAACAGTCTATTTAAGAAAAAAGTTCTTGAACAGATTGAAATGACAAAATTCATCTATTACAACTCCAAATTGCATGTTTAATTTGTTAGAGAGTTCACAGCAATGCCAAATCCCACATAAACCTTGTGTTCACACTATGTATTTGTTACGGAACAACTATTGGGTTAAAAATGTATCCAATTAGCATTTTTGACTTAGCAGGTGACCCAGAGTAGAGTCAGTTATCATTAGCCTACTTTAACCTTTATTGTCTGACAGATTAGGTGTACTTTCACGTGTAAATGGATTTTTAAATAATTATTTATTTTTAACATCTTATTGGAGTATAATTGCTTTACAGTGTTGTGTTAGTTTCTGCTGTATAACAAAGTGAATCAGCTATACATATATCCCCATATCCCCTCCCTCTTGTGTCTCCCTCCCACTCTCCCTATCCCACTCCTCTAGGTGGTCACAGATCACCGAGCTGATCTCCCTGTGCTATGCGGCTGATTCCCACTATGTTTTTTTTTTTTTTTTAATTTAAGTTGTAAAGTTACATTTACATACGTTTTGTGATTGCAGTCCATTAGGTGTCATTTAATTTCATACCAGAGATGATTTTATCACATCGAAAATGAAAAAAAAATTGCATTATTTCATTGCAAGGATGGAAGCATAGTGTGCTAAACATTATTTCAAATTTAGGCAGTTATTGGCTGATCTTCGCTTTTATGACCAAATCTACTTTTTAATGGGCATATTCCCCCCTTTACATGACATTATTTTTGGTTACAAGCTCGCCATTATTGAGTATTCCATTTTTAATCATTCGCATTCTGGTGCATTAAGCTTTTCTTAGTTAGCTCAAATGAGCTAGAGGTAGGATTTCCTCAGGGGAATTTTAGGGGTCAACCCTAGGAGGGAAAACCTAGATCTCTTTATGGAAGCCCCAGGGAACAAAACAATTCAAGTTTGCGCAGATGGCCAGCAGAGTGGGTGTACGGTCGTTCAGCATTTTTATTCCTTAAAAGGGGAAAGCACTTTGGTTTTTATATGAGCATTTTTTCTGCATCAAAATTTTTCTTTCACCTTATTCCTCCCAAGTTCAGCATGGCTTCTTAAACCAGTCATTTGTGCCTGCTTGTTTAGGTGTACATGTGGAATTTCTGAGCCCCAAACTTCTAACGTTCTTTATTTAGGTCTAACCCTGAAAACCTTCATCATTACCCTGGTCTAGCCCCTCCTGATTTCTTTTCCATAGATTTCCACTCCTTGCTTCCTCTGTTGCTTTCTAGCAGCCAGGGTCAAACTCTGGTTTATGGTAATTGCTCCCTCTTCCCCCTTTCTCTCCTCCTTGCGACCCTGCGGCCAGGTCGCTGCCCAGGCCCGCAACCCCCTTTTCCTGGCCCCAAAGAGCCCTCTCCTCCCTGCCCCAAGCTGTCAGGCGGACCGGCAAGGGTTAACTGCGCTCGCTGCTCCGGCTCTGGGAACCACCAGCGGGCATTGCAGTGGCCTCTGGAATAACCTTGGCTTTCCTCAATCTTTTAATAGAACATCCGCCACCAAAAAGTAGTTTCAGTTCAGGGTTAAAAATATGTCCCCTTCCACCCTTCAACCCAACACCCCGCCCCCCTCCCGTTTTTTTATAAAGTTGTTTTTCAAAGTTAATGAGTTTCAAGTTTCACAATGACTTTCCCCTTCCCTCCACGCGTTGCTGAGGAAACCCCCTTGGGGTCCCCCCGCACCCTGGCCCGCCCTTCTCCCTCTCCCCTCCCCCTTTCGGCCCGGGCGGGGGCGGGGCTGGGAGACCCCATGACGTCACCGGGCCGGCCCACATCCTGCTTTAAAAAGTAAAGAGACAGTAAAGAGAAACTATCGCCCCGCCCGTCCCCGCCCCTCTTCCCGGACCAACCGCCCCCAACTGCGCGACCCGGCCAGGCCTTCCCTGGGCCGCGTGACCGGCGGGCCCGCCCCTCCGCCCACGCCGGGCGCCAGTCCCCGAACCGGCGCGACCCCGGGCTCCCGCCCCTCGCGTCCCTAACCCCGCCCCTTCCCCCCTCGGGCCGCACCGCCCCCTCCTTCCGCCCCCCCCTCCCGTCCCTGCGGCGGCCGGGCGGGGCTGAGCCGCGGGCGGGCAGCGGGGGGAGGCGCGGTCCCGGGCCCGCCCCGCCAGGGAGACCCGGGACTCCGGGCTCCAAGCGAGCCCGGACCCGGGGCACCCACCCTACCCCTACCCCACGGCAGGGCTGGTCAAGCGGCGGCGCCAGTCCCGCTGGGCCTCCGCCCCCGGGGTGACCCCGCCCCTCCCCCCGCAAAGCCCCCGCCTTGGTCCCCGCCGGGGGACGCCCCCTCCCCCGCCTCCGCGTCGCAGCCCATGGCCTCCCCGCCTCCCGCCCCCGGGGATCCCCTGCTGCCCCGCCTACCCGCGGGAAAGCCTCCGACCTTCGCCCTCCCTACCCCGCGCCGCCCGGCCCGCGTTCCTCCCGTCGCCCCTAAAGACTCTAAACGTGCCCTACTCTGCCCCGGGGAGAGGTAAAGCCCGCGCCTGCCCTCCTCGCCCCAGACCCCGGGGTCCCCCCGCCCCGCCTCCCGCGGTGCGCGCTCCCGGCCTCGCCGCCCGGCCCCCCGGACGCCCCCTCCCCGGCGGCGGCGATCATGCCGCGGCCCCGGGCGCCGGCGAGCGCTGCCGCCTCTCCCGCTCGGCGCTTGCGGCCCCCGCCCGCGCGCCCCGCGCTCGCCCCCCCGCCCCCCGGCCGGCTCCCCTGTTTAATATTTCAGCGCTGGATGGTGAGAGTGCCAGTCGCTGGCCTTTAGTGTGGCTGCTGCTGGGGGCGGCGGCGGCGGCGGCAGGGAGGGGACGGAGCCGGGGGGACCGGGAGCAGCAGCCGGAGGAGGTTATGTTTGTGTTTGGGGTTGTCAAGTGAAGGAGGGATCCCAGGCGCCGCCGCCGCGCGGGGGTCGAGGAGATTTCGAGCTGCGGCCGCCGCCATCAGCAGCGCAGCTCTAGGGCCGGCTGCAGCGGCAGCGGCCCCGCCGGGCGTCCTGGCAGCAGGTTCGGCGCGGGCTCCGCGGCGGGGGCGCTGCAGCTGGGAGGGCGGCGGGGGACCGGCGTAGGGGGGTGGGGGGCAGGACCACATCCCTCTCCGCGGGCGGGGGGCGTGCGGGCGCGCGTGTGTGTGCGTGTGTGTGCAACCGCAGACCTTGCAGAGGGGATGGCTGCGTGCGGGAGACACTTGCCACTTCTGGGCGCCCTCGCCGCGCGCGAGCGGCCCGAGCTGCGGTCCTGCGAGCCGAGCAGGTACGGAGGGACCCAGCCTCCCCGCCCGCGTTCCAGCCGCAGACGCATTCTGCAAGAGGGTGGGGGGTGAGGGAGGCCAGGCCTCGGCTTCCCAACCTCCCGGCTTTGTGGCTTGCTTTTCCTTTCGTTCTTTGCTCTAAGTGCCTGTTTACTCCCAGCCACCTGGGTAGTTTCTTTCCGGGTTGGGAGTATGCGCCTGCAGCAGTTGGGAAAGAGGGCGGTGGGTTTGGGCGCGGGTCGGCTCCGGCTCGCCTTGGGGTCGGGCTGGCGAAGGAGTTGCTGCTGGAGAGGGGAGGGGGCGGCGGCGGAGCTGGCGGCGAGGAGGAGTCTCAGGGCTGCCGCGCTCGCCTCGCCTCGCCTCGCCTCGCCTCGCCTCGTCCTCCTCCTCCTCCTCCTGCTGCTCTCCGCATTCACTCTGGGCTCCTTCCTGAGCTGGCACTTCCATTCCCCCCTTCTCCTGGCATGCGAAGCGCTTTGTTCAGTGCAGCGTTGCGGAGGGGTTTTCCCAGGCTCCGCCCTCCACATTCATTCATGTTTTTTCTCCTTGCAACTAACTGTCTTTACGCTTTTTGATCGTGTCATGTTTTTGCTCCATGTAGTATTTATTTCTTTCCGTAAAGGAACGGTTCATCACTCGTCTTCATCGCTACAGTGCTGCTGTCGTTGGAAAGACTCACTCCCCCCCTACAAGGATTTAAACATGGGATGGACAGCTAGGGACAGTGGGTAGGCAGAGAACTGGGTAGCGGAAAGCTGTTACTGATTGGGAATTTGCATATTTTATGTGCAGGCTCCGGATCTTGTGGTGTCACGTGATTGAATTACAGTCCGAGTTGTCGCTTTAAAAACTTCTAAATATCGTGACCTTTTAAAAGCGTTAAGTTGGGAGTTAAGCCTTCATACAGTTTATTTGGCCCTGACGTCTCTACATTCTCTCTTGAATCAGAAACTCCGTCAGTTGGATGGTGGATGTTTTTCGTGCAGGGAGTTGGGGAACTATATCTTTTATAGACCATTTAGCACAGTGCTAGATGAAGTACATGGTATTGAACCTTCATATTTCATGTTCTTTACCATGCAGTTAAAAAATTGCAAATATTTTTTATGCAGTGCCCACATGCAGCCTTATCGGAGTTAAAATACTGAAGTTAATCATAGCCTTCTTTCCTTCTGCTGCTTCTCTGCTGTATTGAAACCATAAATTTCTAAAACCTTATACTGGTTATTAGATACAGCCCTATGGTCCCATATAGGCATTATTAAGGAAGATTAATATTTGATATTTCCGTGTGCCAGGCAGTGAGCAAAGCACCTGCATTGTTTAGTTCTTACAACCCAGTGAGGTGGATACTATTTCCTACTTTTACAGTTGGGAAATCTGATCTTCAGAGAGGTTAAGTACCTTGAACAAAGCCACACAGTAAGCCTTGAACCCAGTGTGATTTGACACCGAAATATATAGTCATGACTTGTTGTGCTATACAGCCTCTTGAATAAAACCCCCAGAGCAGGTACTATTTCCAGCCAGGAAATAAGCGTTGAGAGTACCTGAGTCAGGTGGTGCCACATTTCTTAGTTGTTGGCCGTGGGTAGGTTCCTTAACCTCTTCCTGTCTTAATTTTCTTATCTTTAAAATGGATAAATGATAGCTACCTAAGCAGTTATCATTAGGATTAAATTAGGTAATTAGGAAGTACACAGGCACACAGTAGGTGCTCTTGTTTTTTTTCTGTAGTACTGGATGTTTTAAAAGTTTTAAACAAAGCATTCGTATTCCATTCTTGTGTCTTTGCTTAGTGATTAAACATAATTTCATGTTTAACATCATCATCATGGGCTTTGCTTATCAGCCTTACAGCAGGAAGTTAAAACTAAGATTTCATAGCTCAAGGATCCTTGAGGATCTTATGGGGGAAAGAGATGGTTAAGTTTTGGATTGTTACTGTTTTGACACATTGTATTTCAAATCGCTGTTTTTAAAATGTGTATGTCAGGACAGGGTTATGCTGCAGTAACAAATAACTCCTAAAACTCACTGCTTAAAACAACAAAGAGCTCCTTTATGTTTCTGCTCCATGATCACATTGGGTTGGCGGGAGCTCAGCTCTGTGTTGTCAGACTCGCTGTCTAGAACAGTGCCTGTCTCATGGCAGAGGAACAAGAGCACTGGGGGGATCTGGCTTTGATAACTAAATGCTCCACCCTGGAACCGATGCCTGTTTCTTCCACTCACAGGTAATTAGCCAGAACAGGTCACGCATTCTAGCTAAACACAGGAAGGGAGAAAGAACAGTCCTAAAGGAGCCTAGAAGAGAGAACTGGAATAATTGGGGAACAGCCTCAGTAGCAACCACATGTATTAATTGAATTAACTCAGTAAGGCAAAATGAATGAGACATGGTCCATGCCCTAAAGAATTTATAAACGGGCAGACTTGTACTATATACAGCAAAACCCTTTTAGAGCCTGATGTTGTACTTTAATTGTACCTGGAAATGTTGCTTTAAAACACAGTTTACTGAATTTTTTCACTCTTTTTTGATAAAGGTACAGTGATTTGTTTTTCCCTGTGTTTTTCACGGGAAAGCCCAGATAGTGGCAAAATGATGTGTCCTACATCTAATTAAAAGTTAGTAGGTAATCTTCTGCAGTGGCCTTCAGCTTGATTAGATTAGTTGAGATTCTGTTGAGTTTAGATTAGTGCTGTATTAAGCCATAACTTTTGAAGTGTCTTTTTCCTTTGAAGGTAGTAAAAGGTAGTGAAATGTGCCTTTTTTTTTTTTTTCTTTTTCAGCACATGGATTAATTGATGGACATTGGGTTTATGGAGCTACCTTTTTGTGACCCGCTCTTCCTACAGTTTCTAAGAAGAAAAAGGGGCCCCTGAATCAAAGAAGATGCCTCGGACTAAACAGATTCATCCCAGAAACCTAAGAGGTAGGGCTCTGCATTAGATAGAAGTAGGGTTTACAATCAACCTTTAATCAAGTATCTCATTGGTGGCAGGAATGGCAGCTTGTTAGATGGTGACCCTGCTCCATGGTCCGGCGGCTCGAGGACCCCTGTTCTGTTTCTGTGGTTCACTTCCTCCTGCCCTGCACAATTTCTGTCTCTCAGGAGATGCTTTGTAAATATTTGTTGAATGAATTAATTGAATCTGACAAAACTACAGTGCCTTCCCAAGCATTAGTGTGGGTATTGAAGTCTGAGATTCACTGTCTCTTAACAGGCACCTTGTTTAGAGTGAGGAAGCTGAAATAAATGGTTGGATATTCTTTGCCAACTGGAGCACCATGAATTAGTTTTTTTCACCCCTCCCCCATACTTCTTTTGAGATTTATTTTTGTACCAGTCTATACATTAGATTAACAAGAAGTGAAGACAATTGTAGTCGACGTTAACTCAGACCATTGTTTGCAGAACTACTCAGGAAATAGGTATACTGATTTATTTTCCATAGGGAAGCAATTGGTCAAAAATGTGTATGTATATAATATACATTTCACATAAAACAAAAACACATGAGCATTTCCTCTTAAATGTGAAGAGATATTTTAATATTAGGAAAGTCAGCTTTTTTTAGCTTATTGTTTTAAAAGATTTGTATTATTCTAATGTGCTTTATCCACTGGAAACGGTAATTATCTTTTATATCTAACTTAATAGATAAAAGTGCGTAGCAGTGTTAAGCAAAGAACTGTTAGAGCAAATAATTCCAAACTGAGTAAAGTATCTTATGAAATATTTACAATTACAGAAAAAATATTCGGAAGCACACGACTTAAGTCATTTAAGAAATGACTTAAAAATCAGACAAATTTAATTGAAAATGTTCCTTGGTGAAATAATTTTGCCAGTCCCCGTTAGGTGGTAAGTGAAGATGTGGCCAATTACGTGGCCTACTTGAATCTGCAAACAGTGCTCATTTCCTGCCTAAGCGTACTAGAACTCTCTGCTGGCACAGGTGGATGCCTCAGCCTGAGTTCAAATTGATGATTTTAGTACCAGTGTTCAATGAGATGAGGATTTAGCTGGAGTGCGTTAAGTGTCGTATGTCGAAGTCTGATTTTCAGGGTCACATAGAAAATGTTGGAAACTGACTGTATCTGCCTGTCTCTTTTACTAGAATCTGAGCCCCCGAAGTCGGACTTTGTCTCATGTACTTCTGTAGGCAATGCCTCCATGCTCACAGCCAGCTGAGGCGGGCATTTGCGGTCCTGGGCTCAGCTTTTATAATTCATCTGTCCAGAGAGGGTGCCCTGTTCCAGTGGGTCCACACGCTCTAAGGCAGCCTTGGGGCTGACAGGGGCCCTAGCCCAGCACAACTCCTGGCAGCTAATTAGGAGCCCAGATGCTCGCTGAAAGAATGAATGCATGGTTGATCTGAAAGTATGTCATTCGTTAGGTCGTAAACATGACCTGTTCTTCATATGTAAGACACACCCTCTGTTGTATCCAGAGAAATGCAGACTGTTAGGCCATAGACTTTTCCTTTCTGTATCAAACAAATGTACAACTCAGCAGGTATTTGTTTTTTGTTTTTGTGAATTTCTTTATTTATATTTATTTTTGGCTGCGTTGGGTCTTCGTTGCTGTGCGCGGGCTTTCTCTAGTTGCAGAGGGCGGGGGCTACTCTTCGCTGCGGTGCGCGGGCTTCTCATTGCGGTGGCTTCTCTTGTTGCGGAGCACGGGCTCTAGGCATGTGGGCTTCAGTAGTTGTGGCACGTGGGCCCAGTAGTTGTGGCTCGCGGGCTCTAGAGCGCAGGCTTAGTAGTTGTGGCCCACGGGCTTAGTTGCTCCGCGGCATGTGGGATCTTCCCAGACCAGGGCTCGAACCCGTGTCCCCCGCATTGGCAGGTGGATTCCCAGTCACCGCGCCACCAGGGAAGTCCAGCAGGTATTTGTTGAACGCCCTCCTGTGCTGCCGTTCCAGGTGGCAGGGATGAAATGATAATCAGACATGGACGCTCCAAAGAGAAGGTAGTGAGGGAAGAGCAGACGTTTAGAGATGACACTGGAGTTTGGGGATCATGTTACATTCCGGTTTTGCAGGGGCTGGTTCAGAGAGGGGCAGGGTGGGAAGGAAAGATAACATCTGAACTGGGTTCTTAAGGCTGAGGGATTACCCAGGAAGCTGACGAGACAGGATGAGTGCATTTCATCCTGGGGTAGGAGCTTGTGAAGCAACTTGGGGAATCCAAGCTCCTCTAAGTTACCATCCTTGACCAGAGCATCAGAAGCTCTACTCAGGGGGGAGACGAGGGAGGGAGGGAGGAGATTGGAGTGGGAGAATTGGGAGGAGTCAGATTATAAAGATCACGAAGTCTGGGTCTAAATTTAGTATGCAAAGTGAAATGTTTTAATAGGAAAACTTGCTTGTTTTCTGAAATTAAGATGTTTTGAAAGTTTTCGAAGAGAACTTGTGATAACTTGGGTTTTGGCCCATTGGTGAGAGTCTAAAAAGTTGCTTGACTAAGGCAGTTATGCACTCTCAGCCACTAAGGAAAGGATCAAAGTAGATTAGCACAAGATGACAAAAGTGACTTTGCTAAGGCCATGTGGGCGGATGGGCAGATTCGCCAGGCACAGGGGAGGGGGGACTTCATGGAAGGGGTGGTGTCTGAGCCAGTTAGCTCACTCAGCTGAGAAGGGTGAGGGCCAAGCTGTTCCCACTGGGAAAACCCAAGTAAGCAAAGGACAAAGGCAAGAACACCTTTACAGTTTCCTCCTTCCTCCTAAAGATGTGTGAAGACTCTGTCCCTAGGCACAGTTTGGGGGTTAAAGTAAGCAGGGAAACAACAGGTACTAACATGAATTTTTTACCATTTACTGTTGTCCCTTGAACAGCAAATTTTGAACTTTACAGGTCCATGTATATGTGGAATTTTTTCAGCCACAGGTTGGGTGAATCCTCAGAAGCTCAAGCCCTGGATACGGAGGGCCAACTGCCTTAGGCCGTTTTATTTAAGGGACTTGGGCGTCCGTGGATGTTGGTACCTACCCATCGGGGTCCAGAACCAATGCCCCGTGGATACCGAGGGACGACTGTATTTTGTATCTCAGTTGTGTGATACAGCTGGAATACCACGTTTGCTTGGCTTTACCTTGTGACCCACTGCTTTGTCTTGTAGAAGAGCTGTCTCATAAAGTTAGCTCTGCCGTGGGGAGAGACGCAGTCAGGAGACCAGCTCCTCGCTGCTCCTCTGTGTGCTGTCAGCTTAGGGGTTTCCGTTAAACACGTTGCCTCTTTTTAGTCTTCCTTAGAAAATAGCCTGTGAAGAATTTGTCTTCTGCTTGGCCATAAGTCAATAATTAAAGCTTTATACTTAAATCTGAAATCATATGTTTATTATGCTTCCATGGCATGTGCAAGGATTGGGGGAACATATGTATACACGCACGTGTGTGTGTGTGTGTGTGTGTGTATTCATGTGTTAAAGTATTATACAAGTGTAGAAAAATACATACAGGGCTCTATCATGGAGAAGCGTACAGAGTTAGTACGGATTTAAATTAGGCACGCAGGCTGTGCTCCCATGAGGAGGCGGAGTTTACACCTCTCTGATGCTAGAGGTTCTTTAATGGAAAAGCATGAGAGGAACTGGTATGTTAAGGGCAGGACATGAATTTGGGGCATAACTGAGTCAGAGTTAGATCTGATGGGTGACTTGTACAGTTTGTGAGACTGAGATTTGCTGAGTTCTGGTCTCTTCACCTTGGCCACATAAACCACCTTTGTCTTTGGTGCCCACTTGCACACTGTGGGTGGGTAGCGTCTAACAGTGCAATTTCCTTTGTGAGGTTGAATAGGAATTTCTGAAGGTTCCCCGGAGGGGGGCTCTTGGCCACCGTATGGCAAGCTCCAGGGCCAGCTCCACGTGTGGTCTTGATGCGCGTGCAGCAGGGTGGCACCTTCCTCCCCAGCAGTCATTCCCTACCCGTCGCCTCCTTCCCAGGTCTTTGCAGGGACCCTTGGGTAACATGGAATGGAGGAACTGGGGACTTGCAGGGGTTCCATCTGTCATTTTAAGATAAAGGGCTGTTTTTGTGCTTTGCCATTCGTCACTGTGAAAGTTTCAAAGCTTTGGAAGAAAAGAAAATGGGTGTTACCTATTTTTGGTTGTATTTGGGCCTAGGGTTTCAAAGATTCATCGACTTTAGGATTGGAAATCAGTGTGGAAAATACTAAGTATTAACCTTTGCAAAATGTATTTTGAGAATTTGGTGTGGCTGTTTTTCATTTTTATTGGTTGAGTGCATTTGGCTCTGAACACATTGTGAAAGACGAGAGCTCTTTTCCCCTCTGAGAGCCAGCTTTATTATAGTGTGAGAAGTAACACTTGGGAGGGTGACCAGAGCATAGCCGAGATCCGCAGGTGGGGTCTGTGGATGCCCATCGCCTTAGAAGATAAGGTCCAAAGCCGTGAATTTAGCTGGGACACACTTGCCTCGCTCTGGCCTTCTTGTCCTCCTGTGAATCTGATGGATAGTCATTTGCCGTTTCAGGAGCTCAGCGTGCAAACCCAGCATTTCTGTGTTGCTCTTCTTTCTGGAAAGTATCTCTCCCCCCTCCTCACTTCTACTCTGTTTTCTTACTCTGTGTGGGACGTGTGTCTGCCAAAGAAGATTTCACCACTTCTTTGACTTTTTTCCCCTTTCCTCCTCTCTTCTCCCCCTGTACGCTGCCCCGCCTGCCCCCGTATACAGTGGGCTTCTGTTGCTTGTGTCTACAGGTGCCTTATTGTACTTTGTAATTGCATCATGATTATTCTACAGATCTGTCATCTTAGCTGGATATAAATTATGTCAGAAGAGACTGTTTTAGTCTTCTGTCTGTGCTCAACAAAATAACATTCGTGTTAGCTTTTTAGCCAGCTAGAGGGTTAAAGATGATTTGTACTCATGAAATTTGTTTACGTTTTTGAACCTTAAGTAGCAAATGCTTCTTATGATATTTGGTCGCCTCTGATTAAGTAACCTATTCTAATATAAAGTTTGAATCGCCTTAAACAGATAAACCAGGTAGTTATTATTAACTTTTGTTTTATGTGAGGTTTTGCTGTTGGATTCCTAGAGTTTATCCCTTTGGTACATTTAGTTAATATAATGGTAAAAAGTTGGGCTTTAAGCTGTCATGGACTAGCTGTGTGGCCTTGGGCAAGCTGGGAGTGTTGGTTTCCTCGTGGTAAAATAGAGACAATGTGTGAAGATTAGATGATGTGGCAAGTGTAGGCAGTTGGGACAGTGCCCGACACTGGATAGACACTCAATCCAGAGACCTGTTTGTTACTTTTGGTAAAAAACTGGTTTTATGTCCAACTCTTGAGTTACATGTTCTTTGCAAACAGAGGACACCGAGGAATACCTATGTGAAGCCTCTAACTGCATTTTGGTAACTGCATAAAGGAAGCTGCCTCTGTGCTCAGCATTGTTTACTGATGTGCCGCCTCCTGGTCCTGACTCCTCAAGGCTTGGGATTTGGGAGGGAGAGGTCAGTGCAGACAGTCATCTGGGGAGGAAAATTCTTAGCCAGTGTGCTGCCGCTCACTCTTTCAAACCTTGCCTCATATTTTGACAGTGTTGAATGAAGTAAAACATGTTATTTGTTCTGTCTGCACGGAGTTCTCAGGAAACTGATTGTGAGGTCTTCTATTCTATTATAATTGAACTGTTGTTAAAAATGTTGACATCACTGTCACGTGGGATAGAAGTGACGTGCTCTGGTCATCGCTATATGGTACCGTCTCTCCATCCCCTGGCCCCTCCTGTGTGAGACCACAGGAACCCAGCTGGGATTTCGGAAGTAATCTCATTAATCGAATATTTTCATTTGCTATCAGTGTATGAACCTACTCCAGTGATTGTTTTGTAAAATCTTACTGTGAATATAATTTTATGTTTTCTTGTTATGTGGGGATTATCTTGTTGAGCTTATCCGTAGGATAGGTTTAATTTTGATGATTTTCAGATGGAATTCCAGCTGCTTATGCATTGCTTTTACATTTGAATGTTAGGTTAGCACAGCCTTAAGATTTGAGAAGTTAGAAATTTTGTTGGGAGAACCACCCCATGTCTTACCAAAAAAAAAATTCTATATATGACTAGCTAGAAATAAAATAAGTAATAAATTAAAATACAGTTTTGATGACAAAGGTGGAAAAGCAGTTGCAGTTATTAGGAACTGTTGTGTAAGTAGCTGGTGTTATTTAGTTTGACAAGGATAAAAATAGAAGAAAAGACTTAATCCAGCAAAGCCTCCGTTGTTTTTTTTTTAATTCCAGATAATTATTTTTTGGCTCCTGTTGAGAGCTTATCTGATGCTTTTTGAATGCTTATTAACATTAACCAAATGCTTTTTTCTTTTTAAAAGCAAATACAAAATGTAATAATATGATTAATCAGAGTAATGACTTTATTTTAGAACATCTTTGCAGAAAATATGTTCTGACGAGGTATAATTTTATCTTACCATAGACTAGAAAAATACATAATATGCATAAAACCCCTGGTCACATACATAGGTGTTAAAGCTGCACATTTTAGAATGCAGTGTAACGTGAGTAAGTCTGGGCTAAAGTTGACTCTTGTGTTATCTGAAAAAATATTTTATAGGTAAATTAAGTGCCTTAGTTTTTCATTTATATATTGAATTCTTTTAAAACATTTAAACAGTATTTTTTGCATATTAATAATGTGCTATTAATAATGTGCGAATTACAAATGATGCAAAGCTGTTCTTGTAATGCACTGGGTGTTTGTAATACTGTTAGCCGTCTTTCACTATAGCACAAAAACTTATCACCAGTTAGGGTCCTTTCTTCTGAGTACTCAAATCGTCATGTTAGAAGGAAGTTCTTTTTGACCATTAGGCTTAAAGTTTATAGTTGGTGCAATATTGCATTAACTTTGACCTTTTTAAAAATAACTTTAAAATGAAGACTTTTCAGAAGGTTCTTAGACATTTTCTATAATGAATTTTGTTCCAGAAAATATTCTGAGGCTGTGCTGCTATGCAAAAGTATTCAAAAAATATACAGTGATCACAAAATAGTTGGCTACTGTGTAATTAGAAGAGCAGTCACAAAATGTGAGGCGGAACCATAGTAGTTTAAGAGTTATACCTGCTTAAGTGATACAAAACTTGTTTTTTATTGTACTTAGGTGTTCATGTGTGTGTATTATTTGTGTGTGCTTATATAATTAGAGTATGAATTTGCTCAAACATATTTACAGGTTTGTATTTTGAAGTGTGCTTATTTATATGTGCTTATCTTCCAACTCTTTCAGATTCTCCAGTGAAGAAAAAGATAGTCAGCATGTAGCCGCTTAATGTTACATTATCCAAATAGAAGTTGATTAAACATATTGCTACAATGGGGCAGTGTTTGATAGTTTAAAAATCAATAAAAATGAACTGAGCTGCTACACAGGGACCTGGAAGGTGGTTTAACAGTGCCAAGGAGTTCTCTCTCCAGTTGCTAGTCTCTCATACGCTTCTCCAAGAGAATTATCCAAGTTTTACAGCTGGGAAGGACGGACCTTTGAGGTATTTAGTTCATCTTCCTCATTTTACAGATCAGAAAGTTGGGCAGAGACATTTATGGGAATTGATCTTGAGCAGCTCATTTGTGTCTTGTTCGAGATGACGTTTGTGGAATGGTCTTTAAAACCTTTTCTTATCATATTGCTTCCCACAGTTAACAGTTTGTTGCAGGCCGGTAGCAGGAGGGAGGTTGTGCCGTATCATTTTGATGATGATGAAAAGAGCTAACCTCTTCGCAGGTCTGTGTACTAGGCTGTCTTCAAAGAGCTTTTTACGTGTTTGTTTGTTTAATCCTTACAACCACGTGAGATGGCTGCTGTTACTGCTCGCATTTCATGGACATGGGACTGAGGCACAGAGAAGTTGCTGGTTGCCCGGAGTCCCACAGCTAGGAGTTTCCATGCCTTTGCTCTTAGCTGTCATGGCTATGCTTGTTCATGTGGATAGCAGAAGGAGCTTTCCTGACTAGAGTAAGAGCTTAGAAATGCTCTCCATCCCAGTTACAAAATAAAGCTTGTCAAGCTTAGCACATAGAGCTGAGGTTACTCAGCAGGTCAGAATTTGAAGGACCTTTTTCCCCCCTCTAAGTCTTTAACTGTTGGAAATCCAATTTGGAGTTGTGTACGTAGACCGTAGTCCAAGTTGGATTTGCTATTGCAAACAATCGAGGGAATTTCCAAGCTCTTCAAGAGAGAAAGTATAGTTGTTCCATCGGAGATGTTTACTTACATGATTTGCTTGGTAAGATGTAGTTGAAAGTAAAGATGTCTTGCTTAAGGTGGAGAGTGGCAGTATTTAAACGGGAGTTTCAGCATAAAGGTTGAAATTTTGGACATAAAGGTTTAGAAACTATTTCTGGGAAAATTAATGACAACATTAAAATTCTAAGTAAAATAAAGAACAAAACATTTTATATTTTTTTCTCATGCAGTAGGTACAGAAGAATACAGAAAAAATGTACTATTTTAGATATATGTGGACCTATATCCAGATTGCAGATGTAGGTAAAGGGCAAATGAAGAACCACTTTTAGGGGTGAGAGATCAGGGTTAGGAGATTTTATTAGTCTTTCATTTTAACAGTGAACAATAAACCTTGTTACCCTCCTTCAGAGAGTTTTAGAACACATGAAAAAGATCTAAGGGCAATATAAAGCAACACGTATATAATTTCAAATGAGTATGGTACAAGCAGTATGGAATTCTCAAAGGGAAAATGGAGCAAAAAAAAATCTGGGATAAAAGCAATCAGAATATACTTTTTTGGAGAAGTGAACTTTGTTCTCCTTGAAAACCTAAAGGAGGCAGAGATTTGAGACGGGTTTTAAAGAAGAGAAGGATAGATGGACAGAGAAAGTAAGTTTTGAGGCTTTTGCAGAAGAACGAATGAGGGGAAATGATACAGAAGTGGTTGTTGGTCTAGTTTGCCTGATTAGAGTGGATTTCTCACTGAACTTAAAACTTTAATGAAGAAGAGAGGAAACTTTTTAGATTTGATATGTGTAGTTCCAATTATTTACGATAATTGTACAATAACCAAGTTGAGTTCCTTTATACTAAGTTGAATCTTTACAGAAGGCTAGGGACAATTTTATAACACTTTGAAATTAAAAAACAACCTCTCCATAGAGTCTTTAGAGCAGTGAGTCTCTTCTGTATGATGCTGTAATGGTGGATACGTGTCACTCTAGATTTGTCCAGACCCATAGATTGTGCACCAAGAGTGAGCCTTAATGTAAACTATGGACTCTGGGTGATGTGATGTGTATGTTTGTCATTTGTAACAAATGTACCAGCTGGTGGAGAATGATGCTGGTGTGGTAGCCTGAGCATGTGTGGGGATATATGCGAGATCTCTGTACATTCTGCTTAATTTTGCTGTGAACCTAAAACTGCTCCAAAAAAGTGTATTTAAGAAAAAAATCCAAAAACGCGTCCATCTAGGTCCGTATGAGTTGTTGATATCCAGGAGATAGGGTGATAGGTTAAAATATCCAGGAGATAGGGTGATAGGTTAAAAGAATGAGTCTCTTCTGTCTCTGTCTCTGTCTCTCTCTGTCTCTCTCTCTTCCCGCCTGCTTCTCTCTCTCTTTTATTTCAGAAAATTATCTTCATGCACACAAACAAACCAGCAAAAACTAATACGTGACCTCGAGCAAATAACTTGAATTTCGTGTCTTCATTGAGAACAGGGCATGGGAGTAGGCAGGGGTCGGGGGCAGGGTGATGTTGATCTGTAATTTCCTTTTTAGCTGTAAACAGCTGTTATTCCAGGCAGGGGTCAGCAAGCTACAGTCCATTGGTCAAATCCCGCCTTCCACCTGTTTTTGTAAACGTTTTTGCTGGAACAGAGCCATGCCCATTCATTTACATGTTGTCTGACTGCTTTCCTGCTAGGAAAGCGAGGGGCTGCAAATGGCTGAACAAGGCCTAGAATATTTACCATCTAACACTTTACAGGAAACGTTTGCTGACCCCTGTCCAGGAAATAGAGGAGAAGTAGATTATTTATTTATAAACCCCTTTCTGTTTGGGAGTAAGTCAGAAAGCTCCATCTTTCCGTAGAGTTCTGCTGTAGGAGTAAATCACAGGGGGACTCAGAGCTGCTGCATTAGCACGTCAGGGTCTGCCGCCTCCCATCTGTTTGGGAAGGAGCCCCTTTGCTTGTGGTTCTAAGGTGAAGAGAGCCTTCGAGGCTGAGTTGGTCTTGCCAGAAAAATTCTGTTGTTTCTGATGTTCTGATGCCAAGATCGTGGGTCCCCACCCAAAAGGCCTGGGTCGTCAGGGAGGGAGCCAGCTGCTCTGTCAGATAGAGCACTGTCCTTTCTCTGATTGTGTTGTTCCCGTAGTCACCACTGTATTTAACTCACAGAGTAGAAAAATACCATAAGCAACCATTTCCCATGCTGTACATCTTGTGAAGGACTGTTCTGCAGAGAAGCAGAGCTGCCTCTGAGAGGAGGGCCTCCTGAAAAATGGGCTTGAAAAGGCAGTCCTGCCCCTCGTGAGCGGACCTAAGGACGGGACAGGTCGTCTGAGCAATGGCTGTACTAACACGTGAGGCATTACACTCTGTGCTTGGGTGTTTGAGAACATGATTAATACCTGGTGGGTCTGAATTCTCAGTATTCTCTACAACACTTTCTTTAATCTCCAAGTGATTCTTTATTTCTGTTGGTTTGGGATAGTGAGTAGGATGAGGGTGAATAGAGGAAAGGATATTTTTGTGTTCTGGTTTCATTTTACTTTATTTTGCCTAAGTTTAAATACTCTATGTTAAGGATAGGCTCGATTGAGTTCATAATAACTATTTGAGTAGTTTGAGAAATGCTTTTGAAAGCACGGTCAGTTCTCCACAAACACACTGGAACCTTAGTCTCTTTACTTTGGTACCGGCTGACGTTAGCACATGGCTCAAAAATGGTCTGAGAATCGGGAACTGTTAACGCGTTGCCTTTCTCGGTGAAAGGAAGAGCCCGTAGGGTCATGAAGTGACCCAGAAGCCTCTGTCTGGAGTTCTGCAGGCCCTGCTGTGATGTGTGGGACACACTGTGGAGTTCAACAGCTCTGGCCCGTCTTCTGGGAAATTTATAGTTGAAGACGTTTAAAGACCGTAATGGCTTACACATGCAAGTTCAGACAGCTGTGCAAACATCTGATGAGTGAATATGTAAGTAATACTCAATTAACATACATAAGCAGATGTGTGACTATGTGACAAGGGTTAAATGCATCATTTGGCCTCTTATTTGTTGATAGTTTAAGTTGATTTGTTGTGTTTTGATGAAATTAATGCCATATGAGTGACAAGTTACATGCCTAGCATTCACACTAACATCCTGGACAAGGCAGAGTTTGCATTGTTTGTATCTGATGCTCTTTCATGGAGAGAGTGCCTTTGTCAGTCTCCAGACAGTAGTTTATAATTGCCTCAGTCAAACCACTATACAATATATATTTTTTTTACAGATTTGTTAAGATATAATTTACATGCAGTAAAATTCACCCACTCTAAGTTCAGTGATATTTGGTACATTTATAGAGTTGTGCAACCCTGACCACAATCCAGTTATAGAACATGTCCATCCTACCCCCCAAATTTCCCTGAGCTTTTAGTAGTCAGTCCTCGCTTCCATTCCTGGCCCCAGGTGGCTCCTGGTCTGCTTTCTGGCTCTTTACGTTTGCCTTTTCTGGACATTTAGTATGATGGGATCATGCAATTTACAGACTTTTATGTCTAGCTTCTTTCAACTAGCATGATGTGTTTGAATTTCACATGTATCTGGTTTTTTGTTACCTTTTATTGCTAAGTAATATTCTGTTGTACGACTAGATCCCATTTGATTTACCCATTCACCAGTTGGTTTTCATTTTTTAGTTATTGTGAATAATGTTGCTGTAAGCAGTCATCCCCAAGTCTGCAGTTAGCTGGAGTTTCTCTAAATGCCACTTAGGTCAAGTTGGTAACATGTTTTACCTGATACAATTATCTCCGATTCCAGCTCTCTTAGGGTTGCTGTTTGCGTGGTATATCTTTCCCTGTCCTTTTACTTTGAACCTTTCTTTGGCTTGTTGAACCTAAGGTATGTCTCTTGTGGACATGTTGTTGGAATTGCTTTTTTATCCAGTCTGACAATTTGTCTTCCGAGTGTGGTGTTTATTCCATTCACATTAATGTAATTATTGTGGGCCTCCCTGGTGGCGCAGTGGTTGAGAGTCCGCCTGCCGATGCAGGGGATACGGGTTCGTGCCCCGGTCTGGGAGGATCCCATATGCCGCGGAGCGGCTGGGCCTGTGAGCCGTGGCCGCTGGGCCTGCGCGTCCGGAGCCTGTGCTCCGCAACGGGAGAGGCCACAACAGTGAGAGGCCCGCATACCACAAAAAGAAAAAAAAATAAAAAATAAAAAATAAAATAAAATAATGTAATTATTGTTACTGATGGATTTAAGTCTGCCATTTTGTTGTTTCTCTTCTGTTTGTCTCATAATCTTGTTTTACTCTATGTCACTGTCTTCTTTTGTGTTAAATATATTTTAGTGTACAATTTTGATTTCTCTGTTGCTTTTATTGTTGTTTTTATTATCATTTTGAGTCCATTTCTTTGACCAAGTCATTTGGTTGTTTTAGAGATTATAATATGCATCTTAATGTATCACTGTCTACTTGAGAATCATGCTAACTGAACAATGGTAACTTTGTTTCAGTTTGTCTCTTTCTTTCCCTTTATGCTATTATTGTCATATATGTGTGATCCCTGTATGTTATAAACCCAGTTATACAGTGTTAAATTATGGCTTTATATGATCTTCTGTGTTTTAAAGAATTTAAGGGAAGAAATGAGAAAAAAAGGATGTAAGAAACAAGAAAAAATATTAATAGAGTCTTATTTATCACTTCCAGCAATCTTTGTTTCTTCTTGGGGATTTGAATTATTGTCTGTCATTTCCATTCAACCTGAAGGACTCATATAGCATCTTTGTAAGGCAGATCTTCTAGCAATAAATTTTATCTTTTCGAAAAGTCATGGGATGTCTTTCTTTTCTCATTCTGTTTTTTGTGGTACACGGGCCTCTCACTGTTGTGGCCTCTCCCGTTGCGGAGCGCAGGCTCCCGACGCGCAGGCTCAGCGGCCATGGCTCACGGGCCCAGCCGCTCCGCGGCATGTGGGATCTTCCCAGACCGGGGCACGAACCCGTGTCCCCTGCATTGGCAGGCGGACTCTCAACCACTGTGCCACCAGGGAAGCCCTCTCATTCTGTTTTGAAGAGTGGTTTTCTGGTTATAGAATTCTTGGCTGGTAGCTCCCCTTCCCCCCAGCATTCTGGACATCCCACAGCCTTCGGTCTTCCATTGTTTCTGATGAGAAATCAGATGTTTATTGTGTTGGTTTTCTCTGCATGATGTATTATTTTTTGCTTGCTGTTTTCAAGTTTTTCTCTTTGTTTTTAGCTTTCAGCAGCTTGAGTACTATGTGTTTAGGTGTGGATCTCTTTGTGTTTATCCTATTTGGAGTTTTGTTGAACTTCTTGGATGTGGAGATAAATGGTTTTCTTTTTTTTTTTTTTTAATCAAATTTGGGAAGTTTTAGGCCATTAATTCCTCAAATATTTTTTCCACCCTTTTCTCTTCTCCCATTACAGATATGTTGGTAAGCTTGATGTTGTTTCACAAGTCTCTGAGGCTCTTTATTTTTCTTTGATCTTTTTTCTGTGTTCCTCAGATTGGTTAATTTCCTTTGAGCTACCATCAACTGTACTGATTTTTTATTATACTAGCTCAGATTTGCTGTTGAACCCCTCTAGTAAGTTTTTCATTTCATTTATTGTACTTTTCGATGCCAGAATTTCCATTTGGTTCTCTAATTTTTTTACAATTTATATCTCTTTTTTTTGAGATTTTCTATTTGTTGAGTTATAATACTTTAATTCTTTAAACATGATTTCCTTCAGTTCTTTGAATGTATATTTCATATAATAGCTACTCTGAAGTCTTGACCAGTTAAATCCAACATTTGGGGATAGTAGGGATAGTTTTTATTGACTGCTTTTTTTTTTTCCCTGAGTATGGGTCTTGCTTTCTTGTTTCTTTTCAGGTGCCCGAGTCTTTTGTTGAATATCTTACATTTCAGGCAATAGATTGTAGCAACTCTGGACTCTAATTCTTGTCTTCTCAAGAGTTGTTATTCGGTAATCGTTTGTTTAGTGACGTGCCTGCAGTCAGTCTGTGAAGACCTCTCTCCCACATTGTGTGACTGCTGGTGCCTCTGTTCAGCTTGTCTTTTTGTTTCTTTTCTTGTTATTACTTTTTTTTTTTTTGTGGTACGCTGGCCTCTCACTGTTGTGGCCTCTTCTGTTGCGGAGCACAGGCTCCGGACGCGCAGGCTTAGCGGCCATGGCTCACGGGCCCAGCCGCTCCGCGGCATGTGGGATCTTCCCAGACCGGGGCACGAACCCGTGTCCCCTGCATCGGCAGGCGGACCCCCAACCACTGTGCCACCTGGGAAGCCCTCTTGTTATTACTTTTAAGCCCAGCTCCCCAGGGGTCATCCTTGAGGCAGCATAGTTTTGTGTTCAGCCAAAGCCTGAGCAGAGGTTGACCTAGAGTCAGGAAAGCTTTTGCTCTGTGCTGATGGATCCATGTGTGGGCAGGGAGCACCTTCAGATTTCAGGCAATTGTCCTCTCTGCCCGGCTTTACTTTCAGCCAGACCCCCTCTCATCTTTGTGTGTGTTTAGGTGCCAGCAAGGGATGTGGGGCAGAGGAAGGATGTGTTCACTCCGGCATCTGCACTGTGTGTGCAGGATCTCTGGTCAGCCTGAGACGTCTGTGGAGAGTTGCCTCACCTCCCAGAACTCCCCTTGAAATCCTGGCTAGTCTGCTCGTCTCTTCCTTGACCCATCTTGACCTCAGCCTCAGGCTAGCTGAGCTCAGCCCTTTGTGTTCTCTTGCTAATGGCATCACCTACTTAGCTGACAGTGCCCTGTATCTAGTGAGCCTCGCCTGCAGTGGCAGTGAAGCTGTTGGTTTTCTCAACTGACACCACCCCCCCCCCCCCCCCCCCGCCTGGCTAAACTGTTGCATCGATAGGAGCTGAGGGCAGGGGGACAGGAGCGGCCTGGAGCAGAATGGTCCTGGGCTTGCATTGTGCTGGTCTTACCTGAAGTTCAGTGCTTTTCACGAAGAAACATTTCTGTTTGTGTATGGCTTTCATTGACTACCAGAGTGCTGAACTGGTTGTTCTGAGGTTTTGTCTTGCTTCAGAAGTTGTGTTTAGGAAGAGAATTTATCGACCTCCTCATTTTGCTGACACTGCATTTCCTCTGGAGGTGTTCTGAGTGTCCCCCTGTGTCAGGCCCTGCCCTGGGCCCTGGGCAAGTCACACAATGTGTTTTAACTAGCTTCTACTTGACTTCTCATAGAGACCCGGCTAGTTGGCTGAAAATCTAACTGCTTTTTAAACGATAGGAAAAGAGAGATGATTGTGTTTTTAGGATACTATTGCAGCCATTATTCATATTTTAAATCCATACTACTCATATAAATATTAGCCCACTGATAACTTTTATATCAAAACTTCTATCACTGAAAGTGTGATTTAGTGGGGGGGATAAAAAGCAAGGGCTTTCAAGTTTGGGGCTGTGAAATTGGATTGACTCCTAATTCTATAACTTACTAGGTCCATGAGTTACAGAATGTTATTTAATCCCTCTGAGCCTGTGTTTCCTCACCTTAAATTGTGGTTCATTGTACCCATCTGGTGAGTTATTGTGAAGATTAAATATGATGCAGATAGGAGATCTGGTACATAGTAGGTACCCAGTAAATGTTACTGTTCCTACCCACCAGGTTTGTGCTTGGGAGTGTAGTTTGGGTAGGTTTTTCTTTATCAGATTATCTGTTTCTTGCTTTACTTAGCTTTGCTTCTTAAGTTTTCTTCTCCTTTTATTGAATAATTTGGGTATTTATATGGTAATTGAAATGTACAATATATTTTTTTCAGAGTGCATTTTGGTTGAATGCTCTTTCCAGATATCCAAATGTTCCCAGTGTTTCATAGTGATTTCCTCTCTAAAATCTAAACTTTATGTGTTTATAAGTGCCATGAAACTTTTTACAGCCACTTTATTGTGAATGAGCTCATATATATACATATATACATATATACATATACATATATATATATACATATATACATATATATATATATATATATATATAAGCTTGTCTGGTAGGGAGGTCTATAAAATGAAAGAAAGTAGATCATTATCTAGACATTCTCAGGACATGATTGGAAAGGGCAAAACAAGGTCTCTAGTAGAGAGTATCAAAGACCTTTACAGAGAAATTTTCTTGGATCTTGCTGGATCAGAGCTCTCACCCTGTTCAACCTCAGAGGCTCTGTCCTGTGATATTTTTGTTAATAGGGAGGAAGTGTGACTTTGGTTCCATCAGGTTTTAGTGTCATCTTTGGTTTTAGAGAGGATGTGATTGGACTGTGGCATATCCACATCCTCTCAGTAGCAGCCATACTTTCATGTGATTCACAGAATCGAGAAGTTAACAGTTCTCTTGCTTAACGTTCTGCTTAACTCTGGCAGAGGACCTTATGCCAGAATATTTTGTAATACTTTTCATTAAGTTTTTTAAAATTAAATTTCTAGACACTGCCTCTTCTTAGAATTCTTTAACTTTCTTCAGAAGAATGTTTGTTATGGATAATGTGTTTATCAAGAGTAATTCTTGAAAATAAACTACTGGAATAACTATAAATTTTTCAATATTGACATTGCAGAACTTAGAAATACAGGCAGTCAGGATTCAGAGCTCCCTCATGGTCAAGTGAAGTCAGGGAGCCGCTGGTCACAGGGTGGACAGGCTCAGGCAGGCACTGTATAGGTAGTGCCCTCCCACTGACAGACGCAGCCGTGTGCTGTCTGCAATGAGTTCTGATTTAACAACCCATACATGCCTGTGACATACGTGATACAGCCCAAGTTCTAGAGTTAAATAATGGACTTTGTAAATGTGAAATGGTGCTTTAGCATCCGTATCTGTGGCAGGGGTAAAGGACAGAGTGATACATTCATGTCCCTCCTGTTAAACACTGGTACAAACGTGTCTCCAGAGACCGGTCTATAAAAATGATGACTTTTTTTTTCCCTTCAGGCTTTAGAAACCATATTTTTGGCAACAGTGTCTGTGATAAAAATTTTAGAAGAGTTTTATTAAATGAAGTAAAAATACAGACTTTCTGTTCTGTGTAGATTGGATGTTCTGTCCTGTGTGCTCAGTGAACCTTTGATGAATAGGCGTGCAAGGTGCTGGCCTGTTGAGCACTGTGGCGGGTTCCAGAGGAGCCCTGGCCTATAGGACCCAGCCCCCACGGCTCAAGGGGAGCGACAGGACCGGCCCCCAGTTGTGCAGACAGGTGCAAAGTGGTCAGTGCCGTGGGCCCCTGGAGCTGCTGGGGGGAGCCTGGGAAGGGAGGCAGTGCTTTCTGGTTCAGAGGGGAAGCTACCCCTGAACCCCAAGAATTCCCTTTACCTCCTGTGTCCAGATCGAACTAATTCTCCAAGCCCCTTTTAGTGCATAAAACCTGCATACATACATATATACATATACACACATATATATGTATATAAATATATATGTGTGTGTATGTGTGTGTGTGTGTGTGTGTGTATTTTTTTTTCTTTTTTTTTTAAATTTCCTTTCATTGTGGGAGCCTGAAAGAGAGGAAAGAGGAATTCAGTGGTGAGAGACTTGGTTAAGGAGAATAGCTTGGACGCTTGGTGTGGTTTCTCCACTTGATGGGCCAAGTTGCATGTGGCGTGTGACCTGACATGTCTGTCACTGCAAAAGCCCTGTAAGTGCAGGATCTTAACAAAAATATCCTGGAAAAACAACTTGATACCATTTGTATGAACCAAGCCCTTGGTACCAAATGTATGAAGAACTACTGACACCTCATGGATGTGGATATTATTTTTTTTCCATTGCATAAAGAGTGTGTGTGTGTGTGTGTGTGTGTGTGTGTAGCAGAGTCTATCTGTGTGTGAGTCTGGACACTATGTGGCCCTGGCTCCGATTGATCTGTGAGTTTAATCAGTGACAATGGAGGCAGTTCAGTATATTCCCAAGTTATTTGAAAAATAAAATACATTGTAGTATATTTGTTCAGTGGAATCACAGGTTAATCTTTCCAAGAGTACCCAGATTTGTTCTACAGAATTCTGCCTATAGGAGAAAGTGGAGACAAAATAGTATTTAAATAATGCCTTATCCTTTTCAAATATATGGGCATGATTGCAATCATGCTTTTCTTCCTTCCTTTTTAATGAAATAATAAGAACAGTTCAGAGAGGTAGAGTGTTAGGACCCATTTACAAGTAAATCTAGGAGACTGTAATTTCAGTGGAAAATTACCTACAGCACATTTCACTTTTCATGTATCCCTTGCTCTGTGGACTCGTGTGTATATCAACAAAGTTGGTGTTAAAACCTATTTCTAAAGTGCATCTTATTTTCTAACATTTACAATTTTGGAATTATTCTTCATACACACATGAATGCATATACACAAACAGAGAAGGATCATTTAAAAATGATGTTGGGTTTAACTGAGAAGGTGCTTGGGAGGGAAGGTACTGAAACTTCACCCCACAAGTCAACATTTAAAAGAGTGGACATGTAGAAAATCAAAATATATTAAAAAAGAAAAAAAGTAGGAAATGTAGAAGAACATGTCAGACCTCTGGAGAGATTACAGTCTCAGATTTGAAGAGTTAGAATTCAAATAAAAAGCATGACAGATATAAAAGTATAAAATATTTATCTCAGAGCTGATAGACAAGGTTAATGTTAAAGGTAGCTTATTCTAATACGTAAGAAACTATGATAGGTAAATGGACAAAGGAAACTAGAAATGATAAAGTAATATCTGGAAAAGTTACTCTTAGTAATAAAAAGTGAAAATGGGATAGAGATCATTTTCATTTACCAATGCATTTGGTATTTAAAAAAAATAACACCTAGGTCTCCTGAGGTTGTGTGCAACAGGTGAGATCATTTGCTGTTGGTGACATGGAGTAGGTCTCAGGGGTGCAGATGAAGGTGTGATGTACAGCTCATGGGGGATGCATACATATGCAGAAACAGTCGTGTCTCCAGGGTGAATTTAACAGTGACGAGCGGCGCAGAGGGCATGCAGTGGGTGGGGAGGACCGGGCCAAGGAGGGTGTGTATATGTCGTGAGGCTTGGAAAGGACTGCCTCACTTTCACCTCCCAGCTCTTTCTTCTTTCTGAGTATAGCGTGAGCAACCTGTCTTGTTAGTGGTGCCCCATGCTCATAGGTGTTGAACTTCTGGTTGTCTGGCTATTTGCTAAATACCGTGAAGTGCACAGAATCAAAATATACTTGTCCGTGTAAGTTTCTTTGTGTATTTACTGTTGTGGTCATTCCTATATTGAGCCCTGATAATTTTCTTGAGACTGTACATGAATCAGTGGCAAAAATTAGATTTTCTGACTCCTGATCCATGAAAGTGTATTCCCTTTAGCCGTTTATTGCTGAGTAATCGGTTATAGCTAAATTAAAACATATTTGTGGATCATGTGGTTTTAAGTGGTTGGGAAACAAGCTTTATTGGATATTATAGGAAGGAATTTTGTGTATGCAATAGGCAGTGAGTGTTTCACTGTTTTTTAAAAAATATTCTTCAACATTAATATCTAATATGTTCTGACATTTACTGTTTTTCTTTTTTTTTTTTTAAAGTGTCCTATATAGAAAAAATTAAGGAACATGATATATCTCTTAGGCGTTAATGTCGGGCAACTTCATTATGTTTTAATGATTTGAGCTATTGATGTCCTTTCTATTGAAGGCAAATAGCAATATTTATTTGCTCAGTTAACAGCTTATATAACATCTTCATAAAGAAGCATAAAGATATTATAATTTCTCAAATGAATTTTTTTAATATTTGATATAATTGGTTTATTTTTTTATTAACCTATGTGTTTTATGCATTTAAAAGCAGTCTGAGAAGAAGTCTATAGATTTTACTAGACTGCAAGTTGTATACAGCACACAAAAAACATTAAGAACTCCCCACCCCCTAATCCCTCAAATCTCAAAGCCAAGAACGGAAGGGACCAGGATGAACTATAGAAATTAACAAATAGACTTTTGAATCTCTGCTCTGCCTTTTATGACCCTCATCAGGTGGATGATACATTTAACTTTTGAGCTTCATTCTCTGCATTACAAAATGGGTATGATACATACATCACAAGTTTTGATAAGGATTAAAACAGATGCCATATGTAATATACCTGGCAGGGTAACTGGCACACAGGAGAAATGTTGTTACCTTTGGTCCTAACTCTTACCAGAAACTAGCTGTGTGTCCTTGGGCAAATTCCTTATCATTTCTGGATCTTTGTTATGTATTATTCTAAACTAAATGGATTTAGACTTGTCTTTTTCTACTTCAACTAAAAAAGTTTTGAGATTATTTTGAAATTCAGGGTTGCCTTTTTCAAATTGGAATGATGTACATGTCTCTATGTGACACCCCTAATGGGAAGAAGACACACATCTTTGTTTTGTTAATTAAAGACAGGTGAGCATTATTTTTCACTTCTATACCACCTAGCTTCTCTTTACCAGTTTTCTTTCATTAGATGTTTGCCAGTCACCTTTGGTTGAAAACATGCCTGTTGCCTCAAATACCAGCTAGAGCGACATGGAGGTTATCCTGGTAAACAAGCCTGTCTTTGGGGTGGATTGTAGGAATCCCACTTCAGTTCCAACAACCATACTCTTGCATTTTGGGACTGGTCACCCTCTCTCCCTTATCTTCATTTCCAATAGCTCTTTAGGCCTTCATTTTCCTTTGGCTCCAAGTTGGTAAAAAGGCCATAGGATCGGTTGATTGTGGGTGGGTGGAGGGCTGGCATAGGCTCATGATAAAGTAGGAGTATACAGTCTGGGTTCTTGATTGCAAAGGTTAGAAGCACATTCCAAGTCAGTGAAGGAATTCATTGGACGGATATTGGATAGCTCACATAATCACCCACTCAAGTGGATAGCTGTGTTTAAAAGACAGGTGGGAAGCTGTGTGTGCAGCCAGAACCTGCAAGGTCACGGCAAGGAGCAGCGTGATGAGGTTGCTATGCAGGGCACTCCTGGACCCTGGACAGAGCCTGGTGGGGAGGCCCTGTGAATGAGCGCCCCAGCGGGTGCAGCGTCCAGGAGCCCATGGTGGGCTCCTGCAGCCTGAGTCAGGGAGGCAAGGCACCTGGCCCTGTAGCCCTGGAGAGTGGAGGGAGGAGCTCACCCAGTGGCGGATTCTCCAACCATGGGGTGAGGATTCAGGTGCTGGGCAGCTAAGGGGAGGTACAGACAAAAAGAAAGATGAATGTTTTCTACTGCTGGATGCAGGGGTTGTTGAAAGTGCCTCTGATTTGTGTGTTTGAGTCTGTACCTGCTCTGAGTATGCATGCACGTGCCTGCTTTCAGAGAGGAGAGGACCCACAGCTTTCATTGGAGTCCTAAAAGGGCCTTTGATCCAAGAGCAGCCAAGAAACACTCTATAATAAAGAGATTTAATGTGTCTGGATCTTTGCTTTTCCACCAGGTGGTGCAAATCTTTTACGATGTTCATAGAAGTTAAATCTTCTTACAAGACAAGAAAATTTTTAAATTGTATCATTTTCTTTCTTTAAGAGTTTAGTTCTACCACATAATAAAGGATCGTTGATCTGATTCTTGCCTTCTTTCTGTCTTTCGTGGAGAAATAAGTGGATTTATATAACTTTTTAAATGCTGGCCATTGCTTTAAATTTCCCATAGATTTTTGAGGCTGTAACACACCATTTTGTTTTGTTCTTTCTAGGAAAAAAAATATGAAAACTGGGAAAAGGTAGTAATATACTCAATATACGGATTGTTTCATGCTCTTTAAGAAGCCAGAAACACTCAATTTTTATAACTTTTTGCTCGACAGAAAACGTGTATGATTTAAATTTTTGAAGATTAAAGGGTATCTTAACAGACATGTCACACTTTTAACTGTCTTGTAATGTGGCTCAGATGACAAGTAGGATTGTAATCAGCACAGGAGCGAACACTGCTGCATGGAGAGGCCCCTTGATTTGACCTTCCGTCAGTGTGGCCTAGAAGGAAGGTGGGGGGTAGGTCGCGGTTTGCAAAGGGTAAATATTTCATTCTCAGGGTAAAGACAAGCAAGCGTGGATTTTCAGTTTGAATATGTTTAAGGTTGTCTTAGAAACTTGGAAAATTTTCAGTTTGGACATGTTTTGAATATTTTGGGGAAAAGTATTTGAATATACTTACTAAATTTAAGTGTTATATAGATTTGCCATTAACAGAGTTGCTTAAAATATACACTGAGATTAATTTTTAATAGTTCAGAGGTAGTTTAACATTTGAATTGGATAGTTTAGATGTTTACACCAACAGCTAGCTAGTAACGGTTTTAATTGATACCTAACAACAGGTGAAAGAGTCCAAGCCAACTAGATGGCCTCAAGGCCCATGCTGTGTGTCTCGAGTTTAGATGAGAACTCATTAAATGAGATCTTTTTTGATATTATTATATTTGTAACTCTACTCATTTGGCATGATCAGTGTTTCTCAATTTTTATTATTGCCCCCAGTTTATGGACCCTTTTCATGAGCGGGTCAACACACCAACCAACATGGTTAATGTTTTTCTAACGGAAAATATATTTGAATTTCTTTTTTTTTTATTTTTGAATTTTATTTTATTTTTTTATAAAGCAGGTTCTTATTAGTCATCAATTTTATATACATCAGTGTATACATGTCAGTCCCGATCGCCCAATTCATCACATCTCCACCACCACCGCCCCACTGCTTTCCCCCCTTGGTGTCCATATGTTTGTTTTCTACATCTGTGTCTCAATTTCTGACCTGCAAGCCGGTTCATCTGTAACATTTTTCTAGGTTCCACATATATGCGTTAATATACGATATTTGTTTTTCTCTTTCTGACTTACTTCACTCTGTATAACAGTCTCTAGATCCATCCATGTCTCAACAAATGACCCAATTTCGTTCCTTTTTATGGCTGAGTAATATTCCATTGTATATATGTACCACAACTTCTTTATCCATTCGTCTGTCAATGGGCATTTAGGTTGCTTCCATGACCTGGCTATTGTAAATAGTGCTGCAGTGAACATTGGGGTGCATGTGTCTTTTTGAATTATGGTTTTCTCTGGGTATATGCCCAGTAGTGGGATTGCTGGATCATATGGTAATTCTATTTTTGGTTTTTTAAGGAAACTCCATACTGTTCTCCATAGTGGCTGTATCAATTTACATTCCCACCAACAGTGCAAGAGGGTTCCCTTTTCTCCACACCCTCTCCAGCATTTGTTGTTTGTAGATATTCTGATGATGCCCATTCTAACTGGTGTGAGGTGATACCTCATTGTAGTTTTGACTTGCATTTCTCTAATAATTAGTGAGGTTGAGCATCCTTTCATGTGCTTCTTGGCCATCTGTATGTCTTCTTTGGGGAAATGTCTGTTTAGGTCTTCTGACCATTTTTGGATTGGGTTGGTTGTTTTTTTAATATTGAGCTGCATGAGCTGTTTATATATTTTGGAGATTAATCCCTTGTCTGTTGATTCGTTTGCAAATATTTTCTCCCATTCTGAGGGTTGTTTTTCATCTTATGGTTTCCTTTACTGTGCAAAAGCTTTTAACATTCATTAGGTCCCATTTGTTTATTTTTGTTTTTATTTCCATTACTCTAGGAGGTGGATCAAAAAAGATCTTCCTGTGATTTATGTCAAAGAGTGTTCTTCCTATGTTTTCCTCTAAGAGTTTTATAGTGTCCGGTCTTACATTTAGGTCTCTAATACATTTTGAGTTTATTTTTGTGTATAGTGTTAGGGAGTGTTCTAATTTCATTCTTTTACATGTAGCTATCCAGTTTTCCCAGCAGCACATATTGAAGAGACTGTCTTTTCTCCATTGTATATCCTTGCTTCCTTTGTCATAGATTAGTTGACCATAGGTGCGTAGGTTTATCTCTGGGCTTTCTATCTTGTTCCATTGATCTATGTTTCTGTTTTTGTGCCAGTACCATATTGTCTCGATTACTGTAGCTTTGTAGTGTAGTCTGAAGTCAGGGAGTCTGATTCCTCCAGCTCCATTTTTTTGCCTCAAGACTGCTTTGGCTATTCAGGGTCTTTGTCTCCATACAAATTTTAAGATTTTTTGTTCTAGTTCCGTAAAAAATGCCATTGGTAATTTGATAGGGATTGCACTGAATCTGTAGATTGCTTTGGGTAGTATAGTCATTTTCACAACATTGATTCTTCCAATCCAAGAACATGGTATATCTCTCCATCTGTTGGTATCATCTTTAATTTCTTTCATCAGTGTCTTACAGTTTTAGGCATACAAGTCTTTTGTCTCCCTAGGTAGGCTTATTCCTCGGTATTTTATTCTTTTTGTTGCAATGGTAAATGTGAGTGTTTCCTTAATTTCTCTTTCAGATTTTTCATCATTAGTGTATAGGAATGCAAGAGATTTCTGTGCATTAATTTTGTATCTGCAACTTTACCAAATTCATTGATTAGCTCTAGTAGTTATCTCGTGGCATCTTTACGAGTCTCTATGTATGGTATCATGTCATCTGCAAACAGGGACAGTTTTACTTCTTCTTTTCCAATTTGTATTCCTTTTATTTCTTTTTCTTCTCTGATTGCCGTGGCTAGGACTTCCAAAACTATGTTGAATGATAGTGGTGAGAGTAGACATCCTTGTCTTGTTCCTGATCTTAGAGGAAATGCTTTCAGTTTTTCACCATTGAGAATGATGTTTGCTGTGGGTTTGTCATATATGGCCTTTATTATGTTGAGGTAGGTTCCCTCTATGCCCACTTTCTGGAGAGTTTTTATCATAAATGGGTACAGAATTTTGTCAAAAGCTTTTTCTGCATCTATTGAGACGATCATATGGTTTTTATTGTTCAATTTGTTAATATGGTGTATCACACTGATTGATATGCATCTATTGAAGAATCCATGCATCCCTGGGATAAATCCCACTTGATCATGGTGTATGATCCTTTTAATGTGTTGTTGGATTCTGTTTGCTAGTGTTTTGTTGAGGATTTTTGCATCAATATTCATGAGTGATATTGGTCTGTAATTTTCTTTTTTTGTAGTATCCTTGTCTGGTTTTGGTATCAGGGTGATGGTGGCCTCATAGAATGAGTTTGGGAGTGTTCCTTCCTGTGCAGTTTTTTGGAGGAGTTTGAGAAGGATGGGTGTTAGCTCTTCTCTAAATGTTTGATAGAATTCACCTCTGAAGCCATCTGGTCCAGGACTTTTGTTTGTTGGAAGATTTTTAATCACAGTTTCAATTTCATTATTTGTGATTTGTCTGTTCATATTTTCTATTTCTTCCTGGTTCAGTCTTGGAATGTTCTACCTTTATAAGAATTTGTCCATTTCTTCCAGGTGGTCCATTTTATTGGCATAGTAGTCTCTTAGGATGCTTTGTATTTCTGCGGTGTCTGTTGTAACTTCTCCTTTTTCATTTCTAATTTATTGATTTGAGTCCTCTCCCTCTTTTTCTTGATGAGTCTGGCTAATGGTTCATCAATTTTGTTTATCTTCTCAAAGAACCAGCTTTGAGTTTTATTGATCTTTGCTGTTGTTTTCTTTGTTTCTATTTCATTTATTTCTGCTCTTATCTTTATGATTTCTTTCCTTCTGCTAACTTTGGGTTTTGTTTGTTCTTCTTTCTCTAGTTCCTTTAGATGTAAGGTTAGATTGTTTATTTGAGACTTTTCTTGTTTCTTGAGGTAGGCTTGTATAGCTAAAAACTTCCCTCTTAGAACTGCTTTTGCTGCATCCCATAGGTTTTGGATCTTCATTGTCATTTTTCTCTAGGTATTTTTGATATCCTCTTTGGTTTCTTCAGTGATCTCTTGGTTACTTAGTAACGTATTGTTTAGCCTCCATGTGTTTGTGTTTTTTACGTTTTTTTTTTCCCTGCAGTTTATTTCTAATCTTTTAGCGTTGTGGTCGGAAAAGATGCTTGATATGACTTTAATTTTCTTAAATTTACTGAGGCTTGATTTGTGACCCACGATGTAATTTATCCTGGAGAATGTTCCATGTACACTTGAGAAGAAAGTGTAATCTGCCATTTTCGGATGGAATGTCCTAAAAATATCAATTAAATCTACCTAGTCTATTGTGTCATTTAAAGCTTGTGCTTCCTTATTAATTTTCTGTCTGGATGATCTGTCCATTGGTGTAAGTGAAAGTTAAAGTCCCCCACCCTTATTGTGTTACTGTCGATTTCCTCTTTTATAGCTGTTAGCAGTTGCCTTATGTATTGAGGTGCTCCTATGTTGGATACAGTCTATGCATATAGATTTATAATTGTTATGTCTTCTTCTTGGATTGATCCCTTGATCATTATGTAGTGTCCTTCCTTGTCTCTTCTAACATTCTTTATTTTAAGGTCTATTTTGTGTGATATGAGTATTGCTACTCCAGCTTTCTTTTGACTGCCATTTGCATGGAATATATTTTTCCATCCTCTCACTTTCAGTCTGTATGTGTCGCTATGTCTGAAGTGGGTCTCTTGTAGGCAGCATATATATGGGTCTTCTTTTTGTATCCATTCAGCGAGCCTGTTTCTTTTGGTTGGAGCATTTAATCCATTCACGTTTAAGGTAATTATATGTATGTTCCTGTGACCATTTTCTTAATTGTTTTTGGTTTGTTTTTGGAGGTCCTTTTTTTCCCTTGTGTTTCCCACTTAGAGAATTTCCTTTAGCATTTGTTGTAGAGCTGGTTTGGTGGTGCTGAATTCTCTTAGCTTTTGCTTGTCTGTAAAGCTTTTGATTTCTCCACTGAATCTGAATGAGATCCTTGCCAGGTAGAGTAATCTTGGTTGTAGGTTCTTCCCTTTCATCACTTTAAGTATATCATGCCACTCCCTTCTGGCTGTTAATCAGCTGTTAATCAGCTGTTAACCTTACGGGAGTCCCTTTGTATGTTCTTTTTTTTTTTTTTTTAAGAAGGACATGGGCTCAGCTTCTATTTATTTATTTATTTATTTATTTATTTATTTATGGCTGTGTTGGGTCTTTGTTTCTGTGCGAGGGCTTTCTCTAGTTGCGGCAAGTGGGGGCCACTCTTCATCGCGGCGTGTGGGCCTCTCACTGTCGCGGCCTCTCTTTTGCAGAGCACAGGCTCCAGATGCGCAGGCTCAGTAGTTGTGGTTCATGGCCTAGTTGCTCCGTGGCATGTGGGATCTTCCTAGACCAGGGCTCGAACCCGTGTCCCCTGCATTGGCAGGCAGATTCTCAACCACTGCACCACCAGCGAAGTCCCCCCTTGTATGTTATTTGTCGTTTTCCCTTGCTGCTTTCAATAATTTTTATTTGTCTTTAATTTTTGCCAATTTGATTACTTTGTGTCTCGGCGTGTTTCTCCTTGGGTTTATCCTATATGGGACTCGCTGCACTTCCTGGACTTGGGTGGCTATTTCCTTTACCATGTTAGGGAAGTTTTCAACTGTAATCTTTTCAAATATTTTCTCTGGTCCTTTTTCTCTCTCTTCTCCTTCTGGGACCCCTATAATGTGCATGTTGTTGCGTTTAATGTTGTCCCAGAGGTCCCTTAGGCTGTCTTCATTTCTTTTCATTCTTTTTTCTTTATTCTGTTCCACAGCAGTGAATTCCACCATTCTGTCTTCCAGGTCACTTATCCGTTCTTCTGCCTCAGTTATTCTGCTATTGATTCCTTCTAGTGTAGTTTTCATTTCAGTTATTGTATTGTTCATCTCTGTTTGTTTGTTCTTTAATTCTTCTAGGTCTTTGTTAAACATTTCTTGCATATTGTCGATCTTTGCCTCCATTCTTTTTCCGAGGTCCTGGATCACCTTCACTATCATTATTCTGAATTCTTTTTCTGGAAGGTTGCCTATCTTCGCTTCATTTAGTTGTTTTTCTGGGGTTTTATCTTGCTCCTTCATCTGGTACTTAGCCCTCTGCCTTTTCCTCTTGTCTGTCTCTCTGTGAATGCGGTTTTTGTTCCACAGGCTGCAGGATTGTAGTTCTTCTTGTTTCTGCTGTCTGCCCTCTGGTGGCTGAGGCTATCTAAGAGGTTTGTGTTCCCTGATGGGAGGGACTCTATATTTGAGTTTCTAAACAAAAAGATTTTCAGTTGAACTGTGGCCTTTTAATTAGGGCCTCATTGGGGTCACTGAAGTGTACCTCCAGAAGCTTGAGCCCCCCAGCCCCGCTAGCGCCCTCTCAGACCACACATCTCTGACTCCAGACAGTGGAGTTTCAGTTGCCCTGTCCACACCCCCCTCCTCCCTCCAAGCCGACTGGACACATCCCTCCTCTGCTGTCCTTCTGGAGCCTCTGCTATGATGCCTACCTGTCAGCGTCTATGGAGCGTTTATTTTCTGGTTCTAGGGCTTTTGTGGCTCTTTAGGAGAGTTGTCAGGAACTAGACTAGAGAGGTCACCAGGGTGATGAGACATGGTGTGGCTCTCAGCACACTCGTCTCTGTTCCTAACCCTGGTCGTCCCCTGAACATTTTTATACCTACCATTGGTCTGAAGTTGGATTGTGTGAATATGTGTGTGTGGATCCGAATAAATTCGTCATCCGTCTCAGACAAGCAGCTTGGTCCCTGGTCCTGGGAGGGTCCCATGAATTGCCCGGTAGAGGGAGGAGCAGATTTGCTCCACGTTAGAATTGGTTCCTGACTGGCTCGATTACTCTGGAAGGAAGGTGGAGCATGTTTGAGTCGATTGGACATGTTGAGGGAGGTTTATTTGCTTTGTGTCCGTCCTTTAACGTGTCATGAATTGGGCGCATTTTTCAAGGTGCTGTCGGAGTGGAGAGGTGGCCCAGGGGTACCGTGCTGTCACCCTCAGAAGCCCGTGGGCATGGTGCCCCCTGGGGTTGTGCAGCAGGCAGGGACCGGAACTCGCCCCTTAACGTCTTCGGGAACTTCAAGTTGAGTTAATGCCTGGTAAGGGAGTGTGTCCCCTGGTCAGTGGACATTGACTCACCTGCGCCTCAGAGGGTGTGTTCATAGCGTGTAAACACCTTTTTATCACCTCTCAAACAACAATTAAAGAAGCATTGTGGTGTTTACAGTGCATGCCTATTAAATGCTTTCTATAACACCTGTAGTGGTGCAAACATCCCCAGTAAAAACGTGATTGTAACGTTTGCGGAAATTGGGGAGCCCTGCTTTATAGTTGTCGTTTAAATTCTGCCAATTTGAAATCTGGCAGTTAACTGTATTCTTAATACTTGATGTTTCTTTTTAGAAATGAATGTGATTTTGCAAAAGAATGTGAAGTATCTTTGGTGAAACATTGACCCAAGAGATGAAATACAGATACTAATTTAAATTACCCGGGATTCACTAGGAGAAGATTTTTAGAAATAATTGTAGCCATGTAGAAACTAGAAAACTTTTTCCTTGGTTGCCCTGAGTATCTAAACTACGTCTGTAGATTTTATAGACTTTCAGATTGTGTTAAATTTTTTAAAGTGTACTTTCAAACACCTAGATACTCTAAACTTGAGTCGTAGTTTAAAAATGAACCATATGGTAATAATATTTTGTGTATGTCGTTAGGGATGGTGGCCAACATTTATTGAGTTCTTACTGTATTTCTAGACCTGTCCTAATCTTATGACCTCGTTCTATCCGACAAAACATTTTTGTAGCAAGTTCGTACTTGCTTGTCACCACTTGAGAAACAGGCAGACTGAGGCGCTTAGGAGGAAGAAGCCACAGGCCCCAGAGGGCCTGAGCGGCACAGCAGAGCCAGGAGGTAGAGCCCTGGCCCGTCCTACCCAAGGCCTCGTCCCTCATCTTACTGTTGCCACACTTCTAAGTGCATAAAATGCTATTCAGATACTTTTTGCAATAATTTATAAATGACATAGTCGTGACATAACTCTGAATGCCTATGAGATATGTGTACGTCGTATAAGATTTAAGTTGGGGACGTGCTGGTGTACACGATACCCCTCGTCCAGTGATGTACCAGGATGCCAAGAGACAGTGCAGCTTTAAACAGTTGGCGGCACTTTGCCAAGATCATTGTCAAAGGAATCAGGGAGCTGCACAGTTGGCCAGTGGGCGCAGCGGGGTTTGGGGAGGCCTCCCTGGAGAGTGAAGGAGCGGGGTCTGTGCGGGCGCCGTGCTGAGGAAGCAGGCTCCTCACAGCCCTGGGCAGTAGCGGTAACCTGTCCCAGGTCACTCAGGCGCCGGGTGGACGAGGGCGTCTCCCCCAGACCTCTTCTCTCCACCTGTCACGTCGCTGATCGCTGTTGCCCAGGCTGCCTTCCCTCACTCTGCTTGGGGGCAGTGTCTGAGGGCGTGTTTCCTTCTGGTTCCACCCCTAAGCTCATGGAGCTGTGGGTCCTTCCACGCGGGCCGCCTCACTCCTGTGGATGCACCGAGGAGGTGACACTTGAACTTGCTGTTCTCTCCGCCTGCAGCCGAGGGAAACTCGGAGTTGTCTCAGCGAGCCAGCCGGGAAAGAGTTTCAGACACCGTCTTGGCTTCATTGCACCTGAGTAATTGAGCAGTTCGTGTAGTTGGGGGTATGGCAGGGACCCTCTGAGTTTACCTCTGAACCCGGCTAACCCTTCACGTTCCCGTTTAGGATTCATGATACACCTGGGACCTCCTTTGCTTACCAGCTGTTGTGCCCACGGATGTATTAAGCCTTTCCCAGGCTCTCTGTTAAGCAGGCACCCCCATTCGGGGCAGTTAGTTATTTGTTTCCCTTAAAAGTCACGAATTCTGGGTACCTCGGGGTCCACTGGTGAGGGCAGGTGGGCTGTGCAGAGCGTGTGACTAGCCGTGGAAGGCACCTCAACACTATTCCTGAAAAGAGGCCCAAGAGTCCACATTTTTCCACTTCTTTCCATAAGGGTATAAAAATTTGCTTTAATAAAGAATTATGATCATACTTTTCTGAACTTTGTCACCCAGACATTAAATGAGCATCTAGTACTTGGAAGAGGTGACTTATATTCCCAATACTTCCTCTCTCTACAAACAGCTCTTGGCCTACTTCCAACCGGAAATGTCCACCATCCCTCCCAAAATTCCTACTGTTTTTTTCTTAGTCGTCAAGATGTTGCAGCATGTTTCAAAACATGCATCTGAATCTGTTGTTAGTGGAACCTGGATACCCTCTCTATCTGAAAAGTCAATATGCAGGGTCCAAAATAGAATGCTTATTTTTCAAAATATCTTTCCAGTTGAGTTGAAGAACTCTAGAAGTTAAAAACAGATTTTTCTCCTTTCTAATATTATTTAAATAAAAATGTCCTCAGTCTTTGAGAAACCGGTACCCAGGGTTGCTTTGTGACACTTTCTTCGCAGGTACTGGGAATGTTGTGTTAGTTTCAGGTGTACAGCAAAGTGATTTAGTTATATAGATAGATAGATAGATAGATAGATAGGTATATATCTATATCTATCTATATATATATAGATATATATTCAGTTATGTATATTCGGCTATATATATATACACACATACATATATTTATATTCTTTTTTAGATTCTTTCCTCTTACAAATTGTTGCAAAATACTGAGTATAGTTCCCTGCTTGGGAACATTTTTGTATTATTTTCTCAGCACTAGTCTGTCTGCTCAGTTCAAACCAGAATCAAGCCTTGAAGTGTTTATGTGATGCCTACTGGCTGCTTACTGCATTTTAACAAGAATGTCAGTAAAAGGATGTTGAAGTAGCTATCCATTGTGTATAAGATTCTGGATTCGAACAAATAGCCAACTCCTGGTTGTCCAAAGGAGGGTGGCAGAGGTGAGAATACAAAACAAGGTGTGTGTGGCTCGGGGCGGGTGATTCTCTCAAAACCATTTATAACCATAGCATTCATTATGGGGTTAGATTAGCAAATAATAGGAGCACCCTTGAAACAGATACTAAAATATAGGAATCTTTTCAGTATATGGATGCTGGGGATTCATGACACTTGCTATGGCAGAAGCCATTTGTCTTTAAGGTGAAAGGCGATTCTGGTGCACGCCCCTCACCGAGGGCAGAGGCTCTCTTTGTGCCCCCCTCCTCAGATTCCCATGGTGGGCGGGTCATCACCCTGGGGAAGAGGAGCCAGTGGTATCTGAGGTCCTCAGGCAGCTGTGGGGTGACCGTGCTCATTTTCTGTCTTTGGAGGAGCGTGTGTAAGGCTTTTCACAGACCATCGTGTCGGTTGCTGTGCCTGAATTGCTTCTCTTTCACTGACTATAGACTATTAAAAATCTAACAAGTGCTTTTTGATATATAAACTTCACCCAGTTCTCTGTTTAAAAAATCAACACAAGTAACTAAAGAAGATAGTTTTCTGTCTGCTCCCTCGGGTAAGAAATACCACTTATATGTAGGAAAAAAAAAAAAGATGGAAGTATGATTTACAGATGACTCAGGGTTATTTAAAAACAAATTAAATCTGTTGTTATCTAACTAAGAAGTATATAGTTTCCCGGCAAGTTTGAGTAGTTCTACTGAATAAACTTCCTTTTTCTAGCATATGCCCTATTTCGGATTTCAACAATTTTTATTATGTAATGAGGGAACATTTCTTTTGTGAAATGTTGCTTCCTTTTTAACATGTAACTGTTATAATGAGAAAAGTGCAATTTGATGACCTGGTTTGTGACATTAAAATGAGGGTGTAAACTCAGGCGTTCGTTGGGAGGATGCTCACGATGGGGTGTCACTGGGTGTCGTGAACTCCCTGGTGCAGGGTGTAAGTCTGGACACCCTCAGTGTCTGTGGCCTTGTAGCTCCTGAGAAACCTGAAGCCTCCTGTCCCATCAGCTTGCCTGGGCCTCTCGCCTCTAACCTGTGCAAACAGTGACCCCATTATCTGCCCTGAACGCAGGGCACCTGGTCCACCAGCCCAGGCGGAGCAGCCCTGTCTTCAGGAATCTTCAGGCTTGGATCCTCGCTCTCCCCACTTACTGTCCGAGTGGTAGATACGCCTTAGCATCCTCATCTGTGGAGGGGAAGGGTCCTGCCTGCCACAGATGTGGACTGAATACTACAGTTCCTCAAAGGAGCCGGCACAATGAGTGGGTGAGTATGCGTTGAATCTGAACTGCCTCCCTCCCGTTTTCGCTTTGGGTTGAGCTGCGTGTCCTGGCGCTCAGGCTGTCCCCACGTTCTCCTCCTCCACCAGCCTCCCTGCAGTACCCTCACCTCACACCCTCTGGCCGGGCAGGGCTACGTGCTTCATCCGACAGGCTGTGTTCCTTCAGTGTTTCCAGCCTCTGCTCATCCTTTTCCTCCGTCCGCTGTGCGCTCCTGCTTTTGGGCTCCAGCAGCTGAAACGCTCTGCTGATGACCCCCAGACACAGTGGAAGACGGAGTCTCTGGGAGCCACAGCCTGGGTGCTGGGTGTGTTCTCGCTGCTGGGCTGGCCGTTGTTCCCAGGCCTGTTCGGTAGGCTGTGTGTGTGTGTGTGTGTACACACACAAGTTACACGTATATAGTCTCAGACAAAAATCATGACTGTAGGGTTTTTATTTTTCCTCTTTGATCTTAGGTCTATATCTCCTTTCTCTCACAAGGAGAAACCTGATTCTCAGTGACTCCTGGAATGGCAGAATTACATACTTGCTTTATCCCACAATGTACCCAGGATAGTTTCAGAATAATAACGCCAACACCACCATCAACATGTTCTGCGTTTTCCTTTTTCCTTAGGGAACCTATCACTAGGGGGATGTCATCCAAGTATTGTCTCTTGATATCGCTTGTTCCTCTGTGTATGGTTGTGCCACAGCTCAGTACATCCTGAAATTCATTCGTCACATTTTTGTCTTTGATTTTGGGGGATGGTTTTATTTTAAAATTTTCTTTTGTAAATTACATAAAACATTTACGTGGTTCCCAAGTGTAATCTAGAAAACAAGCTACTACTGTCAAAGTTCAGCTCTCATCTGTGTCCTCCCCCTGCAGTAAGTAGCCATTCAAAAATATTCTGGTTTGTTCTTCCATTTTTGTCTTTACTGTGTGTATATTATATAATTTATAGATTAAATAGAAAAATGTAGGTATATACGTGTGTACGCTGACCCATGCTTTGTATTTCCAAAGGAGAGGAAACGAGCCTAGTTACACTTTACATGTTAACACGCAGACTGTAACCATTTTTGGTTCTGTCTGTCTGTCTGTCTGTTTTTCCTGCGGGAAGGGAGGATGTGGGGGAGGAGTGCATGAGTCTGTATTTTTGAAGTCGCCTCATCAGAGGGACCGAAGCCTTTATTTGTTGTTGTTCGCTTTTAGCCTTCCTAACCCTTCCCGAGTGGCTCTTTCTTTCCTGTGGTTCCCTTCTCCTTCCGTCACTACCCTTGCCCATAATTACACTTCGGCAGCCTCGGGAGAGAACCTCTGTGGCTTTCTGAAAATTGTCCTTTTTTATAAACTTGCCCAGATGAGTTATAGAAGGAACTGTCCTCTCTGCTTTCCAAATGAGTTCAGATACCGCCTGGAGGGACTTGCCGGTGAGCGGAGCGTGTGTGGTCAGTGAGCCCCGCCCTGGGGGCCCGCACAGCTGTTCCTCGCTTGGGAAGCAGCCTCTGGGGTTAGGGCACCTTTGGAAACTCTACCTGCCAGGTGTGCAGCGTGCTTGAGTAAAGCACTGTCTTCTTTTTTTCTTCTTTAACAACGACAACATTTATTTATTTCATATGGAGGTAAAAGTATATAAAAGATGACTAAAAACATTTGCTAGACGTTAAAAAGACAGCTCAGAAAAGCAAAATCTAAATAAAACATACACAAACTAGAAAAAATGTCATCAATCTGAGCTATACATAATAGGTCTAAATTTCTTTTAAAATACAAATATGGCAGTGCTGTATATCAAAGATGTAAAATCTATCAACTGCTTTCAGATAATAAGCCATAAAAGCAAGTGAGCACCAACTATTTACGTTAACAATTTACTCTATATTTGTTACCTTTTCAAATGTTTATATGATATATAGGCATCATATCAATTAAAATAAATAAAATATTTTAAAATGAAATCATGGATAACAATCTATTAAATGATACCTATACAACAGAAAGAACAATGTAAACAGAAAATGAAAGGTAATTCTTAATAAAGTAATACTGATCATAAACCCACTTAAGAGAATTCTGACTCCTGATTATTTAATCATACTACTTACAATAGAAAAATAATCAAAAACTTGAACCTGATACAAACTAAACCACATTTTAAGTAAAGGACAGCAAAGGCAGAGAATGGAGTGGGCATTTGGGGCTCTAATAGAGTAAGTACTAGGATTCAGAAAAAAATTTCTACAAAGGCAACAAAATTTAACTCTCATAAATTGGTATTTTATAAGGAACCTCCATACTGTTCTCCACAGTGGTTGTATCAGTTTACATTCCCACCAGCAGTGCAAGAGGGTTCCCTTTCTCCACGCCCTCTCCAGCATTTATTGTTTGTAGATTTTTTGATGATGGCCATTTTGACCGGTGTGAGGTGATACCTCATTGCAGTTTTGATTTGCATTTCTCTAACAATTAGTGGCGTTGAGCATCCTTTCATGTGTCTGTTGGCAATCTGTATATCTTCTTTGGAGAAATGTCTATTTAGGTGTTCTGCCCATTTTTGGATTGGGTTGGTTGGTTTTTTGATATTGAGCTGCATGAACTGCTTGTATATTTTGGAGAGAATCCTTTGTCAGCTGCTTCATTTGCAAATATTTTCTCCCATTCTGAGGGCTGTCTTTTCATCTTGTTTGTGGTTTCCTTTGCTGTGCAAAAGCTTTTAAGTTTCATTAGGTCCCATTTGTTTATTTTTGTTTTTATTTCCATTTCTCTAGGAGTTGGGTCAAAAAGGATCTTGCTGTGATTTATGTCATAGAGTGTCCTGCCTATGTTTTCCTCTGAGAGTTTTATAGTGTCTGACCTTAACATTTAGATCTTTAATCCATTTTGAGTTTATTTTTGTGTATGGTGTTAGGGAGTGTTCTAATTTCATTCTTTTACATTTAGCTGTCCAGTTTTAGCACCACTTATTGAAGAGGCTGTCTTTTCTCCATTGTATATTCTTGCTTTCTTTATCAAAGGTAATGTGACCATATGTGTATGGGTTTATCTCTGGGCTTTCTATCCTGTCTATTGATCTATATTTCAGTTTTTGTGCCAGTACCATACTGTCTTGATTACTGTAGCTTTGTAGTACAGTCCAAAGTCAGGGAGTCTGATTCCTCCAGCTCTGTTTTTCTTTCTCAAGATTGCTTTGGCTATTTGGGGCCTTTGTGTTTCCATACAAATTGTGAACTTTTTTGTTCTAGTTCTGTGAAAAATGGCACTGGTAGTTTGATAGGCATTACACTGAATCGGTAGATTGCTTTGAGTAGTATAGTCACTTTCACAATGTTGATTCTTCCAATCCAAGAACAAGGTATATCTCTCCATCTGTTTGTATCATCTTTAATTTCTTTCATCAGTGTCTTATAGTTTTCTACATACAGGTCTTTTGTCTCCTTAGGTAGGTTTATTCCTAGGTATCTTATTCTTTTTGTTGCAATGGTAAATGGAAGTGTTTCCTTGATTTCTGTTTCAGATTTTTCATCATTAGTCTATAGGAATGCAAGAGATTTCTGTGCATTAATTTTGTATCCTGCTACTTTACCAAATTCACTGATTAGCTCTAGTAGTTCTCTGGTAGCATCTTTAGGATTCTCTATGTATAGTATCATGTCATCTGCAAACAGTGACAGCTTTACTTCTTCTTTTCCAATTTGGGTTCCTTTTATTTCTTTTTCTTCTCTGATTGCTGTGGCTAGAACTTCCAAAACTATGTTGAATAGTAGCGGTGAGAATTGGCAACCTTGTCTTGTTCCTGATCTTAGAGGAAATGCTTTCAGTTTTTCTCCATTGAGAATGATGTTTGCTGTGGGTTTGTCATATATGGCCTTTATTATGTTGAGGTAGGTTCCCTCTGTGCCCACTTTCTGGAGAGTTTTTATCATAAATGGGTGTTGAATTTTGTCAAAAGCTTTTTCTGCATCTATTAAGATGATCATATGGTTTTTCTCCTTCAGTTTGTTGATATGGTGTATCACATTGATTGATTTGCATATATTGAAGAATCCTTGCATTCCTGGGATAAACCCCACTTGATCGTGGTGTATGATCCTTTTAATGTGCTGTTGGATCCTGTTTCCTAGTATTTTGTTGACGATTTTTGCATCAGTGTTCATCAGAGATATTGGCCTGTAGGTTCCTTTTTTTGTGTGACATCTTTGTCTGATTTTGGTATCAAGGTGATGGTGGCCTCGTAGAATGAGTTTGGGAGTGTTCCTCCCTCTGCTATATTTTGGAAGAGTTTGAGAAGGATGGGTGTTAGCTCTTCTCTAAATGTTTGATAGAATTCGCCTGTGAAGCCATCTGGTCCTGGCCTTTTGTTTGTTGGAAGATTTTTATTTATTTATTTATTTTGCGGTACGCAGGCCTCTCACTGTTTCGGCCTCTCCCGTTGCGGAGCACAGGCTCCAGACGCGCAGGCTCAGCGGCCATGGCTCATGGGCCCAGCTGCTCCGTGGCATGTGGGATCTTCCCGGACCAGGGCACGAACCTGTGTCCCCTGCATCGGCAGGCAGACTCTCAACCACTGAGCCACCAGGGAAGCCCTGTTGGAAGATTTTTAATCACAGTTTCAATTTCAGTGCTTCTGATTGGTCTGATTATATTTTCCATTTCTTCCTGATTCAGTCTTGGAAGGTTGTGCTTTTCTAAGAATGTGTCCATTTCTTCCAGGTTGTCCATTTTATTGGCATATAGTTGCTTGTAGTAATCTCTCATGATCCTTTGTATTTCTGCAGTGTCAGTTGTTACTTCTCGTTTTTCATTTCTAATTCTGTTGATTTGAGTCTTCTCCCTTTTTTTCCTGTTGAGTCTGGCTAATGGTTTATCAGTTTTGTTTATCTTCTCAAAGAACCTGCTTTTAGTTTTATTGATCTTTGCTATCGTTTCCTTCGTTTCTTATTCATTTGTTTCTGATCTGATCTTTATGATTTCTTTCCTTCTGCTAACCTTAGTTTTTTTTGTTCACCTTTCTCTAATTGCTTTTAGGTGTAAGGTTAGGTTGTTTATTTGAGATATTTCTTGTTTCTTGTGGTAGGATTGTATTGCTATAAACTTCCCTCTTAGAACAAAGCACTGTCTTCTGATGGTAACAAAACCATGGCGTATCCATTCAGATTATGAATGTGTTTGTTTATTCTTTTCCTTTAGATTTTGTTTTGCCTAGTGAGGACACTGGTCTGAGTAATGAAATGTGTCTGACCAGGAGCACCCAAAGTGGACAGAAACAAACTGAAAGGGGTAGCTTTGTGTCGCGTGATGTAATATTTGTGGATTTTTATGAGTACTTTTTAACTTCCTGAAACATCATTTTAAAAAATTAATGTTCTACATTTACTGCCCGTGGTACATCAGATAGTTTCAGTATTGTCTGACCCTAACGCTAGTGAAGTTATTTGACAGTTTATAAAATGTGTATTTGAGAGGAAGGGAGGAAGAGCTGACTGAGGGATATCGCCCTTCCCCTCGGTGGCTGGTATGTTACATCAGTTATCTCGTTCAGGAATTAAAACCATCTTGTGAGGCAGATGGTACTGTTTAACTTCGGGGTTTTGGTTTTGGTTGGTTTTTTGATGGAAAAGCTGAGGTGTGGGGCTGGGAGGAGAGTTTCTTGTCTGGTGTCACACAGCCAGTGGGTGGCAGAGCCAGGATGGAGCCTCCGTTTGTCTGAAGACAAAACCCTTACTATCCCCACTGCACACTGTTGCCTCAACTTGACTTTCTTGTCCTAAAATGAGACCCAGGGATCTCATTTCACCAGATTAAGATTAGGTAACTGCTTGTTAGGTAGAAATTTAGTTGACGTAACAGTTGTTAAAAACCATGCAAAATGGTTAGGAAATGTTACATGAAGACTTGGAACTAATACTCAAACAGTAGTTTCTTGGAGTGAGAGGTGGGGATTCTCATTTTAAAAACAATATTTAAAATAATCTAGTTTTTAAAGTAATTTGATTTTCATTATTGGAAAAGCTGTATAGTTCCTATAATTAGGCCTTGTGCCTATTATACTTCACAGCTATAATTTTCCCCTAGATCACAAGACTTTCTGTGCAGCTGCTTTAATTCACATACCCATTTTGGGGAAAATCTAAAAGGATATGTGTCTCAAGTATATGGCATTTTAGAATACTGATTTGCCTGCGATGAGATACAAAATTATTATAAATACTTTCTAATGTGCTAGGTTTTTTGTGTGTGGATTGGAATTTTCTATGGCAGGTCTAGTCAAATTTTATTTTCTGCTTTTTAAACATTGAGATCTCCTGATATCAATTTATGGTTTGTTTAAAAGAAGAGAGTGAGGGTTTTTCCTGGTCAAGTTAGAAGATAAAGTTTACCAAGGGTAAAAATAAGAGAAATAGCATAGAAATGTGTTATAAGCTCTGGAAAAAAAAGATTATCATAGGAAAACATTCTTAATTATAAACTCACCCAAATGTTTGGATATAACAGAAAACATAAATAGATGCTGCAAGTCTTGGGGCAAGAGACCAATAGAAAAGTTCTCAGACCCTGGGGAGATGTTCTAATTCCCTGTAGGGAATTCTCAGACTATTACAGCTCTAGGTAAGAGCTTAACTGAAACTGGTGTGTTGGCAGTTGGGGGATGAGTGTGAGGGTTATGTACTGCTTCAGCCAGGATATGTTTGGAGAGAAAATAAAACACCAGTTTTCCTTTCCCAGTTTTACCAAACCCCAAACAAAACAAGAGATGACATAAGAACATAAGAGATAAAAACACACAGCTCTGTTATATGGTGGCTTCCTGTTCTTTTCCAAAATAAATACTATTATGATGAATATGTGGATGCATAGTGCTGATTCCATATTTAAGGTTATTTTTTTTTCAGTGAAGAATCTCACAATTAGGGTAACAGAAGGAGAGTGTACATTTTCATCATTCCCCATTAGAAATAAGAGCTACATCTTGTTAAAATCAGAAAAAATGGGTTATCTTTCTTTCTGCATTGCAAGAAGAGTCTACTATACTTGAAAGCTAATAGCTTTCAAACTCTTAGAGCTCTTAGCTCTCAGCAGCAAGTATAAAGTGTCTGTTCTGTATTCAGTTAACTTTAATCTGATGCTCCTTTAGTCATATGTGATGCCAGTGTGAGGTATTTTATTTTAGAGTATTATATATTTGGTTCACACATTTGACTGATGACTCTGTAAATAATTAGATTGATACCAATGTTTATGCTGTGGAAAGTAAGATAGGAAGACCAGAACATAGTCCATCTTTCTTTCTCCCTCTAGGTAGAGTTAGCAAAAAATATTATTTGTTGATATGTTTATTGCTGAAAATTTGAAAGACCCACATACAAAAATTGTAGTCACTCATAATTGTATCATCCAGAAATAACTACTAACAATTTGATATATTTCATATGTGTATATGTATACATGTATCTAGACTATATACATGCACATTTACACACATGCATATGAACATATAATTATATATGTGTAAATTTTAAAACACAGGATCATATAGTATATTTTGTGGTGCTCCCCTTTAATGGTGTCTGTCGCTAGTATTTCTCAATGTCATCAGTATTCCTTTTAGACATTGTTTCAAATGGTAACATGATACTGCATCATATTACTTTGCCATAATTAACATTCTCTTGCTGTTCTGTGGTTGGTTTATTTCCATTTAATCTAATCATTATCGTGGAACCTCTTTTTTCACTTTTCTAATTAACATGGTTTAATGACATAGCATATTATTTGATCAAAAATGTCTTGCTTCTTGTTCATTAAAAAGTCTGAGCATTTGAGAAGCTGATTCAGGACTGCAATATTCCATTTCTGTATTTATCCTGCAATAATTTTAAGAAAAATACTTTGTATTTTAAATACCTATTTTAGAAACTTATCTTTATTAGTTTCAGTTTGATCTATTGTACTTTCATCCACTCTTTCATGAAATACAGATTGAGTGTCTTCATGCCAAGTAGTCAGACTACAATGCAAAACTAGATGGACAAGGTTCCTGTTCTTGTAGAGCTTATTGCCTGGTGGGAAAGTATAGTATGAAATAATTACCTAAATTATTATAGAATTACAATTGTAATAAATGTTACAAACCAAAAGAGTGGGCTATTAGAACATACACTTGAGGAATCAGAACTGGAAAGAAAAGAGAATCCTTCAATTAAAATTATTCTTATTAATTTTATTATCTTTTGTGGCTTCTGTTTAAAATAGAAAACCTCTGTGCTTGATTTGAGGAGCTGCCACAAACCAGAGGATACAATGCAGACACTTTATTTATGTGTTTTCCTCTCACCAGATACCCAGTCTGGGGGAGAAGAAATCATTAATCCTTCTGGTTGCGTATTTGACTTCTGATCTGGAATATTCTCTGAGTTAGCAAATTTCAGGGTATAAGTTGAATTCTTTCAGCCAGCATTGTGGTTTTGAAGTATGAGATTTCATCATCATGATTAAAAAGCGTTGACCTGCTTACAAAGTAAGTTAAACACAAAATGAGCAAAATGACCTAGATAAACATGTACCCAAGACGAGGATCCGATTAAACCAGTGCTGTTTATAAAGGTAATGCAGTGAGACGTGGAGGTCTCCGTACATCATTTAGGGGAACTGTGCCTCGCGGAATACTCATGGAAAGAATGACTTAACGTTTGGTTCTTTTATCGTACGTTTGATTGCTCAGCAGTTTAGTTGACAGAAGTCATGTATTGGCTTAGAAAGGCTGTGGGAGGTTCTAGGGATCCAGATCAGATTTAACCTCCATCTTGTGCAAAAATTGGAAGGAAAGCTGAGACCTAGAGTGATTAGTTAATGAAGAACCAGAGTGAAGAATACAGAGCAGAAAATAAGTTTAAATGCCCTCAGATTTATTTGGAGGTAAAACAGGATAAATAAACTGCCAGTAGGGTAACTGGGCAACGTGGGAAGATTTGAGGAGGAAGAAAGTGTCTTGAATTTAAACTTCCCATGTTGTACGGAACCTTGCACAGAAGGAGTGTGATATTCTTAAAAGTAATAAAATTAATATACTTAAATCCCCATGTTTCATTCACTCAAATGCTCATCTGTTAACATCTTGCCACATTTGCCTTATCTCTCTCTATATGTACTATTTTTGGTTTTGCTTGTGGTACATTGAAACTATTTGTTTTTGTGAGTTGACTTTGTATATGGCCACTTTACTGAATTCTTACCCTTTCTTACAATTCAGTTGCTTTTCTTGGTTTTTCTCATTAGATTATCATATCAGCTGCAAAGAAACGATTTTGTTTCTTCCTTTACAATTTTCACGCCTCTTTAAAATTTCTTTTCCTATTTTATTGAATTGTCCAGGACCTCTAGTCCAAGTAGTAAATAGTATCACTGATTAAATTCTGACTTAGATGGGAATGCTTCCGATAGTCTGCAGTTAAATACAATGGTTGCAGTTAGCTTCTTGTGCATATTATTTATGAAGTTTCAGAAATTATCTTCTAATTATAACTTTCTGGGCCTTTTGGTAGGAATTGATATGCAATTTTAGCACTGTTTTGACTTCTATGGTGATATTTTTCCTTACTATTTCTGTGTAGTGAATTGTAGGGGTAGATTTTTCTGATATCAAGCTAACCTCCTTACGTTACTGAGATAAATCCAACTTGGTGTGATGATTTTGATCATTTAATGTATTTTGGTGCTACTTTATTTTAATTAGATCAGTGAACATAGTTGCTGTTGTGACTAGTGAAATTCAGATCCATTTAAGAGTTGCTTTTGTATATATATATTTTTTTTGTTTGCTTGTTTTGTTTTGTTTTTCTTTTGCGGTACACGGGCCTCTCACTGCTGCGGCCTCTCCCGTTGTGGAGCACAGGCTCCGGACGCGCAGGCTCAGCGGCCATGGCTCACGGGCCCAGCCGCTCCGTGGCATGTGGGATCCTCCCGGACCGGGGCACGAACCCGTGTCCCCTGCATCGGCAGGCGGACTCTCAACCACTGCGCCACCAGGGAAGCCCCGCTTTTGTATATTTTTATCATTGATAAGATTCCAACATCAACCAGATAGTAAGAGTATAACTGCGATCACTGGAAGAACTACAGAATTTTTTGTTAAAAAGAGGTCCTGGGCCTCCCTGGTGGCGCAGTGGTTGAGAGTCCGCCTGCCGATGCAGGGGATACGGGTTCGTGCCCCGGTCTGGGAGGATCCCATATGCCGCGGAGCGGCTGGGCCCGTGAGCCATGGCCGCTGGGCCTGCGCATCCGGAGCCTGTGCTCCGCAACGGGAGAGGCCACAACAGTGAGAGGCCCGCATACCGCAAAAAGAAAAAAGAAAAAAAAAAAAAAAAAAAAAAGAGGTCCTTACACTCGAAATGGTTGGGAATCAGTAATCTAGGAACTTAAAAGCAGGTCCCATACTCACCCTTGCCTTCCTCGTCCTGGGAGTTTTGCTTATGAGTCCGTTATCTAGAAGATGGTTTTAAAGTTAACCTGCACATCCTACAGTCTCACACATAAAAGGGATTTTAAGAGGTTATCTCAGATATATTTTCTAAATAGATTAGATTTGTGAATATGAAGTTTAGTTTTGGAGGATGGGGGCAGGGATGTTGGTATTTCTTCAGAATCCGTCCTAACAATCAGTAGTCATTACACAGTAGTTGTAAAATGTGAAGAATATTAGGTTTTGAGTTAATAACTCCCTGAAGCCCGAATGTTGGATTGTCATGTCTCTTTAGTGTGGGAAGGAAGGAATCCAGATGATCAGATATATTCTCACAGCTACTGTGTCTGTTTTTAAAAATGCCTCCGTATCTCTGCGATGTCTGGGTATATTCCTTTCCCCTTTTTACAGAATCTGTAAGCCAAATGCGTGGATTGTAGAAAGAAGATTATTTAAAACCAAGATGCTGCTGTAACGTAGGGGGTTTTGATCTGGGAGCATGTGCTAGTTGTCAGTATTGCTGGTGATTTGGAAAACATTGTGTAAAATTTTCGTTCACTGCATTTATAAAGTGCTTACAAGTAATTCTGACAATTTTAGTTTTTTGAAAATAACGTTCTCCCAGTCCAGTGTTTAGTGAAATACAGATAGTCAAAAGAAGGTGAAAGAAAGCAATTGGTGACGTAAATTATATTTTAGGCCCACTTGCAAGTCGGCTGGCTCTTCTGAAGTTGCTTCTCAAATAAAATTCTAGGATCGTTGCTCTTAATAGCTGAAAGGAACCTGGAGAGTATTTTTTCAAAATATTTTGGGACATTTCTGATGGAGCAAATATTTCGTTAGGTGTTAAGTTTATAAAAATGAATAAAACACGGCTCTTGCCTGTAAAGTCTAGCCTGAGAGACAGATACCCTGAATCAAGAGCTTACTTGGGGATAGTATGTTCTGGAATGGAACCCTTCGGCTGGAGGTGGATTTCCCAGGTTTTGTGGGTGTCACTCCTGCAGTTGGGCAGACAGCCCAGGCTCATACAGCTCCGGAGTGATGTAGTGATGGCGCTGCTGAGTCTGGATTCCTGGTCTCTTGACACACGTCTCATGATCTGCTTCACCCTGGGTTGACCTGTTAGGCTTCGAAAAAGAACACTTAGCACCTCTGTTTAAAGTAGCTTGCTCTGTGCACTTAACAGCTGTTTCACTGAGATGCACAGGTATTCCTATGTTCTTATCTCACACTTTTTTTTTTTTGATGGGGGAGGAATTCCCACTAAACGTTTAGAACCAGAAGCAATTGGAGTGATCATTTGAGTAGTTTCTAATCTGATGATGTCACGTGTCCTCTAAAATCCTGTACTCTGGCCATATACCTCAGGATCAAGGCTCAGATCCTTTCTGTGGCGTTCAGTCCTTCCTGATCTTGCTTACTTCTGCAGCCACATCCTTCTCTGTGATCCTTCTTTTACACTTGAACTTCAGAAAGGCTAAATGCCTACCTGCCTGTGGTTCAACTGATTTGACGTGCTGTTTCCAACCTTCATGCTTTGCCCAGGACCTCTTGACTCCACTTCTGCTGTGGACTAATACCTCTTTCTGAGAGCTTCGCCTTTGGGAATCTTCCAGAACCCTGGGCTGGTCTAGTTGAGGGACAGCACTGACCACCCCAGAGTGGTCCTTCGTGAAAATGCCTCATGTTTAAAAAGAAAAAAAGAAAAATAGTTTGAAACTGCCTTTTTCATGAGACAGTAAAAGTGTTTCCACATACCTGGGTGTATTTAAAATTTTTTACTGATTATTCTGTTGTATTGTTTTTCCTTGGAAAATACATCTTTTAGAGGATATTAAAGCAATCACATTTTGTACTTCATCAACCACCAATGGGAGCTTGCTCCATGCAAGTTCAGTTGGAATTCTTATTAATAATCCCATGTTGGATGACAATTTACAGAATTTGATATTTTGTTGCATTCTATGGAGTAAAACATGTATTTTAAAATAAGGTATTTTAAAATTTATCACTTGCTGTTAGTCATGGTCTTATGGACAAGAATTACTTCTGTTCTCCAATCTCTGTAGCCATATGAAGTGTAAACTAGCCATTATATATTTTTTTCTTTAAAATATATTCAGGAAAGGAAACTGCTGGATTACAATATAAGCTAAACACCTGATAGCAATTGAAGGATAATCTGTTCAGCTTTTCCCTTCTGTAGCATGATTAACAGATAATTGACTATTTGGTCAAAAGGTAAAAACAAACCTTAATTTTTCTAAATAAATATGAACTTGCAGAAGAAACAATGCATATTGAGTGCTGAGTGTTTCCTGGTCATCATAATGGATGGTCTCCCTCTCTCTTTCTCTCTTTCTCTGTGTCTCTCTCTAAGGAAGCCAAATTACAGGATAGTTCGTATCTTAAAGGATGCTTATCTCAAATACTAGGATGCCCAGATACAAAAGGGCACTCGCTGAGGTACTGCCTCGGTAAATGAACCTCAGCAAATCATAACCGTCTTTGGATTCTCAGTTACGTCATGTAAGTGGTCATACAGATGGATTTTTAACTCTGATTTTCCTAAATTGCTTTCCCATCCATTAAACGGTGGAAGATGTTCTGAAATAAAAACTAAGAATGTGCTGCTGTTACTTTAAGAAGGAAATTAAGTAGGAAGGGAAGAGGTGAATGTTGTGACTGCTGACATTTGTGGCCTCTTTTCATTTGCGTAAGAGGTGGACTGGCTTTTCTGTAGCTGCGTTGCCATGGAGAGGTAGTGGGGGAGGACTCCCAGGACCACAGCCTGTGCCAGCAGTTCTGTCTCCGCGCTGCTGCCGCAGAATGTGACGCGCAGGGCAGGGAGCTCAGGTGTGCTATAGCGGCACAGATCATGGGGGCTGGCTGACCTGTCATGGCTGGTAACGCGACGGTGCAGAGACCCCTGGGGGTGACAGACACGTTTAGGGAAGTGCCTGTGGATTCTCTATGTGAAGTGAAAGGATTGTAATGTTGTATGTATTCCCACCCTTCATGATTTCTTACACTCAAGATTGGATGAAAAGAGTGTAAACATATTAAACCAAATGTATGCCCTTGTTATAAGAAGAAATGACATAACAGCAAGTCAAATAAATGCTGATGGGAATAATACACTCAGAAAGATCTAATATGGTAGGTGAGACTGTAACCAGAAATGAATGTGTTACTAACCTGGAATCCTTAGTGAGCGGATGTTACAGAGCCGTGTAGCTAGATAATATGAGAAAAATGGAACAATGAAAGTTAAAAGAATTTTTCTATGTAACAGGTAGAAGAAAATCAGTTGTGTGTTTTATAGATAAATATGCTTGTATCTTAAGAGATGAATTTTAGGAATTTTGTCATTGCTGTTAATAGATTTTATTGGGAATAGTTTTATGTCAAATAGAAAAGTCTTATTGATGAGTTTGTAGTATGATCATTTTGTGGGGTCTTACTGGCTTGTTTTCTTGACATCAGTGGTAAATTGAATATGATTATATTAATCTTTTGATTTCTCGTGGCTATCATTGTGGATAATGCCTTTGTTTAAAAACCAATGCGATTGGTAATTTTAGCTTAAACTCTGAGCTGCTGTTTAGAATATTTCTAAATAAAAATATGTTTCTCTTGAGGAAATCATATAATACGTTAAATTTACCAAATATAAAGAAACTGATTTGACATCCCAGTTTTCTGATGAAATCTGAATGATTGTTTTATAGTAGTTGAGTCAGAAATGGTTTGTGTGAATATACATTGTACGGCTGTGTGATAGTCATCGATTGCTTAATGCATATTGCAACTTATTTTAAGAAGGATAACCAATTGCCTAATTAAATCCATGAAGGAAATGCCAAACCACGTCTTTTTTTAAAATAAAGATAGTGTTCTTTATGTAAAAATCTAGACATAGTGTCATACATAGAGGTACATAGTACTGCTGTAAAGATTTGTAAGATGTACAGCTTTATTACTGAATTTACTTGGAAAGTATCAAATTCAAATTAAGGTATTTCAGAAATTGTTCACTAAATGTAGAGATTTTATATATATATATATATATATATATATAAAAGTATTTCTCAAGTGATAACCTTATTTTGCTTACTAAAACCTTCTACTTCTTTTGTGTTTGGAATATTATATATTAAGGATAGATTTCCTTACTTTTTAAATATAATATTTAAAGGCATAAAAGTTAATAAGTTATTAGGTACAGATGTTGACGGAGTTGACATTTTCTTTATTTTTCTTAATTTTTAAATTAATTCCCAGGTACACCTATTCAACGGGAAACCAAAATTAGTTTTCTCGAGTACTCATGGAAGCCAAAGGGCGATGAGGTGTAAAATATTTGCATATGCGTTAGGTAGTAATAGGTAATTTTTAATGAATGTTAACTACAAGCTAAGTACTAAACATTTGTGCCTGTTGTCTTTTCTGAATCTCACACACCTTTGCAAGGTGGGTGGTTTTGTTTTGTTTTGTTTTGTTTTTACCCATTTTATAGATGAGAAAGCTGACGTCTAGAGGGTAATTTGATGTCATGGAGATAAGAAGGGGTGGTCCAGGATTTGAACCCATGAAAGTGTTTAACCGCCACACCGTTTGTTGCACGTTAAAACTGTAGCCTGGCCTAGTGTGAAAAGCTTTCCATCCAGGTATCCTGGGATGGAATCCCAGCTTTCCACACCTTAGCCAAGTGAGAGCAGAAGTTGCACCTCTCCGTGCCTCGTTTTTTTTCATAGACACTTAACGATAGTGAGTACTTTAGTTCTAGTGCAGATGTGAGGCCTGCTCCCGCTCATCCCCGTGGTAGTAGTTACTGTTACAATGTATTATCATTCATCACGTTAAAATATAAGATAGTAATCCAAATTATGTTTTATTACTTCATTTGGAAATAATTACTAGGATAAAAGAGGAGTAGAGAATATGATTATAGTAATATTGAACCTTTTTCAGATACCTATACAAATATGTATCTTTTTTTAAAAATTTATTTATTTATTTATTTATGGCTGTGTTGGGTCTTCGTTTCTGTGCGAGGGCTTTCTCTAGTTGTGGCAAGTGGGGGCCACTCTTCATCGCCATGCGCGGGCCTGTCACTATCGCGGCCTCTCTTGTTGCGGAGCACAGGCTCCAGACGCGCAGGCTCAGTAATTGTGGCTCACGGGCCCAGTTGCTCCGCAGCATGTGGGATCTTCCCAGACCAGGGCTCGAACCTGTGTCCCCTGCATTGGCAGGCAGATTCTCAACCACTGCGCCACCAGGGAAGCCCAATATGTATCATTTTAAAGCAGGGTTTCTCAACCTCGGCACTGATGATGGTTTGGGCTGGATAACTCTTTGCTGACTGGTGGGACTTTGCTGAGGGGGACTGTCCTGTGTGTCGTAGGATGTGTAGCAGCATCCCTGGCCTCTGCCCACTAGATGCCAAGCCCTCCCCTTCAACTGTGGCAACCAAAAAAGTCTCCAGACATTGTCAGATACCCTTTGGGGGGCAAAAGCATCCCTGGCCGAAAACCACTGCTAGAGCTGTGTAGACATTAATCAAATAAGTAAACATAATGTTATTACAGAGTGTGCTAATAGACAAGGCTAAGATGCTGTAACTGAGAATAAAGTGGAGGAGCAGACTGGCATTTGTGGCAGGTGTGGCTGCGTGTGGAGTCCAGCAGGGAGGGGCACGAAAGGCGCTCGGGCCTGAGCGGAGGTGCGGCCGAGGTCTCAGTGAGAGGCGCAGGCTTGGACCCGCTGGTGACAGTGGACAGTTTAGAGAGGTTTTTAAAGGGAGAATCAGAGGGCTCGGGGCTTGCTGGAATACTGCACCCTTAACAACAAAGGGTAAAGAGCAGTAAGGTTTGAGGAGTGGACGCAGGGCAGTCTGCAGGCTGACTCACCGGCCCAGTGAACCCTGGGTGCCTGCTCCGCTGTGCACGGGACTCACATGTGTTTCTCGGCAAAGTTAGAAATGACTGAATGTCCTGGGCCTTCATGAATATTGGAAACCATGGGTCTTACGGCCTGTGACTGCCAAATGACTGCATATTTAAAACCTGAATGCTCTGCCGTGCTTTACCGAGCAGATGTGCTCCTGAGAGAGGTGAGAGCTCTCACGCTTGACTGTGGCATGCCCCGGCGCGTGCCCCTGCTTCTCCCTGGTTCCTGCCCCTGCCGTCCCTACCTAGGTTTCTGTCCTGGCCCCAGAGGTTTCTCCTCCAAGTGCAGCCGCTTGTAACGCAATCAGTTCTTTGGACAGCAAATGCTTATCTTTCTTTTGAGTCACAACTGTGAAGTTCACAGATTACTTAAAGCAGTGCATCCCTATGGTGGCTCCAGTATATACCCCAGATTTAACCAGCGGTAAGAACAGAGCATTCCAGGCCCTTTCTGTGGCACAGCATTGAGGGAAGCCTGATGGGAATTCCTCTCTTTCCACAGCAGATGACGTCAACAGGCTGTTTAACGGTGCTCTTTTAGTAAGATCGTCATAAGAGTAATTTAATGAACTTTTGTTAATAATAGTGAGTAAAATCGCTGACTTGTAGTTGCAACTTAAATGTTAATATTACAAGATTGTAATGCCCATTTCCTCAGCAGTGATGATAAAACCTTTTTTCCCCCCACGAAATTAGGTTGTTGAAGTTGTGTGTATCTGAGTGTGTCTGTCAGGGATTTCTACCACAGTAAAATGGAAATTCACTTTTGAGCCAGAACGGAGGCCTGTCGGTTGTGAAGTCTGTAGCCCAAGGGAGGACAAAGGGGCCAGAGGAGAGAGAGGCTGCGTCTCCTGACAGCTTCCTGGGGTCTTGTTTCTCCGCCCCCCTCCCCTCCTCCACTTCCCCACTCCACTTCTATTGATCAGTTAGATCAGTTATTGGCTGCTTCATTTTCCTCTGGGAAAAGACATTTGCAACTCAAGTTTCCATCCATTGTCATCCTCCCAGTGGGCCTGAGTAAAAGTAGTTGAGACGTTTTTAGTCTGGTCACTTGCTCTGAAAGATATGAATTCAACCACGTTTGAACCCATGCTGTGTTTCTAGGATTGCGTTTGTGATGTGGGGATCCCTTTTCCTACCATTCGGTAGCTTAAACATCTCAGAGATAGAAGAGAGATTTACACGGGAATTTAAGGAATAAGTGAGACCACAAGTAACAACGGGCAAATGGGATACAATTAAATACCATTAAATAGATGCTTTATTCCATACAGTAGTATGGAATAGATGAATTTCTGTGGGATGTGTAGGAAGGTAAGAAAGTGTTGCTTTTCTGGATTTATGCATAGAAGAGAGTTTCAGAGAGTTGGGATTTAAGCCTGGTCGTGAAAAATTGGGAAGGTATGGATAAATACTGCAGGTCAGGACGTTGGGTGACCGTGATAGATGTTTATCATGGCGTTTATGATTTTAGCAGGTGATACAGGCCTGAAACGAGCAACCTCATGCACACACGTGCGGGCACATACTCTCAATGCAGGAGGAGCCAGGGTGCTGTTGGCACACACTGTGGCGGCCCCCGGGGGGGAGCAGGAAAGGCTTCAAGAGCACGTGGTGTTGAAGCTCAAACATGAAAGATGAGGAATTGCCAGCTCAGGCAGGACACCCTTTTAAATAACATGGAGAAGTAGTATAGCGTAGTGTTAAGTTCACATCCTGGAGGCTATGTGCCTGGGTTTCAGCGTGGCAGACAGGCTTCTCCTTATGAGCTCTGTGAAGTTTGCTTCCATGACCCATGGTTCGCTCCTCTGTCAAACAGAGGTCAAGGGCGGTTCCTCCCTCCTGGGCAGGTTTTTTGGGGAGGACTGAATGAGCGAGTACCATCCGGTCCTTAGAGCAGTGCCCGTACACAGTAAGTACTTAGACTTTAGCTATTATTGATAGATTTTTTCCCAGTAGGGTCAGAAGGACGATGAAGGCTTCCCAGGCAGGTGTGAGGGGAGCGTGGGGAGGCGGGTCCCAGAAGGAACCCGCGAGTTTGAAGCAGCGCTGGGGGCAGGCAAGCTGCCTGTGGGCGCCCCCCAAAGGCAGCGCTGCTTCTCCTCTTAGAAGAAGCTTTTCAGGGGGAAGGATTCTCGCGATGCATCCGGACAGGTCACTTGTCGTTTCTCCCCCAGCTTTCAGAAATGCGTAAATGTGTTAATTCTGTTTTGCTGGTTTGTTTAACATATCTTTTAGGGAGTTTAAGAAATAGTTAACCTTATTCGCTATCCAAAATAATTGTATCCTGGGTATTCTCATGTGCTACAATGTTATTGAAAAGAGCTTGAAGGTTTCTCAAGCTCAATTATATTTCTGCGTGTTTTCACCGTAATTTGCCTAACTTGGTCTGTATGATAGAGTTAGCCTCTAAAACAAATGCCTGAAGATGATAAATGACCAGAGCTATTTTTGGCTTGACCAGATCAGATCCATACATACTAGGTTACAAGCCTACACTTTACACTGTTATTTTTGGCCAGAGTCCTTGCCAGTGAGGGAGGTAGCCAAGTACTTCCTTTGTGGAAAAAATGACATTTGTTCATTGTTTCAGTCGTGATGATTGCTGCAAACATATGGGCTTTTCTTTTTTACTGATTGGTTTGTAGAGATGCAGATTGGGAATTCTATGCATTGTAAAATTTATCATAAATAAATGTTTGTTTGTAACCACTTAACTGTACTAAGGGCCCAATGCTATTATTATCTTCTGTGAGCTGTTATACTAGGTAACGGTGAAGACAAATAAATAGAGGACATGTGCATGTACACATATAATGGTGTGGTGGGTATATTTCAAACCAGGTAATAGATACATACACACTATATATTATTCAAACACACACATCCATTATAAACGTGCACTTGCAGACGTATACAAAATTGTATGAACTGTTATTTGATTATTTAGGCTAATGGCCTCAAACAGTAATGTGAATGGTTCCCAAATAATTTATTTTCCTAAAATAAAATTTAATAGAATGTAATTAGCAGATTCAATGATGTGTTTTCTAAGCGTTAAATTTGTTTCTGAAAATCAGTTTAGGGACTTTCTCTCTGAACGTGTTGGCCAGTGATAAAAAGCCAACATTTAAGCTCGTAGTTGACCCTTAATATTGTGGGTCACACAGGTGACCACCTATAGATTTCTGCACTTCTTTACATTTTGTCTTTGTAATGAACTAGGTCACTCAGTAGTTCATATCTTTCCCATGTAAAATTATAGCACAGAATATTAGTAATTGGAAATTGTTATATGCTATATATTTTCTTCTATTTCTGTTTTTCTCTGTGAAACTATGAAAAATTGGGGAACTGAGTTACTCTAGGCCAATTATGAACCTAAAGCACAGAAGAGATAATAAAGATTGTTTAAAAGATGTAGTTAATTTAAACTTTTTGAGTTTGGATTTTTTTTAAGGTCTATTTTTCTTGTGCTTATCAAATTGTAATTCTTCCCTGCTTTTGAGTAGCCTTATAAGGTATAGAATGGTTAGGACTTAAGACATTTATCTGATGCCAGTTTTAAGAGTATTGGACAGTTTACCTGCTGTGTGTCCAGTGGTTAGCACCTACCTGCCCTGCCCTCGTGGGCCTGCTGGGCTGGTGAGGAGTCAGACCTTAAAGCAAGAATTGCTCACAGTAAAATGAGGTGACCGCAGTGGCAGGGACAGTGTAAGATGCTACACAATTACTTAGCAGTGGCCCCTGACAGTCCTGATGAAAGACAGAATGTGAGGGTATTTTAGTTTATTTTGACTGTAATTCCCGCCATAAAGATTGTACCTGTGGGTGACGACTAGAACTGTTAGACTTTGTCTGTTTTCACTTTAGTTGTTTCCCCTCCACCACCTACTTCGAATTTTTCATAGCCTTTTACCTTCTGATTCTTGCTGGTTAGGGAATTACCCTTTAGAAGGGATGCAGATTGGACTATTTTGAGTTGAAAAAACAGACTTCTTAACTGACCTCTGAATATTTTGACTTAACATGTTGAATTGGATAAATTAAAGTGTAAAGAATAGGGGATTGCAATATTTATAATGGTATTATTTCTGATTGGTAAATGTTAAAATAGCCTCCATTTGGAAGGAGGAGACAGGCATCAAATAATTTGAAAGAATACAGAGTTTAAGTGAGAATACTGAAAAAAAGAATCTGAAAGTATGCATATATAGTCATATGTATACGTATGTATCTACAGATATATGTGTGTGTATATATATGTACACACACATAAGTAATAATATGTATTTTTTAAGCACATAAGTAAATAAGCACTTATATACTTTTAGGGAATTGAGGCATTCAAGTTTTATTTTTGATTTGGCTACCCATATTTATACATACATACATACATTTTTATACATGTATATTTAAATGAGTAAGTAATACATCTTCTTCAATATGAGTAATAAACTTAATTTTAAAAATTAACTTGTACAGAAGCATGTACAGTTTTACAAGTGAGCATTTCCCCCTTTTCCTGCCCCTGCTCTTTATCCTCTGCTCAGAAGTAACCACCCATATTAATCATTTGTCACTTTTTTCAGCAATGTTTATGCAGACAATGCAACATCTTTTTTAAAAATATGCACACATGTCCACAAAAAATTGAATTACATAATATCTACTGACCTGAACCTGATCTTTTTTAAAATTTAAAATTTTCATACTCCAAAATGTCATTGCCCAAATCCCCGCAGTTAGAAGCAAAAATTGAAAGCAAAATCCATAACCGTAGAAAAACGTCTCCTAGTGAACTGATAAAGTTTGGCTCCACCCAAACCCCTTGTGTGATTTTAGGTACCCAGTTATTCTCACCCAGAAGTGTCTTTTTCAGTTTATTGCTGATTTTTAATTTTTTCATTGATAATAGTGTTATTTACAGAATGCACTTGAAGTAGTATGAGAACAAAGCACTTTCAGTGTTCTCTAGTGACCAAACATGGTAAAACACAAACCAGAATCTATTACAGTAAAAAGAAGTCTAGACTCAATTCCAAATCTGTATGTCCAGCCTTAACCAGTCAATCGTGTTCTATTTGGCTTCTCTTTAAGCATCTTTCCTAGAATAAGCCCTAATCCCTTCGGTCTCATGTTGCAAATTCAGTATCACGTCTGCAGATGGACTTCTCATCCCTAAAGGACCAGTTTTGGTTCTTTATTCATTTGTTCATATAGTAAGTGATTGAATGATTCCTAAATGTTAATAAAATTCTCACTCTGTTGTATGTGTGTGTTGTGCTAGGTGTGAATACATGGTGGTGAAAGCAGGTCATTTGCCTTTATGTCACACAGACTGGTACCATCTTTGGTCCAGCCATCAAAACCTGAATTTCCCATGTCATTTTAGACTCTCTGATTCCTTACTCAATATGCGGACTTCTCACCACATTCTCCTCTCACTCTGCATATTTACTTTCTGCCATGTAACACCTACTCATGGTGTCCCATATACTGTATGTTTAGTTCTACTTTACAACTTTCTTCATGCTCTTTCCTCACAGAAGCCTTTTCACTTCCCCTGGAATTGATGTCAACTCTCATACTTTGGCAGTATTTAATAGGATGAACTAATTAGTAATTTATTTAAAAAGAACTTTAAGAAGAGTTCTTTCAGCTTTTCAAAAGATTTTCAGAGCTGATAATTTGCTTGCTATTTGTAATGTGTACTGGAGAGTAGATTGGGGAAAAGAAATCATCTATTTCAGTTTTGTGTTTTTTAAAATATAATCATTTCAATCTAGTACTTTAAGATTTATTTGAAATAATATGAAATAACTTGAAGGTACTAAGATTCAGAGTTGTGAGTTCATTATTTAGGGATGACCTTGGGCTTGGGGACATTTTTAGGTAAGTAGATGTTTTTGTCATATATTTGGCTTATACATATATTATAAACCCTATAATACGCTGTTTTTTTTTCTTTGCACAGTCCACTGTCTTTAAAAACTGAAGAAAAATAAAACCTTTTTATTTGCCTTGTCTTACCCCTCCCTCCCTTCACCCATCTCTTTCTTCTTTCTCATAAATCATGGGTTTGCAATTTTTTTTTGAAAAAGGCCAGATAGTAACTATTTTAGGTTTTGCAGCCTCATACAATCTCCATCACATGTACTTCCTGTTCTTTTTTTTCCTTTTGTTAATGTTTAAAATAATGCACAGGCCTTACGCAGACTGGTTGTGAGCTGGATTTGGTCCACAGGCCATAGGTTGCTGGTCCCCACTCTAGATACATATTTTGTTGTCATTTCCCTTCAGGCCTAAATCACCACTTTTAGCATTGCTCATACAGATTTTCTCAACTTTTGTTTATCTGAAAATATCTTTATTTGCTTTTATTTTATTTATTTATTTATTTATTTATTTATTTTGAGGTACGCGGGCCTCTCACTGTTGTGGCCTCTCCCGTCGCGGAGCACAGGCTCCGGACGCGCAGGCTCAGCGGCCATGGCTCACGGGCCCAGTCGCTCCACGGCATGTGGGATCTTCCCGGACCGGGGCACGAACCCGTGTCCCCTGCATTGGCAGGCGGACTCTCAACCACTGTGCCACCAGGGAAGCCCGCTTTTATTTTTAAAGGATGATTTGCTAGGTATAGAATTCTAGTTTGACATTTGTTTCTCTTCAATTTAAAAATCTGTTGCTACCCCTCACCACCCGCCCCCCATCCCCAAGTATTCTGCACATGTCTCTGTATGGCTTCCTTTGTATTCATCCTCCTTAAGGTCCACTAAACTTCTTGAATCTGTAGGTTGATGTTTTTAGTCAAATTTGGGAAAAATTCAGCTATTATTTCTTCAGCTCTTCTTTCTCCCCAGTTTTCCCTCTCCTCTCCTTCTGGGACTTTAGTTACATGTGTGTTAGATTACTCGATACTGTTCCATGGGTCTTTGAAATTATGTTCTTTTTCATTCTTTTCTCTCCAGGCTTCAGTTTGATCATTTTCATTTCTAGTGACTTGTCTTCAAGTTCACTAATCTTTTCTTTTGTAGTATTTCATTTGCTGTTTCATTTGTTGTTTTATTTTAGATATTGTGTTTTTTGTTATATTATTTCCATTCTTTTAAGAGTTTCTATATTTCTTCTGAAATTCCTCTACTCTTATCCTTCACAAAATCCATCTTTTTTTTCTTCTGTTACGTTCTTTACCATATATATTATAGTTTAAATTTCTTGTCATTATTTACAACATCTTTGTCATGTGCAGGTCTAATTCTTTGTACTGCTTTCTCACTCTGTGTGTCACAGTTTCATGATTCACACGCCTAGTAATTTTTTATTATATAAAGAACAGTGTGGAGCTTCCCTGGTGGCATAGTGGTTGGGAGTCCGCCTGCCGATGTAGGGGACACGGGTTCGTGCCCCGGTCCGGGAAGATCCCACATGCCGCGGAGCGGCTGGGCCCGTGAGCCATGGCCACTGAGCCAGAGCGTCCGGAGCCTGTGCTCCGCAACGGGAGAGGCCATGACAGTGAGAGACCCGCGTACTGCAAAAAAAAAAAAAAAAAGAACAGTGTGGTTGGTTATGTCTTATAGGCTCTGGATTCTGTCATCTTCATCTAAAGATTGCTGAGTTTTGTTTTAGCAGACAGTTGAATTACTATTAGATCTTCTGAAACTTGTAGAAGATTGATTTTAGGGTTTTCAGAGTAGTCTGTTTGATTTGCCCTGATTCCAGGATGTGAAGATAATTTTAAGGTGTGGCCTTCTGAGATTTCAGTGGAAATAACAAGGTTTTTACCTGGCCTGTCTACTGTGGCCAGACTTGAATTCCAAATTCTGTGTTCTCTGTACCAATACTGAAAGCTTCTGCTAATACTTTGCTCCGTTTTCTCAGCCTGCCTGTGTTTGCTTTCCCTCAAGTTCCTTGGAGTCTTACCCTCCACACAAGCAGTTCAGGACTTAGCCAAAGACTTGAAGGGCCTGTTCCCAGATTCTGGACTCTGCTCTGAGCCTCCCTTTTCTGGGACTTTCCCCACTCAATGTGCAGCTTTTGCAGCACCCCACACTCTCCCTCTGCCTCCTCAGCCCAGTATACCTGCTGCTTTCTACTTGAGACGTGCTCTTCACAGATCGGTGACTGCCCTTCTGGAAAGAGTCACTGAAATGTGGGTCTTACGTCATTTGCTTCTCATCCCTCTAGGGTCAAATCCCATCCAATTTTTGCCTGCTTTTGGTCATTATCCAGTACCTTCCTGTTTATTTATTTATTTAGATATTTTGTGCATAGTTTTCTTGTGTTAATATGAGAGTCCCATATAAGCCACCCTTACCAGAAGCCAGAAGTTCTAAATGAGTAGATAATACATTCTTGCTATCAGTGGAAGTTTTTATAATGTTAAGCAGATGGTTGTCTAAAAGAGTTAAGAGACTCTGGGAAGCCTCCCAGGCTGGTAAGGTGGAGGAATCAGAGAGCGCTCTGATCCTTTGGTTCCTGAGTTTGCTGTCCCAGGATGACGGACACCCAGTGGGAGATCTCACTGCTACAGTGCTTTCCACTGTACACCACTGTGAGCAGAAGTAGATTGATTATGGTGGAGTACGTACTATGAGAGCTTTGCTTCTTTGTCCTTTCTTCCTTTTGTTACTGTGAGGGTATCATTGTTTACCGTACATTAGAGATACTTAGACACTAATATATTTTATTTCATTAGTGTATTTTCATCTCCACTAGAGCCTGGGTTCTCAAGGGAAGACACTGCATATAGCTCAAAGCTTTGCACATGGTAGGTGCTAAGGATGGAATGAGATGTACTCTGCCGAACACAATGCCTGATGTATTGATACCAGTACTTTTTTCTTTCTTGTCTACTCTCCTCCACTCTTGTTGTTAAATATAATCAGGCTGGTAAATTAGGAAAAGGAACAGATTATTTGTTCCAGTTACCTACTTGTCCCCCTCTTTTTTTCATGTGGCTAAATAAGAATAGTTTTATACTAGTAAGAGGTGTACATTGTTAAATAATTTAGGGAGAAATTAAGAAATTTAACAACTGAAAAAATAAAAACATGTTCATTATTACTGTGAAAATGTACCTTCGACTCCTCGTCCAGAATGCAGAACGGTGACAGTGTAGATAAGTCTCTATCAGAACCTGGATTTAGGGTCTCCATAGATCCTACGGTTCCTAAGATCGTGTGCAAAGAGCATGTGTGTTTGTGTGTGTGTATCATTCACTTCCTAGGAGAGGCTACACAGTGATCATATGGATTTTTTTTAATAGAGACATTTTGAAGTTTCATTTTCTTAGTAAACTAGCTTTTTCTTTTTTTTAGTTGAAAAAGTGATGAATCAGTATTGGAACAGTATTGGAATAGGGTGGAGATGTTCTAATTTTAAAACAAAAAAAGACAGTGTCCATATAGTTTTTGTGTCATTTTATTTTAAAAAGTGATGTGTGTGTGTGCGTGTGGGGGTTTATGTGTGTGGGGGTGTGTATGTGTATATGTGTGTGGGGTTTATGTGTGGGGGTGTGTATGGTGTGTGTGTATGTGTTTGTATATGCATGTGTATGTATTTGTATGTGTATGTATATGCGTGTGTGCGCATGTTTGTGTGTCTGTGTGTGCCCACAAATGTGAAAAATGACTTGGAACCTAAGGTGCCAGTATGCTCAGGTTAATTTGGTTGACTGGTGGCTTTAAGTTTCCAGATATTCGTTAGGTATCATCAGATTATATTTGAACGTGCGTTTGTTGGCTAACATCACTATTTATGGCTTTCAACCTACATTTGTAGATTTGAAATATAGGATGCCCTTTGAAATAAAAATTCACAAGAAAAAAATAAGACAAAATAGATAAAGTTAAAGACAACTATGAGAGGTGCCCATAGCTATGCATCAGATAATGGCTGTATTATGTCTGCTAAATTCGTGGGAGGGGCTCAAGGAAGAATGTGGATTTCTACATTCATGGATCCCTAGTTGCTATTCATCAGTGCTTTTCTTTGTCCTTAATATTGGTCAGTTCTTCCATTCCTATCAATAACTCTGTCTAATTTTTACCGGTCCCTAAGACCCCTTAACATAAACGCTAAACTCCTTTTTCGCTGTAGACAACCATGCCTCTTACCTCAATAAAACTGTGGAAGTTGGATATGAGCTCCCTGTAACTCATCTTTCTCATCAGCAGACTTTACCCAGCACATCCTTCTCCTTCTCTGCCCTCTGACCTCAGGGAGTCGCCCTGGGTGTTTCCCTGTTCAGAACCAGCCCTCCGCCCAGACTTGACGCTGGCCTCCACTTTCTTCAGTGCCTTGCCCTTCACATCCCACACTCTCGCCTGTATCTTTACTCCCTTTTTATTGGTTCCTTCCCTTGGGTTTATAAACATCTTTGAAAAACACATCAAATCAGACAACCCACCCTTGACCCTGTGTTTCTCTCTGGCCCCCAAATTCACTCTCTTGTTGTTTGCCGAGTGTTTTGAAAGACAGTTCTGCTCTATCCTGTCCTCCACCTCCTGTCCCATCACTTTCTCAGCCCTCTGCCCTCCGCCCTCTCATTCCACTGCAGGCTCCGGGAAGCCTCACCAGGACCTCTTAATTGCTCCATCCAGTGAAGCTTTTTCAGTCTTTATCAGTTGCATCATATACTGATTTGATGATTAAACACTGTTTTCTTGACTTCTGCGGCCAAATTGTTTTTGGTTCTCCTAATTTTTTTTCAGCCATTCTTTTCTTTTCTTTTCTTTTTTTTTTTTCTTGGGTTTCTCTACTTCTCATCCCAAGGACTCTTAACTGGAGGGTAGGTGGCCCATTAAAACCACTTGTCAAAGCTTTCAAAACTTATACAATCTGGGCCACCATTCCTATAGTTTCTGACTCAGTAGGTCCTTCTAGAAGCCTAGAATATAGTTTTTCTTTGATATTCTATTATATGAAGGTACCATAATTTACTTAACCATTTCTCAAGTATTCAACACATATTTATTGAGCATCTACTATATTCCGGGTGTCATCGGTTATTTAGGTTTTTTTCTGTTACGAAAAGTACTCTGATGAATAGCCTTTGTTCCACTCCTTTCATAGCCTCAGTCTAGATTTCCAGTAGTTGAATCAATATATTAAAATACAGAGATGGGTTTCAAGGATCTTGATGCCTATGGCCAAATTCCTTCATAGAATAGTTATATTTTTGCTTCCACCTACCCTGTGGTATGGTTTTAGCAACTAGTTATGTAAGACGGTAGCTCTCAAATCCTGTGTGCTTAGACCTGTTGTCTTCGGATTTATGCTGCAAACTGCTGGGAGTGCCTGACTCTGTCTTGTTTTCTGCGTCTTTGCCTCTCCATCCTCCTCATGCTCCCCTCCCTGAATTTCCTCCTCCTCTAGACAAGATCTCTCCTTTCCTTCTCTGCGTATTCAGCCCATGTATTATTTCTTCCATGAAGGTGTTGCAGGACCAGTCTTCCTATTTCCAAGACAGCCGCATTCACACCCTTCAGTGTTTCCCTAGGACCCCATGGACTTAGTCACACAGTTACTGCGTGTAGGGGGATTGCTCATTTACTTCTATAAGTTCCTACCTGTAAGATTATTCATCTTTGTGTATCCTTAGGGCTAGCCCACAGGAGCTAATAAATATATTCTGAACTGAATGAACCATTCACTATATTAATGTTTTTATGTTTTAGAAACTACCCAGAGTCTTTCATATGATCTGGAAATTTGGAATTTAGAACCTATAGCCAGCCGACATATTTAAAAAAAATAATTTGATCGCATTTTTAGGGTTTTTAGTTTTTATTAAATTTAAATAAATTTATTTTTATATTAAAATATTTATTATAGATAATTTAGTAATTGAAGAAAATAGAAATAACATTAAAACTGTTAATATTCTACCCCCAGATAATCATTACATTTGAGCCTATTTCTTTATAGATCTGTGTGTGTATGTATATATGTACATGTACATCTATGTGGCACAAAATGTTTTTACATAATACACTTCGAGCATTTTTTCTATCAGTAAGTATTTTTAAAACATTTTTAATGGCTAAATAATATTCTATTGTATGGAAGTACCATAGTTCTTTAACTAGTCCTTTATTGTTTTACATGTAAAATTGTCTGCAAGTAATTGTTAATTTAACATAAATGCTACCGTAAATTCAGCAATAGCAATTCCTTTATTGAACAAATATGTGTTGAGGCTCTAGTGATCTAAACACCTATGTACTCTGTTGAATAAGATATAGTTTTAATGAAGAAAGTGGGTGAGCATGCAGGCTCTCGGACTATCCCGTGATGAATGCTGCTCTGGGCCTTAGAACACTGTGCTGGGGGCGCAGACCAGGGCCTGGGGGAAGGGTCAGGGAAGGCTTCCTAAAGGAAGTGATAGGTTATTGGCTAATTTCTCTGTTTTAGGGTGTTCATTAGAATACCACTTCGTTAATATGATGAAGCATATCCTTTTTTATTTATCGTGGAGGGTTTTTTGTTTTGTTTTTGTTTACACTAGAGATAGGTGTTTTAATCAAGTACATGTTGGACATTATTTAAATTACCTTCCCCCCACCCCCATCCTGTTACAAAAGATAATAACATGCTTCCTAATGCTGAAATGTCTTTGCATGCTTATTGTACTCCCTACTTGGACATGGCTTTCTAATTGTGGAATGTACCTCTGGATGTAGGTTGTTACATCCATATTCATTTGTGAGGCTTGTATGGAGTGTTGATTCTTCTGCCCGTTCAGTCACATTTTGATATCAGGGTTATAGCAGCTTTTAAAAATGATTTAGAACACCTTTTGTGTTAGCTTGTACTCTGGGACAGTTTAGGAAAAGCTTTATTCTTCAAAATTGGTAAGAATTTGATAATAAAACCATCTTGGCCTTTAACCTCTGAAAAAGTAATTCTGCGTTATTCTCTGGTAACTCTATCATCCCTCGTTATTCTAGTCGAGTTTTTCTCTTTCTGGATCAAGTTGAGTAATTTTATTTTTTTCTAGAATTTTTACTAGTAAATCACAGTTTTCAAATTCATGAGCGCCGAGTTTCTCTCTCTCTCTCTCTTTTTTTTTTTACTTATTTCAAGCAATATTTTTCAGTTTGAAATATTACTAGTCTAGACTATCATTTTCGGCATTATTGTAGAGTCTGACTCCCTGAAAGACATAGGTCTAGAGATAGGAAAGATGTGTAACTTACATGTTCAAACGTGTTACTTACAAAGGTAGGTTTCCTTAGCTGATTTAGTAGTGAACACTGGGATCATCATTTAGACGTCCATGCATACGTGGTTATGGGTATTGGATGCATTTTTAACATTACGTCATTGTCATATATTTAGTCTTATTGAAATAGCTCTAGCAGTTACCAGTGAGGACAGGGAGCTTGTACTGACGTGTGATGAGGGACATGGGAGTTAGGCTTATTCAGTAGTAAAAATAGTGCAGTCACATATGGTGATCTTTTTTCAATCAGATGGTATCTCTTTCAGCCTTTTACAGTTCCTTAGGATCTACTTCATAAAATTTACTGTTAGTGTTTCCACTTTATGTTTTTAGGGCTCAGTGAAGAAGGAGAGCCTCTAGGTGTCAGAGCAGAAGTTATGGGTGCCTATCAGAACAGCAGGAGAGAAGGATGAGCTACTAGAATTAGGGTAGAGATCATTTAACTCCTTGATAATCTAATGGAGTGATAATAGTTGATTCAGGTGCTTTCAGTGCACTGATGCAATTTCCCAAATGTAGGAGTCATTTATAACATTAAGGAAGATAAAACGCCAGGCTCTTACGTGAAACCACCTAATGCCAGCTTCAGTCTGTGCGCAGATACTCCTCTTTCCCTTTTTCAGAATGCACCCGTGCTTGTGTGTGTCACTTGGCAGGTTACCGTCAGCATTTTTAAGACCAGGAAATCACTCAGTCCGCTTTAACTGTGGTTGTTACTAATGATCACCTGATACATAGCAGTGGAGAGGCGGATCCTACATGCAGGGGTGGTGGCACAGAGAAGGAAGCAATGGCTCTGAGGAGGGTATCAGAGCAGGTTTCCTAGAGGAGGTGACATCCTGAAGGGATGGGGTGGGAGGGCAGCTAGCTGGAAGAGTCTCAGGGACCTGAGGGACCCTGCTCAGGGGTGTGGCTGGAGCTGCAGAGGAGGGAGTGGGATGACAGCTGTGTTCGCTGCACAGGGAATCAGGCTTTATGTTTACCAGCAAACTGATGTTAAAATGCTTGTTTAAGAGGTAGAATAATCCGTAAGCTCCTCCAGGGGAGCCATGCTTTTCGCTTTATATTTCTGGTTCTTCCTTTTATACCTGACACCAGGTAGACATTCAGTGCCATATAAAACCCTCAGCAGTTGTTGAACCAAATCCTAACAATTTAATGAGTTGGTCCCCAAAGCTATGATGTATGTCCTGAGTGGCAGGGCTCTTGAGGAGTGGTGTTGAGGATCTGAGATGGTACAGGAGGCCCATCGCCCCCACTTCACCGCAGGGTGACAAGGGTCAGAGAGCAGGTGCTTGCTGTGAGCTCTCATTTGAAGACTGCTTTATTTTTCTAAATGATTTGTTTTTAATTATCTAGTCTTCTTCCCAGAACCCCAAAAGAACGGTGGTTTCCTAAGGGCTCCAGGACTTTTTTTTGGGGGGGGGGGCTCAGTGGTTTCAGATTAGGCTCCACAAATCAACATTTTTTTCTTTATTTACAATTATTTACCTATGATGAAAACAAAATGTTTTGCATTGTTTTCTTGTACAAACAATAGTTTTAAAAGATGTAAGGCATTAAAAACAAGATTGTTCATAGCCTTTACCGTTAACAAATAGTTGCTGTGCTTTACCAGAGAAGAAAAACTGTACGAAGGTGTACATTTTTAATAGTTGCAGAACCAAAATCTAACCTACACTGTCAGTACCCTCCCTCTCAGCCTGCCACTCTTTCAGCCATGGGCCCTTCTGGATCTTAGGGACCATTATGGATCCATTCATGTGTTGCTGGGATCTTTTCCAGGTAACAACTCCAAGTGTATTTAGTAAAAACTGAATTAATTAGAATTACATCTTAATTTAAATATGGTAAGAATTCATTACAGTAACAATATGTTACTTACTTTAGATTTACCGCTGGTGTGAATGTCAATTTTGCATGTATATCTGTTTTTATTTTTAAGCAACAGAGAAACTACTGTTTATTTCTGAATGTGTAGTCTTTGTGGAATTATTACCTCAGATAACAGTGACACTGGGGAGGGCATGATGGAAGATGTCTCAGAATCTGAGATCCCATTATAAACCACACGCATCCCCCTGCCAATCAGGGTTTACAATGAGATATGTCCTGGCTGGGAAGTGTTGCCCTCGGTTGAGAACTGCTCTTTCTATCAGTGAGTTTCAAGCTGCAGGTTTGCTCCAGCAGTGGGTTGTGAAATCAGTGTATTTGAGCAAGGCAGCATTTTTCATTTTTACTAGGAAAGGATAGAAATTAGAGTGTGGGTAAGTTGGTTTCTGAATTATGTATATACATAATTTAGATACACATGTGTAATTGGTTGGAATGTAAAACTATCTTACTCTGGGTCATAGTGAAAAAATGATAAACGTTGCTTTTAAATACTAGTAAATTGCCTTGTCTGAACCAATTAAGAGCATCTAATAAACGAGTACTTTCTCTGTAGTTTTGGAGAGCGTCTTTAAAACATCATATTTTACCAGGAGAATTATAAAACATAGGTTAACTATAAACAGGACTTTTTCTAAAAATTGAGGCAAAATCTTATAATGGCTATTATAAGCTCTCTCATTGAAGATTGTATTTACCTATTGAACTGGAGCTCCAGGTAAAGGCATTTAAGTAGATACCTATACCTAACACACTAGATATCCTAAATCTACTGATTTATACACAAATGTAAATTGAGGTCATTTTTGCAAGAATTTGTTATGTTAAAGTACAAATAGAAGGTGGCCAAACCTCAATATACTAAATAGAAGCTATTCTTTAAATACATGTCAAGTCATGAGTTTTTGCTGCCTTGAGCCCCAGTGGGTTCTATTAATAAAAAGTTGTTTTATTGTATAATGCCAAATTATGTGTGCATAAACTCTTAAACACAGTCATTACTACTATGAATATATATAATATATATGTATATATTATTTATGGTTCTCAAGTTTGGACAAACTGCTGGCATAGAAATAATAGTGCTTTTCATTTTTATGTTTCTCAAAGACTATATTTAATATTTATTTACATTTTGAATGTCTCCAGTGTACTTAGTACATTTTATTTTTTGAAAAAGTGGGCCTTGTCTTTTTGTTACTTGTATTAATACAGATTTCATCCATACATTTGGAATTCTCCTTTTGAAGTAAAAGTACTGCTAAGTGCAGGATCTACTTTCTGCATTTAATAAGGGTTTTTTTTTCAGTACTGTTTTCCAATTTCACTCATCATTTCATGAGAAATAACTAAAGTTTGTAAATGAGAAAATATTGTATTATTTCCAAAGATTGTCTCTTCTCCCCTCAGATCTTATCCTGGATCTGGTAATTAGCAGGAAGCAAGTAGGACATTGCTGTGGGGAGTGCATTTGTCAGGGTGAAGATTTAGTTATGATTAACCATTGCTTGTTTCCTTTAATCTGATGCTCCCCCTCCCCCTTGATATGGCAGCCTGGATGGCTCAATATGCAGTTGAAAGAAGTATGATCAGTAAATCGAAGGTTCTGTGGATTTCTGGCTTTTCTGGAAAGGCTGATGGGGAAAAGGCAGATAGAACCAGAGCTGGAAGGGCATATGGTGGGATCTATTTAGTTGGGGAAGGATGCCATTTTGGAGGCTGCATCTTCCATGGCCAGTGGAGGGCATTTTGGGAGCTGCTGGTGGATGCTGGGAGGCATGAATGGCTGACATACCGAAAGCATTTAAACTGTACGCCAAGGGACTGTCTAAAGTGTTGCATAATTATGGTTACTGTATTCATTTCAGTACAAAATAGTACCCTAGGAATTTTGTTACTTTTACCATTATAATTAGCACTTAGACCACTGTATTAAATTTGGAATTGGTTGCTGTCATGATCATCAAATATGTATATCCTTATAAAATTTAAATTAATTGTTACCAAAGTAGAACGTGTGCTTATTTACAACATCTAATTGTGCTCAAAGCTCACATGGGAGACCTACAGGCTCTGGGCCCACGTGCCTGCCTCTCCCATCCACTCCTGAGGCAGCCATCCCAGCTCTTTGTTAGTTATTGCTTCTTTCAAAACTGCGTGCATATATAGCACTTCTGTAGTCATTAGTTTTATCTGGTATCTCTTTAATGCAGTATTCTACCCTCACACTTCATGGATAACTATTCTGTAATCAAGGGTTGGCAGAAGTGACGGGTATTGTGTTGCTGCTCTTCAGCCCATCATTTCCTTTATTTTTTCCATCCTTTCTTTTATTTCTTCCATGTTTGGCTTAGGTCTGAGGCTATCTATGAACTTTGCTTAGACTTGTTTCTAAGCCAGTAGGCATTTGCTGTATCTCTCTAATAAAATCTGTGTGTCTTCATAAAGAAAGTATTATGTTTACATACTTTTATTAATCAGCTAAACATTTTTAAACTATGGTTCAGTATTTAAAATGCACTAATTACTTGCATTGTGGAAACAGTTGGAAGTAGTCCTTGTGACTAAGACATAATTAAAATTATAAGTATTATTTTTAAAAGGACTTTATTATTACTTTAACAGTTTACACATATTTGCTTCATAAATAATTCATTCAACAAATATTTATTACTATGCGTCAGGTACTGTTTATAAGTAATATATTTGTTTTACTGTATTCTTATTTGTGTATGATGAATTGACTTACAATTTTTTGTTGCTGTTTTTCTTAGACAAAATTGAAGAAGCACAAAAAGAACTCAATGGGGCAGAAGTGTCAAAAAAAGGTAAATTAAAATCAACCCCAGTATAGGCTTTATTCTTACAGAGATTCCTGTATAAATATCTTATTATTGCAGCCTCTCTAAATGAATCAGTGTAAACACATCCCAAAGTTAAAAATCACCTTAAACTGATAGATACCTAAAAGTCTATGGACTTTGCTTTATGAAATGTTTTAACTGCATAGCATATTCTGTAACTGTTTCCCACATGTTAACTATTTTGCTGGTGGGAATATGAAAGATGGTTGCAGCGTTTCTGAAAGCCCTGTTTGGGAGACTGTCCCATAGCAATCAAGTTACCCGTATAATGGGTACTGATGGTACTGTGTTCGCATATGTGTGTGCATATGTGTGTTCACATGGTGCAGTATTCTTTGTGAAATGACAAAAACCTAAGACAACTAAAATAACCCAAACGTTAGTCATTGCCGGGAATAATTGTATCAATTGTCGTACCTTCATATTTTGGGATGTGATGCAGCTTTAAAAAAATGTTAATTATTTCAGTTGACTGTGGTGATTTGTTGCAATGGTGAGAGAAGGAGCAGGGGAAGGTGATTAACTTTTATTTATCTGGATTTTGTTCTTTCACTAGGTACAATGGGTAAATTTTGTGTAAAGAATAAAAAGCTTAAAAGCAAAAATCAGTTTTCATCACAAAAAGCATACTGATTATTTTCCCAGGTAATATGAAAAAATGCTTTCGATGTACAACAGCCTGTGGGAGGGGAGGAAGAAAGGAAGGTGGGTAGAGTTCCAACACTCTCTGTTCATGTGTAGAATTGAATAGAAGGATCTACGGTTCTCCTTATGGCGTTTAGATTTCATGATTTTTTATTGCTTTATCCTTGTTGTATCTTCTAATTACAGTGGGATATTTTGGCAGAGTAATTTAGCTACGTAGGATTCCAATGGAAAGTCTTTTTTTTAAATCTAGTTAGCTTCCTAACTAGGTATCATTAGTGGAAATAATTTCCGGTTGTCCAGCTTCTCTATCCCTTGGACCAGCCTGTGAAGTCTCCAGGGTTGTTTGGGGTTTGTCTGAGTAGTGACGCTGTGATGCGCGGACACCTTAAAGTGTCTTCCTTCTTTTTTCTCTCCCCTCACCCACCGTGGGATCTCTGGGAGGCCCATAGCAAATATGACCCTTTAATGACCCTCTGGCAGAAACACAAGTCTAAGAAGAGCAGAGAAGTCACCACAGCCACACCGTTCCTTTGAAAGGTTGACTGAATATCCCTTCCCACATTGCTGAAATCATGAAGCATTAGAGACACTCAGGCTATAAGAACCTAACAATTTAAAGTTCTTTGTCGTGGTCAATCTTTTTCCGCATCTACTGATGGTTTAGAGCTGCTTCAGTTAGGAAAATAAATGTGTTCTTGTCTTCCTTTTCCCTCTTCCCTACCCCTGTGGCAAAGAGCTTTAAAAACCATGAACTAAATGTCTGATAGGAAGGAGGAAATGGAACAGAGGTTCTAGAAAAAGAAATTGGATAATAAGGTTGAAAATAGTCCAGTGGGCTGCATTTGGCAGGCTACACTTATTTAAGACCTAGGATGAATACCAAGTGAGCATTGTTCTGTGCAATTCACTGCCTAGAATTTCTACTCAGCTTTCATTTTTACATACGCATTCTGGGCAAATTAAAAATAAAATAGTTTTCCTCAAATATAATTGAGGAGTAACATCAGTTTGTCTTTAACAACATGAGATAAAATTTTTGAGTAATAAACGTCTTGAGATTTCTCAGGTCTTTGCTTGCTAAGCTGTCTGTTTGATGAAAGGAAATTCATTTCTTCTTTTGAAGAATATACTTTAAAAATTTAGAGTTATTTATTGTTTTTATTGAATAAGATAAGTCATCTAGAATAGACCACTTTTTCACTATTTTTTCCAACATGCTTTTGGTCATTTCCCCTGAAATTTTAACTTTTTCTACATATGCCTTTTTTTCTACATTGCTCATGTTTCTAAGGCTTCATCTCTATTGAAGATGCTGTCGTCCTTAACCTGTTCAAGGTTCTTTCCCCCCCTCTTCTTTTTTTAACCATTAGGACAAATAACTAATTTATCTTCAGAAGCATTTAGAATACCGGTAGGCTCTTAAGGAAAACAAACCTTGCTTATTGGTAGACTAAAAAAGATATCTTTCCTGTTTTCTAACATTTTAAGGAAGGATTCATCTGTTTATTATAATAAGGTGGCAAAGAAACTGACTTGGCTCATTATACACCAATAGAATAAAGAAATGCACTAAATTATGGTAATACATATTTTTTATTCTTTCTCTCCATTTATGAATGAAAGTCAGATGACTAGAATGTGATTTATTTTGATTTTAACCAATTTGGAGATAAATATAGCATGCAACATACATACAATTCTCTATAATGTCCTTATTTTCTTCCTTACAGCACTATTGGTCTTAACATCCACTGTGCTTGACACTATTTCTAAAATTATTGCACGAGATTTAAATAAAATAAATAGTGAATTTCACAGATGTAGTGATGAATATGTATGAAATAAACTGGGAAGAAATAAATAGATCAGTTAGGAAAGCTTTTATATGCTGTCTCATGAATAAACTTTAATTTTAATACTTTGTTTTAAATTTTTATCACACAATATTTGATACATAAAATAATATATAAGTATATGTAATATATATTATTACATATGTAATATGTAATATATATTATCACATATGTCATATATTATTACATATATAATGTGTAATATATATTATCACATACATTTAATACATAATACTTAGTGTATGTAACATGCATTATTATAAATCATAAGAATAACATGGTAATCTTTGATTCCAATACCCAACTTAAGGACTGGCACATTGCTAATATGTACTGTTGTATCAACCTACATGCTAATCTCCATTTCATCCCACTATCTGCTTGGTAGAGATATTTAACTGTTTTTAAGTTTGCATCATCATTTTAGTGCTTCTTAAAAATAGTTGTGTATTCTCAAACAATATCCTTTTTAGTTTTGTCTGAGTTTGAGCTTTAAAAATAAAATTATATTATTTGCCGTTGGAAAATTTTCATTCTTTTTTATGGCTTAGTGGTATTCCATTCTGTGTATATGTATTCCACATCTTCTTTATCCATTCATCTGTTCATGGACACTTAGGTTGCTTCCATACCTTGGTAATTGTAAATAATGATGCTATGAACATTGGGGTACGTGTATCTTTTCAAATTAGTGTTTTTGGTTTTTTGGATATATACCCAGGAGTGGAATTGCTGGGTCATATGGTAGTTCTATTTTCAGCTTTTTGAGAAACCTCTGTATTGTTTTCCACAGTGGCTGCACCAATTTACATTCCCACAACAGTGTACAAGGGTTCCCTTTTTTCCACATCTTCACCAATATTTGTTATTTGTGTTCTTTTTGATGATAGCCATTCTGATGGGTATGAAGTGATACCTCATTGTGGTTTTGATTTGCATTTCCCTGATGATTAGTCATGTTGACCATCTTTTCATGTGCCTGTTGGCCATCTGCATTTCCTCTTTGGGAAAATGTCTATTCACTTCTTCTGCCCCATTTTTTAATCAGGTTTTTTTTTTTGATGTTGAGTTGTATGAGCTGTTGATGTATGCTGGATATTAATCCCTTATAGGTCACATCATTTGCAAATATTTTCTCCCATTCAGTTGGTTGGCTTTTCATTTTGTTGATGATTTCCTTTGCTGTGCAAAGGCTGTTAAGTCAAATTAGGTCCCATTTGCTTATTTTTACTTTTATTTCCTTTACTTCAGGAGATGGATCCAAAAAAAGTACCGCTGTGATTTATGAAAAAAAGTGTTTTGCCTGTGTTTTCCTCTAGGAGTTTTGTAGTATCCAGTCTTATATTTAAAGGTCTTCAATCCATTCCGAGTTTATTTTTGTATATGGTATTAGAGAATGTTCTAATTTCACTCTTTTACATGTAGCTGTCCAGTTTTCTCAGCACTACTTATTGAAGAGACTGTCTTTTCTCCAGTGTATATTCTTGACTCCTTTGTCATAGATTAATTGACCAAGTCAATGTATTTAATAATATGAGATTATTCGAGTTTTCTTTTTTCTCTTCAATTAGATATTTTTCTTATAATTTATCCATTTTATTAACTATTCACACTTATTGGCAAAAAGTCATTCATGGTATTCTCTTTCTCTCATTGCTGCTGGATCTGTAGTTGTGTCTCCATTTTCTCACTGTTAATATTGTTCATTTGTGCCTTTTCTCTCTGTCTTGGTTAGTCTTGCCAGAGGTTTGTCTGTTTCACTCCCCTTTTATTGTACCAACTTCTGAGTTTCTTGATATTCTCTTGTATCATACTTTTCCGTTTCATTACATTTTTCTCTTTATTATCTTTTCCTCTTTTTTGAGCTTATTCTGTTATGAAATTTCTTAAGTTGGAAACTGGGCTTATTTATTTTTAAGTCTATTCTTTCCTGTTAGAATCATTTAAAGCTATTGATTTCCTTGTAGACCTTGCTTTAGCTATATTAAATATGACTTCATGTTTGCTACTTTCATTAATTTCTGTGCTGGTTTCTTCTTTCACTCTCTTGATAGAATTTTTTTCCCTTGGGGATGGTTGGGGATTTTATTTATTTTTTTGTTAGTGATTTCTGATTTAATTGCATTGTTATGTTAATTGATTTTTAAAACCAGTTTGTATTTCTAATACATATAAAATACAATATTTCTAAAATTTCTAAAATAATTTGCTCTCTGTTTCTGAATACAGTATAGTCAAAAGTTTCAGGGAATGTTCTATAAAAATGCTCCTAGAATTTATGTTAGAAATTTAGAATTCAGCATTTTACAGATAAATTCACCATTTTACAAAGATGGAAGAGCTGAAGTTGAAAACTGTTAAATAACCTTATCCCAGGGACTGCAACCAGAAAGTGGCATGAGGACTTTTCAAGTCTGTGTTATTCTAATATTATTCTGCATCATAACTGGATGAGAGCTGTATTCTAGTGATAGTTGAATCTGTAGTACAGCTAGTCCTGTTCTAAGTTAAGCCTTTGAGTAAAGAGATCACCTTTTAAAAGAATATTGTAATGATTCCGGAAGAAACAGGAGTCAAACAATGGGTATAGAAAAAGGTGGAGATTTTAGGTCAGCTTGCATTGGGATTTTTCATATTATTCTGTCTCAAACAGCAAAATCCTGAAATCACCACCATAATACCTATAGTTTCCTTTTAGCAGCCATCACTCTGAAATCATATACTCTAGCCACCAGAAAATTTTTATTTAAAAAATAATTTCAGTTAATCATCTATTTTACCATGTATATGAGAGTAATGGGTCCTAAGGATATAAGCAATTTATGGCTTAAGAAATACATTAAGGAATCTGTCCTGCTGAAATAACTCTGTGATATTCAGACTTGCTCCAAGGAGTCACTTGACAAGTAGGATTTTTGTTAACATAGGCATAATGAATGGCCTGGAATTACCCTCTTGTTATCTGGGGAAGCCTGAGGGAAGTTAGGTTCCTATGTAAAACTAGATTGAGTAATTCAGAAGTGAGCGTGACTAATGAGCAAAAAACTAGATTGTGAACTCTAATTAGTGGGTAAATATGAAAGCCAGAGTTTGCTCACCTACTTTCCTAAATTTTTTTAAGCTCCTTATAATATGAATAAGTTTGCAAGGAGTGAAAAATACTCCCTTTTTTTTCTTTTTTAAATAGCACATGTGATATTAAAAAAAAAGAAATGAAGGTTCATTTGGAATAGTATTTTATGTTAATAAGGTTATGCTTTAATGCCAGTGACATTCTTTTCCTTAAGAATTCTGCTAAGAATACTTAAGAAAATACAAGAGCATATTCCTATAATTAGGGATGATGAAGTCCTTCCTAAGTGAGACTAAACTTTAAGTGGCATACTGGAAAAGTTGGACTGATTTTTATTAAATTAAAATGAATAATGTTAAGATAAGATTAAATATAAGATAAGATTAAAATGTTTTAAAACAGCCTGGGAGAAAGTATGTGCAATAAAACAAAACTTGGTTGGGTTACTTAAAATGTTATAAACTTGGAAAGGCATTAGCAATTTATAAAATGAAAGCTCACACGGATACAGCCAATGGAAGGCCTAGTGTAATATATTAGTGAGATGTCTGAACTATTGAATTTTTTAAAGGAATGCAGTTTAATTATTTCAGTATTATAATAATGCTAGTAGTTTATAAATTAATTACCAGGAAATAGTGTAATTAAATGAGCATTAATGGCTGTTTATTTTTTATTTTATTTTTATAACCTAACCAAAAGTATGGTTAATCCCCAATATTTCTTATCTTCAATTGTGAGATGAATTCTGGTTAGTGGGAAAGACAGAAAGAGAGAGAGAGAAAGGCAGAGAGGGAGTAAGGGAGACAGAGAGAGAAAGTGTGTGTGTGTGTGTGTGGTTGTTTCCTTTCGGGTTTGTGTCCTCTTACCCATTCTTTTTTTTTTTAAATACAGCAGGTTCTTATTATCTATTTTATACATATTAGTGTATACATGTCAGTCCCAATCTCCCAATTCAACCCACCGCTCCCACCACCACCACTTTCACCCATTGGCATCTATATGTTTGTTCTCTACATCTGTGTCTCTATTTCTGCCTTGCAAACCAGTTCATCTGTACCATTTTTCTAGATTCCACATATATGCGTTAATATACAATATTTGTTTTTCTCTTTCTGACTTACTTCTCTCTGTATGACAGTCTGTAGGTTCATCCATGTCTCTACAAATGACCCAATTTTGTTCCTTTTTATGGCTGACTAATATTCCATTGTATATATGTACCACATCTTCTTTATCCATTTGTCTGTCGATGGGCATTTAGGTTGCTTCCATGACCTGGCTATTGTAAATAGTGCTGCAATGAACATTGGGGATGCAGGTGTCTTTTTGAATTATGGTTTTCTCTGGTATATGCCCAGTAGTGGGGTTGCTGGGTCATATGGTAATTCTATTTTAAGTTTTTTAAGGAACCTCCATACAGTTCTCCATGGTGGCTGTATCAATTTACATTCCCACCCACAGTGCAGGAGGGTTCCCATTTCTCCACACCCTCTCTAGCATTTGTTGTTTGTAGGTTTTTTGATGATGGCCATTCTAACCCATGTAAGGTGATACCTCATTGTAGTTTTGATTGCATTTTTTTAATAATTAGTGATGTTGAGCAGCTTTTCTCATGCATCATGGACATCTGTATGTCTTCTTTGGAAAAATGTCTATTTAGGTCTTCTGCCCATTTTTGGATTGGGAGGTTTATTTTTTTAATATTGAGCTGCATGAGCTGTTTATATTGTTTGGAGATTAATCCTTTGTCCATTGATTCGTTTGCAAATATTTTTTCCCATTCTGAGGGTTGTCTTTTTGTCTTGTTTGTACTTTCCTTTGCTGTGCAAAAGATTTTAAGTTTCACTAGGTCCCATTTGTTTATTTCCATTACTCTAGGAGGTGGGTCAAAAAAGATCTTGCTGTGATTTATGTCAAAGAGTGTTCTTTCAATGTTTTCCTCTAAGAGTTTTATAGTGTCTGGTCATACATTTAAGTTTTTAATCCATTTTGAGTTTATTTTTGTGCATGGTGTTAGGGAGTGTTCTAATTTCATTCTTTCACATGCATCTGTCCAGTTTTCCCAGCACCACTTATTGAAGAGACTGTCTTTCATCCATTGTATATCCTTGCCTCCTTTGTTATAGATTAGTTGACCATAGGTGCATGGGTTTATCTCTGGGCTTTCTATCCTGTTCCATTGATCTATATTTCTGTTTTTGTGCCAGGACCATACTGTCTTGCTTATTGTAGATTTGTAGTATAGTCTGAAGTTAAGGAATCAGATTCCTCCACCTCTGTTTTTTTCCCTCAAGACTGCTTTAGCTATTTGGGGTCTTTTGTGTCTCCATACAAATTTTAAGACTTTTTGTTCTAGTTCTGTAAAAAATGCCATTGGTAATTTGATAGGGATTGCATTGAATCTGTAGATTGCTTTTGGTAGTACAGTCATTTTCACAATATTGATTCTTCCAATCCAAGAACTTGGTATATCTCTCCATCTGTTTGTGTCATCTCTGATTTCTTTCATCAGTGTCTTATAGTTCTCTGAGTACAGGTCTTTTACCTCCTTAGGTAGGTTTATTACTAGGTATTTTATTCTTTTTGTTGCAATGGTGAATGGGATTGTTTCCTTAATTTCTCTTTCATTGTCAGTGTATAGGAATGCAAGAGATTTCTGTGTATTAATTTTGTATCCTGCTACTTTACCAAATTCATTGATTAGCTCTAGTAGTTTTCTGGTGTCATCTTTAGGATTATCTATGTATAGTATCATGTCATCTGCAAACAGTGACAGTTTTACTTCTTCTTTCCCAATTTGTATTCCTTTTATTTCTTTTTCTTCTCTGATTGCCATGGCCAAAACTTCCAAAACTATGTTGAATAATAGTGGCGAGAGTGGACATCCTTGTCTTGTTCCTGATCTTAGAGGAAATGCTTTCAGTTTTTCACCATTGAGAATGATATTTCCTGTGGGTTTGTTGTATATGGCCTTTATTATGTTGAGGCAGGTTCCCTCTGTGCTCACTTTCTGGAGAGCTTTTATCATAAATGGGTGTTGAATTTTGTCAAAAGCTTTTTCTGCATCTATTGAGATGATCATATGGTTTTTTTTCTTCAATTTGTTAATATGGCATATCACATTGATTGATTTGCATATATTGAAGAATCCTTGCATCCCTGAGATAAATCCCACTTGATCATTGTGTATGATCCTTTTAATGTGTTGCTGGATTCTGTTTCCTAGTATTTTGTTGAGGATTTTTGCATCTATATTCATCAGTTATATTGGTGTGTTATTTTCTTTTTTTGTAGTATCTTTGTGTGGTTTTGGTATCAGGGTGATGGTGACCTCGTAGAATGAGTTTGGGAGTGTTGTTTCCTCTGCAGTTTTTGGCAGAGTTTGGGAAGGATGGGTGTTAGCTCTTTCCTAAATGTTTGGTAGAATTCACCTGTGAAGCCCTCTGGTCCTGGGCTTTTTTTTTGTTGGGAGATTTTTAATCACAGTTTCAATTTCATTACTTGTGATTGGCCCATTCATATTTTCTATTTCTTCCTGGTTCAGTCTTGGAAGAGTATACCTTTCTAAGAATGTGTCCATTTCTTCCAGGTTGTCCATTTTATTGGCATAGAGTTGCTTGTAGTAGTCTCTTATGATGCTTTGTATTTCTGTGGTGTCCATTGTCACTTCTTTTTCATTTCTCATTTTATTGATTTGGGTCCTCTCCCTTTCTTCTTGATGAGTCTGGCAAAAAGTTTATCAATTTTGTTTTTCTTCTCAAAGAACCAGTTTTTAGTTTTATTGATCTTTCCTATTGTTTTCTTTGTTTCTATTTCATTTATTTCTGCTCTGATCTTTATGATTTCTTTCCTTCTACTAACTTTGGGCTTTCTTTGTTCTTCTTCCTCTAGTTCCTTTAAGTGTAAGATTAGATTGTTTATTTGAGATTTTTCTTGTTTCTTGAGGTAGGATTGTATTGCTAAAAACTTCCCTCTTAGAACTGCTTTTGCTGCATCCCATAGGTTTTGGATTGTCATATTTTCATTGTCATTTTTCTCTAGGTATTTTTTGATATCCTCTTTGGTTTCTTCAGTGATCTCTTGGTTACTTAGTAACGTATTGTTTAGCCTCCATGTGTTTGTGTTTTTTACGTTTTTTTCCCTGCAATTTATTTCTAATCTCATAGCATTGTGGTCGGAAAAGATGCTTGATATGATTTCAATTTTCTTAACTTTACTGAGGCTTGATTTGTGACCCAAGATGTAATTTATCCTGGAGAATGTTCCGTGTACACTTGAGAAGAAAGTGTAATCTGCCATTTTCGGATGGAATGTCCTAAAAATATCAATTAAATCTATCTGATCTATTGTGTCATTTAAAGCTTGTGCTTCCTTATTAATTTTCTGTCTGGATGATTGGTGTAAGTGAGGTATTAAAGTCCCCACCCTTACTGTGTTACTGTTGATTTCCTCTTTTATAGCTGTTAGCAGTTGCCTTATGTATTTTTTTTCTTCTGATAAAACTTTTTATTTTTTTATCATTTTTTTTATTAGTTTCTGCTTTATAACAAAGTGAATCAGTTATACATATACATCTGTTCCCATATCCCTTCCCTCTTGCGTCTCCCTCCCTCCCACTGCCTTATGTATTGAGGTGCTCCTATGTTGGATACAGTCTATGCATATAGATTTATAATTGTTATATCTTCTTCTTGGATTGATACCTTGATCATTATGTAGTGTCCTTCCTTGTCTCTTATAACATTCTTTATTTTAAAGTCTATTTTATCTGATATGAGTGTTGCTACTCCAGCTTTCTTTTTTTTTTTTTTTTTTTTTTAATTATTTTTGCGGTACTTGGGCCTCTCACTGTTGTGGCCTCTCCCGTTGTGGAGCACGGGCTCCGGACGCGCAGGCTCAGCGGCCATGGCTCATGGACCCAGCCGCTCCGCGGCATGTGGGATCTTCCCGGACTGGGGCACGAACCCGTGTCCCCTGCATCGGCAGGCGGACTCTCAACCACTGCGCCACCAGGGAAGCCCTTCAGCTTTCTTCTGATTTCCATTTTCATGGAATATCTTTTTCCATCCCCTCACTTTCAGTTTGTATGTGTCCCTAAGTCTGAAGTGGGTCTCTTGTAGACAGCATATATATGGGTCTTGTTTTTGTATCCATTCAGCGAGCCTGTGTCTTTTGGTTGGAGCAATTAATCCGTTCACATTTAAGGTAATTATCGATATATATATTCCTGTTACCATTTTCTTAATTGTTTTGGGTTCTTTTTTTTTTGTAGGTCCCTTTGTTCTCTTGTGTTTCCCACTTAGAGAAGTTCCTTTAGCATTTGTTGTAGAGCTGGTTTGGTGGTGCTGAATTCTCTTAGCTTTTGCTTGTCTGTAAAGCTTTTGATTTCTCCATCGAATCTGAATGAGATCCTTTGCAGGTAGAATAATCTTGGTTGTAGGTTCTTCCGTTTCATCACTCTAAATATATAGTGCCACTCCCTTCTGGCTTGTAGAGTTTCTGCTGAGAAATCAGCTGTTAACCTTATCAGAGTTCCTTTGTATGTTATTTGTCATTTTTTTCCCTTGTTGCTTTTAATATTTTTTTCTTTGTCATTAATTTTTGTCAGTTTGATTACTCTGTGTCTCGGAGTGTTTCTCCTTGGGTGTATCCTGCCTGGGACTCTGCGCTTCCTGGACTTGGGTGGCTATTTCCTTTCCCATGTTAGGGAAGTTTTTGACTATAATCTCTTCAAATATTTTCTCAGGTCCTTTCTCTCTGTCTTCTCCTTCTGGGACTCCTATAATGCAAATGTTGTTGCATTTAATGTTGTCTCATAGGTCTCTTAAGCTGTCTTCAATTCTTTTCATTCTTTTTTCTTTATTCTGTTTTGCCACAGTGAATTTCATCATTCTGTCTTCCAGGTCACTTATCTGTTCTTCTGTGTCAGTTACTCTGCTATTGATTCCTTCTAGTGTATTTTTCATTTCAGTTATTGTATTGTTCATCTCTGTTTGTTTGTTCTTTAATTCTTCTAGGTCTTTGTTCTTTAATTCTTCCAGGTCTTTGTTAAACATTTCTTGCATCTTCTTGATCTTTGCCTCCATTCCTTTTCCGAGGTCCTGGATCATCTTCACTAGCGTTATTCTGAATTCTTTTTCTGGAAGGTTGCCTATCTCCACTATATTTAGTTGTTTTTCTGGGTTTTTATCTTGTTCCTTCATCTGGTACATAGTCCTCTGCCTTTTCATTTTGTCTTTCTGTGAATGTGGTTTTCGTCCACAGTCTACAGAATTCTAGTCCTTCTTGCTTCTGCTGGCTGCTCTCATCTGGATGAGGCTATCTAAGAGGCTTGTGCAACCTTCCTGATGGGAGGGACTGGTGGTTGGTAGAGCTCAATGGCTATTTATTTTAAATAAATATATTTATAAATTCTACTTTTTAATATTAAAGCTCAAAAAAAATTCATCATGTTTTCCTTGTAAAGTTGTTATTAGTTCATTCTTTTATTCAGTAATTTTTTATTATGCATCATCCATTCTTTTTAGCCCTAGGAAATAGATAGGAAAGAAAAAATCTGTACCTTAACGGAACCTGTTTAACTCAGCTCTTGCCCAAATTATCATAAAATCTGAATTGGTAGAATCAAAATTCATGAGGTTTTCTGTAGTCTGGCAGCAGTGCCTAACTAATTTCCCTTGGGAAAACAGGAACTGATTTTCTGTTTTTTAGAAAAGAAAGTCATCTCTTTTTTCTTTTCATACTATATTACTTTTAATTTCAAATTTAAATATTCAGCTCTCCTGAAGTGTTCTTTTTTAGTGTAATAGACAATGCTAATGGCTTATGTAACAGGAAAATTAGTATTATTTTAATTATTTGTGCCATGTATATGAGTTAAAGTTATCATATGTCAATTCAGTCAATATTTTGAGATTTAAAAATACTAAATCCCAAGAGATCATTGCTTTGCAACTAGACTGGTGCCAGCTTTATAGAAGATGATTTGCATAATGATAAACAAAGCACCTTTTAGTACATTTATGAAAAATAAATGTCTTTAAGTATTCTGTTCATGGTTTTTAAATGCAAAAAGTAAAACTTTGCTTCCTACAAATTATGAGAGGCAAAAACCCTCAGTGTATTTCCTAAGAATGTTACTGATTACACTCTATGGTGTAATCAATCATTTATTAAATTAGAGGCTAAAATAGTTAGCGAGATTTAACTTTTATAGAATTCATTGAAAGGCTTGCATTCTTTTACAGTTTTATAGCCTATTCTGTTGACTTCAAAATGCTATTGATTATAAGATGCAAAGTGATTTCATGCACTATTTAGGAATGGAAAAAGTCACTGCCATTTAAGTCAGGACACAGTGCCTTTATAATTGATTGGAAGGTGCCTCAGGTTTTCAGGGAGATTAAAATGTTCAAAACACATTTGTTTAAGATTCTATAAAGTGTGTGTTTATGTCCACTGCTTCATTTTTTCACAGGAGAGATATGAAATAGTTCAGATTATGATGTATGAATTTGAGCTGCTTTGAGGACAGCATCTCTCAGGACTGTGGAAAACAAAGAAATGGGTCTCATTCTGTTGGTTCACTTGGGGATTCATGGAAGAATGATAAGGAAAAAAGCCCAGATTGTGTTTAATTTACCATCTTCACTTTCTTAGATAATTGACCTCATGCATATGCCTCTATTATTTTTTATATGAATCGTGTTGCAGGGTGACTTAAAAGGATAATGTGTACTGCTGTTGATTTATTTAAGCTTTTCTCCAGCTTTGCTTCTGTAACCTATGTATGGGGCAAAAGAAAGAAAAAAAAGAGAGGCGGGCTCAGATGTTTGTTGCCTACATGGAGACTTGTTCTTTTTTCTCATGTTTACTCAGATCAGAGAAGGCAGTACACATGTTGCATGGAAGTCAGGGATATAATTCTGGGGAAGAAACAATAGAAAATAAAAGCAATGGGGAGGCAGAATCAGTTGAAGATAGGTAAACGATTGTGTGAAATTCTAGAAAATAAATCTTAAAAAAAATGAAAGCAAACAGCTATGGAAACAACAAAGTATCATTTCACCCAAATAGGGCATTCTTTTGCTACTGTTTCAGGATTTGGAGTGTGTTTTGTTGGGCTATGCTATATATAAGAAGAATATCAAATTTTAAGGATGATAATTTAGAATTTTGCACTAACCACCAAGCATGGGATACAATAGTAGCTATTTCATTCAAGAAAAGATTTGGAAGAAGAAAATGAGACTCTCTTGATGAGTGAGAAAAGGCAGGAAGAGGACTGAAGAAAATTTAAATGAGAGCAAATGTATATAGTAACATGTGTGCGTAGTTGGATGTTTAGCTAATGAGGAAAGGATTTGACAGATTGTATTGGAAGTACAGCTCTGCAAGGGAACCAAGAATGGGGATGTTGCTATGGGTGTTTATTTCTTGAAGCCCACCACCTAGCATGAAGTTAGCCACTTAGTAACTGTTAACAAACCTCTTTAATGGCTTCCTGTGTCTCTTCAGTGTGAAGACAAATCTCCCTAACACAGCCCATGAGATCTCATCCCTTAAGCTCTTCCCCTCACTGCTGCTACACAAGTGTCCTCATGAATGCTCTAGTTCAGTTTGCCCAACATCATATACTGGCACCTCCTATGGTTTCTAGTGCATACAGTAGGCATTTGGCAAATATTTATTAATAAATGAAGATGGATGGCTGGGTGGGTGGACGGGGGTGTGGTAAGGATGGATTCCTTTACACAGCAGGCATGGCTTCTAAACAATATATACTCTTCTGTCTTTGAAGTGTGTTTAAATCGATATATTTTATTTCTCCTGCTGTAATCTAGACTGCATATCTGAAGTAAATTGTTTGATTATATCAAATTATCTCCATAATTTAATCTATATAATTTAATTGTATATATCTGCAGTGATATATAAAATCATTTCTGTATGTCTCTAACAAAAAATAAAAGCTTCATTCTTTAGTAGAGACTGTGGACATCTAGTACAAATGAATCCTTTCTTTTGATTTTTCTGAACACTAAGATTAAAACTACTCCTGGTGTAGTTTATAATGTTGATATAACATTTTAGTTAACCTGGTGGGAAGTTGTGATGTTCTGAAGAATTGAGGAACTTTCTTAGAAAAATCACCAAGGTTTTTGGAATCTTTCTCAATGAAAACGAAGCAAAAGGATATGAATTCGTATTACTCTTTGGTCAGGGAAGTATGATTGTTATTTTGTAAACTTATTGTTTGAATCAAAGTCTGAATCAGCTTTCTACCAGGTAATCTTGTTAAACCTGCAGAAATATATCAGAATATTTGGTTTTTATTAGTGTCAGCTATCTTGTTGGCAACATTCACATTTTTATCTTTTGTTTCTTCAACTCACTATTTTCATACAAACCATATTATAAGACATTAGAACAAGCTATAAAAATAGAAAATATACTTATTTTGTAACACCTCATCTCGATTGTTGTCAATTTTCTATTACCTTCTTTGCTAACTTGGCTAGAACATAGCCAAAGAGGACCTGTTTTGAAGTACAAGGTTGTTCTTACCACTTTCTCTGAGGTGCTTCTTAAAAGTCAGGTTCAAAGTGCTTATCAAAATGGCAAATAAGAAGGTTTAAATAACAAATGCTATAAGTATGCACTTGCTCTCCTTCTCTTAGTGGTATCTTTAAAAGACAGAGTTATGTTAAGTAAAAATTATAGTATTGTTGGGGTGTAATGTTTATGGATATGATATGTATAACAATAATTCCACAGAAATAGGGGGAAAGAGACAGGAGCTATATAGTTGTAATGTTTCCATGTCTCACTGGAATTAAGTTAGATAAGTTAAAATGTAAGGTAAGTCCTGAAGCACTACAAAGGAAATAGCTCAAAAAAATAGTGAAAAAAATCATTGAAGAAATTAAAATGTTATGTTAGAAAATATCACCTAATGTAACATAAAGCAGTAAAGCAGAAATGTAGGAACAAAAGAGACACAACATGTATTAAAAATAAAAAGTAAAGTGGCAGAGATAAATACAGCTATATCAATAATAACATTACATGTGAATGGATTAAATAGTCCAGTCGAAAGGCAGAGATTGTCAGACTGGATAAAAAAACAAGATCCAACTATATACTGTTTATGCTGAGACAAACTTTAGATTCAAAGACACAACTATCAATAGATTGAAAAAGACCAATAGATTGAAAGTAAAAGGATGGAAAAACCAAGGGTTTTTCTGGCCTTCTTGGGTCAATTGTATTTTTTTTTTTTTAACAAGATGTTGGGGGTAGGAGTTTATTAATTAATTTCTTTATCTTTGCTGTGGTGGGTCTTCGTTTCTGTGCGAGGGCTTTCTCTAGTTGTGGCAAGCGGGGGTCACTCTTCATCGCGGTGCGCGGGCCTCTCACTATCACGGCCTCTCTTGTTGCAGAGCACAAGCTCCAGACGCGCAGGCTCAGTAGTTGTGGCTCACGGGCCTAGTTGCTCCGCGGCATGTGGGAATCTCCCAGACCAGGGCTCGAACCCGTGTCCCCTGCCTTAGCAGGCAGATTCTCAACCACTGCGCCACCAGGGAAGCCCCGGTCAATTGTATTTATAACTTCTTATATTCTATATGTTATACAAGTATCCAAATATTTTAAGATGGAGTATAACCTTCTCTTATAATTTTAAATAGTTTTTTCTGTTGTTATGTCCTACCCTTTTTCATTTCTTTTTTTAAAAGTGTATTTTATTTATTTTATTATTTTTTTTTTTTATGGCCGCACTGAGCAGCATACAGGATCTTAGTTCCCCGACCAGGGATCAAACCCACACCCCCTGCAGTGGAAGCACAGAGTCTTAACCACTGGACCACCAGGGAAGTCCCCCTTTTTCCTTTCTGAGAACATTTATTACTGATTAGATTGATTTTTAAAATAAATATATTTATTTTATTTTATTTATTTTTGGCCACGTTGCATCTTCATTTCTGCGCACGGGCTTTCTCTAGTTGTGGTGAGCGGGGGCTACTCTTCATTGCGGTGCACAGGCTTCTCATTGTGGTGGCTTCTCTTGTTGCGGAGCACGGGCTCTAGGCGTGCAGGCTTCAGTAGTTGTGGCATGTGGGCTCAGTAGTTGTGGCTCATGGGCTCTAGAGTGTAGGCTCAGTAGTTGTGGCGCACAGGCTTAGTTGCTCCGCGGCATGTGGGATCTTCCCGGACCAGGGCTCCAACCCACATCCCCCTACATTGGCAGGGGATTCTTAACCACTGCACCACCAGGGAAGCCCTGATTTTTTATTTAATTAAAATTTTCAAACATAGTTGTTACTTATTCTATTTAAAACTTTTTCAATTTGATTTATCTCTGATTTTATTTTTGTTTTTATTTTTTATTCCTACAGTCAAAATTATTTCTCTTAAATTATATTGACTGCTTAAGAAATTTTCTTTTATATATAAAATAGTTCTACAGATTTATTTGCCTTTGAATGATTAATAACACAAATATTTGAGTACCTATTTTGTCTCTATCTGCTAGGTTTTGGTCTATATTTTAAATTATTGTTAAATAAGCAGTTATTTGTTGGGTTCTTAATTTGCTAACTACCTGTTTTGGGGTTGAGTATTTCACTACACATTTATTTGTATGTGAATAATACCTGTGCATGATGAATTTAAAAATACGGAACTCCAGGTGACAGAGATGTGCCATCTCTATACTCCAATCCCATAGTGTTTTAATTTTTTTGAAACTTAACGAAATTTTTATTTTAACAAAGATTTTGTAATGTATAAAATTTAGTATGTCTTTATTCTACTACATTTTCCTTTTCTGTTAAAACCTATATTCTTTTTCTGTTTCCTGTTTCCTGATTTTTTTTTTGCTACATCATAGCCTGTTAATGGTGAATTCAGATTCCCTCCCTCACCCCATAATTATTTTTCTATTTCTTATGAACAGTTCTTTAAAATGTATTCTGTTGCCTATTTATTATGCTATAAAAGTTTAATGTTGTATCTTGCATTGTTTAAACCCTTGACTAAATGATTCTTGTTGTTACTTTGGAGGAGTTGGTCTCAAATTCCACTTATATCCCATTCCTGCTTTTCTTTTCAGGGCTGAGGTTCTGCTATGTTCTGATTGTTTTGCAGTGTATTTCCCCCATTAGGAATATTGTCAAAGCTTTGAATCTATTTTGGTTAGTAAAACTAAACTTATTCTTCACTAAATGCTGCAAGAACACTGACCTTCTTCTCCATGTTCCTTTAGTGAAGCATGGTGATGCTCCGAGAGGCTGCTGTTTTGTCAGATACTAGCTCCAAGCTTTTGGGGCTCTGCATCCATAGCATTTGTTCCTTCCTCTCTTATGGGTGTGTCCATTTACTCTGCTTTTGACTTACATGCTATTATTATCATGTATTTGAATTCCACATATATCTTTTATTACTTTTATGCAGTTGCTATTCATCTTCATTTTTTACACGCATTAATCACTTTGGGACTCATTTCGTCTTACATCTCTAGTTTCCCATGTGGGATAATTTTATTTTATATGAAGAATTGTCTTTAGTTTTCCATTAGTGCAGGTCTGTTGTGACATTTCAAATGACAAATTATTTCAAGTATCATTTATTAGAAAATGTCTATTTCTTTTTCATTCTTGAAAAATACTTTTTCTGAGTACAGAAGCACAGGATTCTAGCTTGGCAGTTTATTTCCTTGAGTACATTGTTGCTGTTGAGTTGTCACGTGTGTGAGCCTAATTATAGCTTGTTTGAAGGTAATCTGTCTTTATAATTAAATTTTCTGTTACTGTTAAGACTTTTGGCCTTGTCTCTGACTTCTGCAGCTTCATAGTGATGTGCTGCATAGGTATGATTTCTCTATATTTATCTTGCTTGTGGTTTATAGTACTCTCAAATCTGTAGATTCATGTGTTTCATTAGGTTTTGAAAATTTTTAGACCGTATCTCCTCAAATATTACTTCTGCCCAATTATTTATCTCCTCACCTTCTGAGATTCCATTTCCAGCCTTTGCAATTTATCCTCTTGGTTTTAGATCTAGTTCCTGAATTTTGCATTCCTTTGTCTCCTGGCATTGAGCTGGCCAAAAGGTTCGTTTGGGTTTTTCCATAATATGTTATGGAAGAACCCAAACGAACTTTTTGGCCAACCCAATACTTTATTCCATGTTGCTTCTTTTGACTTAGGTCTCAGTTTGCTATTGTTTTCAGCTGTTATGTTCTGAACTTAAATCCCTCCAGTGAGGTCTAAATTTGGTTGTATTTTTTCAGTTATTTAATTTATACTTGACTTTTCAAATATGTTGCCTCTCTTTTTATACTTCTCAGTTCTCCTCTGGAATTTTCAGTGTGCTTGTCCTTGAACAAAATAAGCACATCTATTTTTAAGGCTCTATGTTATATTAATTCCAATATATTGGACCCCTGTCAATTCGTTTGTAATGTTGGTTGTTTCATGTTGAATTCTCTTCTCAGGTGCCTGGTTATCTTTGAATATGAGTTAGACATTCTATGTGAAAAACTAATGAAATAGTTTGATGCCTAAGTTGATGATATCTTCCTCCAAAGAAGGTTTTCGTTTGCTTCTACCAGGTTCCTAGGAGGACTAGCCAATACAGTAGCAACTTAATCACGTTTGGGGTTTGTGGATTTTCTGGGTCCCTGAAAGTGAGTTACAGTTCATGCAAAGGTTGGTCTGCATCAGTTCTCTCGTTCCTAGAATGAAGCCCTTCCAGCTCTCAACTGGAAACGTAGGTTTTCATAGGGACTCCATGCATGGCCTGCCCTGGGTTTTATCATTTATAACCTTCACTTCTTTAGATTGTCCAAAGAGCTGCTCAGCTTTTCATTGCTCCTTCCGGTTAAGCAAACCAACCCTCTCTGAGCAAAAGGAGCCCCAGATGCTGATTTCACTTTTTGGACTTTTATCCTCCCCTAGATCTTGGTCGAGTACCTTTTCATTGCCTTCTTAATGTTGTGGTGCCTTTAAACTGATAATGTTCATATTTTGTTTAACTATTCTGCTGTTCTCAGGGAGGATCATTTGATTTACTTGATTTGTCATTACTAGGAGTCCCTTATAAATGTTATTAGAGTTAGAATATTAACTTGTTGTCAGCCTATATGTTGAAATACTTTTCTGTGTCATTTGCTTTTTTACATTGAAGTGTTTTTGATAATACACTGAGAGAGTTTAACTTTTATATATTAAAGTGGTTTTTCTTTTGCTTGTTTTTTGGGGGGTTTTTTTGGTTTTTTTTTTTTGCTTAGTAAATGTGTTTCCACTCTCAAAATTAGCTAAATAGTTATCCATATTTTTCTAGTTCTTTCTGTGGTTTTATTTCTTATACTGAATTCATTTAACTTATTTTGGAACATGGTGTCTGCTTAACATCTACTTTACTTTTTTGTCTCATTGTGAAACCTGCATTGCATATTTTAGAACTACATTATCCTTTTACCAAGATTTTGAAATATGCCACTTTTTCATATACTAAACACATATATAGTCTTTCTATGGATTTTCAGTTTAACCATTAATTTTGAGAAAATACTTTACTATTTAATCTCTTTCTTTATATAATTCTTTTTCAGAATTTTATTGTCTAATTTAGAATATCTATTCTCCCAGGTGAAGATTAGAGTCATGTCATATTTTTTAAAGCAAATTTTAAAAGTTGTTTGAAATTGTATAAAATTTAGACATTTGGAAAGAATTGATATCCTCAAAATATTGATTCTCTTCAGGAGCGTGGTGTGTTTCTTTATTTTGTAAGTACATTTTGAAATCATATCAGAAGACTTTTAAATTTTCTGTGTTTTGAATATTTTGTGCTAAATTTATTTCTAGGCATTTATTTTTATTGCTGTTATAAATAGAATATTTTTTCATTATATTTTCTAACTATTTTTGGTATAAGCAAAAAGGTTGATATATGTATGTTTTGGGTGGGCAGCTAACTTACTGAACTCTTGTACTGAACTCTTGTTAGATGTAGTAGAGTTTCAGTTACCTCTCCTAGGTTCTCCAGGAGACCATTATGTTATCAGCAAATAATGCTGTTTTCTTCCTTACCATCATTTGTATCTTACTTCTTTTTATTCTGTTATTGTATTAGCTAGATCATTTGGAGACATGATTAAAAATCATAGAGATTATTACAAGAATCTTTTAGTTGTCCCAGACTTTAGGGATTTCTCTCGTGTTTGATTTTGAGTATTGCCTATCATTGGCGTGATAAATATTCTTTATCATGTTTTCCTAGTGCTCTGAAGGTTTGTTTTGATTTTTCTAATTCCCCTATGACTTCCTCTTTAACCCCTAGGCTATTTGGAAATATGTTGTTCAACTTCCAAATATTTGGGGATTTTCCTGATGTCTTTCGGCTGTTTATTTCTCATTTAATTTTGTTGTGGTCAGAGAACATAGAAAGTTCTTTTTTTGAGCAACAGACTTTGTTTTTAAGTTTAAATAGTCATATGTGGCCAGTGGCCCCCTATGATAATTTTCTATTGCTGTCTAACTAATTACCATAAGCTTAGCAGTTCAAGAAACACTTCTTATCTTATAGTTCTGTAGGTCAGAAGCCTGACATGGTCTCACTGGGCTGCAATCAAGATGTCAGCAGGACCATGTTTCTTTCTGGAGGCTCTAGGGGAGAATCTGTTTCCTTGCTCATTAAGCAGAATTAAATCCTTGTGTGCGCCTGAGTTCCTCCTCTCAGTTCAAAGCCATTCCCAGCCTCTTGAGTTCACCTGTGTTCTTTGGATCCTGGTTCCCCTCCTCCATCTTCAAAGCTAGAAATGGCAGGTCAAGTCTCTCATACTTTAAATCTCTTTCTTGCCCCTTCTGTCAATTGACTAAGTTTGAAGGGGTCCTCTGATAATCCAGGATGGTCTCCCCATTTTAGTACCTTAACCTTGTCACACCTGCAAAGTCCCCTTTGCCACGTAAAGGGGCTTATTCTCAGGTCCCTGGAATTAGGGTGGACTTTTACAGAGCCATTATTTTGCCTACCAAACTACTGTATTGTGCACTACAAGTTTACGTGGCATTATATTTTAAAGCGATAACATTTTTAAAATTCTTTTTAAAATTTCCTTTCATTTTTATCATTTTCAGAGCTCTTTATTTATATGTATAGCTCCACATTAAAGTTTTAACCTTTCAGTACAGGTCTGCTGGTAGTGAATGATCTCAGCTTTTGTTTTTCCCCAAAAAAGTCTCTGCTTTGCCTTCATCTTTTGAAAGCTATTATTTTTTGATGTAGACTTCTGGGTTGGCAGTTTATTTTTTCTTTCAGTAGTGTTAAAATGTCACTCCATAGTTTCTGTTGAGAATTTGGCTTTAATTTTTATCTTTGATTCTTTGTATTATTTTTCTACCCTCTGGGTGCCTTTACCCAGCTTTTCTCTTTACCTTTAGTTTTCAGCAGTTCGAATATGATTTGTCTAGGTGGTTTTTCTCCTTTTTTTCTTTTTTTTTTTAAACTTTTATTGCTTTTTTGTTTTTTTTCCACCTTCTTTCCTCATTCTTAATCTTTCTTATTCTTATTCATTCCATGGGGGTTCTCTAAGCTCTTTGGATCTATGGTTTCTTGTTTATTTTTGGAAAATTCTTGGCCACTATTTCTCACATATTTCTACCTCCCTGTTTGTTCTTTCTTCTCCTCCTGTGATTCCAGTTATACATGAGACCATTTGATATTGTCCTGTGGCTCTTCGATGTATTGTTCTTGTTTTTCCCCCGCCATGTTACTTTTCTTCTTTGTGTCCTGTTTGGTTTATGTTTATTGGCCTATCTGTAAGTTTACTTATTCCTTAGTTTTGTTGAGTCTGTTAATGAGCCAATCAGAGGCTTTCTTTATCTCTATTACTTTGTCTTATTTCCAGCGTTTTTGTTTGACCCTCCCACTCTGTTTACATTCCCATTAGTGAGTGTATGTTGTCAACGTTTTCCATGGATATTTTAACGTATTAATTATAGTTATTTAAACTTCCCCGTCTGAGAGTTCTGACATCTGGATCATCTCTGAGTCTGGTTCTTTTGGTTGCTCTGTCTTTTGACAGTGCGTTGATAGTGCACGTATCTTAACTTTTTATTGAATTTTGGAAAGTGCGTGCCTCGCAGTAGATAGTGAGTTCAGTAGTTTTTAATGGCTGGAAATGGGCACTGCTCTTCTGTCAGGTCATCAGGTGGGGAGTTGAGGCAACCTGCTCAGGAGTGGGGCTGCGTTAGGATTTTGGTCCACTGTGTTTATCTTCAGTGTACCATGCTGGCCTCCAGTTCTTCTAGCAGTGGCCTGCCCTTTCCCTGTGCTTATAGCAATGCTGGGATATGGAGTCTCCCCCTCCTTGCCCCTCTGCTCACAGTAGAGCGCTGTGCAAGGCTTTGGTCGGGCAGGTGAGGACTGCTCTTTATCCTGGTGCAGCCTCAGTCGGAGGCAGTTCCGTGTTCCCTGCTGTTCTCCCAGGGTAGCAGACCTCTCATTGTACTGGAATGGGATTTTGGTCCCAGGGCAGTTTCCTACCTCCCCTCGGATAGAGGTTTCCTCATCTGCTCTCCCCCAAGTCACAGTGTGTTTTACCCAAAGCTGCTGCTCTTTTCCCAGCAGCTTAAGCCTTCAGGCTTTTTCTCCACATCAGAGAAGCGTTCAGGCAGGGCCTGGGGCTTGGCACCTTTTCTGCAGTGGCAGCTGAGCCCCTCCCGCGTGCCCGTCATGAGTACCTGGGGGAGGCCTACAGAACAGATCCTGGGTGTGCGTGTGAAGCCCCCTGTGTCCAAGGCCAGGCCTATCCACCCCACGCTCAGCCTCCAGCAGTTTGTTGCAATTTGGGGTGATGCTTTCTCACTCGTTCGCGAGGCTGGCATGTCTTCCTCCACATTCTCCTCTCTGCTTGCCCCAGTGGAGCTGGTCCACACATCCCTCTGTGGAGTTCACGCTGTTTGGTTGCCTTGTGATTATGCTTTATGGTGAACTCAAGAGAAGTTCTGATTTTTGTGATATTTCTGGCTTTTTCTTACTGTTTGGGTCAGGGCAATGCTTTTCGAGTTTCTATATCCTCAGGCAAGAATGGATGTTGAATTTTATTAAATATCATTCACCCTTATTCAGAGTGGTCATGTGAGTTTCTCATTTATTCTTCCTGATGTGGTGAAGTATATCAATAGGTTGCCTGATATTAAATTCAGCCCGTATTTTCTCTTACTCAGAGAATTCTTTCATTAGCAAATATTTTTTTAACATCAGTTAAGGGCTGGATGTGTAGGGATGAATAGTAAACATAAGATCTTATAAGTCTTATATTCTAATCAGAAGGTAGACAAAACATATAAGTAGATAAATAGGGTATTTCATATTGTGATCATAATTATGAAAAATAAACAGGGTTTGGGCAATATGGGGCAACTAATGTAGCAGGTAGACAGGAGGTAACACTGATGTTAGGATTTAAAGGTTGAAAGTGATCCCGGCATTTATTTTTTTATTTTTTTATTTTTTTGCGGTACGCGGGCCTCTCACTGTTGTGGCCTCTCCCGTTGCGGAGCGCAGGCTCCGGATGCGCAGGCTCAGCAGCCATGGCTCACGGGCTCAGCCGCTCCGCGGCACGTGGGATCTTCCCAGACCGGGGCACGAACCCGTATCCCCTGCACCGGCAGGCGGACTCTCAACCACTGCGCCACCAGGGAAGCCCTCTATCCCGGCATTTAGAGTTGAGAGCAGGGAAGGCTTTTCAAGAGATGGCGAGTCCAAGTTCCCAGGGGCAGGAAGGAGACAGGCCTGTTGAGGCGTCAGAGTTCACCCACCACGGCTGAAGCATAGTGAGGAGAGGGAGACGGTGTGGAGGGGGCTTGGGAAGCTGGGTAGAGGACCACGCTGTCTTTTGGCCAAGTTAGATGTTTGAATTCCATTCCGTGAGGAATGGGAAGAACTTGGAGATGGCTGTGGCTTTCTGTCGCTTGCTAAGTGCAATTAGTTGTTCCCATATCTTACATGGTCGGTCCCTGGCTGCTATACTTCTAGTGTGGTTCTTCATTGCACATTAATTTATTTGTTATCTGTCTTGCATTTTCAGTCTCTTTCTCTCTGCTCACTTTTACTTCCTGTTTATAAGCACACTCAACACCCCTTATCCTACAGAAACCTTGCTGTAACCTCCTCTCCTCTGGTACTGGCATCCTGCCTTTCTCTCTCCCTTCACAGCCAAATTCCCAGAACGTGGTCTGTATTTGCTTGCCCTGCTCTTCCCCAGGCCCTCCCTCACTCCTTGCCCTTTTGTGATATGGTTTTTACCCCCCAGGCCCAAGTGACGACTGCTCTGAGATAACAGCCCCCCAAGCCCAGCAGCCTCGTGTCTAGTCCTGTTTATCTGAATGTGATACTTAACACTGTTACCCACATCTTCCTTATTGTAAGTCTCTAAACCCTGGCTTCCTGAGCACTTCACTGTCACATATTTTGTCTTATGTTTCTTATTACTCCCTGTTTCTTGTCGTTTCTAGCTCACCCTTAAATATAGGGATCACCTAAGCTTCTGATGCCAGACTTCTCTCTACTGTATATTCTCTGTGGCTTATCATTTCTGTACTTTTATAAAAACAGCACTCACTACGTACTCCCAGATCTATGCCTCTAGCCCAGACTTCTCTCTAGGTAAAGAAAAGAATATGCATATATATTTAATATATCATAATTTTCATATTGCTGTGTAATCCTTGTAATTATTTCAAATGGATGTATAATGTTATGTTAAGTGCCTCTGCCATAACTAGCCTAACCATTTCCTGTTGAAAATCTAATCCAGGGTCTGCAGCTACAATTTATAATTTTACACATGGATATTGAGTTTGAGATTTAGTGGAATGGGAAGTGAGTTGATTTTTTTTCCCCTCCCAAGCTAGCTCAGTCCTCCCAGAGAGACAGGAAACCTCAGCAGAATCTTTGGCAAACCTTTCTCAGGCTTTCTTGCTTTGAATCAGCTAAGAGGCCCATTGTCACTACATGAGTTCACGGTAGCATTTTAACTCTTGCATGAACGACTGAAAGGCCTTCTAAATGGTCCCCCTACCTCTGATCTCTTGATTCTCTGACACAGTATGCCATCAATTGTTAGAAAACAGGTGGTCCTTGTGTCCCCAAGACCTAAGAGAGATCTGAAGTTTTTCACACTGATGTGTCTTGGAGTCAATTGGAAAAAGAGATTCACCTTCAGTCAAGGCAGGGTTTTAAACACACTGTTAGAATATCCAAATGTGAGAATATCCTTTGTCATACTTTAGCTCCTATTTCCCTAACCATTCACCTTTTTCCAGTCAAGTGGCCTCTGCAATCTCTCCAAGCTGTTCTCGACCTCCTAATTGATGGAGAGCTGGCTTGTTTATAAAGCCCAACAAGTCAGGGATTCTGACAGTGGCTATGCTGCCAATTTTGGTCCCTCTTCTAAGTGCAATTTGTGTCTTTTAAATGAATTCCTATTTGGATTTCTGACCTGTTGATGCCTCAGAATTTCTGCCTGATTGTCAGCCATTTCCAGTAGCATGCTGACCAGAATATAATTTTCAGCAGTTGGTCGACCTTGATTTTGAGCCTTTCCACCCACTGCCTGATCTGAGTGTGCATTCTCACTGTGTAAGGAAAGAGGGTTGTGCTTCATCATTCACACAGAGGGTTATGTGCCCTCAAGGATGTCCAGCCCTAGTGTTGGTAAAAAGCAGCAGCTCTGGAATCATATGGTGATAACTATAAAGCAGCGTTTGTACCGTGAGGCAGAGGGAAGGCCTGTGCACTGGGAGGTGGGAGAATGAGCGTATAACAAAGGCATCATCCTTGTACGCCTTCCACCACTGTCTCATGGTCTTTCTTTCTGCTTCCTCTAATTTATTTTCATGTTAGTCTACCAAAATAACAAATTGCCATTAAAAGTATTGAAAAACCTAAGCATTGATGGTAAAGAGCTGCTCCCCTCCCATCTCCCACCCCAAGCTGTGTTTCTGCTTCGACCCATTCTGGTCTATACCCTCTCTTAACTCCGTGGCCTATGGTAACTGTATACTGTATGTTGTCGACATAGCCACAATGTTTGATTATTACATTCTTTCCTGGACGTAAGGGGGCGGGAGAAAATAACTCCAGTCACGCTTCGATAGGTTTGAAATTAATCAAGATTAAGTTGAGTTGAAAACACGATCCTGAGTGTATGATTCTCCAAGACCCGAGGGTCTGCTACCTCACACTTCAGGGCATGGGTTCCCAAGAGGAGGCTTGTATCTCTGATTCCTAGCCAGAAGGCTTAGCCATTCCCTCTGTGCACTCCAGCCAAGGGATGGAGGGTAACAATCACATGCAACTTGCTTAATGCCACCTCTAGAATGATAATGTGGGATTCACCTCAGGTGTGCCTGGTAACTTCCCTCTTCACATCTGTCTCATCCGCTCCACCACCCTCTCCCCTCCTGATAGCAGCAACAGCAGCAACAAGCTCCTTGCCTGTAGAGAGCAATCCAGCATCGAAGGTCATCCCCTTCCAACCACCCATGGTGGAATGGACGTTATCCCTTGAACGAGGGGAGTGAACCCTGGAAAAGGAGATCCAACAAATCTTAGAAGAGTGGACACAACTCAGACAAACACTGTTGGGAACATATTCTCCATTGAATACCACTCCCTGTGATTCCCCATGATCTCAGGCAATAGAAAAGCAGAGAGAACGTGAAAAGACAGACCAAAAACTCAGCCTTAAAGGAAATATTACCTCAGAAACAGAAGCTTTTTTTTAGGCAATGAACTTAATCAGAACATAAATTTATTAAAGCAACAGTTCAAATATAATATGAGACGGTAAAAGGAGATGATATGGGCAACACGGAACTTAGGGAACAAAATGAGAACAGAGCAATGTCCGTCCAAAACTAATAAACGAATTTGAAACAGCAAGGAATTTAATGGCCTGAAAATCACATTACTGATGTAAGGGAAGAAGCTTTAGATAATTCTAGAAAGAGTGAAGGAGAAAAACAAAAAGATTGAAGAGATTTAGCTCACCATAAGGGTGGTCCTGCACAAAGGTCATTTTTTTTGGCTGCGTTGGGTCTCCGTTGCTGCACGCAGTCTTTCTCTAGTTGCAGCGAGTGGGGGCTACTGGGCTCTAGGTGTGCGGGCTTAATTGCTCCGTGGCATGTGGCATCTTCCCAGACCAGGGCTCGAACCCGTGTCCCCTGCATTGGCAGGTGGATTCTTAACCACTGCGCCACCAGGGAAACCCTGTAAAGACAATTGATGTCAGTAAAGTAAAAGAGCCAACCCCAAAGAAAAAAAATTGGCCAGAAAATGTATTTGAAGAAATAACATAAGAAAAAATTTCTGAAATAAACTAAATGAATTTCCTTTTAGAGGTCATTGTGTTCCAGGAAAAAAAGTGGAACGTTGTACAGTGGTTAACTCTGAGCTGACTACTAGTCATGTTATTAGACTTTGAAAATAAAGGTTTTTGCAGGTATGCTGGCAGAAAAAAGGCAAGTCACCTCAAGGAGGAGAAACGACCAGTCAGGCTGGCAGCAGGCTTCTCTTTACAAGCTTCATTGCCAGAAAGCAAAGGAGTGTGCAAAGTTTTGAAGGAAAGAAATCGTATATTAGCACCAGGTCTTAAAATTCAAATAGAGAACGAAGAGTAAACAACTATGCAAATAGAATGTAAGTGTTATAAACATTCATCAAAGAGAGATGAGTCCGTCTTCATCTAAAATTAAAACATGGTTCGTAAAATCTGTTTAAAATATGTTTTTTCAAATTCTTAACTTTAGAGGAATTACGTCTATAAAGAAATAGGGATCTTAAGTCATTTCTTCCTTTTCACTTCAGCTTCATTTTCTTTAAGTACAAAGTTGAATTGTACTTCCTAAAACGAAAACAAATACATAGAATGTTCCCTTTAAAATGTAATGTGGTATTTCTGGTTTTAGCTGTGGATTGAATTTTTGCATTTTTTTCTTTGGAGTGTAAGCCGTTGTTTAATTTTTTTTTTTTTTACACCTAACTTTACCTAAAAATAAAATCTTATTACGGAAAGTATGTAAAACATAACAAAATAAACCTATCTATCCCACCCAAGGCTCTGGTTGCATAGGGTTTTGGTTGGGCTTGGCATGGGCAGGTTTTTAAAAAATCTCTTGTGCTTCTGCTCTCACAGTTGCCTGAGTTGGGAACTGCCATTCCTCCAGGTGGCTGCTGGGCTCTGCTTTTGTATTTATTTTAACAGCCTCGTGGCTCTCACTTTTGTTTCAACCCACCCCCAAGCTCCCGGGAAGTGAGTAGGGAAACTACGCACCCGAGATGCTGATCATCATTTTTCGTTTCGCCTGCTTGCTTGTATGGTTAACGAGAGGCATAAAGTACATCACTGACTTTATTGCATTCATCCTGAAGAGGGAGAACCACTGGGGAAACATCATTTTATAAATGAGTGGGTTGAAGAATAAAAAAGGTTTGCTCAACATCATTTTGTAGAGGTATCAACAATATGATACTTTTTTTTCTATTTTTCTTTAGCTCAAATAGTTTCATCATGAGACACCACCACCCCCACCCTTTTATTTGCCCTTCTGATTATGGTGGGTAAATGTATCTTTAGTGGATTAGTATGCAATTTTTTTCATTAAATTAATACATGAAAGCACATAAACTGATGTCACAAGATGACCAGAATATTTTATTTTATGTAAATTCTTCTGTTAATGCAAAGCGGTTACTTTGGTATAGACATTTTGGTCTAATATGAATTTTTAATAGGTACATTTTAAGAGCTATTTGAAAATAATGAGGAATTAGAGTATTTGGCTTTTCTACAAGTAAGTAATATAAGCTTGAATAATTTTTGTTTACGTGCCCGAGGATCCAACAAATCGAAACAAACGAAATTATGGCAAGCAGTTATTGCTCAAAAATACAATACTTGACAGAGATTGTGGTGGTTGATGCCATTTAAATGGTGATTTATTTCAACACAGCAAGAAAGGAGGCGGTTTCATCTCTTCTGTCCTGTTATAGGTTCTGTCTACCTACTCACCTATCATTAGTGGCAAAGAAACATAGCCATTGAATATTTTGTTCAATTAAAATGGTGATTTTTATTTTAAAACTAAGGGCCATTACAACATTATGACTTTAAAATTTTGTTGGTGAAGAACCACAAGTAAGTGTATTATTTTACTTTCATATTTTTCTGTTTTTGATATAACTGTTATATTAGCAATTCTTCACGGTTCTATCAGTGAATATCCCATGATCATCTGAGGTATCTGTGTCTAAAAATTATCGTATAGTAACCTTTGTTCTCATAAGAATATCAGTATTGCCTATTGTGGAGCAATACTGTTATGTAGAAACTTGCTGAGAAGTTTGCTTTAAAAGATACTAAATGTGATAAGACAAATACCCAGCATTAAAAGGTTGAATTTTCTTCTTTGCGGGCCAGCTCTCTTAAGACTATTGTGTAGGGTCCTCAGCTGCAAGGGTGAAGGGGGAGGATAATTTAGTTTTGAAACATCAGGTTCCAGGACTGTGGCGAGATAGGGGGTCAAGAAAGGAACACAGCGTTCTAGAAATGTGCACTAAGGTCTTCGCATGATTGTTTCAACAGATGTTGATGGCCAGCATTCTTAATATTGCCAGAATGTAGGAATGCAGTTTTATCCAAACTGGCTTTCCTTTAAGTTGCCTTCTTCAGTTGTCATAACACCCTTGTGATCGTAATGTTAATCTAAAAAAATCATAGTTGGTGTACATCCCATTTTACCAATTGGTTTTCATTTTTCTTTTTTGAACAGAAATCTTAGAGGCTGGTATTAAAGGAACTTCAGAATCACTTAAAGGTGTGAAACGAAAAAAGATTGTAGCCGAGAATCACCTGAAAAAAATACCAAAATCCCCACTGAGAAATCCTCTTCAGGCAAAACACAAACAAAATACAGAAGAGTCATCTTTTGCCATTCTTCAGAGTGCGGTGGAGTCCCACAAGAAGCAGAATCACAGTCCTGTAAAAAATGGGAAGCAGTTTACCAAACACAATGGAGAAACCCCTGGGATAATTGCCGAGTCCTCTAAATTGCAAGAGTCTGTCTCCCCGAAGAAGCCCTCGTTTCTGCAGCACCCATCCGAGCCGCGCCGGTGGAGGTCGGAAGGCTCTGACCCCACCAAGCCTGGTGTCCCCGAGGGAAAATGTGACTCCAGTTCTCTGTCCAGTAAAAGCAGGACTGACCACCATGAATGTATCTCCTCTCACTGCAGCCCCCCGCCCTCCTCGTATGCAAACACCGCGTTCGATGTCTTACTGAAGGCCATGGAGCCAGAACTGAGCACCTTGTCGCAAAAGGGCTCCTCTTGTGCGGTTAAGAGTGAAAAACTGAGACCAAATAAAACTGTACGACCCCCTTCTCACCTGAACAATAGCCCGATGGATGCCCCCGATCCGACCCCGCAAGAACCGGCCGCCCAATCACAGCTGCCTCCTCGGACCTCATACGCCGGGCACGTGTCTGCCGCTCAGAAGAACAACCAAGCAGCACTTCAGGCCGTTTCTCCTTCATATAATCCACGCGAACACCCTGTTTCTAAACCTGGCCAACAAAATCAGCAGCTACCAGCGTGTTCGGGTTTCGCCAGATCACTCACGAGTCTGCAGAATCAGGAGAACGCCCAACTTGAACACGTCTGTAACGCAGCAGTTATGTCCTCCGTAGGTGTGACTTCACCCTCCAGTAGAACTCAGGTTTCTCCTCCAAACCAGCAAGTGGATGCTGCCTTGCCGCTGTCAGTGAGCCCCGCCCTTTCCACGCGGTCACCTCCCACGCCAATGTACAACTCAACTCCTGTGGCCTCTGTCGTTAATCACAGCGTGGAACAAATGTGCAGTCTTCTTCTGAAAGATCAGAAGCCAAAAAAACAAGGAAAATACATCTGTGAGTATTGCAATCGAGCTTGTGCAAAGCCCAGTGTGCTTTTAAAGCACATCCGCTCCCACACTGGAGAGCGACCCTATCCCTGCGTGACCTGCGGGTTTTCATTTAAGACTAAAAGTAACCTCTACAAGCACAAAAAATCCCATGCACATACTATCAAACTGGGTCTCGTCTTGCAGCCAGATGCTGGTGGCTTGTTCATGTCTCACGAATCCCCCAAAGCACTTAGTATCCATTCAGATGTGGAAGATAGTGGGGAGAGTGAAGAGGAGGGCGCTGCTGACGACAGGCAGAACGACCCGGGCTCCATGGACCTGCAGCCTGTGCAGATAATGAAAATGGTATCCAGCTCAGAAGCTTTACCAAAATTGGGTTCCATTCCCAGCAATCCAGATCCTGTGGTAGGTGACTTTTCACTACAGGACAGATCTTCAGAACCCCAGGCTGTGACAGAGTTACCAAAGGTTGTGGTCCACCCCATCGGTGTGTCCCCTTTAAGAGCTGAGAGCCCGAAGGTTACGGATTCCAAGCCTGAACCTTCTAGGGCACAGAAGCAGAAAGACCTTCAGGTAACCGGTAGACTGTCCCGCTCAGCCTGGGCGTCCTCCCTGGAGATGGATGAGAAGTGCCATCAGAAGGGCGACGTGAGTCAGCCGGAGGGAAAACAAGAATCTCACTTGGGAACGGTACATGCCCAGCTACAAAGGCAGCAGGCCACCGATGACTCCCAAGAGCAGCAAGGAAAACTCCTCCTGAGTCCTCGCAGTTTAGGAAGTACGGATTCTGGTTACTTTTCACGTTCTGAAAGTGCCGACCAAGCAGTGAGTCCACCGACGCCCTTTGCCAGAACGTTCCCCGCCCCGGAGCAGGACTCTAACAAGAATAATGGGTCCTCTGCACCTCGTGTCAACACACCAGCAGCTTCGGCTCTTCCAGCAGGTGACAAAGCGTCACTCCTCCCAGGTCAGATGCGCCCACCTTTGGCGACAAAAACGCTTGAGGAACGGATATCAAAGCTTATCTCAGACAACGAAGCCTTGGTAGATGACAAGCAACTGGATAGTGTAAAGCCACGGAGAACCTCTCTCTCACGACGGGGAAGCATCGATTCCCCCAAATCGTACATATTTAAGGATTCTTTCCAGTTTGATTTAAAACCAATGGGACGGAGAACAAGTTCAAGCTCTGATATACCAAAGTCCCCTTTCACTCCCACAGAGAAATCAAAGCAGGTGTTTCTTCTCTCTGTACCTTCCCTCGACTGTCTGCCCATCACCAGAAGTAATTCTATGCCTACCACAGGGTACTCAGCAGTCCCTGCGAGCATCATCCCTCCCCCACACCCACTGAGAGGAAGTCAGTCCTTTGACGACAAAATTGGTGCTTTCTACGACGATGTCTTTGTACCAGGGCCTAACACTTCTGTGCCCCAAAATGGGCATCCCCGCACTCTTGTCAGACAAGCAGCAGTAGAAGACTCTTCAGCAAATGAAAATCATGTTCTCGGTGCCGGGCAGTCCTTGGACGAGAGCCATCATGGAGGCAGCCCCGCTGGTGAGACCGCAGCAGCAAGAAGCAAGCCCCCAGCCCCGGGTTCACACTTGGAAAAGAAGAAGTCTCATCAGGGGCGAGGGACCATGTTTGAGTGTGAGACCTGTAGAAACAGGTATAGGAAACTGGAAAATTTTGAAAATCATAAGAAATTTTACTGTTCAGAGTTGCACGGACCAAAAACCAAGGTAGCTCTGAGGGACCCTGAGCACAGCCCAGTGCCCAGCGGTGCACAGCCTCCCATTCTGCACTACAGGGTCACCAGTGCCACCGGGGTCTGGGAGCAGACGCCCCAGATACGAAAAAGGAGAAAAATGAAAAGTGTCGGAGATGACGACGAACTTCAGCAAAACGAAAGTGGAGCTTCTCCCCAGAGCTCCGAGGGCCTCCGGTTTCAGAGCGCTATGGGCTCGGTTCCCAGTTTGTCTCAGCAGAACGCTGCCATAACTGGTGACCAGCCGCCTAGAAATATCCAGCTGCAGACCTCCCCGATTCAGCTCATGGCCAGAGGCCCCGAACAGCCCCCAGACCCGAAGCCGTGCTCCGTCGTCGTGGAAGAGCACATGAGCTCGGTTGCCCAGGACAGGACTGAGCCCAAGAGACATGGGGCCGGCATCTCCGTCATCCAGCACACGAACTCCCTGAGCAGACCCAGTGCGCTGGACAAGCTGGAGTCTCGTGAAGGCGCTTCCCCCGTTTCTTTCCAGGAGCTGAGAACGGGGAAGCCCGGGTCTCTGCACATAAGAGGGATTTCCCAAGAGGAAGGCCGCCTGCCCCAGAACACGTCTCAGCCCACCGAGCCTGCACTGTCTGATGCTCTGAGAGGGGACCTTCAGGAAAGTTCCAGAAAGATCTCAGGTGAGCGACACGTGTTAGGACAGCCCTCAAGACTCGTTCGGCAGCACAACATCCAAGTCCCAGAAATCCTGGTCACAGAAGAGCCAGATCGGGACCTGGAAGGCCAAGGCCACGATCAGGAGAAGTCTGAGAAGTTCAGTTGGCCTCAGCGGAGCGAAACCTTGTCCAAACTGCCAACAGAGAAACTGCCGCCCAAAAAGAAGAGGCTCCGTCTTGCCGAGATCGAGCACTCCTCAACCGAGTCAAGCTTGGACTCCACTCTCTCCAGGAGTCTAAGCAGGGAGAGTAGTTTATCTCACACTTCGAGTTTCTCTGCTTCCTTAGACGTAGAGGACGTTTCTAAGACTGAGGCCTCCCCCAAAATCGATTTTCCGAATAAAGCGGAGTTTCTCCTGATTCCACCTGGCTCTAACACCCTGAACGTTCCTGGGAGCCACCGGGAAATGAGGCGCGCTGCATCGGAACAGATTCACTGCCTGCAAGTGTCGATGGAGGTCTCTGATTTCAGAAGTAAATCATTCGACAGTGGAAGCATTACTCCACCTCAGCCAGCACTGCTTGCTGAATTGCAGCCTCCGACATCCCCTTCTGGCATGGGGGTTGCCGGGCACGTGCCTCTCTTGGAAAGACGAAGAGGCCCACTGATACGGCAGATCTCTTTGAACATCACTCCGGAGAGTCATCTATCTCCTGGGAACCCATCCTCTTTCCAGACTATCACTCGTCCTGGTGTGAACACAGTGCCATTTCAGGGGCCTCAGCTCACTCATGCACCTTCACCTGAGTTTCCTGCAAATACTTTGCACTCCCAGACTCAGATTAAGGATCTGCGAGCAGAAACTCTGAGTTCCAACTCTCCAAACATCTTTCCTGTTCAACAGCTTCTTGGTATCCATTTGTTAGACCAAATCCACACACCCCTTACCCTCCCAGACACACAGATGTCTCCGCAGGTGTCTACACAGAGTGTCAAACCAGATGCAAGCCCCGGTGGACATGTATCTTCTAAAAGTGAGGATTGCTTTGCTCCCAAGTACCAACTTCAGTGTCAGGTGGTCCCTTCGACCCAGCCTTGCGCTTCTAACCCTGTACATCCTCTGCCAAAGCAAGTTCTTTCAGACCCAGCTGGGGCCACCCATCGTGCGACCTCGTTGACATTACCAGCCAAGTTAGTAGAAGCCACGTCTAATTCGTGTCCTCTGCCACCACTGAAGGTCGGGCCTCTCGGCAGTCAGGGGCTAAAGGTGCCAGCATCCTTGGCGCTGCCCTTGCACCTGCAGAGTCGGGTCCCAGCGTACTGTTTCACCACGGCCACAGCTCTGCCGCAGATCCTAGTGACCCAAGATCTATCCAGTCAGCCGATTTGCCAGGCTAATCGCAGTATGGTGCCAATCAGCGAAGAACAAAATTCCGTGCCAAAATCGCAATACGATCACCGGAATGCTTTGCCAAACCCAGAGGGAGAACTTGTCTGTGAGAATGTTATTTCAGAGATGGGCCAAAATTCGTCTCCATCAGAATCCTTGCCTGTAACTCAGAAAATGTCTGTTGGTAGACTTTCCCCCCAGCAAGAATCTTCAGCTTCAAGTAAAAGGATGCTATCCCCAGCAAATAGTTTAGACATTGCCATGGAAAAGCACCAGAAGCGAGCCAAGGATGAAAATGGAGCTGTCTGTGCAACAGATAGTAGACAGTTGGAAGCACTGAGTTCAAGAGCTCATGAAGTTGGTAAGCAGAAGAAGCCTGTTCTGGTGAGGCAGGTTTGTACTACAGAGCCCCTTGAAGCTGTGATATCGGAACAGGATATTTTTTCTCACCCTGAAGTTAGTAGTGAGGCTCTGCATTTGACTGATGTTTCACCAGCTGATAATTTGTCGTCAGGACACTCCAAGCCTGTGGTTATAGAACCTATAAAAGAACTGCAGGAATTTGAAAGCATCTCGTCGGCCACATCGCTGACTCTGACAGTTAGAAATTTAGCTGTCCCTGCAGAGAAAACTCAAATTTCTCCTTCGGAACATGTAGACAATAACCAAGAAAGGAAGTCACCAGGGGTTAAAAATCCAGGCGACAAAGCGAACATCCAAGAACAGAGTCAGTCCGCAGCCCCCACTCCTTCCACGTGTAAGGCGGGTGACACACAGCAGCCGTCCTTCCCCAGTCTGAAGACTGCAACCAGCTTCACGTGGTGTTACCTGTTGAGGCAGAAAGCCCTGCACCTGCCCCAGAACGACCAAAAGACTTCGGCCTACACCGATTGGACCGTGAACGCCAGTGATCCAAATCCACTCAGCTTGCCTACCAAAGTGGCTCTCTCTCTCCTGAACTCAAAACAGAAGACCGGAAAATCTCTATATTGTCAAGCAATAACGACCCATTTCAAGTCAGATTTATTGGTCTATTCAAGCAGATGGAAAAGCAGCTTAAGCAAGGTACTTGAAATATCATTTATCTTCAAAAATAGTCTGTGCAAGTTAGTTCCAAAATGTCTGGATGTCTTTAAAGATTTCGATTGGAGGTTGTATTTTAATTTTGAATGACAAATTGTGCTTTCTAAGTGTACAGTTATTTGAAAGAAAGAATGATAAGTTTACCCAGGGAGTTATACTGATAAAGGTTACCCAGAGTCCTCTAAGATTTGATTTTCTTGTTAGGTGAGAGAAGATTGTGTTTATGCTTTATCCCTGCTAATGAAGGGGAACAGAGGTGTGAATATTGGGGATTGTTCTATTTCATTTTAAAATATAAGCAGAGACCCATTCATCCTTGTTTTATGCAGATCTGACCACTCTCCCCTCACCATGCTGATCCCAGCTCTCTCCCTATGTAGCTCTGAGAATCATCTTAGTACTAGAGAGAAGATTCACAAAATAACTGTACACTTGATAATTAAGTTGGTTTGGTCAGGATTTGTACAGTAAGGTCGTAAAATGATAATTTGGGGTTATTTGTGGAATAAAACTATAATTAGAGTTGGCTTTATAAAATGGGGAAAATCATTTAAATGATTAAGAATAAATAGATAAGGGTATTAGGTTGGACTCTGGACATGCAGAATTATAGATTAAGTTCTTGATCTCTACAGGCTCACAAGCACATAATACAGGTTCATAAATATTTATTTATCAATACGAAAATATCACAGTATCAGTATTATAATAGAAGTGCCTACAAGTTTAATAAAAGAAGGAAGTCTCTAACACTGTCAGTAGCTTGAGGAGGAGGTATGGATACAAGGAAGATATTCCAAAAGTAGTGATACTTCAGCTGAGTCTTTAAAAAAGAAAAAAAAAAAGTAGGGATTTTTTTTTTCAGGCAAACAAGAGTGAGAAATTTTAATAGTCTGCCAAGTGATGTGGAAGTGAGAATGAACTTAGTTCATTTAAAGAGCCCCGAGGAGTCCAACATGGCTAGAAGGTGTTGGAAGTTTGAAACACTGACGTAATTTGAAGTTGGAAATGTAGATAAAGACCAAAGAATATGCATGGTGGTAGAGAGCCTTTGATATTTTCTCAGTGGAGGAGGGTGCATCCAAACCATTCAGAATTTAATTTTTAAATGCTCAGACTCTACATCTACTAAGTCAGATGGAAAATGAGACTTGAGCGTGAGAATTTAAACAGCGCTTCACGTATGTATGTGCCTGAAGTGCCTATGAAAAGTGGCTCTCCTTCAGTACCAGGTGCCTTGGTAGAAATGCCTTGGGGAATGCACATCTGGATTTGGAGCTGGGAGAGAGTTCCGGGTGGAAGGTGTAGAGATCGTTCAGTGCGTAGGTGCAATTAATGAGGTTTTTAGAGAGAAGGGCCTGGAATGGATCCCGAGATCCCTACTATTCAAAGGCTTGAGTGGATGAAGAAAGTCCACGTAGGAAATGAGAGAGATTGTTCATTAAGGAAGGAGGGGGACTACGAGAAAGTGGTATCACACAGATCAAGGAAGAAGATATTTTAAAGAGAGTTGTTCAAGCCAAGAGGTCAAACAAAGATGAAGACTAACATGGTGTCTGGACTGAAGGGTGCTGAGGTCCCGGAGACATGAGTTCTATGGGCAAGTGGCCGTGGAGGACTCGGTGCTGGGTTGACTGTTAACTCACAACCCAAATGTGCATGTATTTATCATTCAAAATGGAAGAGAACAGGTCGATGCTAAAGTGAAAGCATTTCTAAGAGAAGCAAGGTGTCAGCAACATACAGTGTATAGAGCGGTCAAGCATATAAACTAAGGAAATAGTAGAGATTTTGGCATTTAGCTTGTTGGTGAGTAGAAGTCAGATTTGATAGCAAGAAAGTGAGCAAAGGATAAGTGGGAATTTGGTACCGAGAAGAAGGTAAGAAATAGGATTACTGTTAGAGGTATAATGTCAAGGAAAGGCATGTGTGTATTCCAAACCTGATGTGTTTGTCAGGAAAAGAGGAGGCAGTTGCACTTGCACATGTCAGGGTCAGTGTCGTTACCCCTTCACACCACCTTTTTGAGACACTCAGGCCAGCAGCTGTTCTTTACGCCTGGCTGTGTAAGGACAGGGCCTTCCCAGGGGATTCTTCCCGAGGCCACATAGGCCCCTGGGTCCATGATGCACACACTCTCTTGTCACTTGCTGTTATGAGGTCATCGCAATATGATAGCTGTCTACTTGGTGGTGTCATTTTTAAAGGAAGTTTCTAACAAAGAGGACCTTGATCAGAAAAGTTGTGCCTTGTGTTGGGCTTGGCCAGAGGACTGGAGTTTGAGCCCTTGCTGTTAGCACTTGACGTTGGACAAGTGACTTAACCTTACGCGTGTCCTTCCTCACTGGGATGTGATCCACCAGTGCTGGCTGCCTCACAAGGATATGTGAGAGCAGAGGAGGCTGGGGAGTGAGAAAAGAGGTGGTAAATAGTGCGGTTGTATAAAATCGTGAGGTCGCGTCACTACAGAGTTTCCGTAGGAAAAGCACACACTGTTTATTATTCTGATGTTCACTACTTTTTTCTAGAGATTTTAGTATTATCAGGCCAAGACCTAACTTTTGACCTGACCTGTAATTCACAGTTATCAGTATTCAGGAACTTTTGAGTGGATATAGAGAGGAAACCTAATTATGGTTTAAAATGATGGGAGGAGGGGAGAATAAAATACTGGGAAATGGAGCTTCGGCTCTAACTTTACACTGCACTGATGTTGAAGGGGAGTTAAGTCATGTTTTTCAGGAGTATGAGACATTATACCATAAGGAGGTAACTAGCTCTTTTCCATCTTTAAATAATAAACTCTTTAACAAATATACTTAAACTGTAGTCTGAGTGGTTGGTTAGCTATAAGAAAGAATATTTAGTTTATTTTTAAAAGTTCCTAAAATTAAACTCATGGAATACCAGGGTGGAGGGTTGTAGAGTCTTTATTTGGGGGTGTCAGTGGAATGTGGTGGGAGTTTAAAGTAGCATAAGATGTGTCAGTTTGCTGTGATTCAGACAGACAAAGGAGGCGATAAAGCAATGACCTTTAAAGCTGTTATGTCCTTGAAATGCCTTCCACTAAGCTAACCGTATGCACTGTACTCTGCCATGTTTTAATTTCCAAGTGAAACACTAGCATGTTTGTGTTTTCAGTTTTATTAAATTAGTGTCTCTCTCTTTTTTTTTTCCCTTTCAGAGAGCATTAGGTAATCAAAAGTCCACAGTAGTTGAATTCAGCAATAAAGATGCCTCTGAAATTAACAGTGAGCAAGATAAAGAAAATTCCTTAATCAAAAGTGAACCAAGAAGAATTAAAATATTTGATGGAGGGCAAGTACAAATTTTCCTTCTTAAATGTACATTTAAACTTACTTTTTAAATGTACATTTGCTTTCATGTGAATGAAGACTTACCAGTGCCGATTTTATATAAACGTTGCAAGGTTTCTCAGCTTATTAACAGAATCTTCATGGCAAAATACATGTTAGGTATGATGTTAAATAATGCCATTTTGATCAAGAAAATGACAACTATTTAGAAAACATTGTAGGTTCTAGGAGGCAGCTAAGCACTAAGTTTTCAGAGTGAACCCTGCCTGGGTTTCACGTTGATTCATAATAAGGAGTGAACTGAAAAAATCTGCTCTAAAAGAGATGAATCATTGCCTGTTTGATGTCTTCTGTGAATTCGGTTGTGAGAAAAATTGTAAAAGCCAACTGTAGTTAAAATGAAGCTCAGAAATATTTCAGTACTTATAGCTGTGATTGAATTTAACAATAAAGAAAACTTTTAAAGCAGTCACTTAGAGGAGCTATTTTTAAATTAAACCTGGTATTGAATAAAGTTGTTTGATTAGAACTAGCTATTAGAATATTGTGTTGATGTGAAACGCTGGAACATTGTGTTACTTACATGTGCATAACATTTATATTTATTGAGTGTAAAAACTGTGCCTTGTTTTATTTTTTAGGTTGAATTTCAATCATCAGTATTTTCTCAAAGACATAGTATCCAATTGCCCTATTCATTTTCCTTTTCTTTAAATTAGATATAAATCAAATGAAGAGTATGTATATGTCCGAGGCAGGGGAAGAGGAAAGTACATTTGTGAAGAATGCGGAATCCGTTGTAAGAAACCTAGTATGTTAAAGAAACACATACGAACCCATACAGATGTCCGCCCCTACCACTGCACTTACTGTAACTTCTCCTTTAAGACTAAAGGTATGAGATGACATCGCTTCATGGTCCTTTATTATATGCATTGAGTTAGTAGAGCTAAGACCCAACTTTACATATTCCTTGACCAAGGATGCAGTAGCTTAAATAGAATAATATAAATTACATCTTGTCAACATCATAGTCTTACCTCTTTATATATTTCTAGACCTCTTGAGAAAAAGTTTTTAATTACACACTTTTAGAATATACGTAATAAATATGACATTTGAAAAGGAGCAACTGCCCTTTTTTCTTTTACTTCTCAAATTAGAGTTGTATAACATGATGACTAACACGTTTTCAAAAATACTTACTTTGGAGCTAAAGAAGAATAAAGAAATTTTCATGATCACATTGTAGATGCGTTTCAGTGCTAAAAGATTAAAGAAAAAATTAAAATAATAACTACAGTAAAGTTATACTGATTACATTCATGTAATGTAATTATTTATTATCTAATTTTACTCATGCATAACCATTTCTTTTTCTTTCCCATGAAGCTTTTTTACTGAAGTACTGTTGAATATCAGCTTCAAAAAATTTCTAAATTTTGTACTATTTAATGTTTGTGGAACTCAGAACTAGTAATTAAAATTATATTTAGTACCATTTCTGTATTCTTTATATGTTTTTATTTAAATTGTAAGCCTTTATTGTAGTTAAGGTAATTTTACTCTCTACAAATTTCCTGTGACATATAATGAATAAATACACTATTATAAAACGTTTGCTTTCTCCATTAGGTTCCTTGTTTATGAATCATTATACAAAAATTTCTTGCTTGAGACTTTAATTTCATATACCACCCTTTAGAAAGTAAGAATCTCACAAATACAAAGCAATATAATCATAAAATTATTTGTCTGAAAGGACAAAATCTGTGAAAAATATTTAATCAATTTTTTTATAGAGCTACATTATTTTTATCCCTTTTCAGTTAACATTTGCTTTTTTTCTGATTATATTGGTTGTCTTTGCAGTTTTTGCTTTAAAGATTGATCAACTCTTTAGCAAAATTTATTCTATATTTTGGCCAGTATTTATTGGCATTTAAAGAGTATGTAGCAACTAAATAGCTTCAAATTAGCTCTCCTTAAATGCCAGTAAAACCTGAAACAAGAATGATGGGGGAAAAAGCAAAGCTGTTCTGCAGATAGCCTTGAATATTTCTAAAGTTTCAAGAAATCATAAGTCAGAAGGAACCCGAATTCTGTCATTCTTAGGTTGTGGTATAGAACCTTCTTCTGGAAATGGAGGGTGCATTTCAGGATGATTTTCCTGATCTTGTGTGAAGGCTTTGATAGGATTAAGTGCTTTGATCTTTTAACCCAACTTACTGCTTTTACACTGGTTTTGATCCTATGATTAAGAAACGTCCCGTCTGTTGAATAATTTCCAGTGTGAGACCAGGAGACCAGTGATAGGCCAATATTACAAATGAAACGTTACCAGTTGCAGAATGATGTTACCAAATAGAAGAGGATCCAGGTATAATGTGAAATAAGTGTTTCTCAAAAGAAGGAGGAAAAGGAATCAGGATATTTTATAAAGTAAGGGCAAAGAAAGGAAGGAAAACTTTGATATGGAAAACAAATGAAACTACAGAGATTTCTTGGCAAAGAAAAATATTATGAATCATCAAGTATTAATCCTAATGAAATAACTCAAGCCAACATCATGTAAAATATTAGATAAATGTTTGTTAAATGGTGGACAGGGCATAATGATCTTTGAAGAGTGAGCAGTGTATGTTAGCAGTTTTCATGTCTTCCATTTCTCAAATATGCTGGATACCTGAATTTACATTAAATTTTTTGTTTTGTCAGATAATTCATTGGAATTATGTGATAAATATTTATTTGAAGAAAGCTACCCTAGCTAAGCAGACTGGTGAAGAAAATATTAGAAATTCAGTATTTCCCTATTCTCGGCATGGCAGTTCTCTTTTTTATGGTCGCTTCCTTGTAGAAGTCTACCTTTTATGAATATATGTCAAACAGACTCCATAGTACCTTGTAAAGGTAGCTAAATAATAAAAGAAAGACTTGTTTTTAGATTAGGCTGTAAATTTTGCCCTACTCTGATTTACTTTGTTGTCCCATTCTTGAATGTGTCTGGTTATTAACAGAAGGTAATAGTGATGTACGCAAAGATAGCATGGTGCTATCGAAGGAATGATCTGTCCTCCTAGAAATTGATGCTTCTGATGGTAATGCTTGTAAATCTGTACTTCATCATTTGTCCTCTCGGTTTATTTTATGAATGCATTTTCAAAATAATTTTAATTGATTTGTTTTCACTATTCTGCTTTAAAGGTCAGTCAGCTCAGTCAGTGAGCTTGCATCTCTGCAGGATTTAGTTCCATTTATATCACAGAAAGCTGGACTTTATATGTAGCTATAGGAGCCCAGAAACAAAATCTCTCATGCTTTCCAGAGGATTTATATGAATGTTTATTAAATCTGTTGAAAATTTTATCTGTTAAGTTAATGCACAGCCTTGCTAGGGGATATTTGCATTTCAATGTGCATATTTTGCACATTGAAATGCAAATTGTTTTATTTTAAATTATTTAAGAAGTTGGTTAATAATAAGTAATAGCTCAAGTTATGAGAAAATATGCTTATTAAAAACTCATATTCCCAAATTTGCCTAGTTACAATTATACCTTAACTTCTCAGAAAGCAAATGACCTCCATGGCTGTCTATTTAGGGAACAAAAGCATTTTGAAAGAACTATTAGTGGACCTTGTGATTTGGTTTATAATATTGTCATCATACTAGAAAGTGTTTTGACTAATAAGTGGAGATTTCAGCCACAATAAGATGGGAAAACTATTTTTCATAGCTTCTAATGTGAAAAATTTGAAGCATACAGAAAAGTAGATGTTTGCATAATGAACACCAGTATGCCATCACATTTTAATAATTGTTAATAATTTGTCATATTTGCTTCATATTTTATTTTTAAAGTGTATTTAAGGTAAATGTCAGACATGGCCAAGTCATTTAAGCCGGGCGTTATCTCTAGAATCACAGAGGTCAAGGTTTGCTGGATCTTAGACATTATCTGGTCCGTGCCCTCTCTTACACTTGAACCCCTTAAGCACTAAGCTCTGGGATGCTGTGCATACTAACTAGTGCAAGAATTGGCCTAAACGGGTGTGACCAGTCCCACGGGCTTAGTGCAATTTTAGTGAAGGTGAGGCTCCATAAATAGTGCAATTTTGCAGGTCTTTCAGCTACTGCAGACTCAAATCTGGACCAATGATTCAAACATTTTTAGCTCTTCTGAGGTTTATTCTGAAATACTGATTTGCCCTGCTCGCCAAACTCAGCATTTAGATTTTATTTTCAAAAGAGACGATTTTCCCTTATTGGCAATTTTGTGTGTGTGGCATTATCTACTCAAGCTGCATGGTATCCTCAAGAGAATTTGAGCTCTCCCCCTGCATTAAGGATCACTTGGGGCCAGCATGCCCCATGGTTCCCAGTTAATCTGGTGATACTTACAGAGGTGTACACCAGCTGCCAGAGGAAACACACCTCTAGGGATACTATTATGAGACTTGCAGTCAGTATGGTGAAGTAAAATTAATGTAGGAAATTCTTTCTCTTGTTCCAAACACACAGAAATACTATTTATAGTACAACAACCAACTGTAGTTTTAAATAGATAGCCAAGCTTGAAATTTAGAAAGGAAGACTCCCAACCACCAAAAATAAGGAAACTCCAAACTAGCATGGTGAACAGATATTAAAAAAAAAAAAAAAAAAAAAAGTCCATAGGGACATCAAGCCAGATATATGCCCAGAGGTCTGGAGTTTAATGCTCATCCTGGAATGGCTTCTGAGGCCTCTGAAATAAGCATGGCTCTCCTGTCCAGTGACTTTGGACCATGTGGGGAAAAAGCTGCCTGCTAAAAAGCAAAACCCTATACCTGTGCCATGCCAAAAAAAAACCCCACAAACTGATCCAGAATTAGTGTAATGAAACTGTTAAGGTCCCAGGCGGAAGCAATTGGAAGGCTGACCCATAGAGATGTGTCTACAACCCAGGGTACTTAAGACTCCATGGAAACCAATCTTGCTAAAGATAAGTTTACAATAAAAACTAAAAAATGTGCAAGGAAATAAAGTACTATGAGGGAAAACCAGCACACACAACTGATGGAGAATTCAGAAACCACAGATCATAGTGCAATCTGAAGGGGACTTTAAGTGTATATAAAATGTTTTAAGAAATAAATAAGGACTAGAGAATAGTAACCATAAGGCAAAAGTAGACATTATCAAAGTTGAGGAGGCAGATTTGAAAAAGAGATTATTCCTAATAACAAGGTTATTACAGCATATAGATACCAGTATTATTCTTTGAGCAAATTTTAATCATTGGAATTGTATAACCACAATCTGTACTTTCACTTGAAATAGGAATGGAATTTGCCAGTGTTGACAAATGCAATAGCAAAATAATACTATGTAAGCTTAGTAAACATTCTTTTCCCTTAAGGAAATCTGACAAAACACATGAAGTCCAAGACACATAGCAAGAAATGTGTGGATTTAGGCGTCTCAGTAGGTTTAATAGATGAACAAGATACAGAAGAATCAGGTAAGGCTTTATTCCATATTTTTCATAAATGCTATTTACAATGTACTCCTTTTTTTCTTTGCATCCATACTCTTCTTTCCATTCCCACTGATACTGCTCAGTTCCTACTTTCATCACCTCTTATTTATACTATGTGATAGACTCCTAATCAGTTTTCTCACCTTTCCTCTGTCTTCCTTCCTTTGCATCTGTCCCCACTGATGTTAAGTTAATCTTCCTGAAGCATGTGTCTGATCATACTGTCCCTCTGCTCCAGGTCTTCCATTGGTTTCCATTTTCCTACCAAATAGGATATGAGCTACTTGACCTCAAGTAATTCCTCAGAATCCTTTATAATCTGATGCCTGCCTACTTCTTCACCTTTATCCCTCATCTCTCTCTTTCACCTGCCCTAATGCTTGAATTTCCTGCTTACATGACACTGATCCGGCTCTCTGCCTATAAAGCCCTCACCCTCAATCCCCACACAAACGTGGCTCCCCGTCTGCATTGGTCAAAATCTTATTTTCCTTCAAGATCCAGCTCAAATCCACTGCTGTCATGAAGCCTTCTCTGATTTTCCCTTCCCACACCACTTGCGGGAAGCAATTTTCCCCTTTTCTCAACACCTGTAATATTTTAGAGTTCACTCTGAGAGTAATGAATCCCTTTCTGCCATAACTTTTTTTTATTATTTACATGCTTCCTCCCTTACCTCTTTGCTGATTCTCAAGCGTGTCATGAGTAGAACTGATGCCTGAGTAATATTCGCTGCGCCCACAGCCCTCAGCGCAGTGCCTTGTTCATGGCAGCTGCTCTGGAAATATTTGGGGAATAAAACATTTGTTTGCTTCCCCAAATTGTTTATTATTTTGAAAAAGGTTAACTGGTTGTTTTCTTAACGATGTTAACTCAACAAGTAGAAGTATTTATCTCTAACCAATTTTGAGGGGGAATTAAGCTGTTCATCTGTTCCGACTAGTCAGACAATAGAATTATTTTTTTGTAAGACTTTTTGTTTTAACCCAAGAATTTATCAACAAGAGATAAGTTAAAAAAAAAAAAGTTGTCCTATTTCTTTTTTGAAAAACACCCTAAATTAAACATTTACCTGCTTGCTATGTTTTAGTTAGTATGTACTAATTTGATGTAGAAAAAAGTTCCAAAGAGAAAATGGTGAGGACATCTTTGAAAATACAGGTAAAAAAAAGCAAATGCTTTTCATTCCACCTGACAACCAGTAACACACTAAATGAATCAGCCTGAATTTGTTTCTAAATATGCAAGAGAAGTGACTCACATCTTAAGTGCTACAGTTGATAGGATTTCATATTTTAAGCACAAGGAGAGGATTGCCTTTAACTTGAATTTTGGGAAATAAGTGGATGTATTATTAGTAGAAGGAAAATATAATCATAACAAACTTAGGACAATAAGGAGGTTTTTAGTGCTTTATAGACACTTTGATGCTCTGATACATATTGGGGATGGCAATACCAGGATTTGAAAGTATATATCAAATTAACATATGTGTAACTTTTTTGTCCTAGGAACATACGTATTAAAAACTGATTTTTGAATGGCTAGGAATTGAGTTCTGTGTTGATGTCTTTGTATAAAGACACACATTTAATAAAATTAATTAATTTACTTCTAATGTAAATAGTCTGATTTATTTTCTGCTCTTAGTAGTCATGCAGTAAATTAGCTACCATAACTATTTAAGTGAAAAAAAAATCCCTCTTTATTATTTATTTGCTTTATTGCTATTACGCTGAGCAATTCAGAATTAAAAAGCTAGGAAAAATGAATAACGCTTTCAGTGAGTATATTTGTTACCCAGAGACTTTTAGAAAAGGCACGAAGTAGAGGTTATAATATGAAATACTAATTTCTGAAAAATGTATAAACGTTAAAAGCATTATTATTATAATATATACTCTTAGGTGTTTTACTTCTTTAAGAAGATGAGTCTTATAAAAATTAAGTAAAATGTAGAATCTTCTAAATGGTCAAGGGAAGGTAGTGTTTATATCCCAAATTTACATAGGAGAATTAAGTGTAGTTTCCATTAATTATCATGCATCGTTTAGATTGGCCAGCTGACTGATGGACTTACATATCTATCCGTTCATTTTTGTTATTTCTCACCTGATTCCAGAAACACTTGAAGCAGTTCTTAGACTATAACTCAAACTTGATAGCCTAATTCCCAATTCAGATGAGATCCTCTGATAAAAACTCTAGGTAGTTTTACCTGTTTTTTCTGTGTGTGTGTTTTTTTTTTAATTACTGTACTTATCAGTAGTATACTCAAAGTGTTTTCACGGTTTTAATTGAATAGTAAATTATAGCACATAGGTGGATTCTGCCAAGTGCTATGTCATACCTCATAGTCCTTTATAATATGCCAACAAAATATATTCCTCCACTTTTGCTTTATTATAGGCTTGGAATGTAGGCATAAATGTGGCAAACATTGTTTCAAACAAATGGTCTTGTTTTCCCTTTATTATTGTCTTTGGTGCTTTTAAAAATATTTTGAGATGTTTTTTAAAAATACAGAAAGATTACACAGAGTTTTATTACATGCACTCATGTATTCACACCAGAGTTGAGGATTATAAATATTTTCTCACATTAGCTTCAAGTCTTTTTCATAAATGGTGTTTTTGAAAATTGTATTTTCATAAATTTGTATTTTTGGGAAAAAAACAAGCTAAGTAAGGCATCACACATTAGGTGCAGTAGCCCTAACTCACCCCTGCCCGTCACTCCCCCTCCCAGAGGCAAAGACTAACTGCACTTGGAGGTTTTCTTTCAATTCATTTAACATACGTGTGTATATCCACACATAGCATGTGGTTTTGTTTAAGTTTGTATTCCAGATTTGCATGAACAGTACCACATTGTATGTAGATAACTAGAAAATTAATTTTGCTTTATAATTTTAAATTGTTGTCTAGGATAATTTCTATTTCTGCACATCCTTAACCATACCTGATACTACATGCATTTTAGTTTGGGGCCACCTTGATGGATGAGAGTCTGCTGTCTTTACTTGTATTTTCTTGATTGCTATCCTAAGTTTGGATCTTGTTATTCTTTGGGAAGAAGTTTCACTTGATTAAACTGATGGAAGTTAGAGATGGGATCTTGCTTAGCAATTCTTTAGATGTCTCTGTTTTTAGAGAGGAAAGCGCAGAAGCCCACAGTGTGATGCTGCGTGTCCGCAGGGTGTACTGTTTTCTAGTCCAACGCCAGCCTAGAATATTCTAGGCCTTCTTTTTTCACTCTCCTTTCCTGGATCCTCCTCATCTCCCCAGCCTCTAAATGCAGTGCCCAGAGCTGCGGTCTCTAATCTCTCATCTCTTCTGTCTGTGCTCCCTCCCCAGGTAGCCTCGTGCAGTCTTCCGGCTTTAAATACCATCTATATGCTGATGATTCCCATATCCGCTCCAGACTTGCATGTCCATCTTTCTACTCACCATCTCCACTTGGATGTCTCATAGGCATCTAGAGTGTGACGTGCCCCAAACTCCTGGTTTCCTCCTTATGTGACTCTAGGAAGCACGCTTCCCTGAAGTCCTTCTCCCATCCTTCCAGCTGCTGGACCAAAAACCTTGAAGTCGTACTTGGTGTCCTTTGGCTCCAATCCACCAGTAGAACCTTTGGCTCTTCCTTCAAAATGTACTTGGCAACCTACCGCTTTGAACCACCTGTTCCTCCCAGCCCTGGTCAGAGCTATCATCACGTCTTCTAAGTTGCTTGCAGCAGCCCCTCACTGGTCTCCGTGGTTCAGCCCCTGCCTCTTTACAGCCTGCTTTCAACACAGCAGCCAAAGTGGTTTCTGCAAGTTACGTCATTGCCTTGCTTAAAACCCTCCATCGGTTTCCTGTCTCGTTCGGAGCCGTGGTCTGTGTCCCCTGCGAGCACCACGCCTCTGAAACTCGGCTCCACTCCCGCCTCCCCTGCCCCTCAGCTGCAACCACCCTGATCGCCTGGCTAGGTGGCCAGCACACCCAGCTGGCCGCTGTCCAGGGCCTTTTCTCTTTTCCTCCCTTTGGAATGCCCTCCACCAGGTGCTGCAAGACAACCCATCACCTCTCAGTGCTCTTGTGCTCAGATGTCACCTCACCAGTGACGCCTTCCTGAAGCTCCCTAGAGGAGAGAGCACCTCGCCCTCTTACTGCCAGCATGACTCCTGCCCCCGACCTGCTTTATCTTTCCGTATAGCACTTACAGCCACTTACAACTTACAGATGAGTGTGTGTATTTATTATCTGTTCCTTTCAACTAGAAAATAGAACATAAGGACGGCGATCTCCCTGTGGTCACTGCTGTATCGCCAGCACGTGCTGGGATTGTGGCTAGCAGCGAATCATAGATAGTAAATAGTTGTAGATTGAATGGATGACTGGAAAAAAATGACCTATAATCTGTCAGGAAATCATTCAATATTGTTGTTTTTAGAATATGATATACTAGTTTTCCATTAAATTCCTTCACTACAATTCAACGGTAGCTGTAATACAATATTTAATGCCTTTACCTATGAATAGCGTTTACATGATTTGTCCGTGGTCGATACAGGAATTTTCAAAGTGATGATGGCCATTCATTTGTTAATTTCTTATTTATTGGTTATTAGATCAGAAGACTAGAAGATATTTTAAGTTATCCTGACGATTCCATTTTTTCATCCTCAGTAATGATCTGTGCAGATTGATAAATATCCGTTCCGTTTTTCAGTGATTCCAGAGAAGAGTTTATTCTCTTTGTGACTGATTATTTATTTAGCACCGCAGCAGCTGTCTAGTATGTCCACAGTCACTGCCCTCAGGAGCTCCTTGCCTGTGGCTGTGATGTTGGGACCTTGGAGTGAGCTCAGACTTGGCAGGGTTCACTCCTCAAGGCTGGGATCTGGGAAGGACAGTGACGGCCTCGTCTGGAACAGAAGGATGACTAAGGGTATCCCAGGAGAATGAAAAGGGGGAAATATATCAAAATATAATTGTCCATATATTGCTTTGTTTGAAAAAGTATTGATGAGGGGGTGGGGTAAAGGAGGGCAAGCATTCTGGACCGAGGGAGTTGTTGAGCAAAGCCCAGAGGTTGGGAGAGGGGAACAGGGCATCAGGAGTATAAATGGGGCAGGATGAGAGGGTTGGGCAGGGCGCTGGGGGACAGGTCCTACTATGCAGGGGAGTTTTAGCACCTTCCTTTAAGAAAGTCTGAGGGATTTTTTTTTTTTTCTTGTATCATCTAAAGGAATTTAAAGCCACTACCTCTTTAGTCCCATATATATCTGACATTTAATCTGGATTATTTTCTCAAATGTTTTTTAAACAAGTAAACAACAAATAGTAGGCTTTTAATTTGTGTCCCCAGGAATTTTCATTGCTGAGCTTTTGTTTGTTTTTTCTTTCTGCAGCTGCTGTTTTATTTTGTAGTGGGAGTTTAGACAATAATGACTAAAAGAAGCATGATTTCTTTAAGTGGTTAGTCCCATTCAGCAGCAACAATAATAAATAATACCATAGAGCAAAAATCTTTTTGGGGGGACTTCCCTGGTGGTCCAGTGGCTAAGACTCCGCGCTCCCAGTGCAGGGGGCCCAGGTTCGATCCCTGGTTGGGGAACTAGATCCCACATGCCACAGCTAAGAGTTCGCATGCCGCAACTAAAGATCCCATGTGCTGCAACTAAGACCCGGTGCAGCTAAATAAATAAATAAATACTTTAAAAAAATTATTTTCTGAAAGGGTGTTTTTATAAACAAAGTACCTCAAGGTTTCAGCATCCCTCATTCTCTACCAGCTGGAGTTTACAGGTTTGGGTGGAAAGTCTGGTACGATTTTTCCCTTGTGACACCAATTTTGTATGTATATATGTATAATGACTCATTTAGAAATCTTGCTCTTCATTTATTAAATTAGGGAGCATTATTTCTCCTGGAATTCATTTCTACTCTGAAATTTCTACTCAGCAGCACCAAGGTGTAGAACTTTGCCCACAGACTAGACTATCATAAAAGATAAGGACTTGATTTTTTCCTACCTTAGTGTTTCCGTGTATGTTTTAAAACCATGCCCTTATCAGCTCCATAAGGGTGTTGCACGGAGTAGTGGTGTGTGTTATGAAGTGTTTCATTTTACTATCAATTTAATTTTCCAAGGAAAAATACAAATTATTAGCCATATAGTAGTAGTAGAAGAAGTGACTAACTTTAAAAAAAATAGGAGGGAGAATAAATATTTTCAGCTATCATAGTTTTAATCTTTGAGGTGTACATCTGCTCATAGAAGGAAGCTTGGGGTCCAGAAGCTGGTCAGTGCCAAGTGATCTGACATGCTGGGTTCTCTCTCCCCCTGCTTCCTCCCTGCCCGTAGGAGTTTCCCGCCTCCCTGATCACACCTGGAAGCCTCCGCCTTCTCAGGGATCAGGCTCATGGCAGCGGTTCCTTCTGAGACTTCAGCTGCCAGCTCAAGATGGCTGCCTGACAGTGTATTCCCTATTTTCCTGGCCCAACAAATGAAAATAAGTGATGAAATTGCATCGTGTAATGTAGGGTCTTCCCACACATAACTTGCTGTCTTTTCCCTTTAATGACGAACAGTTCTTCAAGTGCTTTTGTGGCATCCTGGGGTCGTACTATCATTCCTCATACTCTTAATCTAATGTAACTCTGGTGTTAAGCCCACTGCACAGTGCACTGCTAGAAACCACACTGGGATTCCATTTGCTGTGTGTCTACCAAAAAATTCAGGAAAATGCTAAGGTTTGGCCAGCAGTTAGGTGTCACAACAGTTTCTTACCTGTGTCCCAAAAGGTAGTGATTCCAGTGGCTCTTCTGATGCCTTTCATTTTGACCTCACAGCTGCATTTATCCAGGGACGTGACTGATCGACTATATGAAATATGCAAATATGAGATTACTGAGTAAGCTCTTATCAGCAGAATCTCCTTTGTCACCTAGGCTTTCCTAAACACAATCGAAGTTTCTCACTTAATTATGCAACTAGATTGCAGATGGCTACCAAATAACGGTGATTAAAGAAAAATAAGTAGCCAAGTTCAGGAGCCACGTGTCTCTCGGGAAACCAGTACACTGACGCATCGTCTTGATCAGTATGAAAATTTGTGACATAAGTCTTCTCTAGATACTGAATAAAATTCTTAAGTAGTTTTGAAAGCCACCTTCATATTTCACATTGACAGTGGGGCAGTCCTGTCAGAAGTGGAGTCCTACAGCACCTTAGGAAGGACTGTTCAATTCAGCACATGTGTATGAAAGTCACATATACCTAAACAGCCAGTGCTAACAGGATATGCAAGAACTTGCTCCAGATATTTACGCCTTGATTATCTCAGACATCTGGGAAATGGGGTAAACATTTTAAAGAAAAAAACCCCAGAAGGATATTATTTGGACACCCTGATTCTAAATGCCAGGATTTGCAGAATAGCAACCAGAAACCTAAGGATAGTGTTTCTAAGGTTTATAGGAGAAGTTAGGGGGCTTGGTCGTTTGATCTTTTCTGTAGCACATACATAGTCATCAAGAAATATCATCTCTGAGCTTTCATTTATTCAACAAAATTTGTTAAAGGCTCTCCAGAGGCCAGTGTTACTACAGAGTATCCCCACCATATTTATTTTTGGAAAATCATTACCATTCGGTAATGTCTTGGTCAGCTTCTGGTTTTCTGGGAAACGTCCAAGTCTTTTTGTTCTATGTTCATATTTAATTTTTCCATAATATCTGCCTTGTTTATTTTCATCAAAGGTTTACTGTAGATTTATTTCTACTTATCTACAGTATTTCTTTTCCTGGTATTATCTTCAATCTTTTTCTTTTTTTGAATGTCCTAAACCTGTTTTCTACTCTCTACCAACTTGATACTCTGAATGTCATTCACCAGCAGAATGTGCATGTTCCCTGGTTGATAGAGTGCTTATTAAAGGTCAGCGTGAAGATGCTGTGATGAAGGAGCAAAGACCCCTGATTTTTTTATTCTTTACTACCCTTAAAACAGTGGGCTGTAGGCTGCCCTTTTTTTTTTTTTTTCTTTTTGCAGTACGCGGGCCTCTCACTGTTGTAGCCTCTCCCGTTGCGGAGCACAGGCTCAGCGGCCATGGCTCACGGGCCCAGCTGCTCCACGGCATGTGGGATCTTCCCGGACCGGGGCACGAACCCGCGTCCCCTGCATCGGCAGGCGGACTCTCAACCACTGCGCCACCAGGGAAGCCCCAAGCCCATTTTATCCTTCAGCAGATGAATTCTTGTTCTAATTTTCAAATGGAGTAAATTTAGAGATGTTGGGAAACATTTATTTTGAATTAAGCAGAGGGGACTATAAATTTATCTAAGGCAGCCATTAAAATTTGGACATTTGACATCTCAAAGAAGTTTCCATGTAGTTTAAAACTAGCAACTCAAGCTGTAGATATAGTAGGTGTTCATGAAAAGTCTAATCCCTCCAGCCAGCTGCACATGTCCCTGTATTCTTGCCATGCAAAACTATATAGTCTCAGGAATTTTGTCCCTGTGTTCTTGGGGTATTAGTACTTTTTCTTTTTCACCTTTTGTGTCAGAAATCATGCTGCTGGCTATTTGCGTTTCATGCCTTGATCGGAAGACTGTTTTTGTCAACAGACTGCTCGGAATGTTAACATGTGCCCTCCACTGCCAGGCTGGGAGAACCATTCAGTGTGGCAAGGTGCAACTGGAAGCACTTTTACCACTGGAGGTTAAGTACTTAGGATGATGCGTGTGAGAGGATGGCATTAGATCACAGGATTGAAAACCTGTATCACATTTGCCCTTAAAATAAACTTAATGAATTTTTCTAAATGAAGTGCTTTCAAAATGAAACCTGTGGAATATGTTTTTGTCACTGGATGTTTACAGAAAACATTATTAGTTCTTTTAAGAGAAACTTCCATGCACAATAATAAGAAACCATGATAGGTCTTGGGACTTAAAGAAGTGTGTACGTCGTTAATGAACAATGCAGATACCACTGCCTTTTGGTTTACTGCCTGAAGTTAACAAACGTTAAACCCTGGCTCATTATATTGTTAAGATGAAAACATAGTTTAATAAAAACCCCAAACAAAAACCCATTACTGCAGTAGTTGCATGCTTTAAAAGACTTTTTCCCCAGGTTTCCCTTGTTTGTCTGGATTTCAGAGTAATTTTTCTAAACATGAGGAAACCAAAAGCAGACAAATTACAGCAGCAGCAGAATGTTGAAGAGGGAGGTGCTGCTGACCTCCCAGGGGAGCCTGTCTGAGGGAGGCCCCACCTGGCTCGGCCAGCAGGGGTCACTGTCGGGCAGCGATGGGAGGGCAGCCTGCGGTTCATCCAACTGAAATCAGGTTTTGAAACACATCTTTAGGGAAGTGGTTTGACACAAATTACTCTTGGAAAACAATATTGCTGCATTGTTTACCTTCTTTTTCCCTCATGAATTTAAATTCACAGAAAATAGAAGAATTCATTTTACACATATGTCAAATTGTACTGAGTAGTAGACATTTTTATTTATAAGGAGTTGGGAATGTATCTAGGAGGAGAGAAATTAAATAGAAATTTTATAGGCCATTTGTTTATGAATTTGTTAAGTAAGTATGGGTTCCTTATACCTGTTCTAGGTCCTTGGGGGATGCAGAGGGGTGAGCTACAGCCTTCACCCTGCTGGAATAGTACAGTCTACATTGTACAAACCAGGGAAGGAACAATTGTCATAGAGTATATCTTACTGGAGTAATGACAAGACTCCTAAATACAAAAAAAACCTGTTTCCAAATTCTGACTTTGATGCTTTCCAGCTGTATTTAAGTCTCTTAAATTCCTGTGTAAAATGAGTTTGGTATCAGCTCTGTCACGAGTGGCTGTTAGGTTTAAATATAATGAGTAAAATGTTGGCAAACTTTTTCTGTAAAAGGCCTGATAATCAGTATTTTAGGCTTTGTGGGCCACAGTCTCTGGCATGACAACTAAACTTTGTGAGTGTGGCAGGAAAGCTGCCCTAGACAGTATGTAAATGATGGGCCTGGCTGTGTTCCAGTAAAACTTTATTTAAAAGAACAGGTGGGAGCCGCGTGAGGCCAGCAACTATGGTCTGACAGCCCCTGGTACAATAGGAACTCAGTGCAGTACGCCATTGTAGTTACTATGCTCAGTAACAGGCTGTAGCAAAACGAGCAGTATCACAAAGTCCAAAATGGCAAGTTCTGGAGTAGTTAACAAGTCTGTGTTCTTGACCTTGCTGACTTGTGGTCATGGGCAGGTCACTTTTCCTTTCTGGGTCTTCTACCCTGCACAACTTCTGACCGGATAGTAACAGTCTTCTTTGGGGGTAGGGGTTAAGGGGACAGGGCAGTAATACGAAAGGACTTTTCTTAGCATGAATCCAGAGAGCAGAGGTGTCTGGGCTTTGTTTTGGTGCTGTGGATATTTAAAAGGATGCCATTGTCTTAGGTTCATTTAAGTTATCCGTTGTATCTTGTTCCGGTCACTCTAGAATATCCACCCTGTTTAACAAATATGTAATGACCCAAAATTCATTTTCAGGTTCCCAAACTTTGACAGGGGTCTTCCTCTTCAGGAGTTTTACGACCCAATGCACGTAGAGAGGTAAACATTATTCAGTCCTTATCTTGGGGAAGGAAAACTACAGAACGAAATCCCAGCTCTTCTCAAGTCCTCTGTGAGCTGTAGGCATGTGGCTCTGTCCAGGGAGAAAGAAAGGTCCAGGGACACCAGCCTGTGTGTCCTCCCACCCATAATACTGCAAACCTTGGTCTGAAGTATGGGACGATCAAGGCCAAAGAACATTAAAATGGAGCCAAGTACTTTTACCCCCTTCCCCATTAAAAAGCGTATGGTATTATTTATAAATCCTTCTCATAAATTGCATACACTGAAATTTTATATCTGTACATAAAATAAAAAACTTTAAAGATTTATAGTATAACTAATTATTCTTAAACTTCCATACTTACTGTAAAATACAGTGTATTTGTTGTGAAGTTAAAAAGGTTATTAGTTTACATTTTCCTTGGGGATTGTATTTTATATGTTCTACTCTTCATAACGAAGTAATTACTTGAAGCTTTTAATGTCTGTACCTGTAAATATTCAACTCACTCATGCATATTTATAAGCTAGGTTATTGACTGTAGTTCATTGCTGACCTTCTTTCAGATCGTTCTGTGGTTAGGTTTTTATAATATGATATCTGAATGTGGAGACCTGGGTTTAAATCTTGGCTCTGACACTTCTGAGCTGCGGGCTTCACACTTTAAAGTAATTAACTGCTTTAAAAAAATTTTTTTTAAATCATTGTCTGATAAAAAGTCAGGTCCTTCATTAGTCCTTGTTTTAGTTACGCTCAGATAGCAGTGGTCTGTCTGTCTGTAGTACTAAGCTGGGTTCTCTCGCAGCCTCGATGGCTAGAACCGGAGTAGAGGCATTCAGGCATCATACGTACAACCGAATAAGAACTGCAAAATAGGTACAAGATACAAGGTAAGAATAGTGTTAGGTGCCAGATAGTTAAAGAGTGTGTGTGTGCGCGCGCGCGCGCGCGTGTGTGTTAGGATGTATTTTGGAGAAATTACCTGTGCCTTTAAATTAAACAAGAGAAGTGTTGGAATTTGTTTCAATTAATAGTTTCCTATTAAATAGTGGGAAAGAAAAAAATGGCTTGTCAGAAAGAGAAGTCTTGATGAGTATAATGAGAACAGCAGGGAGATGGAGATTGTGCAGGCTTATCTGAATGAGACAGAATATTGGTGTCAATAGAGTAAAATAAAGGTCCTGGAGCGTTGGCAAATAGGTTTTTTCTTAATGTCATTTTTTAAAAGATTATTTTGGTCTTTGTAGAAAGCTGAAACACTAGTGGAGAGACTTCCTGTATATTCTTTACCCAGCCTCCCCTGTGGTAGCATCTGACATAACCAAGAACAGTTGTCAACACTAAGAAATTAACCGCAGCTCAGGATTGCTAACTAAAGCATAGGACTTACCAGTTTTTCCCCTGATGTCCTTTTCCTGTCCGAGGCTGTCCTTCAGGATCCCACATCACACTTAGTCGTCGTGACTCCTCCAGCATGTCCCTCAGTCTTTCCTGTCTTTCATGACCTTGACATTTATAGAGAGTACTGATCAGTTATTTTGTAGAATGTTCTCAATTTGGGGTTTTCTGATATATGCTCACAGCTGGATTGAGGTTATACATGATTGGGGAGGCGCCATAGGGTGGTTATGCTTTTCTTAGTGCATCATGTCGGGGGTGCAGTATGCCAGTATGTATTACTGGTCATGGTAACCTTCTTTACTTGGCTAAGGTGATGTCTGCCAGGACTAGCTACTGTAAACTTACCGTTGTTCCCTTTATAAATATTAAATATTTGCGGAGATACTTTAAAACTATGCAGATACCCTATTTATGCATTGATGGATCTTGCCTGTGGTAAGTATTGCCATGATGTTCTAATTTATCAATTAGAATTTTTCTGCAAGGAAAAGTTACCAGTTCTCCATTAGTTCATTCATCCATTCATTCATTTACATCAGTATGGACTCAAGGTTGTGTATTTTATTCTTTGGGTTATAATCCAGTTGTTATTTATTGTGTAGCTCAAGTTTTCATTGACCGTTGGGAGCTCTTTGAGGTCTGTTCCTGTGCCCTTTCAACATGCTGCTGCTTTTTTTTTCTTTAAGTGGCTCCTTACTTTTTTTTTTAATTTTTATTTTATTTATTCATTTATTTTTGGCTGTGTTGGGTCTTGCTGCGCCCGGGCTTTCCCTAGATGTGGTGAGCGGGGGCTACTCTTCGTTGCGGTGCGCAGGCTTCTCATTGCGGTGGCTTCTCTTGTTGCGGAGCATGGGCTCTAGGCGTGTGGGCTCCAGTAGTTGTGGCATGCGGGCTCAGTAGTTGTGGCTTGTATGCTCTAGAGCACAGGCTCAGTAGTTGTGGCGCACGGGCTTAGTTGCTCCTAGGCATGTGGGATCTTCCTGGACCAGGGCTCGAACCCATGTCCCCTGCATTGGCAGGTGGATTCTTAACCACTGTGCCACCAGGGAATCCCAGTTCCTTACTTTTTGACACCCAAGATGTTCCAGCCATGGAATTCACCATTTCCCCCACTTTACTGGAGAATGGTATTTAGGAACCAAGATCTAGCCACTAGGTGGTGTGTTTCTGGCTACTAACCTGTCACTGCTTCTAGCCCCTCTCGTTGGATAGAGCTGGGAAATATGCATATTTATGCTAACTCGTACATATACGTACATCTGTGTTTATTTCTGTATCTGTGTATGTGTACGCGCGCACACGCGCATACACGCACACACACACAAATGAGAACATGAGTCCATACTGATAATTCCAGTTCCAGTCCAGTCCCACAGAGTTTATTTTAGCCTGCTCCATTTCCTTTTTTTTTTTCTTTCACCAACAGTGAGAAACCTCCTCCTCATCTACAGTATGTTCACTTATTTGTTCAACTCTAGCATACCAAGAAACTAGTTCCAGAAATGCTGACCCACCTGTGAAAAACAGGTTTACAATAGCATAGTGTCTGTGTGCAGCTCTTTTTGTCTTTAGCCTTCACATTGTCTGGTCAGAACCCCCTTTGCCAGGGTTACCTAGGTCATGGTTGTGGAGTTCATTTGTACTCAGCCATCTGTCTCAGCTTGCATTTCATCTTAGATTTTCACCACATCCTGGTTAGTTGTGTTTGTATTTACACACCCTACAATTCACCTTAGGGTGCACAGTTCTGTGGTTTTCGACAAATGTGTACAATCATGTGTCCAGCCCCACAGTTCCACAGAGAACGGTTCCATCGCCCCAAAATTCCTCTGCGCCACTTCTGTATAGACACCTCCCCCCCGCACCCAGCAGCCCCTAGCAGCCACTGATCTCTTTTCCTCCCTGTATTCGTACGTTTTCCAGAGTGTCATATGAAAGGAATCAGAATAAGGGGCTTTGGGGGTCTGGCTTCTTTCACTTAGCAGAATACATGTGAATTTGTCCATGTTTTTATGGGCGTCAGTAGTTCATTCCTCTCTATTGCTGAGTAGTATTCCGTTGTATTGATGTGCCATAGCTTCGTAGCCACTGGCCACTTGAAAGACACCTCTATTATTTCCTTTCTGCTCCTTGCTTTCGGTTTAGTTTGATTGTCTTTTTCTGATTTCTAAAGCTGAGAACTTAGATTATTTATTTGAGACCTTTCTTGTTTTCTAATAGAAGTCTTGGATACAATAAATTTCCCACTAACCACTGCTTTAGCTGCATCCCATAAATTTTGAATGTTATATTTTGGTTTTTATCCAGTTCAAAATATTTCTAACTTTTCTTTGAGACTTTCATTTCTGACTCATGGATTATTTAGAAATGTGTTATTTAATTCTGAAATATTGGGGGATTGTTCAGATATCTTCCAGTAACTGATTTCTAGGTTATTCTGTTTTCAAGCAAAAACATAAGTATGATTTCTATTCATTGAAATTTGTCGAGGTTGGCTTTGTAGCTCAGAATGTACACGCTGGTGAATGTTCCACGTACACTTACAAGGAAAGCATATTCTGCTCTTTGGGTGGAACATAACTGTTACTAGGTCTAGTTGGTTGACAGTATTTTTCAAGTGTTCTGTGTTCCTACTGATTTTCTATATGCTTGTTTCATCAATTACTGAGAGTAGAGTGTTGAAGTCTTCAGCTGCAATTGTGGATTTGTTTATTGCTTTTTTGTTTTAGCCTCATTTGTTTTGAAGCTCTGGTTTCATTGCTACATATTTAGGATTATTGTATGTTTGTGGAAAGGTAACCCTTTTATCATTATGTAATGTTCCTGTTCATCCTTGATAATATTCCTTGTTTTGATGTCTGCTTTGTCTGATATTAGCATATAGTTTTTTCAGCTGTATTTTAGTTAATTTTTAAAGGTATATCTTTCTACAAACCTTACTTTCAATCTATTATGTCTTTATATTTAAAATGGATTTCTCATCCATAATATATACTCGGGACTTGCTTTTTTACCCAGTCTAGCAGTCTCTCTCTTTAAATTCATGTGTTAGACCCTTCCTTTTTTTCTTTTAATTTTTCATGTAGTTAGAATAAAATCTATCATCGTGCCAGCTGTTTCCTATTTGCTTCATTTTTTCCTTCCTTTTATGCCTTAATTAAGCATTTTTATGGTTCTGTTTTTCTCCGCTGTTGACTTATTTGTGTCTTTTAAGAAAATTTAGTCATCTGCCTTCAAATAAGATTCCATTACTTTACATGTAGTGTAAAGACTTTATGTAACAGTGTGTTTACAGTTCCTCCTTTTTATCCTTTGTGCTATTATTGTCATACCATCTACATTTACACGTGCTCTAAACATATAGTACATTTTTACTACTGTAGACATTAAATTATCTTTTAGAACGAGCAATTAAATTGTTTTTTTAATTTTTATCTTCATTTATTGTATTTCCATTGCTTTTCTTTTTTGGGGGGTAAATATGAGTTCCCATCTGATACCATATTCTCTGTGCCTAAAGAGCTTCCTTTAACATTTATCGTCAAGTAGGTGTGCTGGCAGTGGATCTCCTCAGTTTTTGTTTTCTAAGAAAGTTTGTACTTCTCTTTCATCTTTGAAAATTATTTTCAATGAGCATAGCACATAGAATTCTGGGGTTTTTTGGTTTGGCTTTTTCTTTTTTTTTTTTTTTTCCTTATCATTGTTACTGTGTTTTTCATTGCTAGCATTTCTTTTTTTTTTTTTTTTTCATAGTTTCATTTCACAGATGAAATTCCCGCTTGGTAGTATATATTGTTCATCTTTCTCATTAGAGCCTTTAACATACTGGTCAATTATTTTAAATTCTCTGAAAGTTCTAACATCTGTATCATATCTGACTGGTTCCAATTGCTTTTCCTCTTCTGCGTATGTTTTTTCTTGCCTTTTTGTATGCCTTGTTATTTTTGTTGAAAGCTAGACATCTTGCATAAGACAGTAGAGACTAATGTGAATGGTTTTTATGCCTAGCAAGGCCCTTTGTGGGGGAGTTAGAGCCTTTCTAGTCAAGAGTTGGACTGGGTTGGAGAGATTTGTTGTTGTTAAGGCTACCATCAGAGCACCAAAGCCTTCAGATTCCTATGGAGCCACTTCTTGTTGAGGGTGAGGGTTGGATTACAAGGGAAACGCTTGTTCCATTCCAGTTTTAGGTGTTTCCTTTGTGCTGTGCCTCAGAGAGGGTGCTCTAAACATTCTATTCTTCGCCTGGTCCTCTTCCAGCAGTATTTTGCTGTTACCTCTCATTTCAAGCTCCTTAACTTGGCATTAGGGGGTGAAGAGGAGGATGGGATGCCACCTCTGTTCTGATGCAGCCTCAGCCTTCTACATGCACCATGTTCTCAGGTTTCTGGACTGTGGCCCTCTTGTTCTCCTTCCCTAGCTCAGCTGTTGTGGTGGACTCAGCTGGCAACCTTGTCCCTCCTTAAGGAGTAGCGTTGTGTTTTTTCTGTTATTCATTCCCTCTCCCTACTGCAGTAAGTTTTCACCAAAGTTCCCAAGGGCAGCAATGCTTGTTGCCCTCCTCTTCACAGGACACAGTGTTTGTTCCCTAGTGGAGAGAGGGGAGATGGACCTAGGGGGAGTTCCTTGCCCCTCCTAAATGCTGCTCCTCTCCCCCAGATCTGGACCACAGTGGATACTTAGTGCTCTTTTCTGTAAGTGCTTGAATGGTGTTCATGACATAGAGCCTGCAAGAGAATGTAGCCCCAGAGGAGTCACACGGCCCTCCCAGCCCACGCTTGGCTCTAACCAGTCTGTCAACCATTTAGTTGACCTCCCCCGACCCGTGTCCTGCTGCATCTGCCCCAGATGACACAAGCATGTGTCTCCTCTCTTCCTACAGACACTGTCTCTAGAGTTTGGGCTGTTTGATTGCCTGGGACTTCAACCTTATGATGGGTTTAAGGAAAGTCATAAATTTAAAGTTAGGCCTGTTATTTAAAAAAATAAAAATAAAGAAGAAGAAGTAATAGCTTTTACGATAAAGCAAGTCTCACCCTAGTCAGGCTTTGTGGCAGGGTTGGCCTCTGATGAAATCAGCCTCCCTCTCCAGTAACCTGTTCCCTCTCGTCAGTCATCCGGTTTCTTCTGTTTTGTTTTGATTTTTTTTTACTTTCTCCTTTGAAAGAAAATTTTTTTCTCATATTAAAATCTCTAAAAATACATCTGATTCGGCATTCATGTGGCAAATTCAAAATATATGGGGGGTGACTCTCTAATTTTAGCATTTCAAACATCAGACAAGGTATCAGAGAGGGATGTGTTAGGCAGGAGGCAGGGCATCTACCCGGAAATCACCCATTCCACGTCCAGCATGGGCATCTGGTGGGATCCAATAGATTGGTGTTGTTTTATGTACGATTTTACAGCAGAACAGTAGAACCCATAAATCAAAAGACATGAAACCACATATTAAAGGAATCTAAATGTATATGTTCTGTTTGAATGTTTTAATTATAAAAGTAACATGTTTGAGATAAGAAAACATAAAAGTTCTAGTCTGTTCTATCTCCTAGAAATTATCATCCTCAAATGTGTTGGTGTTGATGCTTCAAGACTTTTCTCTAAGAACTTATCTTTGTAATATAGAAAGAGTAGTAAATTCCATTTGGAAAACCCAGGAAATATACCTATTAATTATTTCTGTTTACATTTTTTTCTCTTCAAAAAGAACATATAAATGCAGACTTTATCACAGCTAAGTTGAACTTGGTCTGACGCCTTCTTTATTGTAGCTCGGTGACAATGAATTGGGGTAGAGATTTTGCCTTCCTCCTCCATTTAACTTTTTAAACTTTATTAGCTTTCTAAGGGAAAGTACCTCTAATTTTGCAAGATTTTGAACAGATAAGGATTTAAATCCAATTTCACATGAGCTTATGAGATATTTGAAACTATTCCCTGGATTATCTTGAATATTCCTTGTTAAACATAGTCTCACATGACATTATAAGGCTGATATTAATGACTTTTAATTAATGTTCCCCTTCCTGTGAGAAGTGGGTTGAGTCATTACAGAAAAAAAAATGATGGGAAAATTTAGTACCTTTCTCAGTTAAAAAAAAAAATGGACAAGGATTAAATATTACAGAATATTACTACTCAGAGGACGGTGGAAATATGCCTAAGCTACTATTCAAATATAAAGGAAAATTACTCTGTTTGCAAATATGAAATACCATCATTTTTTTGGTTTTGTTTTCATTTGTTCAATAAAAGGGAGATACAAACAAGTAGATAGAGAAAAAGAGCTCAGAAAAAGAGTAGCAGTGAACTCTTTGTTACTTTTCTTTGTATAGTTCAGTTTTCTTTTGCAGGTTTTACGAGTGTAATATCTGAGGCCTTTATTTCTGGTCTCCGTTGTGTATCACCCCCTGCCTGTCTGCTCCCGCGCGAGGTTCATTTCACGTTCTGCATCCTTAACAAGCCTCCCTGGCCACGCCCCACTCTGTTGGCGCCTCACCCCTCTGATTCCTGCTGCACAGACCGACCTCCCCGTGTCATTCTCCTCGACCAAACTGTAGCCTCTTCATGGGTAGAGCCCTTGCCTTGAACATTCCTCACGGGATTGCCAAGCTTACAAAAAAGAAAAGGTTGCGTTCGACCACTTGCAAAACATTCTGTAACGTACTCTCCCGGTTGTGTTTATCAGATGAAAAACAGAGATTCAGTTACGAGCGGTCTGGATATGATCTTGAAGAATCTGATGGCCCAGATGAGGACGAGAACGAGAACGAAGACGAGGATGAAGACAGCCAGGCCGAGTCGGTCCTGTCGGCGGCCCCCTCGGCCACGGCCAGCCCGCAGCGCCTTCCGGCTAGAAGCAGCCTCCAGGACTGTCGGGGTGCTGACGAGGACGTCAGGATTCCTGATTGCTTTTCTGGGGGACACACGGACCCGATGGATGTCCTCCCGAGAGCGTTGCCCACCAAGATGACCGTGCTTAGCACAGACTACGGCGGGAAGCCGGGGTCTCCCGTAAGGACCAGGCAGCGGGCTGCGGGGGACGAAGGTGAGGCAGCCGCTTCTGGAGAATCTGCCAGGTCCCCCGAGGCTGCGCCCAGGTCCCCGTGTCACCAGATGTCTGTGGACTACCCGGAATCCGAAGAGATCCTGGGAAGTTCTGTGGCAGGAAAGGCTGTTGCTTTAACACAGGTAATAACTTGGTGGTTTTCTTTTCGTTTAACCTACTTAATATGGGGAACCTAATGACTTAAGAAGTCAGTGCACTTAAATTACTCATTTACAGCTAAGTCAGTTTCTTTAACCTTATTTTTTTGTTTGATTTAAGGCCAGAGGACATTTATGTCCTTTGGATTCTTGTTAGGTATTTTAGTCAGAGTTCGTATATTGTATCATAAGTCTGTAAAAGAACCAGTATATTTACAGTATACTCGTTTGTTATTATTTGTTTTTTTTTTTTTAAATCTTGGAATAAAAAATATGTGTGTGCCAACAGAGACTGTGAGTCTTGGGGCCTACGTATTCCACGGCTTCCTCTGAGATGATCTTCCACTGGCATCGACGTGATGGATTTGCACTAAATTATCTGAACATTTTGCATTTTGTCCCTGTTAGCAGGCAGCTACCAGTTTCCATGGCAAAGTTAGTGTGACCCAAAAAACATATTAAGAAGTTCACTTTGCTTGAATGATCAACTTACTGTGACAGGTTAGGAAAGCTTCCTGCCCAAGAACTAGCTCAGGGCCAGACTCAGGCCTTGGGAAAGCCACCCTCCATGTGTGCTGTGAATCATCTCCTGCTCTTACAAACCCTGATGGGCTTGTGAGGAACCCATTCTTCTCTCTCACTGACACTTCTCTTACCTCTGGTATGGATTGGTAATTGTAATAGGATTTATTTCTAAATGCGGCAGATTTGGGTTTGCTGGTTAACACTGGAGAAAACTAAAAAGACTGTGAAAAGATTGGATTTCTGTAGCCTATCCTACGTTAATATAATTTAATTAAATTACGTTCCTATTTAAGTAACATTAATTAAATTAATATATACATTAATGTAGTTCCATAATACGGATATATCAAGAAAAAGCTAATATTTATATGATAATCTTGGGTGGAAGGGAGGATTGGTGAGATTTATCCCTTCTACTAACATTTCATTACTCTCACATTAGTCACCTGTGCTCTAACCTTCTCTATCCCCAAATCTCTCACACACCTGCCAATGGCTGGAAATCTGGTTTTCAGTAGACATTTCATACACTTAGAATAAATGAACAAATGAAAACTGCAGACCTTTTCGTTAATGGCAGCTCTTTATTTCATAAATGAAGAGTCCTCCAGTTAATTTTTCCCCGAGTCGATACTCATAGCCAACTAATATTTCAGAATTTCTCAATAACTCCTAATCTCTAAAATAGGGTGGAGCCGGTGGTGCCAGGAATAATAAAAACAACAACAATGGAAGAAGAATTATGGCCCCCTCTCAGGGTTAATTTCAGTATAACTGAGATGATATCCAAGAAATTTGTTTGAAAAATGTAAAGTTGCTGACCTTTGTAAAGAGATGAAGAGTGTAATAGGTTTTAAGTTGGAAATTGATTGTTTAAATCAAAATACAACTTTTAGCAAGCTTACCATTTTTATAAAATACCAGTGTACATACTTTTACCTCAGGAGGAATAGACTTCACAGGAGCTAAAACGTTTAGCTCCGTGACTAATAAGGAAGCTCTGCCATCAAGGACCATTCCGTCTTGTCTTTTAGGGCCCATCATCCGTGAGCCTTCCTCCTCGGGGCATTGAGCGCAGCCCTCAGCCGGGAGGGGCACCTCCTTGCACGACCTCGCCTCGGCCGGGCGCTCAGGAGCCGAAGCAGCAAGTCACTCTCCATCCGCCTCCAGGCCTGCCTTCTCCCCAGACGCATCTGTTCAGCCACCTTCCTCTGCATTCCCAGCTGCAGCCAAGGACACCGTACCATATGCTTCCGGTCGGGGGGATCCAGGCGGTCCCTGCCGGCCTCACATACTCCACGTTCGTACCCATCCAAGCTGGGCCAGTGCAACTCACGATCCCCGCTGTCAACGTCATTCACAGAACTGTGGGCACCCCCGGGGACTTGACCGCCGAAGTGTCCGGCGCTACCAGCCCCTCCGGAGTGGCTGAATTGAGCAGCGTGGTGCCCTGTATTCCCATCGGCCAAATCCGCGTGCCGGGCCTGCAGAACCCGAGTCCGCCGGCCTTGCAGCCCCTGCCGGCACTGAGCATGGAGACCGTCAACATTTTAGGCCTGGCCAGCGCGAACCTCGGCCCGCAGGTGCGCCCGCCGGGGCTCGCTCTGAACGCCGCCGTGGGGCTGCAGGTGGTGACCGCCAACCCTTCCTCCCAGAGCGGCCCCGTCCCCCCGGCGCCCATCCCGGGCCTCCAGATCCTGAACATCGCCTTGCCCACGCTGATCCCCTCCGTCGGCCAGGTCACCCTGGACGCCCAGGGAGCCCCCGAGAGGCCCGCTCCCCCAAACAGAGCCCGGGAGGCGCCGCCCAAGCAGCCCTCGGCCGCCGGTGCGCACCCGGGCGGCGGGAGCGCGTCGCCGCAGGGCTCGCCCCGAGTCCCGCGGGAAAATGCACCGAAGGGTCTAGATCCACCTGCCCCGGCCAGAGACTACGCCAGGCGGGACGGCTCCAGTCGCCCGGACGCGGGGACGGCCGCCTCCGGGAATCACCCGAAGCCCCGGCACGAACTCCCTGCCGCTCCGGGCAAACCAGCATCCGGGCCCCCGCCGTCCGGCCGGCAGCCTCGCCCCCTGGACCGGGAGGGACCCGCGGCCCGGCCCCCGGCCACGCCCCCGGCCCCAGCCCGGAGGCAGGCCGCGCAGTTCAGCGATGTGAGCAGCGACGAGGACGAGGACAGGCTGGTGATCGCAACCTAGGGGCGTTTTATTTGGGGGTTTGGGGTTTTGTTTGGTTTTTGGTTTTCTGGAATTTTTTTTTTTTATAGAACACTTACAGGTTTCTTTGAAAACCCTCCTTTCCTTAAAGCACATTTTTCTGACATAAACTCATGACTAATCTTTGTGCAATCATGAACTTTTGACCAATAATCGTTGTTTTGTGTCAGCTCCAGCCTTTTTTGTACATGTTGTATAGACAATTGTGCCTTTTAGGAGTTTTATGTTGAGAGACTGTACAGATTGTTGAATATCTATATACATAAAATATATATTATATATGTATATGAAAACCAGGTAGTTATTTGTGTTTAGCAAAAAAACCTGTCAAATAAATCCAATGATTAAATTATATGTTGCACTGTTAAATATAAATTTTTATGGCTGTGGGACAGTTTCTGTGTATAAATTAGTACGTGAACTCCATATTTATTGTATTCATATCAGTCTTTGAAAATGGGTCTGTCCTTGCGTAAGACAGTAACTTTACACTTCAGACAGAGTTTCTGTGTTATGTTTCAGTAAAATATCGTTTACTGACTTTACCATCGCTTTAGTTGTGCTTTCTTTATGTCATGTAGGGGCCAGCGACCTACATTCGGAAGATAGCCCTAGGTTAACGTTCCTTCCACACTCGCCCCCCTCCACCCGTATTTTTGAGAAATGGGGGCTTTATAGTGGTGTTACTGCTGTGTGAAACTCACTGAAATCCGTTTAGCCAAGTGACCAGTTTTTCCAACCTGTGAGGAATAATTCTGTAGCTCTTAACTTATGAGGAGATTCAGTACTTGAGAACACTTTCTCTAAGTATACATAGCATACGGACAGAAATGGGCAAAGTTCCTAAAGGTGGATATTACAGCTTCTGGGAATTGTAAAATAAGTTACAGAACAGTCGTTCGGAGAGCTCGGCTTGGGTGAGGTGCATGAAACTCCGTACCTCAGGCATCACCCCAGGTCTGGGATTGAGCCTGGCCTCTTCTTTCCCTCAGCCCTGATCGTTATACCCAGAGACCTCTGTCCAGTACCAAACTACAGGGGGTCTGGGATTTACAGAAGTACCAAATTCAGACTTCAAAATTGCTTCAGTTGACTCTTTAGAAACGATTACTCCCTGTCCTGAGAGGCTTAACTTATTCAGAAAAATGGGGAGGGTACCCACAATTACAACTGCAGTGATTTGCATTATTACCTGAGCGTTGTAGATGCTTCATTTGTGAAAAAAAATGTTTTAATGTTGGAATTTGAATACTTAGCACATTATTAAGGCAATGTGTTCATGTTTTTAAAGGCCTACGCTGTGAAGGTTTCAGCAGTAGAAGGTGGTGAGACAACGGTGCCTGAGGGAAATATTCTAAGGAATTTGGAGTCCTCCTTGTAGCCAGCCCCTGCTTCAAATCTGGGACTTTGGGAAAAGTGCCTGTCACCTGGGCCTGCAGGCTCTAATCTAAATTACGATCTCTAAAATGTGCCCCAGCCCCAGTAGGCTGTGATAGATCAGTGATGCTTTTGATACATGCTTCAATTTACATTTATACTTTTCCACAGATTAAGTAACAAAACTCTCAAAAACAATAAAACTACGTTTTATACTCCAAGACGTATTTGAAAAGAATTCTGGACACTTCTGTCATAGGAATTGTATTGCTCTAACAATAGAGTTGTTGAAAATGAGGTCCATTATCTGTCAGATTTCTCAAAATAAGTTTTAACTTTGTGTCACACCTCTTATTACAATTTTATTGCCTAAAATTTTAAAGCAGTATAATAAACATTTTTGTTTCCTAATCACATTTTAGGTACATACGACTTATCTAAATTCAAAAGTAATGCTAAGAATTTTGGCATTGAGGTGTTTTTTTGTTTGTTTGTTTTTTAGTTTATATAAATAGAATTTTCTTAATCTGAAGAATTCCTGTATTTAACCAAATACTAAATGTTGTGATATGCTTGGATGCTCCCTTGAAAATTTCATAATGCCGTAACATACCATAGGCTTATTTTGTACTCTTGACTTCTTAAGATTCATTACATTGTACACATATCTTTAGTATCATTGGCTATAATGCCTTCATGTGGCTTTCAAATATTTTGCTAGCATTTGAAATATGCAGCTAACTCAGAAACATTATCAAAGTTTGTGCCATTATATTTTGAAATAGTCCCGTGAACAAAATATAAGGGGATAATTTTGAACTGTTTCTCCAGAGTCTTCTTTTCCCAAAGAGCAAGTCATTCTCAGATATTAATGACTTACAAATAATGACTTGAATAAATTACTTACAAGTAATCCAGAGAGCTGGGAAACTACATTTGACTTTTATTTTGTTGTACTCTCATGAAAGACCCAGGTCAGTAGAGAACTAGAATGCAAGGACACAGCAAATCTCTTTAAATTATTATCAAAACAGGTGAAAACCATAATGTGAAACAACTTCAATATCTTCTTGTATGAATCCACTGAAACCATCAGAAGTGTCAGAAATAGCAAAAGAACAAAAGTTCATTTGTCTAGTTTTTAAAGACTAGTACATCTGTTTTATGAATGTTTGCTATGAGTTAACATAAATCAATGGCACTAAAGTAGCTTATTTTTATTCTCTAAATTTTAGGCTACAACAATAATTTCAGAATGAGATGATCAACTGATAATATTTAATATAGAGATTTTGTTTCTCATCTTTTTTCATAATATAGGCATGATTTTCCTTTCACGGAAAAGGTATAAACAACACTTTTCTTATTGATCTCTGACCTGAATTTTAAATGGTGGGGCTTAACAAAGATTAGGGATCATTATTTTCCTTGGAAGACCGTTAAGATAGGTAACATTTCTTTCATGACGCATGCTCAGGGCAAAGTACATGCTCTTCTTAACTTCTCTGTTTTTTTTTTTTTTTTTTTTTTTTGCGGTACGCGGGCCTCTCACTGTTGTGGCCTCTCCCGTTGCGGAGCACAGGCTCCGGACACGCAGGCCTAGAGGCCATGGCTCACGGGCCCAGCCGCTCCGCGGCACATGGGATCCTCCCAGACCGGGGCACGAACCCGTATCCCCTGCATCGGCAGGCGGACTCTCAACCACTGCGCCACCAGGGAGGCCCCAACTTCTCTGTTTTTAGCGTTAAGTTTTAGGGTGAAGTTTGAGATCGACTTGAGATCATTTTGAGATCAAGCAACACCAAAAGGTGACTTTCGTTGAAGTAGTTTTGTTTCCAAACCATCTATAAATTCGAAACATGGGATATTAAATGTCCCTAAAATAAGAATCTTCTCCCAAACTGATTTCCCATGACTTTGGAGAATTATCTATTTAATATTCAATAAAGGTTATTGTATATATATAATATATTTAATATATAATATGAATATGTATTTTAATGACAGTAACTCCTTGCTGTCATACCCCCCCTAAAAACATGCAGGGAATAAATTTAAAGCAAGAATAGTAAAATATTTTTCTCTACAGATTGTATCATCTGAAAATCATGAGGCTTTTACATATATTGGTTTCATCTAGAACCGTGCATACATAAAATTCTGTGCAAGGCAGTGTAGGCATGAGTTAAAGCAGAGGTACCTGCCCTCAGGTGTTCCCTGTTCTCTGAATCAGGGGTGGATTTGAAGAAGACTCTCAGGCATCCAAAACCCAGTAATAGTTTAAGTATAAACCAACTCCATTACTATGCAAGATATAAAAGGAATTAGAAGTCACACTTTCTACCCTAGAGGAGCAGGCCTTCTTAAGATTTAGGCCATAGAAACTGGAGAATAATACTAGACCACATACATCTTAGAAACCACAGACTATAATCATTTCGAAAGGTAGGAAAGTTATTGCCTTAATTAAAGAATGAGCTGTGTGTGTTGGGGATTGCTGTATTTTTGAAGGAGATGATGTAGGATTTGGGACTCTAGAACAGAGATGATGCCAAGCAGCAGAACAAAAATAGAGTAATGAAGGTGGAGGTGAATATGTTATTTAAAATTATGCCAGGGAACCAGTCTAAGTGGAAGAGAGAGGATTCATTCAGACTTTCAACAAATATTTATTTAGCACCAACGAGGTAGAAAGCACTTTGGAGATGCTAATTTAATGCAAGTTAAATGGTGTTTACCCTCAGGGAGCTTATGTTCTAGTGGAAGAGCACAACCAGACACCAAGTACCGTATCATAAGCAGCATAAAAGTGCTACAACCAAGAGCAGGAGGTGAGCACAGAGGGGAGAGCTCGGGGCTGAGTAGATCCGGGGGATGCTTATGGAACAGGTGACATTACTCTTGACCTTGAAGTGACTTTGCTAAGGTGAAAAATAGAAGGGAAGGGGATTCCAGACAGAAGGGTTGTGGAAGGGGACCAATATTCATCCTAACTATGTGTCATTTGTAATGTCATCAATGCTCCAGGCAGGTGTTATTCCCCCATTTTAGAGACAAGGAGGCTGCATCTCACAATGTTATGAAACTTGGTCATGCAGGTGCTGGAGCTGGTACTCGAATCCAGGATTGTACACACAACAGCATTACACACAAGTAAAGGTGCAAGAAGCTTAAAGGAGTATGGAGACAAAGGGAATAGACAACATTATTGGGACTTAGCAAAGCATCTAACTAAGCCATGATAACATTATAGAGAACAAGGGCTGAATTTAAAGATGATTAGAACGGCGGGGGCTCTTCATGTGAAAAGGACCCTCAGTGGGTCAGAGTTGGTGGGAAGGGAGTGTCATATCATTAATGTGCTGATAATTTACGGGGGGGCGGGGAAATAGGACAGCAAAAGTGAAGAGGAAAGGGGAGTAATGCAGCGACCGTGAAAAGCAAACACGTTATCCATTGCCATGCTGGCCACAGTATCTCTTTAATTGGTGAACTCAGTATATTATAGGAGACATTTGTTGATGATCCAAATAAATGAGGATCAGCCTCCAAGAAGACTGGACTTACTGGAGAGATGACATGAACAGATGCTCTGCCACTTGTGTTGAAACATTAAACTCTCTTAAAATGTTGCCGTTTCCTCTACACAAAGTTCAGCATGTGCCATCCTCACCCCCTCCCCAGAGCATCATTTTGGAGACATTACAAATACAATATTTAGACCCAGGTAAAAAGTATCCACACCCTATACCCTCATGAACAGAGCATCATGGGAGTATCCTTCCTGACGGGGATTTCTGGACTCCAAGCTTAAACAAGATAGAGACAAATGAGCGCATTTCCAGGCCACCGAGCCCTGGAGGCAGAACAACCCAGATGGTTCATCCTGATGGTTCAGCCAAGAAGTCGCATCAGGAGAGTCCCGGCAGCAGAAATATAAGGAATAATTGTAGTAAATAAGAAGAAGAAAGTTACCTTTTCATTCAGTAAGGGACCGAGTTTGGGGATTATCAAAAAAGAAGTCAGGGGCTTCCCTGGTGGCGCAGTGGTTGAGAGCCCGCCTGCCGATGCAGGGGACACGGGTTCGTGCCCCGGTCCGGGAAGATCCCACGTGCCGCGGAGTGGCTGGGCCCGTGAGCCATGGCCACTGAGCCTGCACGTCTGGAGCCTGTGCTCCGCAACGGGAGAGGCCACAGCAGTGAGAGGCCCGCATAGCGCAAAAAAAAAAAAAAAAAAAAAAAAAAAAGAAGTCAGACTACTAGGGAAATCCTGTGTCTCCATTAATGTTTGTGTAAAACCAGGATTAACCTCACAGCAAGCAGCTAGTGGGCTTGCTTCAGGGCTCACAAACTAAAACTCATTTGCATCATAACCAGGCATAAATATTAGGAACATATTTATCTTCAAGGGAGACTGCAAGATTAAAACTTCTAGTATTATTCACACCAATCCTTTATGATGTATCAGGATCGACCAGGGAGGAAACGTGTAACTGTTCTTCCCTCCGGTTTATTCTGAAGCGAGTTCTGAAAGCGCACGACTTCCAAGAGCTCGGGTGCTGGGGACCAGACGTTCTCTGGCAAAGCACAGAGGCAGCTAAGAAGAGCCCAAGAGTCTGATCAGTCAGTGATCCACCCACACTTTAACATCAGGTAGAAAGACCAAGCCGATGTTTCTGTCAAAGTCATGGATCAAGTGTGGCTTAGTTTGTAGTCTGAGTCTTTTCTAAATTAAAAGTCCCCCTAAGGACTTCCCTGGTGGTGCAGTGGTTGAGAGTCCGCCTGCCGATGCAGAGGACACGGGTTCGTGCCCCGGTCCGGGAGGATCCCACATGCCGCGGAGCGGCTGGGCCCATGAGCCATGGCCGCTGAGCCTGCGCGTCCGGAGCCTGTGCTCCGCAACGGGAGAGGCCACGACAGTGAGAGGCCCGCATACCGCAAAAAATAAAAAAATTAAAAAAAATAAAAGTCCCCCTGAAAAATAACAAAAGTTTTCTTATTGCCTTGCTTTTGTTGTCTGAGAAGTTAGGGCCCTCTTATTCCATAATGTTTGAGGGTTACATTAGAAAATAAGGATTTATTTCAGGACACTGAAGAATTATTCTCTTGAGGCACTTGATGGTGGCAGAGGTGGGGAGTGCATGTTGGGGAAATGATGGAAGAACGGAAGTTACAGATCTCAGAAGTTTTAAATGTTATTCCCCCCTCCCACACTCAGGTGATACACATAATTCTGAAAAGACGTAATGAATTCAGGTAATTATGATGAAACCTCAAATGAAATGTGAAAATCTCCTGGTTTAACAGGATATGATAAATTAGTTTTCAAAATTAGGTAAATTTTCTTTAACGGTATTCGTATAGATTTAAGTTTTGAGATTATACACAGTTATGCTCCATTGACACCATAATGGTATTTTATGAGTAAATCGCAATATATATAACGCAGTATTTCTAATTTTAACAACTACAACGAATACCATATTATGTTATCCGCATTTTATGTTTGAGAAAATGTCTCAGGGTTACAAAGCCAGTTAAGTAGTGACGCTGTGATTTAAAACTAGGTCTGTTTTTTCCACCCTACCATGCTGCTTTCAGTAATGATTTATAGTAATTGGGTTGTATTGTATTCATTTCTAGGTGAAAGTCTACTTAGTATTCATAAATCATCCCATTTAAATTTCTTACTGAAATGAACATGCCCAGTGCCAGGCATATTTGTATAGCTAATAGATTTTATAACCTTTTTGTACCCCCTTTCTCATAATTGATATAATAGGAGTCATAAAAATATTTAGTGAGGAAATATTTAGTTTAAATAGCAGGAGGTAAAATGGCAATCTAAAGTGACAATTCTAATCAAGCATAAAATATGTAAATCTCCAAAGTGTATTAGGTTTCAATTATTAATCATTATTGAGAAAAAAGTCTGTTACATATCATATTATGATGATAAAAGTTAAATTGAAAGGAGGAGAGTTGAGTGTGGATTCACATTGTTTTAGGGTGTAGACAAGGTCTGAGCACAGCATAACATAATGTTGTCAAGTCTCTGAACTTGATCCTTTCAGAAATATTTCCAGAAAGAAATAGAACAATTTTCCGTTACTTTTGATAGAAAGCAAAATTATTTAAACATATTTCTCTTATGAGAGGGGACATCAAATTGTACTATTTTTCCAAGGTACCAATTTAAAAATAATGTAAAGAAAGCAAAGATAGGAATTTAAAAGGAAATGAAGACATTTATAAATTCTTTTTACAAAAGCAGTGAGGAAAATAATCAATTGATCTATTTAGCAAATGATTCCATATCTCAGGATAAACCAATAGAGGTTAACTATATAAAATTTAACTTTTTTTCTTAATTTTGTATCTGGAATATAGAAGTGAATAATTAGATACCTTTTATGATGTTCAGATATTCGTGGGTTTTATAAAGATATAAAGACCAATAGACACTTGTTGGAAGTTGGTTTTGCTTGAGACAAGACATCTTGCATTCATTGTTTTCAGTTACTTGAAAGACAGCGTGTTTAGTCATTTACCTATGAATGTTGCCAAATGGGATCTAAGGAAACCTTGTAGGTGAAAGACAAGAAGACTTCACATTCCTGAAGGTCAGTCATGGAAAGAAAAGCCAGCTTTGGAATCAGTCAATTAGCCAGGCATGCCTAGTTTTCTTTGCTAATAGCAAGGCTTATTTTTCCCCGAAGGGTCAAATGTTAAGACTGGGTTTGATTCAGCAGTTGTATCCTTTGATACATTTGAATTTAGTTATTTCAGAACATCTTTATACCTTATACAGTGAGACATTTTTTGTTACTTTGACACTTATATTCCCTAAAAGTAGTTCCCTAGAAGTAGTTTAAGATTTCATGCAGAGTCTGCTTTTATAACCAACCATGTATAATCGTAATCATTATTGATTGAAAGATCCAGTCTTCATTAAGAGTATATTAACTATTCTAATAAAATAACTTGCATCACTTCATAGTAAGAAAGAGGCTCCAACCTTTCGAATTCATCATTTTGATGATAAGAAACTGAATTCCAAAAACTAATCTATGAGGAGAAAAATAAAATAATTTTTTAAACTTACTTTTTTGAAGATGAATTTCAGATCCAAATTATTAATGATTTTTTTTGTTAATTGCCATGAAGTTAAATGCTTAATAAAATATATTTTTCTTTGTCTCAGGCTCTGTTGGAAATAGTTGTAAAATGTTCAGTACGTGGTACATCAATCCTCTTTGATGCTTAAGCAGCCCTGAATGCCTTCAGGTCAATGCTCGGAAGGTCCTTTAAATGGAGATAAAGATCAGAACTGACACAGGGACCCCAGGGGCCTATCCTGGAAAATGTTTTGTTTGTTTTGTTTTGTAGCTAAACAAATTCCTGCGAACTCTTTGTTGTCATTTTTCTAAATCCTTCAAAAAAAGAGGGGATTGGAAGACAAAACAGATTCAGGCATCAAAACATTTAAACTTTCTGCTATAGGTAGGTAAGGACATATATTCTTTAGAATTTCAGCTAAAATAGATTAAATATTTCATAACAGACTTTCATTAATGTCTCTCAGAGGCACTTAAAGCTCTCGTTGCTGTTGTTTTTATGTTGCTATTTAAATAACTGTCTCTGCGGCATGTAGAATACATGCTGAAAGTATTTGTAAATGATTTGTAATGTGAAAGATTTGTAAATAAATGATTTGTAAAACCTCCACATCTCATTAATTCAGTCCTGAGTTAGGGAACACTTAGATCTGTTGGCTGAAGTGTGTTTGAATTTTGGTTCAGTCTCTGCTCAAGGCTTATTTCAGTGGCCATAAGATTGTATCCTTATTGTGGTAAATCATCCACAAATTTATGGTCACATGGGGTGTGGACAAGAGAGAAGGGATTTGCAAAACATATCTCAGCTTCATGATCTGCACATTGCAACAATGTTATTAGCACAGAGAGTACTGATGTTCTATAGTTTGTTTGTCAATCAAAACATAAGCTTAATATTCTGTTCTTATTTTTAAATATTACATATGGAAACAAGTAACATATTGCATATGGAAACAAACAATCTTAAGAACAGATTGCCTAAATTTAAATTCCAGGTCAATGACTTATCAGCTAATTGTCAAATTATTTATTTTCTGTGCCTCAAGGTTCTCATCTGACATTTAGGGCAAAAGTGAGCAGCCACCACACAGGGTCTGGGGGAAGATTAAAGCAGACAGTATGTAAAACGGTTAAGTCCTGGTGCATAACATTATCTGAATAAATGTTAGCTCTGATTCTTAGAGTTTTTCAATGATTCTGAATGCTTTGCGATAGGACAGATACTGACAGTCATCCAACAAATACTTATGAAGCACTTACCACATGCAAGACCATGGTCAGATCTTTATCTGTGACTATGTTGAAAACCACTGATACCCTTTTTAAAATGCTGCGTTATGCTAAAAATGTTTTCTAACATTTTGCTTTGCAGGAAAACCAGACAAAGCCGAAGTAAAATGAATAAACCAAATAGGTGATTTCTAGCAGCTTACATGAACTCTTCTGTCTAAAAGTTCAAAAAGAGGAAGTTATTCCTGTTCATTTTCAAGGAGAAGAGGGTCTGTCAGCTGGCAAAAAAGGTGTGTGTGACATTTGCAGATGATGGAGCACAATCCCAAAGGGAAGGTACCCATTTCCCTGGGCTGTCCTGTGGTCGCCTTTATTCTTGGTAGGGTCTAGCAGGAAGTGGGCACCAAGAGTTTTCTTTGCAGACATCACAGCTGGGCCCAGGCGTCCCCAGACCTGCCCCGAGACCAGTGTAGGATAAAGATTAAACCTCCCGGAGGCTTGAGGAACCCATCAGCAGAATTAGGCTGGTGTCTCTCAGCATCTCTAGTTATTCTGGAATTGGGGTCATTTTTCATTACCTGGCAGCTTACTCCAGAGTGGGGTAGGAGAAGATCCAAATTAGATGCTTAATTGGGGATGGAAAACAGCTGATTAGTCAGAGAGCTATGTGCTTCAATTCTAGGTAACATATATATTTTTTTTAAATCTTGGGTGTGTTTTTAAGAATCACAGAATTTTAGGTGTAAAAAGCAAACTCAAGCTAAATCCTTCAATCTCCTCATTTAATAAGTGTGGAGAATAATGTCCAAAGAGGAAAAAATACATCCTTTAAGAAAAGTACAAAGTGGCCACATTCTCACTGGCTGCCAGCATGGGATCTGGAGAGACAGTGCCTGAGATTATAGTTGTCCCCCTCCACCTATGAGCTTTCTAAACGTGAGAAGGTCACTGAGCCCTCCTGTATCTCAAATTCCTGATCTATAAAATGGGTACAAGAACACCAGCCTCAGAAGTCAGTGTGAGGATTAAATGAGATCCCATATGGGTGTTTGGGAAAGCGCCTACCTAGCCTGTAATAAGCATTCAATCACAGTTACCTCTTACTATTATTACTATTATACTTATTGGTATTATTTGGGGGAAATGAAAATTAGAAAGACACCAGAAGACAATGACGGACAATCCAACATTCCTTCACTCTAAACCTCTAATGAGTTGGCTGCATGATAAGGAGAATTTTTATGCTTAGGAGTATTTGGTTTTGTTTTTCATTTGTATGTCTCCCAAGTCAGCAAAGTACTTGAGAGAAGAGATATAAAAGTTATGCTTGTGGGACTTCCCTGGTGACGCAGTGGTTAAGAATCTGCCTGCCAATGCAGGGGATATGGGTTTGATCCCTGGTCCGGGAAGATCCCACATGCCGTGGAGCAACTAAGCCCGTGTGCCACAACTACTGAGCCCGCATGCCACAACTACTGAAGTCCATGCGTCTAGAGCCCGTGCTCCGCAACAAGAGAAGCCACCACAATGAGAAGCCCATGCACCGCAACAAAGAGTAGCCCCTGCTCGCAGCAACTAGAGAAAGCCCACGCGCAGCAAAGGAGACCCAACACAGCCAAATATAAATAAATAACATAAATAAATCTATTAAAAAATACGTATAGAGAGACATAAACAAAAGAAGTATAGATTTTTGGAGTCATAGCTCTTTATGTAAAAGCACAGGAAAAGGCATGGAATGATACTGGGCCTCACTGGAGAGGAGCTGAGGACTGTGGGAAGGTTTTCAGGGGGTGCCTGGGTTTTATGGGGCCAGCAAAGAATACACTTGTTTTCCACTATGTAAAACATGAATACACAGATGGACACAGAAATGTCAACTTTATGACTTATAAAGGCCTGGGCAGAGCAGGCGGCTGAGGTTCACAACCCAAGGGGTTTGCCGGGGTCTTGCTCCCTCACCTCCCATCACTTTCACCTGCCCTGCCTGTCCCGTCCCCCCGCCAGGCTGGGCTTTGGGACAGTCCATGAGAAGGGGACTTTAGTTCTGCATAATTTCATCTTGGTCAGAGCCAGAGGGGAAAGTGAAGAGACTGATTCCTCAGTCTCACTGCCTTTTAATAGATGAGCCCCACCTTACTTAAAAAATACAGACCAACACTGTCACCACCAAGCTGGTAATTCATTTCTCCTTGTCATCCTCTGGAGAGGTGAGGATGGAAGGGATGAAGCAGGAAGGGTGTGAAACCAAGATCCCTCTTGTGATTGCTGCATTTTTTTAATTATTATCATTTTTTTTGCGGTACGCGGGCCTCTCACTGTTGTGGCCTCTCCCGTCGCGAAGCACAGGCTCCGGACGCGCAGGCTCAGCGGCCATGGCTCACGGGCCCAGCCGCTCTGCGGTCTTCCCAGACCGGGGCACGAACCCGTGTCCCCTGCATCGGCAGGCGGACTCTCAACCACTGCGCCACCAGGGAAGCCCTATTGTTACTTTTGCTATTGTTCCATGAAGATGGTGGGTGTTTGTTCTAACAGTATTACTCACAAGTAATGTGTTTAGAAAGCAATGTGTTCTTGTAGCACAAGTGAACAAAACCAAAATTTGAGTTGAATTCTACAATGGACTTTAGGCTTTTCTCCCAACAGTAGTCACTTATAGGTAATGTTTTAAGGCTTCCAAAATGGAAAATGTATTCATGTTACATTCATGTAATAAAATAAAAATTAAGATAGAAAACAGAATGGGAGGCTAATGAGCTATGACATGAATTTTCTTTGAAAAGACTAGAAATTATTTCTATGAAATTTAACATGTAGAATTTCAATAAGCTTTACAGCAACATCAATATACATTCAAGAATTGAGCAACATTTGTGAAATAATAAAAATAATAATTATTAAAATATATGAAAAGTTACTGTATGCCAGCTGTTCTGTTATTCACTTTACATTGTTTGTTTGTTTGTTTAATCCTTTTATTAGCCCTGTGAGGTGATCAGTCCTCTTCAGTTAAGGAAACTGAGACTTGGGATGGATGAATATTTGCCCAAGGTTCTAGAAAAGGTAAGCCCATTTCAACTGTGTATTTGTCTTCCCTTTTCTTCACCCATATACTCTTCCAGCTGCCAGGCCATCACTCGGTAAGCTGAATATATGCATATTAAATTTAAATAAGTTCAATTGTTTTCTTATATACTTTTGCAATGATTCACAAACTTGAATCTTCATCTACTGAGAAGAAAGAGTCCTTTATTCTTATAAATTATAATTATAAGCATTCAATATTTTTAGAGGGAAAAATGTATCTGTTTATACTAGGTATTTAATAATCACCTACAGATTTGCTCTGTCAGCTTCTCCCAAATTACTATTGTTTTCTAATTTTCTTAACAAGTAATTATAAATATATGTTTTGGTATGAAAAATGAGAAAAGATATTCAGTGTTTCCTGTATTTCATAAACACCACATAATCTCCATTCATCACAATTTCCATTTTTGATATGCAATAGTGTTAGGCCGTGCCAGGGGCCCTATCTATCCTGGAAGCTGCCGCAGATTCTTTTCCTTCTGGATTACTGCAGATCTTCTCTGCAATGTCAGAAATTTACACAGGTTTATATTTAAATACATGAACATATCTTTGTTTTCATTTGGAGCAAAGGATTTTTTTTAATGTAAATGCTGTTTAACGTTGAATAGGCTTGAAAGGCTATATCAAGTACAGGTATAAACAACATATGATTTCCTTAGTAATAGTAAGTATAGTATAGTAATGTTGGCAGCTGGGTCAGATTCAAGGTAAGAGCTGATACTCCGAATGTGGAGACTACTTTTACCTCTGATTGTATGTATGTTTAACTTGGCTTATGAACCTGATCCAAGCTGTTATTGCAGAGAACTGAGGTAATACAAAGAAAAGTATTTGGGGACTTCCAGTAGCTTCTTGAGCCAACAGAAATACACCCAAATGCCGAAGCATGGACTTCCTTGCTAAAATCAATACATGAAAATGTGAGCATTATCCTGGATGCCATTGTGCTAATGCAAGCGTGCAAAGGTGAGAGTCTCTATTTGTCTAGTGCAGATTTGATTCTTCTCATGTCATAAAACGGGAAAGCTAACATCTTGATGACTCACCTTAAAAATCCTTTTTTTTCCCCTCTTTTGATAATGATAATGTATTTTGTAGTACAGACAAGAAAAGCTGCTTTTTTTTTAATCTGCCGAAACACACTGAGATTATGACAAACCAAGATATAGAAACTATGAGATACCTCATGTTTCTTTTCCCAAAACTTGATTCCCTAGATATCCAAATCCAGTAATTCTGTAGTTTATTCACAGCTCCTAAGATTTGGGGATTAGACAGTCCATACACCAGGAACAAAGCGTAAGTGCTTTCTGTATTAACAGTAGGGAACAAAATATCACTCAAAAGGGGAAAGCAATTTAAGATGCTGATTAAAGCACATATTTAGAAATCTTTTCTAGGACACTGTCAGGCTGCAAAGTCAGAGAGAAAACAATTCACACATAATAGCAGTACCCCCTTTTTTTCTATTTTGTTCTTTAAATTTCCCCTTTTGTTTTAAAAAAAGAAAAGAAAAAAGAAGAGCCAAAGAAAGGTATTTGAGGAATCACACTCAGAAATTACTTCCTCATCCTATGCCTCAGGGTGTGAAGCAGAAAAATCAGAATCATCAGTGCACTGGTCATAAAGCTGGCAGATTATTGGCACCTCTAAGAGGTCTTTTGTTCTTCTTCCAACGACCAGCAGAAGTTCTGATCATGTGTGAATTAATATGAAGCCAAATATTTTCATAGAGATGTCAACGTTTTAATTGAATTCAGGGCTGAAGGAAATGCCTATTTCTTCAGGGAGGAAGAATGGCTTAGTGGATTGTGTCCCTGACCAGGGGCTGGAGAAAATGTGTCCCCCCTGCAACTCTCCCACTATTTTGATCTTTCATTTCTTCCTTCTGAAAGAAAATGCCTGTCATGCCTGCCTCGAAAGAGCCTTGTGAGGAAGAGCTGATGAAGATGTATTAGAATCACCTAATAAAATAAGCAGTACTGTATAAGTAGAAGATACCACCTTTCATATAAGAATTTCCTTGTGATTACTAATGAGTGGGGCACTGTGTGAGTCCTTGCTGCAGGGATGAGGTGTCAGCTCAGATAGTGGCCCTCCCCAGTGACTCAGAAAATGATATACATCTTAGCACAGAAGGAGACCTAATTTTTTAAAGTGAAGAAACAAGGAACAATGCCAGAGACCAAACTGCAGTATAATATTATCTATGAGGGAGACTTTGCTGCAGGACATTTAAAAAGAGAAAATTGATGTATTAAAAGATGAAATACTTTCAACTAGAACAGCTAAGAGAATTTTTTTTTTCACTTTTAGGAAAGTATGAAGCCAAAGGAAAACAAAAGAAATGTTGGGAGGCTACCAAGTCCAGTTTTAATCATTTTGAGAAGCAAGAATACTCGAGCGCTGATGAATTCATAAACATGGCGCAACAAAGCTGTTGTTGGTACTGGTCTTAACGTCCTCTGCAGTATTAATCATTGACACGAAATTCTCAGGAAGCAAGCTGAGAGACAGAGACAGAGACAGAGACAGAGAGACAGAGAGAGAGAGAGAGAGACAGAGAGAGAGAGAGAGACAGAGAGAGAGAAAGGCACATTTAAAGGGTATGACTCTGCCGTGGAGCAAACTGGCTCTAGCAACTTCTCTTGTTTATTAAATATTCTGTGCAAACGTCTGGGTTGCAAAGCTGCATTATGGAGTTCTTGGCTATTATCTTTTAGATAAAAGCCCTCACTTTTTAGATGAGAAGGATACTGAGATAACTAAGTTATAATCACTTAACTTAATTTTGTCCTTCTTGGGCTAGAATTCAGGTTCCCTGATTCCTAATCTTTTTGCCGAATTTCATCATTTTTCACATTTACAAGATAAGATCTTTTAATTATTGGACAGTGATTTCAGCTCATTTCTGGAAACCCTGTCTAACCACCGCCACTCAAAATTATATTCCAGCACACACTGCTTATATACGGATATGAATAAAAGTGAAGCATAATGTTAATAATTTTCTTACATCCCTTGAAATTAGAGATACAAACACAAGGGGTAGAATCTATGCTCATATTTTTTGATGTGAAGTGAAAAAGATTTGAAATACAGATTGCTAGCAAAAATAAATTTTAAAGAATTTCAGATGATTAAGCTCAGTATAACTTTAAGAAATTACACTGGCAGGGATTGTAGGCTAAATCACACTATTGATATGAATTCATTGATAATCTTTTGGGGATGTGTGAGCTATTTGTCAGAATTTAAAAGGGGACTGTTAGCATCCTCCTGTCAGGTACTTGCACTTGGGAAACAGTTACAAATTTAATGGGATTGCCTTTCTTTTTTTGCCTTCAAGAGACTATAGGCAGAGTGTTTTCAGCAAAGATCCTAGTTTGGGATCTCTGCAAACCTTTGTATTGAGAAGACAGCTGATCCATTTGTGGGCTAATCTGGAATTTTCTAGAATGTTAGCTACCCAAAGTTGAGATATAAATCCCTGTAATAACATTTGGCGTAAATATAAATTTTTTTTCTTTACCACCTACTTACTATCATATATCATCCTACCAAATACAGACTCGGACAAACATCCACTATTGCAGACATGCACACGAAGTATATTTTGATCTGTATTTGTGGCCCTCTATTAGTATGGCATTCACTAACAATCCAGTTTTGGCAGACTATATTTACATTTTAATTTCATTATGATCAGAATAATGAGGTTATTGATGTTTCCATTTTGTCTTTGAACGGCCTCTTCAGTTTGAACTGTGGCCCTTTTATGCATCAAGCTGTTGTCACAGATGGAATACTTTAGCATTTTTTGTTTCTATGAAGCAGTTAGAATAGGGAAAAAAATCTCTTCACACTCACTAAATTCCATCAATAAGACCAAAACTTTTATAAGTGATTATTTTATCTTTCCATACAGTAGACGTTTCAGCAAAACGTGATATGTATTATTAGTTTATTGCATTAAAATAATTAAAAATTAAAAATCTAGGGACTTCCCTGGTGGTCCAGTGGTTAAGACTCTGTGATTCCACTGCAGGGGCGTGGATTTGATCCCATATGCCACGCGGCATGGCCAAAAAAAATTAAAAATTAAAAATCTTCCTAGAAGAAAGTATTATTTATTTAAAAATGAAAAGCAGTGGAGGTCTTCAAAATATTTCAGGCTAAAGATTAATGTATGTGGAGATGGAGATACATATATATATTCTCTATGAATACATACTTTTAAAGTAAAATTTCTGGTATAAACATAAACCTTTTAGTATTTAAAAAGAAGGGACTTCTGGTTATGGATATGACTAAGTAACAGGTATTGGATTTAATTCCCTGAGTAATCAACTATCAACCTGGACAAAATATATGAAATAATTGTTTTCAGACATTGGACAATATACCACACAGGTCTACTCTTCTTAGAAGAAAAACACAGGACTGTAGATACATCTTACATTCACCTTATCTTTCTGCCTGGGGCACTTTCCAAACTGTAGTACAAGGATTTTAACCCAGGCTGAGAGCAGTGGTCTTCTGGGTGGAGGAAACAGATACCAGAGTTCAGGGCTGCTGAGTCATCTGTAGTTCATGGAGGAGAGTATCCAGAGATGAAAGCTGCACAGAGAAGTGGCTTTAGAAATCTGCATAGACATTTCTTTGAGTCTCTCGCCAAGTGCTAAGCTGGGCATGCTCAGAGCGACACTCCATGATTACCATCATAGAAGAGCCACTGACAGGCTGACAGTTGCAATGGGTGGGCTCCTGGAGGTACCATTATGCAAGGGGGTACTGGAGTTCTGACCAGAGTGGAGTCATTTCACTGAATCCCCCAGGCATTCTGTTGAAATCATGGGAAAGCCACCTTAAAAGTAGGGCTAACAGCCGGACGATAAAGTGAGCAAAAGATGTGATACACATTTCATTTTTAAAAGATCCATGAAAGGCTGATAAGCACATGTTGAGTAAAATTTGCCATTAGGGAAATATGTGTTGAAACAAAAATGACATACCACTACACACCCACTGAAATGGCTGCAATAAAATGTCAGACAATACCAAGAGTTGACAAGGATGTGGAAAAACAGGAAACTTCATGTGTTCTGGTGGGAATGAAAAGGCACAGCTACTATGGATAACATTTTGGCAGTTCCTTAAAGTGTTAAACATAAATTTACCATTCAACCTAGCAAATCCACTTCTAGAAATCTACCCAAGAGAAATAAAAACATAAGTCTACACAAAGACATGTATGCAAATGTTCACAGCAGCATTATTTATAATAGCCAACAAATGAGAAACAATCTAAATGTTCTTCAGTTGGTGACTGGATAAACAAAAATGAATATATCCATACAATGAAACTGTATATTCAGCAACTAAAAGGAAAGAACTGCTGATGCATGTTACAAAATATATTAAGTTAAAAATGTGCTAAATAAAAGAAGCCAGAAACAAAGGGCTATTTAATTTATTTGCAATGTCTAGAAAATGAAAATTTATCATCAGAAAGCAGGTCAGTGTCTGCCCAAGACTGAAGATAGAAGCTGGAATTGACTGTAAATGGCACAAAGGAGTTTTGGGGGGTGATGGCAATGTTCTTAAACTGGATTATGGTGATGGTGACACAATTCTATAAAATCACTGAATTGTTGAAAAAAAAAAAAAAATTGGGCTCTACTAGCCATAGAGTAAGTGCCATTCTAGAGCCATCCTAGTAAAGCCAAATTCAAGCTGATCCACCAGTAAATTAACTGCCTCTGAAATAAAACTCACAATTGTTTAAAGGGAGGCAAAATCCAGACTGTAAGCAACATAGCAGCTGCACTGTCCAACGTGCAATAAACAGTTACTAGACAGGTAAAGAAGCAAGAAAATGTGACCCATAACCAGGAAGAAAAAATGTCAATAGAAACTGACCTGAGATGATTCAGATGGTGGAATTATGCAATAAAACCTTCAAAGAGTATTATAAATCTGTCTGAGGTTTAAAAGAAAAACACAGACATTCTGAGTGAAGGCACAGTGAATTTCAGCAGAGCAATCAAAACTATAAAAATTAAATACATGGCAAATCTGGAACTAAAGAAAAGCCAGAAATGAAAAATTTACTGGGTGGGTTGATCAGCAGATTGGAAAATACAGAAAGAAGTAACAGTAAATTTAATGCAGGGCAACAGAAAATTTAAGTATAGAGAAAGATTTCTTAAAAATTAAGTGATGTATGAGACATATCAAGTGGTATAACACGTGTAAGTATGTTTAATAATATGAGAGTAAGACAGCCCTTTCTAAACATAATACAAAATATAGCAACTATAAAAGAAAAGACTAGTGAATTTGATGATATAAAAATTAAAAGAAAATTTTGCTTGGGTAAAAAAATACAACATGCAAAGTAAGTTATAAACAATAAATGGAGAAAACACCTACACATTAATTAGAAAAAGCCAATAACTTGATGGAAAAATCAACAAAAAAACACAAAGAAATGATTAATCAAAAGAGAAATACATATAAATTTTTCACCTATGAAAAATGTTCTACCTCACTCATAAGTGAAATGTCAATTAAAATGACTATATACTCACAGATATAGAGAATAAACTAGTGGTTACCAGTAGGGAGAGGGGAGGGGGGAGAGGGCAAGATACAGGGTAGGGATTAAGAGGTACAAACTACTGTACCTCTTAAATAAATAAGATACAAGGGTGTATGTTACAACATGGAGGAACTGAGCCAATGTTTTTAAATTTTAAATGGAGTATAATCTATAACAATATTGGATCACTATGTTGTACACCTGAAACTAATGTAATATTGTAAATCAACTATACTTTAATTTAAAAAATAATAAAGAAAATAAATAAAACTACTATACACTACACCCCACAAATGATTACCGATAAGAACAAAAGTGTTTGATAATGCACTACGAAATAAAGATCTTAAAGAGATATTAGCACTCGTTCATTACAGCACTCTTCACGATAGCCAAGGTGAGGAAACAACCTAAACGTCCATCCATAGATGAAAGGATCAAGAAAATGTGGTTTATACATACAATGGGATACCATTCAGCCTTGAAAAAAAGAGAAGGTGATTCTTCAATATGTGACAAAATGGATAAAACTTGAGGACATTATGCTAAGTGAAATAAGCCAGTCAAAGAAAGACAAATACTCCATGATTCTATTTATAGATTCATAGACTCAAAGAGTAGAATGATGGTTTTCAGGGGCTGAAAAAAGTGGGGAAATGAGAGTCATTAATCAATGGGCATAAAGTTTCAGGTGAGTAAGATGAATTCTATAGCTCTTCTGTACAACATTTTACCTACAGTCAACAATAGTGTACTGTATGGTTAAAAATTTAAGAGAGTACATCTGATGTTAAATGCTCTTACCACAATAAAAAAAATTAAAGAAAAAAGAATGCTGATTGAGGGAATATATGGAGAAACCATTAGTTTCATACATTGCTAATTAGAATAAAATAATTGTTCCAACCAATTCAAAGGGCAATTTAACACTAGATACCAACATTAAAGATAACATGTCTTGGAATTTATCCTATTTGTAGGAATTTATTCTTACATATTCACACATGAAAAAAATTGAACAATAATATTTGTTGTGTCCTGATGTGTAATGGCAACAGTTGGAAACAATTGAAATGTCCAAATGAAAAACAGACTAAGTGAATGATGAGATATTCTTTCAATAGAATGTGATTCAGCCACTAGAAAAAAAATGAGGCAAATCTATATGTATTGATATGGAACACTCACTAAGACATATTAGATAAAAAAGAAAGCAAAGTGCAGAACAATGTATATGTTATGCTACCATTTGAGAAAAACTATAAATATGTTTGTATGCCCACATCTCCACCCTGTGCCCCATACACAGATCCAAAAACCTGATAGCATTTGTACCTTCTGGAGCAGGGACTCAGGATTGGGGACAAGGAGAAGTGGGAGAGGCTGGCTCTTTACTCTATAACGTTTTGCTCCCTTTGAATTACAATATTTACTATTTGTATGCATTACTCACTTTAAAAAAAACAGAAAATAAAAAATTTCGAAGTTGAACAAGCAGGGTGGAGGGGTATTGCACCCAAAATAAAAGTCAAACTTCTTTCCAGAGTTACAAACCCTCCTTGAACTGACTTTTCCCCCATTTCTTCAATCACTTCTTATTCCTTTGTCCTCCTCACACTCTGTGGTTTTCTGCTATGCATTAGTCCCCAGGACTGCCTTGGATTCCAAACTCTACAGATGTTCAAGTCCTTCATATAAAATGGTGTAGTATTTGCATACAACCTACATACATCCTCCTGTGTATGTGTATATATATATATATATTTTTAATAGATCTTTATCAGAGTATAATTGCTTCACAATACTGTATTAGTTTCTGTTGCACAACAAAGCGAATCAGCCATATACATACACATGTCCCCATATCCCCTCATTCTTGAGCCTCCTTCCCATCCTCTCTATGCCACCCCTCTAGGTCATTGCAAAGCACCATCTGATCTCCCTGTGCTATGCTGCTTCTTTCTACCAGCCAACTATTTTACATTTGGTAGTGTATATATGTTGATGTTACTCTCACTTTGCCCCAGCTTCGCCCCCCCACCTCACGTCCTCAAGTCCATTTTCTATGTCTACCTCTTTATTCCTGCCCTGCAACTAGTTTCATAAGTACCTTTTTTTTTTTTTAGATTCCATATATATGTGTTAGCATACGGTATTTGTTTTTCTCTTTCTGACTTACTTCACTCTGTATGGCAGACTCTAGATCCATCCACCTCACTACAAATAACTCAATTTCATTTCTTTTTATGGCTGAGTAATATTCCATTGTATATATGTGCCACATCTGTTTTTTTTCTAACCCTTATTTTTCTTTTTAATTTTTTTTAATATCTTTATTGGAATATAATTGCTTTACAATGGAGTGTTAGCTTCTGCTTTATAACAAAGTGAATCGGCTACACATATACACATATGCCCATATCTCCTCCCTCTTGCGTCTCCCTCCATTCATCTGTCGATGGACATTTACATTGCTTGCACGTCCTGGCTATTGTAAATAGTGCTGCAATGAACATTGTGGTACATGTCTCTTTTTGAATTATGGTTTTCTCAGGGTATATGCCCAGTAGTGGGATTTCTGGGTCATATGGTAGTTCTATTTTTAGTTTTTTAAGGAACCTCCATACTGTTCTCCATAGTGGTTGTATCAATTTACATTCCCACCAACAGTGCAGGAGGGTTCCCTTTTCACCACACTCTTTCCAGCATTTATTGTTTCTAGATTTTTTGATGATGGCCATTCTGACCAGCTTGAGGTGATACTTCATTGTAGTTTTGATTTACATTTCTCTAATACTTAGTGATGTTGAGTACCTTTTCATGTGCCTCTTGGCCATCTGTATCTCTTCCTTAGGGAAATGTCTATTTAGGTCTCCCACCCATTTTTTAACTGGATTGTTTGTTTTTTTGATATTGAGCTCCATGGGCTGTCTGTATATTTTGGAGATTAATTCTTTGTCTGTTGTTTCATTTGCAAATATTTTCTCCCATTCTGAACGTTGTCTTTTTGTCTTATTTATGGTTTTCTTTGCTGTGCAAAAGCTTTTAAGTTTAATTAAGTCTCATATGTTTATTTTTCTTTTTATTTCCGTTACTCTAGGAGGTAGGTCAAAAAAGATCTTGCTGTGGTTTATGTCAACAAGTGTTTTTCCTATGTTTTCCTCTAAGAGTTTTATAGTGTCTGGTCTTACATTTAAGTCTTTAATCCATTTGGAGTTTACTTTTGGGTATGGTGTTAGGGAGTGTTCTAATTTCATTCTTTTACATATAGCTGTCCAGTTTTCCCAGCACCACTTATTGAAGAGGCTGTCTTTTCTCCATTGTATGTTCTTGCCTCCTTTGTCATAAATTAGGTGCCCACATGTGCGTGGGTTTATCTCTGGGCATTCTGTCTTCTACCATTGATCTATATTTCTGTTTTTGTGCCAGTACCACCCTGTCTTGATTACTGTAGCTTTGTGGTATAGTTTGAAGTCAGGTAGCCTGATTCCTCCAACTTGGTTTTTCTTTCTCAAGATTGCTTTCGCTATTCAGGGTCTTTTGTGTTTCCATACGAAATGTAAAATTTTTTGTTCTAATTCTGTGAAGAATACCATTGGTAGTTTGATAGGGATTGTATTGAATCTGTAGATTGCTTTGGGTAGTCTAGTCATTTTCTTTTTTTTTTTTTTGCTGTACGCGGGCCTCTCACTGTTGTGGCCTCTCCCGTTGCGGAGCACAGGCTCCAGACGTGCAGGCTCAGAGGCCATGGCTCACGGGCCCAGCCGCTCCGCAGCATATGGGATCCTCCTGGACCAGGGCACAAACCGGCGTCCCCTGCATCGGCAGGCGGACTCTCAACCACTGCGCCACCAGGGAAGCCCTAGTCATTTTCATAATATTGATTCTTCCAATCCAAGAACATGGTATATTTCTCCATCTGTTTATGTCATCTTTGATTTCTTTCATCAGTGTTTAATAGTTTTCTGAGTACAAGTCTTTTGCCTCCTTAGGCAGGTTTATTCCTAGGTATTTTATTCTTTTTGTTGCAATGGTAAATGGGAGTGTTTCCATAATTTCTCTTTCTGATTTTTCATTGTTGGTATATAGGAATGCAGGAGATTTCTGTGCATTAATTTTGTATCCTGCAACCTTACCACATTCATTGATTAGTTTTAGTAGTTTTCTGGTGGCATCTTTAGGATTTTCTACGTATAGTATCATGTCATCGTCAAACAGTGACAGTTTTACTTTTTCTTTTCCAATTTGTATTCCTTTTATTTCTTTTTCTTCTCTGATTGCTGTGGCTAGGACTTCCAAAACTATGTTGAATAAGAGTGGCGAGAGTGGACATCCTTGTCTTGTTCCTGATCTTAGTGAAAATGCTTTCAGTTTTTCACCACTGACTATGATGCTTGCTGTGGGTTTTTCATTTATGGCCTTTATTATGTTGAGGTAGGTTCCCTCTATGCCCACTTTCTGAAGAGTTTTTATCATAAATTGGTGTTGAATTTTGTCAAAAACTTTTTCTGCATCTATTGAGCTGATCATATGTTTTTTATTCTTTAATTTGTTGATGTGGTTGATTGATTTGCATATATTGAAGAATCCTTGCATCCCTGGGATAAATCCCACTTGATCATGGTGTATGATCCTTTTAATGTGCTGTTGGATTCTGTTTGCTAGTATTTTGTTCAGGATTTTTGCATCTATGTTCATTAGTGATGTTGGTCTATAATTTTCTTTCTTTGTGATATCTTTTTCTGGTTTTGGTATCAGGGTGATGGTGACTTTGGAGAATGAATTTGGGTGTCTTTCTCCCTCTGCAATTTTTTGGAAGAGTTTGAGAAGGATTGGTGTTAGCTCTTCTCTAAATGTTTGATAGAATTCGCCTGTGAAGTCATCTGGCCCTGGGCTTTTGTTTGTTGGAAGATTTTTAATTACAGTTTCAATTTCATTACTTGTGATAGGTCTGTTTATACTTCCTTCTAATTCTTCCTGGTTCAGTCTTGGAAAGTTGTACCTTTCCAAGAATTTGTCCATTTATTCATGGTTGTCCATTTTACTGGCATATGGTTGTTTGTAGTAGTCTCTTATAATCCTTTGTATTTCTGCAGTGTCAGTTGTGATTTCTCCTTTTTTGTTTTTAATTCTGTTGATTTGAATCTTCAACCTTTTTTCTTGATGGGTCTGGCTAATGATTTATCAATTTTGTTTATCTTCTCAAAGAACCAGCTTTTAGTTTTATTGACCTTTGCTATTGTTTTCTTCATTTCTTTTTCATTTACTTCTGATCTGATCTTTATGATTTCTTTCCTTCTGCTAACTTTGGGGTTATTTTTGTTCTTCTTTCTCTAACTGTTTTAGGTGTAAGGTTAGGTTGTTTATTTGATAATTTTCTTGTTTCTTGAGGTGAGCTTGAATTGCTATAAACTTCCCTCTTAGAACTGCTTTTGCTGAGTCCCATAGGTTTTGGGTTGTCGTGTTTTTGTTGTCATTTGTTTCTATGTATTTTTTAATTTCTTCTTTGATTTATTCAGTGATCTCTTGGTTATTTAGTCACTCACTGTTTAACCTCCATGTATTTGTGTTTTTTACAGTTTTTTTTCCTGTAATTGATTCCCTATCTCATAGCATTGTGGTCAGAAAAGATGCTTGAGATGATTTCAGTTTTCTTAAGTTTTCAGAGGCTTGATTTGTGACCCAAGATGTGATCTATCTTGGAGAATGTTCCATGTGCACTTGAGAAGAAAGTGTATTCTACCACTTTTGGGTGGAATGTTTTATAAGTATCAATTAGATCTATCTGATCTATTGTGTCATTTAAAGTTTGTGTTTCCTTTTTTATTTTCTATTTGGATGGTCTGTCCATTAGTGTAAGTGGGGTGTTAAAGTCCCCTACTATTATTGTGTTACTGTCGATTTCTCCTTTCGTGGTTGTTAGCATTTGCCTATGTATTGAGGTGCTCCTATATTGGGTGCATAAAAATTTATAATTGTTATATCTTCTTCTTGGATTGATCCCTTGATCATTATGTAATGTCCCTCTTTATCTCTTGTAACAGTCTTTATTTTAAAGTCTATTTTATCTGATATGAGTATTGCTACTCCAGCTTTTTTTTGATTTCCATTTGCATAGAATATCTTTTCCCATCCCTTCACTTGGAGAAACACACCAAGACACATATTAATCAAACTAAAAAAATTAAATTCAAAGAAAAAATATTAAAAGCAGCAAGGGAAAAGCAACAAATAACATACAAAGGAATCCCCTTAAGGTTATCATCTGATTTGTCAGGGGTAACTCTGCAGGCCAGAAGGGAGTGGCAGGTTATATTAAAGTGATCAAAGAGAAAAGCCTACAATCAAGATTAGTCTACCCAGCAAGGATCTCTTTCAGATTCGGTGGAGAATTCAAAAGCTTTTCAGACAAGTAAAAGGTAAGAGAATTCAGCACCACCAAACCAGCATTACAACAAATGCTAAAGAAACTTCTCTAAGTGGGAAACACAAGAGAAGAAAAAGACCCACAAAAACAAACCCAAAACAATTAAGAAAAATGTAATAGGAACATACATATTGGTAATAACCTTGAATGTAAATGGATTAAATGCCCCAACCGACACAGACTGGCTGAATGGATACAAAAACAAGTCCCATAGATATGCTTTCTACAAGAGACTCACTTCAGACCTAGGGACACATACAGACTGAAAGTGAAGGTATGGAAAAAGATACTCCTATATATTTTAAATCATCTCTAAATCACTTAGAATACCTAATACAATACAAACGTTATGTAAATAGTCATAAATACAATGTAGATGCTATGCAAGTAGTTGCCAGCATGTGGCAATTTCAAGTTTTGCTTTTTGGAACTTTCTGGAATTAAAAAAAAAATTTTAATCTGTGTTTGTTTGAATGTGTGGATGTGGAACCCAGAGATATGGAGGGTTGATTGTACTTATCTTCTTTCAGTTGCTTGAACAGTGTCAGTCATCCCCCTCAGAGTGTCTGCACTTGCTTTCTTTCTGCCTCAACTCCTTTCCCCCAACTCTACATGCCAGGCTTGTCTCTACCTCTTTGTCTCATATCTGATGATCACTTATTCAGAGAGGCCCCACCTGAACCATCCACTCTCAAGTAAGGTTCTTTTTTTGTGTGTATGGGGCACCTAATTCCTTGTAGTCACATTTATCACAGGTAGTAGTTTTTTACTCTTCATCTGTGTGTTGGCTTGTTTAGTATCTTTCTACACCCCTCCTCAAGACTGTAAACTCCTTGTGGTACCATTTCTATTTTATTCTCTGGGCAACTTCTATGATAGTGCCTGACACATCGCAGGTTGGTTGGAATGCAAATATCTCTTGAGTCAATTAACTCATTCATGAAAAACCAAAAGTTTTATTACAAGTTAGAAGAACTGTCTTACTGATTGGTATTTAAGTGTAAAAATGTGGCCCCTATGTTTAGTATTTAAAACTCCCATGATGTCCAATATTTTCTACTGCTTTATACACTCAACTTTCATGCACATTGCTCATTTTTCTTTACAATCTCAGTGCTTTGACAACCAAATCAGAAAAATAAAAGCACAGAACAGGGTAATTTTAGCAACTACTAAATGGACTAATAACTCCAGTGGTGATTTTAAAAAATTCTTAAGAAGCATAATTCTCAACTAATTTTTCTTATAACAGTAAACTAAGTAAGAGGCAAGCTGATGCATATAAGATGTGGAGGAACCACACTTGTGTAGGGGGGCTGTTATTTCATCTACATCAGTTTGTTGAAATATCTTCCACGTGGCCCAACCCATAAAGGAAACCATAAAATTTGTACATAAGTTAACATGCAATGTTGTTTGATGATTTTTGCCAAGTCCAACACACAGTGTAGTTATAGGGCTGAATTTTAAGAGTAGTACCAATGTAAATGGTATGATGCTTTTCATATTTTAAATTGCTTTCATAAATATTATCTCATTAGATCCTCATTATAAAAACACAGCAGAGATAATTTTGGCCCTTGCTTTTGTAAAATCATACAGTTTTAGACCTGGGAAATTTACAATGTCATGTAATTCTGTTCAGTTTATAGGTAAGAAAACTGAGGCCAAGAAGCATTAGAAAGGTGTGTTCCAGTCTCACAGCTCAATAGGATCAGGACCCAGGTCCTTTCTTGGGCAACTGGAAAATGACTGAATATGCTCCTGCAACACCTTAACATCATACAAATGACCTTAAAAATGTACAAATTTATTTATTCAAATAAATTGCACCCTTTTCTTTTAAAACATGGAGCATGGTGCAATAAAAAACATCATCTATATCCTATTACCCAAATAGAACCATAGTTTTCATTTGGGGATATTATTTTCTAGTATCTTTCTTTGATTTGCATAAATATATTAATATCAGTAACATTATATAATAATGTTATATATTATATATTAAAAATACATATCTTAAAATATATATTTAAAAGGTATATAAAATTTCATTCTATGTTTTTCACTTAACATTTTATTCTCTCATTTTTAGTGCTGAAAAGTCTTCATAACCATAATTTTAATACATATTTAATATGCTGCCTAATTAATGTACTGTAATTTACTTATCCCATTTTCCATTTTGGACACTGAGGTTGTTTTTACTTTTTGCTTTTATAAACCATTCTGAAGTAAACATTCCATGTAAATACCTTGGTCAACATCTCTGATAATTTCTATAGGACAGATTCTCTGAAAGATGATTACAGGACCAAATAAAATGAATATTTTTAAAGTCGTTGACTCACATTGTCAAAGGGTTTTCCTTCAAAGGATGTGACAATATCGCCAAGAGTGTGTGAGAAACATTTCACTAGGTTTTATTCTCACTGGGTATTTTCATTTTAAAATACATTTCTAATTTAATAGGCAAATAGCTCCCAATTGTTCTTTTATTTTGTATTTATTTGCTTGTTATTGAGATCGAACACTTTCCAATTTGTTTACCTGATATCTTTTAAGCCTAGATTAATCTAATACTTTTTTTTAAGGCAAGCTATGACACTGAAGGTGAAAAAGAATGAAGAGCAAGAAATGAGGAAAACAGAGGCAGAAGTGACAGTGACCCCTACCAAGGTGATGATGATCTCAGATGATATTGTCGGGTACATTAATAGTCAGGTTATGAGAAAAAGAGGAAGCAAAAGTCACAAGACTTGAGCTCATAGTGAAAAACTACTTCACCCTGGCTCAGTTTTAGATCTTAAGGGGCTTTTATCCTTTGTTAAAGTTTTTACAAACTAAATGAATTAGTTTAAGGGAATTAATTTAAAATTAAAAGGAAATAAGGAATAGCATAAATATTAGAATAGCATGAAGAGCATAATACTCTGCACAATGGATCTATAGCTGTGCTGGGTGATATGGTAGCCAGTAAGTCACGTGGTTATTGAACATTTGAGACAGGGCTAGTCTGAACCGAGATGTGCTGTAAATATAAAATACATGCCTGATTTTGGAGACTTAGCACCAGAAAAAAAGAGTGTAAAATAGCTCAATAATTTTTTTATGGATTACATGTTGAAATGTTAATGTTTGGGATATAGTATTTTAAATAAAACATTATTAACATCAATTGTACCTGTTTAATTTTGCTTTTTAATAAGTGACCTTGAGAAAATTTATAATTGCATATATGGCTAACATTGGCCAGCACAGGTCTAAAGAATCTTTATGATCTTAGATTTTAGGAAGACCATTATAAAATTTCAGTGTTTTGGCCAGAGATCTAAAAGGATATATGATGAGAGAGAGAGAAGGAGAGAGAGAGAGGCTGCACGATGTAATTAAATGAAGTAAAGACAGTGGCACTGCAGCAACCAATATGGCCAGCCAGGAGGTATCTAATGAGCTCAGATATTTATTCATACATTCAGTTTTTAAAAGACCTACTACAAAAGACAGAAAGGAGTATAATCGCTATTGTCAGGGCTATTCTAAAGAATGAGCTAGAAACAACCAAAGGGCTAAAAAGAGCAAAGAAAGACAGACACTGCTTAGGAAAGCTGGGAAAACATTTCCACATGAGAGAGAAGATAAAATTACACAATTCCTATTTTGCTTCTGTTCTCTCTATAAGGAATAATGATCTTCTAACTGGAAAAGAAAGAAAATATATCAAAAGAAAAAAACCCTCAAGCTAGAAGAGGAGATAGTCACGAATATCCAGGTGTTATAAATAAGTGTTCATCTCTAACTGCAGATACGTTTTATTTCTGGTTAATGAAATCATTGGTAGTCTTTGGCACTTGACTCGTTCCAACACCGAATTCATCTCTTGACTAGGTTGTCAGTTCCATGAGATCAGGGACCTGATCTCTTTCATTCACTTTTGTATCCTCAGTGCCTAGAACATTGTCTAGCATGTAGTAAGTGCTCAATAAATACATACAGAATAAATGAGCAGGGAACACAGAACGGCCAGATGATTTAAATGGGAAAATACCTAGGTCCTCAAAATGGGAAAATGAGGATTCTGAGTTGTATAGACACCCAAGCATCATGCAAGCAAATGTCAATAGTTGAAAAAATTGTAGAATGGACTAATTGAAAAATTAAAATGAACAATGTGCCAGGATTCCTCTAGAATTTTACATCTAGTTTAATTGTCACAATAACACAATTAATTGGTGTTATACACATTTTACAGGTAAGGGAACTGAGGCCCAAAGAAGTTAAGTACTTTGCCTAGGGTTCATATAGCTGCCAAGCAGAAAAGCTGGCACACAGAACACATCTATCTGACTCCAAAGTCTTGTTATTTTCCCTTTTCTGAAAGGGATATCATGATTACTTTAAACCAACATATATACAATGAGAATGATTATGCTAAACACTCTTAATTTTTAATCAAATTACTAAATTCGTTAATGCCATAGGTAACTGGTTTGCACACTATTTTTTTTTTAAGCAGTGAAACCCTTACTCCAAATCTGAATATATAAAGAAGTTCCCAGTGGAACTTCCTAGCTATTCTGGGTGACCCAGAGGTTCAGAGAACTATAAAAATAGCTATCCAGGGGCTTCCCTGGTGGCGCAGTGGTTGAGAGTCCACCTGTCGATGCAGGGGACACGGGTTCGTGCCCCGGCCCGGGAAGATCCCACATGCCGTGGAGCGGCTGGGCCCATGAGCCATGGCTGCTGGGCCTGCGCGTCCCGAGCCTGCACTCCGCAACAGGAGAGGCCACAACAGTGAGAGGTCCACGTACCGCAAAAAAAAAATAGCCATCCATTCACTGTTGCAGAATGGTATAATCCACTGTCATAAACAACATATAATCAGATTTCAGCTGGGCATTTGATAAAGGTCTCTTGTAATAGTTTTGCAACTAAGGCTGGATTATGACATTCAGACCAATTAGCAGTATGTGGAACCACTGATCTGAGTAGTGTGAATTAATAAGTTGACATGGAACACATAGGAAGTCATGTGAATAAAGCTCTGTTCCTGATCTTTTTGTGTTAAAAAATGTCAGTGACTTGGAGAAAATAATAACATTCCCATTTTTCTCTGATGACACGACTTTATCTTAGTTCCTACACGTGGACAATTAACCAATACACTCCCATTCCACATGTCCTCTTTTCTACTTCTTCCTCTAGTAGAACAAGAAGTGACCTCGATGTGTTATATTTAAGCATTTAATCCATTTATTTTTAAGCACACATTAAATGGAATTTTTCACTCTTTAGCCCTCAAGAAAGAATCAGCACAATCGTAGTTTCCTCATTTTGATCATTACTCCAAACAGAATTCTTGGGCGTGGACCAGGTGTTGTCTGAGGTAAGCATTCACATTCTCTTCAGTCACTGGTCCTGTTCTCTGTATCACACCACTTCGGAGTATCTTCACTACTCTGTTATTTTTCCTGCTAAAGGGAAGTGACATCAGACTGACTTTGGGGTTAGTCGCTGTCACACCGACACACGTCCCTGCTCCAAATCCTTCCTTCCTCTCCCCTCCCGCACCAGCACTTCCATCCCCATCACAGCTCGGAATCGCTGTTTCCATTTCTGATGCGTTGCCCTGTAGAGATAGAGGACCAGGGGTCGAATCCTCTTCCCAGACTCCTGGTGAAGGTAGCCTCAGTCTTTTACTTAATCTCAAGTTGCTCTGTCACAATCCATTTATTTCATTTAATTCAGATTTATTTAGCTTTATGCTGTGCTGGGAACTGATAAGAAAAGCAGTTATTTCATTTAAATAAGATTTATTGAACACGTCTTCTATGCCAGGAATGCAGCTAAGAACGAGGGATTAAAACTATAGAAAGACATATTCCTTGCCCTCAAAAAATGCTAAGTTTAGGAAGATGGAGTTAGTGAGTCATTCAACTTCAATTCAGGGTCAGAGATGCTAGATGCTACGAGAAGTGTATAGGTGATGCTGTGAGTGCTCCAAGAAATCATCCAGATGAGGGAGTTACACAAGGTGAATGTTTAGCAGTAAGTACCAGTTGGCTGTGTAAATAAAAGGGCGATGGGTGTTCCAGGCAGAAGTGTCCATGTGCATGAAGGCAAGAAGGCCTGAAGAGGTGAAGCTTTGGGAACTGGATTCTGTTTGGCTCACGGACAGTACAGAGCAGGGGGGATGTGGTAGGAAAGCAGGTGAAAAAGGTAGATTGGCTTTGGATCCTAAAAGACTTTAGACTACTTCTTAATGCTGTGGGGAGGCAAGGGAGGGTTTTAGGCTGGGGAACCACAGGGTCTGATTTGCATATTGGAAATCATTGCATATTGCATGTTGGAAGGTTGAGACACTAGGGAAAAGGCAACAGGAAGGAAGGATGATTAAGGGGTTAGGAAGTAATGTTAACAAAACGTGGTGGGGTCTGAATAGGGCTCCTGAAGAAAAGATGGATTTCAGAGTGACGTAGGAGGTAAAACAAAGAGCTTCATGAAGACTTGTCTACGGGGATGAGGAAGAGGGAGGAGATAGAAGGGAACCTGGATGTCTGGCTTCGGCAAGTTGGGTGGACGAGGATGTCATATAGAGAGTATACACGAGAAGGGGAGGTTTCGGGGAATGACAATGGCTTCAGCGTTGGGAATGTTGAGTTTGAGATGCTCGTGAAACGTGGGGTGTGAGGCTGGGAAGCGTATCAGGCAGTTGTCTTAAAGCATCTGCAGCTCCAGATGAGTGGACTGGGCTAGAGAGCATGATATAAATAGACATGGCCAGCGTGTACATGGTGGCTGGAACCCTGGGTTTTGATGACATCACCCAGGAAGGTGGTAGAGAGTGATCAGGTCAGAGGACCTCTGAGGATGGAGCCCTAGGAAAAGATGTGTGGTTGGTCTCTACTGTTTTGTTTTATTAAAATGGGTCCTCTTGAAGATTTTTTTTTTGTAGATTTTTTTTTTCTTTTAATGCTGAGAGGAAAGAGCTGAAGGAGAAAGTCTGAAGAGGCAAAAGAGAGCAGGTAAGTGCAGAGTGATTTTCCGCAGGGAGCAGAAGGTTTTCATTCATTTGTTCATCACAGATATTTGCTGAAGTCCTCCTCGAAGCTGGGAATCAAAGATCCCTGCCCTCATGCAGCTTACATTCCAACGGTGATGAGAGACAGCCAGAAAAAGTTAGTAAGTGATAGCGTATGTTAGAAGGTGACAAATGCTACAGAGGAAAATAAGGCTGCATTAGGAGGATGGGGGTGGGGGGTGGGGAGAGTATATGTATGTGATTTAAAGCATGATCAGGGAGAATTTCCCGGGGAGGTGACAAAAACTTGAAGGAGGTAAAGGAGAGAGTCATGCAGACTTCGAATGTTCTGGGCAGGGGAAATAGCGAGTGCAAATAACCTGAGCCTCAGAGAACAGCAAGGACACCAGTGTGGCTGCAGCAGAATGAGTAAGAGGAAGGGTAGCAGATTAGACCAGGGAGGTCCCTTGTGGACAAATCACGTAGCTGGCGGTTTGTAGGTCTTTGTAAGGAGCGTGGCCTTTCCTCTGAGTGAGATGGGAATCTACTGGAGGGTTGTGAGCAGAAGAGGAACAGGGTCTGACAGCTGTTAAAGGGTCATTTTGAAGCTGAGTTGAGGACACATTGTTGGAAGCTGTGTTAGTCAAGGTTCTTCAGGGAAACAGAGCTAGTAAGGTGTGAGTGTGTGTGTGTGTTTGTGTGCATGTGTGTGTGTGTGTGTGTTTATATGGAGAGAGAGACAGAAAGAGAAAGAGGGAGAGATTGATGTTAATGAATTGGAGCACACAATTGTGAAGGCTGGCAAGTCCAAAAATCCACAGAGTTGACCAGCAGGCTAGAGACTCAGAAAAGGGTTGAAGTTCAAGTATAAAGGAGTCTGCTGGCAGATTATCCTCCTTTTCTTCAGAGATGGTCAGTCTTGTGTGTCAGGCCTTCAACTGATTGGGTGAGGCCCACCCACATTATGGTAACTTGAAGAAAGCTTAGTTTGTGGAGGTAAAAAAATAACTCATATATCTCCAATATGAGAAGTTACTTTTTAAAAAAGTTTTTCCTAATTGCTTCTTTCTAAGATTTTTTGGTAAACTTTTTATTGTTTGCTTTTATGGCTATGTATAGGGGTCTCATGGGAATGACACTAAAATAAGCTTTTGCTGACTTGGAGGGTAAAAGGTAGTGGGAAGAAATCCAAATGTGTCCAACAAAAATGGTTCCCTCTGCACTTAAGAAGTTATTTTCCTATAATTCAGATATTTGGAAAAACACTGATCTAAATCCATATTTTCTCATATTGCCTTGGAGTCAAAAAAATTTTAAACAACTTTAAATACTACAGTAGACAATTTTTATATTCTACTATCTTCTATCACGGAGAGTCTTTTCTTCCATATTTTATGACTTTGAAAGATTTATTCTATTTCATAACTTGGAGCACATTTCTCATTTTCTTGCTATGTTTCCAGTAATGCAAAATTATTGACTGTTTTAGGTATTGTCTGTTCTTAATTTACCCCCATAATTGAGTTAGGACATTTCTGGATCACTTCTCCCCTTCCTGCATTTTCTCTCTTTCTTTCAAAACCTTCTATGTCAGCAGAGTATGTTGTAGGTAAATGCTTGCTGAATATAAAAGAGTTGATGCATATCCAGAATATGCAAATTCATTGTCATATTAAGTTTAAAAACATATCCCAAGGAAGGTAAGCACATTCCACCCTACCACTTGCACCAAACATGCTGGATCTCTCTGTCTCCCTTGATCCATCATCTACAGTGTGAACCTTGAATTACATGTCAGAAAAGTTACAGTTACTAGGAAATTACGTGGAAATCAGAGCTCCCTCCTCCTTCAATTTTCTGAAAATGAAGTAATCAGGGACACCCCTTCCAAACTCTCTAATGAATGTAAGTACAGAAAGTGCATCTGTGCACTGCGAACCCCAAAGATTTGGCTTTCTAGATTCCAAAAAAGGGCATGCAGTTTTGGCTGTCAAATGTACATTGATGTCAGACATCATGAGTGGCAGCACATTTTTGCATTTTGCAGTCCAACTCCCACAGGATCTCATCGAAGAAAAAGTCTCTCCCTCTTGCCCTTGATTTGTGGGGAGGATGGTCTGACACACGAAGCTTTGTCACTGACAGCACCACTTTGGCAGCTGGAAATGACCTTATATAGTAGCATCGCTTCACACTCCCAGTGTTGGAAAGATCAGTTTGGAATGTGGTGACTTCGGCTGCTGATAAGGACATTCCACAGGAGGACGGATGCTGGGGTCGGGGCTTGAGGAAGGATGGCCGCAGCGCCATCACCCATTAAACGTAGTCCTTGTTTCAGACCCGTGAAGAGTAACAGCCAGCAGAGTGTTCATTCATCATAGACACTATAACCTGGGCTGGGCCCATTTTCCTTTGAAACGTATGGAATTGCCAGCCAATATGCATCCCGTGGGGTGTGTGCCTTTCAGTGCGGCCGCTTATTATTATAGGGATGACACTGGTACACAGAGTCACTAGCAAGCTATTGTTTCCTTTGCTGAGAACAGCAGGAGGAGATAAAAAAGCCCTTCGGAAAATACTTTATCTAGACCTTTGTAAACCAATGAGCTGAGCAACTGTGTCCCGAGGACAGAAAATGCCTCTGAAGGTGACCGCACATCTAGAAGCTTCTTTGCTCATCTTGCTACTATGGGGCAAGTGAACTTCAGGGATTCAGAGAATATCCTTTCTCCTCGTCAACAGGCATGAAGACCGGGGCGCTCAGAGCGCTCATCCAAGCAGACAGCCAGACCAGCAGAAAGTAAGGTGGCCTTGTCATTGTGTACCATCTGGGACAAGGACCCATCCCAGGCTACCAGACTTCTCACAGGCGCCCCTCGTTTCTCATCTTTGTCGCCACCTTCCTGGTACACAGCTCAGTGCAAGGTGGGTGTTCAAACTTCCTTCCCTTTCTTCCTCCTTTGCTGTTCTCGCCCTCCTTCCCTGTTCTCTCCTTCCATGCCCGCCCCCACCCCCGCCCCCGCCCCAAGCCCACTCCTTTCCTTCTGTCCCAGGCGCTGTGCTCAAGAACAATTTGCAAAGCCTCCTGCAGGGTGAATTTCAGCAACAGGCATCCTCCTAAATCTTAAGAAAAAAAAAAATCCCTTGCCAAAGCAATTTATTTTCAGCCCACTTCTGGGCCACTTTCAACACATTTTGGTTTCTGCATTTTAAAACTGGCAATGATTATATGTTCAGCATGATCAGACCCAGTCGTAGCCACCTAATTCATTGCTTCATTTCTCCATTCACAAATATTTATCGTGCCCCTGTTATCCACTAAGCTCTGTGATTACAGCCGTAGATAAACAACAAAGACTGTCCTCATGAAGCTCGGCGGCGGGCGGGGTGTGTGGGAGAGAGAAGCAATATACAAACAATCAGTAAACATATATCACATCAGGCGGTAATGAATGACACAAAGAAAAATGAAACTCTCTATGCATGAGATGCATAGAGAGTGGCCGGTGGAGAGATGGATGCCTTTGGACCAAAGACTGGAACAAGTCCTGTGGAAGCCAAGGGGAAAAGCATTGTAGCCAGAGGGAACAGCAAAGGCAAAAGCCCTGAGTCAGAGCGTGGCTGGGTGTTCAAGAACAGCAGTGTAGCCAGAGCAGAAGGGTTGAGAGGGATAATGGGAAATGAGGTCACCAAGCAGGCAGGGGTGAGATCTCCCGCAGCCCTGTAGGCCATGGTAAAGACCTTGACTTTCCCTCTGAATCAGATGGAAAGCCAGTAAAAATGTTTGAGCAAAGGCACGTAGGATATGATCTACTGTATCACACAGTGGTTAAGTCCTGAGGTCTGAGGCCAGGCTGCCAGGGTTGAATCATGCCTCTGCTTCTTGCTAATTTTGTGACTGAGCGTAAGTTACTTCACTGCTTTCTGTATGATAACTTTACCCACCCCGTGGGGTTGTTATAAGGATTCTATAAATCAATGTGTATATAAACTATGCATTTGTTAAATATATAAACTAAAGGTAATTTTAAAGGATCTCTTTAAAAATTTTGGCAGGGTAGTTTTGACCTATTTTTTCAGCAATTACTACAAGTGACTTTCCTAAGGCCAAAACTTGCAGATGACCAGGTCAGGATTTATATACAGGTCTGCATGACCCTGAAGCCCACATTTTACCATAGAACACGGTACCTGCCTCTTTCCCTCAGCAACCCCAGCTGCTAGAGCCATCATTAATGGGGTAGTAACACTGCATGTTATGAGTTGAATTGTCCCCCCACCGAAATTCCAGTGTTGAAGCCCTAACCCCCAGGACCTCAGAGTACGATCTTATTTGGAGATCGGGTCTTTACAGAAATTATCAAGTTAAAGTGAGGTCATTAGCATTGGTCCTAATCCAATATGGCTGGCGTCTTTATACAAAGGGGAAATTTGGACACAGAGACACACACACAGGGAGAAGGCTGTGTGGAGATTGGAGTTTTGCAGCCACAAGCCCAGGAACTACCAGAAGCCAGGAGAGAACCTGGAGAAGATTCTTCCTCAGCAGTTTTAGAGGGTGCACATCCCACCGACACTTTGATCCTGACTTCTAGCCTCCAGAATGTGCGACAATACATTTCTGTGGTTTTAGCCAGTCAGCTTGTGGTACTTTGTTACAACAGCCATAGGAGACTAATACCCTGTGTTTAGGCTATCTTTAATATTTTATATACTCGAATTAATCCTTGCCTAGTTTCTAGCAAAGGCCTGGTGCTGGACTCCCTGCCCAGCTAAGAGGCCTGAGTTGCATCCAACTTCATTGTTGTCCAAACCCTTTGCCCAACAGGTGACTGAGAAGCTGTAGCCAATCATTTACAGTTAAAGGTGACGGCGAGTCACATCACTCACCTAGGTCTCTGATGTGTGCTCATTTCTTCCTGTAATTACCCAGCCAACACCACCTGTTAATAAACCTAGGGGGTTGCCAACATTGATCAAGTAAAACGTGAGGAAATTGGATCCTAGGGAAAAATGTCACATCAAAGTATCAGAAGCATTTAAAAAAAATCTGTTCTGATTCTGCTGAATTTTTAAGTAGGACAAATCATCCCTGATGAGTAGAGATTGCCAGCACCTGGGTAGATAGCCTGGTAAGTCGCTTCATTTTAATTGCCTGTTGTGTGGTTTCATTTTAGCCTGAGATCTTAATTCCCACAACTGATTTCCACAGCATGCACACTGAGAGGTAATGCACCTGCTGAAGATGGATTTAACCACACTAAACTCTCCATTAAAAAGACCTAGTCAGGGACACTGCCTTTATTTAATTTTTAAATGTTTGTGCAGTGTGGTGGCATATAAGTGCTCAATAAATATCATTTTCATTATTACACTTGATGTTTTCCCTCAACCTTGATCTCTTCCCATAGATAATTTAAATTCCCTGTGTTAATAATAAACCAGAGGTCTACACTGAATTCCTATAGTTTGCACACTCTTCTACAAATGCTTACTACATTGCCCATAACTGCTGAGAAGCAACCTCTGAAGCAGACTGGGGCGGCCAACTTAAGGTCTGATCCATTGTTTAGTAATTTCATAACTACTTTGTAATCAAGAATCTAGATTTAAGGATCATGGTGTAGAGTATGGCAGGCCTTGATTTGAATTCAGCTGTGCCACCCACGAGCTGTTGGTCAGGTTATTGAATCCCTCTGGGCTTCTGTTACTTCAAATGTAAAATAGGATGATAATAATATCTCAGTCGGGATTATTTTGAAAATTAAATGAGATAGTACACATAAAGTGCCTGACACTCAGCAAGCACTCTTCAAATGGTAGGTAGCTAGTGCAGCTATTACTCACTACAGGGTGTTACTGCGTGATTTTTTTAGAAATACCTTCTGAGGCCATTGCTCCCCTCGATAATAATAATAAAAGACTATAGATTTTTATTTTGCCTCTGAAGAAGCAATTGTTGATTCCCTGAAAGAAGGAAAGTCCATAAGGATTATTTAAGTCAATGCTTCATTAATACTGATATTTCAATAGGAGGCACAGGACAGTAGTAATTACTTTTTTCTAGTTCTTGATTTACACCTTTCATTAACTTAGATGAGAGCTTTGAATCACCTAATGTCTCCCAATCTTTTGAGCAATTTCCCAGAAAAAGGTAATAATGATAATAATGACAACTAACATTTACATAGTGCTTGCCAGGAACCAGTTACTAGTCTAAGTACGTATACATATTTTTTTTTTCTTTTAATTCTCCTAAATCACCCTAAGAAGTAGGCACATCTATCCCCATTTTTAAGCTGAGGAAACAGAGGCACAGAGAGCTTAAGTAACTCACTCGAGATCATATACAGCTAGCAAGGGGCAAAATAGCAGAACTCCGAAGAGGAGATACTGCCAATCCATTGGTCTTCGTGTTCTTTTATCATGTTTTATTATTATTTTAAAATATATCATGAAACATTTCATATATACAAAAAAAAGCCCAGGTGATGTAATCAAGTTGTTGCTGGTGAACTTTCTAGGACGTAAAGCAGAGCAGAAAGGGACAAGAGCCCATCTTAGGGTCGGGGCTGGGGGAGGAGGAGGAAGCATACAGAGAGGAATCATCTACCATGGAGTACACACTATATCTATCTGATAGTCATAGGGTATTTTGAATTAAGTTTCATGAAAATGTTTATATTCTTTTTTTTTTTTTTTTTTTTTTTTTTGTGGTACGCGGGCCTCTCACTGCTGTGGCCTCTCCCGTTGCGGAGCACAGGCTCCGGACGCGCAGGCTCAGCGGCCATGGCTCACGGGCCCAGCTGCTCCGCGGCATGTGGGATCTTCCCGGACCGGGGCACGAACCCGCGTCCCTTGCATCGGCAGGCGGACTCTCAACCACTGCGCCACCAGGGAAGCCCTTGACTGTATTTTTTGATAACATCCTTTTATTTTCCCTTCTCTAGTCACCTCTCTTCCAGTTTCTCTTTCCTTTCTCCTACCCCCATTTCACCATTCACACTAGCCTCCAGAATCACAGAGTTCGGGGGGATGTCAGGTTGAGTTTGAGCATTAAAGCTCCAAATCGCAGTGCAGCAAGCCGGGGAGAGAGCAGGAGGGCTAACACGTACATTGCAACATTAGAAACATAGTATGATATCCTCCAATTGATCTTTTATTGAACTGAGGGTTTTGTAGAAACTCTCTTCTCTGTTCCTCTCTCTCTCTGCCTCTTCCCTTTTCTCTGCACCTTCCACTGGACATTTCACAAACAAATCTCTGGAGTGGAGTCTATTCTACTTAACAATAAGCCCCTCTAGCCGTTGGAGTCACAAAACCACAGTCAGACGTGGAGACAGCTGTACACCCTGCTTTCCCAGATGGAGAGCAGCCCGAGCAGGGATTTGGTAGAGGGAGCTGGGAATACATTAGGCAAAGTCTGTGATGAGAACAAAAGAGGCAGATGACTGGTCACCACTGCATCTTAGAGGGCAAGAGTGTAGCATCCCAGATTTGTCATCACCTTGGGGTCTGGCAGTGTCATTAGCATATTTCCAATAAGCACAAGAAAGAAACAGAAAGTGACATGTATCTGGGGGTGCGCCTGCCTGCCTCTCTCTTGTGCAGACAACTGGAAAATATGACTCCCCCCAACCCCACAGGGGAGGGAGAAATTTGGAATTGTTCTGATGAAAGAGATGATGAAAGAATGGAGCTAGATGAAGAGGTTCAAATGCTGTTCCTGGTCTGAGAAAGAGAAATGATTCATGTTTAAGAAGATCAACTGCAACGAGTACAATCGTGCCGGTAGAATCCTCTCACACTGGCACCCTGGTGGATAGAGAGGGGATAGGACGTCCGGCATACATATGTGTGCACCAAACAGCAATACAGTAGACTAAGGGGAGTCGTCCGTAAGCCCCCAGGTAGACACAGGGTGCAGGTCAGCCTGGCCCTGCCCAGGCCTATGGCTACTGCCTGGGAGAGTGTATTGCAAGCACCACATCATTGATTTGCATCACCTACAAATATGTTTATGGATACATTTATTTTATTTTTTATTTTTTTAACATCTTTATTGGAGTATAATTGCTTTACAATGGTATGTAAGTGTCTGCTGTATAAAAAGTGAATCAGCTATATGTATACTTATATCCCCATATCCCCTCCCTCTTGCGTCTCCCTCCCACCCTCCCTATCCCACCCCTCTAGGTGGTCACAAAACACCAAGCTGATCTCCCTGTGCTATGCGGCTGCTTCCCACTAGCTATCTATTTTACGTTTGGTAGTGTATATATGTCCATGCCACTCTCTCACTTCGTCCAGGCTTACACTTCCCCCTCCCCGTGTCCTCAAGTTCATTCTCTACATCTGCTTCTTTATTCCTGTCCTGCCCCTAGGTTCTTCAGAACCATTTTCTTTCTTTCTTTTTTTAGATTCCATATATGTGTGTTAGCATGCTGTATTTATTTTTCTCTTTCTGACTTACATCAATCTGTATGACAGTCTATGGATACATTTAGGAACAAAGTGTCTAAGTAGCACAACTACACGGGAAACAAAAACGATCGACTTATGCAAGTGTGGATTTATTTTAACCATCCCATTCCATGCCTTTCTCTAGCCAGGTGAGTCTAGGCTACCATCGCTGTTGTCTTGGTCGTCTCTAACCCCGTGACGCTCATTCTCTGTGGATGACCCGGTGTATGGCGGGTACTGTTGTAATAAAATCCCGCTCTGACATCCACTACAGCTCCCCATCAAAACCACTCCTTCCTCTCCCTTTCGTGGCAGAGTGTTCCTGCCACTATAGCGTCTGACAATGGCAGATAATCATTTTCCCGGTGTCTTTTGCAGCTCAGCAGAGCAAGCGTACCCGATTCTGGCCAAAGGAACTTGAATGTTTCAGGAAAATATCTTACTTTTCCTAATTCCAAAGAGAGGTTTCTCTTTGGGTTTTTTTGCTTCCGTAGAAGAAGCATGTGATGCTTGGAACTGCAGCCACTGTCTTGTGATCATGTGGAAACAGCCCCAAGATCATGAAGAAGCTGACCCAGATCCTGGACATCGCTGAGCAACTGAACCAGTCTTGGAAATCCCTGTCTCTAGGCTTCTTGTTAGGTAAGAAAGATGAACTTGTCTAAGCCCCTTTTAGTCAGATATTTTATTTCTTGCAGCAGAGAGTATTAATGATAAATTGCAGCAGAAACTGACACACCATTGTAAAGCAATTATACTCTAATAAAGATGTCTTAAAAAATGATAAATTGCAACATATTATGCCATGTAGTAATGAAATGTGTAATCACAATGCCCTTTTATAGACCCCTTGGGTGGGCTTCCATTGCAGGTGCAATAAAGTATAGAGTCCTTACCTGGGTTACCAGGCCTTGTGCATCAATCCCTCCACCTCTCAAGGACTCTTAGACTTTGTCCTAGGTTCCCTACCCACATCCTCCTTTTCTTTCTTGTTTTCCACCCTGGCCAAATTTCTACCACAGGGCCTTTGCACACATTGACTCTATCCTATTCCTTCCTCTACACCTAGCTTTAAGCTTTAAGGCAGCTTCTTCATAACAGCCTTGCTTTGTTACCCAATCTAAAGCAGATCTCGCATTCTATGCCTTCTGACTGCTCCCTGCTCTTTCCTCAGTGACTATGGCTGACAGGGTGGGCTCCCTCAATGTGCATTCCAATCTCCTTCTAGAAGGCAGGGACTAAGACTGAAACTGCCTTTTCCGGGCTCCCTGGAAACTGGGTTCTAGAAGTGGTTGAGATTCTGCCTATCAGACATACATGCAGACATGGTTTTCACACGCTGTTGCATGAGCAGAGAGTGGTGGCTAGAGGAGCTATTTGCTGGCTGGGAACCTGGAGGAGGAAATGTGATTTTCACCTTGACAAAGGCACCAGGTCCCTTTGTGGCCTAGTTTTGCAATATGGTTTGGGGCATTGATATTGGAATTTTTGCGAAGAGTTTGTTTCTTTAGGCCTCTTTCAAATGTGGAGCCAGCTATAATTTTTAACACATCCCTTTCTGCTTAAGTTGTCTACGGTGGATCCTGTTGTCTGTAATTAAGAACCTGACCCATAAAGAAATACTCACCGTGATTGTAATTTTATATCTATTCATACATTGCCTTGTTATCTGGTATCTCCTGCTAGCCTCTATGCCCTGAACACTCAGCACGGGGTATGGCACATATCTAGGGCCACAGTTATTTATTGAGTGGGTAAATGAATGATTTAAAAACACCAGACATTGCATATAAAGCTATAAGAAAAAATAAAGTCCTGAAGTCACATGTTTGATATTTGAAACACTAGCCGTGTGTAAGAAGCCAGGAAGCTAACATTTACAGTGCATTTCCAACTTGCTGATTTCACCTGGCAGACTCATGGGTATGACAGCCAAATTAAACAAACAAACAAACAAACTGAAGACCAGGGAACATGAACTCTATTATGAAATGAAATAATAATCCTGACCATAATGATTTTGTTTCTCAAGATATGGAATTTTACTCAGGGAGATTTCCCTGGCCCTTTCCAATCCCTCCCAAGAGGGCAAGCTACACTCTGATCTGAGACGCTGGCATAGAACCATGGAACTTTCCATCGGAGACGCAGCCTCACCTTCTCTCTTGGGTGATTCCCTGATTAGACACTGGCCATGCCATGCCCAGTAGACCGTCAGATCCATGACAGCATGAACCCATGTCTGGTTTGGGTAATCACTGTTCCTGATGCTTCCTAGCACAATGCCTAGCACGCAATCAGCACCCAGTAAATAAATAGATTGTGCTGCATGCTATTGAAGCATCAATTTTGAGGAGTTTCATGAAGGACTAAAGTTAGTGTTATATTTACATTAATGAATCAGATACCTCTTTTTACATGTTATTGGTGTATGTACATTATAAACGCACAATCCCTGACTCATACATGTAAAAATGTATTTTCTACAGCCTACACAGTCTTCTTTAATTGTAGTAGCCTCTCTCATTTACTGTGGTTTTTTCCATCAACTACTAAAAGTAGCAAATAAGTGTATCTCTTGTTCTCTTTGCCCTCCCTCCCTGTAGCTGGGCTTGTTCCCTGAGTCTGCTCTCTATCTGGTATTTCATCTGAAAGCTCATACTCTCTGAAGTTGCCCATTGTTTGGAGTTGTTCCTGGGTGACTGACTCTCACCATTATAAGTATTAGAGAGGAGGGAGTGGGAACTGAGGGGACAGAGAGAAAAGGGGAGAAACCACAGAGCTCAGCAAAGCCCTCCAGAAAGATCATCTCCCCAGGAGACAAAACAGAGGTTCATGTTTCTTCACTGTGGCCACATGTTCCTACTCAAAGGCTGGTGTTGGCTGGAAAAAACCATATTTCTGCCATGTTTTCTTGTGTTTAATTCTGTTTTGTTTACTGATCTATAAGTTACGATAATAAGTATAGATTTTACCATTTTAATCCAATACAATTTGCGGTACATTTCATCCTACACACAGTAGGCATATATGACGTGGAGGTTATTTATGCAAATCAATGATCTATTTTCTCTTCTTTGATGTCTATAATTGGCTTTTGTGCCCCAAATCTCCACTGAGTCTAGGAGTTTCCATTAATGCACAGATGATCACATCCTCACTTTATGCCACCAATAGTTGAGATTCCCTAGTCCCGAAATGCTCTGATGCTCTTTCTTGTGACCCAGAGCTGAGGACCCTGCCTCTGCTCTCGTCCTCCCACTGCATCCATCTTCTTGCACATGACTCACACACACACACACACACACACACACACACAAACACACTTCACCTGTCCTGAGTCCATGCTCCCCAGGGATCTGGGAATCTAGAGGGTGCTCTCAGAAGCCTGTCTGAGGGCATGACACACACATGCTGAGCTGCAGGAGTGAAGGTAAAATTCAGACACAAAGACGGGGACACAGAGACCCTGAGCCCCGGAGCCCAGGGTGTTTGGGAACCAGGGAGAGGGAAGGGAGGGAGCAGTGAAAGATGATGGAGAGGAACTAACGCAGTTATTCTCCAGCACCTGCAGCTCACGACTCCCCCAAATCGACACCCGTTTACCTTGAAATTGCTAAACCAAGATTGCCTTCAGGCTCTGGGAGTCTTTTCATTTAAAAGTTGTATCTTTTGTGGTACTCAAGTCATGCAAAAGAATATGTGCAACCCGAGTAAATTTTGTCACAAAATGATAACCTAAATACTTGTGGGCCTGAGATTCACATGTCCATGGGGGACCTTGTAACTCAGTTTCCACTAACTTTTCACAATTACCTGAAATTCCTTTTGTAGAAGACAAAAGCTTTCATGCTAGACGTTGACAGGAAGGCTAAAGACGCAGCTACCAGAGAGAGGTGACACATTGGTATGAATGAGCTTCAGGCAAAGCCTAAATGGTGACAGCCCGGTGCTTTGTAGGTGCTGGGGGCTTGGGGGAGGGGCAAGGGAGAAAGGGGGCTCAGAAACTCTAAAAGCAAATGCCCCGAGCTGAGCTTCACACAATTTTTTCCATGCTGTGCCCCTTATTTCTATCTATTCAGGGACACATGAAAATTGTGGACAGAGGCACTCCAAATCCCGTGCTGTCACAAGTGAGCCTTCTAGAAGCTGTTGCCAAGATAGCAATATTGCTATTAGTAATATTTATAATATTCTGGGTGCATATGAAGTGTATTGTGCTCAGCTCTGGGGCTTCAGCTCTGAGAAGAAGTGAAATTTAGAGCTCACAAACACTGTAGTCTACCGGGGGACAGACAAGAAATCAGGCAGTTATCACACAGTCTGAAAAGTGTGATTTTTGTTCCAGTTTAATGCACACTTTCACAGCATCCTAGGGTCTCCTTAAAATTGAAACCAAAGACCTTTTTTGTGCAGTGATTTGTTCAATACCCGCCTCCCCGATCTATTGTTATTCCAAGAGGCAGAGGGCTTGAGTCCGTCCTGCAGACGCTCTACACTAGCCTCATGCTGGCAGGCACTTAATAAATAATCGCTAAATATCTGAGCAAAGAAACGACCAAATGCTAGAAGAGAGGCAAGCGTGGAGACCTGAGGGACAATTAACTTTATCCCGGGGCTCAGGGAGGCTTTGGGGAAGACCAAAGCCTGAATCCTACAAGGAAATGGTGTCGAGCCCGGGAAAGAAGGAGCAAATCCCTTAAAGTCTGGGAGGCAAGACCGCTCAGCGCATCCCGTTGGAACTGGGACCCGCGCAGCTGGAGCTCAGAGCTGCTGCTCTGTCTGCAGATTTTAGTGCAAAACAGAAAACGGTGCCATCACCAGGTGGATAAGTTGCCAAAAGGCGCCCCCCCCTCTAGACCAACCAATTAGAAAAAAGACACTTTTCTTCCAGGATGATTGACTGTGTCTTCCCCTTGTCCGGGGCCACCTGCCCAGCTGGCCCAGTAGCCTTGGCAGTGGGGAGGTGGGTGGCCAGAGCCGAGCTAGCTCTAATAAGCAGGGACAGACTCACAGACAGGTTTTCTGGCCCCATAAGGAGTTTGAACTTCATTCTGTGAGCAATGACCTTCTGAAGAACTTTAACTTGGGAATGACGCTCCAACAGAACTTTATTCAGGAGACACTTCTTGAGCTCCTGCTTACGTGAGAGGCTCACATGGATAGAGTACCTGCACTGGTGGAAGCTACAGTTTAGTGGTGAGAAAATGGGCTTTGGGGCCAGCAGCAGGCAGGAAGAGCCTCTTGAACTAAAGAGAGAATCTTATAACCAAGCCTGTGAGGCAGACATGGTGATCCCCATTATACAGATGAGAAAACTGAAGGAAGGGAGGTGAACTAACTTACCCACTGCTACACAGTTTCAAACTCATATCTGTGTGATCATAAATCCCACAGGCTGGCACCACACAGAAAAGAGCAAAACGCTGAAGAGTATGTCCTTACAAAAAATTGAAACGTGAAAATAAGAAAGATAAATCTCTAACTGAGCACACACACACACACACACACACACACACTAGTGAAATACAACCTCACTTTCCAGAAAATGCAGTCTGGAAAATATTGGTCAGAATATGGCCAGGGGCCTAGCTTTAAACCCTATATGGGCTTATTCAGACAAGTTAATTCCGTCCTGGGTGAAAACATTCCATAATCACAGACCTTGCCTCTCAGCTTAGCAGGGCCCCTAGAAAGTGGATGCTATTCATAGGATCCCAGAGCTGTAAAAAGCCAGTCAGAATACCCGATTTGGAACTCTCAAATTCAGTTGAGCAGTTTTGTGAATTAATGTCAGTTTTCTCTTCTTTTCTGGAAGCTCTCTAGGGGAGGAACTCCGTATTCCAAAGTTTCATCACCCTGATCAGTAAAATGTTCCACTGAGTTCAAACTCAATCTTATCTGCTTGAGTATGGGACCATCTCTCCTTTCTTTGGTCCTCTGTTGGAAGGGAAGTCGGAAAGGCTCTTAAGCGCATTTCTTCTCTGAACTGGACAAACCCCAGTTCCTTTTAAAGTTTACCCTAGGATTCATTTTCTTTCTTTATAAAGTGTTCATTTCTCTTCTCTGAACTGTCTCCTTTCCAGTTTCTTTTCTGAAAAAAAAAAAAAAAAAAAGCAGGAATATGTGTTTTGGGAAACAGAAAAGCCAGCAATGGTAGTTACAACTGATTCCCATTCTTGGTGGTATTGTGTTCTACAGGGTTGCTGTGAACATTGAACTGATGAAGACTGAACCATTGCTGCCAGGGGAAATAAAGGTTAGGTTCCTGTGAGCCTCTGGTCACATTTTCATCAATCGACCAATACCTAACCTTGTTTTATGTGTGTTTTTGTCGAAAGACACTTTATGTCAAGTATCACGTTGATTCATTAACATTGAATTCATGGCCATCAGAGCTATAACTCACACCTGAATGAAGCTTATGAGACACACAGATCTTCTCCACAAGACACATCACACAGCCTCTGTGCTTAGGACACTAGACGGCCCTTCGGCACTGTGCCTGGGGGACATTTTAAACAGTGAAATCACTCCAAAGACACAGAAGTGCAAAGAAAGTGGCACGAAAGAGATAACAAAGATGACACTTTATCAGAGTGGGAGCTGAAACAAGAAGCTGGGAACATGCACACTGGTAACTCATATGCTTCCCTGTCCTGCCTGTGTCCATAAATCACTGTGAAAGTGCTGCGAGTATTGCTTCGGGGGTTACAAATACATTTTAGCAAGTAGGTAGATTTGACTGTATTTGTTCCTTTCTATTAAGTGATCGGAGCCTTTTACAGATGGTAGAAAAGAGGGTGAGAGGAGGGAACTGGACATTTTTTTGGAGATCCAGAAGATTGTTGAAAATGATTTTGTGAGAGGTAGTGTACCTGGAGAGTAGCTAAATGGACTAAAGTGGAGACATATAATTCCTTACATCTCCAGCAATCTGCCTGCAGATCTCTTAGTGTGAAAAATGGCTTGCTATAAGATGCAAGTTTTGTCATCCTGTACGTGTAATTATATTTTAATAAAAAATAGATTTAGAGCTCGACAGTGAGCCATGAGATTATACAGCCCAGAAGCTGCTGTGAACTTTCAGCCATCAAACCCTGGCCCTCCTGCCTCTACAGCAGCCCTGAGTTTCTGCCCGGTGGTGGGTGATTGGACACGCTGACCCACAATGGGCTGTGAGGGCTCCTGTGAGCTGCGTTCTTTGCTGGGCACTTTCACTTTAAAGACAGTGCATCAAAATTCCAATTCAATAAATCAAAAGCCAAATCCATACTTAACAGGAAAAGACAAAAATCACTGATTTAAAGGGATGACCCAAATCTAAAAACTGATGGAAAATTCATGTCATGAAATCCATTCAAAATATGTACTTCTCGTAGTTCCCATATGCATTTGCTGCTCAAGCTTGACTAGTAAAAGTTATTTTTTTCCCCTCCTACTGGAACTAGCCTATAATTTGATTTCTAGATTCTTCCAGGGTTGTGCTCTGAACAGAAACAAAATGAAAATATTTCAGGGGCTTATTTGACAACCACTGCAAAAGAAAACACATGGTTATCTGTGGAGTCATAGGTTAAAGCTATAAATTTATTTTATTAAACAGAAAGGGAATGGGTGAAATTTAAAGACACTGTAACCCTGACCCTGTTTTCTTGGAATAATATTCTCGTCTGATTTATTCCTTTAGTTTTTACTTAGAGATATCACATGCACACCAGTGGTAACCCCTTCTTTTTGGTAAGGTTTTATCTCTCATAAAAGTCTGATGTATTCAGTAATGAATTTGGATTAAAAGAAGTTTTTCCAAAAAATCCATCGACTTAAAACTACAAAGAACACATTAGCATTTGCATTAAAGAAGAAAAGGGCAAAATCTTGACATTTCCTCCAAGAAAGAGCAGTTCTTCACCTTCTTTATATAATCCCTTAGAATATAACATCTAATATATATATATATATCTTATTTTATATATGTATATTTTAATATATACTATATGTATCTCAATATATATTATATATCTTAATATATGCCATATATATGCACTATATATATAATTTCTAGTAACCTGATCACAGTCTCCATTAATACTAGACTAGATCACTGTTTGGGAAGTCCGTTCATATTTTTAGTAATTGAGTTTATTTTTTTTTCGCAGACAATAAAATGTCCAGTATCAAATAAATAAGGGTCAGATGATTCCCAGATAACGTGACCAGAGTGTTCGTAAGATTCGAAGACGCTGAGTTAGATCACTTCAAAAGGGCAAATGCAGCTCTCCTCCAAATTCAGTAACTCGCGGAATGTAGCAATCTTGCCTTGTCTTTCCTCTGAGCCAAGCAGCCTGGTGTTGTCATGCCCCTCTTTCATCTCCTGTGCCTTCCACCAAGTGTGAGTTTTTATAGTTAGGAGAAAAACTTATGAATTTCTTAGTTAAAATGAAAGTGAGTCTATGAAAATGAAGTTGATCCTAACTGATCCTGATTCTCTCACTCAAACTATGCATAAACAGACTGAAGGAAAGTGCTGTAAGATGTGAATTAGTGATGCAGCTTATTGACTGTAGCTGTTGTGACTCATTGGATCGGCCTTTCTTTCATTATTTTATAATGAAAGGTTGTTGGGTGCAGCCTTAAAAGCAATGAGAAAATCAACAGAATGTTCTTGGAATGACTGCTGGCAAACTTTCTTTTATTTGTCGCTGTTCTCTTCAGGGAAAAGAGAGGGCATGTCACTTTCAGAAGGATTAAAAGGTCAAAGGTCTTGGTGAAGGGAAGTCTACACAAGCCTTTAGAACACTGTTATCAGAGGATCAGCTAGAAAACAATCTTCCAGCTAATCCTCTGCCTGGATCCAAAGAAAACCCTTTACCTTCCCCCCCCCTCCCCCATTTTTTTCCCTTTACAGAAGCCATTTTCCACAAAAGCCTCTCACTTTGCCTTGATGTCTTAGCCTAGGCTTACAGCATCCGAGCTCTTCTCTCTCCAGCTCTCTCCCTTTTTCTCGGTACCATCTTGGTCTCCAAGGCTAGCCCTTTCCTCCTCACTTTGTCCTCTTCCTGCCTTTCTCTGACCTCTTACTGTCTTTGCTTGGTTTTATCTGGGATTCCCTGTAAAGCCCTCCTAGCCTCCACAAGAGCCCAAACCTTAGCTGATGCAGACCCTCTTCTGAGGGAGAAAAGACACAGACTTCCAGATTGCTGGTATTAAAGATCATCTGGTCTACCTGCCTTCTTTGTCCACCATGTCATAGGTGAACAAAATTCATGGAATTGCCTGAAGTCACACAGCCAGGTAGTGGCTGAGCCTGGACTAGGACTCAGAGCTGTTAATTCTTCATGGCCTCTAATAATGGCTGCACGTTGGTTGCAAAGTCCTTTAGATAGTCCAGCTGCTTTCCTAATCTAAGGTAGTTAACCCAGTGGGCAAGACTGCTGTTCTTGTCATGATGCCAACTCAATGAGGCCAGGGTGGTATGCATGGTGGCAAGCTGCAAATGAAGAGGGGTGGGCGTCTGCTTTACACCCAGAGCCCCGTGATCTGGACTCATGGCCAGAGGCTGCAGTCACTGCACCACGAGGGGGAAGCGGACTTCTCACCGCCTCAGGGTGGATGTCCTTCTCTCCCTCATCACTGCACTTTGTGAACCACTGCTCACCAGGAGACTGAGTAAGACGGAAACTGGGGAAAATCACACAGTGTGTGTGTCGGTTTGACAAGAGTTTACGTAAGGCTATAGGAAAAGAAACCCAATAAAGCTGTCAGCTTTGCTGGGGCTGCCTTCCCCTCCCTCCCAGCTGGAGACGGAAGAATGGGGAGGACCCAGTACTCCCTAATGCCCTGTGCTCCTTAGTCATCAGTCACAGAGGACAGGAGCCTAGCTGGATGTTTGTATTAGGTTTGGGAAGTTGACACTTGGTAGTAATGCTGAATGCACTTTGCTGTTCACTTTTTGTGGTTGGAAAAATCCTCCTAATATCATACATTAGAATAAAGCACCACCTTGTGGTCTGATGCATTTATTAAAGTGCCAAAATCTGAGAGCTGAGACTGGAAATGCTCCCCCACCTGGCAGCAGAGAAGCCAAGGTCTGAACGCTGACTCCAGGGCGGCTGAAGGTAGCAGGAGCCCCAAAGTGTCTTTCTGCTCCTTCTGGGGGTTCTCGGATCAGGTAACAACAGCATCACCTTCCATGGTGTGAGTTTCACGTTTCTGACACTAAAATACTATGTTATTTACATAGAGTAACCAATTTAATCCTTTCAAAACCACAGGGAAATGAGTCTTAATATTTAAACTTCAGAGGGTGCAGCTGAGGTCACTGGGTGATCCAACCGCACTTAAGTGCAGAGCTTAGATTAGAGGTCAAGCCCTTCGGACACAAAGTCTCTGCTCTTAACCACTGCTCTGCTGATCCCCAAACCAAGACCAAGACCAAGACCAGGGTCCACTTCAAGCTCTCTCTCCTAGGGGACTGTGGCTCTGGACTCTAAATCAAATCAGAAACAGCTAGAGTCTTACCTGAAATTCACTCAGGGGGCTGGAAGTAACCCATTCCCCAAGGTTTATTTGGTAAGGAAAGTCTGTACTCAGAGGTGGAGACTCCACTGGTGCCCATCCACCTTCTGAGATGGCCAGAGGCGAGGGATTTTGAGGATGAGCCGGAAAGTGACTGAGCAAGCAACCAGACCCGAAATCATTTCACGAAGAAACAAAACCAGGAAGGGATATTTGGCAAATATTCACTTGTACAATTATAGTGCTTTCCTGAACCATGATATTTTATCTTCTTTCAAAAGTAATTATTTTATCATGTAGTTTGTTTTAAAGGGAGGGTTGGAGAGTCTGTTTGGTTAGTATATAAGGTGAGTAAGTAGTAGTAATATACTTAAAATACTTTTAGCAGGGAGACCTGGCCCCGGCCTTGTTCCTGTGACATTGTGAGTATCTTTGGGCAAGTCACTTCCTTGTCTCGGAGTCTCAGTGATCTCATTTGTAGAACAGGGGGTTGGACTTGACTAAAAGGTAGATGGCTTTAAAATAGTGCACAACGCAACTGTGGAAAATCTGAGTCAAGAACCTCAGCTTTCTCCATTTCCTTAGAAAGTCTATCCTGCCCATGCTTCCTTCCTATTCTCAACTGAATCTGCTGCTACTTTTGGTAGCACAGTGACGTGCACACAGAGATGGTCAATAACATTTTCTAATGACGATGACTTGGGGAGATACATACTTCTCTGTTTTTCCAGAGGAGGTAAACCCACATAGTTCATGACTTCCTAGTCCCTTTCCATCCACCAAAAAGATATCCAAACAGTGTTTTAAAGTTCTATAAAAAGAGGAAGCACTGCTATGGATTTTCTTCCCTTGGAAGGTTACTATGTGACACCAAGACAGTGCCTGTTTGTTTCAAAGCCTCTCACCTTCTCTTCCCTTCCTGTGCTCTCACTCTGGACATCTATTTGTTGAGCCCTTCTTGTAACAGATAATCTGTACTAGAGGAGACCCCGGAACAGGGCTGTCCAATAGGACTTTCTGCAATGCTGAAAATGTAATTAGTACTTTGCAATGTGGCAGCCACTCAACAACCAACGGTTGTAGGTGACTACTGAGTATTTGAAATGAGGTTCGAAAGCCGATGCACTGAATGTTTAATTTTAGTTTATTTAAATCTTAATTTAAGTTGCCACCTATGGCTACTGGTTACCACATTGATGAGTACAGCTCTATAACATTGTTATGACACAGGTCTTTGCTGCAGACTCTGTTGGTTTTCTAGGACATCAGGCATATATTATAACAGAGCTATCCTTAATCCTGGCTCTGTAAGCAGACCTTTAAAAGATTCTTTTTCTGTGTTGTTTTTCTTAAAAACAGGGTTTCAAAAATATAATGGTATATCAGTCTTTGTATAATATCTATCTTTGAGATAACTGAATTTTTCTTAATTTTACCCTAAATGATAGAAAAAGAATTCTGGTTTGATTCCATGGAAATAGAAATTATTCTTTAGTTTAAGTAGAAAAAGAAGTATTTTCTCACTATGTAGATTTTTTTCCGGTTAATAATGGAATAAATTTGAACGTAATCTTAGAATATCTTCCAGTTAATGAGTATTTTTGATGTCAAACATTTAATAATAAAAATAGATCCTGTCCTTAGAAGTAGGGATTTATATATAAGTGTATTTTTTCCTAAAATATTTGATCTGTAGGATGAAATAAAAAAAAACTGGTGAAATTCTCAATGCTTTATTATATAAGTCTTATCTTGAATAAACTCACATTATATTCCAAATATGTTTCTAATTAATTAGCCCAGTATCTCTCAACTGGAACGAAGATTGGGTAACATTATACCCATTAATCTCAAAATAAAGCCTTTATCCTCAAAAATATAAAGAGGTTTTCAGATAGGTGACAGTCCTGAGAAAGTGACTCCTATATTGGAAGAGAAGACTAAGAAGTCCTGTAAATAATTTTAATAAATGCACAGAAGCTCTCATGAGAAAGCATGTTGATGCATTTCAGAATCTATGGTGGCAACGAGCAAACAAGAGATTCTGTCCCCTGCAATGAAGGAGCGGTACCCCTAGTGTCTTTCCTTGTCCCCTCCATTATGAAGTTGTCAAGCTGGGACCGTACGATGGTCTGCTGCTCTGGGCTTCGTGATGATAATATGCAGACACCGTTATCCTAGGGGACCAGAGCTCCATTTGAAGGATTCTACCTACACTTTTAACCTTGGTGCAGAAAATCATCCCCACTCCAGAAAGTGACTTAAAACCCCCAAACTGCATTTCCTGGGATTAAACATGTATTATGTGCCCAAATACAAATGAATGGAAATCAACTTCAGGAGTTTAAAATAAGCCAAATTGCTGCAGAAAAACAAAGGTAGCCCATGCTTCTATTTCTTGGCCATTTGTTTTTCAGGAGAGTTTGTACCTGAGAGGATGTAGAAGTTTCACTGGAGTCTGAAGACACATTTACGCCATGATAAAAGCCAGTCCATACCCCAGTGGGGTCCCTTCCCAAGCCCTGAGTCATTTGTCCCACGTAGAGGAAGCAGAGAGCCCTTCAAGCCCACTCTACACCCACTCACGTGGCTGCAGCGGACGAGGGAATATTCAACACCATCGGACAGGAATTGCCCTGGACCCCGTGACCCTCAGAACCACGAGGAAGTTGGTCAACAGCATTGGTCAGAGACTTACCAGAGAACACACAGGGAGAGAAAACCCTTTCCAGCGTTGACTAATAGAATCCTCAGGCTCGTAGGAGGAGAGGAAACCTCCTCTGAGAACTGTGGTTGATGTCAACCGTGGGTAAAGCAGGGCCATTTAGCTCTCATAGGAAGAGATATGGAGACTCTTTTACTGCAATCAGTTTGCAAGCCTAGATGTGAGGAACTCACCAGTGTTGACACAGAAGTGACATCAAAGAGGAAAATGACACACCATGCCAGCAAGGGCTGCAAGAGGCGTTTCCTTCAGGTCCACCTGACTAAAAGTTTCCCAGTTCCTCAGTGAAGATGAATTAGAACTTACATGAGAACCATACTCTGTATCATTTCTCGATTAATATATACAGTGCAGAGGCCAATTGTTTGGAAAACTGTATATCTCAATTAGGTCAGCTGAGCCATCCTCAACTGATCTTTGAGTAGTTGGCATAAAATTCCAGCTTTTAGAAACTTCTTCAGGATAAATTAGATGCCTGGCAAGACCCACGTTGGCTGAAGAACCCCAATCAACCATTACTGTTCAATTCTGGGCACAGATTAGGCAAACTAAGTAAGCAGCATCTCTTCAGAATGTCACCTCAATACTGCTTGCTCTTCTCTTGCTGTGGTACACATGGGAGTCTCTAGTAATTGTTCATTTCCCTAAACTCATTTTAAAAAGACACATAGAACTGCTAATCTTTCCTGAATGTTCTCATTCTCCTTCTTCCTCAATAATAAAGCCTCTGAATGCTAGTAGTCATGACCACCTAGAAGACAACCTCTCTTTCCTTGTCTTCCAATATCTATTTTCCCCGTCATCCTCAGGGAAAGAACCAAGGGTTGTAAACAGCAGTAATGTGTATGATATCTAGGAAGTGTCACTAAAGGAGATATTGTAGCCTTAGCCTTCCTCCTTTTTTTGTGTCCTGCTGCCTGGAATGCAGATATGATGGCTGGTGCTGGGTCCTGATGAGACTAATGGAACATCAAGGTAGAAAGTACTGGATGCCCTGATTATGGTGGCGTCATCATTCCAGTCCTGGATCAGCCGCATTCACAAAAGAGATTATACAAATTTTCGTCTCATTTAAGCCACTTTTATTTTAACTGTTCAACCACTCTCAGTTGAACCTGATCCCAACTCCTCCAAGAAAACATTTTCATTATGAAAACTTGAGGATATACATATTGAGCAGACACCTTGAAAAATCATGGTGGGAGGAGAGGTGGCTCAGAAAAGGAAGAAAGGGCTGCAGGCTCAGCACTCACATTATAAAAATTATTTGCAAGAGCCATGGCTCTACATTGTTTCCTGATGAGATTGCCCATTGCTCTATGGTGAGTGAAATACCGATAAAACTGCTCACCTGTTTTCTTTCTTCAGAAATTAAATATAGTTCAGAATTGAAACCAGGTCTTTCTTCTCTTGCTCTTTCAATAGGAGACAATCGCATGAGTGACACTTTTTTGAAGACTCAGTCCTTGTTCCCACTCTCTTACATTCCCTAGCAAAGGATTATCTTAAGCAACTTCCACAAATTGCATCATCACACATGCTTGAAACTAATTTAAATTCAGTAAACCAAAGAAAGCAAGGGCGTGGTGGTGGGAATTGCTCCTGAAGCAGTCAAGTGTATGCTGTGGGCCGCCCCCATTTTTACTGCTTTCCCATAAAAGGCTTAAGAAAAGGAAGTTAAACCGCAACCCCATTAGGTAATAGGCTGTGCATTAATATAATTTATGGGGAATGAGGAAGACAAAGACTCAGCTTTGAAAGACTTTCCTCAACAGCATATTTCTCTTTGCTGCAAAGCTATCCCTGAAACATCAGTTGAGACATAGGAGGAAACCTGGAATCCCTCACCCATCTTACACCAAGCACTTTCTGGAGGTGGGCGATCTTTCAGGATATTGAAAATGTTTCTCAGTAGATGGTGCAGTTTGACAGCCAGTCTTCACCAGGCTGATTTCCAACCCAGGGAACAGAAGTGGACATAAAGAAGAGTGGTGAGGGGCTTTGACTTAACCCAGAATGCCTCATACCCTTAAAAATTATTGAGGACCCCCAAAAGCTTTTGTTTATGTGGGTTATATTTAACATATTAGAAATAATACTGAAGAATATTTAAAATATTAATTTTTTGTTTAAAATAACAATGAGAAACCCAATACATTAAAATAAAATAATTTGTAATGCTATTAAAACTGAAAGAAATTTAAGATATTTGTTTCAAATAACTGACAAACTCAGTGCATGTTAGCAAAAAATAACTCATTTTAATGAAGTTAATTATTTTTTCCTGATGGATCTTTTGCCCAAGCATGATACTGGAAACTGTTGTTTCACTGAGTGAATATTTGAGCTTCCAAATCTGGGCTATACAATATTTTTTTTTTTAATCACATTTGTTAATATCACTGAGCTCATTAGAAAAGTCTTTAAGCATCAGGAAGCTATCAGGTTTACATTTAGCAGATACAAGTTTTCCAAAATTCCAAGTTTGGCTTGAAGGCTCAAATTTTATCTTTGGCAGCAAAGAATGCCTGTCATTTTCCTTGAAGTGACAAGCTCTCTTTATGCACTCTCAAGAAAAAGTCTGTCAAAAGACAAGTTCAAATAACAATAGTTTGCTGTCAGCTGTCTTTCAGGGAAAAATGGTGTTCCATGAAAATATAGGCTATTTCAGCTTGCAACTCAAACGATTGCATACATGATGGAGTATAGTTGTCGAAGTGCTTTATGCATACTGCCTATTTTATCACATAGAATATTGAAAAGACATCTGGTCAAAGGTCAAGATGAACTAAGTTAATCATTTCCCTGTTTTATTGAGGACATGAAATAGTCCCCCCACAGTTTTTTCCTGCAAGTTTCTGGTGATTAAAAAAATACAGTGACTGCTGATGCAGGCTGGAGCCCCTGCCCCGGCTGGTACAAAGGCAGCAGCTATTATACCTAGTTTTGCTTTTGCACAATTAATGCAAATGTCAACACAATGAAAAAGGCAAATAACATTGTAGTATTATTATAAAAATAGTTTTCCTCTCCTGGACCCACACAAGGATCTCAGGGAATCCCAGGGGGAAACGGACTACACTTTGAGAATGGCTGTGGTAGGGGATTCTAGTATTAAATTAAGATTCATCAACATTACATGGATGAAATGTACAACAATAGGGTCTTTTAATTAAGTGTCTTTTCTGCACTGTCTGCCCCATCAGGAACAAATCAAGAGTAAAATGTTAACAAAAGTTTATGATGACTGCCATGATCTAAAACTGATCAACATACAAGAAATATCTTACCAATAATTACTAATGTAAAAAAGCAGCCTCAGAATACATTTAAAAATGTCTACCCCTGAAAACATTTCAGAATTTAAAAGGCAATAATAATAATAATAATAATAATAAATAACTACAAAATCCCCTTTGAGTGCATTTTCAGCAGCTCTTTTCCTAAAGGTTTACATTATTTTATTTTAACTTGAAAACATCTCTGTGACGTAGTTGCACAGGGCTTTGTATCAGCTTCATTTTGCAGGTGAAGGGTCTGAGAATATGAGACTTAGCCACAGTCACAGTGGGAAAGAGGGAAGGAGCCAAGGGAGTCCTCCTGGTTAACATTTTAAAGCCCTTTCCTTTTCACCACCCTGAACCACTTGGTGTGTCCATCCTCAGCAGCCATGTTTCATTTCAGTAAAAAGAGACGATTCCAATGAACTCAGAGACCGTAGAAATCCCTAAGGTGGAGTTTGCCAAATAACTGAAAACCTGCAGGGAAAGTGTGACTCCCATGAGATTTTTCCAGTTCCCATTTCTGCTGATAGGCAGAAGTTCATAGAAAGGAAGAAATTCTCTCAGCCAGGGTCACATCACTTGCTAAATTTGGAATTCCAGATTAGAGAAACACCCTCGGCTGACTGAGCCTTCCATTCCTGATGTCCTGGAGATGCTCATTCTGAAAGTACAGAGGCATGTTTCCTTCCCCTTTGGAACCAGAGGGCAAACCAGGCTAAGACGGCTGCCGCCCTTGGCCCGTGGGAGTGATGGGGGACACTATGTGGAAATTTAGGCAGAATGTGTTGAATGGGAAGGGGACGTGGGTGGGGACCGGTGATGAGTGAAAGACAAGGAAATGGGAGCCGGTGATCCTATAAGCAGGAGCAGTTGTTTTTTTTTTTTTTTTTTAACATCTTTATTGGAGTCTAATTGCTTTACAATGGTGTGTTAGTTTCTGCTGCATAACAAAGTGAATCAGCTATACATATACATATATCCCCATATCCCCTCCCTCTTGCATCACCCTCCCACCCTCCCTATCCCACCCCTCTAGGTGGTCACAAAGCACTGAGCTGATCTGCCTGTGCTATGTGGCTGCTTCTCACTAGCTATCTATTTTACATTTGGTAGTGTTTATAGGTCCATGCCATCCTCTCACTTCGTCCCAGCTTACCATTCCCCCTCCCCGTGTCCTCAAGTCTATTCTCCATGTCTGCATCTTTATTCCCGTCCTGCCCCTAGGTTCTTCAGAACCATTTTTTTTTGTTGTTTCTTTAGATTCCATATATATGTTAGCATATGGTATTTGTCTTTCTCTTTCTGACTTACTTCACTGTGTATGACAGACTTTAGGTCCATCCACCTCATTACAAATAACTCAATTTTGTTTCTTTTTACGGCTGAGTAACATTCCAGTATGTATGTGCCACATCTTCTTTATCCATTCACCTGTCAGTGAACACTTAGGTTGCTTCCAGTGACATGGGTTCTTGAATGTACTGGAGCACTCACCCAAAAGAAAATGATAAGTTCAGGAGCAGTTTTAAAGTGGTCAGGTTCATAATTTCCTAGCCTGTTACAGGTAACAGAATCTTTTCTACCTGTCACCAGTGAGTAATTGCCATAACAATGCTGTATTTATGGGACCCATATTTTACCTCCCAAAGGTAGAGGAAAATCCTTAAAGAAACACATAGACCTCCAGCTGTGTGTAGAGAAGAGCGGCTGTTTTCCCTCCTCTCCCATGTCATACGGCCCTTTCCTCTTGAAAATACCCGTATCTCTTCCTTCTTATTTCCATCGTGCCCTCCACTTTTTAAATCCTAGCACTGGATCTAGATGGAAGGCACATAGGAATTCCCTGGCGGTCCGGTGGTTAGGACTCCGCGCTTTCACTGCCGAGGGCCCGGTTCGATCCCTGGTCAGGGAACTAAGATCCCACAGGCCACCTACCCCATCCACCCCGCCAAAAAGTAAGTAAATAAATGAATAAATAAACAGATAACTAACTAAATAAATATAAATAAATGGAAGGCACAGGCGAAGTGTTTTTGAATGGAACCTGCCTGACCTGAGCTGGCTGGCAGGCAGAGCAGCATCTAAGAGTCCTTCTGCACTGCTCGTCCCAGGGGTCAGAGAGAGATCACAAGAATACACGTTGTTCGGATACAATCACTTCTTACCGATGAAAAACAGCTTGGCTGGGTGGAAAACTATTTTCTCAGATAACAATTTGCCTAGGAGTTGCAAGGACATTCTTCTTCTATGCCAAGAATATCAGTCAGTTCAGAAGTCCCTCTCCCTTGAGATCACGGGCACCCATACAAGCATGTGTAGTCCTTATGTTTGGTGCTAGTGTAAACGTCAAGGAGGAATATTGGGATTATTCTGCCACTACTTGGTTTTCCTATCTCCTCCACCCTCACCCCTTTTACGTTATCTCTTGACGTTCCCCCCCCCTCCCCCATCTCTTGATTCTGTTGTCTCCAGCTTTACTGTTCTCAGTTTAAAAGTGTGAGCTGGGCTTCCCTGGTCGCGCAGTGGTTGAGAGTCCGCCTGCTGATGCAGGGGACATGGGTTCATGCCCCGGTCCGGGAGGATCCCACATGCCACGGAGCGGCTGGGCCTGTGATCCATGGCCGCTGGGCCTGCGCGTCCGGAGCCTGTGCTCCACAATGGGAGAGGCCACAACAGTGAGAGGCCCGCGTACCGCAAAAAAAAAAAAAAAAAAAAAAAAAGTGTGAGCCCTTTGGGATGAAAGGTGATATAAAATCTGGGCAGGATCAAGAAGCATGTTACAGTATAAAGGAAAGGGCTCTGGACCATGGTCCCGAAGACCCAGGCTGGACTTTACCCTGTCAGTTATTAGCTTACACAAAGCCACTAACTTCTCTTCATCTCAGTTTTCCACCTTAAACTGGGCATGATAATACTTACTCTGTCTGCTTTCCAAGATCTACGTAAGAATCAATTGTTATTGTGTGATATTATGTAACACTATTTGACATTGTTTATTTGCTTCATTCCAGTACCAAGAACAGTGCATAGCAGGTGCTCAATAAACATTAGTTAAATGAGTGACTATTTTCAGAAATGTTTTGTAAGGTGTGTAAGCACTGTACAATGTTTTTATTATATTTCTTGTAGATTATCCTAGTAGGGGGCAATGCTCTAGACCCCTGTTTCTGTGATGTGTGGTGCAGGAGCCGGCGGGGTCCTGCCCTGGCTGGGGTTGCAGGGATCTCTTTCCAGGCCACAACATCTGCTTGTCTTCCATGATCCCATCTCCTCATGTGGATCTGAACCACTGCCCAGCAGATTGCGATTAAGGACATTTGGTATGTAAATGTGTTGCTGGAAGGCAAAGGGTGGTCCCCAGGAGGGTTGGCCTTACACGTTCATAACACATTTTCTTATAACACAGAATAACACAGATACTGGCAGTGGGAATTTTATTAGTCTGGGAAATTTCAAGGGAGTTCCAGATCAAAAAAGGGACAATAGTAAATACCAGGATTATGGCAAAAAGAAGAATTTTAGAAGTATTCTTATGAAGAATTCCTACTTACACACTTGTTATGGATTGAATACTGTTCCCCTTAAATTCTGTGTTGAAGCCCTAAACCTCAATGGAGCTATCTTTGGAGATAAGGCCTATAAAGAGGTAATTGAGGTTAAACGAAGTCATCAGGGCCTAGTTCTCCTCTACGACTTGTCCTTATAAGAAGAGGAAGAGACTCCAGAGCTCTTTCTCTCCCCATGCCAGCCCCCACCCCTGGGGGCCACAGAGGAAAGGTCATGTGAGGACAGGACGGAGCAAGAAGGCAACCATCTGCAAGCCAGGAAGTGAGTCGGTCAGCACCTGAATCTGGGACTGCTAGACTTCTGAAGTATGAGAAAATGAATTTCTCTTAAGCTACCCAGTCTACGGTATTTTTCTACAGCAGCCTAAGACAGATTTTGGTACGGAAAAGTGAGGTGCTACTATAGTAAATACCTAAAAGTGTGGACGTGGCTTTGGCACTGGGTGAAAGGTAGAGGCTAGAAGAGTTTTGGGGTGCATGCTAGAAAAAGCTTAGATTGCCTTGAAAGGTCTGTTGATAGAAATGTGGACATTAAAGACAATTCTGAATGAGGCCTTAGAGAGAAAAGAGGAGAGCTATAGAGAAAGCCTCTATCATCTTAAGGAATACATATTTCATCAGGAATATAATGTTGGCAGAAATATGGACATTAAAGGCCGTTCTAATGAAGTTTCAGACAGAAATGAGGAACTTATTATCAGAAACTGGAGGAAAGGCAATCCTTGTTATAAAATAGCAAAGAACTTGGCTCAATTCTGTTTCAGTATTTTGTGTAAGGTAGAATTTGTGAGTGATGAAACTGGATATTTAGCTGAGGAGATGTCTAAGCAAAGTGGAAGAAGGAGCTTACTTGCTCCTTACGGCTTACAGTAAAATGAAAGAGGACAGAGGTGAGTTGAAGGAATTGTTAAGCAAAAGGCACCAGAGCTTAAAGATTTGGAAAATTCTCAGCCTATCCATTTTGCAAAAAAATGAGGAAGGCATTCTGAAGAGAACACTACAGGTGTTCTTATTCATTTGATAAGGAGATTAGTATGGGTGTAAATCACAAATTTAATGAGCCATTTCAGCAGAAACCCAGCATAGAAATGGGATTATACCATCAGAAACACTGCCAGCTGGGACTAAATGGAACGGAGAAACAGAACAGAGTGAAGGAGGGTTGTCAGACTTCTGGGATCCTACAGGACGGGACAATAGAGCTAGTCAGTTGTAAACATGAATTATCCTTCAAGAAAAGGGAAGAATGGAACCAAAGGTGATTCAGAGAACATCAGGATTAGCACCAGAGGCCCGGGGAGCAGGGCTGGTTCCTTCTTGCTTTCAAAGGGTGGGGTTATGTCTTGATATTAACAAGCCAGAGCCTCAGGAACAGGGCCACCACCAAAGGCCATGGGGATAACACTGCTGCCCCAGTAGGCCTGGAAGGATGAGCACGGAGCCAGAGAAGATTATTCTTGAGCTTTAATATCTAATGGAGTTGGCCTTGCTAGGTTTTGGACTTGCTTGGGACCTAACACCCCTTTCTTCTTTCTGGTTTTTCCCTTCTGAAATAGGAATGTCTATCCTATGCCTGTCTCACCATTGTATTTTGGAGGCAAGTAATTTGTCTGGTTTCACAGGTTCATAACTGGAGAGAAATTTGGCTTCAGGATGAATCATATCTCGAGCTTCACTCATATCTAGTTTAGATGATATTTAGATGAGACTTTGGACTTTAGACTTTAATGTTGATGCTGGCATGAATTAAGACTTTTGGGGCTGTTGGGATGGGGTGAATGTATTTTGCATGTGAGAAGGACATGAGTATCGGGAGGCCAGAGGGTGAAATAGACTGAGCAGTATTTCCCTGCCACCCAACCCCAAATCAATATGTTGAAGCCCTAATTCCCAGTGTGACTGTATTTGGAAACAGTTTCTGTAAGGAGGTCATAAAGGTTAAATGAGGTCATAAGGATGGGGCCTTAATCCGATGGGACTGGTACCCTTATAAGAAGAGGAACACCACATGTCTCTCTCTCTCTCTCTCTCTCCTGCCCCCCCAACCCTTTCTCCCCACAAATCCCCCCACTTTTGTGCCACAGAGGGAAAGCCATGTGAGAATCGCTCAAGAAGCTGTCTGCAAGCCAGGAAGAGAAATCTCACCAGGAACCTAACTGGCTGGCACATTTTTCTGGGAATTCCAGCCTCCAGAACTGTGAGAAATAAATTTCTGTTGTTTAAGCCACCCAGTCTGTGGCATTTTGTTATGGCAGCCTGAGCTGACGAAGACAATCCTCCTCTCCTTTGGTTTCTCTGGCTCACTTGTGAGTAGTTTCCCTGCAATTGACAGCTCTGTCTTCATCCCACATGCAAAGTCACATTGCAGTCCAGGAGTGAACTGAATGTATGTTTGAATATCCTTGTGATCCAAGCATGATGGAAAAGAGGAGAACAGTTACAATCCACTGAATGACAGTAAATTGTAGAGGGCAGCTCTTTTACCTGCCTGGCCAGAGATAATTTTGGTATATTTCATTAAACTTCAGGAGGGTGAAAGATTATTTCAGGTAGCCTGTGGAATTTTCTGAAGAGCACATGTGTAAGGTCAATGACTTTCTCTTGCATCAGGTTTTTTGAACCAAAGTTAATTGTGACAAATCAACTTTGCTCACACCACTGCTATCACTACTTGAAGCCATAGCTAGGTGGTATTGCTAGCGTACATGCACACAGAAATTATTATCTGGGAAAGTGAAAAATGTGTATTTTATATAACATGGTAATAGAATAAGTGTGAAGACTGAATTTTTGGAGCTCGGGTTTAAATCTCCACTTTTAACTTTTTTTGAAAGATTGTTGCTACAGTCTTATTATTTAGCACAAATATTGAAAAGGTTGGACATAAATGGGTCAGTCTCTCAGTCTTTCTCAAACTTTAATGCTCCTACATATTACACGAAGGGCTTGTTAAGAGACGGATTCTGATCTAGTGGGTTTTGGATGGAGCTCCAGATTCTGCATTTCTGTTTCTGTTGCTGCCGCTGATCTAGTGAAGATCACGTATACTGTGTATTAGACGGAATGTTGTTGAACTGTATTGTTTTTCTCCATGAATAAAATACCACGTGAGCTTGAGTTGTTGTTCTCTTTTGTAGTACATCATAATTCCTCTCTAAGAATGGTTCAAACCTTCCACTTTGAAGAATTACATTATAGGGATTGTAAAGTGATTTGAGCTTCAAATGCTTGATGTGATATCTGCTTCACACTGACTGATTGGTTCATTTCCGGAAAGTAGATCTTCAGAGATGTGTGATGAATGTCTCCCAGTGATATATAATGACACATCTCTATTTAGGGGCTCTAGAATTCTGTGCATTTAGAGACAAGACAAAGTTAATACTGCAAGAGCCAGTGAGAAAGTATGACTAATCTGAGACTAGCACTACAGCTCCTTTGCAAATAGTCCTTCACCTGGGGTGAGCAATTAGTTTAGGAAATGGTAAGGAAGGTTTGTTTCATAATTTTATGACTGGGTACCTCCCTGAGTGAAGGAAAGGCACTGAAAAATTTGGCAAGAGCTAGTAAAGCTGTAGTCCTTATTTGCAAGGTTTGGTAAGCATATGGGTGTGCTATCGCTTATTTCACTGTGATTTATGACAAGCAAATTCCTATTGCTGATTACACCTATTGATGATTATGGCCTACTTGGGACCTCTTTCCCTCCAGACACCAGGGACGGCCAGAACCAGGCTTGCCTGTGGGTGAAACAAGGAAATTCCCAGGGGTCAAGGGAAGGCTAAAACTCCTCCATGAAGCAATCTTTTGTAGCCTTTCAGAATATGTATACATGTACATACACATACACATATGTATGTATGCATATTGGGTAAGAGATTATAATTCATAAAATAAAATTGAAATTTAAGGGCATTTTTGACAGAAAAAATGTGCTTTATCTACCTACTCCTACTGAACCAGATTCCTCACAGGTATACAAGATAAATCAATTTCATGGATTATAAGTAAGACTGTTGAATTTTGGAAATAATATGGTGTCACATTTGTTGTCAGTGGCTTAAGTTGGATAAAGGTGGTGCACTTTTTTTGTATTTTGCTTGTTGTTCTTTGTTTTCTTTTGTAAGTTAGACTTGACCCTGGAATTGATACTCTACCAAGAGGTCTTTATGATACCTGCCAGTGGTGAAAACAGCTGAAAGTTTTGCAGATGATTGACTTGGAGCAGGTATCTTCAGGCTCAGCTCACTTCAACTCTTTGCTCAAATAATTCCAGATTTCTGGGTGGCTTGTCATTATCAGTGAGTAGAAACTTCCAGCATTGCTGAAAGTTGTTATGTTCTGTGAGAGAAATTTGGGGTAAGATTGAGCTTTGAAGAAGTTTCATGTTGCACAACCTAGGGAATGCCTATTCCTGCTTACATCTAAACAAACTTTTCAACTGTTTATAAGGAAGGCATTTAATCTCCTCTATGTCCAAATTTCACTTTACCATAAAAGTACTCCTTTCGACTCATCTTAAAAGTATTCCTTAAAAAAAATAGTACCCCTTTAAAAGGTTTCTTTCAAAAGATTCTCTCTCTAGGAGATGGAATTAAAGAATGAGGCCAATTACCCTTGTTTTTCTGTAAGTCCAGGGCTCCCTAAGCACAAATTTCTAATGGTTCCTAGCACATTTGTGTATACCAACAGGTTATCCATACAATCATTGCCTATAATACCATTCAAACATGTAATGAAATCCAGCAAGTCATTTCTGCCTAACTGATGTAACACAGATCAAGCCATGCTTCCTGAGACCGAAAGGTTAGCATGAATCTGACTAGGGCAAATGTCTCTAAAATTACTGCAAGTACAAAATAAAGGGATATTGGACTGATGAAAGGCAAAAATCAGCAAAATAACATAATTAGGGAAGATCCATCTTAGCTTCTATGCCTCTGAAGTTAAATATTAGATGGATACATATCACAATACTCACATGTAACTCAAAAGATATTAAAATGAAAACAAAACAAAAGATGTATTCAGCCATACTCAACAAAACCTATTCAACTGACTAGTTATTTCACCATTTGATAAAATGCATAGACCAGTGATGAATATCTCTTTAGTAGGAACATTGCAAAGTCTTACACGACAAAAGCCATAAATGACATAGGCCTTGCTGAAAAGTCGATAAAGCAAGTAAAACCACGTATCACACTAATTAATGTGGATCACATGCCTTTGATGCATATCACTCCAAACTTGAGGTGTTACTCAAAAAGACATACTTGCAATTTCTGTCTTTTGATTTCCTAGGAAAGATTGCTATATTGTCTAAAATGAATGCACTATTAGGTGACTGACAGAAATGCATTTTAAATTCACACATCTTTAATTGTGTACATGTAAGTATGCAACTAAACTATCCTTTTAGCTTTCTGCATTTATATTAGGTCAGATTGATATACCCGTTAGGTATTGTTTGATGTGGATTCAGTTTGCATTGTTCTCCAACTCATTTGCTCCTAAAATCGGGTGGTAACAAAAAGTTCTTGGTATATTGTGTAAATATAAATGATTGCTGCTGATTCTAATGGGATTCTATACCTACTACAGAAACCAACTTCATGGCAGCCAAGGGAAGAATAAAAAAAGGAAAACAAGAGAAAGATATTTTAATTTCACTCATAATTTGTGTCATTGACAATGCTTTCGTTTCATACAAATCATAAAAGCAATAAAAAATTAGGTTCCATTTCTGTCCCTTATCATGTCAACTCTCTAAGGTAAAAAATTAAGCATTTTGTAGGTCTCTGAAGTTTATTAGATAATAAAGGTATTGAAAGAGGGGCTAATTTGATTTGGATTCCAATAGTGGTGAAGATTTCTGCATGGTCATAATGGCTTTCCAGAACTTTCAGGTTTTGGTAAGTCTGCAGGAACATAAGGTGGCATGCCTGACTTGTCTTAAGTTGTATCAATGTCAGTTGAACCTGAGACTGATAGTCAGGAAGAGAAATGGTGGCACGGTTTTAAGTTTACCTAAACATAATTCGTGTGTTTATCCAATATTCACTCCACAACTACCATAAGCCATATGCTCTGCAAGATACACAAACATGAATGAACTTGTCCTCAAGGAACCAGTAATTTTAAAGTTAAAAGATAAAGAAAAATATCCAACTTGCATCCCAGAAGAAAAACAAAAGGGTCATGTACAAAGAAATGAAATCCAGCACACTATTATGTCTGGAATGGATAAACAACAAGGTCCTACTGTATAGCACAGGGAACTATATTCAATATCCTGTAGTAAACCATAATGGAAAAGAGTATATATATATGTGTGTGTGTGTGTGTAAAACTGAATCATTTTGCCATACACCTGAAACTAACATGACATTGTAAATCAACTATACTTCAATAAAATAAATGTACAAAAAAGAAATGAAATCCAGATAACCTCAGAACATTTCTTCAAAACTGTAAATGGCAAAGACAATGGAGCAACTTATAGAACTGTGATCAAACCACACTCTATATGTAGTCTCTCTGGTGAGAGAATACAGAAAATATGTCCCCACTCTCTTTCAGAAGAAAAAAATGCTTGAACGCATACTATAGCAACCAAGAATTGAATAAAGTTAAAGCTTAAATTGTGTAAGAAACAGATTGCCAATGAACAATGAAATTAGTGATTTAAAAACTGAATGCAGGAGCTTCCCTGGTGGCGCAGTGTTTGGGAGTCCGCCTGCCAATGCAGGGGACGCGGGTTTGTGCCCCGGTTTGGGAAGATCCCACATGCCGCGGAGCGGCTGGGCCCGTGAGCCATGGCCACTGAGCCTGCGTGTCCGGAGCCTGTTCTCCGCAATGGGAGAGGCCACAACAGTGAGAGGCCCACGTACCGCAAAAAAACAAAAAAAACAAAAAAACAACAACTCAATGCAACTGTCAAAAAAGGGAAAGAGAAGACAATAATGGGAAAATCACCATTTTTTCAAAAAAATATTTGGCAGATCCTTCCAATTAACTAAATTTTGTTCTACACACATTATAGCAGTAAATTAAACAGACAAAAATCAAATAAAAGGGGAGCTCTGCCATCTTGGAACTTAAATTCTAGCAGAAGAATGAGAAAATGAACAAGATAAAATAAATGAAAGGCATAATATAAAATAACACCATAGCAACAACTGAGGCACAATACCTCAGATTTTATTAACCCAAGTTGGAATATAGATAGAAAAGGAGAGAAGAAGTGAGCAAAAAAGGGATAAATTCCTTATTTTTATGAGAAACAAGAAAAAGAGTTTGATAATTATCAGGTATTTACATACATGTGCACTCACAAAACAAAGGATAGAAAAATCGTTTTGTAGATAAAATAGAAGTCAAGGTAAACAGAACTAAATAGGACACAAGAACAATTTATATTAATAATAATAATAAAAATCAGCATATCCCAAGTCAATCTTCTTCATCTGACTCGGTTTCTGCTCTTGCATCCTTAACTCAGAGGAGAGCCCTATAGCCCCAAAGTCAAGGCTAAAAGCTGGGCATCATTCTTCACTCTCCCCTCCCCTCATCCCACACTCCCAATTCATCACTCTCCAAGTTCTGTTTTTCCACCTTTTAAATACATCTCAATCCATCTCCTTCCTTCCATGTTTACTGCTGATTTGTTCACTTAGGGCACCACTATTTCTTATCTGGCTTTCTACCACAACCTCCAAGCTGGTTCATTTGCCTCTTGTTTTGTTTCCATCAAATCTATTTATTCTTCACAGGGAAGTCAAAGTAATCATTCAAAAGTTTTTGAAGTAAAAAATCACTTCAAAAAATGATTATGTCATTCTTATACATAAAACACCATTGGCATTCCATTGTCCAGACTCCTGAATATCACCCTTTATAGTCTGATTCTTGATGATCTCTCCTAGCTGATGTCACACTTGTTGCTTTTTATATCCAGCCACATGAACATTTGCAATTGGCACATACTGGATCAGGCTCTTTCTCATCCTGAGGTCCTAGCACAAGCTGTTTCCCTCTGCCTGGTACACTCTCCTTTCTTCCTATCTTCCTTTGTCTGGTCAGTTCCTACTTTGAGCTTAAGCATCACTTCTACTTATGAACTTCTCTTGACTCCCACCTCTAGCAGATCTGGTTGAGTTCCTATTCTGAGTGTTCCATTAGAACCCAGAACTTCCCCTACCAGAGCACTTTTGTCTCACTAGAATAGCCTGTTGTTATGTCTGCAAACCAAACTAGACTGTAAACTCCATGAGGCTGCCGGTCTTACCCTCAGGCCAAAGTTGGCCATGAAGGGCTTTTATTATTAAATAAAAAATATTTTTCAAAAAAAGAAGAACTTAATCTAAGAATCTAGAAAAGAGAATAATAAAATGTGCCAAAGTAAATTAACAGAAGGACTCAGCCAAGATAAAAAAAATCAGAAAGCAGAAAGACAATATTTCTTTGAAAAGAAACACACACCACATAAAATGCATACATCTGTGGAAGACATAACCAAGAGGAAAAGCATACACACAAACGAAGAATTTGGTATGAGAAAGGATAATAGATACCAAGAATATCAAAAATTGTGTTTATGATTTAGAACATCTTAGCAAATTTCCTGGATAAACATGATGACCAAAATTGTCTTAATAATTAAGATGTCTGAAAACTTTAAAACTATGGAAAAAAATGGGAAAAGTTCACAAATAATTATGTTTCAAAAAAGGCTACTAAGCTGGACAGCTTTACAGCTTTAATATTCTCAAGGAGCACATCATTTCTGTTAGAGAAATTGTTCCATAAAATAGAACAAGATTTTTAAAAACTATCACATTCATCTTAGTAAGATGAAATGACTGCTCCAAAAAGCTGAATAAATAACTCAACACTACTGAATTGATTAGCAACCTCATCTTAAGAATATAGCCGTAGAAATCCTTAAAATAATTACAATCCAAATACAACAGCACCTTAGGAATTCATCCACTGCACCCAAGTCGAAATTTTTCTGGGAATTCAAGAATGACTTAATGAGTGAAATAGATTAGGGTATTACATAAATGGATCTAATGAGGAAAAAAATAGTAAAGCTCAGAAAACCATTTCAACGTCATTCTGGATAAAAATTCTCATAAAAGTAAAGCACTAAGGACATTTATTCAAATTGCTAAAGAATATCTGATGGTTAAGCCGCAGAAGTTCTCTCATTAAAACCAGGATTAGGACTAGGAGGCCTAATATCACCATTTCTGTACAGGGCAGAAATGCCCTGAACATCAGTTTTGACTTAAAATTAACCAAAATCTGCTGGTATGCTTTTGCTTTGATTTTGGCTTTGGAAGACTGAATAGATAAATACTTGCTTCAGCTGAATTTCTGGCATCCTGAGATCCTGCCTGATCAAAAATTATATGTTTATGTAGATGACCATCACATTTAATCAATGATTGACATTTAATATTGCGATTATGAGATTTTTCACTTGTAGGTCAAAATGTTCAAATGGCAGTCTTTTTTTATGGTTTAGTCTAATACAAGTACTGAGGAGAAATGTGTTCGTTAAATAACTTTAGGGAGAGCATTATATCTGTGGAGATGAGCAGGAATTCATGAGTGAACCAGAAATTGTTAGCAGGTGTGTGGTAAGGAGGGGTCTATAGCTAAACTCAGCTTCTCTTACCCGGGTGCTTAGGAACCAGTGTTTCCCTACCCTCCCCTGAAAATCTGGCACAAAACGAGACTGCTTGTCATCTGAACTCAAAATATTCTTCCCCACAACTCACTCCATTCCTCAAGGAAACATCAACCTAATAAAGAGAGAGTAACAAAGCATGGGGTCCCTCTGCTGGGATACAGTTCCAGGGTGCATGCAGCTGTGATCAGGGAAAGCATCTCCCTCCCCAGGAGACCAAAAGGATGGATAAGAAACTGCTGATTTTCTTCCTGTGAGCTCCATCCTTCACCAAGTGATCCTGGCTATAGTTTACCCGAGTCTATGACATGATGGTATTCATTTTGAACCAGCTAAGGTCTATACAAAACAATAAATAACAATATAAGGAGAATAATGGAATTAGATTATATAGTGCTAGTAATCCTCATTGGATTGTTTGCATACTAGTACTCACATCATGAAATAAAATAATCATTATGAACTGTACTGAATTTTGAGTTGTTTAACTTTGTGTAAGCTGTGGGTATTTCAGGAAATGTGTTGCTTAGGAATTCTTCATCTCTTGTGGAGATGAGTTAACAGCAGAATGTCAGCACTACCACCTTAAATTTTCATGAGGAGGTAAATCTTGAAAATCATGGACGACAATAATATTGATGATTTAGAATAATATAGTGAAGAGTATGAGAAAAGAATGTAAGAGAAAAATGAGGACCCAAACCACAGTTGATGGAGGTTTGGTTTAATCTACTGATGGTGGTTTAATCTACTTTCAAAAAATAGATTCCACAAGAATGCTCTAAGAAGATAATCCTTCATGTCTCTGAGTCTCCAAAGGTAAAAGTTTTACTATAAATCTTGTTGAAATGATTGCTAGACTGCTATCATTTTCAGGATTTGAAAAAGAAGGATTATTCAGATTTCCACAATCTATGAATCCTAGGTATAATGTCCATTTTTGGTATGTATATTACTAAGATATATTTTCCTGAATTCCATTTCACTGTGCACAAAAGCTTATTGACATTATTAAATGTGCTACTTCTGCATCTTGTTTCTCAGTCATTGGAACATGCAGAAGCCACCAGAAGTCGTTTTAAATTTGACAGTGTGGTGGGTTCATGCTGAATTAGCTAAGTAAGTTTCTCCTTTATGTGATGAATGAGAGATTTGAGGACACAGTTAATGAATCTGATGAAGAAATATTTATAGAATGGAAAAATCAGTAAATATAATTATTACCAATGATGGACAGACACGATGAAGGCTATGATTGACTTAGGAATGATAGGCATACACTCTTTTATTCATACCCTTCAGTTGTGTTTGGAAACTAATCCTAGCACAGTGTATCTTAACAGAATTATCTACCCAAGAAGAAAGACCACAAGACTTCTTGTTCTTTAATCAAAGACAAACTTCATGATGTTTAAGAGATTTTGGAACAGGCTTGCTGTGTTTAAAAAGATAAGAATGTAGCTATTATGTGTAAACAGGCTGCTTGAACCAAATAAAGCCTCAGTACTGCAGGTTACAGTTAATGATACCAGCCTAGCAGGGGGTACTAGCTGCTAACTTTTTTTTTTTATTCAGAGAAAGTAGTTTGTTCTTTGGAACGTTCTCAAGAAATAATCAAACTGATGAGTCTTAAGAGTGCAAATACTTATTACATGATTCCTGTTATAAAAATACTCCTGTTACTCCACTCCAGAAAAGATTGCTGCAATTTCTTTATAGGCAATAGAAGCTGAGATGCAGAGGGAAAGTCAGAGATTATTCTGTTATCCCATAAGTTGATTACATTCCATTTCGGCATTTTTAGATTCAAAGCTTGAAGACAGATTTTTATCAAATGATTTATTTGAATGCAAAGTATATTAGAAATGTAGCATAAGTGAATGTAAAAATCTCAAGTGTGATTCTGGAAGTATTTCAAAAGCTCTCACTCCAGCAGTGCACAAAACTTAAGTTGGTGCAATTGTTTTAGTGAAACTACATCATCACCATCAACCAAATCTCCAAGGCCAGGAGTTAAAGAGAAGGAAACCGCCTACTCTGTAACTGTCAGAGACGAAGGAAAGCTTGGTGGCAACATGTCCACCAGCAGTGCCTATTCTTGTAAAACTATCCAGAAAATTTTTCTCCTCTACCAGTCTTGCTGAAACTGAGCACTTATTTAATATCATCCATGTGCAGCGTGGTAAGTACAGGAGGAATTTAGTGTCCAACAGAGCTGAGGAATTACCAGTTCTAAACTGTAATATCAAATTTTAAAAAATTAACTATTAAAAATTTTAGTGATAAAATTATAATGATAACTGAAAATAAAATTTTAGATTAACTTTGTACTCCTGCAATTTGTTCTATGTTGATGATATATGATTTTGCCATGGTTTGGGTAAATAACAAATTTTAACACTTGCCTTTTCTATATTCTTCCAAGATATGTAGCCAGTATCCCTCTATTTAATATGGTTCAGAAAATACTGGTTAATGCATTAAATCATGAAATAGAAATGAAGTATAATTCCTGAAGGAGAGGAGGTAAAATCACCATTATTTGTAGGTGGCATAAATATAATGGTAGAAATCTTATGAGCACCAACTGAAATATCCTTAGAGTTAATGTGAGTTCACTAGCAACTCAAAATTTTAGCAGCTTAGAGTTTTAAAATAAGATTTAAATGATTAGAAAGATATAACTTTATCGACACAAAATAGCACTGTAAAGAGTAAATACTTCTTAATTAATTTGTTGGTTTAACAAAGTTCTGGTCACACTTGCATTGGAATTTATTTTGACATTTAAAATGTCAAAAGATCAGCTAGAGAATAAGTGGATAAATTGGCTAAGAATTTTTTTTTAAATTAAAGTGATGGGCAGAAATTGCTCTATCATCTATAAACTATGTTATAAAGTAGCAGTAAGTAAAATAGTGTGATTTTACTGAAAAAATTGAAAAATAGATCTGAAACAAAATAGTCAGAAATATATCCCAAACCTATGGAGAAGGAATGGTGTTTGTGGTAAATACCATAGGAAAATTAGCTTTTTGGGGAGAAACAATTAAGTGCCTCCTCTCTCTCATATACCATTGATCGAATCAATGTTTAAGAAGAGCTTATAATAGTGCCTGGCACATAGTAGTTCTATTAAAAAAAACAAGCATAAGATATCAAGATAAATTAAGAACTTGAAGCAAAGCATCAAACCTTTAGAAATAAAGAAAATAAAATTTAATTTGGAAATTTCTATACAAAAAGGTAAATATTAATATACTTGGTGAATTTTGTCCAACACCAGAAACATAATAGAAAACAAACAACAAGCTGGGTAAAATATTTCCTAGCAAACATGGTAGACAAATATATAAAAAGTTCTTACAAATCAATAAGACAACCAGTAACATCTCTTGATAACTAAGTACATAAGCAGACAAGTTACAAAAGAAATATGAAATTCTGATACTTATAAAAATATGAATTCAAAGTAATAAAAACTTTAAAAATTGGTAAAGACTTCCAATAATCTCAACATTTTAGAATACTGTTAAAATATATTTTATCAAAGTAAACATGTTCCTGATTAGGGTCTCATAATTAAAATCAATAGGCCTCTTTTCTTCTTGTCCTTACTCCAAGTCCCACTCTTTCTAGGCAAGTACTTAACTCTTTGTTTCTTCTCATATTAATGTTTGTATCTCTGAGTAATAAGATTACATTGCTTTCCCTGTTTTTATCATTTTTATACCTCAGTTATTGATCGCTACAGTAACAAATACAGTTTCAGCTCTCTTACAATACACTTTCCTCCCCTCTCCTACCCATGGAATTATATCACTTTTTAAAGTTAAATCATTACATTGTTATGACCATGTAAATGTCATTCCCTGCAAAACCAGGCAATGTTTTATGATTATATGTCTTTTACAGTTTTTGCCCCCTGATCCCCTGGAATTTCTGATTGCTTTTATTTTTTTATGGCACTAATTGCCTTTATCATATTGTCAAGGTTTTTTCAAACTCTTTATACTTTCAAGGCATGCTGGCAAATCCTCTCCTGGACTTAAACTACCCTCCCAGAATCCTAGAGTTTTCTACTCCAATCTGGGCTGGTTGCTCTGCAAAGATTTGTTTAAAAAGTTATATAGAAAAAAAGGGTGTGGTGAGACACTTGAATAGTGCTGGTGGAGTGTACATTGTTACAACACTCTTGAGAGCACTCTTGTCAATACGTGTCAAAAGCTATAAACAATCAAAGACTTTGACCCCATGTTTTACTTCTAGAAATTTCTTCCAAGATGACAAACAGAGACGTAATACAGAGTTATGCTCTAGGACAACTACTCAATGATATTTATGTGAAATAGTGGAAGTGACTTAAATGTGCATTTATTCCTGAATTATTAATAGATTATGGAGTATTCTGGATTTATTGAAGTTTATCAGTAGAACAGTTTTTGAAATCTACTTTTGGGAAACACCTCAAAGAGAGAAGTGGCTATCTTCAAGCATCTAAAACTGAGGTATATTAAAGTATATTAAAACTGTAATAAAGGGAGATATGATAAGAAAACCACGTGATTGTCAAACAGTGGGTCTGTGTTTCACGCATTGAGGAAACCTAGATAGAGCAAGCGAAGTCTGCTCTCAAAATGATCAGCTAGTCAAAAGATACAAGCATATACACTGCAAAGTCCTAAGTCCCGAATCACTGTAGTGTGGCTACTCACGTGGGCAACCCTCTGCAGCATGCATGCCCCAAGTGGGTCGCAGGGGCTTTATTTTTAATTTAATGATGGTAGTGAGGCTTCCAAACAATGAGGAAGACAGCTGAGAATGAATGAGTATGAGGAGTTAGGTAGGTATGTGAAACTGACAAGGAGGGGAAGAGGTATTATTGGAGAAAGGCTGAAAGTTCACAGGGAGCTGCAAACAATGGCCCAAGCTCTAAGGTCCTGGACCAAAGGTGTGTGGGGAATGAGTACACTCACCTTGAGAATGACAAGAGGAATTATGTTATTGGGGAAAATCCAAGTTTCGGCTGGGATGAGGCAGAGGAGTGTGTATTTGAGGCAGTTTCCAAATTTCTGAAAGCTTCCTGGCTAGCAGAACAGGGTGCAGCGAGGGTCAGAGGGGAGGATGTGCTGGAGAACAGTCAGGCTTCTCTGCATGGAATGAAGAGCAGAGATAAGGGTGGGCCACCAGAAATTTGTCCCATAGCGACCCTGAGGATGAGAAATTCCGGGAACTGAGGGTAAAGACCCAGGGCATCAGCAGAACCAATAGGATGGAACTAACAGCCCCAGGATTGCAACTGAAACTTTGGAGCGAACTGTGGAAATGCCTCCACAAACTTGTGTGTCAACTCTCTCAGGCCCACCTGACTGCTTATCAGGGCTTTAAGGATGACTTCATGCACAAATATCTGGGAGAACACCCTATGGCTTAGTCATCTGAATGAATGCTTTGCAAGAGAATGAAGCAGTAAGGAGGATGGATTTAGGATTATATATTTATTTATTTTTGTTTGTTTATTTTTGTTTTTATTTCCATTACTCTAGGAGGTGGATCAAAAAACATCTGGCTGTGATTTATGTCAGAGTGTTCTTCCTATGTTTTCCTCTAAGAGTTTTATAGTGTCCGCTCTTACATATAGGTCTCTAGTCCCCCTTTTTTTTTTTCAGTACGTGGGCCTCTCACTGTTGTGGCCTCTCCCGTTGCAGAGCACAGGCTCCGGATGCGCAGGCTCAGCGGCCATGGCTCACGGGCCCAGCCGCTCCACGGCATGTGGGATCTTCCCAGACGGGGGCACGAACCCGTGTCCCCTGCATCAGCAGGCGGACTCTCAACCACTGCGCCACCAGGGAAGCCCTCTAGTCCCATTTTGAGTTTATTTTTGTGTATGGTGTTAGGGAGTGTTTTAATTTCATTCTTTTACATATAGCTGTCCAGTTTTCCCAGCACCACTTATTGAAAAGACTGTCTCTTCTCCATCGTATATCCTTGTCTCCTTTGTCATAGATTAATTGACCATAGGTGCGTGGGTTTATCTCTGGGCTTTCTATCCTATTCCATTGATCTATATTTCTGTTTTTTTGCCAGTACCATATTGTCTCGATTACTGTAGCTTTGTAGTATAGTGTGAAGTCAGGGAGCCTGATTCCTCCAGCTCCGTTTTTTTCCCTCAAGACTGCTTTGGCTATTTGGAGTCTTTTGTGTCTCCATACAAATTTCAAGATTTTTTGTTCTAGTTCTGTAAAAAATGCCACTGGTAATTTGATAGGGATTGCATTGGATCTGTAGATTGCTTTGGGTAGTATAGTCATTTTCACAACATTGATTCTTCCAATCCAAGAACATGGTATATCTCTCCATCTGTTTGTGTCATCTTTGATTTCTTTCATCAGTTTCTTATAGTTTTCTGAATGCAGGTCTTTTGTCTCCCTAGCTAGGTTTATTCCTAGGTATTTTATTCTTTTTGTTGCAATGGTAAATGGGATTGTTTCCTTAATTTCTCTTTCTGACCTTTCATTGTTAGTGTATAGGAATACAAGAGATTTCTGTGCATTCATTTTGTATCCTGCAACTTTACCAGATTCATTGATTAGCTCTAGTAGTTATCTGGTGGCATCTTTAGGATTCTTTATGTATAGTACCATTCATCTGCAAACAGTGACAGTTTTACTTCTTCTTTTCCAATTTGTATTCCTTTTATTTCTTTTTCTTCTCTGATTGCCGTGGCTAGGACTTCCAAAACTATGTTGAATAATAGTGGTGAGAGTGGACATTCTTGTCTTGTTCCTGATCTTAGAGGAAATGCTTTCAGTTTTTCACCATTGAGGATGATGTTTGCTGTGGGTTTGTCATATATGGCCTTTATTATGTTGAGGTAGGTTCCCTCCATGCCCACTTTCTGGAGAGTTTTTATCATAAATGGGTGTTGAATTTTGTCAGAAGCTTTTTCTACATCTAATAAGATGATCATATGGATTTTATTCTTCAATTTGTTAATATGGTGTATCACACTGATTGATTTGCATATATTGAAGAATCCTTGCATCCATGGGATAAATCCCACTTGATCATGGTGTATGATCCTTTTAATGTGTTGCTGGATTCTGTTTGCTAGTATTTTGTTGAGAACTTTTGCATCTACATTCATCAGTAATATTGGTCTGTAATTTTCTTTTTTTGTAGTATCTTTGTCAGGTTTTGGTATCAGGGTGATGATGGCCTCATAGAATGAGTTTGGGAGTGTTCCTTCCTCTGCAATTTTTGGGAAGACTTTAAAAAGATGGGTGTTAGCTCTTCTCTCTCTTTTTTTTTTTTTTTTTGCGGTACGTGGGCCTCTCACTGTTGTGGCCTCTCCCATTGCGGAGCACAGGCTCCGGACGCGCAGACTCAGCGGCCATGGCTCACAGGCCTAGCCACTCCGCAGCATGTGGGATCTTCCCGGACCGGGGCACGAACCCATGTCCCCTGCATCGGCAGGCGGACTCTCAACCACTGCGCCACCAGGGAAGCCCAGCTCTTCTCTAAATGTTTGACAGAACTCACCTGTGAAGCCATCTGGTCCTGGACTTCTGTTTGTTGGAAGATTTTTAATCACAGTTTCAATTTCATTACTTGTGATTGGTCTGTTCATATTTTCTATTTCTTCCTGGTTCAGTCTTGGAAGGTTGCAGCTTTCTGAGAATTTGTCCATTTCTTCCAGGTTGTCCATTTTATTGGCATAGAGTTGCTTGTAGTAGTCTCTTAGGATGCTTTGTATTTCTGCGGTGTCCATTGTAACTTCTCCTTTTTCAATTCTAATTTTAGTGATTTGAGTCATCTACCTCTTTTAATTCATAAGTCTGGCTAAAGGTTTATCAATTTTGTTTATCTTCTCAAAGAACCATCTTTTAGTTTTATTGATCTTTGCTATTGTTTTCTTTGTTTCTATTTCATTTATTTCTGCTCTGATCTTTATGATTTCTTTCCTTCTACTTACTTTGGGTTTTGTTTGTTCTTCTTTCTCTAGTTAGGTGTAAGGTTAGATTGCTTGTTTGAGATTTTTCTTGTTTCTTGAGGTAGGATTGTATTGCTATAAACTTCCCTCTTAGAACTGTTTTTGCTGCATCCCATAGGTTTTGGATCATCGTGTTTTCATTGTCATTTGTCTCTAGGTATTTTTTGATTTCCTCTTTGATTTTTTCAGTGTTCTCTTGCTTATTTAGTAACATATTGTTTAGCTTCCAAGTGTTTGTGGGTTTTTACATTTTTTTTTCCCTGTAATTGATTTCTAATCTCAGAGTTTTGTGGTCAGAAAAGATGCTTGATATGATTTCAGTTTTCTTAAATTTACCGAGGCTTGATTTGTGACCCAAGATGTGATCTATCCTGGAGAATGTTCTGTGTGCACTTGAGAAGAAAGTGTAATCTGCTGTTTTTGGATGGAATGTGCTATAGATATCAATTAAATCTATCTGGTCTATTGTGTTATTTAAAGCTTCTTTTTCTTTATTTATTTTCATTTTGGATGATCTGTCCATTGGTGTAAGTGAGGTGTTATAGTCCCCCACCCTTATTGTGTTACTGTCAATTTCCTCTTTTATAGCTGTTAGCAGTTGCCTTATGTATTGAGGTGCTCCTATTTTGGGTGCATATATAATTGTTATATCTTCTCCTTGGATTGATCCCTTTATCATTATGTAGTGTCCTTCCTTGTCTCTTGTAACACTCTTTATTTTAAAGTCTATTTTATCTGATATGAGTATTGCTACTCCAGCTTTCTTTTGATTTCCATTTGCATGGAATATCTTTTTCCATCCCCTCACTTTCAGTCTGTATGTGTCCCTAGGTCTGAAGCGGGTCTCTTGTAGACAGCATATGTATGGGTCTTGTTTTTGTATCCATTCAGCAAGCCTGTGTCTTTTGGTTGGGCCATTTAATCCATTCACGTTTAAGGTAATTATCGATATGTATGTTCCTATGACCATTTTCTTAATTGTTTTGGGTTTGTTTTCGTAGGTCCTCTTCTTCTCTTGTGTTTCCCACTTAGAGAAGTTCCTTTAGCATTTGTTGTAGAGCTGTTTTGGTGGTGCTGAACCCTCTTAGCTTTTGCTTGTCTGTAAAGCTCTTGATTTCTCCATAAAATCTGAATGAGATCCTTGCCAGGTAGAGTAATCTTGGTTGTAGGTTCTTCCCTTTCATCACTTTAAGTATATCATGCCACTCCCTTCTGGCTTGTAGAGTTTCTGCTGAGAAATCAGCTGTTAACCTTATGGGAGTTCCCTTGTATGTTATTTGTCATTTTTCTCTTGCTGCTTTCAATAATTTTTCTTTGTCTTTAATTTTTGCCAGTTTGATTACTATGTATCTCGGCCTGTTTCTCCTTGGGTTTATCCTGTATGGAACTCTCTGCACTTCCTGGACTTGGGTGGCTATTTCCTTTCCCATGTTCGGGAAGTGTTTGACTATAATCTCTTCAAATATTTTCTCAGGTCCTTTCTCTCTTCTCCTTCTGGGACCCCTATAATGTGAATGCTGTCGCATTTAATGTTGTCCCAGAAGTCTCTTAGGCTGTCTTCATTTCTTTTCATTCTTTTTTCTTTATTCTGTTCCACTGCAGTGAATTCCACCCTTCTGTCTTCCAGGTCACTTATCTGTTCTTCTGCCTCAGTTATTCTGCTATTGATTCCTTGTAGTGTAGTTTTAATTTCATTTATTGTATTGTCCATCTCTGTTTGTTTGTTCTTTAATTCTTCTAGGTCTTTGTTAAACATTTCTTGCATCTTCTCTATCTTTGCTTCCATTCTTTTTCCGAGGTCCTGGATCATCTTCACTATCATTTTTCTGAATTCTTTTTCTGGGAGGTTGCCTATCTTCCATTCATTTAGTTGTTTTTCTGGGGTTTTATCTTGTTACTTCATCTGGTACAAAGGCCTCTGCCTTTTCATTTTATCTATTTTTTGTGAATGTGGTTTTCGTTCGACAGGCTGCAGGATTGTAGTGCTTCTTGCTTCTGCTGTCTGCCCTCTGGTGGATGAGGCTATCTAAGAAGTTTGTAGGATTATATGTTTATTAAAGGAAAAAGCACAGATGAGAGAGGGTTCGAGGTGCACCAGGAAAAGGTGGAAAATCCAGCATTGGCTCAAGATAGCTGGGACAGGCTGGGTGCTTGTGTGGGAATATTCTGGGACTATGTGAAATCTGGGCTCAGTTCTGAGTCAGGGTGGAGCAAGGTATGGATCTGTCTTCCTAGCAGACTGGAAATTACCCCATTGTTGAGGGAAAAATCTTTCAAAAATGGTTCTCCTTTTGGATTAAAGGAAGAAGCAACTCTTATACAGTAAAGGAAGACCGAAAAAGGGAACAAAAAGGATTCATGCTTTAGAAGTAGACACACAAAACTTTCAATCACCCACCTGATGATGTTTTGCTTTCCCACTTCCCCGAAGTGTTCAGGTTTAAACTAGGGCATAATTCAAAGTGGGTGTGGTGGTGGGAGGTATATTTACAGGTGCTCTCTTATTTCTGGCTGATTATAAAGGGTCAATGTGCACAATTATCTTTAGAGTAACCATATAACTGGGAAGAAGACAGTCCTATCATCTTATAATCCTTAGCATTTCTAATGTTTTGTTGGCTCAAATGTTGAGAAATTGTTCATGTAGATAACAGCGAATGCACAGCAACTTCTGACAAAGAAGATTCAGAGCAACTCAAACCCTCTTGGACCAGTATGTGGCCTTATTCCAGAATCCTAAGCTGCTGCACTTGAGTTTCTGAATTTGAGTTGCTAAATATATGTTTTGGTAAATCGACAGAACAGAGTTGGTCCAGTGTTTGAAAGAAATTGTATTCTGTATCATTTACCTACAAACACATCTACCAGAACCAATGGGAGCAATTTCCTTGAGGGATTAGCACAAAAGAAACCTGTTACAAAGGGTGTACATTTGCAAATGATTGAAAGAGAACAAAAGTACACCCAAGTTCTGTGTGTTACCTCTGCCTTCATCCATGGTATGGGCATTCACCGAGTGGCCTCATTTTTCACCCCTCTGACATTGTCCAGCCCACCACTCTGGGTTTGCATAGAGGCTTCTGTCTTCCTAATACTTGACTTCCATCATCAGCGGTCTCATGGAAAAATCTTTCACCACCATAAGTCAACTTGGCTGTTATTGATGCTTGGCCTGAAGTTAAACAAACACTATGATATCTTGGAAGAGAGGGTTAAATGGATTAATTCTGGACATCTTTCATGACAGTTACATGCTCCTCACATTTCTTTGCTGGGTTTTCCTTTTCTGAGTGGCTGCTTAATTTCAGTATAATCATTTTCTCTATCCTTTCCAGCTCTTTGTTAAAAAAAAGGAAAGAAATGTGTTTCTTAGAAATTGTCTTTGTGAACTGACCTTTGCATATTAAGCTCTGTTGCCTTGATTTCTAAAATGAGTGGAAGGAGAAGTAATCATGAAGGTCTAACTCTCCTTAATCTTAGGTATGAGCTTACTGAACAATTTTTCTTTTGAACTCATTGGAACATTTAGTATTATTTTCTTTAAGAAACAAAGTATCATTTAACAATAGCTCTTATATAACTATTTTTACCTGTAACACCCAAGAGTTTCTATTGAGTAAAGAATAAAGAGTAAGTCCTAATGTAACATTGAGATGTAGGTAAGCTCTGATAATGGTATGAATACTCTCATTTTTCTTGTGGTTAGGTCTCTGCTCATCAAGAGGCCCATGACTGTAGTGAGAGAAGAAACCAGGCACCTGAAGCAGTGTGGTTAGGAGCACGGGATCATGATGAGGAGTGTGAGACCAACCTGGGCTTGAATCCATTGCTCCAATAACTGTATAAACTTGAAAAAGTGTCTTAGCCTCTCTGAGCTTCAGTGTGTGTAGTGAGAGATGAGATGTAGTCAAGTGGATTCTGGGTAATGGTCCTGAAGAACAGGAGATCCACTTTTCTAACAATAAGAGCAGAATATCTAAAAGGGGATGTTATTTGAGTTTCTTGTTTAAATTCAGTGGGCAGGTTGGAAGGGAGATGACTAAAGAGAGGAGGTTCTAGATATAGGGCATGGCATGTCAGCAGCCTCAGACATGGACGATGAGAGAAGTGGAGGGAAGATGAGTTGGGAGTAGGAGGAGATGAAGAAAGTAAAATGTGACTAAGGCCGTCTTCTCTGCCCACGTGTTTCATAATATGAATAATGACGTCTTTTTAGTAGAATTTAATATCATAGAGCATTTGATTTCCTAACTGGGGATTTCCTTTGTGAGCCATATTCTCAACTGTGCTCCATTTCGATTTCATTTATCGGAAGAGAAAAGTCTATCACCGAGGGAACAAGGAGGGAATAAAGGGCTTACCACTTAGCCTCATGATGAAGGTGATAGGAATGCAGAGTTGGAGATGAGCATGAGATGGAGTATTGCAGCAGGCTCCAAGGAGGATGGAGCTTTGGAGGAAGCTGCCTAGATGCCAACAGAAATGGGAGGTCTTGATGTTAGCTCTGCCTGGGTTATAGGAAGCTTTGTACCAGACCTTGTCCAATGCCAAGCTAGGTGCCTGAGCTGACATGTAATAATTTCTGAGTTTGTTGCATGAATGAAAATAAGAATCTACCTGTTAAAGGCTGAATTGTGTCTCCTCCAAATTCGTATGTTGAAGCCCTACACCTCCCCATTAGTCAGAATGTGACTGTATTTGGAGATAGGGCTTTTAAAGAGCTTTTAATGTAAAATGAGATTGTTAGGGTGAGTCCTAACCCAGTGACTCATGTCCTTATAAGGAGAGGAGATCAGGACACAGAGAGAGACATCAGAGATGTGCACACACAGAGAGTGGCCGTGTGAGGACACAGTGAGAAGGCAGCCATCAGTAAGCTAAGGAGAGAGGCCTCTCCTTAAACAACCCAGCAGATGTCTTGGTCTCGGACGTCCAGACTCTAGAACTGCAAGACAATAAACTTACGTTGTTTAAGCCAGCCAATCTGCAGTACTTGTTTATGACAGCCCTGGTAAACTAATACACCACGCTTCTCATTTAATATCCCTCCAGATGACAATTATGCCTTAGTTATATTTGTTGTCTATCCCCATGGTAGCAACTTTTTTTTTTTTTTAACATTCTAAATGACTAAGCTAGGTGAGAGTTGAAGAAATTAAGTTGAAGAAATAGGGACATACATGAATGGGGAACAGAAAAATGTAATTGAGATGGATATAAAGTTGAGGGAACACTTTCCACACTTTTCCAATGACTCAGAGACTGGTCACTGCTTGACAGAATTTTTTCCTAGAGAATTGACTCATATTTGAAGAGGAGGCAGACATTAGGGCCATCGTTTTAGCTCACTCTTTCACATATGGGACCGGGGGGAGGTGATGATGAGGAGAAGCTGGAATTTGGGCCTTGGTTAGGGAAATAAAGAGACCAGAGGAAGAGCTGGGGTCAGGGAAAATTCATCATGTGACTGCCTCCTGCATTTTTATATATGCAAAATAATTCAGAACAAACATCAAAGGCAGAAAAGGGAGTTAATAATTATTGAGTTGTACTCTTTGGGGACTGTGTAGCAAAGATAGCCTTGAAAGCAAAAGCAAGTGGAGAAGATACTGTGAAAGCTCTAAATTAAATGTCAGGGGTGGCCCGAGGGAGCTTTGCCAGATGGGCAAAGGATGAAGAGGAGAGCTGTAGAGAATAATGTCATGGGAGTGGTGCTGATCCAGTTATTATTATAGGCCCTTGAATTGCTCTCATTTATTTAGTGGGGATCCAGGCACAAAAGACACAACTCATCTTCCCAAGGATTTTCCAGTCCAGTGATGAACACTGACAAATAAACTGCAGCTTGACTACAGTGTTTATAAGTGCTAAGATGGGAACACATGGCGTTCAGCAGGGAGAACACAGAGGAGGGACGCCTTGCCTGTTGCTGAGCTGATCAGATGGAGCCTCCCCAGAAAAGGTGATGTCCAAGCCAAGTCCTATGAGAAAAGCAGGGGTTAGGCAAATACAGAGAGAGGTGAAGGTGCCTTTCGGGCTGTGGAAAGTGGGCAAGATGACAGTGTATGAGTCGTGGAACTGCAGGTAGGTTGTACGGCTGGGGTAGAAGACAGTATTTCTGGATCCTGTGTTTTCTCAGAGGTGGGAGGAAGCTCAAGGGGAGAAGCCCGCAGTGCTTCTCTCAGAACTCAAAAGTGGCTTTATTTGAATAGCATAAATCAATACATGCATATTGTGAATCCTCTACATGATTCACATATGCTTGAGGGCTATTACCATAAAGGTAGATTAGGACAACATGAAATTCAGCAATATATATTTTTGTCGTTTAAAGGGATGTGTTGAGACACGGGTGAGAAATGTAACTAGAATGGTAGGCAGGACCGTATGTTTCAAAGTTATGGCTTACCTGCAAAGTTCCTGCTTCTAACAATAGCTCAGGGACCTGCAAATTTCAGGGTGCTGAGTTAGCACCCCAATTCATCAGATCATTGGAAAGACTTAGTGGATTCAGGCTTCAAGTGAGTTTCTTGTGTTATCCTTGAATTTCATTAAGTGCCCTTGCTGTCAAGGATACTGGAGAACTGGAGCTATGAAGAAAGTCTTCAAATGTGGAAAATGGAACCAAAAAAACCGTCAACTTTAACAGGAAGTGTGGAGTGGTCATACAATAAAAGAACAGTTGTGGTTAAGAAATACCACTGGGTGAGTTGGGGTTGGGGACTGAAGGAGCAGTTTTTTCTTATGCTTGTGCTGTATTTGGCTTCCACTGTACCTGGATGAAATCTCATCTGTTACCTACACTTGGTCTTCACCGTTATTTAAAAAAAAATAAAAAGAAAAAACAACCCTTTGCTCTCAGAAGCAGGTATTGGTGCATTTTCACTGTGCTTAAAAGAATTGCCTTTTGACTAGTGAATTGTGAAGAAGCACACTACACCCTGCAAGATGTATTAAACCACCTAAGATTGGAGTTTGAGATGCAACTGATGCTAATAGGTTCAGATATATTTAGATATAAATACTAAAATTTGAAGGACTGTGAGGTAAGTAGCAACTTAAGAACTTTTAAATAAAAGGCTCCTGGACTTTTTGGCAGGGAGTGCAATGGAAAATGACTAACTGCGCAATTCAATTGGTTGCACATTAGAACAGCGCCCTGTGATGGAACTGAAATCCATCGGACATATTTAATAAATCATGGAAAGTCCCCAGTAAACGAAGATAGGTTCCTGATGGAAAAGTGGCAATTTATTTTCAAAATGTTGATTGCGTTTCAGCCCAAATTCTAATTTCTTGTGTTTCTCCCCTAGTTGGAATTTAAGGACATAGGTCAGGAACTGTGTGGTTCACCACTGCATTGCCAGCATCTAGAACAGGGCCTGGTCCATAACAGATGCTACATAAATATTTCCAGGATGAACTAAAATCATCTGCACACCTACTTTGGGCCAGGCACTGTGTGGGAGGGTTTTGCAATCTTCATCTCACTGACTCTCATCATAGCTAGTGAGGTCTCCCCTTGGTCCATGTGGAAACTGAGCCTCAGAAAGGCTAACTGTCCAAGAAAAGAGCCAGTGAGTGTCAGATCTGGGATTCCACTCAGGTTTTCTAACTTCATTCTCAATAATGTTTCTGTTTACCTTGAGTTTAGGGAATAATTTTAGTTCTTTGGTGGGAGGGCTGGGTCCTGACTACAGCAAAACTTATGGAAGTTTTTCTTCTGCTGCTGGTATATATATCCTCAAAGACCCATGACGTGTACTACGTAAGTTACTAGTCGATGTCCTTCCAGACCTAAATGTTTAGTGATATGCCAAGATTCCATGCAACCTCCAGGAACTTCTATCCCAAGAGCACCTCCAGTGGTACCCATGGGGTCCCCCCAAGGGCTCTTACTCATACATGGGCCACTAGGCTCCAGGACCCCTCACTTGACTGCTTGCTGCTGGCACCCTCCTCCTTCCTTTGCACACAGGCTTCCTTAAGCGTCACAGGGGCAAACAGAAAGTACTGTCCTGATGAGTCATTTTTGGCCCTGAAGCCACTTCTCACTCAAGAGGCAGGAGAGGGATGGGAAGGAGTTTGGGCGCGAATTCTTGAAGAGAGAGACTTGGCCTGATTACACATATTTCTTTTGTTATAAAATCCTGATTAAAATAGACATCTTTCACTTGACGCAGCAGATGTACGGTTAGTGTTTTTCTTCTCTACTGTAACCAAAATTCACTTTCCCCCCACCTTTGGACTTCACTATGAAGATGATAACTCATCATAAAAATATAAAATTTCCCCCACTTTCTTCATAAGAAGATCTAGAGCATACACCTTCAGGTAGGCTAAACAAACGTTACTTCTGGAAAATTTTATAGGGGGCATTTAAAAGGCAGAGGCCTCGCATTCAAATCTTCCTTCTTAATTAGCTGGTTAGGGTGCAAAGTGAGGACTTAGAGTGAGAGGGGCTTGGCTTGTGTGTTCAGTGTGTGTGTGTTTGTGCGTGCGTGCACGTGCACCTATTTGTGCATACAAATGAAAAAGAAGAATCCTAGCACACAAAGAGTTTTGTTATTTACACAACGATGTTGATACTTTCAGAACAATTTCTAGGAGGGAAAATTTTTATCCAGCTGGCATGCTCTAATAGGGGAAAGAGAAGGGAACCCCGTGACTCTTTGTGCAGGCATTGTGTTAGGGACTTTATGTGCATCATGAATTCAACTTGTGCTTAAAACTCTGTTTTCCCAAGTACCTTCTAAATGTGAGTTACTAGGCAAAGGCTGGGAAACAAAGATGAATAAAGTACATTCCTTTACGCCAGGGAATTTACAGTCTAGAAGGTGAGGCAGGAGAACAACTGGTGATTATAATCGGGTGTAATAAGTATTATGCAAGACGTCTGTACAGAGTTATTATGCAGAAGCGCTGCCACTTAATCTTAGCCGAAGGACGCCAAGCCTTAGTACAGGCAGTCAGAGCAGGCTTGGTAAACATGTATGTGGAGGGTTTCAGGAAGTCTTCCCTACGGGGTTTTAGGAAGACTTCCCTTACTTCCACCGTAAGTCTTGAAGCACTGGTGCAGAACCGTAGAGACAGCTTCATTGCAGGGAGAGGAGAGAAGCACGAGGAAGCTGCTAGAAGCAAGAGAGGGCTTGACAAGTTCAAGGACACTGCTCAAATATGTAAGGCTGGGAGGCAAGGCCATTTTAAAGAGTTCAGATTCATCTTGTTGACTGTGGGAAAGCGGCCAAGGATTGAAATAGAGGAAAAATAGGATTGGTTTTGCATTTTATAAAAATAAATCTCAGCATTTTGAATAAAGGCATATGATTATTTTTGTTTGTTTGATTTTTGCTTATCTGGAATGATAAGTGATGAGGGACAGGGACCTTGCAATACATGTTGATTCATATGATCTCCTGATTATGATGCTGGCTGTTAGCCTAATTTTCTCTCCGTGAAACTTTTTATTGGAACTTCTTGTAAGTTATAAAATAAACTGATCTTGGTTCATGGTCTTGCAATGCGGTGAACGGATTATGCAGAAAGTGAGACTGGAGGCAGGGGACCAGTCATGTGGTTGTTGAGCAAAGAAGGAGTGACAAATGCTACCAGGAGACAGAATGGATGAAACTGGGAAGGAGTGGGTGGGAGAGACACAGGTGTCAAAGGTGACTTGTGCCTTTCTGGCTCAGGCAGTTAGCTAGGAGGATGGTGATAGAACAATAGCTAACATTTCTTGAGCACTAACTATATGTCAGGTACCATTCTACACGCTTTACGTATATGCAACTCGTTTAGCACTTACAAGAAAAGGATAAGTAGTTCGCCCAAGGTTACATACTTAGTAAGAAACAAATTTAGGAGTAGCCAGTTTATAGAGGTACTGAAGACCAAACAAATGGACGGAATTACCTAGAAGAGCTGCTGGGTGAGAAAAGGAAAGAGCCAAGGGCAGGACCTCAGGAAATTCCTGGCAGAGGAAGAGATGTCTGTGAAAGACATGGAGTTGGATCAGCCTAAGAGGTTGAAGACCTCAGAAGACAGTAATGTGATAGATGCCAAGGGCTTGCACTTTGGGGTTGTCACCTGCCTTTTCCAGAGGAGAAAATGGAATCTGGGAGGTGGTAGAGTTGGAATTCACTGCAGCCCTGGACTTCGTGTGCTTCCCACTGCTCCATGGCCCCTTTGCCATCAAGGCAGCATTCAGAGGACTGACACATGATTCTTATTTTTATTTTTGGATTCTTGATTATCTGGAATGATAAGGAATGAGGGACTGGGACTTAGTTATTAGTTATGCATTACAATTCAGATTATCCCTTTATTATAAGTGCTGGCTGCTAGTCTAATTTCTTCTGCATGAATTTTTTTACTACAACACTTTATGGGTTAGAAAATTAACTGATTTATATTATATCTCCTCCTTTCTCACCACTAAAAATTGGTTAGAAAGTATCTAGGAGGAGAAGGAGAAAACCCCAATTATCCTCCAAATACTCATTGTTGGTACAGTTAGCCTTGACAGCTTACAGCTCACAAAGTTTGTTGGCAATCATTATTATTTACAATAATTACCAAGGTAAACTCACTGAATGTTTTCTCTGGATCAAAATTCAGCAAACGACATCAATTCTCGGGGATCTCTGCTTGTCTCAGGCCACTGGGTAGCTGGCCATTCCCTCTCCTTTTCTTGAATTGTGTCAGGTCGAGAAGGGGCTGTGATCCGCCGGTCTTCGTCCTTGCAACAGCTTTGCTGGGGCAGCTCCTGGGGGTCCCCGAGGGTCTTTAATCCCTGATGCCTGGCCACTCTCCCTTCTGAGACTAGTCACAGCCACATAGACCTTTTATATATGTCACTCACACCACATATTTACTTTTCCTTCAAGTTCTACATTTAAAATTCTCTTGGAAAAGCTAGCTTGAATACTTGAGTCCTTTATAAAGTTAAACACTTGGCTTGCTTTTTGAAAGAATACTGCCTTTCCACCTGAATGTTTACGTTTCCCCCCCCCCTTTCTCTGGCAGTGTTTGCAGCTAAACTCCCAATTTAGTGTCATAAAACCATCAGAGTTTTTGCTTGTATAGCCCTTGGCTGAACTTGTCAATTTTTATGTATCCGTTTCCTTGTCCGGCTGTTTCTCCCCCTACCTTAAAGATCTAAAGAGACAGGAATTGTGTGTTTTTTTTTTTAACTCAACAGTGCAGATTCTATTTTCAATTCAAGCTCAGTGCTTTTTGAAAATTGCAGCACACTGTACCAGAGACAAAGAGAGGAGGCACATCCTAGAAAGTTGGTCCCTAGAAATGGAGATGGGATGGGCAGATTTGTCCACTCCTGAAGCTACCCAGAGAAGCTCAGTGTCAGTACTCAGTTTGAGGGAGGGGTCCGTTAGAGTTTGGAGTTGGGGGTTAGTTTGAGCTGGGAACTAGAAGATGAAGTGTTGGGATGGAGGATATAGGAGCCTGTAAACCAAGACAGGAGCTAAAATGAGCACTTACTTATACACATGGGAAACTGGAAGGATGGGATCAGGAGCCAGAGAGAGAGCAATGTAGGGTTGGTGTAGGATAAATTTTGCTAAGTCAGGGAGTCTGAGAACAGATTCCCTCTTATCTCTCCTTTTACACACCCTTGCTTGGCAATGTCATTTCTCAGAAAGATGCCATTAGGAAAATTTGAACTGAATAGGAAAATCTGACTGGTGAACCAAAAATGCTAAGAACCTTAAATGAAACTGCAACCTACTATTCCTTTCAACAGTGAAAGGAGGTGCAGACAGACACCATAGATTTCCGGAAAGTCGATTTCAAAACTTACAGTAAAAACTAGGTATCAACCTCCAAGATTGTTAAAAGGGAAACTGTTCAAGAAGAATGAGAGGGCTAAAACTATGACTCAATAAAGTATAGCTATGAGAAATCCAATCAGAAACCATTTTGATAAAGAAGGAAAAAGAGAGAGAGAAATGTGTATAATAAACCAGGAAGAAGTCTTATTGGAGTTGCTTGTAAAAAACCCAAATAAAAAATGTAAGGAGAGGAATATAACCAAGTACAGATGTAATGGTGGCTTTCATCTATCTGTGAAAAAATAGTTCTGCAATAAAAGAAAAGAAAAGCTAGTTTCTGAAGTGAGCTGAAACTCGCAAAAATACTCAAGCAGAACAATAAAAGGGTCTTTAAAACCTATGTTTTCAATGAAGATGAGTAGCACCAGCTCTGCTTTCTGTGTTTCTGGGACTTATAATCATAGAAAAATAATGACCAGGAGAGAACATTTCTTTCCTTATAGTCTATACTAACTTGGTCTTATTAATAGCATATTTTCATTATTAATAATTTCATACTCCACAATAACATTTTACATACACTATTGTTTTTAATCATATCTATTTTTTAACATATGGTCATAAATGAGAAAACCAAAAGTTTTCATTCTCTATCTTCTCACTTAAGGCATTTAGTGCTTTGCTTTTTGTATGACGGGTTTAACATCTATACAGCCCAATGGAAAACTTCTATAACAAATTTCATCTCATATAAAGAAACAACTATAGTCCATTAAAGTGAAAGGGGCTTTTTTCCTCTGATAATTTTTTCTTTTGTAGATATTTACAAACTATGTGTTTTCCACTGTCCCTGCGTAGCTTGAGTCCTACATTTTCAGCTAGAATTAAGACCTCATATGCTCAGTCTAGAAACCATGCCTTTATTCTGATCGCCTAATCCTTCCTCTTTCAGACATCTGTTTACACAGTGTCTCAGGGTTTTTTTTTTTGGTTTTGATTTTTCAAATTAAAGATCTCTGCCACTATTTATGATTCTGATATTAAGTGTTTTTCCCTAGTCAGCAACCAGTAATAGAGCTTATATAAAACTGTTCTTCTGTTTTTCTTTACTTCTTTTTTTACATTCTGCCCTTGACAACATCTTGCTCTTTTTTTTCTGGATCCTTGACTTAAAAGGAATTGATGGGGATCTCTGTATACCTCGCTAATTAAACCTGTCTAATTGACATGGTTGTCTCAACTAAAGAGCCTCAGCTAAACACTTTCATTTAGGCATCTTGAGATAAGTAGCAGGTGATATTTTCTCATTTTATATTGGGAAGAGGCAGACAGAGAGAGACTAAGTACTTTGCTCAGTGAGGGGTTGTTTAATTAGCCGATGCTAGTTCCTAATAAGTTGTATAACTTACATTTGGACCATGTTATTATTAAGAGTTTCACTTTCCTAAGGATTGGGTGTTCTCATAATTTGGCATTCTGGCTTAATTATAGATTGGGTCATTCTCCCTCCTTAAATTCTATTTTTTTCAATGTGTTCTTTTTCCTCCTGCTCTTAACTTAGTGGGTGCTGGCTCTTCCAAAGGTGGCTGTCCTTTTCAGATTCTGGGTTCCTTGGAAGAAAACAAAGCCCTTGAAAAATTACTAAGAATCTATTACTTATTTATCATTTGTTAGGTCATGTAGCTAGGGTTTTGAACCCATATCATCTTATCTTTAAGTGAAAGGAATAAAGTAGGTATACATTTGATTGAAAGAAACTAAAAAGGATATTAGGATTAAACTGTCCTAGGTGTTTTCCAGTCATCCTTTGAGAGCAGGAAATAAACAATCCACATCTCAACATATATATATATATATATATATATATATATATATATATATATATATATATATATATATATATAGTAGATATTAATCATTCAAAGAGGGGAGGTGGGTGCTTGGTTGGAAATCTGTGTGTGTGTTGGGAACCTGTACTCTGTGGCCCATTTCGTGGGATTCAAGTCACCATAAAGTGGCAAAATGCTCCTTGGAAAGGGGAGGTGGGTGGGAGAGAATTGGGGAAAAGGAGGCTGCTGGTGCAGAGACCTGGTCATTCGTCCAAAAAGATAGTTTCTTTCAGATAATGCACAAAAATAGAATGGATGTTGAGGGAGAAAGAACAGCCAGAAAGAAACAATGCTATTAACAGCTTTATCTAGAAAACTTCAGCCCTCCCTGACTGGTCTTGAAACAACTTTGGAAAAATAGTCTTTAAACAAGCTACTTTGCAGTTCCCCAAATCTTTTCTACTTTGTAGCAAGACAATGTGCTTTACATGAACGTTCAGGTTCAAGATTCTCTAACTTATACTTCCCTGCTTCCCTCACATCCTAGGAAGAAGGAGGGCTGAGAACTGGGCCACGGCTTCATGCCTGATCTTCCTCCTCTCCCTCTCCTCCTCCTCCTCTTAAAGTGAGCCTTCTCACAGACTTAGAGGACACACTTGTGGTTGCCAAGGCAGAGAGGCTGGAGAAGGGATGGATTGGGAGATTGGGATTAGTAGATGCAAACTATCATATAGAGAAAGGATAAACAGCAAGGTCCTACTGTAGAGCACAGGGAACTATATTCACTATCCTGTGATTAAACCATAGTGGAAAAGAATATGCAAATGAATATATATATATGTATAACTGAATCACTTTGCTGTACACTAGAAATTAACACAACATTGGAAATCAACTATACTTGAAAAAATTAAATAAATAAGCTATAAGGATATAGTGTACAGCACAGGGAATATAGCCAATGTTTTATAATAATTTTAAATGAAGTATAGTCTATAAAAATATTGAATCATTATGTTGTATACCTGAAACTAATATACTATTGTAAATCAACAAAAAAGAGACAAAAAATTAAATAAAGTGAGTCTTCAGTACTGCTTTCCTTGGAGTCCTACCGTAGCCTGAAATTCAGCCATAAGCAGACACCTACTATTAGCTTTCGTTTTATTCCATTTTTCTTTTCCCCATATTTCTCTAAAATAAAATCAACATAATAAGGTAGCAACAAACACAATGTCATCACTCCACATTCTTTGCTTGTGAGTCACATGTAGAAAATAAAGTCCTTCAATGTCTTTTGACTTATCTCACTGTCCTTAGTAAAAGCTACACTCAGAAAGACAATAATCAATAAATATTAAACAATATGAATGAAAAATATACAGGTGTTTTTTAAGCTTCACAGAAAAACAAAATTTAAAGACATCAATTTACAGGAAAATTATTCTTGTAACCAGTCCAAAAAGTTTTTTTTCCCCATCAAAAGAACAAACTAAAAGAAGTGCAAATGCCAAATCAAACAAAACCCTTAGTGGTAGATGTATTCTGGAACTTGTGAAAGTAAATTAGCATTTTTCAATGAATCTAAATGCCCCTTTAAGAAAGTAATCCCCTTTTTCCCCAATTTTTTTTCCTACAATGACAACCAGTAATTATTTTTCCTTTTTCACTGCATACTCATATTTAAGAAAATATATTATTTGAAGAGAAATTTACTTTTATCAAAGTCATTGTTTAAAGAGGGAGACTTGAATTACTTGTAGGTAGGCAGCAGATGAGAGTAATAAAAATAATCCTTGTATCAAATCTTTTCTCATGAAAGGAAGGGGACAAGAAGAAAGGTAGGCAGTCAGAGAATGTTTCTAAAACTCCATATGAAGATTTTCCCCCTCCTGCAAATGACTGAATCTAAAAAGGTGATGTGCAAAATATGGGAATAATTTTAACTCGTTTAATATTTTCTAATACAAATAAAATCCAGACCTTCTAATGGTGACATAGTCCATACAATGAACTGTCAAAATCATTTCAGCTTATTCACTAGGAAGGAGTCCTTCATGGTTTCCGTGGCTTTTCCTTTTTGTGCCCCATGTCCACCCTTAGGATTTCACGGTGTGAGAACTACAGACCTTGTACATTATGCTGGCACATTGCAGAGATATTAGAAATATTAACCATATATGTCACCTATACACTCTTTCTCTCTTTCATCATCATCAGCCATCTGGTCCCAGTGAAAGTGTCAATCCAATAACCAAACCATCTTGCTGACATTCCCTGCCCCTTCTTAGCCTCTTTGCCACAGCTCCTAACTCCTCTCATCTTTGAAGATCTTTCCTGCTATCTTTTTTTTTTCCGGTACGCGGGCCTCTCACCGCTGTGGCCTCTCCCGTTGCGGAGCACAGGCTCCGGACGCGCAGGCTCAGTAGCTATGGCTCACGGGCCCAGCCGCTCTGCGGCATGTGGGATCTTCCCGGACCGGGGCACGAACCCGTGTGCCCTGCATCGGCAGGCGGACTCTCAACCACTGCGCCACCAGGGAAGCCCTTTCCTGCTATCTTTTAAAACATTCATTCAGCCTCTTTCATCCCGTGATTACTCCTTGAACCATTTAGTACCTAAATGAGTAAGTACTACTCCCACTCATTGAGGTGGGAAAGCTTTCCCACCTCAATGATTGTCCTTTTTCCTCCCTGGTGTTGCTTTTCCCCTGGTAGCTTTTATTAATCCTATGTCAGTCTGTTGACTGATGAATATGAAGTCATCGAACTTGGAACCCACAAAGTACCTAGAACTACTTTTAGCACCCGTGGGGACTCCATAAACATATGTGCACATGAAATTGAATACTGGAAGCTTTCAGATTTCTAATATAAAAATGAATTTCGAATGAATCATTTTCTTGCTACTTTCCTAGGGTAGTAGGAAATTTCAGCAATAAAGCTTTGGTGTAATAAAACTCCTTTGGTATCCTGTTGTAATTTCAGCAGGATACCAAAGGAGTTTTATTACACCAAAGCTGAGAAAGAGCTAAGACCTCTGGAGTATTTTTTGTCATTATATATGAGGTGCGAAAGAAAATTTTTGTTTCAGATTTATAGAGACATCGTTGACATATAACATAAGTTTAAGGTGTACGAGGTGTTGACTTGATACACTTATATATTGCAAATTATTACCACTGTAGCTTTAGCTAACACCTTCATCATAATTACCATTTGATGGTAACACATCACATAATTACCATTCTTTTTTGTGGTGAGAACATTTGAGATATACTCTCTTAGCAACTTTCAAGCATATAATACAGTATTGTTAACTATAATCACCATGCTGGACCTTACATCCCCAGATCTTATTCATCTTGTAAGTTTGTATTCTTTGACCAACATCACCCTCCATTTCCCTCACCCCCCTCACCTCCATCCACTGATAACCACCATTCTACGGGAAACTTCTAAAAACCAAAAGACATGCATAATTTGAAATGAAATGGTGTCATGAAAAGGGTTCTGACAACAGCGGACTTAACCACAGTCACCGTCCTGGATGTCACACACATGCAGTTTGCTTAAGAAAACATGAAGGTAGCCATCTTAGTTATATGGCACCTGCCTTCCAGAATTAGTTCCTTTTACTATTCCATTCAAACATGTGGAAGGAAAGCTTGTCTAGAATGACTACGTAAATTAGGTTTAATGAAATCACTTGACTCTATTCCACTCACCTCCAAGTAGTCTTATTTTTTAACTCCTGCATCAGAATCTCTTCAGTTCCAACATATCATGAATGATATAGAATTATAATTAAAGAGAAAAAGATGAGGAGGCAGCTACTGGCCGTCGCATTTTTCTGGTCTCCCTGATGTGTGAAATATTACAACTACTATCTCATTTCAATCTATAGGTTCACATGTGGGGTGTGTGTGTGTGTGTGCGTGTGTGTGTAAACACTCAGAGAGGATATTTAAATTCGGGATAGAGGATCAAAATAAGATAAAAGGCAACTACCAAAACATTGAAGTGATAAACCAAGGGGAAGCATGAACTAGGAACTTTTTGGATGTGGACTCCTTGTTTTTCTAGATTCTGGATGCCAGAGCTTCTGTTTCTTTGGAATGCATCCATATGAGAGTTTTGATGTAGAATATGTGGAGATTATCTTGAAAGTAGAGGTCAGAGAGTGGAATTAAACCAGGGTTTAATTCTTAACATAATAAGACATAAGACATCAGATTGGAAGGAATGGTGTTCCCCAGGCGCAGTAAGCATGCTGGTGTAATGACGTTCATTCTAACATGTATTAAACCATGATTTCAGGTGCCTTATTTAACCATATAAAATGTATATTATTTAACCATACAGACCATGATTCCATATATATTATTGCTTAGGATAGAAGCAATAGAAAGTTTCCTTAAAACTATTCAAGTAAAAGAAGTAAGTCGGTTGAAAATACTCAGTAAAAATATATGGGTGGCACACCAATATGGCAAAAGTTGTGAAAGAGGTTTATGAATGACTGAGGTTTGGGAAACGCTAGGTTAGAGAATTGGACATATTCTTTTAAGCTAAACAGCTGCTATCTGTCATCATCTTATGGATGAACGTGTAGGGGAAGCAACGTTGCATATGTTACATATTTCTTTCTTTTTTATTGAAGTGTAATTGACTTACAATATTATATTAGCTTCAGGTGTACAACATAGTGATTTGATAATTTTATACATTACAAAATGAGCACCATGATGAGCCTAGTTATAATCTGTCAGCATACACATTTATCACAAAAGTTATTATTACCCATATTCCCTACGCTGTACATTACCTCCCCATGACTTATTTATTTCATAACTGGAAGTTTGTACCTCTTAATCTCCCTTGCCTATTTCACTCAGCCCCCTACCCCCTCCCCTCTGGCAACTACCAGTTTGAACTCTGCATCTACAAGTCTGTTTTTTCTTTTTTGTTTTTGTGATACACGGGCCTCTCACTGTTGTGACCTCTCCCGTTGCGGAGCACAGGCTCCAGACGCGCAGGCTCAGCGGCCATGGCTCACGGGCCCAGCCGCTCCGCGGCATGTGGGATCCTCCCGGACCGGGGCACGAACCCGCGTCCCCTGCATCGGCAGGCGGACTCCCAACCACTGCGCCACCAGGGAAGCCCCTACAAGTCTGTTTTTGTTTTGTTATTTTTATTGGTTTGTTTTGGGTTTTTTAGATTTCACATATAAGTGAAATCATATGGTATTTTCTTTCTCTGTTTAACTTATTTCACTTAGCACGATACCCTCTAGGTCCATCCACGTTTTCGTTTATGGCTGAGAAGTATCCCATGTGGTGTACATATATATACCACGTTTTCTTTATCCATTGACCTATCGACGAACTCTTTAGTTCTATGCTTTTAGATACATAGGATGAATCTCTGCTGAGCAGCACCCTATTTCCTGTGCTAAATACCACTCGATTTTGGACACAGGGAGAAGCTGTGTCTGTTCATGACTCCTGGACGTGTGTCATATGTCATGAGGTAATGTCTGTATTACGCAGTCTTTCACAACAGTGCTATGCAAAGTAGGAATGTAAAATAGGCAACAATATATGATTGAGCTTGTGGCCTGGACAGCTTAGCAGAGCCCACGCTAAGGCCGCTCTCCACGCCTCACGCTCTCTCTCGTCAAGCAATCTCACGGCTGTTCTTTTTGCTGAGCTCATTGCCACATCCCGCCCCAGATTTATCGGCTGGGCAAAGTTGCAAATTTTTTTACGCAGAAGTTCAGAAAGAGCAAAGCTGAGGAGTGCTAAAAAACAGTACACTTTGCTACTGTGTAGTATCTGTATTTGGGGCCCAGGGTGTTTTATTTATAGCTATCTATTAATACATAGCAAGAGATGATACACAAAGAAACACATACAAAATAGCTTTATCAAATAGTTTCCAGTATTCAAGTGTAACATTAAAAGCAAGAACAGCAACAGAAGACTGTTCTGTTGGGGAAAAAGCCCATATTCTTTACCTCTTGTCTCCCTTCCCTTTCCTCTCTGAGGCGGACTGTGCCTGCAGAGAGCCTTTCCCCTGCTAGGTCCTGGAGGGCTGGGCTGGGGGTTGGTGACAGAGGTGGGATCTCCAAGGTTTTTTTTTTTTTTTTTTGCGGTACGCGGGCCTCTCACTGCTGTGGCCTCTCCCGTTGCGGAGCACAGGCTCCGGACGCGCAGGCTCAGCGGCCATGGCTCACGGGCCCAGCTGCTCCGCGGCATGTGGGATCTTCCCGGACCGGGGCACGAACCCGCGTCCCCTGCATTGGCAGGCGGACTCCCAACCACTGTGCCACCAGGGAAGCCCGGGATCTCCACTTTTATTACTTTGTCCAGCAACTTTAACCTTCCCGTCTCCTCCACGCTCCCCAGCAAGGCTCCAGGCGGAGCAGCAGCGGCAGCATCTAGCTTGTAAAACTGGTCTGTTGGGGTTCTTCCTCCCTCCTGCTCTTGCTTCTTGGCAAAATGTTTTGTTGGGCAGCTGCCTGGCAGTAGGATAGCTGCCTTCTCTGCAGAGAAAGGGCCCCCCGCCCTTCCCTCCTCTAGGAAGAAAAGAGGCTGCTGCAAGAGATGGAAGTGGAGAGATGGACAGGGAAGGCAGATACCACCATTGCCCCAAGACACACAAAGAAAAATGGAAACGGGCACGTGCACACCCACGTGAGGGTGCGTCTTGGAAACTCACGATTCAAAGACATGGGGGCAAGGTGGGCTTTGGAACAATGCGACCCTCCTGGATCTGAAATCCTGCGCATTGACTTGAGCAGAAGGCCCGGGGTGACGGGTCGGGGCGGATCACTGCTGCCCACTTTTTGTATTTATTTGTCATTCAAATACTTCACAGGATGACACAGGAGAGGAGGGCGGGCGGGCGGGCGGGCTGTGGAAAGGCTCGTGGGCAGTTTCATTTTGCTTCACTTCTCCACCTGATCGTTGGGCGCTGCTGGCACCTGCCTGGGCAACCTCACGGAGGTGGGTGTGGCATCGAGAGATGGGCTTCCCTGCCGGAGGGTGGCCCAGGCTGGACCTGGAAGGACTGGGAGGGACCAGGCGGTAGTTTCCGGGGAGCTGAGGACAGGTTGGTCCTGACTGTGGCCAGTGTTTTGTTAAAGTTTCCAGGAGATTAAAAAAAAAAGAGTTTTGGGGGGGACCCCTGCCGAGACATATTTCCCAGGCCACCTCTCCCTCCCTGGGGGAAGCTTGGATCCTGTGAATGTGACATCAGCTCTCTTCTGCTCTCCTGTGCTCTGCGGATGGGAAGAAGTCGGAACGCACTGGCCAGGGCTGAGGCCAGCAGAGCTGGCTCCCTGCTGGCTGCCACTGAGTCCAGGGGGAGCTGTGCCCTCCGCGGCCCCCGGGACTGGGCTGAGGCAAGCGTATAGAGGAGGGGCCGAGGGCCCAAGCAGAGACACCTGAGGACGCGGGGGAGGCCTCTCTGGGTGTGGATGTTGGGGGGAGGGTCCCTGCCTCCCCCCACCTCCACTCTGGCTGCAGTGGCTGGTTTAGGGGACAGAGCTCATTACGGATCTGCTACTGCTACTGTCCCCCCAGTTGTGCCTTCGAGGGATGTCCAGGGAGACCAAGTGTGCCCAGGTCCACGGCTTAGGTGTTGGGATAAAATCTGTCCTTTTGATTCTAGGGGTGAAGAATAAACAGAGAGAAGGAGGAGGAAATGATTCTGTGGAATCCTCCTGAGAACTGCAGATGAATCCGCATTTGAATCCCTGCGTGTGCGTGTGTGGGGGGGTGGGGTGGGGGGGGTGGATTAGAGTAAAACAAGATGAGGAAATGGAAGCAGCATCTATTTGATGGTGTCCCTAGGAGCTAGACGTAGACACATCTTTTTCGTGTGCAGGGAAGATGCTCTACCTTTATCCCATGGGCCTTACTCAGGCACACCGAGAACTTTGATGGAGCAGGGAAGTTCTGGGCACCCCGGCTTTCTCACTTGACAAATGAGGCTAATTGAAAAAGCCAGGTGTCTTACATTCATGCTGTACACATTGCAGCATGCTGTCTCCTCCGCAGTGACTGCCCTGTGAGGACCTCAAGGGGTATTTCGTGCTTGTGTAGACAGGAAATTGTTTTGAAAACATAAGCACATTATTAAAGGCGAGGTATCGTCTGCTGCCTTATTCAGGGCGGGCATTTCCTCCTTCCCAATACTTAACCCTCTACAAGAACACCCCTTGGACTTACAAGAAAAAGCCAAAGGAAAACAAAGACCCAGAAAAGCTGTCCCGATGTAGGGAGTAAATGGAATATTCCGAGGGGCAACCCCGCTTTCCGTGTCAGGTGCCGTGCCTCCCTTTCTAGGCTCCCACCTCAGGTGGCGGCGGCGTTTCCTTCTGTTATTTGGAAGCCAAGGCTGTGGCTTTTTTTTTTTTTCCCTCAAACATCAGCCCCGGTAGCTCTTCGTCTCCCTCTGGCGTTCCTCTCTCGCTATTTCTTTAGATTGGTGCCCCGGCAAGTGGGGGGATCCGGGGACGGGAAGAGGGTGGGCGCAAAAAGAAAAGCTGATGGGGGCTTCTAATCAGCAATCCTGAAAGGACTGGGTATGTGCCTAAAAGGATTCTTTTTTTTTTTTTTTTAAACTTCCTTTTCTTGCCAAACCCTGTCCGATCTTTCCCACTGTGGACGCAAAGAACTTGAGCCGAACAGCCTTGGTGGGCGGGGGCTGGAAGGAGCAAAGTGCGTCCATCTATCTGCCAAAATAATCTGACCCCGAGTCGGGGGCGGGGGGAGGCGTAAGCAAAGAGCGAGAGCGTCCCCTGCACTGATCAGCACTAAGACATCGGAGAGACATAAAAGGCAAATGAAGCGAACAACAATTAAAAAAAAATTCCCCCGCACACAACAATACAATCTATTTAAACTGTAGCTCATACTTTTCATACCAATGGTATGACTTTTCTGGAGTCCCTCTTCTGATGCTTGAACTCCGGGGCTGGCAGCTTGCAAAGGGGAAGCAGACGGCAGCGCTGCACGGGCAGGTTTACCAAAGGTCTCCAATGGGTATTTTCTTTTTCTTAGCCCTGCCCCGAATTGTCAGACGGCGGGCGTCTGCCTCTGAAGTTAGCAGTGATTTCCTTTAGAGCCCGGCCTTATCTCCGGCTGCACGTTGCCTGGTGGTGACTAATGACACAATAACATTGTCTGGGGCTGGAATAAAATTGGAGCTGTTTACCCCCGCTCTATAGGGGTTCAGTATAAAAAGCCGGCCGAGAGCTGTCCAGGTCAGACGCGTTGCTGCCTCTGCGCTGGGACCAGCGCCGCCAGGGTCCCCGGGTCCCCGTGCGCCACGGCCGCCACCGCGTGCGTCCTCGGACCGCTCCCACTGCCTTCTCTCCTGGCAGACGCTTCTTTTTTCTCCCCGTTAAAGAGCGTTCGGGCTGAAGGATCACTTTGAGATCCGAAGAACCCGAAGCGCTAGGAAGGAACCGAAGCTGGTTTGTTTTTTTTCTGCGTTCCCCGCCCCCCCCCCTTCACTTCGGGTTTAGTTCGCAGTGGGGAAGGATTTTGATCCCCTTTTTTCCAGAATGGATTATTTCCCCATGATTTTCGCTCTGCTGTTTGTGGCTTTCCAAGGAGCTCCAGAAGCAGGTAGGCACGTTGACTTGTAAATCCCTGAATGCTGCCGTCTTCTTTTCCACCTTAATGCTTTTCTTGCTTCTGTGTTTTCCCCTGTTTCTTTTTATGACTGCCGCTCAGAAATCAAGTGTAGGGGAATTATTGCTCAAAGGTGCTTAAGTTTTCTAGTGGAAAAAAAAATCCTCTGTTGAAGACCGTTGCCCCTCTAGCATTAAAATAACATTATTATTATTGCCTAGTGTATTTCCTTGGCTTTTAAAAATACGACTCAATTAAAGCGAGATATAATTTAGCTAAATGTATGTTTGCAATATATGTGTTCATACAGGTAATAGGACATATAGGAATTTATATCTTATTCAAATACTGCTTTAATAGTGTGTTAATGTGTGAAATATTTAAACATCTCAGCTTGAAGCCAAGGAATTTTATTCAAGTCATTCAAGCAATGTATGAGCAGTAAAATCACCTGCAGAACAGCCTGGTGAAAACCACCCCCAGGCGGTTTCAGGGTGAAGCAGATGTTTTCTTTAAAATTGTCATTGTTGACTTTAGATTTCTTTCGGCAAGTTTTTGGCACTCAGAACAGTGTGGGCTCTATTTCCAGTTTTATTCACCTGTCTTGGGAGGGAAGCTTGGATAAATCTTGGCTGCTGAAGGATTTAGCTAGTATGTGTGCATCTGCCCGTTTCCCTCTTTTAGGGTCAGTGCACTTTTTTTGTCTTTTCATGACCCTGACTGAAGAGAAAGGATGTCAAGGGAATGAAAATCCTGGAATGTGTCTGATCATTTGAAATGTACAAAATTAGGCAGATAAGCTGCGTGGCTAACTTGTCAGTAAGAGGAAGCAGGCTGCCGTGGGGAAGGGAAGACGGCAAATCCCACCCACACCATCCTGCTCCGGGGATTCAGAATTCAAAACCCACGGAACCTTGCCTGGGTCCCCGGAGCTGCTGCTCAGTTTTCCCTTAGGTCAGTGGTTTTACTGCAGAGCTGATTTCTCTTCTCTCTCTCCAATCACCTCCCCGAAGCTCTGGACCTCCACCTAAGTTCAAGAGGTGTGTCTCATCTGGGCTACTCCCCGCCTGACACAGGGTGTGAAGTGGTGGGTACTGCCCTAAACAGAAGGTCATCCCGCAAGAGGAAGTGGCTCTGAGTCTAGGAAAAGGCAGTATGATTTATTTTGTTTCAGGTTTTTGGTCATCAGCCAATTTTAAGCCACTGTAGGTTGTGTTAAGTTCCATGCAGAAGCCAACCCAAATGTCTAACAGGCAGTATTTCTAAGCGTTTCCTTGAAGGCTGCTTCAAGGGGCTGATAAGTCCCTTTTCAGGTGGTTGTTTCCCCTGCACTTGTACAATCTCTCTGAAGGTGGATAAGCCAGTGGCGATAAAGGTGAGGTCATGTTAAGGAGGGAAAATAATAGAGTCCTTTTTGCTCTGTGTTTCTTGCTGGAGGCCGGCTGGGTGCTTCATCTGCTTTTATCTGCTCTGCTAGATGTGGCATCGATGCTGTGACCAGTGTGCCTTCGGGCCTTGGGGGAGACACGGCCCACTGACCTGCTCTTTCTCTCCCCAGCGGTCCTGGGCGCTGAGCTCAGCACAGGAGCTGAGAGCGGAGGGGAGAAGCCCTCTCCCAGTGCGCCCTGGAGGCCCCGCCGGGCCAAGCGCTGTTCCTGCTCTTCGCTGATGGATAAAGAATGCGTCTACTTCTGCCACCTGGACATCATTTGGGTCAACACTCCAGAGTGAGTCTCTAGAGGGCATCCTTACTCCAGGCTTCCTCCCCTCCGGCTTCACGGGAGACTGGAGCCCAGTTACTCCCGTTACTTTTGGGTTTGGACTCTGAAGGTAGCATTTCTGACCACATGAAAGTGCCCCAGTGGGGAAAATGCCCCTCAGGAGGCTACCGCTCGTCTCAGGGGAGAAACTTTGTGTTGGGCCTCCGGGGAGAATGTTCTCCATTGGGATCTGCCTGGGTTTAGGGAAAACGTTGCTGAGGTCATATGTGGCTTGGTCCAACCTGTGCTTCTCATGGGAGGGTATAGACTTAAGAGGCAGAAAGGATTATAGAGAGTCAGAGTCTAATGTCTTTATCTTACTTGGAGAAAAACTAAGACCCGAAATGTTGAAGTCACTTGCCAGGATGAATTTATGGTAGAGCGAGACCTAGAACTTGGGTGTCCCGACTCCCCCCTTTGGAAAAGCCTATTTCAACACAGCAATAGAAACACGGTCCTTAGAGTTCCCTTCTGCCTCCCGAGTGAAGAAAGCAGTTTCCCCCATCTCCCCCTGAAAAGTAGCTCACCCATCAGAAGGAATCCTAAACAAAAATACATTGATTGTACCTGCGGTGCCCCGTTATGGTGAGGGATGACTGAAATCCAAACAAGATCAAATCAAACCAAACAAAAACCACAGCGAGCCTCGTACTTCGTAAGGTGATACTTCCAAGGGGAGGACCTTATTCTTTAGGTGAGAATCACAATGGACACACTGGAAATTACTGGAGAGCCTCCTGGCGAGGAGTCCCTCTATAGTCGTATGATAATCACCAAATCACAGGAGGTGTGCAAACCTGGTGTGAACCATGCACGCAGTAGTGTGTCTCCCCCAGCCTCCTCAGGGGGCCCTTTTAGCATTATCATGTATCACTTGAACTGAAAATCGGTTGTCGAAATCTTGTGAGTCATGGTTTTGCATGGAAGTCCCCCACCCCCACCCCCAAGTCCTGTTAACTAAATAGAGAGTCAGAAAAAGGAAGAAAATATGAAACAGATACCAAAGCAGAGATGTCATAATTTCGGCCAAAAGACAAGGCTGCTGTGTTGAGAGTTGACATGGAATTTCATTGACTTAGAAAACCTGATTTTCTCCTGGGTGGGTCCACACACTTGGGGCCGTTGACCGGCATGCCGTCCTGACTGTTAGCAACATTTGACTCTGCTGAGTTTCGCTTCCAAATCCTGTGGTGTGAGCTCCTTAGGAGCTTGCCCCAAAGAATGCAACCTTTGGAGACGATCAGCTATGCTCATAACTTTTGTTCCTCTCTTTCCATGTTAGGCACATTGTTCCATATGGACTCGGAAGCCCCTCCAGGTCCAAGCGATCCTTAAAGGATTTCTTTCCTACAAAGGCAACAGACCACAGGAAGAGATGTCAATGTGCTAGCCAAAAAGACAAGAAGTGCTGGAATTTTTGCCAAGCAGGAAAAGAACTCAGGTGAGTAGAAACACCTTTGTTTTCCTTCAGTTTTATGCCCTCCTGACCGTCTTCCTCTTATGATGCTGTCTTCTTGTTTAAAAGAGATTAACAGAGGCACTGAGAACAACTGAAGTTTCTATTGCTGAAATGTTCTCCCTACGTGTATTTTAACAGGGACCAAGACACCATGGAGAAAGGCTGGAATAAACAAAAGAAAGGGAAAGACTGTTCCAAGCTGGGAGAGAAGTGTCTTCATCAGCAGCTGGTGGATGGAAGGAAAATAAGAAGGTAAGAGGCTCCTAAGAACAGCTGGTCCCCGTCACCTATGAATGGTCTACGCTCCTAGTCTTTCTTGCCTTGATGGGAGAAAGGCCCAGAGGACAGTAACAAACAAAAGGGGAATCTTTGTGCTCTCTAGATTAAAGCAAGCAAAGGAATCCCTCTCAAATGTTTTCTTGAAGACCTTGAATGCTGACAGCTGCCCTCTGTACACTGTGGTGATTTTTAGCACACACACCTCTCATCCTAAAGGTAGATTTTCCAAACAACATCTATCTAGAGACACCTTTGTCATTTAGTCACATCTAGTTTTTGCCTCTCTGAGTCAATATATTTACAGCTTTCCCTGAGAAATTAAAAATCCTTTCAGGAAGAGTTTTTTTTTTTTTTTTTTTAATTAAAGCGTCACGTATAATCAAATTCTTCAAAACATGGCAGTTATTCAAATGACCAAAGGGAAAATAAAGTCATGAGGCAGGGTTGGTGAGAGTTAGAACATGCCATTTTTCAGGTTTATTTATTTACTTTTTAAATAGGGAAATGCGTTTGGTGGAGACCCAATGTCATTCCCCAAAGATTTCTCATTTTTTAATCATGAGCTGGGATCTGGATTAGTAATACCATAGGATTGCTCTGAGCAGTTTTTTTTTTTTTTTTGCGGTACGTGGGCCTCTCACTGCTGTGGCCTCTCCCGTTGCAGAGCACAGGCTCCGGACGCGCAGGCTCAGCGGCCATGGCTCACGGGCCCAGCCGCTCCGCGGCATGTGGGGTCTTCCCGGACCGGGGCACGAACCCGTGTCCCCTGCATCGGCAGGCGGACTCTCAACCACTGCGCCACCAGGGAAGTCCCCTGAGCAGCTTTAGAGTGATAAGTCCTCCAAATCCTAAACATTTTGGAATTCACAAGCTGCAGGGAGGAATCCTGCTTTCAGATCTGCCCCATATTCTACGTTTCCCTATCATGGTCAGTGGCAACTTTTGATGGAAATCCAGTGGCAAGAAGTCCTAGGATCCAAGTATTATGAGCACAGGCCTGGCGGTCATGGATGACTTCTGAGTTGTTTACTGCTGGTGTGGGGCCATCCTCAGCACTTCCCATGTGCTGTTGAAGCTTCCATATTTATAACCTCAGGCCACTAGTGCGTCTTCAGATCACAAGATTACGTAAATCACCGTTTCTGGACTGACTTGGAAATCATTTTTTTTTTCTATTAGCTCCCATTACATCAACTGTTAAATCAATGTTACAGTCCTTCCCTTTTTCTTTCTCCTAGAAACAGAAAACATGAAACCTGCAAAAACAAATTTTTTTTAATTGCCGTAGAATATTGTTTTGGGTCTGCCTGTAGGCCTCTTTTTGAATTTCTTTCCCACGAAGCCCCATTCAATTTCTTACGTGACTAAGAAGACATTCCTGGCTATTTGAAACCTCTGCTGACTGAGTCTCTCCATACAGTCCCACAGGGGTTGGGATAGTGCTTGGGATAGGGCTAAAGAAGAAAAGAGAATAGCTCTAGCGGACCTTAAAAATTGTACTTTAAAATTGTATTTAATACCCAGTTCCCTTTAGATATGACCATTATCACCCTTATTCTCCCTGCTCACCGCCCTGCCCACCGCCATTCTAGTCATAAGAGGTAGTTTATTTTCACTTGAGGTTAGCTGAGTAACATGTGGTTTTGGTTGGGGGTGAAAGTTCAGGATCCAGATTTAGATTTGTTTTTGCCAGATTCTAATTTTAGATGTTTCTTTTGCCTAGGAATGATTTTTGTAGAAAAAAAAATAATAATAACATTTGTTTTCTCTTGTCTGGTTTTAATAGGTTGGAGGCCATCAGCAACAGCATCAAAACGTCTTTTCATGTTGCCAAGCTGAAAGCCAAGCTCTACAGAGATAAGAAAGTGACCTACAACCGAACACACTGATGGCAGGTTGCCGGGGCCTGTCTGAAGCCTTCTTCTCATCCACCAAGAGCCCTGGGCCTGACTCTGCGCTCTCTCCACGAGGCTGGGATCAGAGCAAATGCATCCTCCCTGCTTAGACCACTTCTCGTTCCAGACTAGCACAGGACCAGCGCCCTGGGTGCAAACATTCCAGGAAAGGTTAAGGAGTCCCCCAGCCCGTCTTCATTTGCCTCCATCAGTGGGAACTGCTTTCGTTTCTCTCCTCCTTTGGGGTGACAGCGGGCTATGCAAAAGGCAGAGAGATGCAGTGACCTGCAAATTAGGGTGGCCTCCTCCTAGCGGGAGGAGGAGAGGAGGAGAGGAGATTCCACTTGCGGGCTGAGTCCCCGAAGAGGTTCAGAAGGGAGTGTTTGTGTGTCACTCAGGTGCCTGGCACATTTCAGGAAGAAACTCCAAAGTCCCTGCAAAGATTTTTCTAGGGAATGCACAAATTGAAAACACTCTAAGGACAAACACTCGAGTTAAAAAAAAAAAAAAAAAAAAGAGACTTTGTTTTTTTTAATTCATAAAATGCAAAACTGAAAGAAACTGTTACTACTGTAAAATCAGGATGAGTTTCATGCATATGAGTCTACCTCACCTATATTGCACTCTGGCAAAGTATTTCCCCACCTTTAATTATTGCTTCCCCAAACTCTTCCCCCTCTAAAATCCCCACACTAAGCCCTAGCCTCATGGAAGTCTGTCTAATGTGTCAATAGTAGATATAACATTTTCAGGGTAATCTACTAGCTCTGTTCCATAAGAAAAGAAAGATCAGTTGAATCAGGAGATTCCCTTACCTTGATTTTTGGAAACACAACGGTATAGGATTGTTTAGGAGAGACACTGAAGGGTAAACATTGGTGATGATTTAAAGCAGTCAAATTGTTTTCCTTTATGTAACTGGCTCATGGAAGAGGTTGGATTACATTTTGATGTACTTATTTTTTTATAGATATTTATATTCAAACAATTTATTCCTTATATTTACCATGTTAAATATATGTTTGGGCAGGCCATATTGGTCTATGTATTTTTTTTAATGTATTTCTGAATGAAATTGAGAAAATGCTTTGTTTTGCCTGTCAAGGTAATGACTTTAGAAAATAAATATTTTTTTTCCCTACTGTACTGACTTTGAATCATTTCTGAAATTTCTGAGAAGTGGGCCAAAGTGGTAAGAATTAAGTAGGGGGATGATTAAAGATGGTTTCTTGGAAAGGTGACAGTTAGAAGGAAAAGAATCATGGCTAATGAAAACAAGAATTTGATTTATATCTTAAAATTGCCTTTAGATTGCATTAAGCTTAAAACCTCTGTCTTTCCCTGCATAGCCGCCTCTGCTTCCACTTCACCTGCAAACTCTCCAGGGACTTGATCCATTAGCTATGCTCTGGCTATTAGAGGGGATCCAGCAGTTTAAGCTGATGATGTGGTGAGAGGTGCTTTCTCCATGTTAATAGACTGAAGGAAGCAATGGCAAGGCGACCTCCCCAAAGGTACCTAATTATACACATTCCACACCAGAGTTGCTTTGAGAAAATGGCCTGCTCAGAGCAAGTGAGGGCTCCCCCTGGCTTTTTATTTGCTCAGATTAAGAAGTGTGTTTACTGAGGAACACCAAGCACCTTCGCTCTTTCATGGTAGCGCAGGACTGGACACGTGCCCTTGGAGCCAGAGATACCAAATGCTGATTCTGGGTCTCCTGCATCTCGGCACCTCCCTCCTCCCCACTTGGCCTTGGCTGAACTGCCAACCCGTTGGGGAGAATAGTGCTGCAGATGGTTGTTACCAACAGAAACCCAAAAGAGCTTGATCAGCTTCTGAGACCGCCTTTCTTGAACAATGTTTGAAAGAATGCCTGGCATTCCTCAAATAGTAGCTCACAGGGATCGCTGTTGTCCAAACAGTGACACATCTGACAGATGTTAAATAACAGTCTTCAGGTGTGCAGAACCAGTGTCCTGGGCAGAGTTTCTATCTTTACTGGCATTGTTTTTCATCTTTCACTTTTTTGTTTTTAGGAGGCAGTCCAGTGTCTTTGGGGAATTGCTTATAAAACTCATTTCATCTAGCAAACTGTTTCTCGGTGTGCGGTTCTCAAGAGGAGGGTGAAGTTTTGTCCACATTGACAAGGGACTTGGCCTGAACTTAGCCCCTGTTAATCTTGAGCAACCATTCCATCCCCTGGCATCATGAATGTCCTCATCCGTTAAATGAAAAAGGGGAGGAATGTCTCTACATCTCCAAGAGCGAGCCTGAGATGGCAGGAAGAAGTGGAGGTGACAGGAGAGTGAAGATCTGAGCTTGGAGGACATAGATCTAGTATATTTAAGAGGGAGTTGGGGGCTTCCCTGGTGGCGCAGTGGTTGAGAGTCCGCCTGCCAATGCAGGGGACACGGGTTCGTGCCCCGGTCCAGGAGGATCCTACTTGCTGTGGAGTGGCTGGGCCCGTGAGCCATGGCCGCTGAGCCTGCGCGTCCGGAGCCTGTGCTCTGCAACGGGAGAGGCCACAGCAGTGAGAGGCCCGCGTACTGCAAAAAAACAAAAAAACAAAACAAAACAAAAAAAGAGGGAGTTGGCATGGGAAGAAGCCACTGAGCAAAAGTAAAACAGGGCAAGCAACGGTGATGAGATTTTCCTTTTCTTTTCTTTTTTAAGAATATTTTTTATTATTCAGACTTTTAAATCCTCTTCCCCGATGCTTTCTGCCTCAGTAACCAGCAAGAAAAGTAAAAAGTGTGAAGCAGCGCTCCTAGGGCATGAGGGTCAGTAGTAAAATATGTTGGAAGGTTCATAGGAAATAAATATTTTTGGAGTATGTAGGAAAGATTGACTATTACTCAAGGATCATGCCAGCTCGAGGGGTGAATTGATGGCCCGGTCTGTCATGCTTCCTCCTGCTCTTCCAGTAAAAGCATGGTTTCTGGAAGCCCACTTAGAACAGATTTCTCTCTTCACACTAATGAACAGGCAGAGCTCTGATCTCAGGGATCCAAGGACCCGAGGCTCCTGGGTGGGGAGATGTGACCTTTGGTGAAGGGAGAGGTATCCACTCCAGGGGTACGTCATTTTCACTCCAGGGATTGTCTTCTTTTGTGATGGAAATGATTGGCTTTTATCCTGCCTGTGCTTCCCTGAAATACTCAGGGTATTAGACAAAGAAACTAAGTAGAGTTCTCACAACTCCAGGTATTACATTAAGCAGGGGTTCCCTCAGGAAAGAAAGAACAATCTTTGGTCTTTCCAGGGGAGAAAGCCAAGGCCCAGAGAGGGAAGTGACTTACCTAAGGTCACACAGCAAGCTGTAGCATCTCTGGAGCCTGAAACCTTGAGCACGGCTGTTTCACTCAGAGGCACCTAGAGGTCAGTGGAAACAGATACCCAAGCCAACCTCATTAGAGGGTTCTAGGTGGTAAAGCAAAATCGCTTTTCACAAAAGCTTTGCCTTCCAGCCTCACAGATGACGGTTGCCAGATCCATCCTTTTCGTTACTCTCTCAGGAATATCAATGGGCTCCTGAGCCCCAGTCGCAAGCATTTTAGTTGTAAAATATTTGTTTACTACATCATCCTCATGATGCCACTACACAGTTGGCAGAAAAATTACTATAATTTACAATGCCAGCCTCCAAATCTGGTGCCATGAGTGCTTCACTGACAACTTCTTCTGGAAACAGATCTAACACACGGGAAGAAATTGCAGTGATGAATGCGATGGCAGAGGCAATAGCATTTCCTCAAATCCCGGGTGGTAATCAGAGAAAGATCTAGGGCTGGTGCCATTGGATACTGAAGAGAGAAGGGCCTCAGCCTTGGGGGTCACTGACTGATGGAAGTGACGTATGCCCAGCCCGACAGGCAACGTGCTCTTGAGAAGCAGCACATCGGGAGTCTGACATGCAGTTTTGCTGGTTCAGAGTCTTCTGTGTTTCTGCAGCTTATTTTTCTCTTTCATATTCTGAATCATTCCAGGCCTCCACCCTAAACTGCTGTGGAAATATCCAGGGATGAAATTAACAATAGCCATCACTGGCATGGCGTGGGCACTGATAAGGACAGAGCCAGGGGGTGGTTCTGTGGCCCCCAGGCCACCAGGTTCCCGGGTGGTCCCCAGCTAGGCCAGATGTTAAACCTCCAGGTGTTCGACTGTGGGAAGGTCCAGCCATCTGAGAAGGCATGGGCAGCCAGGATGGAATTTCCGGATTTCTTGCTTCTACGGCTATTTATCAGCCATTATGAAAGTATTTCAACAGTAGCCGAGACATGGAAGCAACCTAAATGTCCATCGACAGATGAATGGATAAAGCAGTGTTACATATATATAATGGAATGTAACTCAGCCATTAAAAAGAACAAAATAAAGCTATCTGCAGCAACATGGTTGGACCTGGAGATTGTCACACTAAGTGAAGTAAGTCAGACAGAGAAAGACAAATATCATACGTAGAATCTAAAAAAAAATGATACAAATGAATTTATTTACAAAACAGAAACATACAGAGAATGAACTTCTGGTTACCATGGGTAAGGGTGTGGGGGGAGGGATAGATTGGGAGTTTGGGATTGATATGTACACGCTGCTATACGTAAAATAGATAACCAACAAGGACCTGCTATATAACACGGGGAAGTCGCTCAGTATTCTGTAATAACCTAAATGGTAAAAGAATTTGGAAAAGAATAGACACGTTTACATGTATAATTGAATCACCTTGCTGGACACCTGAAACTCACACAACATTGTAAATCAACTGTACTCCAATGTAAAGAAAAAATTTAAAAAAACTAATATAGTCTCACTGGTACATGAACCCGTGCATATCAGACTTGGAAGTATCAAAACTCTTGGTCAGTTATATTCTTGACATTCACTGAGTGGGCCCGCTTTGTCTTCACACCTGCTGAAGTCTAGCCCCACGTCTTTCTGTCCTTGGACCTTTGTTGTCTTGCTGCATTTCCATCCCTCTGTATCATCCTCTCACTCTCCATGCCCCCCTCACTCATACACTGACCTCCTTTGGTAGAAGTGGAAATACTTTAAGGTATTCTTCATCTCCTTGGAGGCTTTTAGAAGGACAATTTTATGGTGGCCTAAACTGGGGTCTGCCTCAGACCAGAACTTGCTAGGGTCTTAGATCTGCTCTAGGATTCACATGAAGGAGCTACTTGTAAGGCTGGGTCTTTGCCTCTTAGATTAACTTTGGACCCTGAAAGGGTGGCCAGATTATTTCTCATTAAAATGGGGACACTTTGGATAGTGCTTGGTGATGCTCTTAACAACGACCACAGGCTGTCATGAGCAAACTGGGACATATGGTCACCCTAGAACAGGAGAAGCCTCGAAGGAGGTCAGAATTTCAGACCCACTTTGATCTCTTAGAGGTGACCTGGACCTTGGCTCTGTTTAAGCAGACTCAATGTCTACATCTCTTTATCTGCAGACCAGGCGGGGACAGAGAACTTTCACCTTTTCTAGGGCCTCCAGCCCTGAGTACGGAATTTCAGGCATAATATATCAATGAATTAATAAATGCACAGATGGGTTACAGGGTTCAGTAAGAGAGGGGCAAAGGTGATAATGAGACTAGACTACAGAAGATTTATAAGACCCATTTATAGGGATCTCTTTAGAGAGTTTGCATAGGTAAAATATTCCTTTATTCAAGCTCCACTTTAGTGGTAATTGTCCCAACTGGGTGAGTCTTTCTATGTCTTTGTACTCCAGTTCACCCTGCATATCACCATCATCATAATAACCTTCCCCAAGTGCTTCAATCATAATGTCCATAAATGCACAGCTAGAAAGAACTTAAAAATAAATGATGTTATATATTTCCATCTCAAAAAGTCTCCCATTGCCATTCTCAGCTTATAGAACAAAAAATGTTACCTACTGACAGTGAGCAAGGAGAAGGACCAGATGGAAAGAAAGGTTAGAAAGAGGTACGATAATTTCTGAGTTCTTTATTACGAAGATCTTCAAACGTAGCCAACATTTGAGAGAATAGTATAATAAACCCAGTATACCCATCATACAGGGTTAACAGTTGTCAGGATTTGGCTGATACAGTTTCACCTCTACTGACACTCTGTCCTCCCTTCCTGGATGACTTTGAAGCAACCCCAGGTGTCATTGTCCCATCTTCTGTCAATATTTCAATATGGATATAATGCATTTGATATGCTGTGTTCAACCAAGTAAAATGTGAAATAGCCAATTGGATATGAGGGTCTGGAGCTTAGAGGGATTGAACAATAAATGTCCCCGGACCTCATGGGACCCATCATAACACAGGAAACAAATATGTTACCAGCTAACATTTATGCAGTGCTTACTGTAGGCCAGATACTCTTTTGAGAGGTTTGCAGGGATCAACGCATTTCTTCCTTAACTATCACCCTGTGAGGTAGGTACTTTTATTTGCCCTGTTTTATGGATGAGGAAACTCAGGGACAGATTAAGTAGTAACGTTCCCAAGGCCAGGCAGCTAATTAAGAGACAGAGCTTCGTATGACCCAGATAAACGAGTTCACTATGCTTTGTGACTAAGAAGAATACAGGGATAGGGGTTACACTGTGGGATAGGAACAAGTCCTGTGATGGTGTAAAAGTGACAGTGATCCATTCTGCGTGGGGGTGAAGACAGGAGGTGTGATGCGTTCTTGGGAAGATACTGTGAGGCTGGGCCTTGACCCTTATCTAAGCAAGAAAATGCCCGAGAGATTTATAACTCAATCAAAAGTATAGAAGAGTCTCAATAAAATGCTTCATCTACAGAGGCCTTGATAAGAAGAATGTAGCCTAACATGCTATCTATCTCATCAGAGGTAATTTATCTCACTACAATTCAGAAAGGATAATTAATTCAATGATACTGAAAATCTTCAAGCATCACAACCACAAGAAAGAGAATAAAAATTTCATTTTCCTAAGTGACATTGATATTTTCTGCTAAATTATCCTGCTAAAACCCAGAAAGGGTAATTAATTCAATGATATTGAAAATCCTTAAAGAGCATAACAACAGCAAATGGGACTAAAATCTCTTAATTTCAAGTGGCATCAACTGGATTGAAATGTGGGGACATGCCTTTAAAAATAAAAAGAAATCAATTTGAATAGATTTCAACTAAAGTTAGAAGATTTATCTAAACTTGTGGCTAATTAGATGCAATGATTCCACTAGAAGTCTCTGTATTTAACCAAATGTAGAATTTATTGTATAGTTCAAGTGCTCTGCTGTTCTCTTACTCTTTGTCACATGGTCATAAATGTCCTTTCACATGTTGAGAATTCCCGACAGGGAATTGCTGTAGGGATTGCTGTCAACTTAAATGTCTCCTTCAGGCTTGAAGAATTTGCTAAGATGCCATTAGCAATCACCTTGCTATGGACATTGCTCACTGGTTTGTTTCCCCCCATAACAAGTGCATTTTGTTCTGATCAATGGCCATCGGTGGTGCTCCTCAGTTTGGTGAAAGACAAGATGCACAGGGCAATTAAGATGATTCTATGCAGCCTACTACAATAAAGACAATACTCATTAAGAAAGAATATTTCAAGAGAAGGAAGGGGGCTTGGGATTTTATAGAAGCAGGTAAACAAGGAAGTTGTCCTTGAGTCTTATGGGAGTCATGAGAGGGATGGAGATGGTCTTCTCTGAATCGTTGAGAAGGGATGGAGGGGAATATGAGAGAGGCAGGGTCCTTCGAGGTTAGCTATTTCTCAGAACACTGGAGGGGGACTTCTTGACTTTTGCTTTTGGGGAACACAGGGCTCAGGCAAAGTTCAACATTGTTCGTTTCCTCTTTTTGTTCAAGATGAACATACATCATCACTGAACAACTAGGCAATAATCCTAAACCTTCTGAGTGAGACGAAGCAAAGTCCCAGAAATAGTTTCTCAAGGAGTCTTCATGTTGCTACTGTAAAAGCAGCTGAACTACCTGTACAGAAGTGATGGTTAAGGTCTGTGGTTTTAGGGTCCTAGAGATCAGACCCCTTAAAAGAAGGATGCCTAAAATGAAGAAGAGAAATGTTAAAGACTGTATTAAAATAAAGAGCCAAGAATTGAACCTGAAGGGTACCAGCCCAGTGGATTCCAGGAGGTCAGTGGAAGAACATCTTCCAGGTATGCAGTACTGCTAAGTGAGTCTCTTGGAGCTCTTGAGCTAGGATGTTGGTGGTTTTGGTCATGTTGTCTACAGGGTATACCTGACCCTAGAATTCCACTAGGCTTGCCGAATGGTCCAGTCAGTGCCTTTGCCAGGGAGAAATCAGACCCATGAATGGTCTTCTACGGTGGTCAGTCCTTCAAAGTACATATCAAGCCATTGGGCTTTAGCTCACAGGGCTTCTGCAAATCCTAGGGAAAAGGGCCAGGCAACCAGGAGTCCCGTAGGGACCTAGGGTAATCTGGTTTTAGTTCTCAGTGACACAGAGACAGGCAGCAGGGAGAAAAATTGAAAACATTAGTTTGAAGGATTATAGTTAGACCTTGAAGGAAACTGGAAGGATTGAAAATCTGATAAGGATCGACAATTTGGGAAGGTAACAAGAGTCAGTCCCATTTACAAATGGATACACAAACCGAGTTTTCCAGAGTTGGGGAGCAAGTCAATTGTCTATCCAACAGACAAGATAGAGACAATTTGAAAAGAGATCCAAAACAGTTCAAAGACAATGAACAGGGCTAGAATCTGATAACCTGGAAGGTTGTGCTATATAACATACAGTTTTCTATTAAAACAAATAATTTTCCTCTACAGTCACCATACTTTTGATGAAAGATAATCTCAAAGAAACATTATTCTTGGTGGCAAAATAAGGCTAGTCTCATTAAATTTGGCATAGTTATTTAGACAGGCATGGCAAGAATGGTGATGTATCATATAGACAATATTAAGTTTGCTTTCTGGAATGTTTCATAGGAATTTCAGATTGAACTTTTATAAAAGCCTTTAGAAGCTAAGGAGTCAAGCCAAGAACTTGCTACCAGATTTTACCTGGAATAGCTATAAATTTGGGCAAATTTGTCTCTTATTGAAGTCTCCCAAATGCCCTAAGATTACTGGGTCTGCCAGGAAGAGACCTTTCTTACTCACCTGTGAGGCTGGGAATCTATAAGCCATCAGACCTACTCACCCACGAGGACCCTGTGAATACCAGCTTCATAAAGCCAGCCTTAATTCCTTAGAAATATCTGGTCATATCTGATTAAATGAGTATCATTCTCAAATATGACACTCCAGGCAAGGTCTCGGTTACATACTTCATGATTTAAATTATGTCATAATAACAAGAAGGAGAGATTCTTATTGAACCTATGCACATACATTGCCATGGGAATAAAAATACTAACAAGATTTTCTGAATTCTGGAAGAGTCAGGCAAGGAAAATAAGATATCATTTACAAATGTTTCATTTCAGTTTACAAAAACAGTCTACTCAATTACCATGAGGTATATAGGTAGCTTAAGAGGAAAAAGAAAAGGCTTCCTTATATATCCAAAAAGTAGGGTATTAGAACAGCCATATCCCAAACAAAAAACACCGTCTTTCCTCATCAGCTCATTCAGTGTTATGTAATTAAATCTTATTCTGCTCAGTCTGGAGTTAGCAGTGTCATAACCCATCTGTTTCTCAACTAGAGTCTAGAAATCCTGACTCACTCCACTAGTATGTTCTCAAAGCTATTTAAGCAGTGCCATCGGAACTCTGTACCCAAAAGTACTTGACATAGTCCTTTTCTATGGGACTAAATAATAAAACAAACAAACAATAAAACAAACAATTATTTATAGACTAAATAATCAAACAAACAAACAAACAAATAAAAACCTACCTGAAGATGACAACAGACTTTAAATGGCTATGGTTAACTTATTACTGCTCATTTTAATAGCGAAAGATCTGATGATGGTTCATTACAAAATAATGCAACTGACAAAGACATTTGGTTGTTCATGTGGCATGCAAAACAAGGTAATAAAGTCAGCCCCAAAAGTTCTGGACAAAATAATTGTAAACATACTGATTACCCCGATTTTCAAAGAAGAGTGGATATTACATCTAATTTATAAAAGTAGATGAATATTATCTTTACAGAGAAAAAAATTCTTCAGATGTAATTGTAATGATCCTGACACAATAAATCATGAATATAGTATACCCAGCATATAGTTTACAAGGATATATCAAGAATATCAAGTAAAGAGATTCTGCAAGTCCTAAACATCTATATGTTAATAGAACTCCACAAGTAAGTGATGGGAATTCCAAATGAAAGTCACTGGCCTGGAAGATGCCAGGTGCAAATTAAATAAGTAAAATTGTGACAACTTAATATTTTAAAAAACTGAAATTATGACCAATAGCACTATGCTGTTAAATGATATTAGGCAGAGCAGCACTAGGACTCATCAATAGAAACATATCATGGACAGTTGTGGAACTGGCAGTTCTCCAGGAGCTTCTCACATTGCACACAATTTCTCAAATGCTTGTAACATTTCATCCATATGCACATGTTATCCAGGGACAACTAAGCGTCTCTTCTAATGTGCTAACTCATCGACAGTAACATAGCAAATAGATCTCATTATTTCTAGCACCTTCCCTTTTACAAAGATGAAAGCAAATCTTGGTGTATTTCCAGAAGCCCTCTGGGAATACATACGTACATATATACATACATACATATGACCATCTTTGTACCCCATACAAATAAGAGGCAAAATTATAATGACCCAGACATCTAATGAAGATCCACACATTAACTCAATTTAGCATCAGTTAAAGGTTTAAATTTACTAAATATCTTGCAAATTATCTTCAAGCTGACATACTGTAAAACATAAAAAATTTCAGGGCTTCCCTGGTGGCGCAGTGGTTGAGAGTCCGCCGGCCGATGCAGCGGACGCGGGTTCGTGCCCCGGTCCGGGAGGATCCCACATGCCGCGGAGCGGCTGGGCCCGTGAGCCATGGCCGCTGAGCCTGCACGTCCGGAGCCTGTGCTCCGCAACGGGAGAGGCCACGACAGTGAGAGGCCCGCACAACGCAAACAAACAAACAAACAAAATTTCAGAGTAATGATTCAAGTGGGTTAACCACAAATTTACATTTGTCGTGGTCTTAAACATATACTAGAAGTTATGTTAGCTTATTCATTCAGTACATCTGTATAAGTTTAGGAATAACATATACAAGTAGAATAAAAATCTATGCTTATTTAACATTGATATTTAACACAGATAAATCAGAGAAAACATAGCTGTTTTTATTAAACCAAAATTATTAAACTAGTATTGTTTACCTAAATTATGTTCACTTATATTCTTAAATTATTTCTCAGTTAGTTTCTATAAAAATACCACTGTTTTTCACATGGAAAGTATTAGAGATTCGATTTTCTTAATTTCTGAGAATTTAAGGAATATTCAGTTTATAGAGGTACTTATTTATCTCTAAGCCAATCAGACTAGAGCTCCTTTAATTTAAAAGATTTTCTAATCAGTTTATTAATATCACCAGGAGATAAGAAAATATTATATACTCACACAATAAAAGGCAAAAGCCTTTCTAATTTACAGACAAATAAATGTACAGACACACACACACAGAGGGAGCTTATAGTTTCAATTCTAAAATTTCAGCCATAGGTCAAGCATAAACCCAGAATAAAAAACTCACTAGTCCAGATATTCACTTCCTGGTTGGCTTGAAATTCTTAGTTGATCTGAGGTCAAATTAGATAAAAAGAAGAGACTAACAAGCCAAATTCCCTGTTACCATTCACCCAGCAGAGACAAGATCTCTATAAGCCATCAACTGTTTACAGAGACCATCAAATGATTACACCATGAAACCAAAAGAAGATAGCATCAGAAATCAAGTGCTCAAAAACAATCAAAATCAGATCTTTACTGTGCTCCCTATAAACAAGGGTCTGCAGCAGGGGAGTCAGATTCCCCACTGGGTCCCCGAATTGCCAGTCAGGGACACAAAGGGCTCCAGATAGCTCATATCCTGGGTGGAACCGGGATCTGACGGTGAGATCCAGCTCTATCCAAGTCATTGCATCCAACTGAGAGAGTCTTTGTTTCCCAGGAGAATGTGGGAAGAAAGAGGGGAGCCAGGTCAGCACAAATGTATGGAGGAAAGTAGCCCAAATGCAGCTAAATGGCTAAAAGCATGGTCATTGGGTTCAGATATACCATTGGTCCAGACCACTTCTATGACCGTTGGGAAGCTTTTTTACTGTCCTGACTCTCCATCTATTCATACATAACATGGAGATGATAACACCTACTGCACAGTGTGATTGTAAAGGCTGACATTCCATATAAAAGAAAACTCCAGATACCAGCCCTCAATACATGATATAAACCCTTTGCTGTGTGCCTTCAACTTATTTTTCCTCTTTTATCTTCAACCTTCACCTCTACCTTCTATTTTAGGTACTATTTTAGGGCAACATTTCTCAAATTTTGTGTGCAATAGAATTACTTGTAAAGTTTGCCAAAATGAAGATTCCCAGATCACAAACCCCAGAAATTATAATCTGGTACATGGTAAGGTCTAGAAAACTTTGCTTTAGCTACCATCCAGGCGGTTCCAACGTAGATGGTCTTCAGATTACAATTGAAAAAAATATTACATAAGCTGTTCGCGGCCGTGGACTTTGTCTCCACCCTGCGTTTTCATATGCTGCTTTCTCAGAGCAGAATGCTCTTTGTTCAGGGTTCTGCTGGTGAAATTTTATTTATTCGTCAAGGCTCCTTTCAAATGTTTTCTCTTTTATGAGGTCTTCTTGGACTCCCCAAGGTAAAAGGGCTTTGTCATCTCTCCTCTGGTATTTGTTTACATGTCTAATTCCACACTGACAATGAACTCTTGTAGAGGAAGGGCTGGGTCTTAACTTATCTCTGTGTCCTCAGCATCAAGAGGAGGTAGGCTTTGAATGTCTGCTAGATGAAGTGACAATCTCAACACTAAATTTCGAGGAGAATGATTGGGATGTCCCCTGTCCTTGGCTTTAAATTCATCTAAAATCCTGAACTGAGAGTCTTACAAAGGTTCAGGCCAGAAAGCAGTGAGGTCTGTCAAGCCACAGACTGGAAAAAAATATTTGCAATGCATATATTGGATGAAAGACGGGACATCTCTCTGGGGTACCAGTCTCTAAGAAAGGATGCTAACACATGACAGTAATAAGTTCGAAGAATGGTGCCTATTAATTCAGGTTTCCACATGCAACTCATTCCATTACTGGTAAAATAGACATTTATTCTACTTCTGCCAAAGTAGACAGTGCCTTTGAGTAGAAATAAAAACATTTTCAGCATCAACCTATCTCTGCTATTTTTGTGCATGAATATGTTACTAGGGCCATGACAGGGTGCTACCATCTCTGAGTGCACCCATCTGACAGTCACCCAGAATCAGTGGTAACAAGCAGCCGCCATTCTGAAACCAAATAAGGCACGATGAGGTGCTCGTTCTAGGGAACAATGTTTTGTAATTATTTGCTGACCTGCACTTAGGAGTGTGAATAAACATTACTCTCTAGCTATGAGCAACCAAATAAGCCATGAAATGGAAGATAATTCCCAATAAGTTCAAATGATAAATTTAGTATCACGTGAACATAAAGAGCTTTACAACCTCGTGAAAAGGAAAGCTGTTTCAACGTTAGGAGTGAAGAGAGTCCCTCCCTTTGAGGGGTGGCCATGACCAGGGGAGAGTACAAGGGACTCGTGATGTTCTATTTCTTGTTCTGGGTGCTGAAAACACGGTTGTGTTGACTTTGGGGGAATTCTTTGAGCTGTACCTTATGACATATGCTCTTCTCTGGGTGTGTCATATTTCAAGAATGCTTACTTCTCCCTTCCTTAAAGCATTTTTCCCCCTTTCTTCAGTAAATAAATGCTGAACAAATATATACAGAATAATAGTTTGAAGTAGTGCCAGAAGTGTAGCATGCTTCACGGGGCATATATGTTTTGGTCTGTCTGGGCATCAGATGTGCATTTCACTTGATGCAACTCATTTCATTGTTCCACAACCTGGCTTTCCTCTTTGGAGTAAAGGCCTCCTTAGCATTTTTTTTCCTGAATAAGGTCCCCATCTTGGCTGCATACAAAAGGCTCCATGAGCACCACTGCCCTGCCTCAGATTAGTTTCCTTGTACGTGTTGCCTGGCTTTGTCAGGTCCTGACACCATCCCAAAGATGGTAAAATGAGCCAGGTGATTTCACCTCTCGTGGCACACCTGGAAGACATTGCTTGGGCACGAGACAGTTTATTGCTCACAGCCTGAGACATATTTTCCCATGAGCTAGCTCAATCCCCATCCCCCACCCCAAAGGACTTCCTGGGTGGGGAAGGACACATCAGAGAATACGGAGCATTGTAACTAGTGGGAAATACGCTTGACATTGGAGATGCTGTTCCCCCTCCCTCCTTCCCCACCCACTCCATGCTGATGTGTCAACTGTGATTTCTTACTAATGTTTGGGTTTCGCTCTAAGCTGTCTTTGTTGCCCATGCCCATCAACACATACATCCAGAAAAATAAAGAGCATCAGGAAGGTCTGCCCTGTGTGTATGCAATTCTTCGCTGTCGCTGACTGCCTTGAGCAGCTTGGAGAATTCTACTCCTGGAACTCACAGACAGCAGTAGGCTCCCTAAGAACGTCTTTCTCTCTACCTGTGACCTGAAACCAGGGATGAGGATGAGCATCATTTGGCAGTAAGTGTTTGTCGGTTGACACATGACTTTAAGATCAAACCAACCATTTGCTTTCTTCCAGTCAATTCCTCTGGTCCTTCCACTTGGTCAATTCCATGACTATCTGACCCAGGGCCAGAGAACTTAGCACCTCTACTAAGCTAGACACAATTGCAACGCCAGAAAGGCTTGTGCTAAGTGCACAGGAAGTAGATGCAAAGACTTATCTTTGCTGTCAGGTTGCAGTAGTGTTGCAGCCACCTGGATTCAGGATGCTTTTGTTTTGTTTTTACTCCAATACATGTTTTCAGAGGGCTTGCCTTTGGTTTCTCAAGCAGTTTGGCAAATTATGAATCTTTTTTATTTAAAATAATTTTATGAGGTATAATTTATATGCAATAAAATGCCCAGACCTTATTTATTCAGTTTAGTGAGATCTGACAATTCCATACACCCATTCAAACAAAGATACAGAACATGACCATCATCTAGAAAAACCAATCATGTTCGGATTTCTCTTATCATATTCTGATTTCTCTTATCATAAATTAGCTTTGCCTATATAAAATGGAGTCATACAATATGTATTCTTTTGGGTTTGGCTAATTTTGCTCAACATAATGTTTTAGGGATTTGGCCATGTTAGAACTGTTATGAGGGGACATTCTTGTCTTACTCACAACCTTAGAGGGAAAGCATTCAGTGCTACTAGTTTGAAGAGTAGTTTGTAATTAGATGGAGAAACTTTTCTCCTATTTCTAGTTTGCTGATAGTTTTTATGATGAGTGGGTGTTTGATTTTGCTGAGTGAAGTTTCTGCATATATTGAGATTTTTTTTTCTTTATTCTCCTAATACAGCAAATAACATTGATTTTTAACTTTCACATGTTAAAGCAATCTATCTTGCACTTCTGGATAAGCCCTACTTGTCGTGACTTATTATTTGTTAATTATGGCTTTTTGTATGTCGCTAGATTTTATTTGCTAATATTTCATTAAGGCTTATATATATTTATATAATGTTAAAGTTTCTCTTTGAAAATACCAATATTTTTTGAGGTCTAGTTATATTGACTTTTTTCTTTTGACAATGATTTTTGTTTTTTTTATTTTTTGCTTGTTTTTGTTGCTTTGTCATACTTTTCTTAATTGTAGATTTACTGCAAACATTGTGCATTGAAAACAACAGTAGAGACTAAGACAAATCTATTTACATCCAGGAAAGGGCATGTCTCATCTTCTGTCAAACTTTTAGTAGAGGGCTTCCCTGGTGGCGCAGTGGTTGGGAGTCCGCCTGCTGATGCAGGGGACACGGGTTCGTGCCCCGGTCCGGGAAGATCCCACATGCCACGAGCGGCTGGGCCTGTGAGCCATGGCCGCTGAGCCTGTGTGTCCGGGGCCTGTGCTCCGCAAAGGGAGAGGCCACAGCAGTGAAAGGCCCGCGTACCGCAAAAAAAAAAAAAAGAAAAAAACTTAGTAGAGTGGTTTGGTCAGTAACGATTGCAGTTGGGTTGGGCTGAGCTCCACGTCGTTTTAGTTATGCCCGTACACCACACATTTCCCAGCAACGCCCTCTGCAGCCTCCTATTTATTATAAGCACAGGAGTCCCAGGTGTCCCTCAGTTCCCCTGTTCTACCCTCAGACTTCAGGAGTCCCTGTGCCCTGCACAGCAGGAGGGGGTCTCTCGTAGTATTTCTCCCTTACCCCAGTGAGAGGTGGCACTTGGTGTAAAGCCAGGAGATCGGGTTTCTCTGAGTTCTTCTGACCCACCTCTACTCTCACAAGCCTCCTGCACCTGTGCTTTCTCAGCTACCCCGCCCCCTCCTCCACAGGCAGACAATGGTGCCTCGTACTTAGCATCTGGTCTAGAGTCCAGGATGGATTCTCTTGGTTTTCAGGCTCTGCCCTCAGACTTCCGCAGACCATGAGAACCTGTGTTTCAGGGGGGTCCCTTTCCATGCTCTGACCCCCCTGGTGGCAGGCTGCTCCTGCCTGATACTCAGTGTGGGTTCTGGAGTGTAGACGGGTTGGGCAGATTTCTTCACTCTCCCGCTTCGCCCTCACACAGGCACATGGCATTCTCTTGCATTCCTCAGAATTCCCAGCCCTTTCCCTGTTGTCACGGTCACTCCCTGGGGCTTGGTGTAAGGCCTGAGGGAGGAGGCAGGTTCTCGATTCTTCTGCTCTCCCTTCAGGTTTGGGTAGTTGGCGTGCCTTGTTAGTTTCCATTCACCATCGGCTCGAATCTTTGAAGGCACGATCAGGACTTTTTATTCACCTGGGCTTGGGAGACTCAGCTTTCTGACTCTTGAGATCTCTCTCTCTGCTTTTTCGTCTGGCTGCCAGATTTTCCTATCAGGTTTTTCTCTCTGATCACTCCTCTGGTCTCCTGTACTTTATGAGGCCTTTCTCCTCCCTGTGTTCAGTTCCTAAACAGGCGGTTACTGTGGGTAACTGTACCATGAAAGGATTTATCTCAGTTCTTTCGCCCTGACCCCAGCCTTCAGCAGGCTACTGGGCTGCCCTTTGTGAGGTCCTGGTCCCAGGGGTCCATCTTGCAGGGCTCCTACCCTGCCTCCAGCAAAAGCCCAGAGTGCGTTCTTGGGATCCTATCAGCTCTCCTGCCTGGTCTCCAGCTCTTGGCAGCCTCTGCCTTGCATGAGTCAACTCCCCTTGTATCTCATATGGCTTCTGTCAGGACTCTGCCCTGGCCCCCAGCCTTCTGTGCACTGTCCCCGTGCAGCCGGTGAAGGCCTGGAGGAAAGACTGGGAGAGTGAGTCACTCGATTTGTGACTAGGCCTCCTTGAGACTCCAGTCCACCATGCCAGCTAACCCGTGGGCATCAGAAGACTCTTCCTTTTCACCAGGGTTTCAGTCAAGGTCATGGGCTTCTCTGTCCTGAAATCCATCTCATCTAGGTTTTTTTGCTCCACGGTTCTTTGATGGGTTTCTTAAAACTATCATTACGTAGCTTGTCTGGATGTGTTTTGCTATAAAGGTAGAAGCAATAATCTCTTGCTACTTTTTATATCCTAGCAGGAAGCAAATGTCTAAAAATGATATTAAAAAATCACTTGGCAACTGAAATTCTATACCACCCATTAAAAAAAAGTACAAAGCCACTCCCTATTTCCTAATTTCTCTTAAGACTTTCCCTACTCAGCCAACCACATCACTTTCTATGCCCACCTCTTCTAAGTCACTGGTTCTCAACTGGGGATGCTTTTGACCCCCAGGGGATATTTTTGTTTGATGGTTGTGGATGGGAAGAGAGTGCTATTGGCATCTGGTGGGTAAAAACCAGGGTTGCTGCCAAACATCCTACAATGAGTAGGACGGTTCCCAGCAGCAAAGTCATCTGATCCAAAATGTTAATGGTGCTGATGTTGAGAAACCTTGTTTGAAAGGAGCATGAACAAATGCCCACGGCAGATTCAGTCATTGTTTCCCCATCAACAAGTTCTGGTGGCTACCAAGCAAATCAAAAAGGAATGGGAAGGAAAGGAAGAGTAGATGTATTATCTACCTCATCCTGGGAAGGCAGTGAGTGGATTTACACACGGCCACATCCCTGGTCACAATGACTTGCCATGGTAAGGTTGATAATAAATGCTGACTGAATGAACGCATGGATGAGTGAGTGAATGACTCAGGGAATGAAGTTTAGATGCCACCTGTCATCTGGTAGGTCGCTTCTAGGAAGCCTTTCCCCAAGCATTCCAGTGCTTGCATTCCAGTACTTGTCAAAGGACTAAGGCATTTGAAATACATGTCCCAAGAGTTAATACAGCTACATTCTGCAGCTTGAAGTTAACTAGGTCAGGTATCTCCTCACTTTATTTGGTTGTTCTTGCAAAACCATCCCTTCGTTTCCACAGTTGTGATTGGCTACTACTCTGAAGCACTGTATTGGACCCTGAGATAATATATGGGTGACTACTCGGACTTTGCCTTTGGAGGAAGGAAATACCTGCCCAACAGAAAAGCGTGTCAGTGAAGCCATGTTCGTGATCATGGCTATTCTGAAAGCATCGCCTCAAATACTGTTTAAATTGTGAAAAGATAAACAACTGATTAGGCTGTAGTCTTGAGTTATAAATTTAACTCACTTGTTGAAACTCAGCATTTTTTAAAAATGCATTTTTTCAATTACCAGTAGAAAGTTATGTTTTCCAAAATCAATTTGGGGACAAGATAAGTCTTACAACCAATTTACCCAGACAGAGAAGTACTATGAGTTAGACTTATGTGGGTTGCTGGCTTTTATTTTGGTTATTTTTGCTCTAGTTATCTGAGGTAAATATTTGAATGGATGATTTATTATTATGCTTGGGTCCTGAGGCTTTTTCACTGAGGCTTGAATAGTTAGTGGGGAAATGTTTTTCAAATATATTTCAATTCAAACCATTTAAGTAAATGATGTGTGTATGTGTGGGCAGGTATATTTTTGTTCTGTATTGTCATACAACTTTCTCACAGAAAGTTCCAGCAGTTTTCCTTTTCCGTTAAAAATCTTCTCAGACTAATAAATAATGAAAATCTCATCAATGGATGAAATACAATTTCTTCATCTTTTCGTTAATTCTTTTAATTACTGTCCCCTTATTTACCCATTCGATTTTTTAAATAGATATCCTGGGTCCATGAGATTTAGAACTCTTTCTTAAAATTGCTATGGTTTTAAGAGCTCTGGTTGAGGACTGAGGACATGTCATTGCCAGGTCGCAGGCACAGGTGAGTATTTGGAGCACACACCTGTCCCCATCAAACCCATCCTGACATAGGACCCCAGCCAGCTCCATCTGCTTGTGGTTGCACTCTAGATATCCACCTCCCAGATATGTTACTGTGAATGGGGGCCTCTTAAATGACTATATAAGTCAAAGAAGAGAAAGCCCATCTCAAATGAAGAGGTCAGTCTATGGAAGAAATACAAGAAAGTGAAAGGCATACAGTGCCTAGCGACTCATTTCTACGGGCCTCTGGGGACAAGGCGTGTCCCAGGTGTGAGTCAGGAGCATGGAATTTGTTAACTCAGCCTAAGGAGGCCACAGGCAGTATTTGCTATCCTTGTAGCACTCTTTATTCAGCCAATATCCTGGCTTGCCAAACAGGACTGCATGATTCTGAATTAGAAAGAGGGGATCTGTAATCCAAAAGGCTGGATCTCTGTTGATCTTGGTGCACCTACCCTGTCTTAGGTCGTGGGGGAATCATTTCCTTTTTATTTCTCAGAAGGTCTGGACTCAGGAATGCTGATCTCGTCAATGGAGAATGGAGCCCAAATCAATATGTCTCCTACTTCCCGCCATGTAGGTCTCTTTTCTCCTTCACTCTGGGAAAGGAGACGGGGTATTTGCGCTTTAAGCTGTTACTGTGTAATCATAATGAAGATAAGGTCAGCAGATACATGCTGAGTGCTGCTGGTGACTAATTGAGGCTTCACCTCCTCATCTGCTCTTCCAGCAAGGATGTAGTTAGGAAATACAGGGACAGGGAGCCCCCGAACCCCCTCCCCACTGCAGGCCTATCAGGTTATCTCACTGCTCTGGATGGGGCCCTGCCTTGTTTTCCCAGTTTGTAGTAGTCCGAGGGGCAGGGCATCTAAAGTTGGTTTGTCTATCACTTTCTGGGTGGTAGGAGCCCCAGCTCATGGTGGGAGACTGGGCTGAGGAAGGACCTTGTCAACATCACAAGGGTTGTTACAAGAGCTCACTCATTAAGTTTTTGTTTCAGGATCCAGGTATCTAATTAAAATTTTTCTGGTGGAATTAGAGGTATTTCTTTTTTTAAGTGGTTTAAGAAAAAGGAACAGGAATGGGGTGACAATATGACAATCTTTAAACATATAGTAACTGCTGAGACTTGGAAGAGAGTAATAAAGACTCCCAGCAGGAAGAATTACTAGGCACTTGATGTTAAGACTAAAGAATATTGTGAGATTTTTCTTCCCCAAACTATCTTAAAGAACATGATGAAGCATAATTTCTCTACAATTAGCAAGATAAAGCCAACCTGGAGGAAGCACACAGAGGATGATTATTCATTCACTCAGAAAAGTTAACTCAAGCACCTGCCAAGAGACAGAGAGTGTGCAAGATTATCCTGGGGAATAAGTTAGTTGCACCCACCCTTTAACCCTCATGTAGCTCATAATCGACCCACCATAGAATGCAATGATTTATTAAGGTTTCTTGTTGTTTTTTACTTAGTATAAAATACATAGTAATATTGAAAAACTAGATTTTAAAGCCTGGCATTATATATAGATCAGGCTAGATGCTAGAGATCCTCTATGCATCACAGTTTGCTTTTTTAAAGATTGGTCTCACAGATGAGCTTGTGTGTTGGTCACAGCTCACCTCTTTGGCTTCTTATGCTGCTGCCTTGGGGCTGCCTTCCACCCTCAACTCTACATTCAAAGAGCTGTTGAGAGAGAGGTGGTGAAAGTAGAATACATGGCAGCCGATCCACAGTAGTTACTGGGCACCCTTCATACAAAGTTCTGTAACCAGATGCACATAGGTCACAGGGACTTACCGAATTAATTCATGCATATTCTGTTCAGTGCAATTAGACAAATTTCCGGGAAAGTGTGTATCCTGGTGCAGTGGTTAAGAGAAACACGTCCCAGGTACTGAACAGAAGAACATGGAGCCAGTAGGTCCCCACCCCTGAGAAGTTTCCATTTTCCATGGAACACTGATATTCCTTCCCCTTCCCCCAAGAATACTGCAGGCGCTTGAACTGGCAAAGCAAGAGGAAGGCTCAGAAACCTGTGTACACAATCCAGGAATAAAGGGAAGAAGGAAGAGAAGAAGTAAGGTGAGGATTTTATTACTGTCTCAGACAAGAACAGTTGATACTTAAACTTCCACACTCCACTTTGAAATCCCGGCTTCTTAGTTCACATGCAGCGTACAAGACTCAGAAAACCATCAACCCATCAGCTCCAAATCTATATAGTATGGTTCATAAAAAGATAACAAGATAAAGACTTCAGTCCCTTTGGGTCTATTCCACTGATGTTTGCTAAGTGACAGGCATGTGCTAGTAAGGCCAGAGGTGTGGGGTTAGACGGGATTGCATGTTCTCAGGAAGGTTTAGTCTACTGAAGCACGTTGTCATAAACAGATTCACTGTAAGATTGAAAGAAATATATACTAAATATAGGTGTGGCGAGATGTAGAAAATCTCAATTAGCCAAATTCTTTTTGGAGAAAATTCTTTGTTTGGATGAACTATTTGGGGTAGGAAGTAAAATTGCAAAAATATACTGACATAACCATGGATGGTTTCTGCATTGCCTTGAGGGAAGAGTAGATCTTGTTAACTGATGGGGTGCTTTATTTTCCAAAAACTCTGTGGGAGATTTTATTATGTGCTTTTTGAGTGCAGAAACTGGGGCAGAGATGGATATCTTGGCACAGTAGGGAGGAAGGAAATCTTAAGTCTATAGGGAATGGGGATCCAGGAGGGAGAAGAGAGCTATGTACCACAGAGGAGCCCAGGGGAGCATAATGGTCAAAGCTTTCAATATGGCTTCCTGTGGTGTTTGCGAGATAAACAGTCCCCTTCTTCAGGCCTCTCAAAGGAATCTTCAGTAAAATAGACAAAGGTTTATATGGCTTTTGCGTTGTTTTTTTGTGTGTGAAGAATTTGAGACCCCTTGTGAAGTTCTGTCTGGATTGCTGGAGGAAGGGGTGAGCACAACAGCTGGTATGGACTCCATTACCGCCAAGGATGAACAACACCATCCACTGTCTGGACTGTGGAAATGGGTTCCTGAATAGTCTCCTCTCTTTTGCCCTCACTCTCCAATGTTTTGTTCCACCAAGTAGCCCAAATGATTGTATTAAAACTTGTCAGACTGTATTCTGTTCAAAACTCTCCAATTGCAGCCGTTTCATTTAAAATGAAATCCACTTCCGTAACCTTACCCAGCAAGTTCCTACTGGATGGGTCCCTGGCTTCTTTCCTGAGCTCATCTCCGGCTGCTCCCCTAATTCTTACTCTATTGTCATCTCATTTTCCTCTCCTCGTTGCTCAAACACTTGAAGCACTTTTTCATGCTGCGCACTTGCATTCATTGTTTGCTCTGCAGGGATGCTCTTCCTTCAGAAGTCCACCTGACTCATCTTTCCTTCCTTTGACCTCTTTTCTCAAATGCCATCTTCTTGCTGCTGACATCCCCGTTTCCCCTTTCCTGCTGAGCTTTCCTCCACTCTCACTTCCCATCCCTGACCTCTCTTTATTTATTTATTTATTTATTTATTTTTGGGATACGCGGGCCTCTCACTGTTGTGGCCTCTCCCGTTGCGGAGCACAGGCTCCGGACATGCAGGCTCAGTGGCCATGGCTCACGGGCCCAGCCGCTCCGCGGCATGTGGGATCTTCCCGGACCGAGGCACGAACCAGTGTCCCCTGCATTGGCAGGCAGACTCTCAACCACTGCGCCACCAGGGAAGCCCCTGACTGTCTTTAATTTACAGGGTTTATACGTTTGTTTACTATCTGCCAACTCCCCTCCCCTGACTCCATTAGAATGTAAATCTGTAGGAGTACGGGTTTTGTTGCGGTTGTTATATCTCCAAAGCTTACAGTGGTGCCTGGAACAAGGTAGGTAATTAATAAATAAATGTTGAATGAATGGATGAATGAATGACTGAATGAATGATGTTGTATAGGGAGAGACCATAGAGTAGAAGAGAGACTTGAAGTAGAGTGAAAACCTAGCCAGCAACTAAGGATTCCCTTGAGGATTCATAACGATCGTGGTGGGGAATTGTTTTCAAATAATCTTATTCATTTTATTTTTGGCTTGGAACAAGGCACATCAGTGATGCGCTTTGTCTTATTAAACAAGCCTTCCTGAGGGAGACAGAGGGGAGAGGGTTGATCTGGCCCCCCTCCCTGGGGTTGGGATGCAAAAGTGGCCTCTGGGCAATGGAATTCCAAGCCAGGCAGCCCTGGGTGGGGTGGGCAGGGGGGAAGTTAAGCAAGTGTGTGCTGTCATCCATCACTCGGCCTGTCTGTCCTTCCACGTCTTGTGAGACTCAGGTCACTTCCTGTTCAGGTGACTAAGGTCTCTTTAGGCTGGGAGCATAAAGAAGAAACTAGTTGTGACAACTCAATGAGCAAAACAGAGAATGAAGAAGAGTGAGAGGAAAGAAGAAAAGCAAGTAGTGGAACCAAGAAAGGATTTTGGCGTAAGTATGATATAAAAAACCAGCCAGGTGGAATAGGGAGGAGGATGTGAGAATTCACTCGCATTTTCTCCATTAGGGATTGCTTCTCTCCTGTCCCTCCTACTGTGTATCACCAACTGGGAGAAGAAACACAGCAGTTGCTTGGATCTTTTTCTTGCTGGATCACAGATACTTGCACCACAACTTAAATCTCAGAAAATAAGGCACTAGAAATGTTATACATGATAATGATAATACAGCTGACCCTTGAACAATGTGAGGCTTAAGAACGGACCACTTACACAGTTAAAAATATAACTTTTGACTCCCCCCAACCTTAACTACTTATCCTCTAATTTTTGTTGGATGGAAGCCTTACCAATAATCTAGACAGTCAAGTAACACATATTTTGTATGTTATATGTATTCTATACTGCATTCTTACAATAAAGTAAGCTAGAGAAAAGAAAACTTTATTAAGAAAATCATAAGGAAGAGAAAATACATTTACAGTATTGCATTGTATTTATCAATACCATAACTATACATCATCTGTTTACAAGATAATTGTCTGTCAGTACCTGCATTTGTATTGTCTTAAATGATACAAAACATTGTAATGTTACACATATTACTAATGTTAGACATTAAAAATGAAAAGATAATGTGAAAAAGAAACTCATATTTTATTACAGGTATAATGATTCATGCATTGATAACGAAGAAGCAGCAATCCGATTGCATCATGGTAGTCTAGTCTAATCAATGGTGTCATGTAGAGTCTGTAAGTGTGTGCACAAGTTTTGATAAATTTAAACTTTTTATAATAGATTTGTGCATATTTTATGGTAGTAAATGATAAAATAAGCTAGTATCTACATATAATTTATGCATTCAAGACATACCTAACTTTTTCTTAATTTTTTTTGATATTTCTAGTCCACATGATTTGTCTGCAAGTTTTTTTCAAACTGCTGCAAATCTCCAAAACATTGTCCAATATATTTATTGAAAAAATCCATGTATAAGTGGACTCACGTAGCCCAAACTTATGTTGTTCAATGGCCAGCTGTAATGTCCACTGATTGTTGAGTGCCTCCCCTCACTAAGCTCAGTAGAAGGCCCTTTCCATGTGTTATCCCCACTTCTCACAATAGCATTCTAAGGTGGGGATTCTCTCTATTTTATATATGAAGAAATCGAGGCTTAGGAAACACTAAATGAATCTAGAAATTTTGTTCCTTGGAAACCTTTCTCTCTGCTATTTTCTCTCTCACAGAAGCCCACGTATAGCCTTGAGTAGAGCTGAGAGTTACTCTAAGCAGTAATGAATTGAAGGAAAATAGGAAAGCTCCAAAAACTAGATTCTAATTATCTTTGACAGTGTAGTAGCGTGTGACACTGTGCTTTAATATACCCCTGGCAGACTGGAGTTCAGGGGATGAATAAAAGTATCCAAGAGGAATGAGAGCAGACAGGGTACCAACAGGAGGGGGTCACTTGCATATATACCTCCCCACCTTACCCCAGCCGCCATGTTAGAATGACAATACTGTGTGGTTAAAAGTGTGAATTATCAATGTTAAACATAAGCAGACTTATTTCTTTGGGGAAGGAGGTTCAAGTGTTAGAACTGCAAAGGAGACTGTAAGAAGATTTGAAGTAGTTGCTGGGGGAAAAAAAAAAGAGGATGTAAGAGAACATTTCAAGGGGATTATAAGGAAGCAAATATCTGTTCTAAAACCCACTCTTGATTGCTTGTCATTAAGGGTCCCAGGAAGAAGGGAGGGACATAAAAATAAAAAACAAAATGAAACAATATCAAAACCTCATTTTAATTTCCTTCAACCAACCTGCTTGAAAGACTGCTAAAAAGTAGCTAAATTCATAACTTATATTTTACTTTCCTTCTATGTCTTTTCTCTTCCTTTCCTAATAGGAAAATGGGCAGACAAAGGGAGCACAGATTATTCCAAGATTTTATCATAGAATGATCAAGATTTGGTCGCTTAAAGTTTGGGGGTTTAAAAAAAAAAAGCTGATTCTCCAGTTTTTTGTGTGTGGCTGAAAGTTGTTTGACATATCAGGTGACCACATAAGAAGTTTGCTAATTCGTCCATTAAAAGATTTGTCAACTAAACAGCCAACCACACAAGAGCTGCCCTAGGCTTCAGAGCAAAGAACCCAAAACAAACATCAGTGGGGCCCATGGATTTGGGTCACTGGGATAAAAGGAAAAGACATTTATAACCTGCCTGGGTTGTGTTATCTCTTCCCAGGCTGCTGCTCTTGGCGTTGACTGCTCTGAGGCCAAGTAGCCAATGAAATTCCTGGTTGAGAGGACTAAATCATTCCCTCATTCCTTACTTCTTGTAATCCTTTCAGTCATTTTTTCATCCATCCAGTCACCCACCTTAGCAGAGTTCCTCTGTAACTCTAATAGTTGGGTCTGAAGGGAGTGAGCTAGAGTACAATGAAGTTGCTATTGCTTTGAATATAAAAGAAATGCTTTGGTTAACATAGCTGATAAGTCCTTGGCAGGCGAGAATGAGTAACCCAGAAACCCATAACATCTGAGGCCTAAGCTTTCACCTACTTTAGCTCTGTCACACTGTAGTGGAACCGCCTATTTATTTATCTGTTTTTCGGTTGGCAGTCAGCTCCTTGAGGTCTTGTAGCCCAGCACCCAGCACAGTTCTTGGCAAATAGTAGGAGGTTAACAAATATTTGTTGAGTCAATTGAATGAGATTGGGGAGATTCCCATGATGTCAGCCCATGAGGTAGCTCAGCTCAGCAGCTCCTTTGGAACATTCTAGAAGGCGAGTGAGGACCTTGGGGGCAGGGGCAGCCGCTCATGCACCCCTGTATCTGGTGCACAATGTTTGCTTAGGGAACGAGTGGAGGTCTGTATTGCTCAAGGGGTGGATGTGAGATAACCTTTTGGGATAGTCCCACCCCATCCTCAGCTTGGAAGGTCCCCAGATAAGCACAGGAATATGTCACACAGATGCCTGGCTGTTGCTGCAAATCTTTCCAAGTGGGGGCCCCTTTGACAGGCCCTGCTTTCAGTTTCTAAGCTGCTAGCAAAGGCTCAATGAGTCAAGGAGGTGGCCAGTGGGGCAAAAGGCCAAGTTTGGGGACAGAAATAACAAGAGCAGAAGGATTGGCTTTAGCAATGGTACTTTACTATGAGTGCAAGAAAACTACCCAGGAAATGCATGTCCTACTGTTGATAACTACAAAAACAGGAAATGGACAAAACTAATGACATGATGAAGAAATAAACAGTTTAATGGGAAAAAAGAGGTCCAAGGCTCATAAATGTACCATGACTTTACCTTACCCAAGATCATTCATAAAAATAAATTCAATATGGACTTCAGAGTTAAACATGAAACATAAAAGAATTGTAAGAAAATATAAGAGGATCACTTTTATCTGATCTCTTGAAAGGGAGACATTTCTAAGCACAAAAGCCCAAGTAGAAAGTCGATAACAGAAGAGCACCTCATATGTATTATATCAGAATCCACATAGAAAGCTTTATTTCCTTCTTCAAGCCTTCACTTTCATATTTTAAACACTAACATATATGACTCTTGAATTGAAAATATAAAATTTCTTGAATTAGAAAATATAAAAACATGTGTTTAATAATTAAAACAAATGAAATATGCACTCGTTCCATAATATCTCACACCAGGCAAAATATAATCCCCTTCCCCACCTTAGGTTGACTTTTCTTGCACTTGCTATTAAATCTCCAACCTACCTTCAAAAACTTGCACAAACACGTATGTGGAGGACCAGGGAAGGCTGAGAAATCACACAGCACAATTCATCTCTGGTCCTGGGGTTCATCAGGTAATGATTCATCGTCTGAGATGCCCCTCTCCTAATTCTACCAATGTCTGAGTGTTTTTGTCTTGAGAGAAAGTCCTCCTTTCCCTGGACCTAACTCCTCTCTTCCATTTCACACGTGTTTCTTCTTCTTTCTCGCTTAGGATGGCATTCTAAACTTCTCACAAAGCGAAAGAGAGGCATGGACATATATACACTACCAAACGTAAAATCGATAGTTAGTGGGAAGCAGCCGCATAGCACAGGGAGATCAGCTCGGTGCTTTGTGACCGCCTGGAGGGGTGGGATAGGGAGGGTGGGAGGGAGGGAGACGAAAGAGGGAAGGGATGTGGGAACAGATGTATATGTATGACTGATTCACCTTGTTATAAAGCAGAAACTAATAAAAAAAAATAATAATAAAAATAAACTTCTCCCAGTGAATTCCAGCTGCCCATATTCCCAGTCCCATGTCCCGCTTGGCACAAATCCACATAATAAACTTCACCTACTGTTGCTGTACCTGGAACCTCTATTGTGGTTGATACTTTCAGACTGTTCTGTCTGCCTGGATTTTCATGTTTCCTCTTTTCTACCTAACAAACCCCGCTTATTCTTTAAGAACCAACTCAAAAGCGATTTCATGCATTATCAAGGCTTTCCTAATGCCTCTATTCGAGGGCACCTCCCCTCAGCTGTCACAACAGCGTACCCCATACCCATTGTCCTGCTTTGTCACATTAAGCCCTTTAACTCTGTGGGTTTGTACTCCTGACTCATGCACAGGAGCCTTGAGGGCAGAAACCATGTCTAGTTCCTGTCCAATTCAGGTTTGTATCTCCGACATCTTGCATGGTGCCTGAAATAGAGTAGATAAATGCCCTTTTTTTTTTCCCATAATACTGATGTTTAATTTAAGTAAATAATATATGTAACATTTCAATTTGATAAATGCTCTTTTTATGATGAATGGAATGAATGAATGAATGACATTGTGAATGGTAAACTAAAAACTGGTTGTTACATTCCTCCATGAAATAGTCTTTAATCCCTTAAGGCAGAGTATCAAACTCTTCCTTAGCAATTTGGCCTCTGAGAGAAATAATTCCCACTTCAAGACACAATTTTCAACTTGTGTATTGGAATCTGATACATCTAGAATCTGAAGCACAGGATTTACCCTAAAGTATCCCTAAAGAAGCTCAAGGAAAATCCCAGCCTTTGGATTCCACTTCTTGTTACTCTATGTTTGAAGATTCAGGCACTTCTAGTTACTTGGAAGTGAATAATAAAACCCTAGAGCTTTCACTTATTTGTCTGGATTAGTATGTTTTTTCTTTTTTAAAAAAAAATTTATTTATATTTTATTTATTTATTTTTGGCTGTGTTGAGTCTTCGTTGCTGCACATGGGCTTTCTCTAGTTGCAGTGAGCAGGGGCTACTCTTCATTGCGGTGCACGGGCTTCTCATTACGGTGGCTTCTCTTGTTGCGGAGCACAGGCTCTAGGCGCGTGGGCTTCAGTTGTTGTGGCTCGCGGGCTCTAGAGTGCAGGCTCAGTAGTTGTGGCGCACGGGCTTAGTTGCTCCATGACATGTGGGATCTTCCCGGACCAGGGCTCGAACCCGTGCCCCTGCATTGGCAGGCGGGTTCTTAACCACTGTGCCACCAGGGAAGTCTCAGTATGTTTATTCTTATGACAATTATTATATTACTCCTGTAATTTCAAACAGCAACCAGAATGCTCCCAGAGTAGCTTTCATGTTTTTAGTGAGTGAGTTATTTACTTAACCACAGAAATTGGCCCACTATACGCTAATAGGCTGCTAGGTTTGCTTCCTTCCTGGAAGGTCACATATGAAGTCCAACCAAAAAGTTCTTGCAAGTCTAGGAGCATTCAATGTGAAGGGCCAGTTTATTAAATGATGTTCAGTAAATAACTTTTATTGAGGGTTGCCCTGGGCCAGACACTGTGCCAAGTACAAGCCATCTCTTATCTCAGATTCAATGTTCAATAGCCCTGTAATACATATATTCTTCTTCTTCTTCTTTTAATTTATTATTATTATTATCTATAGGTAATGAAAGAGAGCCTAAGAGAAGTTGAATCATTTGCCATAGCTCACATAACTAGTAAACAGAGAGAGTTGTAGCCAAGACTCCAAAGCCCTTGTTCTGTTCACTAGAACCTGTTGTCTCATAGGAGACATTTTTTGTTGTTGTTCTCATACAAGATTTATTCCCCAGCACCCCTCGCTCCCTCATCCCCATCCCAATTCACAGTGGAGGAGATTCAGAGCAGGATCCGCAGGTACAAGAAACACCTTCCAAAGGTTTTGCTCTCCTTCCTTCCCCCCACCTTGCCAATTCCCAAGGCCTGAAGCTAAACACACTCATGCAAACACACGAAGTCCCACTCCTTTCCCACACCTCCTGTTGTTTCCACATCAGAGCTCACCTGTAAGACATCTGGGCTCTGGGAAGAGAGAAGGTATCCAAAGTCTGTTTGAGAACACTAAAGTGGGGAGAAGCCATCACCCTAACCTTCACACAAAGGGAAGTGACTATGAATCAGACACCTTCTCCCTTCTCACCGTTGACTCTTTTCACTCCCTGGCCTCTACCTTGTCCATCAACCAAGAGCAAACATGTTAGCACACTCCCACCTGCAGCACGTGAAAATGGGCTCTGCCAGCATCCCTCACTCAGGTAAAGGGGTGCTGGGGGAGTGGTCCCTGAGGATCAGCAAAGCGTTAATGCAGAGGGAAAGAGGACAGAAGAGTTTAGCTTGAGCTCTGACTAGGGAGGTACAGGTTTAGAACTAATGAAATTTTAAAATTTTTGTCTCACGTAATTTTTTGTGTGTGTGTGTGTGTGGTAGGCGGGCCTCTCACTGTTGTGGCCTCCCCCATTGCGGAGCACAGGCTCCGGACGCGCAGGCTCAGTGGCCATGGCTCACGGGCCCAGCCATTCCGCGGCATGTGGGATCCTCCCGGACCGGGGCACGAACCCGTGTCCCCTGCATCGGCAGGCGGACTCTCAACCACTGCGCCACCAGGGAAGCCCTGTCTCACATAATTTTATTCGGGGCAGTAGAACAGGGGCCTCTGCTGATTATAGACACATTCTTGCTAACTGGGCTCATCCCGAAAAGAGGCCCTGCCAAACTGGGAAGCAGTTGAAAACAAAATTATTAAAGGAGCTGAACAAGGAGTAAGAATAGCTGGTGCAAGAATAGCTGGTGGCTCCTGGGATGAATGCCACTGAGCCATTTGTAAAGTGCTACTCTGATATCACCCATGTGGGATTATTGCTTCTCCAAAGGAGGAGGAGGGCAAGGATCGGGAACACGGCAGTGGGTATGGTATGGTATTGCTCTGCTCATTGCTCAGGCTGATGGGCCAATGGAGGCAGGGGTTAGCACAAGGGGTTCGCTTATCAAAGCGAACAGTGGGCTTTTTATCAGAGTCCCTCCAGGCTCCTGAAAACACTGCACTCACAATGAAAACACCAGTCCTCTGGGCTTCCAGGGTTTCCTTAGGTGGACTGATTAACTGAGCCTCTCAAGGGTTGCTCCCTCAGCCCTGGAGAGAGGTCAGAGAAGAAAATGTGAGCCGATGCCAATCCCACCCTAGGTTTCCTCCCTGCAGAAGCAGATAGAGATCTGTCCTCTTCTGCGATTAACTCAGGGATTTTGCCTTTTCTCAACAGCCCAGGTTTTCCAACTGCCCTATTTTCTTAGGCCAATCTTTCGATCTTCCCTGCTTTCAAAAATTCCTTATTTGTATGTTTCTTCCCTTTTTGCTTCTTTGGGCTGGAATGAAGAAAGACCACATCCAGACTTTCCCGGTGGGTCCCTGGTGGTAAAGTGAGCCCTTTCCCCGCAGAGTCCTTCAGGGCAGAGCCTGGCTGAGAGCTGACTAATCTCACATACCTACTGACAAACAAATAAACAAAGGAGGAGTTTTTACTAGTAGCCATAACACAAGAGCAAACAGAGAAATAGCTGGAAGTCAAGAAATCACTGGAAACTGCTTCTGCAGTCACGCAGCCCTGGCCTTAAACCTGAAAGAACCTAGAAACAGTCCTTGAAGCTATTACAAGCAACTACGTTTCACCTGCTTGGCACAAGGCCACAGAAATGGCCCTAAGCACGGCAGGGAAAGAATGAAGGGCTTGTCTCTGGGCCTTCATCCCACACCCCTCACCTAGGCAGTGTTGTGGTTTCGGTTGCCAGCTGATACCACAGTTTCCTTGTCACTTTCCTACAGGGAAAATTTACCTTTTGACAGGTGAAGTGGGGAATCCTCCAGTACTAATTTAGTGTTGAATGTTTATTTCCTCTTGTGTAGTTCTCTTTCCAATGAGAATTGAGGAACTACTTAATCAAGTACCCCCACTTAATGAGACCTCTTCCATTCCAGACACTGTCATATGTAATTTCTGGCTACTCATACTCATTTTACTTACCATCTTCACCTAGGTAGTTCCTAGTTTGAGTCAGACAACACCTAGAGATCCATGGGCCATTCAGGCTCAAAGCAACATTGGAGATTCACAACAACACTAACAATAAAAATAGTATTAATAATAACAGCTAACACTTATTGGGTGCTTTCTATGGACCAAGACTTTTGCTAAATGTTTATATTTTATTATTGGATTGAAACCTCACGATAGCTCTAAGTGTCTCCACTTAATGCAGGAACGGTCTGAAACTAAGCGTTAAAAACGTTCCCAAGCCCGTTCTTGCAGCCCATTCTGGTGGAATCATGTGTCACCCTTCCTCACCCAATCCTGTGCTTTCAATTTAACAGAACCCTGGAGACGTTGGGTAACTGTCTAGGGTCCCCGGAAAGTTACCGGTCACATTGCTTCCTATGTTATTTGACCAATGGAAGCCCAGAAGCCTCTGAGACTTAAGGCAATGAAGGTGTCTATTTAGAATAATAGATCTTACAGTTGACAGAGGCTGGGAAAACTTTCTGACTCTTTTGGACATCAGAGCACCTAGGCGGCTCCTTCAAAACTGTTGATGTGTGGGCAACAGATCTACAAAGCTGATGATGCCGACACCCCAGTATCTGTCCACTGACACTGACACTCACTCAATAGGAGAGAAAAAAGTTAATAACTAGGGCATCCTAATCTTTCCTCTTATACTTCTCTCCAGCCCCTCCCTCAGCCCTGGTCTCCTAGAAACAATTTTTCCTTTGCTCTCCCGGTTCTTACTCCCCCAAGTATGCAAAGGAAATGTGGTCTTTGCTTGCATCTGACTTTTACAGTGTAAGAGGTTCATGAGTAGTAGGCGTGGAAGGGAGCTGGACAGAAACAGACGGGAGATTTTTTTGTTTTGCTTTGTTTTGTTTGCAGTACGCGGGCCTCTCACTGCTGTGGCCTCTCCCGTTGCGGAGCACAGGCTCCGGACGCGCAGGCTCAGTGGCCATGGCTCACGGGCCCAGCTGCTGCGCGGCATGTGGGATCCTCCCAGACCGGGGCACGAACCTGCGTCCCCTGCATCGGCAGGCGGACTCTCAACCACTGCGCCGCCAGGGAAGCCCCAGATGGGAGTTTTAAGAAGGATTTCTGAGGGTTGTGAATTAGACTTCCTCCCTAAAAGTTCCTCCAGAGACATATTAATGATTGTCATTACTTTTACATTTTTATTGGTGGCTACACATGGTTCCTCTGAATAGACTAGCAGGTCAGGAATAGGCCATGTGGAGCCCTGTTTTTCAGATGAGTTGCACAATCATTTTACAAGCATTTATTGAACACCTGTTTTGTCTTAATGATGCAAAGATAAACAAGGTAAGGGCTTTACCGTTAAGAATCTTATAAACAGGTGTCTGCCCTCCTGCCTGGAACGATTGCTAGAACTTCGCCCTTCCTGGACCTGCACCCAGTAGGAAACAACAACAACAAAAAAACCAAATTCAGGGTCTCTGACATGGGAGGGGTGGACTTGTAACCCACAAAGCTGGAAGTGAACCGAAAGGCAACTTAATCCAAACCCTTTAATTTACAAATAAGGAAACAGAAGCCCAGAGGATGAAGTGGCTTGCCCAGGGTCGTGGTGCAGCAGGACCCCAACAGGCACGAGAAATACCTCACCGTCTGCTTCCTCTCACAGTGAGCCTCTAAGGCTAGGAGAGGCTCTTGGAGTGAAGCTGGGGACCCCTGCATCCCCATCAACCCATCTCTCTGATCCATACTGGGAGTTGACGAGAGTTGTCAGGGACTTCAAGGGGACTGAGTGGAATTGGAGGTGGGAGCCCTTGTGTGTTGCCATGGTAACGATGTGTGATGCAGGACACAGACTGCCCTGGAGGGCTGGCTCAAGTCCTGTCTCCCCTGGGATTCTGGTGTTGGGGCCAGAGGCCGGAGGACTCTGGTCACTCTGTGTCACCTTTTGTTGAGGGGTGAGGGACGGGGGGCTACAGAGACTCTGCTCTGTTCTGGGGAGTGTTGACATCCCTTCTCTCTCTGCAGCCTTATCCATGGGAGGTCCACTCATCGGTGATAAATGGACTCTTGGGAAGATCAAAGTTCATCAGGACGGCGGCAACTCGCTCCGGTGACTTATCAGCTGTTTGGGTCTGTCAAGGTGGAGAAAGAAAGTTCTGCTTGAGGTGCCACCGAAATGCCACCTGCCTGGAAGTGGAGCCGGAGGCTGGGCGCCTGGCTGTGTCCCCACCTGGGCCATTTGTCAGCTGATTCATTTGTTCATTTGACACGTGGGGAAGAGGCATTCCACCAGGTAACAATGTGCAGATGACATTTCTCTGTCAGCCCAGCCGTGAGCCCGACATCCCCTGTGGAGCAGCTCGGTGGCTGGAATGAACTGTCCAGTCAGGAGAAAAATGAGGGTGGGAGCCGACTTGGTGGTCCCCAGTGAGTCCTCAGGGCCGTGGAGCTGCTGAGAGAGACAGCAGGTGCTTTTTCTCCCTCCCTTTCTCTCAGACGCCAGGGGTCCCATCCTGTTAATCAGGGTGTCGTCCTGGAGGCACGGCAGCCTGGGGCTGGCCCCGGACCTGGGACACCCCACCATGGGCCAGCATGAATGACTGTGACCCCAGCCTTCCCCACTCCTCTCCCAGAAATGCAGGCCACACCATGACTTTACCGTGTGGTCTTGGATAAGTCACTAACCTTCTCTGGCGCTCGGTTTCCCTGTCCATCGGTAATTACCTCTGTCTGGCCGTAATAGACCATATGCCTTCCGAAGTGTGGCTTGTGCGACCCTCAACTCCTCTCCATATCAGAATTCCTGGGAACACTTACTGAAAATATGTAGGAGACAAACGTATAGTTACCAGGGGATAAGGGGCTGGGAGGGATAAACGGAGAGATTGGGATTGACATATACACATTACTATGTATAAAACAGATGACTCATAAGAACCTGCTGTATAGCACAGGCAACTCTACTCAATACTCTGTAATGGCCTATATGGGAAAAGAATCTAAAAAAGACAAAAAGAGTGGATATATGTATAACGGATTCACTTTGCCGTACACCTGAAACTAACGCAACATTGTAAATCAACCATATTCCAATAAAAATTTAAAAAAATACAGAGACACAAATATAAAAATAAGTAAATAAAATATGTGTTCCTAGAGTCCCTTTGGCGTAGTGGCACTGGGGTGGGCCCAGGTATCTAAACAGTTAACAGACTCCCAAGGTGACGTCTTAATGCATCTCGCTTCCCTTGTGCTGCTTTCAGGAATAAAAATGTACATTCATCCACTCATTCATTCCACATTCATAAAGCCCCTGTGTGGCAGGCCCGGGGCTCGGTGCTGCAGTTACTGAAGTGGATGATAAGCAGTTTCCGTCCTTCGAACCCTCACAGTCAAGGGGGCCAGCCGGTAAAAGTGCAATTTTAGGACAGGATGTGAGCCATGGGTCACAGGTCCAGTGAGCCTGTGACCTTAGAGACATCACTGCGGGGCGGGGGAAGGCCTGAGGAAGGCGCTGCTGCTGAGGTCAGAGGGGAGGGCGTTCTGGGAAGAGGGGACAGCGTCATCTTCGTTGGGGCAAGTGGTGAAAAGGGAGACGTCGAGGTGAGCGTCACCATGAACTGTCTAAGGAGTTTGCACTTACCCTGAAGCTGCAAGTCCTGTTTTTTGTTTCTTAAAGTAACAGGAGTGACAAGCTTTGTATTTCATTCCCCTCCCCTTTGAACCTGAGAAAACGCACAATCATTTCTGCCAGCCTGGTCCCCACCCCACAGTGAGAATGGCTGGATGCTCCCAAGTTCACCTCCTTTCCACCCCTCTTCCAGGAACGAGGAAACCGGGACGCAGGTTCTTCAAATGCCCGCTGAAGATCTGAGTCCATATCTTCCATAATTCTACCAGACAAGGACTCTCAAACTTCTCGCTGCTTCTAGTGACTTCTATGCTGGCTTGATCAGTAACTGTTCCACCAGTTTGACCAGCTGGAATATACAGTTGCATTTCATCCATCTCGAGGGGGTTTGTCCAGTAACGTTCACCACACCCCAGAGAGATGAGAGTAAGAACATTTCCGAACGTATAAAGTCAATGCCATTAAATCCCCGCTCCAGACACTGCTGGGATGTATTCAGTTATTCAGTCCTTTACTTGGAGGCTGATCTGCTCATGTAAGCACAACTGGGACAAGCCTGGCATTTTCAGCCCAGGGCAGATAGAGGGAACAGGTGAGAGTGAGGGGAAGACCCACCTCCATACAGGCAGAAAGGAGAGTTCAAAAGACACAGTCACCTGTCACCACCACCAAGGGCAGAGACAAAAGGTCTCATACCCACCCTGGGTCCCCGGGGCACTTCTGTCCAGTGGAGCAAAAATTTTCATTGTTTCACTGGAACAACCATTTTTCATAGTCGTCGTGCAAAGGCTACTCATGTTTGCTGTGCTCTGTTTCATAAGGAAGATCCAGGTGCAGTAAACTTTAGAAAAAAATTCCATGAAAATGATCCTGATATAAAAATGTTGGTGCTTCGGGAAACACGTTTCAGTTGTCTGGAAATATCCTTTCCAAGGACTACATCTCATGGTACCGATGCATGAAGCACTTCTGTGTTTGTAAATTACACTGAGTTAGGATCAGTGAGGTGATGTAGCAGAAACGGCCTCTACAGTAACATGGCAAATGGAATTCTAACCCTTTCCATTCCCACAGTATCAGCTTCCCTCCGCGGATAACCAAAGGTTTAGAAAGGGATCCTTTACCCCTTTTTACACTACAGGCGAGTGAAGATCACTGAAGTCCACTCAAGGGTCTTTCCTGACACCTGCAAGAAGATCAAGAAGACACCAGTTCCTCCCTGCCCCCTCAGCACCACGTTGGGAATGGCTGCGTCTCTGAGTTGGCTGCCCTGTAGCACCTGTTCTTAAATCAAGGGACCAATGAATCCCCTACACATTAGCATCCAGTGAGAGTCAGCTCTGTCCACAGTCCATAAAGCTTTGTGCAGGTGAGATATTGGTGGAGGTGAGATTCTGACTCCCTTGAGGTTGGGTAAAGCTGGGATCGTTGGTCGACAGCCTCAAAGCTTGAAAAGCATGGCTGGGGCAGAGCTATCAAAAACCAAAAACCCGGGCTTCCCTGGTGGCGCAGTGGTTGGGAGTCCGCCTGCTGATGCAGGGGACGCAGGTTCGTGCCCCGGTCCGGGAGGATCCCACATGCCGCGGAGTGGCTGGGCCCGTGAGCTATGGCCGCTGAGCCTGCGCGTCTGGAGCCTGTGCACCACAATGGGAGAGGCCACAACAGTGAGAGGCCCGCGTACTGCAAAAAAAATACAAAAACAAAAACAAAAACTCTCTAGGAGCTACTATTTAGTCCTTTGTTAATACTGTATGTCACCAAAAAGCTCTCAAATTCTAGTCTCTTCAACAATCACACTGTACAATATACAAAATGCTTTCTTTAAAAAAATTTTTTTTTAATTGAAATATAGTTGATCTACAATGTTGTTAGTTTCTGGTGTACTAAGTGACTCAGTGATTCAGGTATACATATATATATATTCTTTTTCATATTCTTTTCCATTATGGTTTATTACAGGATATTGAATATAGTTCCCTATGTTATACAGTAGGACCTTGTTGTTTATCTATTTTATTTATAGTAGTTTGTATCTGCTAATCCCAAACTCCTAATTTATCTCTCCCCTACCCCCTTTCCCCTTCGGTAACCATAGGTTTGTTTTCTATGTTTGTGAGTCTGTTTCTGTTTTGTAAATAAGTTCATTTGTGTCATAGACAAAATGCTTTCGAATATACTACCTCACTCCCTAAAAACCTTCACCTTCTTCTTACTTTGGAGCCTTACTTTAAAAAAACACACAATCAAGGAACAGCAAGTCTGTGTTTCTGTTAATCAAAGAAATGAAAGGGAACTCTCTTCATTGCATAATTTGTGTTTTTTCTTTTTTCTGAAGTCTCCTTCTGCTAAAAAATTAGGAAAGTCAAAGGGGAAAATGAAAGTATTATTTCTTTTCCATGTTTACCAACTTCTTTTAAGTCCTTCAGTGTTGCTTCTGACAAAGGATTGACTTGCTGAGGCCCAAGCTCTTGTACTGGCTCAGGTCAGGGTTTTGGATTAGTTATGTTCAATGACGCTCCCTGTTTTTTCAGCCTGACTTTGAATTGAGTCATAGCAGCCCATAGAGGAGAAGCACCAGGCCAGGGATCAAAAGAGCCAAGCTCAGGGCTTCCCTGGTGGTGCAGTGGTTGAGAGTCTGCCTGCCGATGCAGGGGACACGGGTCCTATGCCACGGTCCGGGAAGATCCCACGTGCCGCGGAGCGGCTGGGCCCGTGAGCCATGGCCGCCGAGCCTGCGCGTCCGGAGCCTGCGCGTCCGGAGCCTGTGCGTCCGGAGCCTGTGCTCCGCAGCGGCAGAGGCCACAACAGTGAGAGGCCCGCATCCTGCAAAAAAAAAAAAAAAAAAAAAAAGCCAAGCTCAGACCACTCAGCATCTTCATGCTTTTCTTCCTTCACCACGACATGACTCCCTCTCAAGGTGGTGTGTGGCCACTGGGAGACCACATAGGAAAGCATTTCTTTAAAGCGTGAATAAAGGTTTTATTATCTGGGCTTGTAATGAATTGCAATTCACAGGAGTAGAACGTGCCCTTCCTACTCCTTGAGGACTTGCTAGAATTAACCTCCAACCCAGAAAACTTGCAGAGGTCCTCTGTGCATCTTTTGGATATAATACTGAGTTCCATGCTTCTTCTTCTCACTTGCTACAAAATTAGCTCTCTGGAGAAACAGGTGGCATGATAGTCTTTGGATAAATTGCCTTAGACATTTACCCCTGGGTGTTGTCAGAGGCAAGTGTAAGGAGAGTGTCAGGAAAGTCCATCTGCAGTTGCTTGACACCTGAAAGATTTTCTAGGTGTACATATTCTGATTTCGTTGTATTTGCAAAAGGGTTGAGAGACAGCCAGCTGCTTCTGGCAGGGATTCGGCGGGCATTGTTGGAATCAGTCCCATTGTGCGGAAAGATATGGTCGGTCACGGTTCTTGCCTGTGCAGAATTTTAGCTACTAACACATTTCTGATGGGAGAGAGAGACTGCATGAATCTGTGAGGTGCGTTCCACCCTCCTGGTCTACACAACCTCGAGTCTGTGGATTTGGGTGGCTCTTTTCTTTGCCCTCATCTGTCTTTCTTTCATCTGCTTTGCCAGGCTCCCAGCCGGCTGGTATTTCTACTGCTTCCCTTTTGTTGACTGGAGCTGGGGATGTGTTTAGCTTTTCACGGCTTGTAACTAATTATTAACTTTGCCGGATAGGCTAGGTTATCATTTGATGTTAGTAGCGCTGCAGGGGGCTTTGAGATGCTGAGGCTGGATAAGACCTTCTGAGACTGTGCTCCTGGGGGCTCCCAGGAGCCTGACATGGAACCGTGGCCCTACAGGGGGCCTGACCCATGTTCCTGCAGAGGGGATGAACTGCCGGGGAGCAGTGGGGGGAGGGGGGCAGGGAGAGTGCCCTTCTGTGACACCAGGAACTTGCGCAGCCAAAAGCCTTGTGGTAACAAGGTTTGGGTTTCAGGTAGAGCTGTCCTATCGGGTGAAAATAAGCAGCCTGTTCACATCGATTGTGGCCCACTTCTCCGGGCTGCCCGAGGACACTCTGACATGTGCTGCGCAACCTGCTCCTTGCGGAGCGTAAGGGAAGGACGATTCTGGAGATGCATCCAGAGTCAGGCCTCTGGGACTGCGTACGGAGAGTTCTTGTGGGGTGGACGCGACGTGGACTCTGGGAGGCAAGGAGAAGGGTTAGGGGGTCAAAGGGGGAGAGATGTGGACGAGGAGAAGGACCACTGCCCCCGCTTTTGCCCGTGAGTAGTGAGGACTCCACGCAGGGACAGTGCTCACGCCTGTGGAGCACGGCTACAGATCTAAGGAACCTGCTTCAGCCCTAACTTGCTGTCACAAACAGCCTGAATGAGGCAAACAGGACTAGACCCTTTTCTAGGAAGTTTGATGCCTTGAGTATATACACTGCAAGAGCTTTGTCTAGTTACTTTCAACTTGCTCCAAATTTCTAAGCATTCAGTATACAAATTAATATGAAGGTCATTAGACTGATGATAAGCACTAGTGTGAAACTGGTCCCCCCTCCAATGGCCTAGGCCCCATATCTTGTGCATTTCTCTACCCGCTGGGCCAGCTCTCCATCCCCTCTTTCTAGTTGCTCAGAGGTGGTCTCTTCATCTCTTTGAACAACACCCACCCCCAGTCAAAACCTGTTCACAGGAAAAGAGCCGAAACCAAGTCCATTCACACTAAAAAGTTCAATATATTACCTCTTCCAATAATATTGGCATGTTATCTTTATTAAGGGAAAGAAGACTTAAGTCAAAGGAAAACATATCTAACTGCAAAGTTTCAAGGGTAGTGGAACAAGCAATTATTGAGTGCTTACTATGTCCTAGGTATCATGCTGTGCACGTGGTCTAATTTGATCTTCAGAACAATTCTGTGTGGAGGCAGTTTTATATTCCTTTACCCAAGGAGGAAAATGAGAGTAACCTCTCTTAAGGTACATAATGACTTCAGCCTGAAATAGCTTCTGGACTTAATTGTTAGACCCCTGGTTCATCAGAATCCAGGATTACATGGAGGTCTCTCAGGGCTTCACCAGGAAACAGAGGAAGCTGGGTGAGTGAGGACACAGAATCTAGGCTTTTCTCCTCTCCAGAGCAGTGCCACTTGTATACATTTTAAATATTAGATTTCAGGAAAGCTTCTGTATTGAGAGTTTAACTAGAAAAAATTCTAAAATAACTTCTTTGGCAAAGGGGGTCATTTGAAGGGACTTAAGCAGGGCTATAACATCGTTATTTAAAAATATATATATCAATCTGGGCTGTGTGGGCAATCAATTGGCCCAGAAATAATTCTCCAGGAGAGAGGCAGAGAAGGAGGGCCTGAACTAAGGCAGTAACAGAGGGCACGGTTACAAGAGAACAGATGTGGGTGATGCCAGGGAGGTCAGCCTGCTAGACCCTGGTGACTCCAAGCATGGTCTTGGGACCAGCAGTCTCAGCATCACTTGGGAGATTGTGAGAAAGGTAAATTCTCAGACCCCACTCTAGTTCTACTGAATCGGACTCTGCATTTTGACAGGACCTCCAAGTGATCCATGTGCTCCCTTTGAAATTCCAAAAGCACTGCTTTAAGGCTGCCTGCCTGGCAGGGTGAAATGAGAGAAGACTTTGACCCTGTGTTCAGGCATCACAACAGCTCAGTAGCTATGGCCAGTGCTTTCTGGTGCCACGACATCTATCTAAATGAGCTGGCAATAATGACATTGTTTGTTTTTAAGGTCTTACTTGCTTTCTTCTTACACTCTGCTTTTCTCTGTTGGTACGGTTTCTTCAAGCATCCAGGACCACTTTCCCTGACTTTGGGTGTCCTACTGAATTGGTCCATTGTAAACCTTTTATGCCTAGACGAATCTTGTCTTTCTTTTTATCTCCTCCATGACACTTTCTTATCTAAGGTTTCATTCTCTCAAGGCTTGTTAATTTAAGCTAAAATGCTGGTGGCAAATAATACTCAGATATTTTACTCATTCAAAGAAATATTTCCATATTAACAGAACCTTAATTTATAGTCATCAGAGACGAGAGCATTTCAAGCATTGAGTTAATGAGGAAACACTTTGAGGTGCAGGAGTCTTTAACACGCCCTAAACTAGACAACATCATCTCCTGTTGCTCTTTTACACATACCTTGAGCTCCTGAATTCTTGATCTCGAGGGACTGTGTTCATTCACACCTGCAATGCGATCCCCCAGCTTCCCTGCCACCTCCGGGCTGAGCTAGGTGCCACCACCTGTGTGGTCTCCTTAGGCCATACCTCCGTCACAGCCTGCCAGCACCCTACAATCTTATTGCTGATTTACACGTCCCTCCCACACTTGATTCTGTGCCTTTTCATCTTTTCACCCTCAAAGCATTAACAGAGTACCTTGCTCCTACCAAAGGTACAATAAATATTTGTTCAATGAGTCAATGAAAGAATGTGTGACCATGGCTGGTTTTGGGTGTTGGGTGGCTTCTGGGAGTCGAACCATAGTGCGTTTAGCAATTTGGGATTAGAACCCCTGAACTTCTAGTCTTATGCTCAGGCCAGGAGCTACTCTGTATTCTGAATGAGTTTTGAATGGGTTTTGAGTTTCTCTGAATCACTCTTAATACCCTAATGGGATGTTCTGGCTAAGGGTAAGATAGAATATTCCTCCCCACCTTAACTTTATGGGCAAGCATCGAAGCTTACTGCTCAGTGTTATTTGCAAGAAACTTGAATAACACAGATTGTAAACTGGGTTTGGTCACTCATTTTCACTTTTATGGGTGTTTTATTCTTAGTCGCAGAGGTATTTTTACTATGCTTTTACTTGTTGAACACTTAGAGCCCAAGAAACAATAGACTCACCCTTAGCATAAGCCAATTCTGCCGCCTCTGTTTACACCGGGATTCCTGGATTTAAGAACTGATGCACACTTTACCTCCCATCAAACAAATTCCATGACAAGGAATGTTAAAAATACCAAAGTGAGAAAATACTTTTGTTGTAGCTTCAGCTTGGAGGACACATTTCTCCCCACCTTAACTTAAATAATCTTTCTATTACAAAAGGAGGAAATGAAGACAGATCCCTGGGAACAAAGAGTAAAGGAGTCTGGGTGCACATGAACAGACACGTGCTTTTGTTGTTGTTTTTGTTCTCAATGATCCTCTGTTGTTGCAAACAGAGACTATAATTTATCCTGATTGGCAAGTGAGCCCTTTGAATTATCTTTTTTTTTTTTTTTTGCGGTACGCGGGCCTCTCACTGTTGTGGCCTCTCCCGTTGCGGAGCACAGGCTCCGGACGCGCAGGCTCAGCGGCCATGGCGCACGGGCCCAGCTGCTCCGCGGTATGTGGGATCTTCCCGGACCGGGGCACGAACCCACATCCCCTGCATCGGCAGGCGGACTCTCAACCACTGTGCCACCAGGGAAGCCCTGATTTATCTTTTAATTCTCCTCCACTAATGATCGCCTGAACATAGTCTACTGGTCACTTTTCCTCCTTCATCCTCCATAAAAATACCTCTGAAATTGAGCCATCAAAGACCCATTTTGCCTCTCACAATGTTACTTAGAGCCAATCCCAACTTCAGTTATAACTTAAGAGGCTTCACAGAATTTCCTCTGGTGTCTGCTATAGTTTTGCCAATTCCCTCAACAATATTGTTTCAGCTGTAACAGAATTTTTTTTAACACCTTTATTGGAGTGTAATTGCTTTACAATGGTGTGTTAGTTTCTGCTATATAACAAAGTGAATCAGCTATAGTATACATATATCCCCATATCCCCTCCCTCTTGCATCTCCCTCCTACCCTCCCTATCCCACCCCTCTAGGTGGTCACAAAGCACCGAGCTGATCTCCCTGTGCTATGTGGCTGCTTCCCACTAGCTAGCTATTTTATATCTGGTAGTGTATATATGTCCATGCCACTCTCTCACTTCGTCCCAGCTTACCCTTCCCCCTCCCCATATCCTCAAGTCCATTCTCTACATCTGTGTCTTTATTCCTGTCCTTCCCCTAGGTTCTTCAGAACCTTTTTTTTTTTTTTTTTAGATTCCATATATATGTGTTAGCATATGGTATTTGTTTTTCTCTTTCTGACTTACTTCACTCTGTATGACAGACTCTAGGTCCATCCGCCTCACTACAAATAACTCAATTTCATTTCTTTTTATGGCTTAGTAATATTCCATTGTCTATATGTGCCACATCTTCTTTATCCAGTCATCTGTCGATGGACACTTAGGTCGTTTCCATGTCCTGGCTATTATAAATAGTGCTGCAATGAACATTGTTTTACATGGATCTTTTTGAATTATGGTTTTCTCAGGGTATATGACCAGTAGTGGGATTGCTGGGTCATATGGTAGTTCTATTTTTAGTTTTTTAAGGAACCTCTATACTGTGTAACAGAATTTTTGACCAAGTGGAATCTGAGATTGACTTGTACAAGGCCATGTATGCCTGAAATGATGAATATTTTCCACATTTCTATGGTGCATATCTTGAGTTAAAACGCTAGGTTCATAACCTATCATGAACTTGTGTTACCATTGCCATTTAGTCACTGTAGTTGATCAAAGTAGCTTGCAACAGAAAAGTGGGTGTCTGGCTATGGTGTAATCATGGCAAAGCAACAAATTTTAGCTTAATTCGGTGAACCATTTATATAGACTAGCAAAAAAAAAAAAAAAGAGAGAGAAATGCTATGCCCAAATTAAAAATGCATTAATCCCATCTTAGTGACAATAAAAGATTTTTTTAACACTGTGCCAGAACAGGAACAAGTATATTAGGAGTCATTCATTTCATTAAGGAAAAAAAGAAAGATCATAGGGGCAAACTACATTTAAAGTCCTATATTGCAAAGAATATTATTCTGTGCTCTATTTTGATTATTTCCTTTCCTTTCCTTTCCTTTGTTTTTTTGCTGTCTGGAAGATGACAATTTGTATAGTTCCGTGACATAAATTACCTGAACAATTTCCTGGAGGAGTTCCTGGCAAAAAGATCACCTAGCCCCTATGTTCCCTTCTTTGCTGCCACAAGAACACTATGTATCCTCCAGAGCCTGGAGGGTATTATTATTGTTGTTGTTATTTTCACATCCACAATCAGCAGCTTAGCGACCCGAGAGGTAAAATATACTCTCCCACTGTCTCTAAGAATGGTCATGTCAGACTTTGTTATTGCCTCTTCAGTTCTGCTACTTTGCTTCTAGTATTTGACAATTTAGGGAAAAGAGACCACCAGTGATGCACCTGGGCAATTATGAAATAAATGCTCTCCGTGGCATGCGAGGATTTTATGAAATCTGTGGTGTATCAGTTCTCACCCTGAAGAATCTCTTCTGACTGTGTCTATCTTTGCTGGCATATCTACAGTAAGATATAAACACAGTTATTAATCATAGGGCACCTTTTAAAGGGACACAATCATCTCACTGTCTAGCTTTTGCTGTTATTAAGTTCTGATGTGCAGTTGTGGGAGGTTCTCGGGCTCTCGTTTATTGGCTCCAAATCAGGGATGTTCAAATGTTTGCAGACAAGGGCTTAGTCAGACCTGTAAGCTGCAGAGGCCCCTTTTACCTGGCCAGAAAGTGGTGGTCCCATCAGTTTCTCCAGGTTTGTCTTAACTGTTTCTCTTATATTTCTCCTGGAGGGCATATGTATACATTAAATGTGTCTAGAGGATAGCAAGTGTGGGTGAAATAGTCTCAACTTTATGCAGTCGTGAGACTTACTGATTCAAAATATCCCAGAGGAAGGAACGGAGTGGGATTATCCTCCTTTGTCCTTCTCTGTGGTCCAGTCTTTGTAAAGGTGAGCTGGTGTTGCCCAAATACCAGGCCTAAAACTTATTGAATGTCAAACAGAACAAGTTAAAAGCATCAGTTTCTCCAACAGGTGGTCACCCAGTCTCAGATTTCTCATTTGTGTGACTAATACCTGTACCCTCAGTACGATTTTGAACACCTGACCCCCTTCACCTTCTAAAGTTGTGCGTCATCTCGTGTTCCTAATCATTACTACTAACCACCTCAAATCAGGTTCACATCTGGATGGTGGAAGCAGCTTCTAATCAGTTTACCAGCATTCAGCCTTCCTCTCTGTCCTCCACATAACTGCCAAAACAAGCTTCTGCAAAGGCTGTTTGCAGTGCATCTAATGACACAAGAAAACTTCAGCATATCACTTTAGACCTCCATCAATTGGCTTTATTATTATTACTATTTTTTTTTGGCTGCGTTGGGTCTTCTTTGCTGCGTGCGGGCTGTTTTCTCTAGTTGTGACGAGCAGGGGCTACTCTTCATTGCGGTGCGCAGGCTTCTCACTGCGGTGGCTTCTCTTGTTGTGGAGCACGGGCTCTAGGCACGTGGGCTCAGTAGTTGTGGCACACGGGCTCAGTAGTTGTGGCTCGCAGGCTCTAGAGCACAGGCTCAGTAGTTGTGGCTCGCAGGCTCTAGAGCACAGGCTCAGTAGTTGTGGTGCACGGGCTCAGTAATTGTGGCTCGGGGGCTCTAGAGCGCAGGCTCAGTAGTTATGGTGCATGACGGGCTTAGCTGCTCCGCGGCATGTGGGATCTTCCCAGACCAGGGCGCGAACCCGTGTCCCCTGCATTGGCAGGCGGATTCTTAACCACTGTGCCACCAGGGAAGTCCAATTGGCTTTATTTTTACGTCTTTCCTTCTTCTCTTACTTCTCTTCAATGTGGTCTTTCTGTTTTCAACTCAGATAATGTGCTTGTACCTCACTTCACAAGACTGGCTAGAGGTTTGCCCTTAAGGCTTGTTCAAATCTTTCCACTGATCTGGAATTTGCTCTTCTCTCCTGTCTCTTCAGCTCTCAAGACCTACACTCCTCATGCAGGAAGCTACTTTCTTTAATTAGGCTCCCACTTTGATTACCTCTTCCTCTGTCCCCTGTGTTTAATCTATTGAAGTTTGGGTCAATATTAGAAAAATTTGCACTGATGATATTTTGTTTTATAAGTGTTCACAAAGTACTCCTGATGCATTTGCAATGTACCTCAACCAAACTTCCCCCAATTCATCAACATGATAGAAAACTTTTTGACAGCAGGAGCATGTCTCCTATTGTTCTTAATGCCTCCCTCCCAAATGTTATGCATCTATTTAGCATTCATTCAACAAATGCTCATAAACACAAAGACCTGCAGATACATGAGTGAGGAAGACCAACTCCGTCCTTGCCCTCAAGGGCCAGTGGGCTTGGGCTTATAGAGCTAATATTCCTGGAACATAAAGGGAACATTAGGCACATATTGTCCAAAGAATTAAGAAAGCATGTGCTCTTTGAGGCTTGAATTGGAGGAGGAGGCCACAAAGGGATAGTCTCTGTTGAGAAGCTCACTGGCTCGAGGAGAGTTTCTTTGGGGATGACTTGAATAATATACATACATCTGGCAGTGTTCTGCTCCCCCTTAGCGATGTTTTGGAGACTAGTAGAAAAACTTTTCCTTTGGACTGGACAGTAGAGTAGATCCAAACACCTGAGCCCTAGTTTTACAGAGGGAATCCAGAATTTAATGAACTAAGAGGAAGAAGCTGTCATGATAACTGGCACCATGTAATACAAAGAGAACCTGCTTCATCAGCTCTGGGTCAATAAAGTTTGAAAGCCACCAGTGGAAAAGATGATAAGCAAAGGGGTCAGCCTACCAACTGAAATATAAGTTGCTCAAACTAGGACACTTAACCCTTCATATTTCTCCCCGGTCTACCACCTGCCATTTCCCCGTATAGACTCTTAGCAAGGAAAAATTAAAAGGACAACTTATAAAATTGGTAGGCACATCCAAAGGGCTGCCTCCGGCGTGTGGAGTTCCGGAGTTTGGAGTTGTGTGGCTGACAGGGTCTTGGTGCTCAGCCTGGTGTCAGGCCTGAACCTCTGAGGTGGGAGAGTTGAGTTCAGGACATTGGACCACCAGAGACCTCCAGGCCCCACGTAATATCAATCGGTGAGAGCTCTCCCAGAGATCTCCATCTCAATGCTAAGACCCAGCTCCACCCTACGGCCAGCAAACTCCTGTGCTGGGCGCCCCATGCCAAACAACTAGCAAGACAGGAACACAACCCCACCCGTTAGCAGATCTCTCTAAATAACCAAGAGATCACTGAAGAAATCAAAGAGGAAATAAAAAAATACCCACAAACAAATGACAGTGAAAACATGATGACCAAAAACCTGTGGGATGCAGCAAAAGCAGTTCTAACAGGGAAGTTTATATCTCAAGAAACAAGAAAAATCTCAAAAAAAACCCCATACCTAACCTTACACCTAAAGCAATTAGAGAAAGAAGAACAACAAACCCTCAAAGTTAGCAGAAGGAAAGAAATCATAAAGATCAGATCAGAAATAAATGAAAAAGAAATAAAGGAAACAACATCAAAGATCGATAAAACTAAAAGCTGGTTCTTTGAGAAGATAAACAAAATTAATAAACCAATAGCCAGACTCATCAAGAAAAAAAGGGAGAAGACTCTAATCAACGGAATTAGAAATGAAAAAGGAGAAGTAACAACTGACACTGCAGAAATACAAAGGATCATGAGAGATTACTACAAGCAACTATATGCCAATAAAATGGACAACCTGGAAGAAATGGACAAATACTTAGAAAAGCACAACTTTCTGAGACTGAACCAGGAAGAAATAGAAAATATAAACAGACCAATCACAAGCACTGAAGTTGAAACTGTGATTAAAAATCTTCCAACAAAAAAAAGCCCAGGACCAGAAGGCTTCACAGGCGAATTCTATCAAACACTTAGACAAGAAGGAACACCCATCCTTCTCAAACTCTTCCAAAATATAGCAGAGGGAGGAACCCTCCCAAACTCGTTCTAAGAGACCACCATCACCCTGGTACCAAAATCAGACAAAGATGTCACAAAGAAAGAAAACTACAGGCCAATATCACTGATGAACATAGATGCAAAAATCCTCAACAAAACAGTAGCAAACAGAATCCAACATCATACACCATGATCAAGTGGGGTTTATCCCAGGAATGCAAGGATTCTTCAATATACTCAAATCAATCAATGTGATACATCATATTAACAAATTGAAGGATAAACACCATATGATAATTTCAATAGATGCAGAAAAAGCTTTTGACAAAATTCAACACCCATTTATGATAAAACCTCTCCAGAAAGTAGGCACAGAGGGAACTTACCTCAACATAATAAAGGCCATATATGACAAATCCACAGCCAACATAGTTCTCAATGGTGAAAAACTGAAACTATTTTCTCAAAGATCAGGAACAAGACAAGTTTGCCCACTCTCATGACTATTATTCAACATAGTTTTGGAAGTTTTAGCCACAGCAATCAGAGAAGAAAAATAAATAGAAGGAATCCAAATTGGAAAAGAAGTATAAAACTGTCACTGTTTGCAGATGACATGATACTATATAGAGAGAATCTTAAAGATGCTGCCAGAAAACTACTAGAGCTAATCAATGAATTTGGTAGAGTAGCAGGATACAATATTAATGCACAGAAATCTCTTGCATTGCTATACACTAATGATAAAAACCTGAAAGAGAAATTAAGGAAACACTCCCATTTACCATTGCAACAAAAAGAATAAAAACCTAGGAATAAACCTACCTAAGGAGACAAAAGACCTGTACGCAGAAAACTATAAGACACTGATGAAAGAAATTAAAGGTGATACAAGCAGATGGAGAGATATACCATGTTCTTGGATTGGAAGAATCAACATTGTGAAAATGACTATACTACCCAAAGCAATCTACAGATTCAATGTAATCCCTATCAAACTATCAGTGACATTTTTCACAGAACTAGAACAAAAAATTTTACAATTTGTATGGAAACACAAAAGACCCTGAATAGCCAAAGCAATCTTGAGAAAGAAAAACGGAGTTAGAGGATTCAGGCTCCCCAACTTTAAACTATACCACAAAGCTACAGTAATCAAGACAGTATGGTACTGGCACAAAAACAGAAATATAGATCAATGGTACAAGATAGAATGCCCAGAGCTAAACCCACACACATATGGGCACCTAATTTACAACAAAAGAGGCAAGAACATACAATGGAGAAAAGACAGTCTCTTCAATAAGTGGTGTTGGGAAAAATGGACAGATACATGTAAAAGAATGAAGTTAGAACACAACCTAACACTATACACAAAAATAAACTCAAAATGGATTAAAGACCTAAATGTAAGACCAGACACTATAAAACCCTTAGAGGAAAACATAGGCAGAACATTCTATGACATAAATCACAGCAAGATCCTTTATGACCCACCTCCTAGAGAAATGGAAATAAAAACAAAAATAAACAAATGGGACCTAATAAAACTTAAAAGCTTTTGCACAGCAAAGTAAACCATAAAGACAAAAAGAGAATGTGCAAAATGGGAGAAAATATTTGCAAATGAAGTAACTGACAAAGGATTAATCTCCAAAATTTATAAGCAGCTCATGCAGCTCGATATGAAAAAACAAACTACAGAATCCAAAAATGTGCAAAAGACCTAAATAGACATTTCTCCAAAGAAGATATACAGATTACCAACAAACACATGAAAGAATGCTCAACATCATTAACCATTAGAGAAATGCAAATCAAAACTACAATGAGGTATCACCTCACACTGGTCAGAATGGCCATCACCAAAAAATCTACAAACAATAAATGCGGGAGAGGGTGTGGAGAAAAGGGAACCCTCTTTCACTGTTGGTGGGAATGTAAATTGATACATCCACTGTGGAGAATAGTATTGAGGTTCCCTAAAAAAATGAAAAATATAACTACCAAACAACACAGCAACCTCATTACTGGGCATATACGCTGAGGAAACCATAATTCAAAAAGAAGCATGTACCACAATGTTCATCGCAGCTCTATGTACAATAGCCAGGACATGGAAGCAACCTAAGTGTCCATTGGCAGATGAATGGATAAAGAAGATGTGGCACATATATACAGTGGAATATTACTCAGCGATAAAAAGAAATGAAATTGAGTTATTTGTAGTGAGATGGATGGACCTAGAGTCTGTCATACAAAGTGAAGTAAGTCAGAAAGAGAAAAATGAATACCATACGCTAACACATATATAGGGAATCTTATTTTAAAAATGGCTATGAAGAACCTAGGGGCAGGACAGGAATAAAGACGCAGACGTAGAGAATGGACTTGAGGACACGGGGAGGGGGCAGGGTAAGCTGGATGAAGTGAGAGAGTGGCGAGGACTTATATATATTACTAAATGTAAAATAGATAGCTAGTGGGAAGCAGCCACATAGCACAGGGAGATCAGCTCGGTGCTTTGTGACCACCTAGAGGGGTGGGATAGGGAGGGTGGGAGGGAGACGCAAGAGGGAGGAGATCTGGGGATATATGTATAGGTATAGCTGATTCACTTTGTAATAAAGCAGAAACTAACACACCATTGTAAAGCAATTATACTCCAATAAAGATGTTAAAAAAATGGATTAAAGACCTAGATGTAAGGCCAGACGCTATAAAACTCTTAGCGGAAAACATAGACAGAACACTCTATGACATAAATCACAGCAAGATCCTTTTTGACCCACCTCCTAGAGAACTGGAAATAAAAACAAAAATAAACAAGTGGGACCTAATGAAACATAAAAGCTTTTGCACAGCAGAAGGAAACCATCAACAAGATGAAAAGACAGCCCTCAGAATGGGAGAAAATATTTGCAAACGAAGCAACTGACAAAGGATTAATCGCCAAAAATATACAAGCAGCTCATGCAGCTCAATATCACAAAAATAAAAACTGAATCCAAAAATGAGCAGAAGACCTAAATAGACATTTCTCCAAGGAAGACATACAGATGGCCAACAAATGCATGAAAGGATGCTCAACATCACTAATCATTAGAGAAATGCAAATCAAAAGTACAATGAGGTATCACCTCACACGGGTCAGAATGTCCATCATCAAACAAATCTACAAAAAATAAATGCTAGAGAGGGTGTGGAGAAAAGGGAAACCCACTTGCACTGTTGGTGGGAATGTAAATTGATACAGCCAATATGGAGAACAGTATGGAGGTTCCTTAAAAAATTAAAAATAGAACTACCATATGACCCAGCAACCCCACCACTGGGCATACACCCCGAGAAAACCATAATTCAAAAAGAAGCATGCACCAAAATATTCATTGCATCACTACTTACAATAGCCTGGATGTGGAAGCAACCTAAGTGTCCACTGACAGATGAATAGATAAAGAAGATGTGGTACATATATACAATGGAATGCTCAGCCATAAAAAGAAACGGAATTGAGTTATGTGGTGAGGTGGATGGACCTAGAGTCTGTCATACAGAGTGAAGTAAGTCAGAAAGAGAAAAACAAATACCGTATGCTAACACATAAATATAGAATCTAAAAAAAAAAAAGGTTCTGAAGAACCTAGGGGCAGGACAGGAATAAAGATACAGACGTAGAGAATGGACTTGAGGACATGGGGAGGGGGAAGGGTAAGCTGTGACAAAGTGAGAGAGTGGCATGGACATATATGCACTACCAAATGTAAAACAGATAGCTAGTGGGAAGCAGCTGCACAGCACAGGGAGATCAGCTCAGTGCTTTGTGACCACCTAGAGGGGTGGGATAAGGAGGGTGGGAGGGAGACGCAAGAGGGAGGGGACATGGGAATATATGTATATGTATAGCTGATTCACTTTGTTATATAGCAGAAACTAACACAACATTGTAAAGCAATTATGCTCCAATGAAGGTGTTAAAAAAAGAAAGAAAGCATGTGAGATAGCTTCACATATAGTGGCAAAAGAATTGGGAGAATTACATCCAATTATTTATTTCATGATGCAACAATACAATTAGAAAACAACATGGGTGTCATGGAGACAGATCATCTGCCAAATTCTGTAGACCTACTATGTCCTCTCAAAACAGTAGGACCAGTATTCTGGGGGGCTGGAAATATTCTACAGCTTGATCCGGGTAATGGCTACACAGGTGTATACATACATAAAAATGTATCAAGTTGTACACGTGTTATACCTCAATTTTTTTTAATGTGGGTTTTTTTAATTGGAAAAGAAAAATGGTAAGCAAAGTAAAACCTTGGCTCTGGGCATGTCCTCTTATTCCCATAGAAATCCCCAGGAATCTGCCATGCACAGGTCGCTAGAACCCAGACTGGATACCTTTATTATGGGCATAAAGTGAGCATAAAGCCATCTGAATGGATCCTTGTCTTCTTTTGGGCATGGGAGCCTTGGAGTAAGTGATTCTTAGAATGCTGAAGTATTGGTTAAATGTCTGAAGATCAGGGCAGTGGTTCTGGACTTTGGCTGCCCAGTAGAACCGCCTGAGGCATTCTTAAAGAAACACCAGTGCATGGACCGCACCCTTAGAGATTCTGATACAGTTGGTCTGCGATGGGACCCTGTATTGTAATTTATTTTAAGTGCCCCAGGTGTTTTATAATGTGCAGCAAGAATTCAGAATCCCTAGTGAGCCCCATGCCCTCCTTATAGAGTTAATGAAATGGAATTTCACAAAGTTTAAATGATTTGCCTAAGGCAGTGCTTCTGGCTGCACTTCTCAAGTACTGGGGGAGCATGTGGTGTGTACTCTTTCCTGGGAAGAGCCACTGGCTCAAGGTTACAAAAGAGTGAGTGGTCAGAGCCAGGAATAAAATCCAAGTGTTTTGATTCCTAACCTCTAGTTTGTTCCACTTCACCTCCCCCAAATGGAGACATCATTACTGGCAAGAGCTTTTGAAATCAAAATTGCAGCAGTTGCTTTAATCTAAATTTGAACTCATTAGAACAACCCCACTGACTGGAAACATTAGAAGGAATCTGGGAGGGTGGAATTTACTCTTTCAAATTTTTCTTGATATGAGTAAACAATAAAGCCCTCCCAGGTCTTTTTCTCCATTTCCCTCCTCACCAGCCTGTCCCCATCCTCCCACTGATAAAATCTGTCGGTTGGGTTAATACTTTTGACTTAAGTTTTGTGGCATCACTCTGGCACACTACCACATTAAAATATAGTAGAGAAACCAGAAAAGTGAGGAAAAAGAAAAATACTAATTGAGACACTGATGTATATTGAAACATCTATTTGAGAAAGGGCATTAATGGGAATTTGCAAGCTAGTTTAAGACTTCCAGCAGTATATGAACTGCCCAACTAAAATGACTGCAAGGCACTCTATAATGGTAACTTGAAATCTACATGAAGATATTTAAGACATTGAATGAAACGTCTGTTTTTAATAACCCAGAGGAAATTCATTAGTAAGATGACAATTTAGAAGCAAATGTGCAGGACTTGCTCAGAAATCCACCACCCAGATGGACCAAAGGTAGTCCATTTTCCTACTGCTTTTTACCATTTCTTTCCTTTGATGTAATCAGGGCAATTTCAGCATTCATATGTGATGACTGATTTTTTCTTTATTTTATCACTTTTATCTGGGTAGTCATGAAATTTTAGCTGGATGATCATTATATTTTTAACAAGGGTACACAGCATATTCAAATACAAAAGAAAGATATATCTATTAGGTTCTGTGTCAATATAGTTGGATAAGTGCATGCAAATGAGGAGTGGGTTTACATCAGATCTAACCTTCTTACAGGGTTGGCAAATGTGGGAATTCAGTTACAGTGGATCTCTGATACCGAATAACACTCTGAATACAGCTTTGGTCTGACATGGAGAAGGACAGATGCTCTCATCCTTCCTTTCTAACTTAGAGGAAGCATTGCTTCATCTTCCATTTCAAAACTAGATTCCTCATTTTTATTCTCTGCCCCATCCTTCCTCCCCTGAAACTTGCTATCTCAGTCATCTCTTTTTTCATTCTTTTCAATTTCTTACCTCCATAGAGGTTTTACATGAAAACATGAATAGTTTAGTTTCCTTAAAAGAAAAAGAAAGTAAACACAAACAGACCAAACCAAACCAATAAGCTGATGCTCGATCATGCAGACTCTTCAAACTCATTTATTTAAACTCTTTCATGTGCTCCCAAATCTCTAAACCGTATTGTCCACGCTCTGAGTTCTCTGCATTATTTGCAATCATTGACCACTCTCTTTGTGAAATTCTCTTTTCTCTTGGGCTCTGGATCACCTCACTATTTTGGTTCTCATCTTTTCCATGTCTTCTCCTTTTACACTTTAGGTATTTTTTTTTTCATTTCTCATCTCCAGAATGCAGGCATCACACTCGGTTTTAATTTTGCTTTTTAATACTCTCCATCCTAGAACTCATTTAGTCTTATAATTTCAACTGTCTTCTCTGAGTGGAATGCCTTTCAACACTGTCTCTGGCTCTGACAGCCCTTCCTGAGACTAATCTCACTTCTTTAATCATCTTTTAAGTGATTCCTATTAAATGGTCTTCCCATTCCCTAACAGAATTCATAAACTCTTGCCTAACAAACTAGCTCCTTTTTTAAAAAATCCTCATTTTGGCAAATGATACTGGTTTTTGTCCAGTCATCCAGGCTCAAAACTTTTGAGTCATCCTGCTCCTTATTCTTGTTTGACTTCTGTGACCAATTAATGGCCTGCTGAGCATTCTTTTTTAAAAAAATCTAGCTCTTATTTTCCTTTTAATTCTTTTCTCATTGTGTGACCAAGTTCAGCCCCTTATTATATCATGTCAGTGTTATTGTAATAATCTCCGTGCTGATCCCATTGTCACCAGGCTCTTATCTATTAGTACATTTTAGGCAACACAACTGAGTCATTCTTGTACATTGTCATTTGTATAACATTTCTTCAGCTAGATTGTATACATAGTGAAACCTTTAACCAAAGGCACACATTTTACACATTCAATAAATGTATGTTCATCCATTTATTCATTCATCCAACCAATGTTATAAAGTTGCCAACCATTTGATAAGCTCTGCTAGGTGTTGAGTATAAAGGTGAATAAAATACAGTCTATGACCATAAAGATTCTGTGGATTCCTTACTGAATGAATGAATGTAAGGAGGGAAGCAAAATAAGTTTCTAGAGGAATAGTGATATTATGGCAATGCTGAGAAAGTATGAGGTTTTGAGTCAGGTCCATGTTGGTTCAAATCTAAAAATCACTTCTTACCAGCTCTGTGACTGCAGTCAAGGATTCAGACTAACACAAGCATTGGGTCAAGGATACTTATGTTACTTGGGGTCCTTTGAGAAGCAGAAGGCAAAACAAGACTAGACATGGCAGAGATTTATTGTAGAAAACACCCGTGAAGGATAAAAGAGAAGGGAGAAGAGTATGTAGGGAGAGACCTCAGACCATGATGTAGTCTGACCCCTGGAAAGGAGAGAAGGAAGGAGGTCGGGTTAGGGAGAGTCTTTGATTCCTGAACAGTTGCAAGAAAGTTTTGGCCAAGCTGATGGGAGTCTTTGAGCCAAAGTCACTTGTTGGAAGATCCCTGAATCTCACAGAAATGGCATCTGTGCTTAGTCATTGGGTAAAAGCAGTTTGCCTGAAGCGTGGATGCCAAGAATGTGGTCATGGATCCAGATGGCAGCAGCTGGGGTTGTCATTAAACTATGTTCCCCATAGCAGGACATCTGAATAGCCCATGGCCACCACAATGTTTCTGACTGAAAATAAAACTCTACTAACTCTACCTTAAATCAAGAGTTGAAAAACTTTCTCTGCAAAGGGGCAGAGAGTGAATCTTTTAGGCTTTGTGAGCCATACAACTCTATTGTAGGATGAGAGCTGCCACAGACATTATGTAAATATATAGGTGTGATGGTATTCCAATAAAACTTCATTTACAGAAACAGGCTGGAGACCAAAGTTGGCCTGTGGGGCTTAGTTTTCTGGTACCCGGTTTACATGAATAAGGTGATATTTTCCTCACATGATGAGATGTTTAGAGATGAGTTGCAGGAGACGCTTCAGTGGCTCAACATGATCTAACACTTTTCCATTTATTCTCAGCATGTTAAAAGATAGCGATGGGCTTCCCTGGTGGTGCAGTGGTTGAGGGTCTGCCTGCTGATGCACGGGGCGCGGGTTCGTGCCCCGGTCCGGGAAGATCCCCGGTGCCGCGGAGCGGCTGGGCCCATGAGCCATGGCCACTGAGCCTGTGCGTCCGGAGCCTGTGCTCCGCAACGGGAGAGGCCACAACAGTGAGAGACCCGCATACCGCAAAAAAATAATAATAATAATAATAAATAAATAAATAAATAAATAAATAAATAAAAGATAGCGATGACTTCTCTGTTGCCTATCCTTTACATAAAGGAGAAAATTATTTTACCCAAATCCCCTAGGATTAATGAACTAAATAATCAATCATGTATCTAACTATGATATATGAGTAGCTATTCAGGTAAGGTATTATTCTAGGAGATCCTATAGTTAGTAAAACAGAACAAATCTTTGTCTAAATGAAGCTGACATTTTACTGGGGAGAGACAGACAGTAAGCAAGATAAATAAGTAAAATATATAGCATTTGATGATGATAAATGCTATAGACAAAATAAAGCCAGGAAGAGGGTAGAAAGTTCCAGGTGGTGGTAGTGGGGAGAGGTGGCACTTTAAATGGAGTGGGTCAGAAAAGGTGCCACAGAAGGTGACATTTGAATAAAGACAAGAAGGTATTAAAAGAGTAAACCATACAACTAGATTGTGGAAAAATTTTCCAGAGAAGGGATTTACCAAGTGCAAATTTCTGATGCAAGATCAATGTGGCTGGATCAGAGCCAAGGGGAGAAGGTGAGACAAGAGATCAAGTAGGTAAGCCAGGTTACATAGAGACTTCTGGGCTTCTGTGATGACTTTGGCTTCTACTCTGAGTGAGACAAGAAACCATGGAATCATTGTGAGCAGAGGAAGGACGTGGTGTGATTTACATTTTAACAGACTCATTCTGGGTACTGTGTTGAGACTACACTTAAGGAGGTGGCAGGATGGAAATATATAGACCCAGTAGGAGGCTTCTGAGCAGGAGATGCTGGTGATTTGGAGCAGAACAGCAGCACTGGGGGCAAGGAGAAGCAATAGAGCTGCAGAATCTGGGGGTTGATTGGATATGGGTGGAGTGTGAAAGAAAGGGGGACAAAGATGAGCAAGTTTATAGGAATGTGCACATGGGACAACAGAGTTGGCATTTACTTAGATGGCAAGGACTGTTAGGCTGAGATTCTGATTAGCTACACAAGGAGGTTGAGCAGGTAGTTGGATACATAAGTCTGGATTTAGACTAGAAGTCTAGACTATCAAATTCAATTTGGGAATCTTCTGCATATGCTTACATATCATTAACTAGAACTTTGTCTTACAGTCAGGCTACCCCTAAGCTGCAATAAGGCAGAGAAAACAAATGTTTACCTTTTCCATTTTCCATGGTGAAAGGCAGCAAGAGAGAAAAGGCTAATGTCTGTTGAGTCATTCAACTGGCAATGTCCATACTTAATTTCTCCTTGGTTCTTCATGAACAAATTGAGAATAATGAAACCTACTTCATGGATTATGATGAAAATTACATGAAACAAGCTATAGAAAGCCCTGGTTTATATAACATGTTCTTTAAATATCTGAATTCCCCTTCATTCCCTTTCAGTGACCTGAGATCTCATAGTAAGTTGTGAACTCAGTCTAAAATACTTATTTTTGGACTTTCTCATTTAACGAAATAGTGACACTGCAATTTTTACAATCACTACTGTGACAGAAAATAAGAATTTTTTTCCTTTTCCTCTAAAGCCACATATTTTCCAGAGCCAGACTGGTCAAGCTGGGTTATTCTTTCGGTCATCTTTCTTCTCGTTTCTGGGGTTTTGTTTTCACTTTTACATTTCAGTTTCTATACGTAATGATGGTCAAAGTATTTACAAATCCTTGGAAAAGATTGACCATCCCCAAATGGGGATAACTCTCCCGCAACCGGAGGCTTCACTGGAGGGTGTCTGGGAAGGTCGTTCACAAAGTACAAAGAAGTCCAAGGCGAGGAGGATGTCTAGTTAAAGTGGAGGCATGTGTTTGGGCCACTTTATGGAATAAAGTCAAGGAGAACCCAAAGGCCAATAGGAAAAATAATTCCAAAGAAGTTGTTCTCCAGAAAAAAGAACACTCCCTCCCACTCCCAAATCTGGCAGAAAGCTATGTGGTTGCATTCCTAAGTCCTTTCCCAGACTCATCAGTTGACTTTATGTTTACTTTTCACTCCTTTCTCTCTCCTAGGGCATGGACAAGGTGAGATGTTTGTGCATGTTTATACCTATAGAGGGTGGTCATAAAGTCTTGACTCTTAGGTAATATTATTTATCATTTACTGTAATGTAATGGCAATAAATCCTTTAAAATGTGTTTTTCTCTTTTTCCAGACCTTGTGGTCACCGTGTGTGTGTGTGTGTGTGTGTGTGTGTGTGTGTGTGTAATAGTTTGCTTGGGCTGCCATAACAAAATACCACAGATTAGGGGGCTTACATAACAGAAGTATACTTTTTCCCAATTCTGGAGGCTGGAAGTCCAGGTTGGTTTCTTCTGAGATGTCTCTCCTTGGCTTGTAGATGGCGGTCTTCCCTCTTTGTCCTCATATGGTTTTTCCTCTGTGCAGTGTCTATATCCTAATCTCCTCTTCTTATAAGGACATCTATCATATTGGATTAGGGCCTGTCCTGATGACCTCATTTTAAATTAATTGCCTCTTTAAAAAGCCTGCCTCCAAATACAGTCATATTCTAAGGTACTGAGGGTTAGGGCTTCAATATATGAATATTGGAGTGACACAATTCAGCCCACAGTAGTGTGTATGCTTGGGTGTATATATACATATATACACATATACATGTACGTATGATAAATTACATATAAAAATGTGTAAAATAAAATATATTGTTTTAAAAATTATATTATATGTAACATATTACATGTAATATATTATATTTGTATCCTTATACATATGCATACACACACAGGCACTACACACACACAGTTCTGAGATGCTGTTCAATTGTGCTTGAAACTTCCTCCTCTCTGTAGAAAGCCCAGTCCCCTTACTGCTTGGGGCAGCTTCCCCCCCGTAACCCTAGATCTCATGTTCTCTGCCCTGCCAGCGGCTCTCTGTTGTCTGGATCAGTTAATCTTTGCGAAATGCTTTGCAGGGCGGCCTACCCTAACCTTCTAACCTTGCCGTGCCTGTTTAAGTAGGAAGGGAGGCTCTGTGCTCCCAGGGCAACTTCACCCGTGGAGCCTCTCCATAGAATCTCAAAGCCAAAAGACCTCCTGGTTGGGGGATGGAGGAAGCAGGAGGCTCTATGCTTTTGTTTCCCTAAAATTCCTTTAGCAGCCAGCAGCAAAAGTGACCACAGCAGGGTAGACTTCTGTTTAGGCTGAGGAAGCAGGGAGCCAGCCAAAGACCAGGAAAAGACCCATGCTTCTGGGTTAAAGATAAACCGAAAAGGTATTTTAAAAGCTAGCTGCTGGTCCAGTGGGAACAATAGATAAGTTAAAGGTCTGGGGATTAAGCCAATTTCATCTCTGAGTAATTTTTTTTTTAAGAAACTATAGATGACATAAAAATTGGCAACAACTGTTCACATGAAAAGAGATTTTTCAAGAAATCTTGACCTTTCCCTTGATTTACAGTCATAATGGGCAGAGGGAGCTTATCTTTCACTATAAGCCATACTTTTGAGGTGTCATTTGAGGTGACTTCCCTACTTGTCAGTTACAGATGGGTCACTTAAAAAAGATTGTATAGGGCTTCCCTGGTGGCGCAGTGGTTGAGAGTCCGTCTGCCGATGCAGGGGACACGGGTTCGTGCCCCGGTCTGGGAGGATCCCACATGCCGCGGAGCAGCTGGGTCCGTGCGCCATGGCCGCTGAGCCTGCGCGTCCGGAGCCTGTGCTCCGCAACGGGAGAGGCCACAGCAGTGAAAAGCCTGCGTACCGCAAAAAAAAAAAAAAAAAAAAAAAAAAAAAAAGATTGTATATAAGTACTAATTAGTCTAAGTAGTAAGCACTTAGATGTGTGGACCATCAGAATCCACATCTCCTTTCAGTTTGTGAGAAATACAGAATCTCGGGCCCCAGCCAAACCTGCTAAATTAGAATCTACATTTTAAACAGATCCCCAGTTAATCTCTATTTATGTTAAAGTTTGAGAAGCAGTGGCTCTAAGGCCCTGACATCCCATTAGTGACTCTTCTGGAAGGTAGAGTCCACATACAAAAGTATGATACTGTATTAGGGATTGTTTACATGTGGTACCTGGCGTTGAGTAGTTGATGAACAAACAGGTGTGTTTTGATGACTGATAGGTCTAGCTTCTTCCTGCTTTTTAGTCTATGCATTTCTAGTTTATTATTTATCTAATTACACTATCTTTATGCTGTGCTATATTGGGTCAGTTACTTGACCCTCTGTGACTCAGTTTCATCTTCGGTAAAATGGGATTTTAATTAGTGTTTATCTCGTAACACTCTCGTAAGCTTTAAATGAATTAATAAATGTGAAACACTCAAATTGTCATACTGTGCCTGGCATATTTCAAGAGCCCAATAAATGTTAGGTAAAAATACAACACAACAGGGCCTCCACAAATACTTATGTTATTGAACTCTTGCCAGGTGAGGGTGAGAATTGCTATGATATTTTCCTGGAATGTATCATCTGGTTTGCATTTGTATACTACCTTCTCTACCAATCTTTGGTTTTCTTGAAGGAAGAGTGAAAAACAACTACTGTCTTCCCATAACATCATCTAACACAGTGCTTAGCATACAGTGAATTCTTAGTCAGTATTGTGGAATTATCTATGTTTATGTGCACAACCATTCTGATAGTTAAAATTGATTGGACTTGCTTGGTATTTTTCCACTGCTGCAATGAATAAATTGACTGTAGTCATACATTCATTCATTTTCTCATTTGCAAAGTTTTGCACACCTACTATGTTCCAGATTCTGTCCTAAGTGCTGAAGATGCAGCAGAAACAAATCTTTTGAAAATCCCTTAAGAAGTTTTGCTCTAAAGAGAAGCAGAGAAATTAGGTGGTCATGGAGGGAGATTGCGGGGTAGGGTGTCAAGAGAAGGTTCAAAAGATGGAGGACATTACAGAATGTTTGCAAATTCATGGACATCCAGACGAGGTGCTAAGAGAGGTGGGGGGGCTCACTCCCTGAGATAACAAGAGAATATGGGATCTAACACTGAAGTGTTGTGGTTTGTCTTGGTTGGCAGCAATGGCAGCTTATCCATAGAGAAAGGAGAGAAGGCAGAATATATGGATGGGCACAGATGCCAGCAGCTGGGTAAACGTGATGGTGGGAGAATGGGGAGTTTCTCTTCTGAGTGTTACTTTTAAAAAATTGAAATAAGAAGCAAAGTAGGTATCTGCTTAGGGAGATGAATAAGGGAGAGAGCTGAAAGATTTTGGGGAGAGAAGGTGGGAGACAGTCACCAAGGAGAATGGGAGGGGAAATTAGGTCTGTATGCCTGCCTGGCACAAGTAAGATCCATCTGGGGTTTGTGGTCATGACTGTAAAGTGGGACCAGGTAGCATATTAGAGGTTTTTTTCTTTGGTCTCTTAGCTACCCAGATGCAGGTGCAGGTGTGGAGCAGGCCAGGAGTTGTACCTCATGAGGCTGAACGTGTAGTTTGGTACCATGTGCACACAGCTACTGGAAAGACTAGATGTACCAGCTGCTTAGGAAACTCACAAAACAAGTTCACTGGATACGATTTTTTACATTATGGGAAATGATTTACTCTCAAAGAATATGCCTTTTCCTTGGTATTACCTGTTCATATTACATTTCTACATTTCTATTTTCAAAGACATTTATCTCTGAGGAAGTAACATACATTCACAGATTCCTTTGCCCATGTAATTTTCAACTCTGCTTAGACCATTTCGACCCTGCTTAGAGCATTTTCCTGTTCCTTAAAGCATGGGGACCTTATCTAGTGCCTATGCTCTACAATGGGCAGCTCCCACAACTGGAAATCTTTTTATTCTGCTCACTCAGTAGTGTGTTGAAAAGCCTGAAAGGGTTAAAGCAGCTATTTCTGGGGCTTATGGCATCTCCTCTATGTCAGGATATTGCTTATTTTATATTCAGAATCAAAACCTTTTGTTTCTCCCACAAGATTGAGGAAGTCCTTAGAGAAAGATTTGTGTCACCCAAATTTCCTTTCTGGTCCCTTCCTCCACCGTGTCAACTTACATTATTACCCAACTTGCCTGCCTGTCCTTTACCTGGAGCAGCAATGTTCAAAAGAGATCTTAAAAGCTTAGGGCCCCAACAGGGAGGAAATGAATAAAATTTATTCTCTTGAAAATCTTTTGCAACCTCCTGTGGCAAGTGCAGGGGTTGCTCTGTGCATTTTCAGTTCCCCCTGGTGGCTGGGCCACTCTTGGGCAATGGGAAGTTGACTGCGCCCCGGTCACTAAATCGTCCTTGACACGGGGGTTGTGTCGTGTTCACCAACGTACGCGTTGTTGGCTGCATATTTCTTACCACCCACAGGTGCAGGGAGTACCCAGGGGGCTTCCCCACAGCTCTGTATCATGCACATCTTTGGCTTGATCACACCCTGTACCCTCTTCACACATCTCCTCCCTCAAGTCTTCCCTGATAATGCCAGGGTAGGGACATTCTGTTCTGAGCTCATTAGTCAAGAATGTTACGGTACTGTCCTGAAGAGGGTTTTCTCTGGTGTGGGCTCTCCCAGAGCTGCGCAGAGAATCTGAAAAATCAGCCTGCCTTTATACTGAGTTCAACTCAGGATTGCATTTCCTCACCTGTGTCACCTCACTAGATAGATGATCTCTTAAGACTCTGGTGAATTCACAGAAATGCCCAAATTAATAGCTATCTGGCTCTCTGGGATAGTTTTCCTTGAACTCATTCCTCCAATTGGTTTAGGGTTTGGCTTCATGTTTCCGGGGAGAGTGGCTCTTCTAAAGCACTAAGTCAGTGGAAGGTAACATTTCTGCTTACCTGCAGCCTCTTGTGGGAATCTCTGGGAAAACTAAAGGGTCAAGTATCTGATTCACAAATATTTATCAAGTGCCTACAGTGTGCCAGGCACTGTACCTTAGCCAAGTGATTCTCAAATTTTTCTGCATTTCAGAATGCCCTGGGGAACTTAAAAATAATCCTGAGGCCCATGTTACAGCCCATACCAAATTAATCTCTGGGGAAGAGAGACCCAGGCATTATCATTTTTAAAATTCCCCAGAAGATTCCAATGTGCAGTCAAGGTTGGAACCAGTGTTTTTGACAGTGTTCTTCAACTTTAATGAGAAAATGAGTCCCCTGATTGTTAAAAAGGCAGATTTTGATTCAGTGAGTCTGGGGTGGGGTCTGGGATTCTACATTTTCTTAAAGTTCCCAGGGAATGTCAACACTGCTTGTCTGCAGACCGCACTTGGAGCAGCAAGCAATAACGTTCCTTTAGCCCCTGATGTGTCAAACTTTCCTGCCCCTGGGCCTTTGCACAGGCTCTTTCTTTTTCCTTGGGATCAGCTCCCTGGAAATTCCCAGCAAAGATGGCTTCTCATCCTTTAGTCCTTCAAGTTTTCCCTGACCACCTAATACAGAGTAATCTCGACCCTCTTTCTCTATAATTCTTTAGCACTATATTCTGTCTGTTTACTTCTTAGAATTATCACAAATAATACTTATTTATTTGTGTCCTTGTTTTCACAATGGTCCCTCCCAGTGGTGTAAGTGCCAAGAAGCCAGGAACAATGTCTATCTTGTTCCATATAAATTATATTCATCATGTAGCACAGTGTCTAACACAGAGAAGGGAGCTGATAGATACTTGTTGAATGAATGACAATAGGGAAGCCTGGCCAGTTTGATCTCTTTTTCTGCTTCAGGTGAGACAAGAGGCAGAAGTGAGAATTGCCCAGAGTTTTCCATGAGCAAGAAGAGTGTATCTTTGAGCATGTCTTATCTGGCTGTTTTTCTAAAATGTATTTTGACTGAAGAAGTAGGGGCTCACTCAAGAAATTCAGACTCCTTCCTAAAAACAGAGCTTGAGGAAGAGCACTAGGAAAATCTACTGCATTGCCTAGGGAAGTCAACTTATTCCTATGAAAGGCTGAATCATCAGTTTGCCAGTATTATCTTTTCAGGTCATTGCAGCTCACTGAGTTAGCACCCAAGGTAAATAATCAACAGAGAAATGCTATAAATGTCTCAGAAATTGAGGTGACCTTGGAGCTAGTTCATTACTAACCTGATACCATATCAGAGGCCTTAGCTCACTAAGGGCAGCAGCATCTTGTCTTTTGCCAAACCTGAGACTTAGACAGCGAGCACACCAAGGATTCTGTTGAAGTCCTCGCTTTAAGGTTAATTCGTGGAAACACAGAAAGGCATATTGATTTCTTATGGGTGGTGCAGAGGTCAGAGATAATACCAGGGCTGTGTGTGCACCAGATAAAGGGCCCTGGAGAGCCCGACTAAAACGATTTGGTAGGATTAAGAGAAGAGATACAAGATTTATCCAGTCTCACAAAGGCCAAGAATGGGAGGAGAGGGATATTATTTTCTCTGTTATTCTCGAGAAAACTAAGGCAGGGCTTCCCTGGTGGCGCAGTGGTTGAGAGTCCGCCTGCCGATGCAGGGGACACGGGTTCGTGCCCCGGTCCGGGAAGATCCCACGTGCCGCGGAGTGGCTGGGCCCGTGAGCCATGGCCACTGAGCCTGCACGTCCGGAGCCTGTGCTCCGCAATGGGAGAGGCCACAGCAGTGAGAGGCCCGCGTACCGCAATAAATAAATAAATAAATAAATAAATAAATAAATAAATAAATAAATAAAAACAAAAGGAGGAACTAACACACCACCGTCAAGCAATTATACTCCAATAAAGATGTTTAAAAAAATTAAAAAAGAGAAAACTAAGGCAAAGGGGGATTAATTGGTTGCCTAAAGTCACTGAGCAAACTTGGGTTGGGAAGGTGGCCTAGAGGAATAGGACCAGAACATCTCTGTTCCCGTCAGCGGCCTCAATCTACTCAGTGACATAGTTTCCGTCTTCCTAAATTCACTACGAGGGGTTTATGTATTATGTTTTCTTTAATTTGTCTAAATGGGATGTGACGGAATCAGCAGTCTGTTTCAGGCATATATATTCTGAGGGTAAATGAAGTTTTGTGTTTGTCCTAAGTGCTTATTTAGTTTTTCATGTTGAAGAATCAGCAGTTACCACTGCCCTGCTCAGTGCTGAGAATGCCAACGAAGCTGTGTTGCTGGGGAGTGTTAGTTAGTGACGCCACCTTTTCCACATCTCAGAACAATAAACAGGGAGATGGCCAGAAGGCATTGAGGTAGTTTAGGGACAGGACACAGACCATCTATGAATTTGGTGACATCGCTTGAATCTGTACCACGGTATTATTTAATCTGATCCACATGTGGAAAAGGAAACTTTCGGTAAGATTGTCCATCTCTCACTCACATTTCCGAGGTCTGGAAGTCTCTATAATGCCTGGAGCTGAGATATTCTGTGTGATTAAAGTGTCTAGAAATCTGTACATCAAAAATATAAATAGGTAAGAGTAGAAGTGTGCCACGGGAAGTTTCTCTTTGTGTCCTTCAGCCATCTGGTTCTGAATCCTAGGAGAAGGAAATGACATTCATTCCACTGTGGGCTCCAGGATAATCTTTGAAGAACAGGAGTTCGATCAGGATACAATGATACAAATGAACAGAACAGAAACAGACTCACAGACATAGAAAACAAACTTACGGTTACCAAGAGGGAAAGGTGGGGAGGGGAAAAATTAGGAATTTGGGAGTAACATGTACACACTACTATATATAGATAAACAACAAGGACCTGCTGTATAGCACAGGGAGCTATACTCAATATTTTGTAATAACCTATATGGGAAAAGAATCTGCCCAATGGAGCCGTCCATGCATGATCTTTGCAGCGATTGTACCATTTGTTCAGTTATAGGCTTGGCTCTAAGAGCTTCAGATGCATTTAATCTTGCTATTATTCTAATAGTTTTAGCTCTTACATTTAGGTCTTTGATCCATTTTCAGTTAATTTTTGTATATGATGTAAAGTAAGGGTCCAACTTCATTCTTTTGCATGCGGACATCCAGTTTTCCCAACACCAGTTATTGAAGAGACTATCCTTTCCCCATTGAATAGTCTTGGCACCCTTGTCAAAAATCATTTGACCCTATATTCTAAGGTTTATTTCTAGGTTTTCTATTCAATCTCATTTCTCTAAATGGCTGTCTTTATGCCACTACCACACTATTTTGATTCCTATAGCTTTATAGGAAGTTTTGAAATCAGGAAGTATGAGATCTCCAACTTCGTTCTTTTTTCAAGATTGTTCTGGCTATTTGGGGGGTTCTTTGAGAGTCTATATGAATTCTAGGGTACAGTTTTCTATTTCTGCAAAATAAAAAAGTCACTGGGAGTTTGATAGGAATTGCACTGAGTCTGTAGGCTACTTTGGGTAGTGTTGATATTGTAATGATATTGTTTTCCAAGCCATGACCACAGGATGTCTTTATTTTTGACTTTAATTTCTTTCAGCAATGTTTCATAGTTTTCAGTGTACACGTCTTTGCCTCCTTGATTGAATTTATTCCTGTTATTTTATTCTTTTTGATGCTATTGAAAATGGAATCGTTTTCTAATCTTGCTATTGATATGTCGTTTTACAGATGAGGATACTGGGGCACAGAGATGCTAAGTAACTTGCCCCATTAGTAGTAGTCGTAGCAGCAGTAGTCATAGTCACAGTAGTAGCACTAGTACTAGTAGTAGTTTGGTGCTACCACTAAACTGTGAAGTCAGGATTTGAATTCAGGCAGCATGACTCCAGAGTTGTGTTCTTGAATGCCCCACTGCATTGTCACTGCAGGAAGTGGACTGCAGGACACTCAAGGGCCTTCAGGATGGTGAAGAATTCTAACTGCTTTACAGTGGAAAATCAGGGTTTCTGTGGCTTCTGACCACCCCTCCCTGTCCTTCCTTCACCCTTCCGAATGACTTCTTTCCAACAGTTCATTATGAAAGGGAGACAAATTGTAAACAACAGACTTTCAGCTTTCAAACTTTAGAAGCTTGATGAAGATTTATAGCCCATTCTCTTTAGAGTGACCCTTTTCCTTCCTTTCGTAACTGGACTGTGAATCACTCTTATCTACCTTTGTTTATTTTTTAAATTAAAAAAATTTTTTTTTATATTTTACTCCAATTTCCCAGAGTAATTTCAATAAATGATTAGAAACTGGTTTGTACACACAGCAATAAACTTTTTTAAACTGAACTTTGTAGTGGTGACTTTGGCATTTTCCTTATTATGGATATGTCTGGACTGTACAAGTATCCCTTTGTATAACCAACCTCAGTAAACCGATGGGCCGAACGGAGACTTCATTTATATCTGGCATGGTAGCATTAACCTACTTCAGGTGTCCAACAAGTATTAGTATGATTATCTCTCTCATGAGCCCGGGTATCAGAGACTTGAAAATGCATGTGGAAATACCGTAATGTTTCACCTGTTTTATTAGGGCAGGGTTCGAATAACTCAATGGGGAAATCCCCAAATGAGAGTACTGAAAAAATGTTTGTTCTGTAACACTCTCTATGCAATCAAATGATGAGATGATGGAGGAAAAAGGGAGTGGTTGTGCATTCCTTTCTCTCTCTCCATCTATCCAATTAACCACCGAATTCTACTCATTCTTATTCCTAAATATCCCTCAAGTTCATTCACTCTCTGTATCCTCTGCTACTATCTCCATTCAAGCTACTGTTATCATCTGCCTAAATGACTACTGCAGTCTGCTGACTGGACCCTGTCTACCAGTCTCCCCCTAGAGTGATCCTCCTGAAAAAAAATCTCATCAATGGATCTTCTCACCTGAAAACACTTGATTTTGAATCATATCACTTCCCTTTTCTCTCCCCCATCTCCATCCTATTTCTTTTTTCTATTCCTCTAGCTAGACTTACTTTTAGGACATGGTATATTCTCTCTGTAGCACTAGCCTTCTTTTTCTTGTATGCCAGTCAAGGTCCACTCAGGAAAATGAAAACCACTGTAGTTTCAGACAGAAAAATTTAATACAGGGAATTGGTCACAGAGATGATGGAAGAACTGAATAAGCAAGCAGAGGAGGTGACACAACTCAGAAATTGCCAAGGACAATAAATAATTACCATCTTTATGCCTGGAGGGATCAAAGGAGGAGATGGTGTTCTTTGAACCCAGAAACAAGGTAGATGCTAAAATATGAGCAGAAGCTGAGAGAGAGGAGATATGTTGTGAGACCTGGAGCCATGGAGGAGATGCTGCTCTTGCTTGGTACCATACTGAGAGAAAAAGGAGGCAGGGTCAAATCCCAGTCTTTTTTCCTTCCCTCACCATCTGGTCTCCCACATTGCTTCTCATTGATGAATTTACATTGAAGCCACAGGAGAAGAGGCCTGGGAGATATGAATTCCTCTGACACACAGCAAGGCAGAGAAAGACAGGGAAGTAATCTGTATATTCAACTAATTCCCTCTTTTCAAGATTCAACTTAAATATCATTTATTCTGGAATACTTTTCCTGATACCCAACTATGGCCCTTTCATTAAATGTATCACTTTTTATTATAGGTACTCACTTAATTAGTGTTTTCTGAGCTAATCTGTAAGGTCTCTCAGAACATCCATGGTCCCAATAGCATAGTGGTATTAATAATAAATATTTGTTGAATGAGAAAATGATCTTCATAATTCCTCCCACAGAAGTTGTACCAGTTTACACTCGCCAAAGCAATAAAAGTGCTTATTTCTTGACATCTTCACCACCTTGTGTGTAAGTAAACTAGTTGACTTTTGTAAACGTGAAAGTTGAAAATGGATGTCAATGAAGTTTATGTTTGCATTCTTTTTATTGCAAGTGAAGATGAGCACCTTTTCATATGTTTAAGAATCTGCAGTGACTGATTATATCTTTTTTGTACATTTTTCCATTTAGTTGTTGGTCTTTGTCATATTGATTTATGGAAATTTTTAATAACATATCAGGAGACTCAGCCTTTTGCTTCATATAAGTTATAAATATACTTTTTCTTAATTTAGTGCATTTTGAGACTTAGCTTATCATCATTTTACCAGGCAAAAATTTTCAAATTTATCAATGTTTTCTTTTATCTTTTCTAATTTAATATGGATTTTGATGTATACTTAGGCTTTCTTTACTCTGGGGATTATATATTTTAAATCTCCTGTTTTCTTTCAATATTATATAGTTTTATTTTTCTTTTATTTTTTTTTCTTTTTCTTTTTTCTTTTTCTTTTCTTTTATTTTTTTTAGCGGTACGTGGGCCTCTCACTGTTGTGGCCTCTCCCATTGCGGAGCACAGGCTCCGGACGCGCAGGCTCAGTGGCCATGGCTCACGGGCCCAGCCGCTCCACGACATGTGGGATCCTCCCAGATCGGGGCACGAACCCGTGTCCCCTGCATCGGCAGGCGGACTCTCAACCACTGCGCCACCAGGGAAGCCTTTATTTTTCTTTTATTTTTATGTTTAAATCTGTGATCAGCCTGGAACTTATTTTGATATAAGGTAAAGGGTACGGATAAAACTTTACTTTTTTCCCCAAATATCTCTACTTGTTCCAACATCATTACTTAATAAACTGTATTTTTTTCTCATGAATTTAAAATGCTAATTTTATCACATACTACAGGTAGATATCTCTCTGGGCTTATTTCTAGAATTTCTATTATGTTCTACTGATTTGTCTATTGATGCAGCAGTTCCATAATGATTTAATAACTATAACATTGAATTTTGATTGCAGCATTCAGATGTTCTGGTTTAATTCCTACTAAAATGTATGACAAATAATGAATCAGAAATAGTAGCAGTGACAAAGTTTATCATTAGTGATTCCAGACTAAATCATGAAGATATATATAAAGTTAAATGAGTAAGATTTCTGCTTTCAGCTTGGATATAGGCTAATGCTTTCACTGCAACAAAAATCTGGATAAATTACAAAAACATTATATTTTTAAAGATACAAGGGAACTGTGGAGGTTAGGAGGATTAGATGAACTAACTTCCAGTAAGGGGAAAATGTTTTCAATGGACACTAAAGATATCTAGACTTTTTTTTTTTTAACCTTAGGGGCATTTGTTAATTATGGGCATAAGTTAAGAACTGGACTTCCCTAGGCAAAGAGACTCTATTGGGGGAAAGAAAATCAGCAAAACTGCAGCAGTCATGAGGAGCTGATATGAAAGGATGGAAACTCACAGGGACATAAATGCACCACTGGATTTCCCCATGGGACATTTCCTGGGTTCTGTGTGGAAGACTGGTGAACTAAGATGTGTGGAAGACTGGTGAACTAAATTCTTAAAGGCAGAATAATATTCTCACAGTCTTGTGCTCAGGAAGCAAAGCACTGCTGGAATAGCCATTGACCTCACTACACAGCCACTGGGCCCCTTGAGATATCTGCCATATTTTGAAGACACATGTGGTATGAAGCTGGAATCTATGCAAGGCAGATTGGGATCTCTTAATCTTTCAGTACTGAGGAGATAGATTCTTCAGGCTTTTAGTCAAAAGGTCAGAGGTCCATGTCTTAGGAGCAGAGGTAAACCAGAGAGGAGATGATTCTCACTAAACTACAACCCAGCAGTGACCCAGCTCAATTTCTGACTGAACTGAGTTGATCAGAGCCTCATTTTCTCTGCCCAGCAGAGGTAAGGGGGGAACACTCTCTGTTATAAGACAGCATCTTCTAGAGTGGCTAGAGTTATTTTGTATATAGTATCTGGACAAAAATTTTAAAATTACCAATCATGCAAAGAAATATATAATATTGACTGATAAACAACAGAAAAATAATACAATAGATGCAGACCCATGGATGATCAATATATTGGAGTTATCAGACAAGGGCTTTAATAAAACTATGATTACTTTGCTAAAGAAAAGAGAACAGGAAGGACAACATCAATGAAAGTATGGATAATTTTAATAGATAAATCAAATCTACAAAAATGAATTAGGTGGATATTTTAGAACCAAAAAACTCTACAAATTCTAAACAGGATAAACACAAAGAGAACTTTGACTAGGAAAGTTATAGTCAAATTGCTTAAAATCAAAATCTTAAAAGCAGCCAGAGGAAAAACAAGCCTATTACCTTTATAGAAACAATAGTAACACTGAGAGCTATGTCTCAACAGAAGCTATGAAAGTCAGAAAGCAACTGAGTAATATCTTTTCAAGTGTTGAAAGAAAACAATAGCCAATTTATATCCAGTAAAAACAGAGAATTTATATCAAGAAAAGAACTTTCTTCAAAAGTGAAGGTGAAATACATGTTTTCAGACAAAGAGAGAATTAGTGAAAAACAGGCTGCACCAAAGGAAAAACTAAAGAACATTAAGCCCAATCCTTCAGACCTAAAAAAAGTGATTCCAGATGGAAACATGGAAAAGTTGGAGGAAATAAAGAATAACATAGTAAGAAAATATGTGGAAATGTAAACAAGTGCTGACTGTATAAAACAATTTTAACGTCTGGTGGAGTGTAAATTATATGCAGAACTAAAAATGCATGACAGTGGTAATGCAACAGTGCCCATGAGTAAATGGAATATAAAGGTTTCTAGCAATATCAGCAAAGTGGTAAAAGGAATCATTTATATTAGTACTGTAACAAGTCAAGGATGCCTATTATAATCACTAAAAGAACAATAATTTAAAACTAACAAGTTAATAGAAGAAAAAATTGACTAATGAAAAACTGATTATCTCAAAAGAATGTAAGAAAAGAAGAAAAAATGGAGAAACATAAAAAGGCCAAATGGAAAATGAACTAAAAGGTAGTCAATATAAACTCAAACCTATCCATAATTAAGTAAAATATAAATGAACTAAATACTCCCAGTAAAAGAATAATACAGTTAGACTCAATAAACAAAACAAAACAAAAATATACAATGCTTACAAAAACATAAAGTTTGGAAATAAAAGGACAGAAAAGGATAGATTATGCAAACATCAATCAAAAGAAGCCTGGTAATTTTATACTAGTATCAGACAAAATATATTTTAAGACAAGAAACATTACTAAAGATTTAAGGACATTTCACCATAATAGAGTGGTAAGTGTAGCAGGAAGAAATCACAACCCTGAGTATACATGCGTATGAAAAACATACTCCAAAATACATAAAGCAAAAGTGGACAAAATTAAAAGGTGAAATAGATGAATCCAAAATTATAGTGGAGATACTAAGACCCTTTCTCAATATCCAATAGTAAAAGCAAATTAAAAAATCAGTAAAGATATAGATTATGTGAATAACAACATTAAATGGATTTAGTTGATAGAGAATATTGCATCCCAAAGTGATAAAATTAACCTTTTTTAAGGGCACATAGAATATTTTCTAAAACTGACCATGTGTTAGGCCATAAAGCATCAACAACTTTCAAAGATTGAAATTATTGAGAGTGTGTCCTTCACGATAATGCAATTAAACTAGAGATCAATAACAAAAGGATAAACAGAAAAGTCCAATGGCATGGAAAATAAACATATACTTCTAAATGATCCACGGGTCTATAAGCAAGAGAATGGATAAAGAAGCTGTGATGTGTTCATGTAATAAACCAGTACTCAGCAATAAAAATGAATTACTGATACATCTAACAACATGGATGAATTTCACAAACATATTAGGCAAAAGAGGCATACACAAAAGAATATATATGGTATGATTTCATTTACATAAAGGTGGGGAACAGGCAAAACTGATGCATCTGTTAAAAATCAGAAAGTAGCTTCTTCTGGGTGAATAAATTAAGTGGAATTACTAGGGTGATGGTAATGTTCTATATCTTGTTTTGGGTATATACAGTTGTCAAGACATCAAATACTCAATGTCTGTACATATTACTATATGAAATTATATCCCAATTTTAAAGAGATGTGAAAACAAGAGAAGGAACACTTACACTTTTCATGAGGTGGCATAACATTGGTTTCAAAACCTGATCAGAACATTACCAGAAAGGAATGTTACAGATCAATTTCGCTCATGAATGTATATGCTATGTTCCTTTACAAAATTTTAGCGAAACAAATCCAGTGATATTGTAGAGGATAATACACCATACCAAGCTGGATTTTCACCATATTAGCACTGAGATAATCAATGATTATCATGATAGGTACCAGGAAAACATCTCACAAAAACTCTAAGCAAACGGTAAATAAAAAAGAACCTCCTTAATGATAAAGAATGCCTACAGAAAAAACCTACAGAAGACATTATACTGAATGTTGGAATATTAACCACTTTCCCCTTGAGATGAGGAATAAAATAACAATGTTTTTGTAAGCACATGTAAAGTTGTAATATGGTGCTTGAGACAAGATAAGCACTCAATAGACATTAGATATTTAGCAATTTTTACAACTCTCTGCTTAGTGTCTTTCAGCTAACTCTGTACTATATCCCTTTTAATTACTATTTTTACTTATTTATGACATTTTATCTATTTGATTTGTGTTTAACTAGCTTTTGGTTTTGTTTGTACCTTATTTACAAACTTTCATTACATTTTTACCTTTACTACTTAGTTTTCTCCCTTTAATTTTTAAATTTATTTTTGACCTTTGTTAGATTGAGGCTTTTACAGTTAATTGTTTCAACAAGGACCATTTTAACTACCTCCCTGCAGCTTTTCTCTCCATAGCTTCACCAACATAATGGAGAAATGCATTTTAATTTTTGATAATCTGGTCCTTTCAGTAGTCATTCTTAAATCTTACCTACACACTTAGTTTGGTTTTCTAATAAAGTAAAAAAAAAAGTGTTGGTGAGGATGTGAAGGAAAATGGAACCATTGTACACTGCTGGTGGGAAATTCAATTGGCATTGCCATTATGGAAAACAACAGAGGTTCCTCATAAAGCTAAATATAGAACTAGCATATGGTCCAGCAATCCCCCTTCTGCATATATACTCAAAGAAAATGAAATCAGTACCTCAAAGAGATATCTGCACTCTCGTGCTCTCATGTTCATTGCAGCATTATTCACAGTAGCCAAGATTGGGAAAGAGTCTGTGCCCTTTGACTGATGAAAGCATAAAGAAATTGTGGTGCACGTATGTAATGCAATATTATTCAGCCTTCAAAAAGGATATTCTGCTCTTTGCAACAATATGGATGAACCTGGAAGACATTAGGCTAAATGAAATAAACAAGACACAGAAAGACAAAAAACTGCCTTATCTCATTTGTATGTGGAATCTACCAAAGTTCAATAAACAGAAGCAGAGAGTAGGATGGTGGTTACCAGAGACTGGAAGGTAGGGGAGATGGAGGGATACTGATCAAAGGTTAGAAATTGGCAGTTATGTAGGATGAATAAGTCTAGAGATCTAATGTACACCATGGTGATTATAGTCAATAATATTGTATTGAATGCTGGAAATTTACTGAGAGAGTAGATCTCAGATGCTCTCATCACACACAAAAAGGTACCTGTGTTAATTACCTTGACTGTAGTAATTATTTCACTATGTACATACGTATAAAGTCATCAATGTTGTGCAACTTAAACACATGCAACTTTCATTAATAAAATAAACGCTGTTGTGTATGCAAAAAAACCCACAGAAGACAAAACAAGCCATTAATCAGTATCCTTATCCTCCTCTCTAAAGAAGAGAAGGTTCTGAGCATGCTCTAACTTTTTCCCAATCTCTTCTCCTTTCATGACAGTGATGTATAGTTTTAGGTTCAGTGCATTTTAAACACAAAAGAAAAAAGTATTGTCAACATTATTTATGCTTCTATTGAACATTTCCTTATACTTGCCATGATTTTTTACCACTCTGTTGCCTTTGGAGCTTAGTACTTCCTTTAGTGTTTTTTTTTTTCCCTCAGAAGTGCATATTTTAATGTTATTTTGATGAACAAGGGTCAAATCTCCCTTAGTCATTGCATCTACTTACATAAGAATATATCTTCATTTTTCACTTGCTCTTAAATCATAGTTTAACGCAGTCTGGAACTCTAGGGTCACATTTTTGAATTTGTTTTCCTTAAGTACATTGGAGATTTTCTACTGATTTTCTACTGATTCTACCATGTTTCTGCTAATGAGAGGGTAGACGGCAATGTCTGTCTCTCTGCCTCCCCTCTTTTTCAAAGATACTGTCTCTTTTCTGTCCCGAAGCTTCACTGTGATTATTCTGATTGTGAATTTGTTTTTATTCATCTGGCTTGGTGTATGCTAGGACGCTTTTTCAAACTGAGGAATTATGCTTCTCTATACTTCAGGAAAATCTGAAGTCATTTTCTTTTGGATTATTTTCTCCCATTCTCTCTCTCTCTTTTTTAAGTTTTGGCACTACCAGTGGATAAACTCATTCTACTTGTCATGTCTTGACTTATTTTTCTGTGATATTCCCTCCTTTCTACCTTCCAATTCATCAATTATCTTTTATTTAGCTTTGTTAATTGCTAAAAAAGGGATGCCTGGGAGGGGATGCTACTTTATATAGGATGGTCAGGGTTAAGTCACATTGATAATTCTACCATTTGCCTCTCCATTATGAGTTTTATTTCAAATATTACATATTTATTCTTTTAGATTTACAACTAAGTGGTTTTTATTTTATAACCTCATGTTTTTTGCTTTAAAATGTCAACACCCTTTTATCTCATGGAGTATTTTAAAGATACTTACTTCAAAGTCCTTTTTAAAACTGACTATTTCTTTTTATTCCCTCGGGTGTAAATTCTTCAATTTGTTGGTTTAGTTGACTGCCTTTTATGGTCCTCACCTTACTTGTGTACTTTCTGAATTTTAAGAACCACCTTCCCTGTGGATTTTTCTCTTTCCATTGGACAATTCTCTGGTTGTTAAGCCCCACAGATTACATGTCTGCATCAGTGGCTAAACTTGAGGCTGTCATCTTGTGTATGTGGTAAAATTAAGTGCCCAGCATCCTTACAGAGTTCAAGCCCAAGTCCAGATATCACCCCAGCACCTCTGATTCCACCCTCAGGCATTTTGGATTTGAGAATTCTTTGTTGTGGGGGACTGTCTTATGTATTGTAGGATGTTTAGCAGCAATGCTGTCCTCTACCCTTTAAATGCCAGGAGCACCCTACATCCAGTTGTGACAACAAAAATGTCTACAGACGTTGCCACATGTCCCTTGGGGGAGAGGGGTAGGTTCTCCCTGACTGAGAATCATTGCTATACAGGAAGGAGTGTGAAGGCTCAGGGAGATGGAAAATTTGGCATACACCTATTATTGCAACCTGAGCAGCTACTTCCTATTCATAATCCCTTGAGGGCCTGGAGGACACTTCCTTCACCAAGGCATTAAGAAATGTACCAGCATTCTCAAAAACCTATGCGGTGGTTTTCTTATGAAGGTTGAAGATGACTGTGGGGGATTCTGCAATGGAATTGAGCTCTCTAATCTCAATGGGAAATGAGATTCTTAAGGGGTAGACATGAGGCGGCTGTACTCTACTCTCAGAGATAATGTTGGTTTAATCACCCAATAATCCAAAAGGGTAGAGTGATATTCAAAGTATTTTGGCCCACAGGATCTGTGGTGATGGTTTATTGATCCCAGGATTCCTAGGAATATTAGTGGGCAGCACACTAAAGTGATGAATATTGGTAAGAAGATTCTAGGTCTAACGGGCAGAAATGTAACTCTAGTTGCCACCATGGGGGTTCATAACTTCTTACTCAGTTCTCAAACCTAAACTGGTGCATAGATTTTGAACCTGTCAATTGAAGGGGGAGCCAAGTTCCTTTCAGAAAGGATTCTGCAGTGAGGCTACTAATATGTACTGTGGATCTTCCTCCATGACCATTTATCATGACAACTGTGTACTTAGGAAAGGGAAATACCTAGATCATCTGAACTTATTGAATACTGGCTCTGAATTGATGCTAATCCTTGGAAATCCAAAACATTACCATGATCCACAGTCAGAGTGGAGCTTACAGAGATTAGCTGACAGAGTTTTGTCTACACGTGTCAAGAAGGATCAAAACACTATTTTGTAGTTATCGCCCCAGTCACAGAATACTAATGGGAGAAGACTTGCTTACTAACCGGCAACATTCCTGTATTGATTTCCCAACCCTTATAGTGAAATTTACTGTGGTAGGAAAGGCCAAGTGCAGGCCCTTGGAACTGGCCCAACACGAATTAGGCAGTATGGTAAATCAAAAGCAGTATCACATAAAGAAGATGTGACACATATATACAATGGAATATTACTCAGCCATAAAAAGAAATGAAACTGAGTTATTTGTAGTGAGGTCGATGGACCTAGAGTCTGTCATACAGAGTGAAGTAAGTCAGAAAGAGAAAAACAAATACCGCATGCTAACACATATATATGGAATCTAAAAAAAAAATAAAAGGTCATGGGCTTCCCTGGTGGTGCAGTGGTTGAGAGTCCGCCTGCCAATGCAGGGGACATGGGTTTGTGCCCCTGTCCGGGAAGATCCCACATGCCGTGGAGTGGCTGGGCCCGTGAGCCATGGCTGCTGAGCCTGTGCATCCGGAGCCTGTGCTCCGCAATGGGAGAGGCCACGGCAGTGAGAGGCCTACGTACCGCAAAAAAAACCCCAAAAACAAACAAACAAACAAAAAAGGTCATGAAGAACCTAGGGGCAGGACAAGAATAAAGACACAGACGTAGAGAATGGACTTGAGAACACAGGGAGGGGGAAGGGGAAGCTGGGATGAAGTGAGAGAGTGGCATGGACATATATACACCACCAAATGTAAAATAGATAGCTAGTGGGAAGGAGCTGCATAGCACAGGGAGATCAGCTCGGTGCTTTGTGACCACCTAGAGGGGTGGGATAGGGAGGGTGGGAGGGAGACGCAAGAGGGAGGGGATATGGGGATATATGTATATGTATAGCTGATTCACTTCGTTATAAAGCAGAAACTAACACACCACTGTAAAGCAAATATACTCCGATAAAGATGTTGAAAAAATAAAATAAAATTGAAAAATAGCAATATCATATACCTAGGGGAATTGCAGAGATTAGTGCCACCATCAATGATTTGAAAGATGCATGAGATGTGATTCCTACATCACCATTTAACTCACCTATCTGGCTAGTGCAAAAGCCAGATGTGTTTTAAAGAATGATTATAAATTATTGCAAACATAATCAAGTACTGATTTTAATTATGATGACACCTTTTTTTTCTGGAGCAAACCAACACCTGAAGATTGGTATGCAGGTTTTGACCTGGAAATTGCTTTTATTCTCCCTGCTTCAATCAGAAAAGATAGTGTGAAATAATTTGCATTCACATGGCAGAATTAGTAGTATACTTCTGTTTTACTGCTTTGCCTTGGGCTATGTCAACTCTGCTTAAAGGAATCTGATACCTGATATGCCTCAAAACAACATGTCTTGGTGCCATTATGCTTATTGGATCTGGTTGGCAGGAGCAGCAAGAGCTCTGGATGACTTAGTGTCAATACAACACAAGAGCGGGGCTTCCCTGGTTGCACAGTGGTTGACAGTCCACCTGCCGATGCAGGGGACACGGGTTCATGCCCCGGTCCGGGAAGATCCCATATGCTGCAGAGCGGCTGGGCCCGTGAGCCATGGCCACTGAGCCTGTGCGTCCGGAGCCTGTGCTCCACAACGGGAGAGGCCACAACAGTGAGAGGCCTGCATACCACAAAAAAAAAACAAAAACAAAAACACAAGAGTGACCAAAAGTGAGAGAAAATAGCCATAAAAGTTCAGGGGCTTGAAATATTGTTGGCGGTTTCTAGGAGTCCAATTCCTTGCGGCATTTAGGATATCCCCTCTAAAGTGAGACAATTTGCCAAACCTTGAACCACTCACTAAAGAAAAAGGCACACGATAGATAGTTCTCTTTGAATTTTAAAGGCAACATATATTACACTAAGCATGCCGCTCCAATTCATTTATCAGATATTCCATAAGAATGCTGGGTTTGAATGGATCCAGAAGAAGCGAAGGCTCCAAAGAATGTTCACGCTGTATTACAAGCTGTCCTGGCGCTTGGGTCAGATGTTCCACCAGATCCAATAGTATCAGAAATACCTGTGGTACCTAGAAGTCTCTGGAGAACCCCAAGAGGAGATTTATAAAACATGTTGTAGGTTTTAGAGTAAGGACATGTCCTCTTCTGCCAACAATTCTCCATTTGAAAAGCAGCTCCGAGTTCCCTGGAGCCTGATGGTGGGAGATGAAATGATTATGCAACTCTTTGAATGAAGTGGGTATTACCTGATCCACTGAATCATAGCATTCCATCTGCATACAATGGAGATGGTATATACAAAACTGGACCTGAATAGGTCCAGAAAGTACAAGGACACTGTACAAGCCAGCAGCTCGGACTCCCATGGTACCTGCCTCTACTGGTTTGTAACTTCTGCCTGGACCCATACCTAGAGGCACACGGAGGTTTCTTCTGAGCAGCCAAAGGAGGAGGAAATCATGTGAGTCTGGCTTACAGATGTTATCTGTACAGCATCTATATTACAGTGAAAGTGGTGAAGAGAAGCCTCCCAGGGGGCCTAAGTTCATACACTGTATGGAGTTGTCCAGGTCACGTGGCAGGAGGAATGGACTGGTATTCATTCATGAGAGGTGGCAGGTGAGTTGCTCTGCGGGATAGGAACTTGGAAAATTGAAATCCTTGTGCAAGAAGTTCTGGGGGAAGTAGTAGCTGGATGAACTTTTAGAATGAGTCTGTAGATATTAGTATCCCACATAAATGTCCAGCCTCCATTTCAGAGACTTCACTAATCAGGTAGTCAAGGTAAGTCACCTTGTGGATCTCAGCCAGCCTCCTTCTCCCATCACCTTGCATGACTACAAAATGAGGGCTTGAAGGGTCATGCTTGGAACTTAATGGATTCACCAGGGTACCTCTGAGAACCACTCCCTTGCCAGTAGTTCTAGTAAAAGGAAAATTGTGGCAACCCAATAAATATAGGATGACTAAGCATTCATACCTCATTAAAATGAAGGTTTAGTTACATCCTTATAGAGAACCCCGTGAGGCCACATTGAATGTAAAGGAACCTGGGATGGATGGGTAGTAAAAGAAGGCAGGTATGTTTATCAACTTGGTCTTATGACCAGCTACAAATGTAGAACTATGTTTTATATGAATTGATTTTTCTCTCCTCCTTCTTCACCTTGTTCACCTGATAATGTGTACTTATTTTTCAAGGCACAAGTCAAATATCAACTTCTGTATGTACCGCTTCCTGACTTACTTGAAAACCATGTTGAATTTATGTCACTATTTACATTCATTCTCTCAATAAATATTTATACACACTTACTATTCTATCATTGAAGATATAGTACTGAAAGCAACAGGCATGGTCCCTACCCTCTTGAAGTTTGCAATATAGTAGAGAGGCAAAGACAATAAATAAAAACAGCTACATATATAATATGTAAGTTTATGATTAAAGCTAGGGAATAACACGAAGCAAGTTAAGGAGGCTTGGGATTCCTGGGAGGGGATACTACTTTACATAGGATGGTCAGGGTTAAGTCACATTGATAAGGTGACATTTGAGCAGATCTCTGAAACTGAAGTGAAGGAGCAAGCTGTGCAGGTAACAGAGAGAATACCATGCCAGGCAGGGATCCAGCCATTTCAAAGCCCAGTGGTAAGTATGCACTTGGCACTTTACAGAAACAGCGAGGTGGCCGAGTGGTGGGAAAATGTACCTGCTGCAGAGAAGCATAGGAAATGAGATCAGAGATATAGGAAACTCAGAAGAAACTTGGATTTAACTCAAGGAATGATGGAGAGCCCTTGGGGGGTTTGAGTGGAACACTAACGTGATCTGACACGTTTTAGAAGGATCACCATGGCTCTCTGTTGAGAGTGGTCTATAACTCAGCTATGGTAGAAACAAAGAAGCCAGATACAGGGTGTTGCAGTAACCAGAAAAAGATGATGGTGATGTCTATTAGTGTTCCAGCAGCGGAGGTGATGAGAAGTGCTGAAATTTAAGATGTATTCTGAAAGTAGACCCAACAGATCTATTGAAGGATTAGCTGTGAGGGAGGTGGAGAGGGAGAGAGAGAGAGAAAATTAAGAACGACTTCAAGGTTTTAGGTTGAGCAACTGGGAGGTTGGGGTTACTCTTTCCTGCCACATGGAAACCAGCCAGAGGAGCAGCTCTGGGAGGGAAGGAGGTGCTCAGTTCTGGGCATATTAAATTTGAGCTGTGCATTCAATGTCTCAGTGGAGATTTCAAGTAGAAGGTTGAGTATCGAAGTCTGGAGTTCACGTTAGGATCTGGGTTAAAGTGCTATGGTTCTCTGTAATAATGCCTGTAATAAGTCTATTGGATTTGTTTGCGTATTTATACTCAAGTAAACTGAAAGCTCCTTAAGGCCAGCAAAAATTTGGAGATAATTCGTTACCTAGAAAAGAGAACGTAGGACTCCACTTTGCTGATAAAATGCTGGGAAAGTCACTGATTTGCAAAGCAGGTTGTAAGCCTTCAGCATTAGCTGGACGGGCACCCTGGTGCAAACCCCAGCCAAATGGAGATAGCCTCATAGAGCCGTGATTGGTGATTTCTGTCTTCACATCTTCCGTTGCCATTTTTCAGGCAAATCCTGGAAAAGGACACACACACTTCTGCTTGCTGAGGGACAAGTTTCAAAATACAAAGCTGATGTCATTGCTTTCTTCTTTTCACACCAGCCAGTTTCTTTCTCTTTCAGGGACCTTCCCCCCTCCACCAAAAGCTCCTTGGAATTTTGTCCATCAATATTTCCCCTGTGCATTTAGGAAATGACCCCGTGAAAGAGGTGGGGTTGGCCCCATGGCCTCTGTTCTTCTGTTGAACACTTGTCCTTTCAGACCCAACATTCAGAGTGTTTTCTCTCTCTCTTAAATTTGCTGTAGTGCCAGACAGACATCAAAGGAGGCCGTTGGGATTGCTTACAAGATGCAGACAACATAGTGTCCATATAGGACATGGGCATCAAATGTTGAAGCATCCAGGCCTTCCTCCCTCTCTCTGAGGGGGCCTTCATGAATGTGTTACTCCCTCCAGTGAGGAAGACATAAAAAGTTCTCTGTGTAAAGCATAACCAGCCTTCCACACATCTGGAAAGCTTCCACAATCTGTTTGAACAAAACCGCTGCAGGAGGACCAATGTACCCTGGCTTTGCCAGCTCGCAGCAACACTGCAAGTCGCAGAACTGTTCCCGGAGAAGCACTGAGTTGGCTGCAGCAGCGTCCATGGCTTCATGCCATCCAGCTGTTGGACATTTGTCCACAATCGAGGCATCCTTCTATTCACGCTGCTCACCTGGCTGGTCTGGACTGCAGACGTGACACCTGGATCATTCTGGAGGTCAGATCTCCAGTTGTAGTCGCACATCCACCCAGCCTCCATTTCCCTTCCCCTCCCCAGTTTGCTTCTGGGTGTGTCCAAATTTGGCAGCCAAATTGCAAGTGTGAATTCTGCCATCTTCCCCATGGGTCATCAGTGTCAACCTCCTGTCCCACAGTTGCCTTGCTGGCTCCTTTTACCAATTTGCTCAGATCGGGGTCGTTTCCCAGTTGTTGAGATAAAATAACGAGTATAGTTAGGAAATCCCTGCGTTTTCACAAAAATCCTTCACTCAACCATGCCTTCTCCTGGATGCTTGGATGTTGAGGTCAGAATTTTAGTGGTGTCCATTATAAGTAGAGATAATAATGTTATAGGTGTTTAGATGCTAGAATCGAAATCAATACAACTCTACTCTTGTATTCATTCTTGGCATCAGTATTTCATGGAGAACCAAGTGTGGTGAGTCTTATTTTTATTTAAATTTTTATAGAATATAAAAATTCTACACATCTATATACATTTCAAGTTATCTTAATCCTTTCTTTAACTTTTGTGGAGCTGCCTACGTCTCACTTTGGCCAATATAATCCTTTTTTAGAAATGATAGGGAGGGAGCTATTGTAAATTGTAGGAACATGTGAGGAATTCATCTCATATTTTCTACAAAGAGCGGATGTTTATGATCTGTAGTAGTGGACCAAGCACTAATGAGATGTTTAAGTCCTGTCTTGGTCTCTTTCTCAAAATAATAATTCTCTACATGTCTTTTTCTCCAATAATTTTTAATTATTTTTAATTTACTCTGACTTTTATAAAAGCCCTCTCCTGGTTTCTTTCAGGACCTGTACCTTTGTCCTGGGGGACATTTGAGAATCACAGCTTCTGATTTTTATCAGGTTTGAGAATTCACAAGAAAAGGAGATACCAAGAAGCATAGGCTCCCCATACAATAGGAACTAATATGTATTTTTAAGAATCTGACAAGACTCGGAATGTTTTTCCATTGGTCCCTTTTCCATTGGTCCCTTTCAAATTTATTTTAACAAAGTGCATACAAATTTGTATGTTCATTCTAACTCATGTGTGCTGAGTAAGGCTGGAGTCTTGTAAAATGGCCTACACCTCTTCTTTCTTTCTCACAGGCCACTCCATGAGAGGAGTGGGAGGATATTATTGCCATTTTCACTCTAAGTAAGCACTATGAAAATAAATAAATGTACTTGGAACAAAACACAAATGTAAATTAATCATAATAACAGTGACATGAAACAATGTGAAAACAACATTGTAACTTCCTCAAAGTTTAAACTAAGAACTGTGGAAAACTGAACTCTGATGAGAAATATCTCAGATTTCTGTCTTGAATTCCTACATTATAGGGAGTTTATCTACTTGCTGGTATTTCATCCATTCCTTGAAAGTTCACAGCTATTGTTCTTATGCACTATCCTAGTTATTAATTTTTGACCTATCAGGGGGAATCTAAGATTGTCCTGTGGAGATTATAAAATCCTGTTCTCTCCTGTTTTACCTTCATCAGGGATTAAGATTAGCTGGATTATTCCAGGTTATAAAACAAGGCTATTAAAGATGCTCTCTGAAATATGCTTACCTCCCACCAACACATACAGAAGGATATGTACTCAAGAGCACATGTATGCATAGGCACACCTGTGCACACTCAACATGCACTATTTCAGGGGCTGGCAGTAGGATAATTCAGTTCTTCCCAAAATATACCTTGTGCTCTATGCATGGTCCTTTTATTGGAAGCTACTTGTGAGTGCTTTAGTTGAAGGGTTGAAAAGAGGAAAGATGTTTTAGGAATCTGCCCTGAAGATGATTGAGATGAACTGTTTAACGGATACAGTAGAAGATCTTTTGTTGTGTATAGCAAACAAGCAGCAGTAGATTTCCCAGGTTCCTAGCTCATTTAGTCTGTTTTGTGAGCCTTCTGGGGCTGTCCTTACTTAGCACTGAATAGAATCTGTTTTGCAATATTTGGAAATTTACTCTGTATCTGGGCTGCTCCCTTTTAATTTCTGGTGTTCTGTATGCTCCGCAGGGTTAATATACTAGATTTACTGAGGATATATTATCATTTATAGTTCCCAATTATTCAAGAGTTATGTACTATTACAATTTCCATTCTACTGTTGAGAAAACTGAAGATTAGAGAGATTACCTGGCCTCAGTCTCAGGACTGGTGAATAGTTTGAACTTGGGTCTGTTGGACTCAAGATACATGCCTGCTTCTAACTCCTATGCTAGACTGTCTCCAGAGTTCTGACATCTAGGCTGGACTAAAGGTGCTATCTGTCCCCATCCTACATACAAATTAAGAAGGAAAGAGAGAGAAGCTTTCATATTCATTGTTTCTCTACTAGTCTGTTTTTCAGAAAAGCCAGAGTAACTTCTCTTACAGAAAACCCCTATTTGAGAAGTTTCCTGAGTCATAACAGCCCAAGATTCAATAGGATTGTGATAAATAGCAATCATAAGACAGATATCTATGGTTTAGTGCCCACAGTAGGTCACTAGAAGCCTAGGCTCCTTAGAGAGCTTTCCTTGGAGAGGTTTCCATGTCCGCCTACATTTCAAGATGGCCTTCTTCTCCTGTCCCTTCAGGTGGTCTCTGGTCTTCAGCTTCCCCCAGCGCTACCCCCACTGGCATTCTCTCTCACTCTCCGTATTAGCCATGTTGCCATGACCCTCCCTGCTTTTCTGTTCAGCTCACTGAACTGGATGGATAACACCCTCATATTTTGTTCCTGGGACACCAAGCTGTTTTGAGTTCTTAGTTTCTCATTTTTCTTTGTGGTTCCTTAGTTCTCCAGTCGAGTTCATTCTCCCACAGAGCAGTCTGGAAGGCAATTGGAGTGCTGTGTCCCACCCTTCACTTGGAGCCTCATACCAAGCTCAGACACCATGCCTTTCTCACCCCACTGGATGTTAAGGACCGGCCTCGATTCCAGGACAGCTCTGTTCTGGACTTCAGCCCTCAACCTTGGCTTGTCTAGTCACTGTATCTTTCCTGAGGCCAACTTGGCCCTCCAGACAGGCCCAGGCATGCCTGAATTCTTGGTGTCCCCATGATTTAGGCCCTTGCTCTGGGACCCCTGTCTCCTATTTTTCATGCCTTTTCTCCTGTGTTCTCATTTCAATGATCATCTCTCAGATCTTCTGAACTCTCCGACACACCCCAGTCTCAACACTTTGAAATCCCCCGCATTTACCCATCCAACTCCCAACCAATATGGTATCCCCACTCTTCTGTCTTTTATGATAGTGTTTCTATACTATCATCCTTTCCTAGGACACAATTCCCTATCTTTAGGTTGAATGAGGTCAACAACACATCCCCATATGGAAGGTGCACCAGGTAGCTGCTCCTGGAGCCCTTTGCTCCTAACCAGAGGGCTCTGATTTGGGATATTCTTACCTTTGTCAGTGAGCAAGGCAATCTTCTGGCAGCAGAGGAAGAAAATATTGAATTGGTATTTTCTTTTATGTTTCATCTAAAGAAAAGTAAGCTTTATAGTCTATACTCTTTGTCTTGACTCTTGTTGCCCTTGGTGCGAGTGACAAAAGGTGCCATCTCACACATGGTCCATGAGAGGTCCTGAAGCAAAGTGGTCCTGGAGGCTCGACAGTCACTTGGTCGCCGGCTGGCAGCATAGTGGCAGATATTGTCTTCTGTAGTTGAGAATAGGACAAAAGATTTCACCAGAAATAATTTGGGCTTTCAACATATAAAATATTTAATTTGGGAGACCTATAAATCTTTAAAATTCCCAGAAATACATTTACAAGAATTGTCTTTTGATACATTTGTTTCTAGGATCCCTATGTAAAAAATGCTGAGACCTTCTCTAAGAGTCCTTACAGAGTCCCTACAGAGGATAAGTTCATGGATGCAGAATTGGAAATAATACAGATTCAGAGAAATGACTTCACTGATTTTCTCTTACTGTAGAGAAGGAACTAAAAAGAAACTAACTTGTGGCATCATCAAGACACTAGATTTTTGGAAAAACTAAATTCCGGGTGTACCATGGGATAATCTAGGAAGCAATATGATTGGGTGAACCCACTGAGGAAAAAACACATGTTAGGGATTACAGTAGAGAGGAGATACAGCTTTAGGGTAACGTCAACTTCAATTTATTTCTTATGGAAAAATCTATCTTTCAGAAGAGGAGAGAACTGAGGGAATGAGTGAAGAGCAGGGGTTTATCAGTAGAAAAAAAAGAACTTCTGCAGAAATATAATCAGAGTTATTACCAGTCTTCACAGAAAATGCTCACTTTAAAGGGAATTGATGGCACAGATATTTCCTTCTCTCAGGAATCAAACTAATTCTGGCCTAAAGGTAATGGAGGAAATAACTCATGGGGATGATGGTGCCTCTAAGTTATTTCCTCTGCTCTGTTACTACCACTCTTTTATCAGTAAGGAAAGCCTTCAGGGAAGAGGTCATGCACCAATTATCATCTCGCAGGACATTCCTGAAGTCACACATTTCCAGGACACAACTGAGATACTGCAAACATGAACCAAGTAGTTGCTTTCCTTCTGCCCTAAAGAGATTCCTGCCCAGCAGCTCAGCTTTCAGCAGCTCTTATAGAACAAGTCAGTCAAGTTATCAATGTGCTGTTGAATAACTAGCCTCACTTGTTATTGTTTCTGACTTTTCTTAGGTAGAGACACTAGTCATAGGATATGCAATCTCTTTTGATAGCTTTGTTGGGTTGGCCAAAATTCAACTTTTTATGATGTCATGCATGTATTAAGATTCAAAAATGTAATCTTGCCTCTATGATTCTGATGCAAGGTACTTCTGCATTTTTTGTTAATGGAGAAACAGGACTTCTTTTAATGGTAATCAGTCAATAATCATTGTTAGGTTTTTAACTTTGTTACGTGGAAAGAGCTTTCTTGTTCATTTTAAGATCTTTGAAATTAAGGGCTGTATCTAAATCATCTTTCTTTCCTTACCACATTGTATTTGCCCATATTAGATGCTCAGTAAAAGTTTCTTATTTAAATGAATAGCTCAACTAATAAATGAAAGGTTGAATTAAAAATGAGTATCAAAGACATAGTCTCTGTCCCTAAGAACCTTAAGATGTAGGTGAGGAAACAACACATAATCTAGTGCAAACATTGACAAAGGATGGTAAATGCCCAACAGGTGGTACAGATGATAAGTTCTCATGAACTCCAGCAGTGGAAAGGCCTTCTGGTGGAAGTTGGATTTGAGCTACATATTGAAAAATGAGTGGGATTTCAGTAACTGGAGAAGATGTTAGGGTATCCCTAGTGGGATAGTGATAGGAGTAAAGGCCCAGAGATGGAGGTATGTTGGGTATGTTCTGGGCACAGTGATGATATTAGTTTAGCAGAGGAAGCAGGCCTCGAATGCCAGAGGAAGGGGTTTAGACTTTATCTTCTAGACAATGTTGAGCTCTACAGTAATAGAATTCATTCAGTCACCAGATACTTCTAGACTCCAGGGGAGATGCTAGAGACAAAAGTTAAGGACAGACATAGAAATAAGTGCCACAAGAGTGATTGGTGTTCTGATGAACATGGGAATTAGGGTATGGCTGTTGATTCTATCTATGTTGGTTTAGCATGCCAGGCTGCTGGCCCAGGCCCTGCTTTTCAAGTTGGTGCCCAAAGAGAGGAAAAAACCAATGGTTGCAGGAGGAACAGCCACAGACACTCAGCCTCCAGAGCCGTCTTCAGGCAATTCATCTCATTTCTAATTGTCCAGTGTTTTCCCACGAGACCAGAAATCCTATCTGACACACTGGGCACCGGACAGCCTATAGCAGCGCTAATTATTAGTGTTTTCCAAGGTGTCCAAATCTATCATGAGTCATGTAGAAAACCTCTAAATTATTTTCAAGGTCTTTAAAAACTCACAGGAAAAAGTCATTGAATTCCTTAACACAACACATATCTCTCCTTCCATCAAAGCATATAATAGAAAATAACTGAGATTTCTTTATATTTTAGTGACTGTCGAAATGAAGATGAAGGGTACATGCAGAATTTTTTCATCATTTTTACCCCCTTTTAGGAAGTAACAACAGTCAATAAGTAACCAGTTTAGTTTTGGGCACTGTGGATAATTATCACAATGCTAAAACATATTTTAAAATATGGTTTATAAAGACCCATGTTTATTCCTAAGTCTATAACCATGGTTTTTCAACCTCCAAGTAACAAGAGACTATTTAAGGTCGGCTGAATTTTGCAGAGGAGACACCTTGCCCTTCCTAGACATGTAACTTAACTTTTAAAGTGAACTTCAAGAAAACAAACCTATCCAGAATTTTAATGTGTGGGTGAGGAACTTGCCTTTGGCTAAGAGAACTTGATATCTTTCCCTGTTGAGCTTTTCAGTCTCACAGCTTAGTGGACTAAGAAGGTGTCGTGAACTTGGATAGCAGCCATTCTAGAAAAAACCTAAGCATGGCAGGATTTGGTGTTAATGACTTTGGTAGCTTAGAGAAATGGAAACTGAGGCTAAAGGAGGTGAGGCAGCTTTCGTATTTCCAGTGAGGTATGGTGCTTGTAAGGATGTCTAAAGATAGGGTCCTTGCCCTCACCAGGTGGTTCAGGGGAAACGCCTCCTCTCCCCATCCTAACTGAAGCCTCACATCAAGGACCATATAAGCAACCCCCGTTTGCGATTGACCTTGTCTAAGAATCAGAGTTACATCGGCATTATATACTTGCAGGTGGTCTTACATGACTTTCTTCTTAGCGTTTCAGCATTCCCCTACCTGGACCTGAGATACCTATCTTCCTAATAACCTATGACTGATCACCTTGGATCCCTGCCTTTCTTTCCTGCTCTGACCTCTGGAGACTGCTGTAGGCCTTTTACCTTCACCACCTGAGCTCCGACACCTGGCTTGTGAGGGCGTTAAGCCAAGAGGACACTCCCATCCAGTTGTCACACTTGCTGGTCCTGACCTTGACTTTGATTTCCTTCCTGAACTGCCATTCTCAGACACCACACTTCAGCAAGACCTCATTACGGAGGCCTGTGGATTCACTTCCTTGGGAAGTTTTCATAAGAAAGGCTGAATAAACTTGCTTAGATAGAACAAGTCTAGCCTTGGCCTCAGAGGCATCCTTATAATTCTCTGACCCTTACCAACATGGTTGCTACAAACCACAGAGGGCCACGCTAGAAAGAAAGAATTTCTGTGGGTTACGAAAAATTTCTGACAATCTCATCTCAGGTTCAACTTCAGGTCTCCTTCACAGGAGCTGTGTCCTGTTTGTTTGGATATAAGTCTTAGAAATACGAAAAGGAATGTAGAATTACCACGATATAAACTAAAGCAAGAACCGCAAAAATGAAGGACTTCCATTTCTCCTCTAACCGTTAAATATTTCTAGCAAGAAATCTAAATTGACATCCCTTATCATTTATTTCACCTTTAGAGAGATTTCTGAACTTTCTTTAAATTGTCGTGGCTTGCTTTTTTGTTCAAGGGATTGGAAGCGAGTCAGGCTTTTCTGAATGAAGCCTCCCTCACACATCTGTGTAAAGGAGATAGCAGTGAAGCCTTCTATACCTTGACCTTGGGGCCCAGAAAGGTGCAAGGCAAGAGCATTGTCTTGAAAACACAGAACAAGATGAACTGACATCAGACATCACAGAGTCTGGGAAGGACATGCCCTTGTCAGGCTACCCCGTATCAACCACTGTGGGACATGCAGAACCCCTCAGAGGTGAGGTGAGGCAGGGGACGGGATTAGGCTGAAGGAAGCCCTTCTCTTTCTCCTGGTGTGTTGGTTTAGCACACAGGGCTGCTGGCCCGGGCCCCCGCCTTTCATGTTGGATATTTTCCACTGTGCCCAGAGAGAAACAATGGCTGCACGAAGAAGTGTCCCCGAGGCTCAGCCCCAGGAGCCATCTCCAGCCAATTCATCTCACTTTGAACTGTTCAGTATTTTCCCACGAGAGCTGACATCCTACCCGACACACTGGCCACCAGACAGCCTGAGCTGGGCATTTCCTGCAGCAGCGCTAATTCCTAGTGTCTTTACAAGAATCCTGACCCAGAAATGCACCTCAATAGGTAAGAAGTTAAAAAAACAAACAAACAGGGGAACCAAACGGAGAGATAAAACATTCTTGAGCTCCGGGGAACTCAGAAAGGGTGGCTGGAGCACAATTCACACGTTGGCCAGCCAGCTCTGTTCAGGCTGATAAGTCATTTTGAGAAAAACAAATGAATTCATATCTGATAAACCAGCACATTGATAATACCGAATTCCTTTCGCCTTTCTAAGACTCTATCAGGGAGGGGGATAGATAAGTCCTTGCTTTGCCAGGGCTGAAGGAGGTAAGGTTTACTGTAGATGCTACACAATGGAATATTTCTCGGTTTAATCAGTTCTGCCAGGATTCTGCGCCCCTTCCCCCCAAATAATTAAGACATGCCTTCATGTCCCCGTACCTGCTGTGACAATGGCAGTTGATAGAATCTGTTTTGAGAGAGTCCATTGTTCCAATCACAAATAAGGACAGCTAAGTGGATCCCAGGAGAGTTTTTATAATTGTTTTAAAATGTTTTCGAGGGGATAGTCCCTGGCTGTCCTGCCTGAATGGTACTGCCGACTGTACACATATATGTATATCTACACAAACATGAAAGCTACTCTCCTCATAGCCGTTCTCAGACATCACGCAGCCCAGTGACCCCAGAGAAAGACAGGGTAAATAAATTAGAGACCGGGGCTGGATCTGAATTTCTAACTTTCTAGATTTACAGTGAGACTTCTGAATTCTGCATCCAGACTTAGCATGACTTATATTTGTCATTTATTCTTTGCAATATTAAATGGTAGAACGTAAAGAGTCAAAAATGCCTGAATAATCTAGTGGCTGTAAGCAGGGCTTATGCAAAGTAGAAAAGGAGCCCAGAAGAGCAATTTCTGATTCTTTCTGGGCAAGTGGAGGATTTGTTTATACAAAAGGTGATATTTAAGCTGGATTGTGAAGGATGGCTAGGAAATAAGCAGGTGCCTATTTCCAAATATACCTGGCCCAGTGTTGCTGTGCTTAAATATTCATTCATTCACCAGAAAAACCTACCTAAGCACTGGGGATATAATGATTAATAAGATGGATTTTGTTGTTTTCATCACACAAGATGATGTAGTTGTTTAAGAACTACAGACAAGCAAGAAGACAACTATAACACTCTCTGATAAAAAGTACCAAGGACTAGGAAGGAGAGACAGTGTGCTTTAGCAGCACATAGTAGGAGGAGGAAAATTAGGCTCTCACTTCCACGCTGCCTCTCCTTTGGCCCTTACTCGCTGAAAGGAAGAGTATGTGTTCTCTTGTTATTGTTTCCACAGCAACAAAGCAACTTACTTCTTGGAGTCCCTTAGGAGAATTATCAGATATAGTTTTGATCAAAAGATTCAGCATTAAGGCTAAATTCATCCTCCTGTTTTTCTCCCAGAAGTCCAAATTAAGGGGTCTTTCTTAAAATATGGACTCGATTTTGTTCTCCAGCAAGTAGGACCTTGGTGGGTAACACTCTCCGCTTCTTCTCCTTGCTCACTGCTGCTGGCTATGACAGCTCTCAGCGAGTCCCAGAGAACGCCCTCCTGGTCCACACTGGGATGTAGATGGTACCCTTCTCTTGTCTGCAGCCACTCCACCTCAGTCTATGGGGCAGGTGCCTCTCTGGGCTTCAGTTTCCCTTAGTTCCAAATAAGAAGTTGAGACTAAGTGAACGCTAAAGTCCTTTTCAACCGTCTTACATTCAGAATTTCCTTTTTTTGTTCGTTTGTTAGATGAGTCTTTGAAATCAATAGTGCTTTTGTATCATTAGAGGGCAGACTTCCCTTGGAGTAGAAAATGAAGGAGAGTTTTGAGAAATTGAAATATTTGATATGAAGCATTGGATTCTTCTCTTGAAGGGTGAGCATCAGAGAAGGAGGGAATGGAGAGCCGTGGAGATAGTGAAGGAATCGTCCACTGAGCCTGGAGCAAATGTTCACTGTTAATCGAATGTTTAGTGTACAGTAAATTGTGTCAAACTACAGGTCCCATTGGTAGGTCATGAATCAGTTTATTATATCATAAATAGCATTGAAAACTAAAATAGAACAAAATAGAAAACAGAGTGTATTCCGTGTAATAAGAAATATTTTTTCATGAAATTTTGCTTCATATATACGTGCATGGGGATGAGTACTGAATCACAATATAAAGTTTATTTCAAACTGTATGTAGAGGTCAAACATTTTGAGAAATATTGGTCTAAGGGATCAGATGTTACTTTTAGGGTTAAGTGTTTAAAATATTTTTACACTGACATGAAAATTATAGTTTAATATCTGGCTAAAGCACAGCAAGACTCACACAGATAAACCAGAGTCGTAAGTATTACAGACCTAATACTCTTGAAGAAATAGAATACATTCCGTTTCATCCATAGATACCAGTATCTTTTACCTTGAAACTTGTAGCACTTGCCTCTCTTATGAGTCCCTTTTCTTCTCTTTTTAAAACCTTCATAAACTGATTATTGGCTTCAGAGTCAGACCTGCATCGATCACAAATCCACCACTCACTATGTGTATGCCTTTGGGAAAATTATTTAGCTTCCTTCTGCCCAGTTGCCTTATTTTTAAAATAGGGTAATTGTGCTTTGCACACAGAGTTGTTTTTACTATATCAGCTAATGTATGGAAAGTGGTTAGCCCAATCCCCAGGACATAGTAAGCTCTCAATAAATGACAGTTCTCATGGTCAGAAGACAACTAAACAGTCTTCCCTTCTTAATTTAGGAGGCTGAAGTGCAGAACAAGCTAGGTGATGGCTAACAAACGAACATGGAGCTCCACCTCTGGGCAGGTTGCATCTTTGTCCTTACCTATCCCTGAGAACCTAGGTATTTGGTAAGAATAATAAATTAGCGCAGACAGCAAAGAATAAAAGTTGATCTCAGCTCACATTCACCTCCTTCAAACTGCCACTTCAATCTGGATAAGAGGCCGTATCATTTCTGGGCTGTTTTCCTATTGAAAAACTAGAGAACATGGTGTCTCTGTTTAGGGTGAGTAAGTTGGCTGCTGACTTCAGACAACTCACTACCCTGAACGGGATCCCTCTTTCCACCTCTGCTTCAGGTCATTATCCTGAAGAACAGCATAAAATTTTGACAAGCAGTGGCTTTTAGAGTGTTCCACAATAGAGGAATTCCATAAAGGTTACACAGTTGTTTTTTTAATGAGTATCCAAAAGTCTTGTTATTTCTCAATATCACCAATTGGAGGTGATGAAATTCTTGTGACGTTCATATAACATGGAACATCTTTTATCCTGAAGGTCATCTTGTGCCCTCGTTTATGGTCAACACTCTTGGGGGACCCAGACTTGGAACTTTCCAGAGACTGAGCCCACAATTCACAGTTTTGTGTGCTGGTGAAGAGATTGATGGTTTGTCTAAAACATACAACAAAATTATGTAATTTTTGAGTTATAAGATATTATAGAGATCATCTAGAACAAATCCTTCATTTTACAGGTGAGGAGACAAAACCCAGAGATATTAGATTATCTGCTCAATTTTGTCATCTGTTTAGTGTGTGGCTCAGGACCTGAACTCTGACATCCTGTCTCCAAGCCTGGTACCCCTTGCACTGCATTCTAGATTCCCAACAATGGGTATGAAGTAAAGGCAGTCCTTCCATAGTTCAAGGTCATGGCAGGACTATTTAGAGTCGCCTTCACAAAGCAGGCTGGCCAATTCCCCCTCAGCCCAGCCATAGGACAAACTTTCCGAGAGAGGCAGGAAACTGGGCTTTCTGCCACTCAACATCCCATATTTCTCTCTGAAGTACAGAGAACGACTGGTTCCCTTTCTGTAGGGCATTTGACTACATGTTTCAAAAGCTTGGTGAATATTCGTGACTTTTAACTCAATGATCACAGACCTAGAATTAATCACGAAGAAAAAATCTGGATGAAGGCAAAGATTTAGGTACAAAGATGGCTTGGCATTGTTTTGATAACAACATGATCTTGGACCCAGGGAACTGCTTAAATAAACGACAGTATATTTATATGTATCACTGTTTATTTTAGAACCATAAAAATGGAGTTTTAGAAAAAGAAAAACATCTGATAAACTTGGAGAATGTTCTTGATATATTGCTCAGGAAAAGTACCTTACAATACAGTGTATACAGAATGATTCTAATTTTGTAATAAAAATCTATATTTATACCTGTACTTGCTTAAAATAATGACTCAGATTAAATATTCCAGTATATCAAGAGCGGGTGGTAAAATGACTGGGCCATTAGTATTTTTCTCTTTGGTTTTTATGGTACTTTTGAAAAATTTGAACAGGGACATATATTGTTTTTGTAATGAGACAACAGTATTATTTGAAGTCTGATTTCTTTCTTCACTATGCTTCTGGAATAGTCCCCACAAGCTGAAGATGGAGGGTAGCACTCTAGACCTGAAGAGGCAGTGCAACGGTGAGAACAGGGAGGATAATACTCTGAAGATTTGTTACATGTGGTATTTCCAGTCCTTTGGGTCTATTGTAAACCTCATCAAGCATAAGATTTTTTAAAAATGTTCTCTTCTAGACTACCTGAAGGTAATGTCTCAAACATTCTTAAGATCAAAGCCCATTGGCTTCTTAAGAAAATGTATCATATAACCGAGGTGTCTAGATACAATACTAGTTATAGCAAGGGAGGAAACCAGAAAGGAGCTTTTTGCATAATTGGTCCACTCATAAAAATAAATGTCAAAAAAAAGAACAAAAATACTTACATCTGAGAGATTATAGCTATTGCATTGGCCAACCTTTCTTTTAACAAGTTACAATGTATTTTAAAGTATCTTTTGAGCTATCTTCACAAAAATCTGTTTTCAACTCCTTTTACATTAAATATTTGGATTAAAACAAAAAGATCTAAGCCCAATTATGCAGGGAAAATCTCCATGACCTACCCTCTCTACTTTCCATTGGTCATATAAATTTGGAGAGAAACAAAACAAAACACGTTCCAGTAAAATTGTTGCTGGCAATATGTAAGAAGTACTTACTATATGTGAAAATCAGTGAGCTTATATACATGATTAAAAGTTGTAAAGCATGTCATGTAAACCTACACTAACCCAGTAGTGTTATGACTTTTATCTTGCTAGTAAGTGGCAAATGACTTAAATAGAACAAATGCATAGATGGCACGTAACACCTGGAGGTGTTACCGTTCAGGTAGAACTTGGGGCTTACATCTGCTTTAGCACAAGGTTGTGGGTAAGTCATATTTGAACCAGAGCACACACCAGAACACACATGTATCTTAGTTTAGTAATTTGGAAATTATAGGCCAAAATTAAACTTTATGTAAAAATGCATCACTACACATTACAGGGTTAATCAAATAAATTACATCAAAGTAGATGGGTAATAATAAAGCTGGACCAAGAGTAATTTATCATTGAAGAGCAAGACTGACAGCCATTAAAAACTCCAACCAACCAACCAAAACAAAACTGACGAGGCACTGCTGTGAAAGTCACCTTCTCAAAAACTATGGAATTCCAAATATCAGCAGTACGCCTATGCCATAAGGTCTGGGCAGTGCTGCTGTGAGGCTCCATTTTTTTGTAGAATGTGAGATTAGAATCTTCAGTAAAATCCCATAATAAGCTATTCTGGGTTTATGACTGTTAAGTTTGTGTAACTTGTAATCATTTACTTAGTAGATTGGCTCTATGTAAAATGGAAATCTATGGCCTTGTACTGCCGCCTGCCTGTCACCTGCCTGTAAGAATTTAGGAAAGGACTCATTTAGAATCAGCACCCTGTCTGAGGGCCACCCATGTGCCAGGTTAACCCTTTCAATCACTGTGAGTTTAGGGGATTCTTAACCAATGAAAATGAGGAAAGGAGTAAGAATCTGGTTCATTGGTTCACCCAGGGCCTCTGCAGGGGCCAGAGGGCAGGCTAAGAGGCTTCTTCTGGAATATCCAAAAATCTAGAAAGCTTTTCTTCTTTTTTCCTTCCCTCTTTTTCTCTTTCCTCCTTTTCTATCGCCCTCTTCCTGCTCAAGGAAGAATAGTGACACATATAGAAGGTTGGTTGTGGAGAACATCCCATACCAGTATTTTTTTTTTTCTTCCTGGTGATTTTTCATTTTCTTGATTCTTTAACAGCCATCTCTCATCTCTGAAAAATAAATTTCCTTTTCAATCGCTGTGCATCTGTATTCCAAAGAAATGAAGGGTGAGCTTTAGCATTTAAAAAGCAAAGAGAAGATGCTGGAAGCTCTCTAATAGCCTTCATCACAGGGAATTAGTGATTATGAGAAAATGCCTAACTAGACCCAAGAAGAAAAGCTTAGGAATCCTAACCACTAGACAGGCACGGTGATGCCTGGGCCTTCAGAGTGTTTAGGAATTAGTTGTGGTTCATGTTAATGGGGTGGAGGATATTAATTCCAACATCTGAAAGGGCTTTGCATGACCCCCTCCCTTTAAAAATGTTTTGGCTTGTCAGATATCATCTGGTCCTGACAATTCACATGTCTCCCTCCAGGGACAGAGGATAATGGAACGACAGCAGTGGTCTGGCGGCCTCATGATCTTATGGGCACCAAGACTGCAGTAGGCCGAGGTTTGGGCTGTGTGTTGCTGGGCCAGGCTCTGAGGCTCATTAGGGCTCCCAGACTTGAGGGCGCCCCTGGTCACTCCTGCCTCTGCAGGGGCCCTGCAACTTCTGAGGCTGTCTGGTCAGCATGAGTCAGGCCTTGGCACCCTTGGACATCACTGAGGTTTGTCTTCTGGCCCCTGCCCTCTTGCTATCTTCTCTACTCCATGAGACCTTTTTGAGCTTCTTATTTATTATTTTTTTTCATTTTATTTATCTTTAGCTGCATTGGGTCTTCGTTGCTGTGCGTGGCTTTCTCTAGTTGCGGTGAGCGGGGGCTACTCTTCGTCATGCTGTGTGGGCTTCTCATTGCGGTGGCTTCTCTTGTTGCGGAGCACAGGCCCTAGAGCACGTGGGCTTCAGTAGTTGTGGCAAGCAGGCTCAGTAGTTGTGGCTCGTGGGCTCTAGAGCACAGGCTCAGTAGTTGTGGCGCACGGGCTTAGTTGCTCCGTGACATGGGGGAATCTTCCCGGACCAGCGCTTGAACCTGTGCCCCCTGCATTGGCAGGTGGATTCTTAACCACCATGCCACCAGGGAAGTCCACTTTTTGAGCTTCTTAAGGCTTCTTATTTCTTTCTACCCAAACTCGCTTTAGAAGGTGTGCTGATCTTTGCCTGACATTTGAGTGTAGGCTGAGGTTGACCACTACCTTTTTGAATGGAATTGTCACTCTCATGTTTTCCTCAAATGATGCAGAGCAGGTCATGTCCCCTGGCAGCAATGGAGCAATACTTTGGGAACTAGTGGGATTTTCCAGATTCTCTGAAATCACAGCGTTGCTCCTTCCTCAGATAAGGTCTGTTGCAGGGGGAATGGTTGAAAAGTGTGAATTCAAGCTGGAAACCATCACTGGCTACTGCCAAAGGTCTGTCGAAGAACTTCCAACAAAGAATCCTGATTTTTTTTTCCCCAGGGAAGAAACTAGACTGGTGCAGAAGTGCCTCTGTCATGTCTTTATTTATATTCTCCTAGCTATAGGGAAGTCCTTGGGCAAGAGGCCTAAAACAGCTGTGCCTCAGTTTTCCTCATCTATAAAATGGGTGTAATAAAAATGGTAAAGTATTTCAGGAGAGTTTCAGGTAAAAGTGTGTGTACAAAGACATTTGGAAGAGTTCTTGACACAAAGAAATCACTCTTGGGCCCCGTCATTGCTCCCCTCTGAGGCTTGAGGAGTAAAGGATTGGGGCCTAACTTTGGAATATTGCCCATAGATGAGGCTTCTGTTTTTGTTTGTTTCTAAACTGAAAGAATAACAATGAAGTAGCAGGCATCTTTTCTCACTGTGGGCATTTGGGGACCCGCAGGGCAGGGGCTTATTTCCAGGAAACTTCCTAGGCCTTAAGTGGTTGTCTTGATCCAGTAGAGCATGCATGCACCCAGTGCATTCCCTTCCCTTCCCTGCTCTCCTAACACAATTATTTGATTGTCTGCCTTGGTTCACCATGTACTTCTATTAATTTTGGTTTGTGTCCTTTGTCATCCAGTGTCCCCAAGCCAAGATCCAAATTCTCTCTTAGCACACAATACTTTAAAAAATGAAAAAAGGAAAGAAAAACTTGAAGACATCATCAATAACCTATAAAGTTAATTCACAAGATCCTAAGAAGCCAGCGTACGTTTCAGTCACGGCTGCTTTGGACACCATAGGGTGTCCTAGTCCAGATCTCACGTTAATATTGCAACTGCGTGTTTATGTGTCTGTCTGTCCTGCTAGATTCAGCTCCTTGTCGTTTCTGGAGTCACCCGTGTAGCCCCAAAGCCAACATGGGAGCTTCTAAGTATATCTCACCCTCTTAGCCAGTTACTTAACTTAACCTTCGGTTACTGAGGCTAGTCAGGGATGAGATGAGGGTTTTCTTCTAGGGAAGTATACACTAATAGGAGAGGCAGGATAACATGGCATCCAAGAAAAGAGGCCATGTGCATGGGTGCCTTCTGGAGCTCAGGACGGCATGGACCTCAGTCTGCGTGCGTCTCCACTCTGATGTCTGTCATCCATGCCGCCATTTCCCTGTGTGTCTCTGTCTTAGCTCAGGCTGCTATTACAAAATACCATAGACTGAGTGGCTTATAAACAACAGAATTTGTTTCTCATAGCCCTGGGAGGCTGGGAGGTCCAAGATCAAGGGGTTGCCAGATGCTGGTCTGGGGAGAGTCTGATTCCTGGTTGCAGACTGCCAACTTCCTGTTGCCTCCTCATATGGTGGAAAGAATGCTAGCTAGCTCTTTGGCCTCTTCTTATAAGGGCACTAATCCCATTCATGAGGGCTTCATCCTCATGATCTAATCACCTCCCAAAGGTCCTGCCTCCAAATACCATCACAGTGGGTGTAGGCTTTCAACATATTGTTTTGGGGAGGATACGAACATTCGGTCTGTGACAGTATCTCTTTGAGACATCAACTTCCAATGCTACCAACACTTTTCCGTACCCCCTTCCTCCACTCCTACTGGCCAAGCAGGATGCAGGATGGGCTGTGGGTGAGGAGGGACTGACATGTGTGCTCCAGACATCTCGAAGCACTCCCGGGCAGTGCTGGCATCCTTTCAGTTATTCACCTGCGCCTCAAGAGAATGAGAACAAGTCAACAGCACCACTGACCAACAGGGTCCCAAAGGGGACCTTTTCCCATGTGCTTGTTAAACACCATTAGAAGCAGAATTGGGGACATGGTTGTTTTGATTCTCGCCCTTGTGACAAACCATCAATAGATGTGACGATGCCTGGGACATGGAAAGTCATGTTTCTAAGAGGAACCAGCCAATATTCCAAATTCTGTGACTCTGTCCTACTCCAGCTGTGGCTACAGCCATCTTTCTTATCCCCAATAAATCGTTAAGCCACAGCACACACTATCACTGGTGAGAAAAGGACAGGAACGTGCCTCCCAAGATAAAGGAACTCTCCCAAGGCACAAATCCAAGCTGCCTGAAGTCACCTGGAATGCTGTATCTTTATTGTTTTATTTTATCTCAGCCTTTTTGATTCAGAGTCAAGATGGGGAGAGAAGAAAGCAGTTCACAAGGAAAAAGCCTCAAGAGGAAGGAGAGAAGTTATGAGAAGGATGGTGAGCATCTGAGCTAAAAGTGAGGTCCGAGAGTTGAAATACTCTTTTACTAAGTAAAACATTTGCTACATCTCCTATTAGAATCTCTGTCCTTAACACTGTCTCTTCGGGGATAGAGAAACAGGGGCCATTAGCACAGAAAGTCATCCCTAAGTGCAGCTCAACCTGGCTACATACCCCTCTCTCCTTCAACTCCCAGTGAAAATCCAGTATCTCAGCCCTTGCCCCACACAGTGAAATTGACTCTTTCTCATGGCAACACATTAGTCCACTCAGGCATGGGACCAACTTATTAATCTTTTTACTTCAGGGCCCAGCCCTTAGAATGTTTAAGAAATATTGTTTGAAAAGAGCTGAACAATTTCCTCTGATACAATGCAGTAAAACAAATAATTTTGCTCTTTGCCCAGTTGATGAAAAATCCTTAAATTAGAAGCTAGGTGTGACTTACTTGTTTTCTATTCCTGTGACCATTGAGGGTAAGTGACAATTTTTAATACAGAGGGAGCAAGAAAGATTGAAGTTCATGCAGTGCCTATATTGCCAATTTTGGCAATGAGGTACCAAACCAAAGTGCATTATTATTGTGACTGAGCGTGTCCTTCCCTTGCTAGGATGAGATTCGAAGCTGGTTGACCAGTCAGGATGACCTAGGACCCCCCCAGGGAGCTGCACAAGAAGCACTGAGAGAATCTTTTTATAAATGAGCTATGAGGGAATCCAGTCCTTGACAGCATCAGAGCAAAATGGGAGGAGGGGTCTTGAAGCCTTAGCACCACACAGGTATCAAAGCCAAAATTCATCCTGGTTTGAGAGGTTTTCTTTTTTACCCTCCCCAGGCTCCTTTTTTCCTCTTTCAGCTTTCCTGACAAGTTGTCATAAAAATAGTTATGGTTGGAACAAGATTCCTGTAAGCAAATTGTTAGCCAAAACAATAATACCAATTAAAAAAATCCTTTCAGGGTGAATCATTGTCCTTAATACAGCACATTTAAAATAGATCTTATTTCAAATGACTTAAGATGAATCAGGGAAGTAAGGTGGGTGCAAACCAGATTACATCTTCATCACCATTCCCTCCCACCCCTCCCAGTTTCATCCTGACCCTGATAACTCCACATCATCTTCCTGCTGGATACTCTCCCATGGTGCATTCCTGTATTCTTCTTCTTTTTCATTATTTGGCAACCCGTGTCCTGCTCAGAATGGCATGCAAAATGACTGCTTGTGGAACGGCTCTCCATTGTTATGGAGACAATAAAAGGATGTCTGATAAGCATCTTACAACAGATTTTTCTCCAGCTGAAGCATTATTGGCAGCACAATTTTCCAAATTTGCATCCTACCTGTGGCTCCACAGAGCTACCCGACACTCCTTCCCAAGAGAGAACATTGTTCCTTCATTTCTGCAGGCAGCAATCCCTTCATTGGTGGTTGTAAATATTGTCTTCGTGCTGGTTAATTCTCACACTATTAACTGGCAACTATAAATCTCTGGTTGTTCAAAAGGACTTTTGAACTATCTCAATGTTTCAGGAAATTCTATTTCACTGAGAATCATGTAAGCAAGTACAATGTAGTCTGTGGTTCAAGACGGGGTAGATTTAAATAAACGTGCTAAAAATTCAAATTCTTTTCTAAAAGGTAGATTTAAAATGACGCTTTGCTTTATGGAATCTTCACAAAAGGAAGACAGGAATTTTTCAGACTCTGGTGTAATAGCTTTTTTTCTTTCACTGGAGGTTTTCAACAGAGGCTCAATGCCCATTTTAAAGAACATTTTTGAGGGGAATGTTTATGCGGGTTGGAAACTACACTATATGGCTTTTTTTTTCACATCTTTATTGGAGTTTAAATGCTTCACAATGTTGTGTTAGTTTCTGATATAGAACAAAGTGAATCAGCTATATGTATACATATATCCCCATATCCCCTCCCTCTTGAGCTTCCCTCTCACCCTCCCTAACCCACCCCTCTAGGTCTTCATGAACCACCGAGCTGATCTCCCTGTGCTATGCAGCAGCTTCCCACTAGCCATCCATTTTACATTTGGTAGTGTATATACGTCAGTGTTACTCTCTGACTTCATCCAGGCTTCCCCATCCCCCCACCACCGCCCCGCATGCCCTCAAGTCCATTCTCTACATCTGCGTCTTTATTCCTGCCCTGCCACTAGGTTCATCACTTCCGCTTTTTAAAATTCCATATATATGTGTTAGCATACGGTATTTGTTTTTCTCTTTCTGACTTACTTCACTCTGTATGACAGACTTTAGGTCCATCCACCTCATTACAAATAACTCAATTTTGTTCCTTTTTATGGCTGAGTAATATTCCATTGTATATATGTGCCACATCTTCTTTATCCAATCATCTGTTGATGGACATTTAGTTTGCTTCAATGTCCTGGCTATTGTAAATAGTGCTGCAGTGAACATTGTGGTACATGACTCTTTTTGAATTATGGTTTTCTCAGGGTATATGCCCAGTAGTGGGATTGCTGGGTCATATGGTAGTTCAATTTTTAGTTTTTTAAGGAACCTCCATACCATTCTCCATAGTGGCTGTATCAATTTACATTCCTACTAACAGTGCAAGAGGTTTGTTTCCCTTTTCTCCACACCCTCTCCAGCATTTATTCTTTGTAGATTTTTTTCATGATGGCCATTCTGACCGATGTGAGGTGATACCTCACTGTGGTTTTGATTTGCATTTCTCTAATGATTAGTGATGTTGAGCATCCTTTCATGTGTTTGTTGGCCCTCTGTATGTCGTCTTTGGAGAAATGTCTATTTAGGTCTTCTGCCCATTTTTGGATCGGGTTGTTTCTTTTTGTCATATTGAGCTGCAGAGCTGCTTGTATATTTCTGGAGATTAATCCTTTGTCAGTTGCTTCATTTGCAAATATTTTCTCCCATTCTGAGGGCCATCTTTTCATCTTGTTTATGGTTTCCTTTGCTGTGCAAAAGCTTTTAAGTTTCATTAGGAGCATAGGTGGGAAGGGACAAGACTAGCACTAGAGACACCTACTTGTCAACTAATGAAATAATACCTGGGGCAGGACAGTGGGATGTTTTATAGCTCAAGCAAGAGTCTACCAGGTTCTGTTCTTTGAAATCCACTGCTATTAGCTCCTTCCTTTAACTAAGTCATTTGTTTCTAGGTATTTTTTGATTTCCTCTTTGATTTCTTCAGTGATCTCTTGGTTATTTAACAGTGCACTGTTTAGCCTCTATGTATTTGTTTGTTTTACTTTTTTTTTCCTGTGATTGATTTCTAATCTCATAGTGTTGTGGTCAGAAAAGATGATTGATATGATTTTAATTTTCTTAAATTTTCCAAAGTTTGATTTGTGACCCCAAATGTAATCTATTCTGGAAAACATTCCGTGTTCACTTGAGAAGAAAGTGTATTCTCCTGCTTTTGGGTGGAATGTCCTCAAAATATCAATTAAGTCTATCTAGTCTATTGTGTCATTTAAAGCTTGTGTTTCCTTATTTATTTTCTTTCTGGATGTTCTGTCTATTGGTGTAACTGGGGTGTTAAAATCCCCCACTATTATTGTGTTACTGTCGATTTCTCCTTTTATGGCTGTTAGCATTTGTCTTATGTATTGAGGTGCTCCTACGTTGGGTGCATAAATAAATACTTATGATTGTTACGTTTTCTTCTTGGATTGATCTCTTGATCATTATGTAGTGTCCTTCCTTATCTCTTGTAAGAGTCTTTATTTTAAAGTCTGTTTTATCTGATATGTGTATTGCTACTCCAGCTTTCTTGTGATTTCCATTTGCATGGAATATCTTTTTCCATTCCCTCGTTTCAGTCTGTATGTGTTCCTAGGTCTGAAGTGGGTTTCTTGTAGACAGCATATATAAGGGTCTTTTTTTTGTATCCATTCAGCTAGTCTGTGTCTTTTGGTTGGAGCATTTAATCCATTTACATTCAAGGTGATTATCAATATGTATGTTCCTATTACTATTTTCTTAATTGTTTTGGGTTTGGTTTTGTGGGTCTTTTTCTTCTCTTGTGTTTCCCACTTACAGAAGTTCCTTTAGCATTTGTTGTAAAGTTGGTTTGATGGCACTGAATTCTCATAGCTTTTTCTTGTCTGTAAAGGTTTTAATTTTTCCGTTGAATTTGAATGAGATCCTTGCTGGGTAGAGTTATCTTTGTTGTAGGGTTTTCCCTTTCATTATTTTAAGTATATCTTGCCACTCCCTTCTTGCTTGCAGAGTTTCTGCTGAAAGATTAGCTGTTAACTTTATGGGGATTCCCTTGTGTGTTATTTGTTACTTTTCCCTTGCTGCTTTTAATATTTTTTCTTTGTATTTAATTTTTGATAGCTTGATTAATATGTGTCTCGGTGTGTTTCTCTTTGGGTTTATCCTGTGTGGGACTCTGTGCGCTTCCTGGACTTGACTATTTCCTTTCCCATGTTAGGGAAGTTTTCAACTATAATCTCTTCAAATATTTTCTCAGACTCTTCTTTTTCTCTTTTTCTTCTGGGACCCCTATAATTCAAATGTTGGTGCATTTAATGAAGTCTCTGAGACTGTCCTCAATTCTTTTTTCTTTATTCTGCTCCCTGGCAGTTATTTCCACCCCTTTATCTTCCAGCTCACTTATCTGTTCTTCTGCCTCAGTTACTCTGCTTGATTTCTTCTAGAGTATTTTTAATTTCAGTTACTATGTTGTTCATCACTGTTTGTTTGTTCTTTAGTTCTTTTAGATCCTTGTTAAATGTTTCTTGTATTTTCTCCATTCTGTTTCTGAGATTTTGGATCATCTTACTATCATTACTCTGAATTCTTTTTCAGGTCGGTTTCCTATTTTGTCTTCATTTATTTGGTCTTGTAGATTTTTACCTTGCTCCATCATCTGTAATATGGTTTTTTGTCATTTCTTTCTTTTTCTTTTTGATGGGTGCGTCTGTATTCCCGTCTTACTGGTTGTTTGGCCTGAGGCGTCCAGCAGTGGAGTTTAAAGGCAGTTGGATAGAGCCAGGTCTTGGTGCTGAGATGAGGACCTCTGGGAGGCCTCACTCTGATTAATATTCCCTGGGGTCTGAGGTTCTCTGTTAGTCCAGCAGTTTGGACTCAGAGTTCCCACTGCAGGAGCTCAGGCCCAACCTCCAGCCTGGGAACCAAGATCCTGCAAGCCGTGTGGCATGGCAAAAAAAAAAAAAAGAAAGAAAGAAAGAAAAAGAAAGGAGCAGTACAATACAAAGAATAAAAACCAAAATAAAATTAGAAAGATAAAAAATATTTTAGGAAAAATAAAAACATAATTGAAACAACTGCAACAATGTAAAATAAAACCACAACAGCAAAAGAAAAAGAAAAAGGCGGGGGGAACATGCCAAAAGGAGAGAACAACAACAAGGTATAAAGAATAAAATAAAATTAGAATAATAAAAGATTTATTACGAAAAATAAAAATATAAATGAATCAACAACAATGAATCAACAAGATAAAACAGAACCCCAATCTAAAAGAGGAAAAAAGAAAAAAAAAAGGCTTTGGCTATGGAGGTGGAGTTTAGGTGGGGGTGGAACTTAGGCAGGGGCGTGGTTTAGGGTGGGGTGGGACCTAGGCGGGTGCGGGGGTGACATTTGAGCATGGGGCAGGGCCTAGGCTCAGGACCCAGGCAGCTGGAAAAGGCCTTGGGGGCGGGGCCTAGGTGGGGCGATATTCAAGCATGGGGCAGGGCCTCTGCTTAGGACCTTTGTGGAAGGGGAGAGGCAGCACGTGGAAAGGAGGGCCTGGAGAGTGGAGTTCCAGAGTTTGGAGGTAAGGACTGCCGTGAGGGTGTGTGGGTGGGGTTTAGGCCCAGTTGGAGGGGGCCTCAGAGAGGGTCTCCGAGTGTACAGGTGGGGGGTAGGGGCGGGGCTTGGGCTCTGTGCTGCAGGAGGGAGGCTCCGAGGGCAGAGGATCAGGCCGGGAGCCCAACAGATTCCCCAGTGCCCAAGTGGACAGGGAGAGCACTGGCCCACGTTCAGTTCTGTTGCTCTGTGCCCCTCCTCCACCGTCTCCCCCAGGGTCTCCCCCATCCCTGCTGGACCCCTAACCATGGGTGGGTCCCGCTGGTTGTAGGAACTCCTCCCCACCCCCAGCCACCTCTCAGGGGTGCTGGTCCCGGAGGTCCGGCCTTTACTTTTGCTCCCACTCCCTCAGGACCCCTGCCCAGCTGGAGGGGTCCTCAGTGGGCAGAGGATCAGGCCCAGGATCTCAGCAGTCTCCTGGGGCCCCAAGTGGGCAGGGGAAACCCCTTAGGTGTCCATGGTCCCCCACCAGTGCCTCGTAGGTGCCCTAGTTGTGTGGAGATGGGAATTCTGCATTCTCCTAGTCCGCCATCTCGACTCCGCCCTATATGGCTTTTTCATGCCAACTCTAAGATCCCATTTTTCTATGACTCCTTTAAATAAGAGCACCCCTATATATTTAACATATAACTCAATTAAGGACATTTCAAGTTTACCTGCCAATCTGTAGAAATGTCTGTTGGCTGAAACAAAACTGTTGTTTATGACCCTCTACTCAACCCTATTTATTATGTGTGTACAATGTATCAGGTACTATACTAAGCATTTTATTATAACAGGAAACTAAAGGCATTTCCCACACCTTCAATGAACTGAAATATTTATTGAAGAAACAAGTCACAGATAGATAGAAAATTAATTTTTAAATACTAAATTGTTGCCCAAAACTCTGCCAAAAATGTGGGGATTCAGATCTAGGAGAGAACATCCCAGGCTGTGATGCTGAGGAAAACTTTCATTAAAGAAGTGGGGTTTGAACTGTCCTCTTTAAAGAAATTATTAACCTATGTGTTCTCACTGCTTCCATTTAATTATATATTTGTGGTTAATCAGAAATCAGCCCAGAATAGTAAGTCATTTTGTTGCTCCCTATGTCTCTCAGATCACAAAAGTAAGCAGAAACATAGAAGATAACCCAGAAGTAGATTTACAGGACAGCTAGAGCTCAGAAAGATACCTTAATGGGGGAATTGTTTATTGACAACCCATATCTTCAAGAATCTTGGTAATGTTTCAGCATCCTTGTATCATTCATTCAGTTTATGCTTAATTATTTTCAACCTAACAGTCACCAAAATAAGAAGAAACAGCTGGAGGCAAATTAATACCTCAGAAACTCTAGGTCAGTATCATCAAAGGGATGATGATTGCAACATTTTGAAATTGTTGAAAATAGCTAGTGTGATTCCTTCTAATACAATATGAATAATAAGGGATAATTTAAGGGATAGTACTGCATTTCTGCATTTTGTAACATTTGGTAAACATAAAGTTCCTCCATTTTCTGTTCACCATATGTGCCATATTTTCTATTAGCATAAAATTCCAGTGACTCTTAAATAATCCAGATTCAGTGACAGAACATGACTAAGATTCTGTTAAAATTAAATAGATGAGCAAAATTATATTTAGTCTCTTATTTTGAAAGTAAAATAGCTTCTCTATGCTACCCATACAGATTTCTGGTAGAAGACTTCTCTTTCTTGAAAACATTTTTAATAATATAAAGTATTGTTTAGAACCCAAATATTATAAACTAGTTTTATGATAGAATAATAGTTTTTGCTTGGCCTATTAATTATTTTAAACATTTTATTAGAATTGATAAGATAAGCTTCCCACTTTATTTGTTCTCTAACTAGTTGAATTTCAACAGCTTTTTGTGTCTTTACCTTTTGGAGGAGCAGAAGGAAGCAAAATTGATGTACAATAAGCACCCAGCTTCATCCACTTGGGGAGAATTTAAAAGTTTACAATTATTTGTAGAGCGTGTACGCAGCCTGGTGCTAATCACTGTTTCATATATTAGGAAGTGAACCTTGTTCCAGACCCTCAAAGAGCTTTCCATCTTGCTAAAGAAAGAAGACTCCTACATGTGACTTAATAAAGCAACAAGATCAAACTTGAGTGATTCAGAGTCATAAAGCAACAAGATCAAACTTGAATGATCCAGAGTCATAACACTTAGGGTAAGAGATACATAAAGGGGAATCAGAGCCATGAGGGAATGTTCAGAAGAAAGTATGACCTGATCTGATCTTTGAGATGGGCTTGAGGGCAACAAACATCGAAAAGGGGCCTTTCTGTTCATGGTCAGTGAGAAACAATCACTTAATCAAACAGAGAAACAGAAAGAAACATTCAAAACAAGCAAACAAACAAAAAACCCTTCCTAACTGGAGTAGAGATATCCTTGGAGAATAGTGGACACAAGCAAATCAGTAGCTATGGTGTGACCAGGTGATGGTGGGCTTTGACATTTAGGCAGATGAATCTATAATGATAAGATGGATGCCTGACTCCTATACAATCCTGAAGAAAGCTGGAGAACCCCCAGCTAGATAAGGCATTTCGCTACTAGTATAAAAGTATGTGTTTTCTTTCAGTTCCATTATAGAAGTAAGTAGGGAGATAAAATTATCTCATTCTCAGTGGTGGTGTTTTATTTTTAACCCATAACTTTTCTTAAACTTTTGGTGACTGCTGATGACTGTTTTCTAGCTTAATTCTAAAAGATGTTAGGAGTGAAAGACCCATTCAATCATGCGGAATGTGACAGCTTGCATTTTGCTTTGTTTTTAAAAAAAGGTTTGTGCTTGGGGCTCTAATTTTTTGGTCACATATATTTATCACAGTCAGATATGGCAGCTGTTCAGCGTAATAACTAAGAAAAGAAACCGTAGAATCAGAGTAAGTTTCGATTGAATCCCAGCCCCACCTCTTACCAGTATAGACCTTCAAGAAGTTATTTTATTTACCTGTGCTTCAGTCTCCTCATATACAAAATGAGGAAGAGGATGAGAATGAGAATGATGGTGGAAATAATAATACCTATCTCATAGAATTAAATGTATATCTATAGTATAATATACATAATGTGTGTGTATATATATGTATAGTTTTTAGAAGAGTCCTTGGCACAGAAGAAGCCATCAATAGGTACTAGCTATGATTATTTTATTGTAGCAAAAGGGTCCCTCATATTATACCATAATTAATTGTACTAACATTTTATTGTGTCTACAAAGAATACTGTAAGATATTGGATTAAAGGTTTTGAGAACCACATAGTCAAAAATAGGAAGCAATTATAGTTTTTCAAAAAGTGACATGATGAAAACAAATTTCAGGAAGACTGGTTAGCTTTCTTCTCTTTTTAATTTATTCTCACTGTATACATTTTACCTGTACAAGTTTACCCATCTCCATGGCTTAGTTTATAGCATTTCTTATGTGCTGGCATCCAAATTTTTATCTCCAAAACTGACCTATTCCTCTAGCTCCTAACCTGTCTATCCGGTGGCCTACTAGGATTTTATTACTCCTTCAGGGAACTCAGGGGCAATGTTTCAAACTCAGCTATTCTCCAAATATGTCACATTGGTAGAACTCTAATGCACTTGTTCTTAGAATGCTATCCCCTATCAGCAACATCAGCACCACCTGAGAACATGTTAGAAATGCAAATTCTTGGATGCTATCCCAGACCTATGAATCAGAGATTTGGGGTGGGGGGAGAGAAGGCGAACTATCTGTGTTTTTAAAAGTCCCGCAGGTGAACCTGATGCATGCTAGAGTTTGAGAACTACTGGTCTAATATTAAGGTTTATACTTTGTTCAGTATCTGGTTTGCAACTCTCTCCCCCTTCATAGGAAGGGTTCAGATTTTCAAGTAGAAAGAATTACTCTGGTGAGCGAAGAAGAGCATAGGTGGGAAGGGACAAGACTAGCACTAGAGACACCTACTTGGCAACTAATGAAATAATCCCTGGGGCAGGACAGTGGGATGTTTTATAGCTAAAGCAAGAGTCTACCAGGTTTTGTTCTTTGAAATCCACTGCTATTAGCTCCTTCCTTTAACTAAGTACTCTTAATAAGCTTCAATATTTTTTGTGGAATTTTTGAAAATTATAATTAAACAGTTGGGCCCATAAGCCCTTTTAAAAGGTTGAGAAAGGGGTCTTACTGGTCAAAGTTAAAATATTTACCTAGATTTTGTGAATCATGAGCCTTGTGTCCATTAAGAACAACCCTCAACCTCTAAAAATTGTCTGGGAGGGTAGATAGGGAGATTATATAATAAAGGAAATTGTAGCCATAGCATTTTCCCAAATATATCTTAATGTATCTGGAAATAGTTTTACATTAAAGCCAGTGTGAAAATGAGAGCATAAGGTGAAACTAGACTTTTAAAATATTTTTTCATATTTCTAACTTAAAAAATAATATCAAGGCATTCTTGAGGCTCCGGTTTTCTGACTATTGATCCTTTTAGATGCCTTTCTTAGCAAACCAACTTCCAAACGATTTCCTCTTTGGAACAGAAATATGAGAACTCTGGACCAATGGAACAGAATAGAGATCTAAGAAATAAACCCACACACCTATGTCAATTAATCTTTCACAAAGGAGGCAAGAATACACAATGGGAAGAAGACAGTCTCTTCAGCAAAGGCTGGTGGGAAAGCTGGATAGCCACGTGTAAATCAATGAAGTTAGAACACACACTCACACCATACACAAAAATAAACTCAGTGATTAAAGATTTAAACGTAAGACATAATGCCATTAAACTCCTAGAAGAGAACACAGGCAAAACATTCTCTGACATGAATCATACCAATGTTTTCTTAGGTCAGTCTCCCAAGGCAATAGAAAGAAAAGCAAAAATAAACAAATGGGACCTAATCAAACTTACAAGCTTTTGCACAGCAAAGGAAACCATAGACAAAATGAAAAGACAAACTTTGGAATGGGAGAAAATATTTGCAGACGATGCGATCAACAAGGGCTTAATAGCCAAAATACACAAACACATCATACAACTCCAACAACAAAAAAAGACAAACAACCCAATCAAAAAATGGGCAGAAGAACTAAATAGACATTTCTCCAAAGAAGACATACAGATGGCCAACAGGCACATGAAAAGATGCTCAACATTACTAATTATTAGAGAAATGCAAGCCAAAATTACAATGAGGTATCACCTCACACTGGTCAGAATGGCCATCATAAGAAAATCTACAAAGAGTAAATGCTGGAGAGGGGGTGGAGAAAAGGGAACCCTCTTGCACTGTTGGTGAGAATGAAAGTTGGTGCAGTCACCATGGAGAACAGTATGGAGGTTCCTCAAAAAACTAAAAATAGAGTTGCCACATGATCCAGCAATCCCACTCCTGGGCATATATCTGGACAAACTATAATCCAAAAAGATACATGTACCCCTCTGTTCATAGCACTACTATTCACAATAGCCAAGACATGGAAACAGCTTAAATATCTATTGACTGATGAATGGATGAAGAAGACATGGTACATATATACAATGGAATACTACTCAGCAATAAAAAATAATGAAATAAGGCCATTTGCAGCAACATAGATAAAACTAGAGATTATCATACTAAGTAAAGTAAGTCAGAAAGAGAAAGACAAATACCATATGCTATCACTTATATGTAAAATCTAAAATATGACACAAATGAACTTATCTACAAATAGAAACAGACCCTTAGACGTTGAGAACAGATTTGTGGGTGCCAGGGGGGAGGGATGGACTGGAAGTTTGGGTTTAGCAGATGCAAGCTATTATATATAGAATGGATAAACAACAAGGTCCTACTGTACACTGGAAACGATATTCAATATCCTGTGATAAACCATAATGGAAAAGAATATAAAAAAGAGTGAATATATATGTATTGTATAACTGCAGCACTTTGCTGTACAGTAAAAATTAACACAATATTATAAATCAACTATACTTCAATAGAAAAATTAAACCTGAAAAAAAGAAAAAATTATAAGATTTGTAAAATGAATTTAATACATCCAACATCTGTTTAATAAAAATTTCAAAAATGAAAAAAGAGAAAATGAACAAGAGAAATAATCTAAGAAGGAAAAATTGTAATATTATCAATCTTCACATTAAGTGCTGAGCTGTATAAATAGGGGGAAAAAAGCAAAACCAGACACGTTATGTTAAAAATTTCAGAATAGTGTAACTAATAAGATGATCCTAGAAGTATGCATTCTGCATTTTCAAAAATGCAAAGACTTAGAAAGTTTATCTCCCATGCACCATTGTTGTAAAAATTATATGAGAATGAAGTAACAAAACAAGAAAAGAATACAAAAAAGGAACATAGAGTTGAAAAGAGAAGGGAGCTAATTCAGTGCACAGAAGAATACTGGGAGATAACTACACAGCAAAGAAAACATTAAGTCCAAGTTTGAACATGAATATCTGTTCCTCAGAGAAAAAAGAATTTTCAAAATGAAAATATTATACATTTAACTGAATAATGTAATTAAGAAGTTGGGATAGCCCATTCATGTATTAAAGGTTGTATATATTTCTTTTCTCAGTAAAAAACAAAACAAAAAGCATGACAGTCAGAAACTATAGGAAAAAAACCTACATTTTATAAGCTAATTATAAGCTTATAAGCAACCAAATTATGAAGCAACCAAATATTTGGCATGGTTTGGAGGAATTCAAGTGCTGTGAAGAATTCACATATGGTGAAAGAAAAGAGGTTTCATTCATTCATGTTCTTGTAACATTTTTTCTATTTGAGTGGCACCGCTCTAAAGGCATAGAAATTATTTTATCTCCGATCATACTAGTTGGTTTTATAGTAAACAATATTTTGCAATCCTTTGCAAAAAATATTTTGCAGTCAACATATTCTAAGTACTGTCTATTGATTTTCCCCTTTTATGGTTTCCACTTCTCTGCTGAAATTCTCAATCTTGTCTTTTAATTCCTTGAACACATTAAGCATGATTATTTTAAAGTTTGTGTCTCATAACTATTTCTGAATCCCTGTGAGTCTGTATCTATTGTATGTTGTTTATATTTTGCCGCCTTCTCCTCTCTCTCCTCTTCCTCTTCCTTGCCTTGTTTCCCTCTTCCTTCTTCTTCTTCTTAAGTCAATTTTTATCTCCTTATTCCTACTTTTATTTGAGTGCTAGACATTGTCTATGAAAAAATATAGAATTAATTTGAGGTCTAAGATAACGTTATATTTCTCCAGAGAGAATTTATGTCTCCTTCTGAAGAACTGAGATGTTTCCAGAGCTGGGCTCCAGTTCCATCCTATTTCTGGTTCACTGTTTTTCCTAGAGTATAGCCCTTCAGAGTCCCAAGTCAAAATCTCTGTGGTTTACCATGCTCATCCAGTTTGCAAACCCTGAGCTCTAATTTTTATCCTGTAGCTTGGTAAGACTATTTTTTTAAAGTCTAGCTCATCTTCTAAGCAATCTATGTTTGAATTAGAACCTACCCCTAGGGGAGAAACAGCCCCAAATGCTGGATTTACCTCCTTGGTATGAATTACCTCGGGTGCCGTTACTGGAAGCAGAACTCTCTTTTATTGATTTCTAATTGTGATAAAATATTTTATATGAAATCTAGAAATTTAAATACATCTTCTGTATATATATTATAAAACTTGATAATGTAGAAGTAATGGTTTCTGTGAAAGAAGTAAGAAAATGGAGAGTGAAGGAAAAATGGCGGGGAGTATAGGAGTCATAATTTTCTCATTTTACAAACCAGGGATGCAAGACGTATTTGCCTAAAGTTGATGGGACTGAAACTAGAGATTTTACAAACATCAAAGTTATAAAAATAGTAGATGAACCTAAACAGCAACAGAAAAAATGTAACTGAAAAATTTAGGGGTATTAGGAAGGTAGGGAAGAACATAAGAGCTGAATCCTCTTCTTTCACAGCAGTGGTCAAAAAATAATTCAGAACAGTGATAAACCAACTTTACTTAGAAAGGTGGCAATAAATAACAAATCTAAACACAAACAAGTTAAACATGGTTTGCTCCTGGAAGAGGGCCTGGGGATCTAAGGAACTAATAGAAGACCTTTCCTCTTCACTTAGACCCACTCTAAAATGTTTAACTTAAAAATATATACATTACTAATCCTGGGGAAATAGAGAAAGTTTTACAGAGATATAACACTTCAGCTGCATTTTAATGGGTACTTTGATTTGTCCCCTTGGTCATAGAAAAAGAATGGCCATTCAAAGCAGAGAAAATGGTTTGGAAAATAAGATGGACATATGACATGGCCTGATTTAGACATTCTGCAGATTGGAGCATCAAATAAAGGAGAGGAGTTGTAGGAAAAGAGGCATATGAGTGACGTAGAATCCAGAGCATAAAGGATCTTGGAAGCTTTGAAGGTTTTCTCCAAGTTTTTTCATTTGGGAGTCTGGGAAGTTGTTCTCTATCACCTGAAGCAGGGGATACCAGAGTCAAAGAACCCTTCCAAGGAGAATGCAATCAAAAGCAAGTAATTCTCCAGATATTTCACAAGAAGAGCCTTAAATCTCATAAAGAAGCTCCTTGACTGTTGTATGCAGTATGTTGCATATAAGACTCTTGTGTGCTGTAGAGGAACTCAATAAATATTTGTTGATTATTTTGACACAACAGTACCTTGAGAAGATTCAGTAAGACAGTTTATCTAAAAGCCTCTACTTATAGCACACTTTCTGAAGAAAAGAGTTTTTACCATTTATTAGGTCTCAATGTGCTTTGTGAAACATTGCTGTCACTCTCATTCGGCCCAGATAATCATTCTTGGCATTCTCAAAAGTATATACAGGTCATTTTAACTTTCTATGTGATGGATAAACATCCACACCACAGTAGCCAAAAATAATACCCATTTTGTGCTGGTCTGATGGGTCCTTCAGAATAGGAACAAGTTCAGAGCTTCTCTATTCTCTGGAAGGGGAACTAGAGAAGGGCTTGTGTATTTAAAGGCTCTCTTTTTAAATCAGATATTAATTTACAAAAGTGGCTTCATCTGTATGAAAGCTTTTAGGTTTGCTAGGAGTTTGTGTAGTACAGAAAGAAAGTTTGCAACATGACAGAGATACTAGCAATGTGTGTTAATCCCTCGTGTTTTCAAAGGGATAGCATCAGGGGTGCGTATATATATATTTTTTATTTGCAATTAAAGTGAATGTATGACCCCACTTTCTCATCTAATTAAGTGAAGGTTCAAAGATGCCAAGAATCCAAAGTGAGGCAAAGTGAGGACACAGATATCAGCCTAGTTACACTACAACTATTGATATCATGCTCGTATGAAAGGAATTGGATGCCTTTTAATAGCTGGGCTAACTACCACCCAGATTGGAAACAATTGAAGCCATCTCTGGACAGACACCTATTAGCACATCTCTTCAGTGAACCAAGATCTGTGAGCATATCTTGTGTCATGTATCTTCTTGTTACGGGTTGAATTGTGCCCTGCCCTCGACACCCCTGCAGTCTTAACCCTTAGGACCTCAGAATATGACCTTATTTGGAATAAGGATTGTTGCAGATGTAATTAATTAAGATGAAGTCATACTGGAGTATCACATGCTCCTTATTCAATGTGACTGGTGTCCTTGTAGGAAGATAGCCATGTGAAGATACAGGAAGAAAGCCACGTGAAGAGGAAAGCAGAGATTGGATCTATGCAGCCACAAACCATGGAACGCCTGAGGCTGCAGAAGCTGGAAGAGGCAAGGAAGGATCCTCCCCTAAGAGCATGACTCAGATGACACACTGATCGTAGACTTCTAGCCTCAAGAACTGTGAGAGGATGGATTTCTGTTGTTTTAAGCCAGCCAGCTTGTGGTAGTTTTTAATGACATCTCCTAGGAAACTCATACACCTCTCCTGATCCCTAAATGCAAATACACTGGAATATAAAACTAATACCTCCACTAAGTCACCTCAAGTGGAGAGAAATTAAATTATTTATTCATGATCAGGGAGTATAATCCAAGGCAGCCCATTTAGAAGTCCAACATTCTACTTAAGTCTAATGTTTCATCTTTAAAATCTGAGCAATTTAAAATCTATTTTCTAATACATCTACCTTTTTTCTCAAATAAACTTAATTTGTTTTAGAGATGTTTTGAGTTCACAGCAAAAATGAGCAGAAGGTACAGAGATCTCCCATATGCTTCCTACCCCAATCCCTGCATGTATAACCTTCCCCATTTTCAATGTCTCCCACCAGAGTGGTACATTGTTATAATTCATGAACATACACTGATGTGTTGTTATCACCCAAAGTCCACAGTTTACACTCTTGGTGCCGTACAATCTATAATTTTGACAAATACATAATGAAATATGTCCACCATTACAGCATCATACAGAATAGTTTCATTGCCCTAAAAATCTGTGCTCTGCTTATTTATCTCTTGTTCCCTCCTAACCCCTGGCAACCACTGACCTTCTTACTGTCTCCATAGTTTTGCCTTTTGCAGAATGTCATATAGTTGGAATTATACAGTACGTAGACTTTCAGATTGGCTTCTTTCACTTAGCAATAGTAATTTAAGTTTCCTTTGTGTCTTTTCATAGCTTGATAGTTCATTTCTTTTTAGTGTTATTTTTTCGTTTTCAACTAAAATAGTGCTTCGGTAGAAATGATGTATTTGTCCTGTTGCTTTAAGTGGCACTTGTTGCCTGCTTAACCTTGATCCTCACAAAAAGACAAACAAACAAAAAAACCCGGAAAAAAACACCACGGGCTCCGTATTATTATTACCTGTACTTAACAAGTAAGGAAACTGAGACTGCAAGAGGTTACATCAGTAGTTTACAACTCTGGCTGCACATTGAGTTACATAGGGAGCTTTAAAAAGACCCAAAATGCCTAGGTTCCATCCCAGGACTTTAATCAGCATGCCTAAGAGTGACACCTGGGAACCCAATACTTTGCCCAAAGTCACACAGCAAAGACCAAGGAAAAGTCCTTTTGCCTCTTAAACATCTGGACTTTCCCTAAACCACGTGGAAGGATTTCTTTAAAATATAAACAGCTGTTTAGTTCTCAAAGATTGCAAAAACCTAAACGAAGGTTTAAGTTAAAGCAGAAAAAAATTTTAGATATGAGGAAATATTTGTTGATCCATCTGAATATAGACTCCATAGTCTGTGTTTTGGTGTATTGGTAAAAAAAATCCACAGGGCTGGGGTGGATGAGACTCTGAGAGCTCCTTCAAAGCCATGTGCTAAAGGAAATAATAGAAAGTGTAGGATGATTATGGAAAGGATAAGATTTTGATAATCTAATAATTTTGAAACAATTGACAATGCATGCAAAATAGGTCAGATATTTGCGTGAATCAGCTTTTTTTGGCTTATCATTGCATTTTAACTTCTTCTCCATCAAGAGTTTCTTAACAAATTCATGAGTGACTTTACTGCATCATTTTTAAGAGCACAGACTTTGGGATAAATCACCTAATTCAGTTCCCAAATACATATTCTTTATAGCTGTGTAATCTTAAGTAAGTTACTTAATTTCTCCATGACTCAGTTTCTTCAACTGTAAATAGAAATAATAATGGTATCATATTAATGCTGCATAATGAATCACCCAAAACACTCATGGCTTAAGATCTCATGGTTTTTCTGGGTGGGAATGCAGGAGCAGCTTGGTTGGGCAGTTTCAGCTCAGGGTTTCTCTAAGCCAGGGCTGCAGTCATCTGATGGCTTGATTAGGGCTGGAGGACCCATTTCCAAGGTGGTTTGCTCACATGAATGACAAAATGGTGCCAATGGTATTATTGGCAGGAAGCTTCAGATTTTCTCCACAAAGACCTCTCTACAGACTGCTTGAGAGTCCACATGGCATGCTGTCTTTCTCCAAAGCAAATGACCCAAGAGACCAAGGTGGAACTTGCAATGCATTTTATGACCTAGGCTTTAAGGTCATACACCGTCACTCCTGCAGTATTCCATTGGTCATACAGACCAACACTGATTCAGCTTGGGAGGAGATGATACCTTTGTGTCAGTAAGCAAAGGTCACTGGGGGCCATTTTGGAGGTAGATACTACAAGTACCTAGTTTATAGGCTTGTTATGTATATATCCACTTAGAATAGAGCTTAGACCAATAGCTTAGAACACATGTAGACCAGAGCATAATACATTGTGTGCGTGTATACCTCACATTTAGAACAGAGCTTAGACCATAGTAAATATTATATAACTAAACAGAAATTCCAGGAGTGGCCATTAGTATTATAGTTTAAAAAATCACCAGAGGTGATTCTAATATGCAGCCAGGTTTGAACACCATGATTCTATACCAATATTTAGCTTCATTATGATAATCAACCCTGAAGCCCTAGTTGAGAGTTTCTCTATCTTGGATGCACAGTAGAATCATCTGGAGAATTTTTAAAAATCTAGATGTTCAGGCTACATACGGGGTCAATTGTATCAGAATTCTTGGGCATGGGACCCGGACATCGGGATGCTTTAAGCTTCCTAGCCCATGCCAATGCACAGTCAAGTTAGAGACCCACTGCTTTAATTATTTAACTCAGACAATTGTATTCCAATTCTCCCCATTTTCTCCATGAGCTGAGCTCTAACTCAGCATTTAGATCATTGAGACCTAATTTCACTTGTTGAAAACAAAGGGAAGACCTTTGACTCACCCTAATGTGCTGGGAATGCTGAAGATGGGTGGGAATGTGCAGAATGGCGCCAGTTGCTCTCTGTCTATGCTCTGTGTGTCTGGAGGATTTGAGCCTCCAGCATGTCAGCCAGGCTCCTTTGGCCAGAATTCGCCTTCATGCAAGAGTAGAAACCTCCTAGGCATGTGATTGCTGGGCCAGGAAAATGTCACCCACTGCCAGAGAAAAACCAGCCTTCCACGAATCTAGAGAGAGTGGCACATGAAACCAATTTAGCCAGAGTGGCTGGAGAAGCATCAGAAAGCATAGTGAGATGGCCATTCTAGAAACAATGCCTATAAGATACACCTGGTAATGTTTATAGGTACTGTTCAGGCACAGAACATGCCTCAAATTCAAAAGCATGGAGTTGCCTATCTGCGGCTCTGTGAGTCTGCTTTTGTAAATGAGCATTCGCATGGCATAGAGAACAATCAATTATGATTTAGGGAAGATGAGCAATAGGGAGCAAATGGCAGCCGTATTGGGGCCAGAAAAATACTAGGTAAATGGCAATTTCTAGTGAATGATACCAGCAAACCAGATATAGGAAAATTGTGATGTGCTGGAAAAGTCAACACTTTATGCAAATATTTGGGATTGAAAGAAGCTCTTAACAGACTTTGCTTATGGCTTTCTCTCCACATTTAAACCTATGTTTGTTTTAAGTAAAGCTTAATCCATGTGTTTCTGATTCCTTTACACATAACTCATCAGAGTCTTTATTTTGGGAAAAAAAACCTATTTAATGTCCAAGATGCTTTTGCTTTTTAGCCTTTTAAAGCATTTTTCCCCTCTTTGAAAGGGGCTGAAATTGCATGTTTGCCAAGTTTAGAGCCCACTCAGCTTTTGTGAATGCAGAATTTTGACCACTGTTATTTTGAATTTCTTCACATTTGCCAAAAATGTGACTTCCTGCTTGTTTTTAGTACCCAAATCCCTTTAAAAATGAATGTGAGACTCTCAATGACCCTGAATGCAGCAGATTTGCCCATCCATAGATTCTTTTTTTTTTCCGTTTTGTAGAGCTTATCAATGCATTTATATTACAATCTTTCTGACTCTTTGGAACAATTTTTATTTGTGTTGCTTAGTAATAAAAGAAAAATATTTTGAGCTTGTGATGGTACCTTTTATCCAGGATCTCAAAGCTGGCTTGCAAACATCAGCACAAAACTATGACAACATTACTTTCTATATACCCCATGATGAATGCAGAAATTGATTTGTGGGAATAAGAAAAAAGTAAGAATGTAAAAGGAGAATGTATGGATTGAAAGCAAGCCCAATGGGCCATTAGGACTCCAATAACTATTTTCTCACATGTCCCTTAAGAAAACTAGCTAGGTGTCTGTTTTACAACCTCTGTTTCTTATAATGAAGGGAAGGGAGAACTGATCATATTAATCAGACTGAGCCAAGTTGTGTTGAAATAATGCAAATCACCTAATAAAAAATAAATGTTGGGCTTCCCTGGTGGCACAGTGGTTCAGAGTCCACCTGCCGATGCAGGGGACACGTGTTCATGCCCCGGTCTGGGAAGATACCACATGCCGCGGAACGGCTGGGCCCGTGAGCCATGGCTGCTGAGCCTGCGCGTCCGGAGCCTGTGGTCCGCAACGGGAGAGGCCACAACAGTGAGAGGCCTGTGTACCGCAAAACAAAAAAAAAACAAAAAAAACCCCGACATAATCAAAATCATTCTATTTTGTACAAGTAGTCCCTAATTTGATATTTAAAGAGAAGATCAAATTGATTATTGCAGTGGAGATAGACATACTTTAATAACTACTATTGGCAGCTTGAATATACTTTCTGTAACAAGTTTCACAGCCACTATATCTACTTAATATACCCAATTGGATCAAAACATTTGTATTATAGCGCTCAAGTTTCAAAAAGAATGTTATGAAAACCATTCCTCATAATAGCTTTATATTTGATAAAATACACAACGTATTTTATTTTATTTTAACCTGTGTAGATATTTTATCTCAGGGCCAGGCTCTTAAAATGCCAGTGATTGGGCTTCCCTGGTGGTGCAGTGGTTGGGAGTCTGCCTGTCGATGCAGGGGACACGGGTTCGTGCCCCGGTCTGGGAAGATACCACATGCCACAGAGCGGCTGGGCCCGTGAGCCATGGCCACTGAGCCTGCACGTCCGGAGCCTGTGCTCCGCAACAGGAAAGGCCATAACAGTGAGAGGCCCGTGTACCGCAAAAAAAAAAAAAAAAAATGCCAGTCATTAATGTAAACTGCAGTTGCCTTTTGAAGAATATACAGTAACTTTTTTATTAATGAAGAAGAAAAATTAGACATTTTAAGGGAAGATTTTGGATATTTTCTCTGGGTGGCTAACCTTAATTCAGTTTGTCTCTAGTCCCTTCTTCTAAAAAGTAGGGCTTTCACTTCCCGGAAAATAAGTGTGGGAAGGTTGAATGCTTGAAAAGGAGATTTAGACTCCATAGTTTTAAGAATCATTATTCCTGGGATTCTGGGAAGATGGCAGAGTAGGAAACATGAGGAATTTGTCTCCCCACCTAGACAAAAATTGTATTGGCAGAATCTGTCTGATGTAACTATTTTGGAACTCTAGAGTCTGTTGAAGGCTTGAAACTTTCAGGGAAAGACTTGGATGGTAAATTGTGGTTAATTTCAATCAATTTTAGCTCTTAGCACAGTAGCTGCTACCCCTCCCCAAACACCAGCCTCATGACAGGCCGGTGTGCAGGTGTTCCAGGAGCAGCTAGAATGCAACTTATGGGAGCAAGGGTGAGCATTTTAATCAGGGTTCTCCTGAAAAACAGGACCAATGGGATATGGATAGATACAGCTAAGATAAGAGGAGATGTATTATAGGAATGGCTCATGTGGTTACAGAGGCTGAGAAGTCCCACAGTCTGCTGTCTGCAAGCTGGAAAACCATTTAAGCTGGAGGTGTAATTCAACTATCTGGGTATCCCTTTGTCTAGTCAAGTTGACATACAAAATTAACATCACAGAGGGCAAAAACTATTGTATGACCCTGTTCTACAAATATCAGCGATCTATGCTCTAATTGCTGATTGCTACTTCTGATCTCAGAGGTGCAGAGAAAGAGGTGGGCAGTCATTGTTGTTGTACCTCCCCCATTGTTGCAGGCTCCTTCACCTCTGGCTGACATGACTCCTAGGGGATTAAAAGGGCTGGTGCCCTTTTTTCTCCCTCCTTATTTTTTTGTTTTCCTCTGGGAATCAGATATGAAAGACTAGGATATTCAAAAGCAACTGCACATGTAAGAGGAATTTAGAAAAGTCACCATGCATGCTGAATATCACTAATCCTAAGGGAAATGGAAATCAAAACCACAATGAGACATCACCACATGTCTGTTAGAATGCTATCATCAAAAAGACAAGAGATAACAAACGCTGGTGAGGATGTGGAGCAAAGGGAACACTTGTGCATCGTTGGTGGGACTGTAAAGTGATGCGGCCACTATGGAAAACAATATAGAGGAACCTCAAAAACTTAAAAGTAAAACTACTGTCTGATCCAGTAATTTCACTTCTGGGAAATATATTGAAAGGAAATGAAAATACTATGTTGAAGAGATATCTGCACCCCCATGTTCATAACAGCATTGGTTACAATAGGAAAAACATGGAAACAACCTAAGTGTCCACTGAGGGATGAATGGATAAAGAAGTTGTGGCATAATATATATTATATATATATATATATATATATATATATATATATATATATATAATATATATATATTTCAGCCATAAAACAGAAGGAAATTCTGCCATTTGAGACAACATGGGTGGGAATTCAGGGCATTATGCTAAGTGAAATAAGTCAGACAGAGGAAAAGAGTTTACCAGAAGTGGTAGGGTGGAGAGGGAGGATTGGATGAAGGCTGTGAAAATATACAAACTGCCAGTTACAAGATAAATAAGTACTAGGGATGTAACATACAACATGATAACTATAGCTAACTCTGCTGTATGGTATATTTGAAAGTTGTTAAGGGAATAGATTCTGAGTTCTCAATACAAAGGAAAAACCATATTTTTTTCTTTTTGTATCTATAGGAGATGATGAATGCTAACTAAACTTATTATTGTGATCATTTCACAATATATGTAAGTCAAATTATTATGCTGTACACCTTAAAATTATATAGTGCTGAATGTCAATTGTATCTCAATAAAGCTGGAAAATAAAATAAAAAATTTTAAAAAAAGAACATAGAAAGTCACCATGCATGCCCAGGGAAAGGGAAAGACTCAGAAAAGACCTAAGAAGACCTTAAGTTTACACCTCAAGCTGATCCTTGGCACAGATACAGCCTCCAAAAATATTTTTTAAAAAAAGCATAGTAAAAAAACAGCAAAAATCAGCCAACCCTGAGGAAGAGGGAGAATCTGATTTCTAGAACTACCACATTATTACATTCAACTGTCCAGTTTTCAACAACAACACAATCACAAAGCATAGAAGGAAACAGTACAGCATGGCCCATTCAAAGGAAAAAATAAATCAACAGACTGCTGCTGAAAAGACCTGATGGCAGATCTACTAGACAAAGAGTTTAAAATAACTGTCTTAAAAATGCTCAAAGAATTAAAGGAATACATGGATAAAGCCAAGAAGACAAAGTATGAACAAAACAGAAATATCAATAAAGAGATAGAAAACATAAAAGTAAACCAAAAAGAAATTCTAGAACTAAGAAGTACAACTGAAATGGAAAATTCACTAGAGGAATTCAAAGGCAGATTTGAGCAGGTAGAATAAAGAATTAGCAAACTTGAAGACATGATAATAGAAATTATAAAGTCTAGGGAACAGAAAGAAAAAAGGCTGAAGAAAAGTTAACAGAGCCTAAGTTAATAGAGCTGTGGAATACCACAAAACAGACCAACACATGAATTGTGGGAATCTCAGAAACAGAAGTGAGATGAAAGGGCAAACAGAATATTTGAAAAAATAATGGATGAAAACTTCCCAAATTTCATGAAGACATGAATATTAACATCCAAGAAACTCAAAGAAAGATGAACTCAAAAAGACCCTAACCCAGATACATTGTAATCAGACTTTCAAAAGACAGAGAATCTTGACAAAAGGAAGAGATAAGCAAATAATCATACACAGGGGATCCTCAATAAGATTATCAGCAGATTTCTCATCAGAAACTTTGGAAGTCAGAATTCAGTGAGCCAATATATTCAAAGTGCTAAAAACAAAACCCAAAAACTGTCAACGAAGAATCCTGTATCTGGCAAAATTGTCCTTTAAAAGTGAGGGAGAAATTAAGACATTTCCAGGAAAATGAAAGTTGAGGGAGTTTGTTACCACTAAACCAGCTCTGCAAGAAATGCTCAAGGAAGTCCTGCAGGCTAAAATGGAAGGATACTATACAGTAACTCAGAGCTGTATGAAGAGACAAAGATCTCAGTGAAGGTAAAGACTTGAGCAAGTATAAAAGCTGGTAATACTGCAACAATGATTTATAACTCCACTTTTTATTTTCTGCATGATTTAAGAGACTAATACATTAAAAATTATTAATCTAAAAGCTAGTATTACTGTCACTTTGGTTTGGAACTGCACGTTTTGTCTTCTACGTAATTTAAGAGATTAGTGCATTTAAAAGAATTATTAGTCTATGTTTTAGAGAACACAATGTTCTTACACCCAGAGCCTCAGATGTAGAGGGGTTCTAGACTGTGCATCTCCAAAAGAAAAAAAAAGCTTATCAAGGAAAGGAAGGTAACATGTCAAATTTGGGGTTTGGTTTGCAGCCATTCAGGTGATCAACAAGTACTTATGCAGCACATGCCAGGTGTCAAGCACAATCCCAGGTTAATTTAAGTTAAATTTAATTAAACTTAATTAAAGTCATATTTTAAAACAGGCCATTTAATATTTTCAACTTATTGTGGTCCCCAAAGCAAGTTCTATTTCAAGATCTACTCAATGAATTCAGGTGAGTCATTTAACACTGTTGAGCCTTCACTGAAAGTAAAATGCTGATATTTCCTGCCCTTCAGACAGTGTTAGGTTACCAGTCTCATTCTCGTTTTCCCTAGCCTACCTCTACTATCATCTTTAAAAGCTAAATATGAATTTTCCAGCCAGCCTTGCAGCCAGAAATGTGTGATGTAGCAAGTTGATGTAAGTAGAGATATAAGTACCCAATGAGTTGTAAGTAATTGTCTGCTGAGGTGGGGTGGAAAATTCTGGAAAACATCTACTTCCCTAGTAAAATGGCACAGACACAGCTAGTGCCACATCTCAAGCCCATTTTCTCCCTCCCTTTTCCTTGAATGCAATTGTGATAACTGAAGTATGACAGCCATGTTGTGACTATAAAATAAGTAGAGGACGAAATCCCATGTGCTGAGGATGTGGCTGAATGAAAGATAGAAAAGTCTGAATCTTAGAAGAGATTACTCAGCCATTGGGTTGACTCCAACCATGGCTGACCTCCCGATTTCCTGTTATGTAAGAAAAGCATCAGGCACCCCATTTTTATTGGGTCTCTGTTAGTCAGGGATTCTCTTTCCTGCAGCCAAACATATTGTTCCATGGTTACCCTTTCCTCTTAAACTGGTTGTAAGAATTTTACACAGAGATAACATAAAATGTATATTTTACATTATGGATTTTATATTCTCATTTTGCATATGAAGAAACTTGGGCTCAAAAAGGGTATGTAACAGAGCAAAGTTAACCCAGGTCTTCTAACTGCATGCCTATGACCACGCTTTATGCCTTGCCTCCTTTTGAAGTATACAGAATGTAAAATAACATTTTGTAAGTGATGATGCGCTTATAATACCTGTAAACATCTGTCTAGTCCTTTAAAATGTTAGATGCATTTTCAGTAACTTCATCAAGCTTGATTCTCAGAGCAGCCCAGTAAGGTAGATATTCCCGATATCTCTATGGTACATAGTTATTGTCATTTCTCTTCACTTCTTTCTCAACCACTACTGCTACCTGGCTCAGCAATTCTGCCCTCATGGATTAACAATTCCCACTTACTATTGTTTTTTTGATGGGTTCAAGCGCTTTCTTTGCTTCATGTTAGCCTTAGTCTATCTCTATCCATCCCTTGTAAAATTCTACTTTAATTCAGTAGGGACTGTAACCACACATCAGAGCTGACTTCGGCTTGGCTGAATCGAAGGAGCTCTGGAAATCACACCAAGGAGGCTGTCTACATTGCCAAGTTCACTTATTAAAGAAAAAATGCTTATTATATTATTAGGCATGAAACGTGATTAGAGCTGGTTCTGGCCAGGGACAACTTTTACAAAGATGGTGCCCCTGATTCTAGAGGAACAGTAGTTCACTTTTTCCTACCAAACATGCTTGCTTAGAGGAAATCTCTTTGCCTCATTTGCGCTAACTGGGTGAAATCTGCCCCTTGCACACACACCCCCTTCAAGTTGGCGGCTGTAAAGTGATACCACATGTAAAAACTAATACCAGTTTGTTGAAACAGATTCTTTGTGTAATGAAACATGGCAATTCAGTGTAAATAGGGAGATAAGAAGGAACTTTACTTAGAACTTTTTCTATGAAGTCTTGTGGCCCATGGACCAGCATCGTCAGCATTACCTTGGAGTTTTTGTTTTTGTTTTTTTAATTAATTTTTTTTGCAGTATGCGGGCTTCTCACTGCTGCTGGTGAAAACTCCTACCTTGGAGTTTTTTTTAAAAAATGCAGAAGAACTCAGGCTCCACCCCAGATCTACTGAACAAAAATCTGAATTTTAACAAGAGCCTCTGGGGATGTGTACTATGGTGAAATTTCAGAAGACTACTGGGAAGAGCCACCTATCACATAGTTGCATCTGTTATGGGCGCCCATAAATCATTCTTTGCCAGAGTATATGTTCTTGCCACCTCTTTTACACCTGGAATGTGGTGCCTATAGAATTTCAGCGACCAAAAATGCACTTCCCTGACCCCACTATTTTATTACTCAAAAGTGTAGGTTGGTCTACTAAAACTTGCTTTATAGTGAATATGTTTGAATCCGTCCATTTGGGGAACTGGTGGATGTTTCACTGTATTATTTGTCCTCTCTGGTTAGATTTGGATTGAGATTTATAACTGAGTTCCTAAAATCTTTCTGACCCTCAAGTACCACTCTAACTTGTAAAGTCGATTGAATAAAATATGTGAAAGCATGTCATTTGGTGTCTATAATAGACTGTTATACAAAAACGTGGTGTTGTATTTTTGTTTGTTGAATTTTATGATATTATTCATTTTTTAATTTTTTATTTTTTTCATGGAAAGGCATTTTATTTTAAATATAGCAGTGTGTACATGTCAATATGATATTATTGTTTTCATTTTAGGATCCACATTTAGAGGACGTTGAGGGGGATGGAGAGAAGAATATGGACTGTGGCAAATTTGTCTGATAATCCTTTCTTTAACAATTGTATACAAATGTCTTCTAGGTTCCCACATTGGCCAAGAGATGAGCATATGGATGAATAAGACACAGTCTCTCTCTTCAATTTGCAGATGGTCACGTGGAGACAGAGCCCTGCACAGCTGGACCCCAAGGGTACCAGCCACTCTCCAGTCTATGTGAATGGTGCTTCCTAGAGCTAGATGCCACAGTTACCTTGTGGTTGGGCGACCAACTGTAAATTAAATGAATTAAGGCAGAAATGAACCCAAGAACTTAAGTAGCACAGTAAAGGGGGGTCAAATTCATAGCGAATGAAATGTGAGTGTGTGTGTATGTGTGTGTGTGTACCTGGTGTATGTGTGTGAATGAAGTGTGTGGGTATGGAATGAGTGGATGGGATGTATATGTGTATGAGTGTGTGAGGTGTGTGTACTCCTTGTGTGTCTGGTGGTGGGAGAAGTGGAAGCTTTGGGTATTGGCAGAGCTTTCTGGAGGAAGAGATACCCGAGCTCTGTTTATTCAACTCCAACCAGGCTTTCCTTCTTCTACTCCACTGAAATGACACCTACCAAGTTCTCAGTGTCTTCACCACCACCGAATCTAACAGTGGATTCTTTGTCTTCACCATATTCATCCCTGTGAATTCCCATCTTGGTAAATGGCACCCACTTCACCTAGATGCTCAGACTGTGAACCTAGGAATTATTCTAGACCTTCTTTCTCTCTCACTCTCCATCCAATCCCTCTACAAATCCTGGTAGTTCTGCCAGAATCGGAGCACTTCTCACAACTTTTACCACTAGTCAAAATCTCTATATCTTTTTTTTTTTTTTTTTTTTGCGGTACGCAGGCCTCTCACCGCTGCAGCCTCTCCCGTTGCGGAGCACAGGCTCCGGACATGCAGGCTCAGCGGCCATGGCTCACGGGCCCAGCCGCTCCGCGGCATGTGGGATCTTCCCGGATCGGGGCACGAACCCGTGTCCCCTGCATCGGCAGGCGGACTCTCAACCGCTGCGCCACCAGGGAAGCCCAAAAGCTCTATAGCTTTTGCCTTGACTATTAGAATAACTTCTGAACTGATTTTCCTGTTATACCTGCCTTCCTAAAGTCTATTTTACACTCAGCACCTGGAGTAGCCCTTTAAAACTCTAAATTTAATCAGGTAATTGATTTTTCTCAAGATATCTCAATAGCCTTCCTTCGTGCTCTAATTCCATGTCACGGCCCCAGGCCGTACACAGCACACGTGATCCCTGGCTGCCCTCTTACTTCTTTCTGACCTTTCTCCCCTCACTAACTCCTCTGTCCACACTGGCCTTCTTATTGATTCTTGGACTCACCCAACAGGCTCCTGCCTCAGGGCCTCCACATTGCTTACCTTCTGGTTATAATGCTTTGCCACCAGTCCGTTACATGTCTTTTTCTTCATTTTATTCAGGCTCCAGAATTTCCCTGGTCTTTCTTTTTCCATCTTACCCCCTTTATTATTTTTTTTCTTTTAAGCACTAATTACTACTTAATATTTTATATTAATTTGTTTAGTATCTGTCTCCTCATTAGAGTGTAAGCTCCATGAAGTCAGGAACTTTGGATTTTTCTTCCCTGTCTCTCTAACTCACAGCAGAGTGCCTGGCATAGTAAGTGCTCAATAAGGATGTACTTAATGACCAAATGACTAACTGACTGAACAGATATGGGCAAAGCATGAGCAATGCTGGGACCAAAGCAGTAGCTCTGGGGATGAAGAGCAGGAACAGGAGATTGAGGCTACAGGACTTGGTGATAATTGAATGTGGGTGCGAGGAGGCTTTCTGCACTGTAGTTCCATTTGATGAGTGAAATAACATGGGGTGTAAGAGAGTAGGTTTAGAGGTAAAATGATTAGTTCAGTACTGGACATTTTGAACTTGAGGTGCCAATGGAGCATGCAGTTTGAGGTGTCTGATAAGCACATGGGAACAGGTGCCTGGACCTGGGGATAGGAAATTGGAGAGCTGGATGATTACAGGTAGTAGCTGGAGTCATGGGGGACAATGGGTTCACTCAGTAAGCAGCCCAAGGGCAAGAAAAGAACACGCAGTAGCTACTTCAGAGGCTTGAAGTATCATCCATCCCTGCTGCTTGGTGTAGCACTCAGTGGTGGCATCAGTCTCATTACCAGCCTAATTTAAGAGCAACGAATGTGTGTGGGGCCTGAGTTAGTTGATGGTGGAAGCAGGTCAACCTTTACAATTATCTTGTGACTTGTGTAAAACCCCAGAACATACTCACACTTACGCTTCTCTCCACTGACATGAGGACCAAGCGGTCTGCTCTTTTACATTGTGACGTACAAGGAAAGGTGACTCATTATTAGTGCGGCAATTTCTCTGTTTCATCCCTACCCCTTCACTTCTGTAATCTCCCTAACGTGGGACTTCAGATTCTACCGCGCTCAGAAGCTATTATTTGGAAGCCTTTAGTAGCACAGAAATAATACACTTAATGCGCTTCCCACACTTTCATCCTCTTCGCCATTTCTGACATTTGACTGTTGATCATATCCTTTGTTATGAAGCACCCTCCTGTCTGTGGGAAGTTAATTTTGGCCATTCTTCCTCTTTTCCTGGTTCTACATCTTTCCCTGTGGGCTCCAGCCAAATCTTGAACCTTGGTCTTCCGCTGTTCTGTTTTATGCTTTCTCTCTGGGATCTCAAACATCCACAGCTTCACAATCCCCCAAATCTGTGACCATCTCTGACCATGCTTCTTCCCCCACTATCCCCACTTATCTTAGGAGCTTACATTGTTTCCAATAACCTTATACATAGTTCCATTTGGATGTCATACTTCATCACTGTAACCCTGAACATACTCTGAAACTGAATTCACCATTTTTCTCACAATACTGGCTCCTTTTTTTGACGTAGCTCTTCTCATCCATGGGAAATGTGCTGAGCCACAGAACTACCTTTAATTTTTCATTCTCTCTCTCAACTGTGTATCCAACCAGCCACCAAAGGGCATACATTCTTCTTTTTAACACCTCTCATGACTATCTTCTTTTCCTTTCCATTGCTATCACTTTGGCCAGGCATGGGCTATTACCTATAGGGTAGAGGTAAGCGTACAGGCTCTGGAGCTGGGCCACCTACATTTGGATTCAAGCTCTACTCTTTACTATGTAACTTTGAATAACTCACACCATCTCTCTGTGTCTCTGTTACCTCATCGGTCAGAGGGAGATAATAATGGTATCCATCTTACAGACTTGTTAGAGAATTAAATGAATTTATACATGTAAACACTTAGAATAGTCCTGTCACATTTACAGTGTGACAGCATTGGGTATTCTTATTATTATCAGCCTTTGTATAACTTTCTGACTCTCCCATCTGCCTCCCAACTATTCTTTTTTACAGCCTCCCAGTACATCTTCATCATCTTCCTAAAATACTTCCATCATGTCCCTCTTGCTGAGGTCTGTCTCAAGATCCTCCCCAGCCTGGTGCCATCGTGGGTGGTCACCTTTATTTTTTACCCTCCCTAAGTTCATCTGTACTTTAGCTTCCATTTCAAGCATAGTATGATAGAGAGGTGGGAGGAGTGGGGAAAAAAAGAAGCATGCCTTACTTTTCATAGACCCAGTTCACCTTCAGATCGAGTTTCCAATCCCAGCTCTGTGTGACCTGAAACAAGTAACTTAATCTCTCTTCATCTGAACAAACTGGAGAGTAACAATTCCATATAGTGTTGTTATTAGTACGAAATGAAATGATGTATGTTAGCTGCTTCAAGCCCTTATTGGAATGAGTCTGGATGTAAATAAAACACATCGATTTAATGAAATATTATAAATGGAATGTAAAAAAGGACCTTGGAATATGTGCAGACAAATGGAATATATGCAAAGCACCTGGAAGTTATGTAAGTTTACGGAATGTATGTGAAGAGTTGACGTAAATTAGGCTAGTTCATTCCCATCCTTTCCCTTAAGTAGCAAGAAGCAAGTAGCTTCCTTTCCCTTAAGAAGCTACTTGCTTCTGAATACTCATCTTAACCCTCTCTGCCTTCCCATCTTAAAAATCCAACTCTGGTCTTGATATTTGGGTGATATCTTTTTCCAACTCAGAGTTCTCTTTCCTCCTTATAAAATCTACAACACATATTGTCTAGACTGCTAATTTAGGGTTTACTATGAACTGCCCTGTGTGGTTAGTTAAATTTTTTATGTTTACATGTTTAGTCTATTCGGCTAAACTGTGTGTGCTTCTTGAGCACAGAAACTATTGATATGTCTTCATATTCCTTTAGCATGTAGAACAGAATTTTGCAAATAGCAGCCCACCAGGTTTATGTTTTTAATTTACCTTACTGTTTGGAAAAGGGACCTTTGCCATGCTGACTGGTTGTGTTATATGAATACCATGAACTCATGGGTGTCTCTCCTCCCCTGTATAAGAAATGTCATGTCACCCTCCTGCCAGCTGGGCCTCTTGAGGCCACACTGAAAATGCACCAGTCAGGCCATTACCAGCACCGTGTTCCTCTTTGTAAGTCTGGTGTAGATCGATGCAGAGGATGTGAAATCTGGTTGCTCTGTTTACAACTTACAAGTGCTTTATTTATGGTGGGAGCATTTAGAGTGGGTGTAGAAGAAAATAAGATCTAGCAAGAGCAAGTCTCACTTGGAATAATATATAAAATATTTTTTAAACAATCCCTAGAAACTGCCTGCTCCTTCCTCATCTGGCATCTCTGATTTGAATTTACACAGATTTTATTAGTTTAAAATGAGATGCATTCATGGAAGAGCCTTAACTTGCCTCATTATTTATTTCAGTTTTGAGGTATTATAAGTAATCCTATTATAACATGTAGGTGGCCTGAGCTAACTCAGGCTTTCTGTCCAAACACATTACAGAAAAGCCTTTCCTCAACCAATGTTTCAGTGCTGACAGTGGTGCCCTGGGCCAGCCTTGGCACAGCACACTAGGGAGAAAAGAGGCCGTTCATGACATGCTTTGGAGATTTATTCTATAATGAGCTTCAGCAGTCATTTCAAAGAGCCCAGGGCCATCTTAGGGAATTTGGATCCACAGACTAAGGAACTTGAACAGAAAGGGCTCAACCCCTCCTTCCAAGGCCTTGTTACTCAGCCTGATCAAGTACTAGATTCCTGACACCAGGCCTTGATTCCAGCACAGCCTTACCACTGATCAGTAAGTACCTGCTAGTTGGAGAGGCAACAAAAATAACACTGGTGGATCAATAACTCCATAAAAATAGGGTTTATACGGATACTAGTAACAGCTGTATGTATAGAGCGCTCTGCTAAGCGTTTTACGTCTGCTGACTCATTCTATCTTCCTAGCAACCCTACAGAGTAGGTTGGAGACCAACCGAGGCTCGGGTAAGAGTCTAGGGATGTTATTTGAACCCAGGTCTCACTAGCTCCAAAGTTTCTTAGGCCAAATATTGTATTGCCTAAATGAGGATGCTTCTTGAAATGGTAAATGTTTTGGAGGCTGAGTCTTTGAAAACACATGACTCCATATGATCTTAAGTAGTGTGTTTACTCTGAAGAAAATATTTCAGTAATACCTAATAAAAATGGAGAACTTAGTCACATGGTGAAATGTGTGTATAAATCTTTTCAAACTGATGTTTAAATGTTCTGACTTTGTATTGATTACTTTTCTGTGTGTATAGGTATCTAGGTGGGGAGGTTATTGGCTAGTTAGGTGCACAAGGAATTGGAAATGTTTAATATCTTGATCTTAGCAGCTTTTACATGGGTGAATACTTATGTAAAAAATTCGTTGAGGGCTTCCCTGGTGGCGCAGTGGTTGAGAGTCCGCCTGCCGATGCAGGGGACGCAGGTTCGTGCCCCGGTCCGGGAAGATCCCACATGCCGCGGAGAGGCTGGGCCCGTGAGCCATGGCCCCTGAGCCTGCGCATCCGGAGACTGTGCTCCAAAACGCAAGAGGCCACAACAGTGAGAGGCCCACGTACCGCAAAAAAAAAAATTCGTTGAGCTGTATGTATACTTAAGATTGGTACACTATATTTGTAAGTTATACCTCAATAAAGACTTATAACAATTAAAAATAAAATGCCTAAGATACTCCGACTTCATTGTTATTTGGTGGAAGCTTAGATTATTGATTTAAGACCTTAATTCTGTTCTAATAGAAGTAGTGTACACTGCAAATTTCCCCTAAGCACTGCTTTAGTTGTGTTTCCTATATTTTGATATATTGTGTTGTCATGCTTGTTCAATTCAAAATATTTTCTATTTTCCCTTATAAATTCTTCACTGACCCATTAGCTACCTTGTAGTGTTGTTTAACTTTCAGATAACTGGGGATTTTTCTATTTTTAATTTCTAGTTTAAATCCATTGTGGTCAGAAAACATATTCTGAATGTCTTCCTTTCCTTTAAATGTGTTTTGTAGACCAGAATATGATCTATGATCTAAATTTAATGTCTTGGAAATAATTTACATTCTGCTGTTGTTGGAAGGAATGTTCTATAGATGTCAGTTAGATTAGATTGGTTGATAGTGTTGTTCAGATCTTCTATAGTCTTACTGAATTTCTTCCTACTTGTTTTTATCAATTACTGAGAACTGTTGAAGTCTCCAACTATAATTCTGTATTTGTCTTTTTCTCCTTGTAGTTCTGTTTTTATTCATATATTTTAAAGATCCATAATTGGTGTATAGGATTATTATATCTCCTTGATTAATCGACCCCTTTATCATTAAGAAATGACCTTCTTTATTCCTGGTATTATTCTTTGCTCAGAAGCCTACTTTGTCTGATATCAATATAGCCACTCCAGCTTTCTTTTGATTAGTGTTATCACGGTATACCTTTTGCCATCTTTCACCTTTAACTTATTTTTTGTCTTTAAATTTAAAGTGAGTTTCTTGTATGTACCATACAGTTGGGTCTCACTTTTTTTTCCAGTCTAAAACTTTCTGCTTTTTAATTGGTATGTTTAGACAATTTACATTTAATATGATTATAGATTTGATTAGATTTAAATCTACTGCATTGATATTTGTTTCTAATTATCTTATCTATTGTTTATACCTTTTCTCCTCTTTTTCAGCCTGCTTTTGGATTGAGTATTTTTATGATTCAATTTTATCCCCACTATTGACTTATTACTTATAGGTCTTTTTAAAAAAAATAGTAGCTAAGCATTTACTATATATATATATATATATATATATATATATATATATATATATTTGTCAATTACAAGTCACTCTCAAATAATATTGTACTGCTTTGAGTAAGGTATAAAATACTTATAGTAATGTATTTCCAATTCTATCTCTCAGATTTTATGCTATCGTTGTCATACATTTTATATTGTACATGGTATAAACCTCGGTATATTGCTATTATTTTTCATTTAGAAAGTAACATCTTTTAGAGTGATGATAAATTAGAAAAAAATGTCTTTTATATTAGCTTTCATTTTAACCATTCATGGAAATCTTCATTTCTTTATTTGACCTAAATTTCTGTCTGCTATCATATTCATTCTCCTTGAATAACATTCTTTTTAAAAAAAATTTTATTAGAGTATACTTGATTTACAATGTTGCGTTAGTTTTAGTTGTACAGCAAATGGAGTCATATATATATATATCCATTCTTTTCAGATTCTTTTCCCATATAGGTTATTGAATAACGTTCTTTAACATGTCTTGTAATCCACGTTTGCTGAAAATGAATTCTCTCAGTTTTCATTTGCTTGAAAAAGTCTTCACTTTGCCTTCATTTTTCAAAGACATTTTCACTGAGTAAAGGATTCTAGATTGACAGGTGTTTTGTTTTGTTTTTTCTTTCAAGCTTTTTCACTCCACATCTTAGGCTTGCTTTGTTTCTGGTAAGAAGTCTCTGGTGTTTCTAATCTTTGTTCCTCTGTTTGTAATGTGTCTTTTTCTCTGGCTGCCTTCAGACTTGCTGTTCAAGTTTGGTTTTCAGAAGTTGGTGGGGTGCTCGATGCTCGATGGTTATTCTGCTTGAGGTTCTTTGAGATTCTTGGATTTGTGGTTTGATATCTTTCTGTATGTTTGGAAAATGTTCAGCCACTATTTTCTCAGCCAATGTCCACATACTGTCTCTTTGAAGGGGCCTGTTTCTACTTAGATTTCAGGCCTGTTGGTTGCCTTGAAACTTCAGGTCCCTCAGTCACACAAGGAAAGTTCTGATATTACAGTTTATCCAGTTTTTTCTTGTTGTCACAGTGGAAGCAACAGTGTATCCTAGAAGGAAGTGAAATTCTCTTTATTTGAATAGGAAACTTAAAATCAGTATCTGTTTGGTATAGGAAACTGTCAAAACTGTGAAAGGTTTGAGATTTTACCCTACTTTCAGGTTAACTGGTTAGCCTGCCTCTGTTTCATGGATGCTGACCAAAGATCCAAGACTCCTGAGTCAGACAAAGGTGAATTTGTTACTCCTAGTAACGGGGGTGTGCAGGATATCATCCTTTTTGTGCCCATTCCCCAAGCATCAATCCTTATAGGGCAATAAACAGAGCCAGATGATACCTACACATGCAGTGGGTTGTGTTATAGGTCAACCCTGAGTTTAAGAAAACCAAATCTTTTATAATGGGCAGTAAGTATATTTGCCCTTTTCTGTGGAGGGAAATACTATTTCTTTCTTGTTTGCTGTGTGGATATCCTTGAAGAGATAGTTTAGAATAAAGGCAGTCAGTGCCTCTGCTCTCATGTGAGAGACCAACCAACGGAAATTGTCTCCCAACAGAGATAGCATCTCATGAGCTGATCTACTTTCTCAATCCACATTCTCAATCCAATTGTATCAGTAATTCAGCTCTATATTTTATGTCCCAGGGTCTATTCCCATTCATTTCAATATTTATTGTGGACCTCTCCTGTGCCATCCAATGTGCAAAGTGCTGAAGATATTACAGTGAACAGAATAAATATGGTCTATATTTCTCCCAGCTGATAAATACGATAATTGGAGTTCTCAGGGTTTTTAACAAACCATACAAAGTCCCAATAGGCTAAACTTCCTGCAGTGGGAGAGTTTAGGTATTCAGACCATAATAGCTGACGGCCATTTACATTTACCTCCTGAATCTGATCATTATTCCTTTTCTATTATGTGTGTCCCTGTAAGAATTTTAATACCTGTCTGTGAAGTTTTTAAAAGCAAGAACTGCATTTATTATGTTCTACTTTGCTGTGACTCCTCATACATTTTATTACCACATAGGAGACGTGAGAATTTCTTTTGTGAATGTGATTTTAAAGGTGTTCTCTCAATCTTACATGTTATTCCATTAGAAAATGATACTTAATCCTACTTTTCCATAGCATGGTAAAATGGCCAAATAATTTTTACCTGGAGGCCTGCCATAGCAAAAAGCTTTGAATCATTAGGCATAACATGCAAATTCTGATATTTTATCCTCAGCAAACTTTACACTTCATAAAATAGATGTGGTGCTTCCTATTTCTGTATATGGAGGTGAGAGATAACAAAATTGAAGGAAGTTTGGATTTGCAAATGACCTGGAACCACATCTTGAATGTTATTTTTTTTAACCACACGTCCTTTACAAAACAGATATTAAATGTAATCTTTTTTTAAAATTGCCAGGAACAGGAATATAGTGGCAATTCATTTCTGATAAAACATCACAAGGTTATCTAAATATTTCCCCAAAATAATGCCTTTGACTTAGTCAAACCCAGCCAATATGTTTTCTTAGAATTTTACCCTTGATTTTTAAATTTCACAAATGTGTATGCATGTATATCAATAAAGTAAGATAGAGAGAGATATAATTTAAACTATATTCTTTATTCATTTATGTTTAATTTATGTGTCTTGAACAGATGTTTGTGTGCCTGGGGTGTCTTGTCAAGATGCCTTTGTAAGTGCTGCCCTTAGAACCTACGAATGATGTCTTACCAGCACTCAACCTGGGAAGGGCCAAAGTTCAACTCTCGACTCCGTGTGTGCTGCTTGTTTTAAATGTGAAACTTGGCACTGAGTGTCCCCCTGTGCCGGGTTATTATTCTTGGAATGCAAAAGGTACATGTTTTTGTAATTCTCTGAAAAGCTTCTCTATAGCTTTTCCAGAATCTAAGTCAGATTTTGCTTCCAGGGCTATGTTCCAAGGTATAAAATCCATTTTTTAGCAGCTCACCGACAGATGGGTGCTATTTTTGAGATCCATATGGGCTTTCTTGTCTGCTAGGGTCTATTTAATGGTCTACGTTACTAACACAGAAATATACTTACTGCATTTGTTCTTCCCTTGCTGCATAAAGTGTTCTGATTTCTACCCAAAATACCGAAGCGGTTCTGGGGCAGAAAGGAAGAGCAAACTCACTGGCAAGTGAACTTGAGTCAGCATTTCTGAACCTCTGAAGATTTCATTTCAACATTCATTGGCACCTTAGGCATTAGGAATAGTGAGAGTATGATGCCTGCAACTACCTGTGCAGCCTGAGAGAAGAAAATACAAAATAAAATCTATGCATGTGCGATATCTACAGCTGGTATGTTCTTGAAAGAGTATGGGTAGATTAAGGTTTGAGATATTAAATTATGTTTTACATGGACTAGGAGAGCATTTCAAAACAACTTTCTAATTAAATTAAAAAAGAAACTTTCTTTATTTAAAGAACTAGTTGGTATTCATTTAAAATTCCTTATTTTGGGAATTACGACCTTACCTATCTGAAATTCACCTCGCCTGTAACTCCTCCCACTCAAGAGCATGACCTGGATTTACAAAATAAGCCAAAGGTGTAACCTCAAGCTAAAATTAATATCACAATGTTCATGCACCAATCCCAAGAGCATCACTCAGTGGCAAGCCCCCCTTCAAGATCTATTTATTTGTAGTTCATGGACCATTCTAAAACTTACCTATTTTCTGTTTCTTGTTTATATTAGTTGGCTAGGGCTACCTTAACAAGTACCACAGACTGATTAAATGAAAAATGAATTAAATAAAAGAAATATATTTGCTTTGTTCTGGAAGCTGGAAAGTCCGTGCTTTCATTTCATTCTGAGGGTTGATTTCATTCATTCTGAGGGTTTTTTCTTTGGCTTGTAGATGGCTGTCTTCTCCCTTTATCTATACATGGACTTTCCTCCATGTGTGTGCAGGCCTGCATCTAAATGTCCTCTTTTCATAAGAACCCTGGTCATATTGGATTAGGGCCTACCCTTAAGACCTCATTTAACTGAATCACCTCTTTAAAGACCTTATTTCCAAATATAGACATGTTCTGAGGTACCTACCGGGAGTTAGGACTTCAGTATATGAATTTTGGGGGATACAATTCAGCCCATAACATTATTTATAGCAGCTTTGAAGCAGGAAATATAGACAGTAACTATAGAAAAATACGGCATTAATCAGGTATACTGAGAGTAGAAATAAGCAATAACCCAAAGGCAAGAAAGAAGATAGCAAATTTATTTTGAAAGCTCATGTAAATATATTGAAAAGCACAAAAGTCTGGTGTAAACATCCTTGCATCTCTCAGCAAGTCCTGGATCATCTTGATATAACTGCAGAATTATATCAAGTTATAACAATTATCAATTATAACTGATGCTCTGAGGGAAAAAAAAAAGTGAACTGTTCATAATATAGAAGCGACAATTTCTCAAAGAACAACAGATGGGAGTTGAAGTCCTAACAGTCTCACATGGGACAAGTCACTTAAACTTTTAGTATTTGTTTTCTCATTGGTATCTTGAGAGTAAAATTATTTGTACAATACCATTGATAAGAAAGCCATGTATGGGTAAGTGCTTCATAAACTGATAACAATTCTACAGGGACTAAGGTTTTAGATCCAGCAAGAAGACAGGAAAATATGTATTACAATTAAATAGGATCTATATTTACATATCAAAATGATCAAGGAGGGAAAATGTTAAATTTTTTTAATGAGGCATATCATTAGTTATCTGGAAAGCTGATTTTTAATAATAAAAAAGTCAAGTCAACATCTAGGAGTTCCCTACACTAAGGATTCATTGCAATGATCTTCCTTAACATAGAGAATAATTGCTTGTTAAAATAACCAGATGAGGTCTTTCTGACTAATATTGCCCTGTATCCAACTATAAGAAAATAGAAGTCATTAGAAGTAATATGATATAGAAGAAAGAAATCTGCTCTATAAACCGAAGGAATTGGATTCTGATTAGAATTTTGTTACTACCATGAACTTCATTTTGTTTTTCTGGGTCGGTTTCCCCATATTTAAAATAGAGGTATAAAACCAGATGGTTTACATAGTATCTTCTAATAGTAAAATTTATAAGACATATTTCTGTTTCCTTTCCTGTTTCCTAGAATGGGGAGATATAAAAAAGAAATGGTCTCTACTTACTTTAATTTCCATTCTCTCCACCAATATGTGGAGATGAGAAGGGTGGGATATGAATCACCAGGGAGCCTGATCTCCACCTACACAGCCTGTCTTGCCATGGCAACACTGACTCTTTGAATCTGAGTGTTAGGTATCTGTTCCCTGGGAGGGCATTTCCAGGATAACACATGATTGTCAAATCTAAATCTCATAATGGGTAGGTTGCCATTTTACGCTGTTAACTGCTCCTTCAAGAGGCACCAGACTCTGCCCCACTCTGTCAGGGGCATGCTAATCTCTGACATTCAGAAGAAACCAAATAACCTGAACAGTCACAATATACATATAGAGTAGGTCAAGAAAATGTGCCTTTAAATGCTGTCAGTAATTTAGTAACTATAGGAAGCCCAGTGGCCTCAGCCGTTCTCTTTGTAGTCCTAAGAAGAAAGTCCTTGTCCTAGATGGAAGCACATCTGAGAGTTCCCCTAAATGAAAACAATAAGAATCCACCTTGTGACCACCTAGAGGGGTGGGATAGGGATCGTGTGAGGGAGATGCAAGAGGGAGGAGATATGGGGATATATGTATATGTACGGCTGATTCTCTTTGTTATTAAAGCAGAAACTAACACACCATTGTAAAGCAATTAGACTCCAATAAAGATGTTAAAAGAAATGAAAAAAAAAAGAATCCACTAAGTGTTAAAAATAAATTCTTCAATCCTTCTACCTAAAGCAGTTAGGGATTTGGGGATGGCACCAGAAATGGTTATCAAGCAAGCACTTTCTCAGGCTCTAAGTAATCCAAGGTTGGACATAAGAAGATAACCTTCACAGAGCTTATGATCTGAGAGTGAAAGAACAGTGTGAAGTTCTGATATGAGGGCTTTAGAAAACAGGGAAATGCTTCTGCAGCACAGCCTACAGGGATACAGATTTTGAACTCTTAAAGGCAATTCAGATTTAATGTATCAGCAACATATCTGCCGCCCCTGCAAAGCCAATTCCTATTTTAAGTCCTCAAGCCAGAATGGAACCTCTTGTACTTAATCAGTAACTAGAACCTACTGATTCCATGTCCGAAATATTTCTTAAATCCATTTCCTTCTCCTGTTTTTATTATAATTGTTCTAGTTAAATGTCTCTGACTCTCAGCTTACCAACCTGTAAATCATTCTTTACACAATCAACAGATTATCTCAATAAAGTACAAATTTAACCAGATCACTCCTCTGCCTAAAGCACTTACATAGCTCCTCATTTACTTCAGTAGAAGTCCAGGCTCCTCAGAAGGGTATATAAGGCCTTTTGTCACCTAACTCCCCTTTGATAGGGCCACTCTACCCACTTTCTTTCCCATTTCCCATTCCCATCCTCCCATTCTGGCTTTAAAATGTATCAATTCTGATCCATTTGTATTTCTTTACACATTGTTTTAACACACTTCATTCTAGAAAAGCAACATAAATGTTGTAAGTTTTATAGCTTAGGTGCTCTTATAATAATTTCATAATTTTCTGGAAGAAACGAGTTTTGAATAAGTTTAAATTGTGAGTGCCATTTCTTCCCCATCATATCATCTTTCACCAAGCTGAGCATTTTAGGTTCATTTTGCAGTGAAGATAGAACCCTAGATTAAAGAAAGGTAGCAGCAGCCTTTATAAGCCAGCAAACTGTTATCCACTACCACAATCTTTACACCATACCAGGCAAAGTTATAGTAAGATAAACTGATTTACAGAACACAAGTTTAGAAATAGTAGATGAGCAATATAATAGCCCTTTGATAAGCCTTGTTTAGTGCAAGGCATTTCTCTCCACAGGCGTAAGCACAACTAATATTGGGGTGGGATGGGGGAGGCGGTGGAAGGAACATGAGCTACTGTCCATGGTCCTGATACAAAAACACATACTATGATAAGGTTGTTCTCTTTGGGCCATTTCTATCATCTTCCAGGACCCAAGCGTTATATCAATACGGCTAACTGGCTTTTCGAGCGAGTCAGTGATTTGAATGAATACTGTTGTGGGTTGAATTGCATCTTCCCCAAAAGTATGTTGAAGCCCTAAACCCTAGAACCTGTGAATGTGACCTCATTTGGAAACAGGGTCTTTGCAGATATAATCAAGTTAAGATAAGGCAATACTGATATCATTATAACAAGAGGACCAGTTGAACGCAGACATGGGGAAGGTCATGTGAAAACAGAATCAGAGATTGTGTAATGCATCTATAGTTTAAGGAATACAAGGCATTGATGGCAAACACCAGAAACTAACAGAGGCAAGGAAGGATTCCTCCCTTAGAGCCTTCAGAGAGAGCTTGACCCTTCCAACACCTTGATTTCTAGCCTTCAGAACTTTGAGAGAATACAGTAGACTCTAGAACAATGTGGAGGTTAGGGGCACCAACCGTCTACACACCGTCAGAAATCTGCATGTGATTTTACAGTGGGCCCTCCATATCCATGGTTCTGTATGCGCCTGAGGATTCAATCAACCGTGGTTAGTGTAGTATGTATTTAGTGAAAAAAAAAATTTGAGTATAAGTGGACCCACACAGTTCAAACCCGTGTTGTTCAAGGGTCCACTGTACATTTCTGTGGTAATTTGTTATGGCAGCCCTAGAAAAATAATACAAGCACAATATAAATAATCCTTTGGGCTTTTTGTCTGATGCTCTTTTACAGTCTCAAGTCTTAGCTAGTTATCTTTCTTCAAGCTCTAGGTTTGGTGCACTCATTTGTATGTATAAAAATAATAGTGTTCAGAACTGAATATGATAATGCCTACAAGTGAGGGAGATCACATTGTCTACATTTAGTCAGGCTTTGGGTCTGCCTCCCATGATACTGCTCTATTTCTGCTTCAGTTCAGGCAGCAGGGCAAGTATATCTTTCACTTAAAGAATAAAATAAATAGCTCCATATTATTCAACATTAGTGGTGATCTGTAGGTAATTTACAGAGATTTTGCTTTCCAGCTTTTCTCCTTTGGATCTTCATTTCTTAAGTATTTCTCTGAACATCAGCAGTGATTTTCAAGTGTCTACCTACTGTTTTAAGACATTATTACGCAAAGAAAGAATGGGAATTATCCCTCAAAAAGTCTGTTTTCCTGGCTCTCTTTGGCACTGGAGGAGAGACTTGTGAAGAAGCAGCTAGGGAGAGAGAGTGGCATGGTGAACATACCATGCTTTGCAAACTGTAAAAGTTCCTTGTGACTTGGCTTTTTCTGACTGCAGTGAAAACAGGTTGCTTTCTCCCACTGCCATGTAAACATTCAGTGGCCAAACAAGGTTATCTTTTTTATTCTTCTGCTTATGTATCTCTTTGCTGTTGATTAGAACACAAAAGAATCCCTGCCTTCGTCACCTCTTTTCATTTGGGGTGTGTATGTGACCAGGAGGCGTGTGCTCAATGTTCTGTGTGCTGATGTTATCAAGATACCTTAGAGGGCATACTGTTGAAGAGTTTCCTGTTGCTTCAGAACAGAACAGTCAGACTGAGTTTTCAGACAATGTACTCTGGGTCAGTGATGCTGACAGGCTGCACGTTAACTCAGAAGGAGTCTTTTGCATGATTGGCATCATGACATCTAATTCTTGGATTGTTTTCATTCTTTTCTTTTAGAGGGAGTGATCTTTATCCCATTGTCACCTTCCTCTAGATTTCAAAACACACTGTCTATCCTGGTGTAAATGCAGCAAAGTTCCTCTCAGGTCATGGCACTAATTTATTAGAATTTGATACACAGTGAGAACTCCTGTAGGACTCAATTATTTTATTTTGATAATTTGTGAATATATGCAGTGAACCCATGGACTTTATTTCAAGATTATTGTCATCGTCACTAACTGAAATAGGGAGTATCTTGCAGATATTGGTATTAATTTGTGAGACACTAGTCCAGAATCTTGCCCTTTTCTTTAAGCTGCTGTGAATAAGTGAAAAAATTACTATTTTCTTGCCAAAACAGTTTGCCAGTGAATGAATGACTTATTTAATAAAACAATTCCTATGGTTCTTGTTTGAGTATGCTATTACTCTTTTGACATAGGACTGTAGCTTTTGGATTAAGCCAAGAGGTCAGGACGACTTAGAAGCAAAAAGTTTGTTTTCATTAGTCATCTTTCTAAAACAAAGCACTTACCATGACATTTTTTTCTGTTCAAAAACCTTTGTTTTGTGGACTCAACTATGGAAATGCTTTGTCACTTATATCTTCCACTGTCTGACCGCTCCTGTCTTTAAAACAAGCTGCAGAATGTATACTATTTCTTGCATTAGAAAGGTGACTCTCTCCAGGGAGAAAACGATTTGTGTATAGTGACACAGTTTGTGCTCTGTTATGAGCCAAAGAAGACAATGAATCTTGCCTAACTGCCAGAAAAGTGGAAAACTAACTTAATTTATTTGATAGTGATAGGGCTAGTTAATAAGCTTAGCGTGGGGTAGATACCTAAAAGATTCTGATATAATTTGGATATTGAATTTTAGCAAGGCATTGGGCAAAGTCTTGTAATATGCTTATGGACAAGATGTATAATGACTGTTGCACAAACAAATTTACATTTATGCTGTATTAAAAGAGGTATAATACCTGTAACAAGGTATATATTGGTCCCATCCAGATCGGTCTTAGTCAGAATTTTTTGGAGTTGTGGGCTCAGTTCTGGTACTATGCTTTACAGAGACATTGACTACATGAAATGTATTTAGAGAAGAGAAACTAGATGGGTGAAAAGATTCGAACTCAAGTCATTTGAAGGAAGGCTGAGTTAATTCAGAAGTCAGAACTGGGCTTGTCACATCATCTTCTAGCTGTGTGGAGCTGGACAATTTTTTTTAACCTCTCTGAATTTTAATTTCCTGATATGTAAAGGGAGGATAATAATAATAGTGTTATTATTACATATAATGTATATAAAATAATAATACTCTGCCTTAAGAGGATTAAAAGACAGGTATTAAAACTATCTGGTGGATGGTAGGTTTATAGACTGAATGTTTGCGTACCCTCAAATTCATAAGTTGAAACCCTAACCCTCAATGTGATGGTAGTTTTAGGTGGGACCTTCAGGAGGTAATTTGGTTTAGGTGAAGTCTTGAGCGTAGCACCCTGTGATGGGATTAGTGCCCTTATAAGAAGAGGAAGACGCATGAGAGCCCATTCACAAAGTGAGCACACCAAGGAAAGGCCATGTGAGGACATGGTGAGAAGGTGGCCATCTGTAAGCCAGAAGGAAAGCCCTCACTGAGAACCGAATCTGCTGGTGCCTTGACCTTGGACGTCCTAGATTCCAGAACTGTGAGAAAAATAAATATCTGTTGTTTAAACAACCCAGTCTGTGGTACTTTTTTCATAGCAGCCTGAGCTGACTAAGATAGTAGGTACCATTATTTCAAAGAATTAGAACTAATATCTAGAAGGTCCTGGGAGGTAGCTTTGCTTCACTGTGTGAGGAAGGGTATTCTTGTATTCAAGGCATTCTAACAAGAGAGTGGGGGAGTGAATTCCTTCTAGCTGAGGTATTCAGAGTCTATATGGTAACCTGACTGATCTGTGTAACCTTTCCACCCACCTTCCTGTATCGGCTCAACCTTTGCTATCTCCTAGAGAATCAACGCCCAAGTGATTAAGAAACCATATAAAAAGGAGGTTAATTTAAAGAAGAGTATCCCTAATTCTGATCTTCTTCATGAGTTTGTAATTCAATTGTCTCAAAAGAATTTGTTCATTTATTTCTAATGTGGATGTGTTCATTTATTTTAGCCAGTTATACTTGAAAAATTATATCTCTTAACACTATATCAGTTACTTCCACCAATTCGAATGGCTATAGGCTTAAAAAGATTGTTCATTCTCTTTAATTTGGAATTCAGAAATCAGTTTTAATTGCTCCAAACCAAGCACACGCTGTTTTCCAATGGGGAATTATTGTCTCCAAAGAGAATAAAACTGAAATGCAAGAATGCATCATTTTCTATTTTCAGAGACGAGATTAAAACTCAACTTACATATATGTTCCCTGAAAGAAATAGATAAATGACCCTCTATAAAGCACAGAGTCCCAGTAGAACACTGGATCTAAGTTATGGCACCTTGAAGATGTGTTAGTGTAATTTATTTACCACTAATGATACTTATATGAATTTCATTAATATTAGAAAGTAAATTGTTGCTATCTCTATGTGAATAAACTATATTTTCTGGTGGTTTTTGAAAACCATCCCGTGTGCATAACGAGAACTATCATGAGAAATGCGATTCTGTGTATAAAAATTAATCTGCATATATCATCCACTGTAGGCAGCTCATATTATTGTTCAGTGCAATACATATTAACAAATTAAATCATGTTTCTAACTAATAGACTAGAAAGAGGCAACATGGTGGTTTTTAAGGTTCTTTATCAACTTTTAAGACGCAATAGGAAGGAAGATTCTAAAACATAGCTGAAGTTAGGAGTCATTGAACCCTAAAGGAAAAGAAATATAAATTTCTTTCTGGACAGCAAATTTGTTCTCAAATACAACATGTATTTTCAAAGTTTTGGGAACCTTATCCAGAAATCAAGATAAATTCACCAATGGGTTTTGTTATAAATTATATGAGGTGGGTATAATTAGTTGAATTTCATCTCTAATAGAGAAATTCATCATATTTTCCTCCTCAAACAGGAGTTGATTGAAAAATCATTTGAGATATCCCTTGGCTGACAAGTTGGCCTTTCCAAAGAAATTTTTTAAATTCTTCAAGATTTGGTGAGCCAGGTATCTGAAATGCCTCGGGTAAGGAGAATCATTCCTAGGTATGAATAAAGCAAATTATGTGTTAACCTGTTCTAGGTATTGTGCACATATATCAATCATTTCCTTAGACAGAAAGTATTTGAAAATAGCAATAAAATTCTTGTGAGCATTATATAAAACCTATGGATACATATTATTTGTCTTACTAATGACCTTACATGTTAAGAAAAATTAATTTAATCAAATCAAAAGAGGAATTTGTTCTTGCTTTCATAGGTGCCTCAGGGAACTACAGCTGGCTCATTTTGAGGCTTGAAGATGTATATAATACTTCTCCAAATTCAAAATTGACCTTGAATTTTGAGAAGCTAAATAGTTTCTCCAAGGGGACGAAGATGACAGGTGGTAGAGATGGGACTCAAACCCACGTGAGATTGTCTAGAAACACTCTCTTTGCTCTTCTCAAGACACCACTCTCTCTTCCTGGGAAACATTTCCATTATCTATTCCCAGTCCTTTGCTAACCTCATTCCCTCTATATAACTTATTATCAGAGTTATTTGGGGCTCCAGACTGGACCTTCTCCTCTTTACCAGGACAACTTCATCCATTCCCACATACACAAATACACACAACACAAATGTTGACAATTCCCAACTTTCATCTCTAGCTCAAACAACTTTTCTGAGTTCTAGATTTATGCATCTAAATGTCTTACCATCACTTCATACTGAAAATTGTAAAAGCTTACTTTCTCTACAAACTAAAATACACCATCTCCAATTTCTTCCATCTCAATAAATGGCACCTTCACCCAGGCACTGCTCATGACATGAACCAAGGAGTTGTCACTGATTTTTCTGTGTCTCCACACTCAACCTACCTCCTAACTATGTCCTGTTGAAATGTTTCCTAAATAGCCCTAGAGTCCATTCACTTCTTTCTATCTCCTGGTGACAAGGACCAGAAAAGTGGCTGGTGAATCAAAAAACCCAAGTTGAGGGCTTCCCTGGTGGCGCGGTGGTTGGGAGTCCGCCTGCCGATGCAGGGGACACGGGTTCGTGCCCCGGTCCGGGAAGATCCCACATGCCGCAGAGCGGCTGTGCTTGTGAGCCATGGCTGCTGGGCCTGCGCATCCGGAGCCTGTGCTCTGCAACGGAAGAGGCCACAGCAGTGAGAGGCCACAACAGTGAGAGGCCCGCGTACTGCAAAAAAAACAAAAAAACAAAACCCAAGTTGATATAATCTCATCATAAAAAAGTGCAATGGGTTATACATCCTGTTTTCTGGAAAACCATGGTAATGCATTTCCTCATATCTTTCAAGAACTTGCTTTCCTTCCTTTAAAAAATTTAGAACTGTTTTCAATGCTATGCAGGCAAGAGTCATGTAAGAATTTATTCCTCATCTCAATGCATCTTCTCCTTTCCCTATGTGGTATTTTCTATGTTTTCTAGAAGCTCCTTCAGTCCTCACTGGGGTTTTCTTTGCTTAATTATTCCTCCAAAGCCTTCTCGTTGCCTAGTCAGTCCTCAAATTCTCGTTCACCGGGGACTGCATTTTTTATTACCATTATTAAGATATAAACATATTTTGTTCAACCAAATATGTAAAAACATTTTACTTTAGGGTTTTCCTCATTTTAAAAACATCATAAAGTTGTATTCTTTTATTCTAGGAAAAGGAGAGGAAGAAAAGAAATATATAGCAGTTCTAAGTCCCAAGATTTGGCCACAGGGGGAATACACTATAATCAAGTATTTTAGTACAGTTGTGTTCAGAACTACGTTAGAACTTGTTACTGGGGTTAACCTGGTAGAGTATGGTTAATGACAGTACCTGTGATAGGCTGGATAATGACCTCCCTCTCCCGAAGATATCCATGTCCTGATCACTGGAACCATTGAGTATTATATGGCAAAGGTGTTGCAGATGTGATTGAGTTTAGGATCTTGAGATGGCGAGATTATCTAAGATTATCTGGATGGGCCTTAAATGCATTCACAAGCATCCTTATGAGAAGGAGGCAGAGGGAGATTATAGTCAGAAGATGAAAATTCAGTGTGACCACTTAAGCAGAGATTGGAGTGATGCAACCACAGCCAAAGAATGTTGGAGCTATCAGATGGTGGAAGAGGCAAGGAATGGATTTTCCCCCAGGACCTCTGCAGGGAGTTATGGCCCTGCTGGCTGCTTGATTTTAGCCCAAGGAAACTGCTTTTGTACTTCCGCCCTCTAAAATTGTGAGATAATAAAATTCTGTTGTTTTAAGCCATCAAGTTCATGGTAATCTGTTTCAGCAGCCCCAGGAAACTCATACAGTCCCCATGTCAAAGGGCTTTCCAAGAACCAGCACAGTGACTGGAATATAGTTAAGGTCTCAGTTTTTATTTGTTGCTGTTATTATTTAAACCACCCAAGTTAGTGAGAATCTGTTCTACCTTTAATGGTCTCCACAAAAAGAAGAGGCTCCTGCTTCTCAGAGAGGAGGAGAATTTGAACAACCTTTCCATTTACCAGACAATAGTCGTCATTTGGAATTTGTTGTGTGCAAAATGTTATGAACACATTTTGTTAACCATGTTGTTATAAGGAGAAAACATTCTCCTATCACATTATTTTGGCTCTTGCAGTGTTATATTCTAGCTTTTGCTACATCACTTATTTTACATTGCAATTTATTTAAGCTTATATGTTGGAACTCCTAAGGGTGGGAACCCCCTGTAATTTGGCTCTATATTCCCGGCACAAAGCAGAGTCTCTGGCACACAGTAGGCACTTCGTTTTGAATGATTTAATTGATGGACTGACTGAGTGAACAGATTCAGATTTTCATTTCATCTAATTCAGACAGAGGTCCAGAATGAAGGAACAGGATCAACCACAGGTATAACAGCAACTGTCTTTTTGGACACTTGGAATGGAGAAGACTGCAACCAAACTACTACCCAGCTACTACTTCAGTTTGAAGACACTGAAGTCCCTGTTTCAGTTTTCTCCTCTGTAAAATAAGGGGGCTGTAGTGTATTCAACAGTTTAGCCATACAAAAGCTATTGGTGGAATATTCTGGGCCAGACAGTCTTCTATGATCTGGGAAGATAGCAGTGAATAAGGCAACAAGAACTTTCATCTCATGAAACTTCAATATAGTAAAGGAAGACAGGAGATAAATAATTAAGAATATGTTAAGTAGTGCTAGTAATTTGGTAAGGATTAAGCAAGATAAATATGACAGACTTTTAACTAAAACCTAAAAACCAAAGAAGAGACAGCCATGCAATGATCTGGGGCAAATCGTTCCAGGCAACAGAAGAAACAAGTGCATAGGCTTTAAGATAGTAAAAGCTTTGCATTTTTTATGAGGTGGAAAGGAGGCAAATGTGGCTGGGGAGGACAGGGCAGAGATAAGCATAATACAAGAAGACAACAGAGAGGTTCAGAGGGGCCAGATCAGGTAGGGTCTTAGAGAGCATATAGAGAGCTTGTATAATTTTTATTCTTTCAAGCACCGGAGGACCAGCTCAGGCGACCAACTTCAACTGGGCTATGTATTGTTCAAGGTCATTATTTGTAAGGGTGGACTGCAGTGAAAGCAGGAACACCAGATGGCACATCATTGAAGAAATCCAGATGGGAGAAGAGGCTGGTGGTTCCCATTAGGGTGGTAGCAATCAGGATGAAAGAAAGTAGACAGATCTGAAATCCCTTTTAGAAGTAAAATTGACAAGACTTGTTTATGTGCTTATTAAATGGAGGGGTTAAGGAAAGAGAGGACTCAAGAATGACACCTACATCTTTATCTTCAGTAACTGGGTGAATTGTGGGATATTTACAAATGTGGAGGAAAATGGGAGAGAAATCAGGGTGTAGGGTGGGAATCACAATTTCTGTTTTGAGATCCCTATCAGGCATTTAATGATATGTCAAGTGGGCAGTCACATGTGCAATGTGGTGCTCAGAGTTGGTCAGGGCTGGATGTTAACATTCGGTTATTAATAGTGTACAAAGGGGGCATTCATTTCCTAGGGACGTGATAACAAAGTACCCCCAAATGGATGCATTAACACAACAGAAATTTATTGCCTCACAGTTGCGGAGGCTTGAAGTCAAGGATCAAGGTGTTGACAAAACCATGCTGTTTCAAGGCTCCAGAGGAGAATCTGTTCTGTGCCTCTCTCTCTTAGCTTCTGGTGTCACCAGCAATCCTTGGCATTTCTTGGTTTACAGCTGTATAAATCCAATCTCTGCCTCTGTCGTCACATGGCACTCTTCTCCCTGCCCTTTTCTGTGTCCAAATTTCTCTCTTCTTGGATTAAGGTCCATCCTAATGATCTCATTACCTTGATTACATCTCTAAAGATGTATTTCCAAATAAGGGCATATTCTTAGGGACTAAGGGTTAGAATTTCAACATCATTGGACAGAACACAATTCAACTCACAACAGATGGTCTTTGAAGCCATGAGACTGAATGAGGTCATCTGGGAGAAGGTTAGATAGAGAAAAGGTCCAAAGACATGGCCCTGGGGTGCTCCAACATTTAGAGGCTAAACAGAGGAGGAAGAAGCATGAGATGGTGGTAGAGGAAAACCAGGTGACCTAAAAGATGAGAGATGAGTGTTTTAGGAGACAGTAGTTAAAGATTTTTGTTAATCAAAAATACTAAATCACGGGATTCCATGCTATGGGAAGTTGAGTTTACAACAGAGTAGTCAAGTGCAGAAGCTACACCCTTTCAAAGCTGAGAAGGGCTGGAATGGACCTTTGTCTGGAACAGGAACACACTGCCCTCTGTGGCACACTCTTTGACACATTTCTGATCTTGGACCAGCAGACAAGCCAGATTTGCTGGATTCACAGGCAGGGAGTTTGAGGTTTGGTGATGAAAAGGAGTGATGTTTCTCTTCTGAATCCTTCAATTTCCTCTGTAATGTGTGAGGCAAAGCCATTCATAAGAGTGAGTCAGGAACAGGGGGTATAGGTGACATGAAAAGAGGGGTGAAGGTGTGAAGGGAAATTCAAAGAGTATGAAAGTGAAAATACTAAGGGCCTATCAATATATAAGATAACTTCCATTTTGAATTCCATGATACCAACCAATGATAGTTACACACCACACATACACACGCCTCTGTGCTTTCTCAAAGTTACTTATTAAAATTGATTTTTAAGCATACTTTATGTAATAAGGATATTGATGTTGGCTACTAGTCATGTTGTTATACTTGTTACAGTCTGCTGTTTGCTTATTGATTTTGTTATGTTTTTTGGTTTTAACCTTTCATTTTTTCAGATCTCATCCTTCTTTGTGAATTTTCCCATTATTTTTATGCAAAGAAAATCCCTCCTTTAGAAGAGCGTTACAGCTGTCTTTTCTTCAGGTTAATCTGGCATCATTTCTAAGACTTTCCTAATTTAGGATCCTCTTGTCTGCTGCTGTGTTCATCATCATGCCCTAACCCTAGTCCATGTCTACAACTGAGTATTAAGCAGTTTATATCTGTATGACACTGGGTTTTACACTTGAAGAGTGTAGAAAAGACACATTGCCAGACCTCAAATTAATAATCACGTTTTTAAGCTCTTTATTTTTCCTGTAATTGAATATTCAACTCTCTCATATGGATTCTTTAATTTTTCAACTAAGAGTCAACTGAATTAGAGGTTGGCAAAAAAATGTAAAGCAGTAAATGAAAAGAAAGTAAATCCAGTGAATGAGTGGAGATTTGTCTGTTTTCACCACGGGAGCTGGCTGTCAGATGCTTGGAGCAGAGAGAGAAAAGCCCTGGGAGAAAGTTAGAAGTCAAGAGGAAAGCTTTCCCCGCTGGCCCCAGTCAACATCCCAGGGCTGGAAGGATATTTTGCTCTCAAGATCTGAGGGGCTCTCCAGGGATTTTCCTGGAGCCTGAATTTATCACATTTCACTTCATTTAACTAACATGAGCTCTGTCCCTCCTGGCTTGGGAAGAGCAAGTCTGCCGTTGGGTGATTTTTTGTTTGTTTGTTTTTGCGGTACGCGGGCCTCTCACTGTTGTGGCCTCTCCCGTTGCGGAGCACAGGCTCCGGACGTGCAGGCTCAGCGGCCATGGCTCACGGGCCCAGCTGCTCTGCGGCATGTGGGATCTTCCCGGACTGGGGCACGAACCCACGTCCCCTGCATCGGCAGGCGGACTCCCAACCACTGCGCCACCAGGGAAGCCCTGCCGTTGGGTGATTTTAAGTTGGATGCTAAAGAAAGAATATGGAAGCAAGTAAGCATGAAGCATGTCGCGTGGATATGAGCCCTCTTTCCAGGTTGGGAAGAATCAGGCTGAGGCCTCCCTCCACTTTAGGAATTCATGAAATAAAAGGTATTTATTGAGCAACTAGTTTGTAGCAGGCATTGTCATAGCAAATGGGAACTCTTGCTTGTGTAACTGAGTTTGCCTGAACTAGGCACTCATTCTTTCAAAAGGAAAACTAACTGCTCCATGGTTTGCAGACTGTGAACGCCTGAATTCCTTTAGCACCTTATTCACCTTGTCAGATAGACCAACACCTACTGTCTCAGAATTATATTTACCCAACGTCCAGTCATTTGCCTGTTCATATAATAATAATAATTATTATTGTTATTATTACCATCTTTTTCCACTGAATTAGCAGGATGACATAGAGATCATTAGTGACAATGTGTGTTCTATGATGTCACTGTACTTGTTTTTACTTCTGTGTCTCTTTGCTCTATCTTTTCTCTGTCTAGCCCCTTTGCTTCTCCTCTTCCCGCTCTCTTTCCACGTCCCCTCTTCTCTAGTCTCTCTCTCCCCCACCTCCAACACACACACGGAACACACCTCACACCTGGTTTCAGACAACGGGGTGCTCTTTACCACATTACTGGTAAAGTGCACAACTCCCGCCCATTGTTTTTGCAGATTTAGCGGCTCTAGGATGTTCATGGCCTACTGTCACGTACAATTTTCTTTGTTTTGTGAAGTAATTGAAATGGAGTCATGACTCAACCTTTATTGAAACACCACATTGTGAGGCTGACAGATTTGGAAAATACTGCAACTCCTACCCTAACCAGAGCTGTCTTTCTGGTCTCTCACTGTATTATCCCTCCCATCAGTTGTTGTTCCTGCTCTTTTCCCTACTTAATTTGTTACATGACTAGATGTAATACGGAGCCTCTGTGAATTGCAGGTTGGAAATGAAAAAAAAAAAAAAGTACTCCATCTTCTGAGTACATTAGTTAAAAAGTAAGGAGATTCTTACATCAGAATCTCTGCAGATGAAACATTGGACCCAATCAAACAGACTTCTAGGAAATAAAATGATTTTGGACTCACTGGATTATAACTGATCCGTGTATATGTTGATCCATTTCAAGAGGTTTTTGTTAAATACTAACCTGGCTATAAAGGTGGTACCTTTTAATTTTTCTCTTGATGAAACCCCAGTGCTGTGTGAGCCTCTTCATTACCCTGGACCTTCATTTTTCATAAAAAAGAAGTTGAGATCCCAAGAGGGTGAGCATTGGGTATAATTTTAGGATACGGTGAGCTCTGGAATGGGATTGGAGGGCTTCTGGTATGGAGAACTGGAAATCCCAGATCAATGGGAGCATCTGCTCAGGCTCCATTTGTCTCATCATCCCAGCCAGGTGCCATTTCGGTGGTGATCTCCCAGGGAGCATCAGTGCCCTGACTGCCTGATGGAACAGGGGGTTCTCAATTCAGGAACCTTTTTCTTACAGCAGTAGCTTATATTCGTTGTATATGATGCCAGCTCATTACGTGGACTTTCAGCCCTAATCCTCCCCTGTCCCTTCAGCTCCTTCCCTTTCTCCTTCCCACAGCCCATCTGTCCTCATTAAGGAAGACAGTGCTTCTGACCAGGGCACAGAAGTATTGAGTCCCTGACCTGCTTCTTTGATGACAGCGCCTTGATTTTGCCTTGCTGCCTCAGGGGTACTTGTCTAGTTCTTAGTGTCTTGATGTCAAAGCTCTCTGCACCCTTTGAACTGCCTGGAAATCTGATTTTTTCCAGCGTAATCCCGTGCTCTCCTCTCCGGGAACAGTGCTTTGCTGTCACATGGACCGAGTGGTGTCTTTCTGCGAGCTCTGTGTTGTTCTGTGTCAGCACCGATACCGCCACGCACGGCGCTCCACTCTGCACCGAAGGCTGAACTTTTTTTTTTTTTGGCACTGAAAGGGAAGGTTCCTAACTTTACAGCCTCCGAGGGATTCCGCCCTGGGCCACAGGCTGATGACTTCACTCATCAAATTCCTAATTCTCTCCAGGTCCATCCTCATTGCTTTTAGGTTTTTTTCTGGCTCCTGGTCCCACTGAGCAGATCCTGGCTCCACAGCCTGCCTGACCAGAGTCCCTGCTGAGCGGCTTGGCCTCCGGGACCTGGCGGCCACATACTGATGCTCAGATCTCTGTGGTCTTTTTGTGGCTCTCAGCAGGTTGGACAGGCCGTTTGTCTTGTCCTGTGGTTTTGAGCAGAAAGAAATAGCTTCTTGGCGGTCAGACAGCGTGAAGACTTCCTCTCCAGTGAAACACAGATTCTCACTCCAGAGTCTTTTCCTGCTCGATTTCAAACACTTCACCAATGCCAGACACACCAGCTCTTCCATGGAATCCACTCTACCAGCTGGGTCTGCAGCAGAAAGCTTTAGCTGTTTCTTGCCTGCTACAGAAAGAAAGGGGCAACACTCATGCATGGATCCTTATTTTGATAAGTTGTTGTTTTGTTTTGTTTTTTTTTGCGGTACGCGGGCCTCACACTGTTGTGGCCTCTCCCGCTGCGGAGCACAGGCTCCGGACGCGCAGGCTCAGCCGCCATGGCTCATGGGCCCAGCCGCTCCGCAGCATGTGGGATCTTCCCGGTCCGGGGCACGAATCCGCACCCCCTGCATCGGCAGGTGGACTCCCAACCACTGCGCCACAAGGGAAGCCCCTTGATAAGTTTTAATTCAGTCTAATTTGGAAGGCCATTATTATGGGAACGAATAACCAGATAATATTCTCTCGGAGAGTAAAACATTGTCACAGATCCTAGGGCAAGAAGATGTCATCCTTACTTTTAGGCACAAAGAAGTCCTTACAAACACATACAGTAACACACACACACACACACACACACAATACACCACTGTAAAGACTGAATACACACTCCACAACACTCACACATATACCAGTGTGACTGCAGCCTGAAATAGAAGGATTATTCTCAAAATAACCATCTTGATTTCAACCAAGTTTTTTCCTTTGAAATTGAATTTTAAATACTGACTAGTCATGCTTTTCTAAATCTCCTGCATAGACAGATCTATTTCAGGTCTTTCTAGGGAATATGTGAGTCCCAACTACTTATTCTAGAATAACTCACCCTCTTCTCTTGCGTTGTTATTTCAGTCCACACTTGTTCACCAGAGAAACCTCCAGTACAAGTCCAGACTTCATGAAACACTCTAGGACCGTTTCCCTTAGATTCCTTCTCCAAACAAGTGGTTTCGCTCTCCTTGTCCTATAATCCTGTCGCACTTAGTACATTTTGCAAAATGATACAGGATGGTAGCTCTTTGTATACAGAACCTTCTCCATGTGATACTGTGAACTCTTTACAAGAAAGTGCTATTCTTAGTCATCTCTGTGGTTCCAGTACTTTGCATAGTGCGTAGACTATGGGAGACCCTTAACAGATTTCCACTGACATACAAATGGCCAACAACTATATAAAAAGGAGCTCAACATCACTAATCATCAGGGAAATGCAAATCAAACCATAATGAGATATTAACTCACATCTGTTAGGCTGGCAATTATCAAGAAAACAAGAGATAACAAATGTTAGTGAGGATGTGGAGAAGAAGAAACTCCAGTTGGTGGGAATGTAAATTGGTATGGCCATTATAGAAAATGGTAGGGTGGGTCCTCAAAAAATTAAAAATGGAATTACCATGTGATCCCACATTTTCACTCCTGGGCATGTATTAGAACAAATTGAAATCAGTATCTTGAAAGTATATCTGCACACCCATGTTCATTGCAACATTATTCACAATAGCCAAGATATGGAAATAACCTTTGACGAATGAGCAGATAAAGAGAATGTGAACATGCACACACAAACACATATACACACACACATAACAGTGGAATATTATTCAGCTATAAAAGAGAAGGAAATCCTGCTCTTTGTTATAAAATGGAGGACACTATGCTCAGTAAAATAAGCCAGAAAGAGAAAGACAAATACTGTATGTTATCACTTATATGTGAAATCTTAAAAAAAAAAACGCTAATTTGGTTAAAAAAAAAAAAAGAATAGAACGGTGGTTGCCAGAGGCTGGGGGAGGGGGACATGGGGTAATGCAGGTCAACGGGTGCACATTTTCAGTTATAAGAGTAAGCTCTGAAGATCTAATGTACAGTATGATGACTATAGTTAATACAGTATATTGTATACTTGAAAGTTGGCTGAGAATAGATTTTAAGCATTCTCACTACATACACACACACAAAATTAATTATGTGAGGTGTTGGATATGTTAATTATCTTGATCTTGGTAATCTTTCCACAATGTATATGTGTATCACGTCATCACGGTGTACAATTTAAATACATACAATTATATTTGTCAAAAAAACGTATAAATAAATAAGTAAATGCATTTCCACCGAATGGCCAGCTAGATGAATGATTCATCTCCAATTGGTCTGCCACTTCAGTCATGCACTTATCCATTAAACAAGAGCAGGGGTCGGAACCCAAAGTAATAAATGGTGGTGTATTATAGACCTGGCCTAAGGGTCTCCATGGTAGAGCCCTACCAGGAGGATCAGTTGCATTTCCCAGTGTATGACTTTGCTTTTTCCAATACTGTTGCTTAATCATGCTGACATATTCCAGGATACCTATAGATTTCATTAATTAATTAGTCTCTCTTCTTGTTTAAGTTTTCCATAGTTTTCTGTGAGTGTTTAGTGCACTAGTATCTATGGTTTTCTTTCCCTCCACCATTGGTTGGGGAAATTTTCTTTCACTAGGGAAGTCCAAGGCCTTGTCTGGCAGCCTAGCAGTTCTGGTAAGGTGATTGTTTTGTGAGGCAAGGATTAAGGACATTTTGTCATTTGTACATAAACTATGTTGTCTTCTGTCATTTCAGTGTAGGAGTCAATGAAGACATCTTAGTCTTCTTAACACATTACGGATAACCTCTCTCTGCTGCATGTTTTTCTGCTTCTAGCCTGGAGCCACATATTCCTCACACTGAAAAGAGTGATGTCTGCTTGTTTGTTTTGACATTTACTCTTTTAATATATAGCACAATTTTGTAATTTAAATTGTCACCCCAGCACTTTGTATGCCATGTGCATTTTCTTTCTTCCCAGTCATCGCTGCGATTATCTTGACTGCTTCTTTGTATAATACGTTCTCTGTGGGTCTCTGTGTTGAACTCCAGTTACTTGGCAATTATGAAAATTCAGGTCTGGCTGGAGTTTAATTTCACACTCCATGAATAGGAGGTTTGCGAAATAAACTTTAAGAGTCAAAGAGTTTAAAGAAATAGTGAATCTACTTAAGGGAAGAACTTTTAAAGACACAGCCATTGTTTGAAAGCAAATGACTCCTGCTAACCAGGTGTGATTTTCTTTTGTTGTGAACAAAGCTTTTATCTGGAAACATTTTGCTAAATTTGCCTACTTTTCTTTATGTATGTGAAAATAATAAAAATGCATTTTGAAAATGTTTCTATAACTCATATTTGAACTTATATATATATATATATATATTTTTTTTTTTTTTTTTTTTTTTTTGCGGTATGCGGGCCTCTCACTGTTGTGGTCTCTCCCGTTGCGGAGCACAGGCTCCGGACGCGCAGGCTCAGCGGCCATGGCTCACAGGCCCAGCCGCTCTGTGGCATATGGGATCTTCCCGGATCGGGGCACAAACCCGTGTTCCCTGCATCGGCAGACGGACTCTCAACCACTGCGCCACCAGGGAAGCTCTGAACTTATATTTTTTATTCTCCATCTATCGATGCAAGTGAGAGCTTCTACTCTCCTTAGAATTGGATGGAAAGATCAAGACAGATGAGGATATGGGGACACAGGAAGAAGTGCCTCCACATTATACTATGAACACTCCATGTTTCCATGACTTTCCTTTCTTTCAACAAAGCCCAGGGCAAAGGACTTTTGCAGGATTTGCAACAGAGATTCCAGAAGTGTGGAGGAAAATCGGGCAGGAGCTGGCAAACTGTTTCTGCAAAAGGCTGTACTGTAAATATGAAATACAAAATTTGAGACGTTGAGGACCACATACTGTCTGTTTCATATTCTTCATTTCTTTGCATCTCTTCCCCCTCCTCCCAGTAACTTTAAAAGTGTCGAATCTCCTCTTAGCTCATGAAGTCATGCAAAAAACACACACTGGGCTGGATTGGCCCACAGGTTTGCAATACCCCTAGAAGAGAGGATTGCTTGTTCCTTGAATGCACATGTAATTGTGTATGCTGTGAGGGTGTGTGTGTTTGTGTGTGTGCGTGCATGCTTGCACACATGAGTGCTGAGGGAGGGGATTTAGATGGTGGCCATTGAAACCCCGAAAAACTTTTTTTTTTTTTTTTTTTTAGTTTGTGAAACATTTTAGTTTTTTGGTGCTCAATTTTAGATTCTTCTAGTGACCTAAAACTAGCCACTTTAAATCCGTTTCACAACAAAGCTGGGTATAAATGCACACACACATATAAATGAGTTGAAATAACACCTTAATAATCTTTTTTTTTTTTTTTTTTGTGCGGTACGCGGGCCTCTCACTGTTGTGACCTCTCCCGTTGCGGAGCACAGGCTCCGGACGCGCAAGCTCAGCGGCCGTGGCTCACGGGCCTAGCCGCTCCGCGGCATGTGGGATCTTCCCGGACCGGGGCACGAACCCGTGTTCCCTGCATCGGCAGGCGGATTCTTAACCACTGCGCCACCAGGGAAGCCCCACCTTAATAATCTTTACGATAGACTTAACCATCTAGAAACGCATAAATGAACACAGGTCTCTCTAATACCACAGCTCAGCGAAAATGATTATAATGTTATACTGATTTTCCTCTAAACTTTTTTCTATATATGTATTCCTGGTCTACATGCACATCTAGACACAAATGTATATGTGTGTGCAGAATGTGCAATCTCTCTCTGTGTATATATATACAGATATATACATACACACAAAACCAATAACTTTATATTAATCTTTTCACATACATTTTTATTCAATATAAGTATTTTCTGATGTAATCACTTATTCTTTGTAAACCTCATTTTAAATGACTGGGTAACATTCTGTCTCACCAAAATACCATTATGTATTGAATTATTTTCTCTTAGATTGTTCTCACTGTAGTGTATAACAATATGAGGAACATCTTCACAGGGCTACTTTTCAGAAACAGAAAGTATTACTCTCTTGAATGAGAGCCAAAGATTTCACAAACGTAGCTAGAGAAAAGCACACAACAACCACATCAGAGTTTCTTGGAAATTTCTGTTAATAAGAAAAGGGAGTAAAAAGGTATGGCTGCTTCTTACTGGAAGTAAATCACCTTCAAGAATTCACTATGTTTTACTCAACAAGATATGCCAAGTTCTTCATGGTACTTTTTCACCCAGTTTATCTTTTCCATCTCCAAATTCTTTTTCCCACTTGAATTAACTTCCCAATTCTCCATGAGCCCCTTAGGCCTCTACTATGCTTAAGGTGTGCTGAATGCTAAGTGCTACTAACACACCATTGTAAAGCAATTATACTCCAATAAAGATGTTAGAAAAGAAAATGCTACACACACACACACACACACACACACACACAAATAAGTGCTACTTTCTAAAGGAGAATTTTCTGTGAGCAATTCAACTAGAGTAGGCAAAAAAATCTCAGGTTGCAGTAAGATGAAGATGATCTGAAATACAAAATTCAATGTAGTGGCAAGGTATAGTATTTGCTTTTATGGTGTCCATGCCAGCTGAATTAGTTTTGAGCTCTACAGCTACAGACACCTCTATTAACAGAATTGGCCTAGTATTAAATGTTGGCAGCACAAGTTTTGATGAAAAATGCAAAGTTTTAACACATACCTAGTATTAGTCATGGAAGCTCAAAAAATAAGAACAAGTGAAGTTGCTTACACACCATCAGAAGTGCTGCAAAACATTCGTCGAATGCCTTATGGCTAAAACAGTGAAAGTATGTGAATTTGAAATATGTATAGTATTCTCTTTATCTAAAAAAGTTACACACGGTCAGCAAAGGAATAAGAAGAAGTATTCCCTTTAGGCAGGGACAACTGGCTGACTGATAATATCCAAAGATCTAAAAATACATAGAGCCTTCCCTGAATGATCAGATGGGTTCATTTGGAGGACATCTTCAGAGCTAATTCCATCTCCTGTGCACACAGTACACTATGCAAGATGCTTCAGGAACCTGGAAGGATGGAGATGATCCCTGAAGCCAAATGTTAATTCTTAACAAGCTTGCGGTAATCTTTCCCCCTCATTGTCTTCACTCCATTTTATGGTTTACAAAGCACTTTCATAAGATTGGTTTCTATCATCGTAGGCAATGAAACTGAGGCTCAAAGAGAGGAGGTGACTTATCTAGGGTCCTACACCTGAAAAGTAGGGACCCTAGATCTCAGATGACTGCCAACAAACCCCGCTGTGTGGCAGAATTTGGAGAAACTGAGACGTTACCTTGTCCAAAGAATCTCCCTCATGTACATATCATGATATTGTGCCATGTCCCATAAGAGATATTCTTTTGGTTGAATCACTTTTAATGATAAGAAAAACAACAAGAACTTCTGGAGTACCCACAATGGTGCTTTTTATGTGTTAACTCTAGCCTTTATGAAAACTCTGCAAGGCAGAGATTTTTCTTTCCACTTTACAGCTGAAAACGTGTGGTTTGGAGCAGTGAAATGACTTACCTTAAGTCCCACAGCTAGAAATGGTACCCCTGGCACTTGAACCCAGGGCTCTGGAAGCAGCTTTGTCTTTTCTCTCTAGGAAGAACTGCTCAAAATATAAATGACCCTCAAGGGGCAACACATTCACACCTTGTACAGAAATTGTTTCCCTGGTTGAAAATGCAAAGATAATGGGCCATAAAAGTTTGATGGCAGACGGAAAGAGAAATCCAAAAGTAGGGGCAACAGATCTAAATAAAGTGTGGAAATGATGGAGCTTGGAGGAGTGTATGTGCATTTGGGGGGCATTGGTGGCATTGCCTAGGGGCATTAGGATAGCGTGTGCCCTAGGCAAGTTAGGTAACCTCTTTTTTAAATTTTTATTTCATATTGGAGTACAGTTGATTTACAATGTTGTTCAGTTTCAGGTATACAGCAAAGTGATTTAGTTACACATATACATATATCTATTCTTTTTCAGATTCTTTTACCATTTAGGTTATTAAAGAGTATTGAATATAGTTCCCTGTGCTATATAGTAGGTCCTTGTTGATTATCTATTTTATATATAGTAGTGTGTATATTGTAACCTCTCTTTTACGTCATATTTTCCTCGTCTGTAGAAATAATAATTCTTACCTTCCAGGGTTATTGTGAAGAAGGGGAAAAAAATGTTGTAGAGTACCAAACATAAACTACAGCTACCACAAAACTGTGCCCACAGCCAGCCCTCTGAACAGAATCTGTTTTTCACTCCTTACTGAATCCTTGCCATGAAAACATAGCAAAACAAAATTTAAAAACCCTTTCTTGTCCCCATTCCCCCCACAGCTACGGGGCCATTTCTTAAGGAGCAGGAAAAGCTCCTTAAAAAAATTTGTCTATTCTCGCTGTCTCAGTGCCTCTCCTTCTATTCTTTCTTAAACTAACCCAGCCAGGCTCTCACCCCATCATTTCACTGAAACCACAGCCTGACCTCCAAGCTGCTAAATCCAATGGTCATTCTGCATCCAGTTGACTTATCAGTGACACAGTTGGTCATTTCCTTCTCCTTGATCACTTTTGCACTGTTACTCCCTCACTTCCTTCAAGTCTTCATAGATGTCACCTTCTTAATGAGGCCTACTTTAACAGACCGTCCTGTTAATACTTCATGCTGAGTCCCCAGTCCACCGCTGGCACTCCCATTCCTCGTGATACCGATCGACTTCTTTTTTCCCCATAGCACTTATCGTCTTTTAAACATTCTATATAATTTACTTATTAACTCTGCTTATGTTGTATCTGCCTCTTTGAGGGCAGGAATGTCTGTGTGTGTTATTCAGTGATTCTGTCCTAAGTGCCTAGAACAGTGGCCACACATACTAGGCCCTTAATAGCTATTTTTTGAATGAACGATTGAATGAATGAGCTGTAAATAAACTGACTCTGATTCAAGAGCAGGTAACCACTTCTTCTATATCAGTCTGTGGGAAAATTATAGGTGCAAAGCAGAGAATCTACCCCATTTTTTCAGTCTATTCCAAGGGAGAAGTGTGAATTTTTTAAAGGAAAGTTTAGCTCATTGGCTGTAATAAAGAGCTATTTCAGCCATCTGGAAAAAGAAATCAAAAGAAGTCAGTTAATGCGGACTTTCATCCCCCAGAAACTGATTTTTTAAAAAATTTAAACCACTGTGTATGCACAATGTTTACACATTGGTCAGTGAGTCAATGTTTGAGTTCAACTCTTGTTTATAAAGAAGAGGTGATTGAGGGTTAGATGCCTGTTAAAAATTCCCTGTTTCCTAAAGTATATTCCTTGGAACCCCACACCTAGGAGATGCTTAGTGAAATGAGTCCTTGGGTCCAGTAAAATAATACAATGAGTCAGTGGGTGCTGAAGTGGCTTGTAAGAGCCAAATGTGCACAGCTTTTCCCAACCCTTCATTGGTAGCTTGAAATCTGCTGTGTTTGGGAATATTTACACCACGAAATAAGCAACTAGCAGTAAGTGAATGTTCAAATCAAGCCTTATCATACATGATTAGATTTAAATAAAATTTAAATGAGAGAGTTGGTTGTTAAACACTACCACCCCAAATCTACATTTGCATATTAAAATCATAGAGACGTCTTTGGGAAAAATCCATTTAACTTTGTCTTCCAGTCTTACTAAATGTGCATAAATGTGGAATCAGGTTTTTTTCAAAATACCATGGATTTCTAAACACCAAACATTAACATCTAAAAGAATATACTTTGTAACATGCCATAATGCTGGAAATTGCATGGAATGTTTGAGTCTGAACGACCTAAGTTATCAACTATGTGATCCTGGGCAAAATATTTCTTCATGTGAAGTGAGGAAAATATCTGACCTGCAAGATTTTTGAAAGGCTGAAAATGAAACAAAGTCTGTAACAGCTTCTGGCCTATATTAGGCACGTAAAAATGTTAATTTTTCTCTTCCCCATTCCTATCAAGGCAACCTAGTTTTTGGAAAATGTAAAATGATACTAAAGGCCTTCCTATCATGAAAATGGGAATTATCATCCAGAATCCTATTTCTCATTACATACTCAGATATACAAATTCATAATCAAGACTAAGAAATTTCTTACATTACTATTTTATTCATAAAAATATCTTAAAATACATTTATTTTAAACTTAGATTTAAATTTTGATCCATAAAATAGTTTGTATGATAATTTTTTTAAAATCTTACTATAAAATTTCAGAGTTTTAGTTTTGTCTGTTTGTCTGGGGCATATTCTGTCATCTCAGTTTTTTCCTGATGACTTTTCTTACACCCAAGAATCATAGAAACGTCTCTGAATTTTATTTCTTTGAAACAGTTTAGTCTCTTCTAAGTTATAAGTCAGGGCTTTGGGTCCAAGAAACTTCAATTATGAGTAAGTTGTCTTCACATCTGGTAGGTATTTTTTCCTAGAAAAGGAATTGTTCTCCATATGGTGAATGTATATTTCACAAGGCACTGTAAAATCTTCGTAGGTAAAATAAATTGGTCTCTCTTATTTATTATGAAGACCAAATGGGTAATTGTAGAAGTTTCTAGGAAGTATCACTTCTCAAACAAGCCCAGTCCCAACTCTTTGCTGAAGTCAACTTGCCTCGAACTAAATGGTATCCAGCAAAACTCTAACAACTTTCATCAGAATAATATAGATATTTCAAATGGCATTTCAAAACCACTCTTAAAAAATCCTTCTTATGTGCAAGTTAGAGACATACAGCAGATCTTGTAGGGGAAAAAAAAAAGTCTTTTGAGTGGGCGAAATGGTATTTCCCATGGGACTCTTAGGACACATCCTGATTGGAACATGCCATGTAATCTTCCATGGGCACCACTCTCCAGACTAGGGGGAGGCTGAGTGAGCAGGATAGTCATATATGTGCAAATGGAGGAGCCCCTGGCACCAGTAACAGAGCTTTTACAGACATCAAGATTGGGATCCTGATGTGTAGAAATTCCTAACCACCAATGACAGGCTAAAGGACCTTCCTTCTTCGGTCTCCAAATGAACATGAAATAGTAATCTTCAGAAACACAAAATGGTCCGCTCTAGCCATTATGTAGATTGCAAAGATATTTCTTTCCTATTATCTTTAGGAATGCATTATCTTTAGGGTCTCTTCAATGTGTGAGTACGTTTCTGTGAAGAGGAAATAAGCATATTCAAGGGTAACCAGCAGCAAAAGGCCTTCCAGGAGTTCCAGGTGTGCTTTATGACATTGTGCTGATTTTGCCAGAGCCAAAATTCTTGGGTACTAGAACAGCCACTTTGAATTCCATTTAATGCAAAACCAAAAGCCTTTGCCAAGGAGGAATTATAGCTGGAATATAGACACTAATAAGCTACATAACTAACAACAACGACAAAAGTTCAACTGTTCTTTCTTCTATGTTTCCTTGCTAGTATTGGTCAGTATTACCATAAAAGACTGTTAATTTTATAAGTGAAAAACTATTTTAATTCCTTTCTTTATTGGTGAAATGAATGGTTTTCCATTGCTAGTGAACTAGTTATCGTTCTACCTTTTAGAATGTTGTTCATAATCTTCGCATGTTTTCATTGAGTTTTCATCAATATTTCTTATATAATTTATGTGAACTCTTTATAAAATAATGATATTGACCCTTTATTTACTGAATAGCTGAATTTGAAATACCTCTGAATTTTGATTACTTTTTGAACAAAGAGAAGTTTAAATCTTTTATATAGTCAGATCTATCCATCTTTTCCTTTCTGATTTTTTTCTATCATTTCTAATCTTAGTGCATGTTTTTCTGCCTTGCAATGTGCTAAACATACACTCATTTTTAGTACATGTATATAATTTTAATTGTATAGTTAGTTTAATAGGTAATAAAATAAGATAATTTGATACACGTATATTTTAATTGTATAGTTAGTTTAATAGGTAATAAAATAAGATAATTTGATAAGTGATATCTAAGCTGTGTTGTTTATTAGTGTAGCCCCAAGGCCAGCAATAGTGTCTGGTACATAGCATGTGCTTCATAAATAACTGTTGAACTTTTTAGGTTGTATCGTTTGCTTAAACTGGCTAAGGAGAGCGGGGGTGAAATTATCAATCCAGAGAATAGAAGAAGTGATGGAAGACACATGAGAGAAGGAAATGCCAGCACCTCCTTCGGGGGAAGTTTTCATTGGAAGCTCCAGCTGTGGAAGGCGCCCCCGACTGCTCATACCTGTCTATGCAAACTTGCTCATGGGCCTCCCCCCTCAGGAAGGTGACTGATGAGAACCAAATGGTCAAATGTGGGTTGAAGAAGGAGTAGCAAAAGGAGAAGTAATGGCCCTTGAATAAGTGAGCATCATCTCTGAGTCTGTTTGTTGTCTATAAGAGTAAATACGTAGCCCACGTGTTTACTTAATCCCTTAGCAATGAAGCAGGCTTCCTGGTTTGTTAAATGCCGTAAGACTGTAACTTAATACTTAGCAATCCTCAGCAGCATGGTTCTCAAACCTTTTAAAAAACAAACCTCATTCTTACATATATTTCCTATCTTTCCATACACTGGAAAACAAAACAAAGTGTTTGAAAACTGCGAATTGCACTGATTCTTTTGACGTCAATCATTCGATGACATTCTTTTCATGGCTACGGAGAAAGTTAGATTCCCTCTTAGCTTTCTGGTTACACAATCAGACGGAGACTCAGATATGCCTTCGTACTTTATTCTAATATTCTTTACTTTATTGCCCTTGCCTAACAGAATTGTAGTAATCTCCTAGATTGAATGAACTTGCTACCAGAAACCTTTCAAATACATTCTTCTCACTTCTATCAACTCATGGACATGGGTTCCTGAAGGCTTTCAGGAACCCATGTCTTTGTCCTAACTTTTTCCCATCCTGTATCATCTTGTTTAATATGTTCTGTTTCCATTTCTCCTATTTCCAAATAATTCAGAGTAGCACTCTTGAACTTTCTCAGATTTCTGTCTCCTTGGATGACTAGAAAAGCCTTAACATTATAAAAATCAGTGGGAGGGGAAAACCTTCATTCTCTAAACTGCAACCCTTTCATAACCCCTCTTGGACCCGAGGGAGAGCCAACCTTCCAGAAAGAGCATTTTGCTCTTGCCTTGGCAACCTCCCGACTCACTGACAGCTAGCTGCTCCCCCAAGTCCTCAGACAGCTGAAGCCCATGTAACCACTATCCGAATGCCCCCTCTGGCCCACATTTACTCCCAAGCACCCAACTGAAATGCCTTTTCTCATAAAGGTGAGACAACCAGTGACTGCTTGCCTGTGCACGAAGAGGCAGGCATCTCCCAATCAGGATGCCTTACCTGGTACAACCACGGATGACTCAGATGACTTGGATTTGGGGACAAATACTGGTTAAGATTTTATAAACCAGCCAGCAGCCTGGTGCTCATGTCACTGACTGAGAGGTCTGCTGTGTCATATTGATTAATGCAAGTTCATTCTGTTCTCTAGAAACAGTGAAATGACCTAAGGACTTTTTTGTTCCCTCAGTGTTTACGTTAGCCGTGTAGGTTTTTATCATCGAGGTCTGGCTTCTAGTTTTCAATCCTGGTTTTTCATAGCAGTTGAGGCATTTATTAGCATACATAACCAGGCAACAGGCATTTACTAGGTCTCATGTTTGACTGCTATTCTCAGCTCTGTGGTGGTGGTGATGAAAGACGTAAGAGAATTCATTACAAGATATCATTTCCGGTTTCGGAGATGCTGTACTCAAATGATTACCACCAGGAATGAAGAACCTTCTCCGCTGGTGGAGAAGTAGCCTCAAGGCCTGTTTGCATACTGATTTGCAGGAAAAGGAAGGGCATTTGAGGAGAAGAAGATTTCCACAAAAAAGCTTGGAGTTAGAGGTGGTGAAAAGCAGGTCCTGGAGAGCAATGGGCCTCTCTCCTCCCTTGGCCCATGGACTAGGTGAGAGCTTTCTCGAAAGAGGAACTGAAGACAGAAACTGAAGAGGGGAATTGAGAGAAACAGAGGGGCATGGAGTACTGCTTTGAGGCCTCGGTGACAAAGGACAAAACATAAGACGGCAGGGATAGAAGGAGGAGAAGACCATTCTCCTTGTGTACAAATGGGACACAAACAGCACAGTATGGGTGCCCACAGGCCCACAGCTGAAGGATACTCAGGATTTATACCCTGGCGCTGGATCCAGGTGCTGATGGGCACAGTTAGCAAGAGGCCCAGGCCAGTGTGGACAAACGGAAGAGGGTCCTCAGTGGCTGAGCACCTGTGAGAAGCACCAAGGGAATCCCAGAAATAACTGGGAGAGGTTTAGGCCAGCGGGAGGGACGGGGGTGAGGACCTCATTGTGTAAGTCAGTGCAGCGAGCCAGTAAATACGGCCTATGACTCAGCGTTACCTTATTTGTACCCACATGTTGGAAGTGATTTTCCTGACCTGAGTTTTGGAGCCTTTCCAACATCTATGAAGAGAATGTTGGTGAGACAGTTCTTTCCAGGACAAGGCTATTCAGAGAAGGAGCGGGCTGGCTGGAGAGAGAGCCCAGTTCTGTCCTGAAAAAGTGAGGTGAATTATGTGAGCATCCTTTTCCATTTTTCCTCTCTTTACCCTCTTTAGAAGATTTTGGTCACTAAAACGACTTCAGAGGGTTGTCAACCCCTGAACTGATAATTAGGAGCACAAGGAAACATTCTAATGGAGGTTATGTAACATTAGTCAAGTTGAATTTATCTCCCACATGAAACCCTATATTTAATTGGAGGGGAACTCCACATGTGACCACATACACGCTGCTGATTATTGTCTCTCTCTCCTGCTGGAACAGGAGGGAAAAGGTGAACTGGGGGATGGCTGTATGAGCAAGGCAAGTAATAAACAGAGACTCCGTTAATACATGCCACTTGTAACTATTAACTGCACTGAAGCCTGCTTCTCCCAAGCAAGAGATCCTCAAATGAAGAAAGATTTCACCTCCTTAATATTCGGGCTTGCAATCTCCACCCTGTCCTCTTCTGTTATCTGACATTGGATCCAAAGCCTATTTGTGTTAATACAATGATCAGAAACCTGAAGGAAGATCAGCAGCTAGTCCTCTCCTGTTTAGTGTCACTTCCTCGAGCTTGAGAATGCCTGGAGCTGTCTTTCGCTGGCATGTTACTTGCTTTGGGAACAGTCATCATAAGAAGATGAACACCAACATGTAGAAGGAATTTTAGAGGTTATGTCATCCCCCTGCTTCCCTCTATTACCTCCAGAAATAACTGGTTTTAGGGGTATTTCACTACTGAGTTCTTTAGGATGAAAAGTCAACTGTGAAATTGGTGTATTCATTCTTCTTGGAAATATGATTTGAAATAAAATAATAGATCTCATTTACAGATAAGATTTCAGAGGAAATATTTTATGTTTAGTTCATTGTTAAGAGTATCCATTCAAAATGAAATTATTTCACAAGTTCCACGTGTCAAAAACTGGCTGCCTCTTTCTCTCCTATGGTATTTAACTGTCATGGTGGCCTTCTGGATAGAACAAGACAGATCTATGCCCTAAGCAATAATGGATAATTAAGGTGGAAAGTAAAATGTACCCCATCACATAATGTCCTTTGAGATTAGATGGGATGAAAAATAAAACTATATGCAACTCAGCTGCTCTAAGGTCTGATGTTTAAATCTCAGAGTCATGGCGTTCCAGCCATATCTTGATCCACAGATTTCACCCTCCAATACCCTTGGGTGAAATCTATTTGTAGTGTCATTTGGTCAGAAAGCTCTTGAGTAGAAAGGGCTGTCTCTGGGGTGTGTTTTATTCTTAATTCCATGTAATCACTCTAGATGTTGTATTTCACTGCCTGATTGAGTGTAGACTGAGGTAACCCGACAGATAGTTTCTGACATGTCTTGGCAATTGCCTGATGCGCCACCAAAAACTTAGCTATGAAGAAAAACCAAGCGTAACTTGCTCTCATTTGGAGTGGACTCAGGGTTGGGAATGGCAGTGGCGCAGCTCCTTGGCATCAAGAACTCTGCGGATAAGAGGGTAGGTGGCACCTCGGTAGATAAGAAAAATGTCAGAGAACTTTCCAAAGCTGTCACGGCACTGCTATTTCTATTAGAATGTTAAGGACCCATTTTCTTTTTAAAAAAAATCAATTTGTTGGGAAAGTTAGCTCTTTTTCTTTTTGTTAAAAAAATTTTTATTCATATCTTGCAAAAATACTGGTTTCTCTGTGAAAGAGCATTAGGTTCTAGCCTCAAATGATTTAAACAAGTTTTTAGCCAACATAAACGTCTAGTAGGATTGTAGCAAGACGGAAGAGACATAGGACAATTACCTGGGCAGAACTGTCTCATGTTTTTTTTAATTAATTTTTATTGGAGTCGAGTTGATTTACAATGTTGTGTTATTTTCTGCTGTACAGCAAAGTGAATCAGTTCTACATACACATATATCCACTCTCTTTTAGTTCTTTTCACATATAGGTCATTACAAAGGATTGTGTATTGATATTGAGCTGACTTGGAAGAAGGCTGCCTAATATGTGTGGTTTAGATTTATTTTAATAGTTCCAGAAAGCTTCCACCACAGAGTAAATGGAAGAAAAAAATTTAAAGGAGACCATTATGGACACAATGGTCCCCCTTTCCATCCCTCAATGCCTGTGTTGAAGCCCTAAGCCCTCGTACCTCAGAATGTGACCGTATTAGAAGACGGGATCTTCACAGAGTGGGGAGACCCTAATCCGATATGACTGGTGTCCTGATAAGAAGAGGAAAATCAGACACAGACACGTAAAGACAGAGGGTGAGAAAACAGAGTGAGAAGGCAGTCGTTTACAAACTGAGGAGAGAGGCCTCAGAAGAAGCCAACCCTGCCAGCACCTTGATCTTGGACTTCTAGCCTCCAGAACCATGAGCAAATAAATTTCTGTTGTTTTAGCCACCCCAACTGTGGTAATTAGTTACAGCAGCTTTAGCAAAGTAATACAGAGACCGGAGACTAAAGACACACAGAGGCAGAAAAACAGTGGCTCAAACATCTTTGCTTAAAACTGTCATAAGGGTCATGAGGAGGGTGGAAAGGTTGGATAAGCATGATTAGGGCAACATTTTCACACTCAAGTCTCTTCTGTTGAATTTTGCACAATCATAGTCCACATACTTAATCTTTCTGAACCTCGATTTACTCACCTCTAAAATGGGCTGTCAGGTCCTTGAGGAAACCACTGACCCTTTTTCCATCATTTTAATATGAATCTAGCCCACACAAAAAATTTTTTTTCTACTAAATGAATTAGTAATCCTAGAAAAAGAAAGCAAAGGAGTCCTCCTTCCTCAAGGAGCTTACAGCCATGTGGAGGGAGATACATGGTATACACACAGAAATATAACCTGGAGGTGGGTAAGTGCTGAGTATTCGAAAGAGTCAGGGCTGTATAGCTCCCAGAAGGAAAGATCGTGGAAGGCTTCAAGGAGGAAGTGAAATAGATCTACTCTTTGAAAGTTGAGTGAAGACTGGCTAAGAATAAAAGACCAATGTGTCTCAGATAAAAGCAAAGAGGTAGAAAATGCAGTGTATGTTTTTGGGACCATAAGAGGAACAGTGTGCAAAAGTGGAGCCCTTTGCACACTGAAGAGAACACCTTTAGGTGTTCCTGTTGGGGGTTAACTCTTTATGAGCCATGAGCTTAAAAAAACAATAAGGTAATGTGACCAGTTGCTGAAGGCAGGAGGAGCTTGTCTAACTACTGAAATAAATCAGGGCTGTTATGAATTCTATTACAACGGGTGAACGTTGCATCCAGTAGAAGATGTTCCTTCCACTCCTTCTGACCTAGATAAGGAAACCTCACTATTCTCTTCCACCCTACTGACACCTGGGGTTATTTGGACAGGGACTGCACTGCAGTTAACTTTGCTTCCTCTAGGAAGAAAATATCTGCCAAAGAAGTGAACAGAATAAACAAGGCTCCAAAAGGAATGTTTCCAGAGCTTTAGAATACCAGGTCATTCTAACTAGTATTCTAATTCTGAATTCTTCTAATCTTTTCATCAAAATAAAAATCTGGAGTATTGCCATTTGGCCTTGCTCTCAGGCCTATCCATTCTATATGTCTTTGAAAGCCATGGTTGTATTTTACAATTTAAGTTTTTAATGCAGATGGACCTTTACTATAGTTATCCAAATGATGACATTTGACTGTACTGTCTTCTTCTATGAATTAAATCAACCGATCGGTATTAAACTTTTACTGTGCCCAGGGAAGAAATTAATAACTCTAAAATAATTTATGAAGATATGGTATAAGGTACATATTTTCAATGGATATTAAAGCCATGGAGGGCCCCCAAACCCTGGCAGTTGATAAACATTTTACTCTAATTGAAGAACTGGTGGAGAGGTTTGAATTTTGAAGATGATGAAAGAGATCAAGTTGTAGATTTACTGTGGATGGTGTTACATGGAGAAGCTTTGCTAATCCTTAGCATCTTTACCCATGAGGAATGGGGAGGGATAGTGAGAACAGAAGTCTAATTATTAACATTTTGCTCCTTATTAGTCAGTTGGGCTAGAGCTTCATGAGTGTAGTTGCTGAAGGAAGGAAGCTTTGTTGGAAAAAGCATGGGGATCAGTGAGGGAAGTAAGGATTGAGAGAAAGGCAGGGAAAGACCAGCTCATAATCTAGAGCTTGGCTTTACTCTTATGGGTAGTGGGAAGCCAGTGATTTCCTTAGAGTAAGGGTCTGATAAGATACGAATTACAGTTGGTGAAAATTATTTTAGCAGGTATCTTCAGAATGTGTTTCAAAAGAAGAAGTAAGAAGGCAGGCTAGACTAGTATCTAGTACCCAATTTTACATATTCGTTTTATCTAACTTTACCTTAATTTTTTTGGTATTTCTAGGCTATGCAGTTCATCTGTGTTTTTTTTCAGATTGTCACAAATCTCCGAAAACTGTCCCAATATATTTATTGAAAAAAATCTGCATATAAGTGGACCCACGCACTTCAAACCCTTGCTGTTCAAGGGTCGGCTGTATATTTCCTCAACTTTTCATAGCCAGACAAGAATTACAAAGATTCCTCTTCTCCCTAAGGATTCAGTTCCACTGACAGTCTATGGGATGGAAAGAGGAAGGAGACCGAATTAGATACAGAAGACCTGGGTCACATTCTACTTGTGAGACTTACAAGGAAATTTTCACCCTGCTCTCTACTGAATGACAAATGTTATCACTGTTATTGTTTTTGTTGTTATTCTTATTACACGTCATTGCCCTGCCTGCGTAAACGTGGGCATGTGACTTTTCTAACCTCTTTCCTACGCTAAGGTGTTAGGAGCTGGAATCTCAGGATTGCCTTAGGTTTGGCCTGTTGTAACTTCATGCCATTTTATTTTTATGGGCGATTGAGAAAGGAGCAGTTTTATTTTGGTGAAAATGCTTTAAGTGACACAGTCTTCTGATAAGATCGTTTTATTGGGAGCGTGGAACTTCAGCTGTACGAGCAGCAGTTGGGTGGTGTACTAGGACCACCGTCAGCACTACAGTTGGTTGTTATTTAATTCACAGAACTTCATAATAATCAATAATGACAAACTGGAGTAAAAATATATTTAGGCTTCCCATGTGTTTTATGGATTTGGACTGAAATCAGGGAGCTTCTTCCTCAGATTAGGGAGTCCCATGTGGGTTCTTAGATTCTTTTGCTTAAAGCAATAATTCAACTTTCCAGTTTCGTCATCAAGCCATATGTCACCCATGGACACCAGAGCTCCTTTGAGATAAGTAGTCTACAAGCTGATATTTTTGGCAGAAAACCACATTCTGGGTAATAGGTCTGGTATCTGTAGGAATCCTATCTCAGCTCTAGATTGCTGACTTCACCTCTGTTCTGTGACTAAATCTCCATCCACAGCTGAAGTGCGGGCTGCTTGGAAAGAAGTTACGGGTGCATTTCCGGTTCCCTCTGGGACTCTGTGACCTTTGACAAACCCCAGAAACTCTTCCTGCCTTGGAGACAAGTTCCTCCCCATTACCTCCCTCTGACAGATGCTGTCAGTATTAGAAAGACCTGGAAGATCCAAAAAACATAGCCTTAACATTATAATTATAATTAATAATAGTAATTAACTTTCATCACAGGTGAATCATCTATACATTAGAAATTCAGTGATAATTTGTTCCAAACATTTCCTTACTTAGTCTCACTCATCATGAAAGGTAAGTTACATCTTATTTTTTATTATTTTAGAAGTTTTTCTAGTTTTTCAAAGTGTAATTAACAAACAAAACTTACATATATGTAAGATGGACAATGTGACGTTTTGCTATGTGTATACATTGTGAAATGTCACTACAATCAAGCTAATTAACACATCCATCACCTCACATAGTTACCATTTGTGTGCGTTTGTGTGTGTGTGTGTTGAGACACTTAAGATCCCTTAGCAAATTTCAAGTATACAATACAGTATTGTTAACTGTAGTCACCATGCTGTACCTTAAGTCTCCAGAACTTACCCTGCATAACTACAACTTTTTAATGTACTTTTTGTCCAAAATCTCCCCATTCCCCCCACTCTCTGGCCCCTGACAGCCAGTATCCTGGGATACATTTTAAAGAAGATATTCTTAGCTTTTGAAGAGAGCAGAGAGAACTTTTCCCATCTTATGTTTAATGCATTTGAGTGGCTGAAATTGGCAAAGCAATGTTTTTCCTTAAATCATGGAGAAAAAAAGGGGTGTTTTCTAAAGTAATCGGTAATTCTATAACTGTAATTATGTCAATACGGTATTTTTGCTTTTAAATTCTTTCAATACTCAACAGGGCAGTTTATGTCTGTGAAATGTTTCCTTCTCCCCGTGTCCAATAACAAAAGGCTGGGAAGTTTGAACATTTGTACTTTTTCTTTGAAGTGATTGCCCTAAGCTGGTAAAAGCTATTTCATCAGCTACAGCTTTGAGTAGTTTTATTTCCCCCTGATAAAGTTTTAGGTCTGTGCTCATAAACAAGATATATAACTGTCAATAACCATCTTTTCGGCAGGTAGAGTCAAAGTTAGTTTATTAAACACAACAAGCTGTTCTCCTGGTCTTTCCACCACGACCCCCCCGTGATGTGTTGCTCAATTATTTCACATTCTTGGAGTGTAAAATAAACACATTAAGTCTGTTGAGATACTGCTGTGTTTATTTATTTTTCAAATTTAATAAGAAGGAGGGGGATGACCTTTCCTCTTACAACAGGAAAGAAAATTAGACCTGACAGTGATACATTATCAATTTTTACAAGTATGAAAATATTCCATAAAGTAAGCAGTTCTTTGTGCACTCAGGTGACCGTCCAAGCTGGTCAGTGAAGTTAAAAAAACCCAAATCCTTTTTAGGTCTGAGTTAATGTTCCATTTACTTGCAGGGTTTCCTATACTCTGGAAGTTTGATAACCATGCATAATTATGTCAGCTTTCTTCCTCATCAAATTCCGCCACATTTCCCAGGCCAAAAGGAGCATAGGATCATCTTCTTGATGCAGGTAAAAAGAGCATGGGGACATTGAGAACAGGTTTAGTTGAGGAACATGCCATGGTAAATTTGCTTCATGAAACGGAGCCAAATAACTTTAACTTCTTGTATTTCCATTTCTCTTACAGTCAAATGCAACATCAACAGAGTCTCTTTCCCAACAGTGTTATAGCCATCAAAATGTATGATTAAAGTTAAAGAAAACTAGATCTACGTATACATACCAACTGTCTCCCCACCCCAAAATATGTTGGCAGTGCTGGAACAATCTTTCAGAGTCTTTCATTTTTCTCTAGTCGCAATCTTGGATTTGGTTTATGTGGATATGCTCTCATAGCCAGGGGCATAATTCTGATGTGTGCAGAGCAGTCAGGGGCAACAGCGTTTGAAGAATCAGAAGCATAAAATGCTTGAGAATTGAAGAAAAATATTTCTAGACCTTGTACAGACATTGCAAATTCTGTGGCAAAGGGAGAAAAATAAAACAAGCAAGGAGACACATACATATATCTCTCCTTTGAGAGCTTAAGAAATAGAGATACTTTTTTGTATCAGTCCGTAAAAATACTCTCTAATTTTCATCTTTATAGCTGTCTAAGATTGAATTATAGCCTTTTTTTGGTTTTATGTTAAAGGGGATGTATGTTGGGGAGAAGAATGGTTACTGATTCCCAGATTTTTAACATATTTAACACAGGGAGAATTCTGACAAGGGAAACACAATAACTGGATTCCCTGCTTTCTCCTCTCTCGGTGGTGGTTCCATGATGAAAAGCTACAACCCTGTTTTTGTCCCTCCTTATTAGGAGCTTCAACAGAAAGCAAGCTGCTCATGAAAATGGGTTTGGAAAAAAATAATTGGTTTGGAAAAAAGAAGATTGGAAAAAGTGATAAGTGTGAGATACTGTCTACAATGCTGAGTTGAAGCCTGTGAAACAAAGATAGGTATGTACTAAAGTCAGACTTTCAATATGAAGGTTTGGATTTTTTTAGGGCCCAGATGTTAGATTTCAGGACTGGTCCTATTTACCAAAGGTGCAATCCAGCTTAAAGGGAGCCCTGGGAGATCCAACAGTAATCATACCTGAGGCTAAAAGTCTTCTGCACAGTGAAAGAAACCATCATCAAAACAAAAAAGGCAACCTACTGAATGGGAGAAGATATTTGCAAATATATCCCCGAGAAGGGGTTAATATCCAGAGTATATAAAGAACTCACACAATTCAACATCAACAGAAAAGCAAACAACTTAATTAAAAAATGGGCAGAGTATTGAATAGACATTTTTCCAAAGAAGACATACAGATGACCAACAGGCACATGAAAAGATGCTCAATGTCACTAATTATTAGGGAAATGCAAACCAAAACCACAATGAGATATCACCTCACAATTGCTAGAATGGCTATTATCAAAAAGACAAGAAATAGAAGTGTTGGAGAGGATGAGAAGAAAAGGAACCCCTAAAACACTGTTGGTGGAACTGTAAATTGGTACAGCCGTTATGGAAAACAGTATGGAGATGCCTCAAACAATTAAGAATAGAAATACCATATGACCCAGCTATTCTACTTCTGGGTATTTGTCCAAGGAACATGAAAGCACTAATTTGAAAAGACACATGCACCCCTATGTTCATTGTAATGTTATTAAAAGTAGCCAAGATATGGAAACAAGATAATCATTCATCAGTGGACAAACGGATAAAGAAGGTGTGGTATATATATATACAATGGAATATTACTCAACAACAACAACAACAACAAAAAATGAAATCCTGCCCTTTGCAACAACATGAATGGATCTTGAAGTTATTATGTTAAGTGAAATAAATCAGAGAAAGACAAATACCATATGATTTCACTCATATGTGAAATCTAAAAAAAGAAACAAACAGACAATATAAAACAAAAGTAAATTCATAGATACAGAGAACAGATTAGTGGTTACCAGAGAGGAAGAGGGTTGATGGGTGAGCGAAATGGGGGAAGGGGGTCAACTGTATAGTGTGGATGGTAACTAGACTTGTGGTGGTGACCACACTGTGGTGTATACAGATGCCAAATTATAATGCTGTACACCTGAAACCTATACATAAAAGAAAAAAGTATTGCAGAGCCAAAAAAACCAAAAACACCTGAGTCCAAATCAGTCCAGATCAGTTATTATTAACTCCAATTTATTACTATTATTGAAATATTTGTTAGGCCTTATTAGCAGCAGGGTGAATCAAGATGATATTTTGAGGATTAGACGTTCATGCTTTTAATTGCTAGATAACACACTATCTTGTATTAACAACAACGCTCTCTGTTGTCAAGACTATTAAGAGTTCTACAGTTTTTCCTCCTTTTTATCTTCCTCTCCAACTCCTTTCTCTTCCCATCACTACCTTGTTAGCAGGTCCCTCAATAATTTAAGATACAAGCAAAGATTTTCTTGCATGAATGAGTAGGAAGCTAGGTTCTCTTTGGGAAGCTAGTTTATTACAACGTTTAGTTTTGATTGTGTGTTTGTGTTTATGCCTTAGATCTCAGGATTGTGGCTGCTTTCCTTTCCAAGTGAAGTTTTTCTCATTGCGAAAACAGCCTGAGGTCCTTCTTAAAGATTTTCCGTAAACAAAGCTCTGTCCCATGCTACCAGGAGTAAACAATTTTCCTTCTCCCTCTTAGTCATTTCATCTGTCAGTCATTGCAAATTACCATATGTTAGAGGTTGACACCGAGACAAAATATCCTAATGTTAGGCCATATGGTTCACCTTTTCCTTCAGGCTTGTCTTGTTTTGTTATATTTTTGTTTTTGTTTTCATTTTTGATCTTGGATAGAGCATTTGTGAAATTCTTGATGTGAGAATACATTTTATTGTGATTAAGACTTATTCTTTCTGGGGATGGAAAGGCCAATAAAGATTCACCAGAATGTTTCAGTCAGGCAGCAGTAATATGCGTTCCAAGTCTCAAGCAACCAAGGCATCTGTATTCTGGAGCCGTCCTGCCTGTTTACTGAAAGACAACTGTCAGTGGGAAAAGAACTCTTCCAATTTTGAATTCTATTAGAACAGGATCTTTTCTCAGAAGATGGCTCCTTGGCCTTCTGAGGAAAATCACCAGTGAGCTGGCTGGGCACATTCCAGTAGGGGATTTGGCACTTAGCAAGGAGAGAATAGCTCTCCTGTCAGTCCTCAGTGAAATATAAATAATTTAGAGATGAGCAGAAGAAAAAAATAACAGTCCCTTTCTAGTCTTTGTCATGAGTTTTGCACACAGCCAACTTTCTAACGGGTCCTCTGAGATACTGGCCTAAGGCCTAATAGGGCTTTCCATTATGGTTAAACTGGACAACAGTGAAGAGGGAAGGGGTCCCTAGAGAGAGACCTGTTTCTCTCCACTCTGCTCCCCAGTCTCTCTCCTGATGGGACTACAAGGAGGTAGGTGTGCTGCAGACACAATTGAAAGAATCTGATTGAGAATGTTCCTTGAGACTGCAGAGATCTCAGACAGACTTTCCTAAGGCCAGAGATCTCTCAGTGGCAAGGCCCTCATACCAAGAACTGTACATTCCTCTGAGACTTTTGATAACAAGGGATAGAAGCCTAACTCAGTCTAACTTAATAAAAGAAAAAGAATTTCTTAGAAGTCTAGATATGACTGAACTCTGGATTTTAAGGCTGTCCTGAGCAGTGCACATTCCTGGTCTACTCCTACCTTCACAGACTGGTTCCCCAGCAACCCTGAGTCTACATAGATCTTTGAACTCATGATCACAGAGAAAGAGATATCATCTCTTCCCATAGCTCTGGCAAGGGTCAAGAGAAGGCTCAGACTAGCTTGGACTGGATCACATGCCCATCCCTAAATCAATCTTTGTGGCCAGCAAGATTGATTGATCCCGAGTGGTCAGAACTGAGTCAAGTGTCCATTCCTAAGGCTAGTGGGTAGCTGGGCAAAGATAGGGACTTGGATTGAAATCCAAGAATCACTTGGACTGAAAGATATTATTAAAGACTGAGGAAGAGATGGTTCCCTCTGGAGGTATTAGAGATACAGAGAAGTGTACATCCACTACACGTGGGAAGACCCTGATGGGACATTCATTGAAGGAGACTAGAAGCTTCACAGAAGAAGAGAAATAGAGGGTCCTGAATGAGGCTGGCATGAGTCATGATGTGAATTGGAGAGTGGAGCTGTGGATTGGACTTTGAGCGCACTCAATTTCAAGTAATGTCATTGTACTTTGCTGGTTGGTGTGGTCCTAGATAATATTGTGAATTCATTTATACTGTGCTTTGGGTCTCTATCTCGTTTCTATGGTCCTGTTTTCTTTCCCTTTCTACCCACTGTCCACCGAAGCACTTGTGCATCCCAAGCCATCTGGCCCTGATGTCCTGCACCTAAGTAAGGACATGAAGATTCTACCCCTCACGCCTTACCAAAATGGCCTACCCTATGCTTTAAATTCTATAGACTTCCAGGGGAATTGATGACTAATGTGAACTAATCTGAGTATTATTTGTTACCACACAAGATACAAATGAGTTTCAAAAAAAAGCTATCTCTTAATCTTGTGGCTTTCAGACTTAAGAGATTTTCATAGACTGGTAATTGAGAGAGAGAGAGAGAGAGCATGTGCATGCTTGAGAGATGGGCAGGGAAGGGAGGAGAGGAGAGGAGAGAAGAGGCGAGGAGAGGAGAGGAGGGCAGGAAAAATTAAGACTGGTTTAGGATTTTGAAGCATTTTATTTGGGTAAGTTAAGAACCTTTAAAATAGCCACAACAAAACTACTATTGAATTTAATATCACCAAAATTTTTATAAAAGGAAGGATATTTTAATACCAAAAAATTGGAAAAGTTTTAGTTTCATATTCAAAGAAAATTCCTCAAATTTTAAAAATTACAATTTTTTTGGAAAACTCACTGAAATGGCCTGAATTAGCCGCAGCTCATTTCATGTGCCATCCCAAAGCAGCCCTTTCTAAAGATTAATGTTTGAGAACCTCAGTGGTACCCCCAAAGAGTTTAATGGTGGGAGTTTGGGGACTGTGGCTCATCAATGGGAGAGTTTTATGTCCAACTGCATCTTCATACCACAAAGAGAAATCATTCCTGTATCTCTGAAGACTTGGCCTTGGTTCCAGGGCATGGATTTTGGTAGAACTTACACACATCTGAATCATCCTTGATAAGGAACATTCATCACTCAATCTTTTCATAGAAGGAGAAACTGAGATTCAAAGGGTAAAGAGACTTGGCTAAGGCCACACTCTAAGAGTGAATCCCATAGCCAAGGCAGAACTTTCACGAAGCAGGACTCATCTGGCACTCTGAGAGAAGGCAGAGAGAAGGACCAGAATCTGAAGACTGAACACGTCCTTGGACGGGCCCTGGTGGAGAGTGGGCAGAGATGACCACAGGTGACAGGAAGCAGTGCAGACCAGCAGGTGGCGCACTTCAGGAAAGAGACCGCCATCAATGGATGGATACCAGACTGGCCACCAGGGAGTTGTGCCTGGGGCTTGTGGCAGTGGAAAGGACCCAGACTATACCTTGGACTTGGCTATTTCCTGGGAGGCCCCATGAAGTCTAAGCAAGACCCTATTCTCAGAAACACTGGAATACCAGGCTGGTTATCAAGACTGGGATTGGATTCCTCTGGAAGTAAAGTCAGGACCTGAGTTCCTGGAAACCAGGGATAGGGAAGCTGGAGAAGTAACAAGACAGACATGACAGGCTTGAATTTCAAACCAGTGGGTGGGACTCGCTAATTCTGATATGAAGATCGGAATGTTTGCAGCAAACGGAAGGTTTTACATTGTGAATGTGTGATATGGAGGAAAGAAATCGTAATGGATTTCTTTTTTCCCAGTAAAATAGCCATCATTTTTAATATCTACCTGTCACCTGAGCTCCATCGCCGACAAAAGAAAGTACACACCAAACGTTGTGTCAGAAAACGTGTGGTCCCATTTGGCTGTGGGGACATTTGTATAAGATAGTGAAACTGTAAGGAATGTAGAAAGAAAAAGAAGAAAACTGGGTGCAGCCATGGAGAAGGACAAAGACTGGTTCTTTTTTTTTTTTTTTTTTTTTTTTTCTTTTTGCGGTACGCGGGCCTCTCACTGTTGTGGCCTCTCCCGTTGCGGAGCACAGACTCCGGACGCGCAGGCCCAGCGGCCATGGCTCACGGGCCCAGCCGCTCCGCGGCATATGGGATCCTCCCAGACCGGGGCACGAACCCGTATCCCCTGCATCGGCAGGCGGACTCTCAACCACTGCGCCACCAGGGAGGCCCAAGACTGGTTCTTTGGAGAAATGAGCTGAAGGCAGAGTGGCAGAGCTCATGAAAAATCTCAACATTAAGCACAGGCAGAGGGAGAGATGCACCTGGGGCTGATGAAGCTCCAAACCAGATCGTGTAGATCATGATGGAGTTTCAGCCTTTGCAGTGAGTTAGCAGGTCTGAAATCTCATAGAAACATGGAAATCTGCCATGTCTACTAAGAGACACTAAGGGTGTTAGGACTAAAGCCAAGAGGTGGCTTGAGCCCTCCAGTAGGAACGATGGGACTTTTTGAGAGACTTAACAGACCAAAAGAAAAAACTCAGACTGAGTTCAAAGGAAAACATACAATGGTCCAGGGGGCATAACTCCCACCCAGCATAAACATCGTAGGGAATGCCTAAAATTCTTCAGTGCTTTAAGATTGTGCCAAGGGGTGCCTCAGAATTACTTCACGTTGCAACACAATTTAATTAAGTCATTTCTGAACTGATTAAATTGGTCTTGGAGGGAGGGGGCTCAGAAAGTGTGGCATTGCCCACCGGTTTCTCCAAGAACACAGCAGTGCCCAGGATATGGGAAATCTTTGGTGAAAATATCAGAAACAAATGAAATATCCTTGGGACATTAATAATTAAAGTCTCATATCTTTTATGACAAAAACAATATGCAAAGTATGGGCATTACTGGAAACTCATGAAATGAACCCTCTTTTTTGGGTCAGTGTTTACTACAGTCCTGATTGTTTCAGAAAGAAAACTTTATGAAAGGAAATCAAAAGCGTTTCTCCAACTCCATGAGCACTGCAATAACAGGAAACAAAACTCCTATTTCTGTAGTTTGCCAGATAAGAACTGAATAGTGGATTCTTTTTTTTTTTTTTTGAAGGCATGTAGCACATACTGTTAAAGTCATAAATTACTGTCTATTGCATGGTTTTGACTAGGCAACTTACATTGTCGCTTCTATTTCTGGTAGGGGAGGCACATGTATTTGTCGTTATTCCAGAAAATGGTGAAAAATGACAAGTTGACAGAAGAGCCATTATTGCTAAGAGTGTAGCCATTCAGCCCTGGTCATTTGGTGGAGCCACTTTACTCCAAGAACATTCTAGAGAGTGAACTTGAAACAAGGCAAACTACAAACAGTTGGAAATGATTTCCAATAGCCTCTAAGACACTGCAGTTCAGATGCTCCCTAAGACTAGAAGAAATAAGAGCACCCAGTAGCCTTCTACGGGATCCTTCCTTTGAATATGCAAGGAGATGCCTTACTCAGGTTAGTCCAGGGCATATTTGCTTATCACATATTTTATTGTTCAAGTACAAGCACTAGCTGGCCTATTGCAATATACTTCCCCAACCTTCTCTCAAGTTATGTTGTAACAGCAAACATAGTTAGGGAGTATATATGTTTCATTTTAAAGTTTATCTTCTTTAGTAGCTTTGAAAAAGACAGGAAAGTGAGGTCAGAAAGCCAGTGGGTCATTTAAGACACAAATCTCTTAAAACACATCTTCAAAGCATATATTGGTATCGAAATATGTACACTGAGGGATTCTTTAGGTTATAATGTGAAGGTTCTTTTCTGGGAATGGTTTTCATCTTTTTAATCATGACAACTGATTGTAAGTTTCCTTGTTTGCTAAGACATCACTGATGTCATCCATTGTTGACAAGGCACAGAGAAAAGAATTTTTAATATGTGGTTATGTCAACAATTGTGAAATATTACTGAGACCAAGTAACAGAGTGTGAGATTGTTGAATGTATTATTGTTACAACCATTAGGAAAATGCAATGATGCAAAATAATGCACCAAAATCCCCAAACTCAGATTCAGCCACTGCTAACATTTAGCTACATTTGCATTTTATGTTTTACCTGTACTAGACCACATTTATCCACAATTTTGCATCCTGCTTTTACTCTCTTAACTTTATGTCATAAGCAAGTTCCTATGCTATTAAAACTCTATGCAAAGATTATTTTTATAAATGGATCCGTTTTATATGAATATACCATACTTGACACATCAAGGTTGTTTGCAGTGTTTTTTTTAATAAATAATTCTAGGTAAAATGTCCTTGCAAATGTATCCCTTTCCTTATTACTTATGATGTTCTCAAGATCCAAAGGAGTGATCCTTTGACCTTACAAGGTCAAAGATATAAATTTTTTGAGAACTCTTGATACATGTTGCCAAGCTGTTTAATATAAAGGTTGTACCAATTTATACCTCAACAGAAGTTTATGAAGGTAAGCAAGAGAATGTACTTAGTTTTCTTTAATTTGAACATGGTCCTATGAAAATTTATACTATGGTAAACAGAGCATGTGCTAAAGACAAGCTATTGAAATATATTTTTAAGATAAAATGGAGAAAGACATCTTTAAATTACTAGTAAATGCTAGGAGTTTAAAAATATATTCAAATTTATAGCCAGGGTAACATCGCAGGCAATTTTTTAAAGTTCATTCTTTAAGAATAAAAATAATCTCTTATATTTGCCACATAATAGTTTGCAAATACTTTCATAAATGATCTCTTATTAATCAAGAATTTTAGAAAATTCTGAATTCAGGCATACCAGAAACCCTCAAATGTAATCACATAAAAACTAAATGCAAGACACAACTGTCTTGCATTTAGAATTTTTTTCATTAGTTTTAAAATATGTATTTCCAAGAAAGATCTCTGCTCTGGGTAAAGAATAAATTCAATGGCGTGGTTCTTTCACTTCCAAGCAGCATAGGAAGGTAGGTCTATGAGCTAGGCTAAACAGTATTTGCCTGACTACATGCCTTTGCATCACCTTGAAATCAAATTAGGGAAAGAAAAACTGTTGCAGCACCCTAACACACCATGCTTGCACCTGCCTGGGTATCTTTCCACTGCCCAGCCCCTTAGTCTGGAGCTCCGCCCCCAGTGAGGTCATGGGCCCCTCCCTCCCTGCAGGTCTTTGCTCAGTTGATACCATCTCACCTGGTCCCCCCACCCCGCCCCGACTTAGAATTGCAAACACCACCATCCCTCCCTCGGACAAAAAGGCCTTCTCTGTACCTTTTCCCTGCTTCCTTTATCTACACAGCACTTGTTACCATGACTTTTGTGTGTTTGTTTTACTTAATTACTTGTTTTGGTCTGTCTCTCACAGTAGAGTATGAGCCTCATGAGCGCAGGGATGTTTTGTCTGCTTTATTCACTGCTGTATCCATATGACCTAGAGCACTTGGTATACAGTAAGCACTTAATATATATTTGTTGAAGGAAAAAAAATGGCTGAATGAATGTGGGGCCTGGAGCTGTCTAAGAGCTTTTCTGGATAAGCTCTAAAAAAAGACAGCGCTCTCTTCAGGGGCAGCTTGAAGTTGGCGCCCACCCTGCCAATAGCTCGCATTACAGCACAGCATTGGTCCCAGGGCTCGCTAAGGAGAAGAAGGGGCCAGGAAAGCAGCACCTTTGGGCAAGTGGAACCTTAGTTCCCCAACCAGGGATGGAACCGGAGTCCCCTGCAGTGGAAGCAGGAGAAAGTCTTAACCACTGGACCGTCAGGGAAGTCCAGGAAAGCAACATCTTAAAGTGTGATCAGACAGACTCTGTGGCATCAAAAAATCCCACATTGCTACTTTCTTGGCATACAACCCTGGGCAGCTGGTCAATATCTCTAGGTTCTAGAGAAGAATGGGATACCTCCTACCTCTAAGGACTGTTGTGATGACAATTCAACATAGTGACACAGGCAGCCCCTGGCTGGGGTCAGTAATTCTTAGCCCTTATTATGCAGGAGATACTGAGCTAAATATTTGATGTACATTATTATGCTTACTTATCACAGTTTATCACATTAGGAAGTGGATAAACTCTTCTGAATATGTATCCTGGGGGTCTCCAAGTAAGTTTGGCTAATGCTATGTAATCCATACCTCCACTGGAGAGTCATGTTATTGTACCAACAGATCAAGAAGCTCTACAATAAAGAAATCTGCTCAACTTTAATTTGACTTTAATCTTTTATCTGAGTTTAATCAAGCATTACCCAAAAGATGCTTTTCTCGTTTTGCAGTAGCACATAGTGCTGCTATGTGAAGATGCTGATTCCTGTAAATGCTCTTTAATACCAATAGACACAGAATACCTGATTTTCTCCATTTAACAGAGGAGGAAGCTGAGGCTCAGAGAAGTTCAGTGACTTACACAAGGTCACATAGAGAACAAAGAGATGTGCAGCTATCCTAAGTGGTCAACCCAATTCAGGAGGCTGATGTTATCACCACCTCACTTCAAGTAGTCCCCCATCACCTAACTTGATTATAATTATTGCATATAGAGATGACAAGACAATAACACAGCTGCTCTTCTAGAACTGCTGAAAATTCAACTAAACTGGAAGATAGATGTGAGATAAGATTGCGTTTTGTGAACCTAAAAGAAACATGTTACATGAACTCTGTTTGGCCATTGACTTGGTGTTACCAATGACTTCTTTCTTTCTGACATGTATGATGTAAGCAGGCAAATAGAAGGAAGGCTATTATCTAAAATATAGAAATGGCATACTTAAGTTACAGAGATTAAAAAAGAGAGAGAATCAAATTAAAATCAGTTAATTAGAAACACAATGACACAAACATGAAATCGGAAGCTATTTTCCTTTTGTCAAAAAGAAAACCCGGAAACTTTCAGAACATTAGATGAAAAAAGAAAAACGGAGCTTCAAAAAAATTATAGGTCTCCACTGTTAGTTAACCAGGGGTGAGCCTTGTAGACAGAAATCCCGGTTAAGCAGGCAGCCTTGCTCACAAATTGATGGGTCTTGTCTGTTTTGGAGATATGCTTACTTGGTTTCTGAATCAGCCAGAGATTTCTGTTATTGAATTATTTAGGCTATTTTTAAGTCTGACAAAAATGAGACCACAGGGCTCAGAGATGAACAGAGAGTACTCAGATTTTTGTTGTCCTTGAAATTTATATTTCATTGTAAGTGAAAGAAGAAAAAAGTCCATAGCAAAAAGAGAAATCATGTTTGAGGATAATGAGATCTTTATTCTCAATCCCTGAAAAAGATTTCCAAATAGGGATGGGCAAAAGTGACAAAACACCCCAGATGAGATGCCTGAGAAGCATCACAATTGTAAATTGCATTTGGTGTCAAGAAAAATTATCTCAATTTAGATAAGTTGGAAACAGTTTATCTGCTTTTCACCTAGCATAGTATGTGAGATAGATAGGACTGGAAGGGGTGACTTAAAGATTGAACCATGGACCCACCTAGCTCCTTTTGCTGTTTAACTGTGCCATTTTTATGCCCCACAGTGTCCCTCAATAACTCTACCAAAATAGAAAGTGGTAGAAATACTCAAATTGGCATTTTCTTGTGTCCAAACCTTGATAAGCGTTCTCTGGTACTGTCCCACCCCCAGACTGACCTATGTGGACTTCTCTCGAGACATTCTGTGTTTACTTTAAAATCTGTTGCTGGTTGTTAAAACAGTAGACACGTCAGTTCTACGCAGGGCTCCCCAGGCAAGCTTTCATGCATTGACACATTGGCACAATAATCCCAGGTTATTATCAGTGGCAGCATTAATTACTAGAAAGAACATGAAATTTTCCTCCTTAATCACAGTTTGCTGAGTCCTGTAAGCAACAGAGGGAGTGAGACCCAATTGCTTGAAGGGTGATTCATTGCTGTCTGTGGTACAGAGTTCTTGCCTATCTCCTTACATCCAAATTAGCAGCCCTAGAATACTGTCGGGAGAAAGGTCTTCTTGATATGCTTAGGATATTTTTTAGGGATAATAGCATGCACATTTCTGTGTCACTCTTTCAAAAATAATTAAGGATTTGGTTTTGCCAAAAATGCATTTGAAACAGGCCTTGCAATGTCAACCTTAGAGGTTTATAGGATGCCAAGAATCTGTGTTTAGTGCAGTGTGTATACATTTTGGGCGAGGCGGAACTATTTATTTTGAAATTAAAATGTCTCCAAGCAACCATGCATTACAAAACATTTTAGAAAAGTCTTTTGGCAGTGGCTAAGGAGAATATACCATATATATGAACAAGCATGTGGAGAAAATGGGCATAAAACCCATTTCTAAGTTCTGACACTTCGTGTGCCTGATCTTACCTTAGAAAGAAGTACCCGTGATTGGGCTGCATGCAATGACTTGTTCTATACAACATCTTCAGGGAACAAACTGGTTTTTTTTTTAACATGAAGTAATTACACATGATGTAAACTGCAAGTCAACTTTAGCAATGGTAAAGTTTATCTCTAGGAGGTATATTCCTAAGTCCATTTTTTAGGTCATTAACCTCCTAGGGAAAGTGCCCTTTAGGCTAAGCCTTTTCTGCTCTTTCCCTATATTATTTTGAAAGATGAAAAGGCCTATTCGAGAATATCTATCAAATCCCATAATGGTAGGGTTAGGTGGGGAAAGAAGCCATAGGGCATGAACACCATGATTATTATTTGTTAGTATATTTATTTGCACTGACACGTGGCATTTCTAGAACTTTATCTCTCTGGCTGACAGGGGAATGGAGATGGGATGATAGTGTCTCTCCTTTATGAAGAGTCATGAAGCTACAAGGTAGGGGATCAGTGCTCTGCTCTTATGAGGGCAACTCTTAGTCACCCGGCAAGTTCTACCTTTTGGGGTTAACTTCTGCTCTGTCAGAGCCTCATAGAATGGATTTAAGTTTGGAATTTTTCCCCTGTCTGACCATGGACAATTAGAAAACCTTTCTATTTGTACAGGAATTAGCCTTTAGTTGAAATTGAGTTTTGGCAACGTTCTATGTGTCATACCAACCAGAAAGTAATTGCCCAATTAAATATAATTCAAGTTTTATGCCTCATCAAAACTAGAGAGTCTTACAAATAAGTATATCATTAAATGCCGAAGCCCTTGTTAAGCTCAAACCCCACTTCTTGACAGTTTGATATATTTTTACCCTCAGTTCTTTGAACTCCTCAGGTTCTGAGTCTAAGCGAATTCTGCTTGTGATCTGTCTCCCCATTTAGGTCTGACTTCAGCGAGTAATCTCACTAATGATACCGACATGAGTTTTCCAGGTCTATGACAGTTATATTTCTCACTGCAAATTAACACACTGAATACATATGAATGATGTTCTACCTTGGTTAATCCAAGTCTGCCTGCTGTCATTGCATTAACAAAATCTGATTTCAGAGTCCTCAAGGCTGAAAGTCAGGCTGGGGTCCATGGTAGATAATTTCTCTGAGACCCTCCTGGCGAGTCAGATGGCTGGTCTGCTCCCCTGGGGGCAATTTTCAGATATCACCGTGTGGGAACTGTTAAAAATTCTTACCATCTTCTTTGTATTTTTATTCTAGGGAAGTTTAGAAGCTGTATGAGCAAAAGTATTATGAAATTGGAGGTGGACATTGGAGAAACTAAGGTGATTATGGTGTAGAGAGAAGACTTGCTTAGAAAGGATGGGAGCACTAAGTTGGACAAGGATAGATTCTATATCCTTTTTTTTTAAAACTCCCAATATACTTTTATTTTATTTATTTTTAAATTTCTTATTCTTTTCTAAATTTTTTTTGTGTGTGTGGTACGCAGGCCTCTCACTGTTGTGGCCTCTCCCGTTGTGGAGCACAGGCTCCGGACGCGCAGGCTCAGCGGCCATGGCTCACGGGCCCAGCTGCTCCGCGGCATGTGGGATCTTCCCGGACCGGGGCACGAACCCGTGTCCCCTGCATCGGCAGGCGGACTCTCAACCACTGCGCCACCAGGGAAGCCCCCCTTTTCTAAATTTTTAATTTAATTTTTATTTTGTATTAGAGTATAGTTGATTTATAATGTGTGAGTTTCAGGTGTACAGCAAAGTTATTCAGTTGTACATATACATATATCCATTCTTTTTCAGATTCTTTTCCCATATAGGTTATTGCAGACTATTGAGTAGAGTTCTCTCCACTATACAGTAGGTCCTTGTTGATTATTTTATATATAGTAGTGTATATAAGTTAATTCCAAACTCCTAATTTATCCTTCTATAGAGTGCCCACAACATTGCTGGCATGCCAGTGTGCAGGAAGAAGAAAGGCTTCCACAGAAGGAATGTTTATCCACTGATAGCCAAATTTCGGAGGATGAGGAAAATAACAGTTCCCTATCTATATTAACTTGGATTTGTCTCTACCCTTTATCATTAATCATTGCTCCAAACAAAGTTAATGGGAATGTTATGGCTCAATTTCTGTGAACTGGGGAAGCTTATCAATGGGGCTGCCACTTCCTAGCTACTTGTGGAATGTATCTGTGTTAGCTGAGTTCACTCAGGGATGTCAGGAACATTATAAATTCTGTCCCGCCTGGATGATGAAATATTAAAAAAAATATTCACACACATTTAGGGGGAAAAAAAAAGAAAGCTCCTAAAATCCAACTTCTTCCCTCCATTCTGCCATGAACTTCTTGCTCAGAAGACTTCAGTGGACATTTATAATTACACACAATAATAAACATCCATGGAGCTTCATTATATTTTTAAACCCAAGTTGTTTACAGCATAGTTTTTGAAATACCGATGGTGACTATTCAAGGATTCAAGGACACATCCTTTTAAGAAGGAATATTATTAGAGGTCATAAATGATAAATTTGAAATATCTTGGGAGTATATCTACCTGTACAGCTTACAGTCTACCAAAAACATTCACATTTCATCATAGAGATGTACAAAGTTGTTTTATTATGTTCTTCAAATAGTGAGTCATTGCTGCTTACGAATCCTTGATTCCTACAGCAAAGAGGTAAGCCATATCAAGAATACTGTAACTGAGTTACAAAAAACTGTAAAATTCTTGACCAATAGGACAATGGGAACCTGGTTATAGGACCACAATTCTCCCAGTTAAAGATACATTCCCTAAGTGCACTAGACTACCCTGTATTTCAATTAAATTATGCCTTTGAGCAAGAAGAGTGAAAAGCAAATGGTTTAGCGATAGAAGCAGTATTACTAAAAAAATACCCAAGAATCCTATTTGTCTTTGCTAAGCTCTGTGCTATTTACATGAAGATTTATGGTATTGAGAGCCCAGATAGCTTTAGTCATTTTACATGTTACCGCAGGGGTGGGATGAAAGGATTAGGCCAGAGGGGAAGAACACCTCACTAAAGAATGTCACACGCCCAGTCTTCCTTAAAACCTTGGGGAAGAATTCTACACTTTAATTTTAAAAGCCACTACGTGACTTCCAGATTGAATCTCTTAAATGTACTAGGATAGAGCTTTATGGAGGGAGTGTATGATGTGAAGCAACTAAATTAACTGAAGTAGTTAAATACCACAATTTTTCAAGGGCTACAAAATACTGGCTTAATCAACATTTCTAAGAGGATAACTGTCTTCCTTCCCCTCACCCCAAGCCTTTATTTCCACATTATTTACAAAAAGTACATGTTTTTGTGTGAATTAGAATTGACTTGATTAGAATTATAATTTACTTTGAGAAATGCTCTCCTGATAACTAAGATACTAAAATGTCTTTGATATAAGATTTATTTCTAACAATTTTGCTAGGATGCTAAAAAAAGGCTGACTTTTGTTTCTCATTTTCAAGTGCTGTGGGCCTAGGGCTGAATAAAATCTCCTCTACTCATAGCTAGGTAATCTTGGGGATGGTATTTCAATTCTCTGAGCTTTCATTTCTTCATACATACACATGGGGCTAGTGATTCCTACCATCCAGGATAGTTATGAGGGCTAAATTGGATATACTATATAAACTTTTGGTGTTTAGAGTAGATGTTCAGTATTAGCTCCCCCTCTAACCCCTTCAACTCCAACTAGATTTTAGTCTTCTTTGGTACCAGGATAACCAACTTTACCTATTATTAGTGGATTTAATCATCAAAGGATGATATGCAAATTGCTCATGATAAATAGAAATATATTTATTATAACTGTAATCAAAGGCATTCGATGAAATATGTTTTAATAGGGTGATTTTTCCCATCATATAGTATTGAATTAACACTTCACTGGATTCTAATACATATCAATTCCACTGGAAAAAAGTTTTATAAAAGGGTATGACATACAAGGAAAAGGAAGAGATCACAGGGCTTCTCAGCTCAAAATCAACATGATTTTATTTTTCAGCCTCTTCATAATACATAGGGCTTTTTCCCCCCAAGTTATTTATTTCATGTGGTATCATCATGTTGTAGCTTCTCAGGGTTTCAGAATGTGATCTCATGCTACACATCAAATTTAAGCTCCCCTATTCCAAACATCTCTCTCTTTCTTTTTCTCTCCCTGTCTCACACAAATATTATATAATTATATATATACTTTATTTTTTGTTTGTTTGTTTGTTTGTTTTTGGGGTTTTTTTTGCGGTAATGGGGCCTCTCACTGTTGTGGCCTCTCCCATTGCGGAGCCCAGGCTCCGGGCGCGCAGGCCCAGCGGCCATGGCTCATGGGCCCAGCCGCTCCGCGGCATGTGGGATCCTCCCGGACCAGGGCACGAACCCACGTCCCCTGCATCGGCAGGCGGACTCTCAACCACTGCGCCACCAGGGAAGCCCATATACTTTAAACCTTTGCTCATACCTCTTCCCCTGCCCATAATCCTGCCCAAATCCTACCAATAACTCGAGACCCAGATCAAGTACTACCTCCTTCAGTAATTCTTTGTCTGTTATCTTATTCAGCAAATGAAGGGATTATTAGATACATGGCGCCCTGCTATGGAGACAAAGACACGAGTCCTTCTACAGGTTTACAGCCTAACATGGAGACTCAGGAATAAAATATCACAGATTCTAGAGTAACTGGATTCAGAAGCCATAAAGGGGACCAAAATTGTCAATTCAACTTGGTCAGGGTGGTGTGTTCCAGAAAGTACCTAATGTATTGGGTTTGGGACACGAACCTGACCTTGAACACACAAGTATCTTGTATGCGTAAGTAGGTGTCCATCAGGTAGAGTGAATGTAGAAGATGGTGGATAGGGATAGTCCTCAGAGAGGGACCTTGTATGTGAAGGCACAGCAGCTTGAAGCATCAGGGTTTTCTGTTTATTCTACAGAGGTTGGACATTACCCTCAAGGGAGTAGAAAGCCACTGAAAAATTTTAAAGTAATGAGAACAAATGAAAAGATGCACATTTTAGAAAAATCTCTGGAAGAAGCACAGAGGATGGACGAAGGCTACTTTAGGGGTGGAGTCCAGGTTGGAGACTTTCAAACCTCCAGCCAGAAGGTGGCTAACATTCTCTTCTTTGCAGTTCTATTGTGCCGATGGTCAGGGCATTTATTTTATTACTTAATTGTTCTCTTCTTTCACTCATGAGAGTTTTCTCTCTATGACTACATTGAAAAATATTCTGCCCTGACATACCCTGCATTGATTTTTGCTATCTCCTCTCTAACCCTCTGCAATATCTTCATATATACACACACAGCTTCCAGGACAGGGATGCATACTGAGAAGATGGGCAGAAAATGCTTTTAACTGACAGAATTCACTGGTCTCAGGAGTGATCAACTGTACACAACCAGTGCCACTGAGGCCAGCAGCACTGAATGCTATACACACGCAGGCTCCTGAAAAATGTCTGAAAGTTACATCAGCACACAAGAGAGTTGGAATGTGTGTCTTGTGATTCTTTACCCTTTAGCTATTTATTTCGTATAACCTAATTTAATTTGAATCTTTGCATATAAAAATGTTTGGCTACCATCATGTAATACTCTAATTTTGACTTTGCTGAATATATGAGTTGATTTGTCCTGAACACATTGCCCTCCATCTTTCAAACTGAGTTCTTTTTAAGAGCCTTATCCAACTCAGTGGAATTTATATTCAAAAGTAACTATTCTTTTAATAGTCACTTTTAATCAGACCTCTTAACTGTAAGCATAAGTTAGCCTTTGCTGAATGCATCATCTTAATTTATAGAGGATTATATGTATGGATGATTGTAAAGTTAAAGAAAGGAAAAAGGCCGGGTAAGATACCTCATAATTCTTGGTTTTAAAATTCATGGAATTAGATAACTATATTGTCTAAAACAGGACAACAGGCTTCTGCTTTGAAATCTATTTTTTCCTAAGTCTAACAAAATGTTTTTCATTGGCTATCAGAACATACTGCAAAACACATTTTTAGAAATTCTTGCATTGTGATAGTGATAGAGATATAAATGTTTAAAGTTTTCAAATTTATATGGATATGTATGTTTAGACACTAAAAATGTTAGTTAATGCTGCAAGAATCCAGACATTCTATGGAGGTATCTGGGTTCTTTTTTATTTTTTTATTGAAGTGTAGTTAATTTACAACATTGTATTAGTTTTTGGTGTACAGCAAAGTGATTCAGTCATATATATATTTTTTTTCAGATTCTTTTCCATTATAGGTTATTACAACATATTGAATATAGTTACCTGTGCTATACAGTATGACCTTGTTGTTTACCTATTTTATATATAGTAATGTGTATCTGTTAATCCCAAACTCTTAATTTATCCCTCCCCCCTTTCCCCCTTTGGTAACCATAAATTTCTTTCCTATGTCTGTGAATCTGTTTATGTTTTGTAAATAACTTCATTTGTATCTTTTTTTTAGATTCCACATATAAGTGGCATCATATGATATTTGTCTTTCTCTGTCTTACTTCACTTAGTATGATAATCTCTAGTTCCATCCATGTTGCAGCAAATGGCATTATTTCTTCATTGTGATGGTGGAGTAATATTCCATTTTGCAGCCACTATGGAGAACAGTATGGAGGTTCTTTAAAAAACAAAAAATAGAGTTAACGATATGATCCAGAAAGCTCTCTCCTGGGCATATAACCAGAAAAGATGAAAACACTAACTAGAAAAGATACATGCACCCCAACGTTCATAACAGCATTGTTTACAATAGCCAAGACATGGAAGCAACCTAAGTGTCCACTGACAGATGAAAGAATAAAGAAGTTGTGGTATGTAGCTGGGTTCATTTTAAACATTTTGGCAGTCTGCCAAACTATAGGTAGGCAAGAGTATTGGGCAGCATAGAAGAGAGAGAGACAGGATGGAAAGGAGGAAAAACAAGGGGGGGCTTCCCTGGTGGCGCAGTGGTTGAGAGTCCGCCTGCCGATGCAGGGACACGGGTTCGTGCCCCGGTCCGGGAAGATCCCACATGCCGCGGAGCGGCTGGGCCCGTGAGCCATGGCCACTGAGCCTGCGCGTCCGGAGCCTGTGCTCCGCAACGGGAGAGGCCACAACAGTGAGAGGCCCGCGTACCGCAAAAAAAAAAAAAAAAAAAAAAAGGAAAGAAAAGCATATGATGCAATGAGATGAAAAAAATCTTACTCCACAAATTGTGTAAGACAAATGAAGCATTTTGATTTCCTTAAAATAGATAGATCAACCTTAAAGCAAATGAACACTCATGGAGAGAATCAAATGTGTGTTCTTCCCACCATCATCAAGGGAAGTTGGACTAACCCTAAAAGAGCCTGCGTAATAATTCTCTACTTGAGTAAATAGGAAATAAGGAAAGTACTTCTGTAGATAGCTTAGAAGACTGTGTGGTGTGGGGACACATTTGTCGAGTGGTCTGCATTTTCTGACAGTGAAAATAGTCCCCTGACAACAAATGATAGACCACATTAAATGTTTCCCATAACTGTTTCCCATAGGCTTTGCCTAGTGTGGTGACTAAATCCTATTTGTGAGTTTTAACTGCTCCTCCCTCCCTGGCTTTACAGTAAGGTTCAAGGCAACAGCCCTAGCTGTAACCATGGCATCAACTATTAATAGTTGATGTTGTTTTGTGCCTTCTTCTCTGAACCCAAAGCATGGATGTATGGGTAGATAGATAGATAGATGATAGATAGATAGATAGATAGATAGATGATAGATAGATAGATAGATAGATAGATAGAAAGAATTTTCCAAGACATCTTACTAAGTGAAAACTCAGTTTGCAGAATAATACATAAGGTAGAAACCTCATTAAGAAGAAAGAAAGAAAGAGAGAGGAAGGGAGAAAGGAAAACAATAAAGAGGGAGGAAAGAAGGGAAGAAAAATTGTTGTATGTGTTTGTGTGAAAACGCAGAGAAATTAAAGTGAAAGCCTGCAGAGGTGCATAATAAGCCTTTAATAGTAATGCCCCTGGGAAGGGAACTTAGGATGGGGAATGTGTGAGGTGGTGAGGGCCATAGAGCAAGAAAGCTGGAATCAACTTTGACTCCCTGTCCACCCGGATATAACTATCACCAGGTCCTTTCAATATTGCCTTATTCCTGACTTTAGAATTTGTCTGCTTTGAGAAGTGACCTTCCCCCACCAACCTGCCCAGCCTAGGGGGGCCATTCTCTCTCACTTTAGCTTTGAGCTACTCTTCTAAACGGTCTCATTCCTTCTGGTTTTGCTTACCCATATCATCCCACTGCAGCCCCCAACCCATGTGAATGTCTTAGCCATGATCCTTCATTAAAATATTTTAGCTTTACAATTATATATTATGTATAAGTGTATTTTTAATGTAGAAAATTCAGATATCAAATTATCCAAACACTTCTTTCCTGCCCACCCTCCCATATCACTTCCCTACACATTCACCATCCTAAATTTCATTTCCCTCCAGTCTCCTATGCCTCTTAACAGACACACACACACACACACACTTCCATATATCTTTTCCTTTGTTAGTGTTTGCAAAAACATGATTATACCATATGTATTATCCCACAGTTTTGTTTTCCCCCTAAAAATTTGTCTTGGAGAATTTTCCATTCAGGTATATAAAGTCTACTTTATTCTGTTTAACTACTGTAAAATATTTCATAGAATGAATATATTGTGATTTACTTATTGATAAACATTAAAGCTTATTACAGTTCTTTGTTATTTAAAAAAAAATGCTGCATTGGGACTTCCCTGGTTGTCCAGTGGTTAGGACTCTACTCTTTCACTGTAGAGGCCTTGCTTCAATCCCTGGTTGGGGAACTAAGATCCCACAAGTTGTGTGGCACAGCCAATAAATGAATAAATAAATAAGTAAGTTAAATTAAAATTTAAAAATGCTGCATTTGTTTGACTGGCCTGTTTCTATAGAATAGACTCCCTAAAAGTAGAATGCTGAGGAAACATTATGAATTCTCTCATTTTTGATAGAAACTGCACAAAATTACATTGTAAAAATTCTTTACCGATTAGCACTTTCACCAAAAGTGCCTGTTTCTGCAATTGATTTTATTTATCTTTTAAATGTTTTTAATTATGATGGTAAAATATGATATTTATTGTTTTAGTTAGTAATTCCAGAGATATTAAACATGTTATACTTTTGACAGTATCTCTATTTCTGTGTTTTGACAAATACACACTTTTTTGTCCATTTAAAGACTCTTTAATTCACTTGTATAAATTCCATCTATTTATCAATTGATCAATCACTCTTTCATCTGACATATAGAGCTTCTGGATTTTTTCTCTTGCTCAGACTGTCCCAACCATAGATTTAAAAATTATCCTATATTGTCTTTTGATAATCTATTGGGAATTCGTGTTGTTTATGGTGTTAAGTAGAAGAGTCCTTTGTGCTTTTTCTTTCTTTCACATTGGTAGGCAATGGTCTAATACCTTTTATTGCATAGTTGGTCATTTTCCCAATGATGTGAAATGCTACTTCATGATAAACTATAACTCCACGTATACATAGTCTGATTCTAGTCTTTCCATTCTTTTACTAATATGTTTTTATGTTTTGTTTTAATGCCACAATGTTTTAATTATTTATACCTTAATGACATGTTCTTATATCTAGTAAGGCAAGTTTATTTTTTTTCTGTTAAAAAATTCTCTTGGTTATTTTCATAAATTTTTATGTCATATAAAATTGAGAGCTTATCAAGTAACATGAAATGTCTTCTTGGGATTTTAATTGGTATTATATTAATTTTATGGGATACTTTAGAGAGAAACAACTATTTTGCAACAATGAATCTTCTTGTCCAAGAATATGGATACTTATTTAGGTCTTTTTAAATGTCCCTCCTTACATTTTTGTGATTTTCTTTTATATGGTTTCTTGTACGTTTCTTGGATATATTATTCAGGCTTCTGTTTTTGTTTTTGCTATTACAAATGGAATTTTTTTTCTTCCAAAACATTTTCTAATTAATCATTTTTGCTTTTTGGGAAATTATTAAATTTATGTTTTAATATTTAGTCTATTTTTAATCTAAGATCTTTGTTGGTACTTTCCAAACATCTTGTGTTTTGTGCTTTGTATTTGAGAGCCCTTGCTTGGCTCCTTTTGAGTTAGCAGCAGCTGGTTCTGGTGAGGACAGGATGATGGCACAAGTGCATTACTGTTAAAGAGTGTTTAAAAAATTAAAATAAAATAAAGGAAAAATAATTTAAGAAAGAAAAAAAATAAAGAATGGAAAAAAAAGAATGTTAACCACAAAAATAGAGTGTTAAAGAGTCCTACCTTTTATGGAGGAATAACTGACAAATAAAATTGTATATATTTAAAGTGTACGGTGTGATGATTTGATACACATGCATTGTAAAATGATTAGCAAGATCAAAATAATTAACACATCCATGACCTCAGAAGTTAACATAGGTAATTTCTTTTTAATTTATTACTTTTTTTGTTACTCTTTTTTTGTGATAAGAATGCTTAAGATGTACTCTCAACAACTTTCAAGTATTCAATACCATATTATTAATTATAGTCATTATGAAAAACAGTATGGTGGTGTCTCAAAAAAAATTAAAAATTGAACTACCACATGATTGAGCCATCCCACTCTTGGGTATATATCCGAAAGAATTGAAGTCAGAATCTTGAAGAAATATCTGCACCCCTATGTTCATTGCAGGATTATTCATAATAACCTAGATATGGAAACAACCTAACTGTCCTTAATGGATGAAGAGATAAAGAAAATGTGATACGTATATATATGTACAGAGTAGAATATTATTCAGCCATAAATATATATACACACACACACACACAGGAACATGATGCAGCCATAAAAAAGAAAGAAATCTTGCCACTTGTGACAATATGGATGAATCTGGAGGACCTTTTGCTAAGTGAAATAAGCCAGGAAGAGAAAGACAGCTCTGTCCTTCTGAGAGGCCAGTGTCTTCCTGCAGTGCCTTGCCATCTTCCTGGCCACAGTGTTCACCCCCAGAGGTTTAGTGTTGGGTATACACCATGCCTGTTCACGTGCTGTCCAAATGAGGAAGGACAAGGTTTGGGGGGACCCAGTTTCAGCTGCTTTGACCGTAACTCCCAAGTGAGTGCCATGATGTTGCCTCACTGGGCCCTTTGACTCTGAACTTGGAGTTCCCCAAAGCTGCTCCAACTTCTCTAGGAAAGTACATTTTCTTTCATACTTTCTATTCTCTATGAATTCCTCAAAATCTCAGGTCTCCCAATGATACCGTTTTTTGTTTCCTAATGTTATTATTGATTTATTCTCCTTCTATCACTTTTTTGGCTGGTTCATGGGTTTGGAGACCGGCAGATAAATAGAAGTTGAATTCAGTTCACTATCTTGATCATCAGAATGATTTACTCCAGATATAAATCTTATTATATCATTTTCCCTTTAAAATGTCTCAGTGATTCTCTTTCCTCTGTTCCACAGAGGTGATCACCCTTTCCCCCAAACCCAGATCTCATTTTCAAGCTGGAGACACACTGAACTACTTGTGCTCCCCAAACACACTCTATGTCACCAGTCCTTGTTTCTGTTACCCCTTACACACTTGGTTAGCTTTATCCATTTGATCAGTTAGATTAGCGCTAACAAGTCAACTCCTCCAGGAAGCCTTCCCTGACCTCCAAAAGTTTAGATGCCTCACATCTATTTTTCCATGGTACCCTGTGCTTATTTCTGTCCTTGCATTTGTCACACCGTATTGCTTTTTACTTATTCTTTACCTCCTCCACCTGTATTTTATGCGAAAAGAAGGGACTGTAATTTGTTCATCATGCTAAGCTCCCTGACATAAGGAACCACAATTGGTTCTTACCTGTATACTTTCTGGAATCCAATATAATGCCTTCAACATAGTTGTTGTTAAAAGCAGGAGCTTCAGAGTAAGGCAGACTTGGACTCAAAGTCTAGTCTCTCACTTACTAGTCCTGTGTATGCTGATTACATAATTTGTGGAGACCAGGGCAAAATGAAGATATGACCCCAGACCTGGGTGGGGAAATTGATCTCTCCTTCCCACAGGCCCACTTCTCCAACCCATGGCTGATGGACAGTCTCCAAGGGGTTGCACCCTCCATGTTTTACAGGATTGGTCTCTGGATTGGGGGTAGGCAAGTGGCTCTTGCCAACTCCTAACCACATGACATGGCACTGTCAGCCCACGGCAGTGACCTCTGCTACCTTGTCCCTCCCAAAGAGGGGCCTAAGCGCCCCGGGGGCTGACAGCAATGGTGGAACATGGTCTACCCCTGCAGATGGTCACCACCCTGGTCATAGGGTGGCAGCAATAGCCCTCCCCCATTTTCATTCCTCCTCACTCTGTGATGTCACTCTTCAAGCTCTGCTCTAATGACCTTTGAATGATAACTTCCAAGGAGGTAAATTCAATGGGCGTTTTTTAAAAAGTCCTTGTGCAGGATACCAACATGTGCTCGGTATTATTATTTCAAGAAAAGGACAGCTGTCTTTGTTTCCTGTTGTTCGTACTTTTCAGAGACACAAACTCCTTTCTATGCTGAAAAAATTCCTGACAGCATCAAGCTCAAGGCCACGAGTTAAAACCTTCAGAATTTTGAACTCACCGTGGAAGGGAGAAGGGGAAGATTGGGAGGATTGAAATGAGCTCTTTAGGCTCAATTTTTTTAAATGCTCTGTGTCATAAACAATCATCTGAAGATCTTATAGCATTTGAGTGAGAGTTAGGTAGTAAGGTAACCATATTTGACAAGAAAAAGCAGACCTAGGGGAGAAGCCACCTTTTTCCTTAGGCTACCGTGGGGAGCTTGGAACAGAAGCCAGTCCCCTATCAGGAGATCCCAGTTGCCTCCGAAATTCCACGATCAGAACAGGCAGAACACAAAAGAGAAACCCACTGAGGAGAGGAAATGTTTTCCCACAAAAGCAATTTCCTCCAATTTGTATTTCAGCAACAAATTTGTTTCCAGTTTCAGATGCCACTATTCAAAAATGACCTGTTGCCTTTCGACTATAATAGACCCCCTCTCATTCTTCAGTGATTTGCTTGTAAATATTTATCAATATGGCTTGGCCCTTAGCCCCCTTTTCTCTTGCTTTTATTGCAGTGAGCCCCCAGCCCCTGCCAACATTTCTCAAGCTTTGATGACTGTTATGTCTTTCACGTGGGTCAGTGTGCTTTCTCATGTGGTCTATGAAGTGTTGTAAACATTTACAGCTGAACTGTCAACATGGATAAATAAAGCACTGTAAATTTTTACAGTTCAGTCACCTTTATTATGCTTTTTACACTCTTGCATAGGTCCAGAGGATTTGCTTTATCTCAAGAAAGGAAGCACTAGATTAGATTAGTTTAACTATATTACTCAGTACTGGTTGAGCTAAAATCCTGAAACTGTCCTATTCGTAGAGTTATATGTGTTTTTTCTTTAGTTAGAAACTGGTTTATTAATAATATAAACAAAGTCTTGATTAAAATTTCAGGCTTCCTCTCATTGACAACTACAGTTGTCTAAGGCAGCAGTTCCAAAACTTTATCAGGCATCAGAATTCCTGGAGAACTTGTTAAAACATAGGCTGCTGGGCTCCACCTCCAGGGTCTCTGATCCAGTAAATCTGGGATGGGGCCCAGCAATCTGCATTTCTAACAAGGTCCTAGTGATGCTGATGTTGCTGGTCCAAGAATCTAAAGCATTGATTTGGTTCTTCCATCTGAAGAACCAAGGATATTTACTTATTAGTTTTGATTTCCAGCCAGTGATTGCCTCAGTCCTGTATTCAGAGCTATTCAGAATACTAAGGCTTGTCTTCACGGAAAGTAGGGCTTGTCTCAGGCAAAGTTAGAGACAATTAACCCTCACACGTGGACAGTTACACATCTCAAGGTACTGGGGGACTAGTGGACACCCTGCCAGTCTCGGTGGCCTCCAGCAGTGCTGGGCCTCTCCCACTTTGGGAAGGCCTTGGGAGAACATTCTAAAATATTCTTTCCTTCTTCCACATCACTACTTTCAGCTACTATTTTTTTAACTTCTTCTGTGGGATATGTTTATCAGGAGGACTCACTTCTCACTCAATCTCACCTTCCACACTCCCAACTGTTTTAAATAAAGTCTTCCAGGTCTTCCAGGCTCAACTCCACCTTGCCCCACCTTCCTGAGAGCATTTTGGTCACATATCTCACTTAACACACGGTCCTGTACTTTTCTGGTTACGTGTTTGTCCCCTCCTATGAAACTTGGGGTCTTCTAGACCAATCAGTGTCTTATTTACGTCTATCACCCTGTGAAGTTACACTCAATCAATTAAGAAAGAAGGCAAGATGATAGAAAGGGAGAAAGAGGAAGTTCTCCTCCCAAGAAGTATGTAGAGGGGGATTATAGAGGGGATAGTATAGTAGCTTAGTGGTTGGGGAAAGCAGCAGAGGCTGCTACCTGCAGTGACAACCTAAAAGACTGATCCTCACAGCAGCAACAATGGAATCAGTCACATGAATGCTTTTGCCTTAGGTCAAGGTCCTGGATCCAGCCCAGTCATAGAGGAACAAAATAGTGTGCATCACCTGCACACTTATAGTTTTCATGGCTCTATGGCAGAGATGGTGCTGATGCCATGACAACAACAGGGGGCTCTTTGGGAGGCTTTTATTTGAGGCTGAAGGACTTTGAAATTCAGGAAAGGACATAGGATAAGACATATATATGTATTGCAAATAGAGTCACTCACCATTGGCTTGCTATGTATCAGGCACTGTTCTAGGGCTAGAAATACAATGGAATTCATTGGTTAAATTGAAGATTATGTAATAAATTAAGAAAATATATATTTGTCTTTTTATCATATGTGAATCGTATTAGGCTTTCCTTTAATTTAAGAAAACATCATACTCTTTTCTATTATATACTTTAATATCTTGCAATATATGAATGACGAATGAATTCATATCATGTGATATATGTCATTTGCTGCTTCCAAAAATAGTTTTAAAATATTTCCATCATATAGCCACTTTAGAAGACAGTTTGGCAGTGTCTTACAAAGCTAAACATGGTCTTACCATATGATCAAGCAATCATACTCCTAGGTATTTACCCAGATAAGTTGAAAATTTATGTCCACATAAAAACCTGTACACAATTATCTATAGTAACTTTCTTCATAATTGCTAAAAATTGGAAACAACCAAGATGTCACTCAGTAGGCAAATGGATAAATAAACCATGTTATATCCATACAATGGAATATCATTCAGCGATGAAAAGAAATGAGCTATCAAGCTGTGAATAGACAGGGAGGAATTTTAAATGCATAGCGCTAACTGAAAAAGGCTGGTCTGAAAAGGCTACATACTGCATGATTCCAACTCTATGACATTCTGGAAAAGAAAAAAACTATGGAGACAATAAAAAGATGAATGATTGCCAGGGGTTGGTGGAGTGAGAGGGATGAATAGTTGGAACACGGAGAAATTTGAGGGGCAGTGAAACTATTCTTTCTGATACTATAATGGTGGGTACATGTTATTACACATTTGTCAAAACTCATAGAACATACAACACAAAGAGTGATCCTAATGTAAACAGTGGACTTTAGTAAATAATAATGTGTCAATATTTGTTCATCAATTAGAACAAATGTACCACAATAATGGAAAATGTTAATAACAGGTGAAAATGAGTACAGGAGAGAGGGAGGTTATGGGAACTCTCTGTACTTCCAGTTCAATTTTTCTTTAAATCTAAAACAGCTCTAAAAACTAAAAATTAAAAAGTGACACAGGAAAAAATATTTCCTCATTTTGTCCCATTACATTCTCAAAACACCTAGAGATCCATTTTCCCCTAGTTCCCAATGACTTGTTTTTTTTAAGTTGAATTTTTATTGTGTAACTATCTGTTGACAGAGTACACTGCATTTTCTCTTTCCTAAGTGAAAGGAGATAATAGTTAATGCTGATTTCATGAAGACTTACAAAGAAGTCAATTCCATAAAATAAAAATATTTCTGAATGAATTTATTACCAACGGAAAGGGGAATGGGTGGAAATTCACACTTAATACTATCATTTTTAGAGAATTTGGTCTTTATAAATTCAATCCTGGCATCTAGCCGTTAGCGGCTTTTGAACTGGTAACTCTTCAGAAAGGTTCTAATGTCTCTGGTGAAGTAAGGATGGGGAAGAACATAATAGACTAATTTCTTTTCTTAAATACATTTCCACTTGAAAGGATTTTGAAAGTCTGGTCTCCAGATAATTCTGGAAATGGATTTCAAAGACTGCTACTCAGATTTCTGTTTTGTAGTAAACTTAGGTTTTATAACATGTCAAAATAAGAGTCCGTTATATGGAAGCCTCTATAATGGCACATTTTTATAGCTCTTTTCATTTGTAATGGTGCTTTTCATATGTTATCTGATTTCATATTCACAATCATTCTGGGAAAATTGTAGAACAGATGTTAACTACTAAATAAATAACCACACTGTCACAAAGTAAGAATACTCGCTTAAGTGTTCTTCTGGCTTCTCTCTCATGGTTTTGGCAGATTTGGTTTCTTAGAAACCACACCAAGATAGGCACTAAAGTCTATTCTTAAAATTATCAAAAATGAATCCTCCAATCTAAGGTCATTATAAAGATGTCTTAAAATGAATTCTTCCAATTTTTTTCTTACTTCTGTCATTGGTAAATAGCAGTTCTGCAAAACAAATGTTTAAATGAAAAAACAAATACCTTATTTCTCACAGATTATAACCAAAGATGAAAATAATATTAAATGCAAGTAAAAATAAATACAAAATCAGAAACAGGCATCTCCAAACACAAAACGTAGACTCATAGCAAACATTGTTTCCCATTTGTGCTGTCTTCTGTTTTGAACATAAATAGAAATGTGTATCGTTCTGTGTGTATCCATATGTATGTATGCTCTCCAATGGGGGCCTCTCTGCTTGAGTCAGTGACTCAGGTAAAGATCCAAAGGTAATGTTGCTCAACTTTCCCATAAGATGTTGGAGAGACTGCATATCCACAGTTCACTTCTGGAAGCTTTATTGGACAATACATTGTCCATTTTGGCTACTATGTGGAATTTTCATGAGAATTACAAAGACAATTGATGCCTATAAAGATGACGTAACTAAACCAATGAGATCCATTTTTTAACTGACCTGTCAATCCTCACAGGTCTTCAGACTCAGTAATTCTCCAGAGGGAAATTCAACCTGTCTTTCAGGGTGGGACTTTCTGAAATTACAATTGTTTTGAGTTTGGATTCAGGCCCAGACTGCACAGGAGTAGAATCACTCTGATTCCAATCTTGGATATCTGTCTGAGGTTTTTGTTTTTCTGCTCTACTTTAGGGAGTGGGCTCATTCTTATACTTTTGACCTTTTAGTACTTAACTGTGTCTACACATCAGAAGTCCACATATTCTTAGTATAAAATATTTGTTATTAAGGGTTTCATGTTTTACAGACATCAACCTTTATTTTTTCTCCTGACCTATTTCATATGGAGAGAAAACAAAATATTGGCTCACTACCTCCTCTTTCAAGGCACGTTAAATTAGATAAACATTAGAACGCTACTAAGTGTATACTAGTTTAATTCTGGGGTGAAAAAGCAAATGTGGTATACTGAAATCATGAAAACATTTTCTTTTAGTTGAGTCAGTTGCTCTTATACGGTACATTTAAGTGAGTGTCTTTTAAATACTCAAGGACATTCTTACCACCTCCCCTTCTGGAAAGGCTGGAGTCTTCAGGGCCATCTTGGACCGGCAGAGCTGGATGGGTCCATTTTCTCATTACCCTAGGGCATTTTGGAATCCACTACTGCTTTTTCTAGAGTAAGTTGCTGGTCTTTGAAAGAACAGTCTTCTAAGATAGTAAGTTTATCTGTGCGTGAGGGGAGGATGGGAAATCGCTGGGGGATGCTACCAGGAAGTCAACACAGGCTTCCCACTCTAAAGATGCCTATGGGCCAGTGGAGGAGAAAGAGGCACTTCCACTAATTCCAATACAAGAGGGACAGTCATCATCACTTGCAAAATTGATGTCAACATACAGCACAATGTTGCTGTATGTTGGAGCAATTCTATTTTGTATGAGGAGCAATTCTATTTCACCTGGGTGGGATGGAGTGGAGGTGACATATTTATCTTGAGAGATTTGGAGCTCCCTTTCTAGATAGGTGAATTCACTGCTGGATGTATCAGTAAATTCCTATAGTCAGAAAGAAGCAAGAACAGAACACTCCACTTATACATTCTCTAATGAATACTACTGAGAAAGATCTCCTTAGACAAGGAAAAGAAAAACCTCTCCAACATAAATAAATAAAACCACATGCAACACAGCTTTATAGACTTCTAGTCCTTCCCCCTTTGATTATTTTTTTCCCCAGCAGGGTTTATGTCCAGTGGGAAACTCTTCCACGTGCTTCCTGAGGGCAGTGGAAGGTTTGCAGCTCTGCCTGGGTGCCAGTGGTAGGCTTCTCTCCAGAGCACACAAATATCTGGAGGTCCTTCTGAGAGCATGCCCTTGCTCCTCCTGCCAGGGCTTACCTGGGATTGAGTTCCCCCAGAGGGGAACAGAAAGGGTAATTCATGTTATGGGTGTTGTGTTACATTTAGTCCTAATTGATGCCATTACTGATATTCTCTACCATCGATGGGTGTTGAATTGCATTTTAGAAGTCCACTGTCCTCTGCAGTTATTCAGCCCAATTCCTGAAAAGGACTGAGCTACCAAACCATATTACACGACTATTACTACAATTACTATTTTGTAAACCATAAGGAACAGCATGTGGACCTTTGAGAGATGACATGGTGTTCATCTCTTTACACTAGAAAAAGAAGAGTAGTCTAATTTGTCCCCATTGTCCTAACCTGAGAGAAACAACACTCTAGTAACACTAGCTATCATTTATAAAAATGGAGGCAAGTATACATTTATGCCAACTCCCTCTAGAATTGGCCCGGGCTAGTCTTTATCAGAAACTTCTGTCAAGGGAACATTAACTGAAAAGGGAGGAATGGAAATATGGTCTAAAGTATCTGTCTTTAGATTAAAAATCTGCTCTGATCTAAATAGACATTCTCCACAGAAGACATACGAATGGCCAAGAAGTACATGAAAAGATGCTCAACATCACTAATTATCAGAGAAATGCAAATCACAACTACAATGAGGTATCACCTCACACCAGTCAGAATGGCCATCATCAAAAAATCTACAAACAATAAATGCTGGATAGGGTGTGGAGAAAAGGGAACCCTCCTATACTGTTGTTGGGAATGTAAATTGGTACAGCCACTATGGAGGACAGTATAGAGGTTCCTTAGAAAACTAAAAATAGAGTTACCATATGATCCAGCAATCCCACTCCAGGGCATATATCCAGAGAAAACCGTAATTCAAAAAGATACATGTACCCCAATGTTCACTGCAGCACTATTTACAACAGCCAGGACATGGAAGCAACCTAAATGTCCATCAATGAAGGAATGGATAAAGAAGATGTGGTACATACATACAATGGAATATTACTCAGCCATAAAAAAGAACAAAATAATGCCATCTGCAGCGACATGGATGGACCTAGAGATTGTCATACTGAGTGAAATAAGTCAGACAGATAAAGACAAATATCATATGATATCACTTGTGTGGAATCTAAAAATATGGTACAAATGAACCTATCTACAAAACAGAAATAGAGTCACAGATGTAGAAAGCAAACTTATGGCTACCAAGGGGGAAAGGGGGAGGGAAGAGGGATAAATTGGGAGATTGGGATTGACATATACACACTACTATATATTAAATAGATAGCGAATAAGAACCTACTGTATAGCACAGGGATCTCTACTCAACATACTGTAATGCCCTATATGGATATAGAATCTAAAAAGGAATGGATATATGTACATGTATAACTGATTCACTTTGTTGTGCAGCAGAAACTAGTAAAACATTGTAAATCAACTATACTCCAATAAAAATTAATTTTAAAAATCTGCTCTGAAAGAAAGAGCAAACTAATTTGTACCACTTCAGAGGATCAAGCTCAGGTACAAGGAAGACCTCTCTTAAAATTAAAACTGCTAATCATAGGAGTGGGCTCCCTGTCATTGGGAGGCACATGCTGCAATTATATGTCTACACAGAATGATGGATGGTAGAGGAGTCATACCTTAGTTAGGTTAGAATATTGGGGTAGATAATATCTAAGGCTACTTCCAATTTTGCTATTCTGTGAGCTACAAAAAAATAACCACAGTTATAATGAACGCTGCATAGAATAAATTAAAGGCAAAATGACAGATTACTCCAGACTAGGGGTTAAAGAAGGCAAGCAAAGCACATGGAATGGGTGTAATTCTGAGTAGTGGTCTTTGCCCAGTAAGGTGTAGGTTGAGCAGGAAGAAATGAAGAGTGGTACATTAATGACATTTGTTTCTTTTCTGGAAATTGAGTATATAAGAGGAAGTAACGTATTGGACAGCTGTAGAATCTTCCCTGCCCTCTATTTCCTGAAGAGTATGACCTATCTGTAAATGTATGTTTGTATACACACGTGTAAATGGCTAGTGGCATGAGTCTCACTAATGGGTTGGCCCGTTTAATGGTAATTTGGTTTTGGAAACTTCCATAAGAACCCTCTAAAGACACTCTAGGCATAATAGAACAGACACACCGGGATAAGAGCCTCTAAACCCTGCGATCATGTGTTCCATATCTGGAAAATGTTATAAATCTTCTCTTTCTTCCCCTGTAAAAGGGAAACTATAGGAAGATTTTTGTAAATGTACTCAGATAAAAGCCCCTCTATGGTCGCTTATGTGTTCTTGTCTGTAATGTTAAAGGGAATCTAGAGTTTGTATTTGCAGAGCTGCCGTTGCCAGGGAAACAGAGGGCCTCATCAGAATGCAGCTGCATTAAGATTCCCTATCCCAGTTACTGGGTCTTTTGATTGGTCTGCAACACACATGAATCTCTTTATATCTAAGAAAGTTATTTTCTTCATATGCGTCTATTGCACAAACCTGTTTGTCAGCTGACTGTGTGTCAGACATAGAATTCCATATCTGGTTACCTCATGAGAACTTGTTGATGGAAAGGGGGAAAGCAAAGCTGGAGGAGCTCATTCCACGCTTCACAAAGAACAGATGGTACTAACACGTCCTCTCTACTGAGTGCCTTCCTGTGTTCTGGAGTCCTCCAGAGAACAGGAGAGCTTAGATACTTATTTCTGATATGTATGCATTTCATATGCTATGAAGGCATTGTAATTTTCCATGACTCAGGTAAATTTAACATGGGCTTTACTGCAACTAGAACTGACACTGAAGTTATCTAAATCTTTAAAGCCAGGACCACTCATCTGAATTCCCTGACCGTCCACTATTATTGGAAAGACTTTCTGAAGCAACCTAAATTCTTATTGTCATTTTAGATTTGTTCCAACCCAAACAAGTTACCTGAGTGATTTCTAAAGAGTATCTGAGCTGATGCATACTGAGCTATGCATACTGGGCTATTTTGAGTTTGATAAAAATCCCAGTGAGATATTGCCCCATTTGTATAATCATGAGTCCATATGTATATTAATTCAATAATCCAGCAGGCCAATCTTTTTGATACAGATAAGTACCCTTCAAGGAATCATCTTCATCCAATTTTTGTTTAATTGGTGATAAGTAACCTGACTTTCTTATTCATGCTATAGATGATGATATATTGAACAGGCTGACATACTCAGCCAAGAAAAATCTGAAATGTGGAAATTTCCAGAGTGCCTTCTTTAGGAAGGCAAAGAACATGTGGTGAATGTCTAATTATGAAAGCTCATTTCACATGCACCATTTATTTTTTTCCTAAAAGATCTTGAAGTTTAGCTCTCTGGAAAGATTCATGCTTTCTTGCTATTCTGTCATTGTGTTTTTCTGTGCATGACATTAATATTTCTAGATTTTTTTACTCTCTGCTTAGCGTTTATCTGAGATACTCTGTTCTTAGATTTCACTTTTAAATTAGCCTCGCAAGAGTTCTGCTTTTCACTAATTATTCCATTAACTTAGCACTGCAATTACAAAGGACATTCTGGAATTTTTTTTTTTTAGGGTTTTCCCTGATAATGTCTTGCTTGAAAGTAGCAAGATTTCAAATGAAATCCATTTTGCTTTCGTAAGTCTAGGGGTACATTTACCTATTCTCCCAATAGGCAAATTCAGGTTTAGTTCGGTTAAAGTGGCCCAGGTAAGCAAGGATTTCTGTATGTAAACTCCCTGGAATGTTTATTTCTTATTCTTATAGCTGCGGCTGTTTGCCAAGTCATTCAGCAACTCCAAAATGATCATTTAAAGCGAGACAAAGTGCTTATGCAGTGAACTGTACAATGTAAAGCCCAAACCTAGAAGATTGACACTTAAAACTTGACAGAAACATTCCTTTTGCAGTAAAATAAACAGTTTTCTCTTCTAGATAAGGTGAAGTAATTTTTTGATTAATCCATATGGTTTGTCCTCTTGCCTTGGAAACAACTAAAGACAACAATTTTCCAGTTCCCTTCCTCCAAGTCTTCATTATCAATAAATGCCTGTGATATCAGCTGAGAGTGTTTAGCCCACACATCCGGCTTGTATCTTAATTGCAATAACTTCTTGTCACAAACAGCCAACGCAGTGATATATGGAAACATTTGATTTTTTTGTCCTCCCCCCATACCTTCAGCCCCCTTCTCTCCTTTCTCCATCCCAATCTCACAGAGCCCGGAAAGTCTTGCAACATTCCTGAAAAGTTACATAAGACACCAGAAGTAGATAACATTGTATGTTTTGAGTTTAAAATGCAGAATGTTTATGCCTGTAGGGAGAGAAGAATGAAAGAAAGCCCCTTTCAGGAATCCTATCTGAAATGACTGGGAGGCTAAATGCTCCCCTTTAAGTAAAACTGACGTTTAAGGAGTTTGGGTGCTTTTTTACTAGTCAATGGCAAATTCTTCCTCCCTTAAGAATAAATAATAAGCATCTATACAGCCAGCAAGGCTGTGACTTCCAAGGTTTCATCTGAGGCAGGGGCAATGGAAGTAGAATTTTAGATCCAACAACGGTATCATTGTGTTGAGATCCAGTCTTCTTTTTGTGGTATAGAAGGAAAGGGATGGAGAACACCGGTCTTGGCTTGGCATAAAAGAAAGGCAAACCAAGTTCTCTCTTTGGCATCTGATCATATCTCTAATGCCTAACACAGATATGGAGTTAGGTCTGTCCAGTACCCAGAGTCTTCAGTCCCAGGTGCCCTTCCCATCCAGCATCATACAAGGCTTCTCTGAGAACAGAAGTAACTGTGCTGTATCTTAGAAGAGCAGATCATTTAGTCGGAAAATGGAAGCACAAAAAGAAAGAGGTTTAATGTGTAAGCATATTTCCCCAAATCAATACGCCACACAGAAACCGTTCTTCCGAGGCCTCTTGACCTTGCCCTTCCCTTTGGCGAGGTCAGCCGCAGCAGACACGCACGCAGCTCCACAGCCAATTCCAACACATTGCAACGGTCTCCAAGGCAACACAGACACAAGGTCATCTCAGTACTGTCCAATTTCCAGGAAGCTTCTGGGCACTCTGTTCTTTGTGGTCTGGCATCGGGATGGAAGGTTTAACCTGAGCACAAGTGGAGGAGGCTGGTTGGTTCCTACAGACTCTGAATTCTTTTCTCTGGTGGGTCAGGTTTGTGAACAAGGACTGGCCCCCACCGATAATATAAATATTTTTGAAAGGTCTGTCGAGTGTAGACATGACCTCTGCCCAATGGACTTACCACCCATCGAGATAAGAAACAACAGGAGGGAAATGCAATGAGCCTCTTCGTTAATTGCTTAATGAAGGGGACGTGACTTGGGGAAAATGAGTGAATTAAAGAGGAAAGAGCAACACAAAAAGGTTCAGAGTAGTTTTGTCCCTCAGTCCCTGTTAGCCCCTCTTCTTACTGTTTCTTTGCCATCTTGCTGAGTTTATTTATTTTATTTTTTGCAACAGTTATGCCATGGGTGGGATTGGGGAATGCTGAATACAACTGAACTAAAATGTGGTGTTTACCAGGGAGTATCCTCACAGCAATGACTGCCCTCACAGCAATGCCCCCCTTTGTTTTACTTACTTATTGTTATTGAGTTATGACGAGTATGCAAAAAAAATACACATTTAACGTATACATCTTAATGAGTTTGAGACAAGTATTCTTTATTCTAAATATTGTCTCAGACGGTTCTTTCTTGCTTTTACTTAGTATCATTGATGCCGTTGATTTTTGCATATACTCATCAAAAGTTGACAGAACCCCTACTGAGCACCAGACACTGTGCAAAGCCCTAGGACAAGGAAACAGGTAATTACAATGCAATCTGCAAGCGCTCTGGAAGTTAAGAGGAAGCAAATGACCCATTCTCATGGACAGTCCAGTGTAACGGTCTTGAAGGGGTGGGTGATCTTGAGCACAAAGGAGTCAAAGGCTCCTTAACATGGTAAGATCATGAACACCTCTGTACTTCAGTTTCCTCATCTGTAACATGGGAACAGAAATAGTACTTTCTATAGCATCTTAGGAATTGTATTCTGGCTTAAAGTACCCGTCTTCTAGATGTAATTCATCATTGGTCCAGCAGGTTCAGGGAGCCTGCCCATTTACTCCCTGAGCTGCAGTGACCCCCAGTGCTCAATGGGGTAGGTATCCTACACAGAAATGAAAGGGGAGTTGGGTTTTCTCCATTTATTAAGACTGATTCTCCCTGTGGCCTCCAGTGCTTGGTAGGGTTAAGTTAGACAGAGATGTACCAAGTCCTCTCCAGCTGGGTAGGAGTCAGTCCCTGGGCAAAGTGTGGCTCACCAAATCTCCAGACATTTTAGAAGCCATGAGAATGTGAATATTCATTTGTCTAGTGTTTTATATCCAGACAGATCCAAGTGCAGAGAAGGCAGTTGTAATTCACACAACCAGCAAGAGTGAAAATCACTTTTATAAACAGGGTCCTCTACCCCGTGGTTCCATCTCAAATTGCCACATCTTAACACAGTAGCTCAGACAAAGGAAGGCCCTGGATGAGGATTTTGATTTTAATTGTTTGCCATGCTAGTGAACCAAAGAACTGAAGCTGACTAAACTCTTTCAGAGACCTTGTCATTAGCGGTGAGAAACTTCCACATTAGGACTAAAATTTTTCATTAGATCTAGAAGAGCAAGAGAGAATGAAGACATTTGGGAGGTGGAAGTTAGAGTTGAGAGTGATGTCTCTTATCTAAGACATCTACAATAAACCTCCACTTATGTGGCATCTGGATAACAGACATCAGAAAAATTCTAAGTGAAAAATTTCATACTCAACATTAATGACAAAAAGCCAGAATCCAGGGAAACAAGGTGTTATAAGTAAAATAAGCATTTGATAACAACAACAACAAAAACCTCGTAACTCTTCACAGCCATCTCATGAAATAGACCTTATCCCCATTTTAAAGATGAGGAAACTAAGGCTTAAAGAGATTAAGGGACTTGCTCGAGGTCATCCCAAATCGCCTTCCACTGGCTCCAAAACTTGAGAACTTAATGCTGCAATACTCTTTCATGTCAGGGATTTACTTATATCAGATGTACAACTTCCAGAAGGGTATGACACCTAAGAGTCCCTAAGGATCTGAAACCTTAACCGTAATATGACTTTATCTAATAGTAAGAGATTTCTTCAAGTCATCTTCCAGGGCAGGGGCTGGAAAACTACAGCACATGGTCCAGATCCAGTCCTTTGTCTGCTCTTGTAAATAAAATGTTATCAGAATATGCTCATTACTTTATGTATTGTCTATGGATACATTTAAGGTATAATGGTGTAGAGTAGCTGCAACAGAGACCATACGTCCTGCAAAGCTGAAATTATCTACTATCTGGTCTTTTACAGATTAGTATAAAAGGGTTAGTATAAAATGACTCTGTCTGCCTTTGTATTATACTCAGTCAATATTTTACAGTGCTCATAGTATGAACCCTGACACCCCCTGCAACTTCTTAAGGCATCATGTAAATCATAAAAGATTCAAGTCTACTTGATGCAGTGTTAGAGTTAAGTATATTTTACACCATTCAAATCCACTTTAGGTAAAATTAGTTCAATTCTCTTAGCCAAAACATCCTATTCTCCAAACACCTTGGATAAATAAAATCTTCCTGTGAAAATATTTGATGATCTCTAGTGTATAGCTCCAATCACTACAGTTAAAAGCTACATACTGGTTGTGGACTCAGCAGATTTATTCATATTAAAACATGGTTTAGGTTTTAATGTTGTTCTACAATCCCCATTCATACAATTTCAGTTGCTTGCTGTGGTTTTTGTGATAAGCAATGTATCTCTCCTTCATAGCTTATGAGATCGCTTTTGCATTCTTCTCCATCTGAATCTTCAAACAACCAAACGGGAAGTAAAAGTCAGTCGTTCCCCTCTTTCCTGTACCGTCTATTTTTGTTTTTCCACTGATTCGTTCCCATCAGCTTACAAACATGCTTTTATTTTCTCTCATCTTAAGGCAAACAAAACAAAAACAAAACAAAAAACAAAAAATCTCTCTTCCACTCCTCTTCTCTCTTCCCTTTTAAACTTTTCTAATCAGATGTTCATCCTCTCCACTCCCACTCCAGCTACTCTGTTAAAATTGTTCTGAGGGCTTCCCTGGTGGCACAGTGGTTGAGAGTCCGCCTGCCGATGCAGGGGACACGGGTTCGTGCCCCGGTCTGGGAAGATCCCACATGCCGCGGAGCGGCTGGGCCCGTGAGCCATGGCCGCTGAGCCTGCACGTCCGGAGCCTGTGCTCCGCAACGAGAGAGGCCACAGCAGTGAGAGGCCCGTGTACCGCAAAAAAAAAAAAAAATTGTTCTGAAAGCAGCAGCAGTGACCTTGCTGTTAAATCCACACTCAATTCTTAGTCCTCACGCTCCATGACTTACTACCCGCAGCATCTGGTGCACTTGCTTGCTCTATTCTCTTTGATATTCCTTCTTTCCTTGGTTTCCAGGATGCCGCGCTGTATTGGGACCTTTGGTTTTGTTGTAGTTTATACCTGGAACTGTGCCTGGCACATGGTAGGTGCTCAGTAAGTAACTGTTTAAATAAAGGAGACTGGGACATCTAACCTCATCTGCATCACAAAATAAATTCACACCACTGCTAACAGGATATTGTCAAATGTAATTTGACAGCTAGTTAGAAAAGTATGCTCACACTAAATCCAAATAATTACATTCCAATGCAAAAATATCAGGCACTTTTAACAAAATAACCATCACTCATCAATATAATATATATATATATAATGGCTTCCTTTAACATGTTTAAGTTTAAGACATGTTTAAGATGACAGTATTTTATTCTACCGAGACTACCACACATTTCTGGGAAATAGTTACAAACCTGGGTAGGTCACCGATTGAAAGACACAGCCTGACATCTTTCTTCTCAACACTGTATTTGACAGAAGTTGTAAAAAGACTTTTGGGAATATATCAGTGATGGGCACAGTGGTGGAAAGCCATATTAGTAAAGCCATTTCAGGAGAAAGTCCTTAGGATTAGGATGACACATTAACCAGGGTGCTATCTCCTCTGGTCAGATAATATGTGGCATATGTGTTAGGGAAGCCTTCTCCCCTACCTCCCCACTCCCTGTTAAACAGAAGATAAGCCCGTGGTGGATATCCACTAATACTTCGGAATGGAAAGGAAGTTTCTTAAAGCATCGTGGTAAATTTTAACTGACTTACATATGATTTAAGCAGCATTTTTATTCAGTTTGTCTTTCCCAGATCAAAACACTACATGTGGTCAATAGAAATTAAGAATCCTGAGTCTCATGGTTACTCAAGACAGACTTTGAGAAAACTGAAAAAGATTGCACTCAGCATCTGCACGTTTTATGAGAAGAAAAGCACGTATCATGAGAGTGCTGTAAACATTGTGTGAGAATGAAACTGGGGCTGTGATGTTGAGGGCTTCCTCTGGGTGGGTGACATGCCACCAAGACAAATGGCATTCTAGCCACTCAGTGGGCCAAAGTCTAACATTATTATATTAACCAATTTCCGTCCTGTTCTTTTTCTTTATGGGTTTCAATGACCAGGCGAGATCTCACTGTTTAATATTTAAACAAATGTTTTTATGCTGAGACAATAAGGCACTGTTGAGACTGGAGAGACTTGTTTAATATTCTCCAGTATGGCTGACTGCCATTCCCGCCGGAGTAAATGGCATGAGCTGACTTCTAGAAATGTTCAGAAATTAAAGCTCCCTAGGTGGTGACACGTGTGAATGGAATCTCCTTGAGCTGCACACACGGCATCCCAGGTGTGTGTGGTCTGCCCCACAGGGTGAGTTCCTCTATTGTTCTGGCTCTCCTAGCAGAATGCTATTTGGTTAGCATAGCTTGTGTTGGCTAAACAGACTGGCTTGCTTCCATGTGCTGCTTCTTCGCTACACTGACCCTTATGAATTTACTGACAATGACCTTTAATACACCCCTTCTTAATTATCCATCATCAAAGGCAGCTGAGTGTGGGCTTCCTTTTTGAGGTTCAGTACCCCTCATTGACAAGATGAGCTTTAGTCAACCATTGAGGTGAGCTTACTTAGTGCGAAAACACGTTTCATGTACGGCAGGACAGCTCTCAAAATCCACGCTGACTGATTTAAATCGTGGTTATATTTCTTTTCCCCTCAAAGTTGGGTGTGAAAATTTTGCATCTGACGTGAAGCAAGAAAACTAACTTTACAAAATGTTCAGGAACTTCTACGTTCCTGAAAAATTTTGTGATGGACAACTTCCCAAAAAAATCTTTGAATACATCTCTAGGAGATATTGTCTCTTATAAGGTTGGGTGTGGGTAGGGTAGACTGAAAATCACCATCACTATCCAGTGGATTTTTAGGCACAAAAACCTGCAGCACACTGAAGTTATAAATTCTACTGGGACCCACCATATTTTAACTTGTTTCTTCCCCAGAAGAGATGGGGTCCAAGATGGAAGCCAGTATTGGAAAGAACAATGCAAACCATCTTACGGTGAACAACCACAGTAACAAGAAAAAGACCGATCAGAATTGTAAGCAAAGTACTCGGTTGGTTTTTATTGCTTAAGCTTGCCTTCTTTAATAGGAATCTGCATACATCTCATAGTGTGAAAAATAAAACCTTTTGAATATTACTGTGTGTATATTCTAAAGCTTCCATAACATACTGGCCAAAAAATAAGATGATTCCTCCAAACAAAGACCCATAGGATATACGTTAAAGCAGTGGTCCCCAACCTTTTTGGTACCAGGGATGGGTTTCGTGGAAGACAATTCTTCCACAGACAGGGGCAGGTGGGGGATGGTTTCAGGATGATTCAAGCACATTATATTTATTGTGCACTTTATTTCTGTTATTATTACATTGTAATATATAGTGAAATAATTATACAACTCACCATAATACAGAATCAGTGAGAGCCCTGAGCTCATTTTCCTGCAACTAGATGGTCCCATCTGGGGGTGATGTGAGACAGTGACCCCAGAAGTGTGTTGTTTACGTCCAGTCTACTCCGTAAGATGCAGCTTCACTGTCACTTGCCACTCACTGATAGGGTTTTGATATAAGTCTGCAAGCAATTGATTTATTATGGGCTCTGTGCAGTCAAACCTCTCTGCTAATGAGAATCTGTATTTGCAGCCGCTCCCCAGCGCTAGCGTCACCGCCTCGGCTCCACCTCGGATCATCAGGCGTCAGAGTCTCACAAGAAGTGCACAACCTAGACCCCTCACAGGCACAGTTCATAGTACGGTTGGCGTTCCTATGAGAATCCAATGCTGCTGCTGATCTGACAGGAGGTGGAGCTTAGGCGGTCATGCTAGCAATGGGGAGCGGCTGTAAATACAGATGAAGCTTTGCTCTTTCACCCGCTGCTCACCACCTGCTGTGCAGCCCAGTTCCTAACAGGCCATGGACCAATATCGGTTCATGGCCTGGGAGTTGGGGGCCCCTGCATTAAAGAACACGCGTTCTGGGCTTCCCTGGTGGCGCAGTGGTTGAGAGTCCGCCTGCCGATGCAGGGGACACAGGCTGGTGCCCCGGTCCAGGAGGATCCCACATGCTGCAGAGCGGCTGGGCCCGTGAGCCATGGCCGCTGGGCCTGCGCATCCGGAGCCTGTGCTCTGCAACGGGAGAGGCCACAACAGTGAGGGGCCTGCGTATGGTAAAAACAAACAAACCAAAAAAACAAACAAACAAAAAAACCAAGAACACACTTTCTCAGAAAGGGCATGCATTGGTGTGGATTCATCCACATCCTCTCACCCAGCTCTCTCAGACTCACAATGTTAGTAATGGCTACCTGGGTCCAGGAAACTATGTAAAGCCACCTGGCCACAGGGAGATGTGTTTCTCAAATATATCAGATCAGAAGGATTACTAGGGGCATTTGTTAAACGTATAAATTCTCACACTCTCACTCACCTACCTCTCACTTCAGACTGACTCATTAGATATGGGTTGGAGCCCAAGAATATAAACTGGTAATAAGATGATTCTTTATATCAAGAAATGGTGTGAAATATTTCTCTGGGGTATAGAATCCCAATATCATGACCTCACCAACTGAAGGTATACCCGTTTCATGGCTTCATATATTTACAGGGAATGAACAAGAGAAACTGGAAAAGAGTTAAGACATGAAAACCATATATAATGAATATATATGATAGGAGAAAAAATAAAGAAAATTATGTATAATAATATAATATCAGCAATGAGTAGTGACTTGGAACTTAGGATATGAGACTATGTGAGGAAAAAGACAAAGAGACAAAGACAAAGAGAGAAAGAGGGAGACCCAGAAAAGTTTGCTTTCTCACATCTACTCTGAATTTGGCTTGCCTTTGTGTCCAAGATCAAGGTCCCCTACTCAACAGCCCCTGTCTCTTTGGTGTATGTAGAATTAGACACCTGGAGATTAACTAGCAATGCTTGGGGTTTCTGTATCTATGTATTTATTTTTAAAGGAAATCACTAAAAAAATATGTAAAAAGAGTAAGTGTTGATGGAATAGCTACCATTTATTGTGCATCCAGCTGTGTTCTACACGCTGTCCTCATGTTATATCATTTCTTTGTTTGTCTTCACTCCAATTCTCTGACAGAGGTTTTATTACAATTCAACTGATAGGGAAACAAATTCAGAGAAATGTTTAATCTAAGGTCACATTATCTTCAAGTGACAGTTGGCATTTGAACCCGGATGTACCTCTCTCTAGTACACCCTATGTCAGTGAGATGGTAACCTGTGGATTATGAGGTTAAAAATTGGATTCATTCCCTAAGTGGCCTGATAACTCATTGTGTGTATATAGATCAGTGTTTAGTTCCTTTGTGCCTTGGTTTCCACACCTTCCAGTCTGCAGACAACTTTCCTGTTAACTGGTTTTGAACAACCCCTAAAGAAGCACCCGCTGAAGTAAATACAGGACTTCTCTTTGAGTTCTAAATCTGGTGTGAAACTGAGAGGAACATTTCAGAAACCTTTCCATTGCTATGGAAATGGCAGCAGACATTCACAGGTTAGGGAGCCCATTAAAGTAGTCCAAAGTACCATCTGCCCAACTGGGAACCATTCGATAAGTTACTGTTGTCTTTTGACCCTGTCTCATACTTGTTAGCTTGTTAAAATCTTTGACAAAAGAGACAGAATGGAGCCACTGTCTAAAACAAAGCATTCTGTTTGAATTGGCAAAAGGCAAAATGATCTCCCAGACACTCTTGCCTAGAAGTAACCGCTCTCTAATGAGTTGCTGTTTTTATTAAATATTATGTAGAGCTGATTCATCCTTTTGGATTTCGAGAGACACAAACATAATGCAATGTGCTTTTCCTATGCAGAAGCTGTTAGCAGGCTTTTACACTCCTTTTACATAAGTCCCAAGTGAGTCTCTGCAAGCCAGTGATATTTGCACAGATTTAAAGAGATTTGCACAAAGCTTTGAAAGAATTAAAAATAAGCATTTTCAAACAATCACGTCCATCCAAAGGACGGTGCTCCCTGGTGTCAAGGCGTATCCTTTGCAAGAAGGACCTGGGGGACGTGGAAAAGAACATGAAATTAAAGTTAGGAAAACAGATGTCCAGAGTCTTAGGGACTAGCAATGCAATTCCTAAACAAGAGAGCTATAAAGTGCAAAGGAGTCCAGGAAGGAAATGTGATCATGTGCGGGAGTGATATCTATTGAGTAGGTCCTAGGTCTGTAGGGGTTTCATATTTTCAGCAACAACTCAGTGATGGCACCAAGAACATATTTGTGTTCGTTATGCTAATCGATGACCCCAGGCTGACCCAGAGAAAATTAAAATTCAGAATGATTTTATTCAACGTGGGGGAGGAATTCGGTGAAGATTTTAAGGATATGTTCCAGGCAATGCACACATACAGAAAATAACATGACAGGAGAAAACTGTTTGGGGTTTACAATGAATTCCACTCTGTCTCTAGGTCACCACTGCACAGCTATGGTACTTTTCCCAAAGAAGCATGTAGAATGTACAATGCTTAACTGGAAAGGAAGTATATGGTGGGCTCCCTTCTCTTTAGTCAGTAAAGCAAATGGCAGAAGGAGACAATAGAAGGCAATTACAGAATGGGATCAACCAAGAGGATGAGATTTGCAATAAGGAGACTTTTCCAACACCAAAACTATATGGTTAAGGATGTAATTACCATCCTCATCATCACCTTCCTGAGGTCTTTAAAAACCAGAGAAGTAACATAGGCAGAACACTCTATGACATAAATCACAGCAAGATCCTTTTTGACCCACCTCCTAGAGGAAGGGAAATAAAAACAAAAATAAACAAATGGGACCTAATGAAACTTAAAAGCTTTTGCACAGCAAAGGAAACCATAAACAAGACAAAAAGACAACCCTCAGAATGGGAGAAAATATTTGCAATGAAGAAACTGACAAAGGATTAATCTCCAAAATAGACAAGCAGCTCACGCAGCTCCCTATCAAAAAACGAACAACCCAATCCAAAAATGGGCAGAAGACCTAAATAGACATTTCTCCAAAGAAGATATACAGATTGCCAACAAACACATGAAAGGATGCTCAACATCACTAATCTTTAGAGAAATGCAAATCAAAACTACAGTGAGGTATCAGCTTACACTGGTCAGAATGGCCATCATCAAAAAATCTACAAACAATAAATGCTGGAGAGGGTGTGGAGAAAAGGAACCCTCTTGCACTGTTGGTGGGAATGTAAATTGATACAGCCACTATGGAGAACAGTATGGAGGTTCCTTAAAAAAAACTAAAAATAGAACTCCCATATGACACAGCAATCCCACTACTAGGCATATACCCTGAGAAAACCATAATTCAAAAAGAGTCATGTACCACAATGTTCACTGCAGCACTATTTACAATAGCCAGCACATGGAAGCAACCTTAGTGTCCATCGACAGATGAATGGATAAAGAAGATGTGGCACATATATACAATGGAATATTACTCAGCCATAAAAAGAAATGAAATTGAGTTATTTGTAGTGAGGCGGATGGACCTAGAGTCTGTCATAACAGAGTGAAGTAGGTCAGAAAGAGAGAAACAAATACCGTATGCTTACACATATATATGGAATCTAAAAGAAAGAAAAAAAGGTTCTGAAGAACTTAGGGGCAGGACAGGAATAAAGACGCAGACGTAGAGAATGGACTTGAGGACACAGGGAGCGGGGAGAGTAAGCTGGGGCGAAGTGAGAGAGTAGCATGGACTTATATACACTACCAAATGTAAAACAGATAGTGGGAAGCTGCCGCATAGCACAGGGAGATCAGCTCGGTGGTTTGTGACCGCCTAGAGGGATGGGATAGGGAGGGTGGGAGGGAGACGCAAGAGGGAAGGGATATGGGGATATATGTATACATACAGCTGATTCACTTTGTTATACAGCAGAAACTAATACAACACTATAAAGAAATTATACTCCAATAAACATGTTAAAAAAAAACAGAGAAGTTCTCGTCCAACTAGGATAAACTGGATGTCATTAGGGCTACCAACACAAATGGCATGTAGGTTTAGATGATTCTTTAAGTTCTCTTTAGCCCGATGTTGCTGTGGACATCAGAAGGAAAAGTGCAGGCCCTGTTTGAAATTTCCCTGGACCTCCTGCTCTCGTCTAGGATCCAGACAGCTCTCAAGATAATGCAGTCAGGTTGTGTTGGCTTTTCATCTCCCTATGCTAATGGACTCTGAAGTTGGGGCACACCCCTGTTCCTTTCCACTCTGTCCCCCCAAATGGAACTGAATGAGTTCATTTTCTCCTGCTCTGAAGGAGCTCTGACTTTGCTAGTTAATCTTCTCAAATCTAGTTGTTCCACATACTAAACTGAGATAAAGAGGCAAAAAAAGGAGAGGGATAGAAAGAAGGGAAAGCAGTAAGCAGTGCTTAGAGGGTGGCTGGGGACTAGAGCCTTGGTTTGATTTCCATTTGTACATCATCTTTTTTTTTTTTTTTTTTTTTTTTTTTGCGGTATGTGGGCCTCTCACTGTTGTGGCCTCTCCCGTTGCAGAGCACAGGCTCCGGACGCGCAGGCTCAACGGCCATGGCTCACGGGCCCAGCTGCTCCGCGACATGTGGGATCTTCCCGGAACGGGGCACGAACCCGTGTCCCCTGTATCGGCAGGTGGACTCTCAACCACTGCGCCACCAGGGAAGCCCTTGTACATCATCTTAAATGGAACTCAACCTCAATTAAACACTATCTTGGCTGTAGAAATGTAGCTTTAACATAAATTCCTCAGTCACCCCTTCCAATCAGTTTGGTACCCTAAAACTAGAAGCTCTGGACCTTCCAGTTCTTTTACATTATCAGAGAAAGAGTCTGTCATTAAAAAATCAAAGACAAAGAATCATGAGCTATAAAAGACAGAGAAAGGTCATCTAGATAACAACTTTACTTTACAAATGAGCAAACTAAGGGCCAGACAGATAAATGACCAGACCCAAACCATCCTCCCCTTGTAGAACAGAACAAGGTTTACAGTCAAGATTGTGGGCTTCACGCAGGCAGGATATTTGTCCATTTTCTTCTACCGTATCTCCACAATTAGCACGGTGCCAAGCATACAGTAGGCACACAATAAATATTTATTGAATGAGTGATCTATGATTCCTGATACCCCTTCTCATGTTCTTCCCACTCAAGCACACATTTTAGCTCTCAAAAAAAGAAATCTCAGGACCAATGTAGCTCACTTCACCCCACCTCAAGCCCTGAAATGACCTAATATTTTATCTTGGAATGTTCCACTGTGTTTCCAAAAATTCCTAGTATGCAGTGATGTGGTTTGACTTAATTCTGTTTTCACACAAAAAAAGTTTGGCTAAATGAGCCCTTCACAAATGCTCTATTGTTATCACCAGACTCAATCTTTCCCTAGTGAAAATACATTATCTTATTAAATTTTGGGTGTTTTGATTCTTGGGTTTTCCCCCCACTCTTTATAAAAAGTGTTCCCATTCCCCAGACTGAGGGAACTCTTTTATCTTATAGTAAAAGGACGTGTATAGTACCATAAACCATAGGCAGGTAAATCTCACCATGTATAAATACTGATATCAGAAAATCTGGTTTCAAAATAATACATTCCAGGAGAGGCCAATTCTTTGTAGTATTGAAGGATTCACCATAAGATTGCCTTAAATATTGGTCTAGGGTGTAAATGTGGTTCAGATTACATGCAACTTTTCAGGAACACATCTATTGTGCAAGAAAGGTAACTTTCCTGGGACAACCATGGGATAGGCAAAGCAGCCAACGGATATGGCATGTTTTAGGAGTGACTAAGGGCAGTGAGTTGGGAGCCAGAGTTCCCAAAGTCCTCCAAAGCATGTGGACTCTTTCAAGCTCTGGAGATCAGGGAAAACCTAAGAACTACCATACTTAAAATTGCTTTCTCCACAGCCGTTAAATCCAAAGATGGAGGATGAATTGGAATATAGGGAAAGAACATTTTAACCACTGCGGGGATGTCAAATGTCCTGATGCTGCCTAACCATGACGGACACGTAACAACTACTAACACTTTGACACTGAGATATTCATATTCTACATTTTCAAAAAACACAGAATAACTTAGGGGGACACATAAGGTACAGTAAAATAGATAAATCAAATGTACATGAGAAAAAAGATAGGGATATAAAAACAAAGACAGAAGCTAACACAACAATGTATACCATAATGTAAACTATTGTAATAAGAGACATTGACGTGACTCTTAGCTTTTTAGCGGTCAGCAAGAGAAAGGAAACTGACCAGTTACTTAATTCACTGTCTTCCTAAGATTTTTTTTAAATGCTCAAGAAAGTATATCAGAAAGACATTTGTCTTCATAAGTCCTCATAAAGATGGTACTGGGTAAGTAATAAATAACATCCCTAAGGATATACTTACTATAGACGAGTGATTCTCAAACCTTAAGTGCATCAGAATCAACTGGAAGTCTGGTTAAAACACAGACTTCCAGTGCCGCTCCCAAAGTTTCTGGTGCAGTATGTATGGGGTGGGGCCTGAGTATTGGTATTTTTAATACCAATGTTTAATATGCTTCCACATGTTACTGACGCTGCTGTCTGGGAACCACATTCTGACACCACTTCTGTAGGCACACGGCCAAATGTTCCAGGTCCTCTCACTAAAGCACCCTTCCTCATAGACTGATGGCAGTGCACTAGCTGCAACTGAGCAGTTCCCTGGGATTAATACAATGGAGCCCAGCTGCATTCCCTCTGTAGGTCCAGCCCACAGTAGGAGGCATCAGTGTGGAGAGGGAATGACCACACCATTTCTCATTCAGGGTATTTGCTACATTGTTCCATAATGTAGTCCAGCCCTGTTGGTTTAGTCATTATATTCCCCAACAAACTTTTAGATTCCCTCCTCACTTATCAAATTCCTCTGCAACCCAGAGCAGAAGGAACTCTACCTATGGGAACCCAACCATCCTGCATCAGGAAACAAAAGAACAACTTTTTCTTATTGAAGACTGTCTCTTACTCATGACTTAATGCTCTCCTTTTATGATTCATCAACATTTTAAGACGGACATTCCTCGTACTTCCAACCACAGTTCAGATCTATGAGCCGTGTCTAATGCTTCCTTGTATCTCTCAAGCCCACGGTATAGTGCTTTTTATAAAATGGGCACTCAATTATCTGAGTGCTAAACAAAACTCTTAAGAAGAAAGCTGTAAGAAACCTGGGAAACTGACACGTCATGTTAATGGAGGCGATGCCTCTTAGCCATCATAACATACTTCCCTTCTCATAAAGCTGAACTGTTGTAGATTGACTACATTCTATTGAGAAAAATGTGTACATAAAAAATGTGGTTTTATTAACTATGTAAACAATGTATGGTATGGTTATTCTCTTTGAAATAAGATTTTTCCATATTTTAAAGCTGTGTTCATTTGTTGAATACTTCTTGAATAGTTGCTATATGTAAAGTAATAGGTAAGCAAAGAGTACATTCTTAAGGAACTCACAGTACCATAGGGAAGACAGGCACACACACACAAAATCTAGCCTGTAAAATGAGGGAAAGATTCTGTGTGTGTCTGTGGGTGTGTGTGTGTAAAACACACATATAGTGCTAAGCACTATTTTTGTTTCTGTTTCTATGAAGTTGATTATTCTGGATACCTCATGTAAGTGAATTTATACAGTATTTGTCTTTTTGTGACTGGTTTATTTACTTAGCATAATGTCCTCAAGGTTCATTCATGCTGGGGCATATGACAGGACTTCCTTCCTTTTTAAGGCCACATAGTGTGTGTGTATATATATGTATATATGTGTATATATATATATATATATATATATATATATATATATCTCACATTTTGTTTTTCTATTCATTCATTGGTAGACACTGGGTTACTTCCATTCTGAGCTATTGTGAATAGTCATGCTATAACATGGGTGTGTATCTATCTCTTAAAGACCTTGCTTTCAATTATTCTGGATATATAACCAGAAGTAAGATGACTGGATCATATGGTAGTATTATCTTTAATTTTTTAAAGAACTACCATAGTGTTTTTCATAGTGGTTGCACCACTTTACATTTTAGGTTCCCACAAAGGCGTGGGTGCACAAAGGTCAAACTTACTTCTTAAATACTCTAAAATTGATAATATTATACATGCAGAAACCAAGACATATGCTTCAGACTCATAGATAATACATGGCCAAATAGGAACAGGCCCATAGATCTTCTTGACACAATTTAATGCCTCATATCATTCCATTTACTGCATCAAAGCCCCAAGTAAAGCAAACAAGGCAAATGTTATTTTTTGTCATTGCTAAGTTTGATTATCTCTGTTAGAGTCTCTGTGATAATTTTAGCCAATGAATTCCTCTACGCTTTGAAAGAATAAATCTTCTCTGGTTCCTCAATTCTGCTTTTGCTTTCCCACAGCACCACCACACTGCCTTACACTACAAAACGATAGAAGTTGGTATACCAGCTCTTTGGTCATTATTTATGCCAGGTTATATTCATCCTCCGCCATCCATAAATTAACCAAAATCTTAAACTTGGAAACAGAATGATGCCCTGCTGGCCCAGCATTGGGGAAAAAGTCCTGAATGAGTAACCCAGTAACCCAGCTAGACGTGTTTGCTAACCCAAAAAGCTGTGATCTCTGGGCCAGGCACGTGGGGCCAGAGGAAGAACTAACTCTTGGCTGTATTACTGGATTTTTCCACCAAAGAATTATTGCAGGAAGACAGGTCACAAAGTCAAAGCATATATTACTGAGCAGGGAATACCACCAGAGGCAAAAACAAATACCAGCAGGAAAAAAGGAAAGCCTGGCCCACTCTCCCTCACACGTCTCACCTCAAAGATGTTGGTGGTTGGAAGCTGTTTCAATAGTGATAGCTCAAACTGATGACAATGCTCTCTAGAACTGTCCTTGTGATCCGGTTGTTTCATGTTTCATAAAACGTCCAATGAAAAAAAGGAAGGTCATTTCCATGGGGAAGGATGTGACTGAATGTTGTCCAGCAGAGCTAATACTTTCCTGACCTACACATGCTTCAGATCAGCTTTCAAAGTTTTTGTGCTCTAATTGTCAAGGAGCTTGCTGCTAACAATAAAATAATCATCTCTGACACTGGAGTGCACATATCAACATTTAAGAAAAAGATGGTTTTTATACATGAATGGTGTAGCCAATAATCAGCTAACAAGTACTGGAACATGACATTTCAAGGCAAACTAGAAGTACATCCACATATAGAAGGAGACATTGAGGAAATGTGCCTGTCCTGAACTTGGCATCGGACAGAAGGGGAAAAAATCTCCCTGAAGAATTCATGACTACACTCCTGCACATATGTAGGTTTGCTACCCAATCTTGCACTTCCAGCTTAGTCCAAAGAATCCTATGCAAGATAAATAAAAAGATCTGCAATTATACTTACCATAGTAAAACTGAAAAACACTAAAGACTAAGTAATAATCTGAAAATCTGTCTAAGATAAAACATAATATTGACAAATTAACAATTTGATTAATTGATGTCTCATCAGCAATGATAGAAGCCTAAACACCTTGAATGATATAAAAGTGCTATGCAAAAACAATTATTGATCTAAAATTGTATACCAGAAAAACTATCTAATAATGATATTTTTAGGAAAAACTAAAATGAGAGCATTTTCCATGTATAATATTTACTAAAATAAAGTATCAAGAAAGTACTTTAGGCAGGAGTAAGTAATCACATATGGAAGAAAGAAAGGATGAGTAAAGAAATTGATAAAGTATATGGGCAACTTACACAAGCAGTGATTGCATGAAATAACAGTAATAATCTATAATTGTGTTAAAATACACAAGAAAGAACAAAAATACAGTGCACTGATGGTATATTGTATATAAGAAAGGAGGGGTTGTTTGGGATTACAGAGTACTAGGTTCTATAATGTTAGGTAACAGGGCAAAGGCAATGAGTAACTATGTATTTGTAAGGGTTCTTGAGAAACAGACCAAATAGGATATTTATTATAGGAATTGCCTTACACAATTATGAAAGATGAGAGGTCTCCATACTGCTGTCTGCAAACTGCAGAACGAGGAAAGTTGGTGGCATAATTCAGTCCAAGTCCAAAGTCCTGGGAACCAAAGGAGCTGATGGTGTAAGTTTCAATTTGAGTCTGAAGGCTTAAGAACTAGGGAGTGTTGATGTCTGAGGGCAGTAGAAGATGGATGTCTCTGCTCCAATGGAGAGAGCAAATTCACCCTTCCTCTGCCTTTTTGCTACATTTGGGCCCTCAATGAATTGGATGAAGCCCACCAACACTGGGGAGGGCCTTCTGCTTTACTCAGTTCATTTAATCTCTTTTGAAAACTCCCTCACAGACACACTCAGAAACATTTTACCAGCGATCTGAGCATCTCTTAGCCTAGTCAAATTGTTACATAAAATTAAGCATCATACTTCAGAATTTAAGTAGGCAACAGTAAAATTTTTACAGTAACTACTACTGAAAAAGAAAGTGAGTTTATAACTTAAGGCTAGGAGAGGGATAAATAAAAGATGGAATGAGAGGAAAACATTCAAATAATTTCAAAGACAAAAAGGAGAAGAAACAAATATACTCAGAAACTTATACAAGGCAGGAGAAAGAATAACAGTAGAAATAATTTCATATATATCAATAATCACAATAAATATAAATGAACTAAATTTAGCGGACAAATAGTAAAGATTATTACATTGGATTTAAAAGATCCAGTTATGCTATTAATAAGAGATACATATAAATTATAATGCAGAAAATTTGAGAGTAACAGACAAATATTAACCAAAAGAAACCCAACATCATTATATTAATATCAAATCCAACAGACTTTATAAAAAGCAATACTGGGTATAGAGTCACTGCGCAACATACACTATACAATGTTTAGTTTACCAGGAGGATAATATATATAGCATATCACCAACATGTATAAAGTAAAAATTGACAGAACCACATGAAGAAATAGATAAACCCACCATCATCTGGAAAACATTAGCCTGTACCTCATTCTACTTGATAAATCAAGCAGTAAGGATATGGATATTTGAATAACACAATTAACAAGTTCTATATAAGAGAGACACATAGTACATTGAACGCCAAATATAGTTTCTAATCATGCAAAAGAAAAAAGTTTACAAAATTTGGCCTATAATATGCACAATTCACAAAACAATGAACCTCAAAATTTGTTATCATACAGACTTAATTTTCTGTCCACAATACCATGAGATTAGAAATTAAATAAAATAGAATTAGTATTATTCCGCATATCTGTAATTTTTTTAAAAAACACATAGTTCTACCTCTGAGTTACAAAAGAATAATCATGAAAGTAAAAAATTAGAATTATTCAATGCCAAAAATACTACATATCAAACATGAGTGATACTGAAAAGCAATACTTAAAAGTAGAGAGCTTAAATCTTCATGTTAGAAAATGTTAAAAGCTGAAATTTAAAGTAATAAGCATCCAACTTAAGAAATTTAAAAAGAAAAGCAAGAAAAAGTGTAGAAGACTGTAATGATAAAGCCAAATTTGAAATTAGTAACATACTAGGCAGAGATAAAAAATATGGAGATTTAACAAGTCCAAAAGTTTATTCTATGCAAATACAAATAACATTGACAGCATCTTGGTAGAATTAATCAAGAACCCCCGCCAAGAAAACCCCACATATTTTGAAAAATAGGTTATCAAAACTGACTCAAGAAAAAAAAGATAATCTTGAAATAGAAAACTAACCATTTAAGATATTGAATCAGTAATTTAAAATCATGAACAAACAAACAAGAAAGCACCAGGCACATTAATATAAATAATGCAAATCACTCCAGCTAATTTATAAAGAAAAGTATTTGATATAGAGTACTTACCTTTACGAAGTCAGTGCAAGGGCTGGCAAACTTTTTCTGTAAAGAACAAGATAGTAATAGTTGAGGCTCTATGGGTCATATGTCATCTCTGCCATATGCTATTCTTTGTTGGTTTTTAATTTTTAAAACCACATTTTTAAAATGTAAAAAACATTTTTAGCTCATGGATTATACAAAAATAGGCCATGAATTTGGCCTACAGGCTGTAGTATAGCAGGCTCTCTTCTAGGCTGAACATTCTAGAATAAATCCCAGAAATTCATTAGAGGAGTTACTAAAGAAGTAGGTACCTCAGGAGAGAGGAAGATATGGGATCTAGGAAATAGGGACTCCAATACATAAGAGAAATGAAAGGTATTCCCATCGTGCAGAAGAAATATTCCAAGAAGACAGTTGTGTAGCAGGCCTGGAGGGCAATCTATCCAGATTGGAGCAGGAGGAAGAAGGTTCCAAAAGAATTGACTCCAAGAAAAAGACAGAAACAGTAGGCTCAACTGAAGTATTTGACTACATGAAAAGGGGTTTTACTCATTTATTGGGTATATTTGGGGATGAATTTGTATTACCTGCATAGAAAACCAAAAAGTAAAGCAATAATTAACTCCAGGAAAAATGATCAGATATATAAAAAGGGAAATGAAATCATAGTACCCTACATGGTTCAGTTACTAATAATTAGGATAGGCGTGGGGAAGCATGTAAAAATGTTAAATCCTTATTTTCAGAGAAAAAAAATGTTAATGAACAAATTTTGGGACTTCCCTGGAGGCCCAGTGGTTGATTCGTGCTTCCACTGCCGGAAGAGCAGGTTCCATCCCTGGTTGGGGACCTAAGTTCTCACAAGCTGTGCGGCAAGGCCAAAGTTTTTTTTAAATAATAATAATGAGCAACTTTAAAAGTCAAGAAATCATTGTTTAATTACATTGTTTAAAGCATGGTACTTAATATTAGAAACAGCTAGTGTTCTGTGATTGAATGCTCCTACTCCCCCAGGTTCATATCACCTGTCTCCTAGTAATGGCAAAATGGATCTGGTTTTTGATGAGGTAATAATTCATTTGGGGGCCTTCAAACATATATTATTCATTTTCTGCCTATGATATATAAATCCAACTTATATTTTTGGAAATATGCATTTTTAATGTCATGAAAATGCTATTATTCTCTTAATATTGTTATATCTGGATGTTCCAAATGCATCCCCATCAGGAGTGCTATGTTCCAGAGGATATGTATAGGGCTTAGCTATCATCTGTTCTTTCTGATAATGGATTCCTTTTCAAAACCCAAACACCTGGGCTTCCCTGGTGGCGCAGTGGTTGAGAGTCCGCCTGCCGACGCAGGGGACACGGGTTCGTGCCCGGGTCCGGGAAGATCCCACATGCCGCAGAGCGGCTGGGCCTGTGAGCCATGGCCGCTGCGCCTGTGCGTCCGGAGCCTGTGCTCCGCAATGGGAGAGGCCACAACAGTGAGAGGCCCACGTACCGCAAAAAAAAAAAACACAAACAAACCCAAACACCTGGTATATAAATGAAAAATAATAGTAATCCAGAATTTTTCGTCTCATTATTCACTCAGGACTTAGCACTGCTGATACCTGCTGAAATGTTTCATAATTTGCTAAAAATATTACCCACAGTTATTGAAACCTGGGAGCAGTGGAAGGAGGTGGTTTTGTTATAAATATTTATGGATAGTTGCTAACTCCTCACTTTAGTTCATGTCTTTAAAATTAAGAGTACTTTATTTTCTATCCTCAGGAATAGTTAATTAGGGAAATAAAATGCCCTCAAAACTCCACAGAACTGACTTCTGTGCAACTGTGTCAAAATGAAATAAAGTTGAAATGTTTGTTCCTACTTTCATGTAATTCCAATGAATTAGTTTTTCTTCTCTTTTCCCTTATGTGTTTATTAATATACATGGTTATAATAGATTATACAAGTTATGTTCACATATCTATGTAGACTATATATTTCAACCCCTAAATATTATCATTGTGTATTTACATGTAATTATAAAATTTATGAAACATTTATTTGTTATTTTATTTTCGCATAGGTGTCAACTCCATTTGAGCTTTCCATGGTTGCTGGCTGCTTACAGTTACATGCATTAATTGATTGGCTTATCACTTTCTTGTCACACTACTTAAGAGTATTATTTGTGAAATAAACATCATGACCAAGAATACATTTTGGAAAAAAATGAAATGCAAATAAACCCAATAAATAAAATATGAATCATAAAAAAGTGTGAAAAATATATTTATAGCACATGGTTAGGAGCTTCACTGTGTTCAGGAAATGGTATTTGCTACCAAAATCACCACTGATAATATTTTATTGCAAGTAGATGCCTGGAATATACCTCAGTGAACAGTAATCTTTCATATGTCAATTCTTTTTAGTTTATTGACTTTTGTCTAGACCTATCATGTCCTGAATATGCCTTGATGCCATGTATATCTAGTTCTAGTAAATCTAGAAACTCTAGCCCAGTTAGAAACTCCTCCATTCCATATTTTCATACATTTTAATAAATGCTAACAATTTGTATAGGGTAAAGAGCTATCAAATTGAGCTGCTGGCTGAAAACTACAAACTTTCAACTCTCACTAGCCCACCATTTCTTTGCTATATATTCTTACCGGCTCATTTCAAAAGGGATTTAGGATGCAAGTTTTCACTGAAAGCATAGGGCACATCCCTGTGATGTCTGTAACACAGTGGACAAAGTCACCAAGCATCTCCCTGAGGTAGAAAAGACATTAAATGACGTTCTTTCCCTGAGTTCTCAGCTGGAGAGAAAGAACAAAACAACCTGTTCATTGCTCTCTATAGAAATTTGGATCTAATCAAGGTCTGAATATTAATCATGTTTTTACAGGAAGGGCAATGCCAGGAAGCTTTTTTAGCTGGAGAAAAAAAAATGAGAATGAAAATAAAGCAGTGCCCTCCACAAATTTGAGAGTTCTGAACATGACTCATCCAGAGACCACGTCAGGAATGCCTGGCTGTTAGCAGAAGTCTGGTTTGGGTGTCAGACCAGATTCTTGAGATCCAGGTTGAGGGATGGACTCTCTCTTTTAGTCCAGACTTGAACTTAAACTTTTTGAGATCCAGGTCAATGGAGATGGAGGCTGGGGTGCTCCAGAGACACATGGGTAGTGCTGTGCTCTCAGCTGTTATTTGACTTGTGGAAGGAGCAGACGTGTTTCAACTCTCTCCTCAGTATCCCAAAACAATAGAAGCAGCCCTGACTGTCTTATTGTGACTTTAACTTGGTGTTGCATGTTCCTGGGAAGACATATATGTGTGGATGATAATTCAATTCATACTCATATATGCACTTAGATGTGACTCATACTACCTTGTCTACTTTTTATTTCAGTTAAGCATGTGCTGCCCTATGATGCTTTATATTTAATGTGTAACACAATTTAACCTTGATATTATTTTATTTTTTTCATTTTTTCTCTTACCTACTCAAGCCAACTGTAAGCTTATACGAGCAGGGATCATGCCTTTTACTTGTTGGTAATTCCCACAGCACCTAGTTGAATTGGAATTCAAACACATTCTGAATTTCAAATGAATAAAAGTCCATGTGATATTCTTCTTATAAAGGAATACCATGAGTTAAAAAAAAATCCAGATGCAGCATTTTCCACAAGCTCATCTGGTTCTTATTGGAACCAAATGACAGAAACTTGTTGGATGAGCCAAACAATTGTTGGCCTGTATGTGGTCTTCATGGATGCGCTGGGCACAGCATATTTCTTTCTGGGGCATAAACACTGATAATGCCTTACTCTGGTTTTCCCTTCCCATTGATGTCACCACTGACCTCAACAGCAAAATTACTTAAAAATTCATCTAAAATATAAAGCCATCAATTAAAACATTGTTATTGAGAGTCCACTATGGCCATGGAGTATTTTTCAGAAGTGGGTAGGTATTATAAAATCAAACACAGAAAATCATAGCACCGAAACTAGAAATCACTGTGGTGTGTTGATGACGTATAGTATACTTATTTAGAAAGAAGCTTTAAGACAGAGTTCTTTAAAGGGGTATCTTATCAATTTAACTATTCTAGACACAAGAATCATGACCCAAATTAATCAGGTAGGCACTACTGATTTTAACAATACCTTAGAGCAGTGTTTTGCAAACTGTGCTCCTTGGTACACCAGTTTCTGGCAAGAAGTCAGTAAGTGTTCAATGAAAACAATAGTTCAATGAAAACAATGATTAAGTTTGGGAAATGGTGCCTACTGTATCACTCACTTGAATAACTCCCAATGCATGTAATTATACTAATGATTCTGAGAAGTCCTTCTGTTAAGAAATCTGTTTGGCTTTAACTCAGTGTTTTCCAAACTAATTTGCCTGTAGACCACCACCTCCTTTTATTTTTAATGATCTATTAACATTTCAAAGGACACTAGTGTTCCAAGAAACAATTTAGAAAAAGTTCCCTAAAAAGTTTTTTTCTTAATTCAGTTCTTTTTGAGGATAATAAAAAGATTATCCTCAAAAAATGTGAGAAAAATCACACTTGCTCTGTGTAATGAGAACTACATGCACTTTACTCTGCATAAGTACATTGTATCATGGCCAACCTCTCCTTCCTAAGAAGCACCTTATAATCAGTGGGGTAGGGAAAGAGTTTCTAATCTATCTCATCTTTATCTTTTCTCCTTCTCTCTCCTATTCACTGGTCTTTCCCATCTCTTTTTTGGGTGGAGTATTTGTTTCTTGTTTCTCATCCCATGTTAGTAAATGTAGAAAAGTTACTGTTAGTAACCACACAAATGACTTATTGCTTATTGCTGAATTTCTTAGTCTTTACAACTTTGTATTTTCTCTGAAAATACAATACATCAATATTCTGTGATGTTTGAGAGAAATCGAGAAAGGGAAAGATATTCTACTTGCTCTCTTGATAATATATTTTCCTTTATCTTCCAGAATATTCTGTAATGATTAATGACACATGCCTTCAACTTCTTCCCTCAACTGGTTTCATTGCCTCACCCTATAAACATATTCAAGTCTCCTCTATGCTAATCAGACAAACTCTCTGCGCTGTCTGGTTTCTAGCACTGTTCTTCATTCTATTCTCAGCCAACGTTTTTTTTTTTTTTTTTTTTTTGTGGTACGCGGGCCTCTCACTGTTGTGGCCTTTCCCATTGAGGAGCACAGGCTCCGGACGCGCAGGCTCCGCAGCCATGACTCACGGGCCCAGCCGCTCCGCGGCATGTGGGATCCTCCCAGACCGGGGCACGAACCTGTGTCCCCTGCATCGGCAGGCGGACTCTCAACCACTGCGCCACCAGGGAAGCCCTCAGCCAACGTTTTAAGAAAAAGTTATATTTGCTCATTCTGCTTGTACCCCAATTTATTCTTCATCCCTCTGCAATCTAGAATTACATTCTTCCCCAATCCACTGCACTAATTCTGTTCTAAGAACACCGATAACCATGTCTCTGTTATTATCTTTTTTTTTTTTTGGCTGTATGTGGGCCTCTCACTGTTGTGGCCTCTCCCGTTGCGGAGCACAGGCTCCGGACGCGCAGGCTCAGTGGCCATGGCTCACGGGCCCAGCCGCTCCGAGGCATGTGGGATCTTCCCGGACTTGAGCACGAACCCGTGTCCCCTGCATCGGCAGGCGGACTCTCAACCACTGCGCCACCAGGGAAGCCCCTCTGTTATTATCTTGATCTTTCTGCTATAGCTGACCCATTATCAGAGCTTTCACGAACTTTCCCCTCTCACAGTTTTAGTTACACCACACCTTCTTGGTGATTCTTATTCTTGGTCACTTTGTGGCATTCTCTATGCCCAACGAACCCTAACTTTGCTGTTTGCTGGTGTCTGTTCTTGCTCACTCTTCACACTCTATTTGTTCTTTCTGGAAAATTACTCCATTCTCAAATATTTAGCTTCCACTTATTAACTAATAATTTACAGTTGTCTTTCCCCACCATGAGCATTTCCCCTGTATCTCAGACTCACAGGATAAAATGTCTTCCCAACACCTGTACCTGGATGCTCTACACAATAGTTCACCATAGTACTTTTTACCCCTTCCTCCTACCTCACAAAGATTCAATCTTCCAAACGTCATCTTTAGTACATTTGGCAGCAACAGTATAGTCTCTGTCATCCCAAAAAGAAACCTGTGTTCCACCTCCATGCACTCAGCCTCTTCTTTTTTCTTTCCCTCATTTGTAACAACTAAGAGGGCCTTGGTCCTTTCACTTCCTTTACATTACCATATGGACTAGCCTCCGAATTCGTGGCCTCATTCATTCAAATTTATTGACCACACAGCTGCTAAAATAACCTACCTAAAACACAAATCAGGTCAAGTCACTTCTCTGCTTAACGCTTACCAGCCAAAATCCAATGGGAGGCTATTGTCTCAGTAGCAGTTCTCTTTCAGGTGGTCTGTGAATTCTTCACTTTTTCAATGATTTATCTTTATGAGGCTGGAATTTCTTCATACACTTTAAAAAAATCAACATAACCCAGCAGATGGAATGCAGAAACAGCTATGAGAACCCAACTGTCTTCTCTCAAGCCAGAGAAGAGATTTGCAAAAACGTAAAGCAATGCCACTGTTCTCACTGAATTTGATTCTTGTTTTGGAAAATATAGATGCTTTTCATAAAAATAGGTTATTTATGTTGACATATAATAAATTTATTGTTATTCTTAAATGAATGGGTAAATATTTTAGATGACTCAGCTATAATTTCTAACAGTAAATATAGATTGAAGTAACCTCTATAATCTAAAGTTCTTTAGGATCCACAATCATTTTTAACAGTGTAAAGTAGTCCTGAGACCAAAAACTTTGTAAACTTCTCATCTAAAGGTTGTAATACTATCTCCTTACCACACAGATGTTCACTCACCTAGTTAATGCATTTATTCATTCATGATTTATTTTACAAATCATAATGTTACATTTGATCTGTGTCTGAACCAATCAATTTTGGAGTCACCTCCTTGAGAAAGGATTCCTCAAACTCCAGTCTGCATTAGGTTATTTCTCTTCTGTGCTCCAAATTGTGCTGAAATAACTTGTTTTGTATATCTCTTCAAAAGGATTGTCAACTCCTGAAGAAGACACTGTATTTTATTCACTTTCATATTCTCAGTCCCTAGCTCAGTTCTTCAAGATAACTGATAATTGTTCACAAATCAAAGATAGGACTATGACTGATTTTCGAGAAGCTTTCAGTTTTTGTGGCTCGTTTTCTTCCCATTGCATCCAAAGTTGGATCAGTCTTAAATTCTCCTAATTTATGATCGCAGATAATCCATTTCATGTACTTATTCACTCATTCATCCATTCAACAAATACTGAAAGCTTACTGTGTCTCAGGCACTGGACTAGGCACAGAGTTTTCAATGGTGAAACAAAACACACATGTTCTCTTCCCATTTGGAGCAAATTTTCCATAAAGAAAACTCTCCATTGTACCAACAAATACACAGATAAACGTATACTTGTAAATATTCATGTGTTGCTAGGGAAGAAAAAACATGGTTCTGTCAGAGAGGTTTAGGAGGGGGCAAATCTTCTTGATAGCTTGGGCAATCAATTAGAGAAGGATTCCCTCAGAGGATGGTATTTAAGCTGAAACTGAAAAGATGGAAAGAAATAACCAGGTTTGTAGATCCTGAGGTAGTAAGGACCTTGTCATATTTGAGGAGCTGAAAGATGATTGATGTGGCTGGAGGAGCATGAACAAGGGCCAGAACAGCCTGACTTAAAGTTGAAGAGAGGACAGATGCCAAATCATGCAGAGCCTTATAAGTAAGTCATCCTAACTTACCATCCAAACCAGGACACTTTAGAAATGAAAGGGAATGGTCATTATAAAAACAAAGTCAACTGATACGAACAGGATTGTCTTTGGCAAACCAAGACAGATGGTCACCCTAGATATAAGCCATTTTAAGGTGACAAGGTTTTACTTCAAGTAAAATAGGAAACGATTCAAGGATTTTTGAGATCACTCTGGTTGCTATCTGGAAAATGGAAAACGAGACAGTAAAATTAAAAATAAAAATACTGGCCTTCCCTGATGGCACCGAGGTTGGACACGGGTTGGATCCTTGGTCCGGGAAGATCCCACATGCCACGGAGCAACTAAACCCGTGTGTCACAACTACTGAGCCTGTTCCCTAGAGCCCACGAGCCACAACTACTGAAGCCCACGCACCTAGAGCCCGTGCTCTGCAACAAGAGAAGCCACTGCAATGAGAAGCCTGCACACGGCAACAAAGACTAGCCTCTGCTCTCTGCAACTAGAGAAAGCCCGCGGGCAGCAACGAAGACCCAAAACAGCCAATAAATAAATAAATAAATTTTTAAAAATAAGAATACCCTTTTGGAAGTTCTTGCAGCATTCTGGGTAAGATGTAAGAGTGGCCTAGACTAGAGTGGAAATGGAAAGATTTGAGGCCTATTTGGAAGTGAAATCAACAAGGTTTGGTGATGAATTAAGAGTAAGGTTTGAGAGAAAGGTAGGAGACAAGAATAATCCTACATTTTTTAGTAGAGCAACTGAGCAGATCATTGGGGTCTTTTATTGAGAAGGATGTCCTTGGAAAAGAGTAGGTTTATAAGGTGGGGGAAGGGCAACAGAAATCAAGAATTCAGTAATTTGGGATATTACCTTTGTAATTCCTGTGAGACATCCAAGTGGAGATAGATGAAAGTTGACCTTTGTATATACAAGACTGAACTCAGAAAAAAATGGCCAAAAATATGAACATGACAGTCATCAGTATATAGATAGCATGTAAGTAAAATAAGGTTCAAATTATTCCCTTTTGACTCTTCTATTTTAAAAAAGCTGATATAATTCTTACTTGCCCCAATTCTATATTTGTTATAGGGGTTAGAAATTGTCTTCCAACTTTAAATTTTGAAAGCTTTGCTATCTCCTATTCTAGGGTAACTTCAATGACTGATTATATTGCATCTTTTGAAAGATTGAATTTTCAGCATTTCTGGATAGAACTTGTACTATAGGGTTGTGATATTCCTAAGAGTTTGGGAGTAGATCACGTCTGAAAATTGAATTAAATGAGTAACTGTGTAAATGAGTGAGGTCAGTTAATCTTTATTTTAATCCCATGGTGAAAGTACTTATAAAATTAGGAATCTGTTTGACTGGTGAAACATCAAGCTCTGATAATTTTTTTCTAAACGTTTGGATTTCGTATAGCAAGTTTTCTTGAATAGGTAAGTCCTGAGTTTTGTTTTTAAAACTGATATAGTTATTTTCTCTATGGAAAAAGGCCTACCAGCCTATCTAGGTCAACATCGCTTCATTAAGTATGGGTGGGTCTCTTTCCACTTTTAGACTTGAAGCTAAAACTGAAATGCTTACATCGTTCATCACTGTACTTCCAAGTTCATGTAAGAACTCATGCCTGTGGAATTCTCTAACTGAATTGGTGATTTCAAAAATTTTCGAGAATATTTTACCAAATCTCCCCAAAACTTATTTATTACCCCTCCAATCAGTACATGTAACATACAGATGAAAAGAAATAACCATGATTTGCTAACAGAATTTAGCCCTGATCTACTTTTACTATTAAATGGGGATAGAAGGCATGTGTGCTTGAAAAAGCATGTCTGATTACATATTTTACACACTAGTTTTGAGGTGTTATTAGACTTGGGGCTCTTAAAATAATAATATATTACCAAACTTTTCATCTATCTCTTGAAGATTTTAATAAGAAGAATAATATGATTCTGGTTAAGTAGATTATATGTGTATGTATGTGTATATTTATATGTATGCATGTATGTGTATATGTAGATGTGGATGTGATATATATGTAGGTAGTATATGTATGTGTGTAGTTCATGTGTATATATAAGTGTAAGGGTAGGTGTATATGTATATGTACATATGCATAACTGAAAGGACAAATACCAAACTACTGATAGAGATTTCTTCTGAAGAGGGGAGTGGGAATACACGGATACATACAGTGGGCTTTCATGTTTATTCTATGCACGTTCATAATATTTGAATCTTTCACCATATGAGTGTATTCACATTTCTTGTGTAATTTAAAAGGATAAAGAGGAAAACAACTAAATAGATGGATAATACTTTATTAAAAAGAGCAGGAGGATCAGGAAGAGACAGAGAATAAAAGGATGATTATCAAAAAGTGGAGAAATGGCAAAAGTATTTAAATTTGTTTCATCAGTTTACATCCCACCTGGAAAACTGACGCAAAGATTTGGACTTTTTATAATGTAACCATCCGAACTTTGGCTAGACCCAATATTTGCAGTAGCAACTAGCTAGTTATAAACAAATGAACCTTTATCTATTAGTTCTGTGTCGAGAGAGATCCACCAATTCCTGCCACCCTACCCCTAATGCTGTCCATCACAGGGATCCTTCAGCAGATGAATCATTATCAACATTATGCTGTTGGTGTCTGTTTTAGACTCCCACTATTTACACGGCTAACCTTGGCTGAGATTCTCACCTTTTTTTAAATTATTAAGTTCTTATCAAAACAAGCTTGTGTGTGCTGCTCTCCTTTTCCCATGGGAATGGCCATCCCAATCCTCATGAGACATAAAACTATTTCTTTAATCCTCATGAGTACTTGTCCAAAATGCAACTCTTAGGAGAAAGTTCTTCCATAGGCAGCTCATGTTTGAAAAGCAAAACCCTTTTACTCCTGGGGAGAATTCCTCTGGGTGATATACCCCCTGCCCTCCAACATCTGCAGATCCCCAGATCAAGACATATATTATGTAAATGCTTGGAGAAACTCTGCTTGGAGTCAAGCAGACCTTTGCTACCAGAAGCACACTGATACTTGGATGAATGAATCTTAGGGGGATGGCATGGAAATGGGTTTCATTCCTTAAGACAAAATGTCCAGTTATTCCTTTATCTCTTTCTGCTCACACCCCTGTCTTCCTCCTTTCTCTTCAGCCTCTTTCCTTCCTTTCTATCTTTCTCTTCATCTTATGCACAGAATCTTCCTTTCCAGTAGGCTGTCCACCCCAGGGCATGTGTGACTTTTGGGGAACGAAGCCCACTGACACTTCTTACAGTAAGAGGGCCGGCCTCCCTGGTGTTGCTCTCTGGGTGACGCAGGACCCTGGTAGCAAGGGATGGCCCGAGGCCCTGATGGATGTGCCAGAACACTCAGATTGAATCTGACAGGCAGCTTCAGTGATTTGAAGGAATTCACAAGGAGAATTCTGCTCCTCCTAGGTCAGTCCAAGTGCTCTCTGAAACTGCCAGTCTCCTGTCCTTCACACTCCTTGCCCAGGGGCAGCTTGGAGATGCTAACCCATACTCTTTAGGTAAAAATAGGGCTGCTTCTTTGCCTCAAATACTAAAAGCAAAAGGATTTGAAAATGTTTTAAAATTGCCCAATCTTCATACCCCACTTGGTTTACTGACCCTGCCACCGCCAAAAAATAAAGGAAGGAGGAGGAGAAGGAAGACAAGAGAAAGATAGCTCTGTAATCTCCTTAAGGTCACAAAATATTGTATACTCTATAGTGAGAAGTGGCACTGAATAACATAGGCTGTTAGGTCTTCCTGGATATTCAGGGTTGGTTTTTGTTTTTAACATCTTTATTGGAGTATAATTGCTTTACATTGTTATGTTAGTTGCTGCTGTTTAACAGAGTGAATCAGCTATACAAATATATATATCCCCATGTCCCCTCCCTCTTGCATCTCCCTCCCACCCTCCCTACCCCACCCCTCTAGGTGGTCACAAAGCACCGAGCTGATCTCCCTGTGCTACGCGGCTGCTTCCCACTAGCTATCTGTTTTACATTTTGTAGTACATATATGTCCATGCCACTCTCTCACTTCGTCCCAGCTTACCCTCCCCCTTCCCCGTGTCCTCAAGTCCATTCTCTACATCTGCACCTTTATTCCTGTCCTGCCCCTAAGTTCTTCAGAACTTTTTTTTTTTAGATTCCATATATATGTGTTAGCATACAGTACTGCTTTTTCTCTTTCTGACCTACTTCACTCTATATGACAGACCCTAGGGCCATCCACCTCACTACAAATAACTCAAATTTGTTTCTTTTTATGGCTAAGTAATATTCCATTGTACATATTCCATTGTACATATGTGCTGCATCTTCTTTATCCATTCATCTGTCGATGGACACTTAAGTTGCTTCCATGTCCTGGCTATTGTAAATAGTGCTGCAATTAACATTGTGGTACATGACTCTTTTTGAATTATGGTTTTCTCAGGGTATATGCCTAGTAGTGAGATTGCTGTTTCGTATGGGAGTTCTATTTTTAGTTTTTTAAGGAACCTCCATACTGTTCTCCATAGTGGCTGTATCAATTTACATTCCCACCAACAGTGCAAGAGAGTTCCCTTTCCTCCACACCCTCTGCAGCATTTATTGTTTGTAGGTTTTTTGATGATGGCCATTCTGACCGGTGCGAGGTGATACCTCATTGTAGTTTTGATTTGCATTTCTTTAATGATTAATGATGTTGAGCACCCTTTCATGTGTTTGTTAGCAATCTGTATAGCTTCTTTGGAGAAATGTCTAATTAGGTCTTCTGCCCATTTTTGGATCAGGTTGTTTCTTTTTGTCACATTGAGCTGCAGAGCTGCTTGTATATTTCTGGAGATTAATCCTTTGTCAGTTGCTTCATTTGCAAATATTTTCTCCCATTCTGAGGGTTGCCTTTTCGTCTTGTTTATGGTTTCCTTTGTTGTGCAAACGCTTTGAAGTTTCACTAGGTCCCATTTGTTCATTTTTGTTTTTATTTCCATTTCTCTAGGAGGTGGGTCAAAAAGGATCTTGCTGTGATTTATGTCATAGAGTGTTCTGCCTATGTTTTCCTCTAAGAGTTTTATAGTGTCCGGCCTTACATTTAGGTCTTTAATACATTTTGAGTTTATTTTTGTGTATGGTGTTAGGGTGTGTTCTAATTTCATTCTTTTACATGTAGCTGTCCATTTTCCCCAGCACCACTTATTGAAGAGGCTGTCTTTTCTCCATTGTATATTCTTGCCTCCTTTTTCAAAGATAAGGTGACCATACGTGCGTGGGTTTATCTCTGGGCTTTCTATCTTGTTCCATTGATCTATATTTGTTTTTGTGCCAGCACCATACTGTCCTGATTACTGTAGCTTTGTAATATAGTCTGAAGTCAGGGAGCATGATTCCTCCAGCTCCATTTTTCTTTCTCAAGATTGCTTTGGCTATTTGGGGTCTTTTGTGTTTTCATACAAATTGTGACATTTTTTGTTCTAGTTCTGTGAAAAATGCCATTGGTAGTTTGATAGAGACTGAATTGAATCTGTAGATTGCTTTGGGTAGTATAGTCATTTTCACAGTGTTGATTCTTCCGATCCAAGAACATGGTATATCTCTCCATCTGTGTGTAACATCTTTGATTTCTTTCATCGGGGTCTTATAGTTTTCTGCATACAGGTCTTTAGTCTCCTTAGGTAGGTTTATTCCTAGGTATTTTATTCTTTTTGTTGCAATGGTAAATGGGAGTGTTTCCCAAATTTCTCTTTCAGATTTTTCATCATTAGTGTATAGGAATGCAAGAGATTTCTGTGCATTAATTTTGTATCCTGTTACTTTATCAGGGTTGGTTTTTAATGCTTCTGTAGGAGAAACTGATTCAATAGAGAAAGAATGAAATCTTACCCATTTATATATCCACTGAGTGTAAAATTTGTTCAGAATTTTAGGTTGACAAATTGAGGTATATCCTTTCTTCGAGGCAAACCTATCTTTGCTTCCTCCTCTAGGATCCGATAGAATAAGTCATTTCTGAGTATATTTGCCTCACATAGGTGACTTAATCTAATAAGTCATTAGCTGAATAAGGAATTGAACTTTTTGGAAGTAAATTTCATGTTTGATATGTTTCTTGGTAAGGACTGGCTGCTAAACAAAAAATAGTTGACACCAGACTTTTGAAAATTTCTGAAATATGCACATGCAAGGTTTTGAAGGTGTAGGTAAGGTTATTCAAGTGTAACTTAAACCATGTGCCACAAACTTCCAAGACTTCTATTAAATAAAAATGACCAAATTATCTCAAATAAAAAAATAAAGTCAAGAGAATTTAGATTAATTATTTCAACTATACTTTGAGCCCAGTATTTTTTTTTTTTTTTTTGGTGGTACGCGGGCCTCTCACTGCTGTGGCCTGTCCCGTTGAGGAGCGCAGGCTCAGCGGCCATGGCTCACGGGCCCAGCCGCTCCGCGGCATGTGGGATCTTCCCGAACCGGGGCACGAACCCGTGTTCCCTGCATCGGCAGGCGGACTCTCAACCACTGCGCCACCAGGGAAGCCCTGAGCCCAGTATTTTTATCTTCGTGGCAATTCTCACTCTATTACTATTAAACTAAGAGCCAGAAAATCAACTGTCAATTTGATTTTTAAGAAAAAGCCCCACACAGAAATATCCACCAATAATCATTTCTCACCAGCAGAATAGTTGGCATTATTAAGGAGTTTGAAGAGCCCTCCTATTTTTAGGTACCTGTCTAGGCATTTTGAGTGTATTCATCCCCCAGGCAACCCAGAGCATAATTGTTTCTTGCTCTAGGTCCTTTAATGGCTTCGAGTTTACACTACACCAGCATATAGCACCCTAGCACTGCTGATTTTCAATGATTCAACAGGTCCAGACTCATAGGCAAGAATTTTAGAGCCATCGCCCAGGCCTGAATCAGCCACGACTAAATCCAATTCATCACTCTGCAATTATATTTGTTTTTTCTTGTTCCAAATGTTATTCAGAGAAAACAAAACCCAGGGGAGCTGGGTACAATTTGTTAGCCTGCAAGTAGCAATTATTTTAATGAAACTGTATAGAATAGACTTCGTCACCATGACATTACAAGAGTTATTTTGACTTCTATTTTTATTTGAAGTGACCAAGAGAATCAGAAATGAGTTACCATTATTATCTATTGTTCTTAAAGAAAAATTAGTAATATCTAAAACCTTTCAGAAAAAAAGATGATACACCAGAATATTCATAATCCTTCCATTGTCCCCAGTTTCAGTTATCTAATTCTGAGTCTTTTTATGGATGCCCTTTGGATGAAGTCCAAATTTGAGTTCATTGGCAGGAATTATCTCAAGGAACATCTGTCTTATGAATATCCATCTAATTTTTTGCACTGGTTGAGGTGACTCCAATCTTATCACTGATAAATCATTGCTTATTCTATAATTACCATTTGGGGAGCAATAAATGTTGAAAATTTGGAAACATTCCCTTTCTTCTTCAAAGTCTCAAAATTATAATTTACTTATGTTTTGAGACCCAGCCAATATTTTTTTCCAAATTCTAACATCTGTAGAGACTGCCATCTCACTCTGACATTGTAAGGATGATCCTGCTCACAAGGGGGTGAAATCCCTTAGAAGGCAGAGGTGAGGGGCAGCTTCTTCCTCAGCCCTAGCAGGAGCCCTGACTGTAATTCACCTTGGAAGGTAACACAGTCTCTATTTCTACAGTGAAGCAATGTTAACAAGACCAACCTATGATTTTCAAAGACTGCCTGCCTTTGCCTAAAGAACAAACTTGAAAGAAAGGAAGGAAGGAAGGAAGGAAGGAAGGAAGGAAGGAAGGAAAGAAAGAAAAGAAAGAAAGAAAGAAAGAAAGAAAGGAGTGAAGGAAGGAAGGAAGAAAAAAGAGGGAAAGAAAGAAAGAAAGAAGGAAAAAGAAAGAGGGAGGGAGGGAGGAAGGAAGGGAAGGAAGTCTGTGTTCGCTCCGTACACCTTGGAAAGAATTAATGAGAGCAGAGAAGTTTGATAAAAAGTGCCACAGCTTGTAAACAGTGGAAAGTTTCTGCTTTTGTGTGGGTTGAGTTGGTCAATGTTGTACGGAAACCAGGTAATTCTTCCTCCCTGCCTATATTAAGAGAAACACCCTGTTGAGGTTAGCTTTTCTCAGGAGGGCTGGGTCGGCCTCTGAGCTTAAATCAGCTACCTCAGGAAACTGTGATGATGCTCTGGCTGTTTATAGGGGTGGTTGGAAACAACCCTTGTGAGGTACTTGGATATAATTGACCACTATGGGTCAGGATCACAGCTGTACAAACGGTTCTTTAACAACCATGACATCAGTGAGGTATTTCTGATGGTTGAAGTAAGAGATTTCCTATTACGGGCTTTTGTGGGACAATGTATTTGCTAATCATGAAAACTCTCATAGAGCTTGTCCAGACACACTTTGCTTACAGCAGGCAATCCATCTTCCTTCAACTGGGGCAAAATGGATTTCTCAGAAGTCTATATAAAAACTCCAACTGCCAATTATGAATAAGGAAATAAGGCATACTTAAAATGAATTTTGGTTGTTTTGCAAGCCGGTAACTTACTAAAGCAAGTATCTTGGGGATTCCATGCAAGACAGTTCAACAGAGATACTGATGGATTAAAGCACTTCGACACCTGAGGAAACTGTGTGCTGTTACCCTCGTGATGGTTTGAGTTTGCATTTAGGTCTATTAACATTCAAATGGGACCTCCTTTAGCACTTTATATATGTCATTTGGGATTTATCTCTTTTGATTTGTGCCCAAGTCATGCATGTGCTCATATGCCCTAACTCCTTTACCAGACAGTGATCCCATGTTGGCTGTACACAGGTCTGAATTACTTTTCCTTATTCACTATTACTCTAGGAGTAGTAGCACATAGTCTTGGTAAATGACTTTTTAATGAGTGTAAATAGGTCCTGTTCTAAGTATATTTCCTTTTTTTTTTTCTAAATAGGAAGACACATGGCTACACATTGACAATTGTAGGTGAAATCTCAGGACTGGGAATGTCCTTGTTCCTATTTCTGGATTAAATGATATTTAAATTCTTTTAGGGGAAATTTTCCATTATAGGTTTTCAAAAATTTCAAAAAGAGGGACCGACGAAAAGAGGGACACAGATTGACTTATGGAAACATTTTGATGTTTCTCTTATATCTGGCCTGCACTTCCTATAGGTGTTTAAGCTCATTTTCTTTTAAAAGAGTCAGTCACTGCTCTTCTTTAAAAAAATTCTTAAAAATCCTATCAAAAATACTATGTACATTTTATTATGAGTTAATAGTTATAGTTAATAGTTAATCGAGACTGCAAATCTCATATATTTCCAGGGATACTCTGAAAACTTTAATTTCTTTATTGAATTGGTCTCTATTCTACCAGGCATAATGAAACTGCCAAAAGAAAAGTGATATAATCTATAATTAATATAACCCAATGGATAGAACTAAAGCCTAAAATTTCTTTCTACCTCGTAGCTCTCAAGGAGAAATGGCCTCAAAATGCTGGAAGCACAATTCCTTTTGATCATCAGATTTTCAGGTCTGTTGCATCCAACAGTTGGACAGAATTTTTGCCCTGTTCAGACAGATACCAAGTTTAAAAAAAAAAAAAAAAACAGCCCAAGTACCTTTTTGATCTAACTTTAAAAAGCATTGTCAATGTCAAGAACACGGAGACTGTAGACTGTGGGTTGTTTATTATGCTAGAAGGAGTCTTCTGTGCTGTATTGTTTGTGTGGTATGAAGAGACATTGTACGCCTGCTGTCCCTCTGGGACCCTCATGAAAAGGAGGTATTTTATCTTCCCTGCCTATGCTCGTAAATGAATTCTGCAAAGTAAATACAATATGTAAAGCCAAGCCTGGCTCCAAAATCATGTTATGTGCCTCCCTTTGGCCATGAGGAAGTTACTCATGCTTATCAGAGGACCAAATTTGGTGTGCCATTATTAGGTTGCAGGCAAAATGGTAACAGGACGCCATTAAGTGGTTTTTACCAACAAGGCATGCCAAGACATGGTGTCCCAGCCTACTGGCTGCCGGGAAAGTGTTCTTTACCTTGCCCACGAGGTGGGGGAACTGATAATAACATAAAGAGAACTCAGATCCTTTGAGAACTAGCATCAGATCACTAGCTCATATCGGGGACGTGGTTAAATACATCAATTTAAAAATGTGTTTTTGGCTCTGTGGCACTAAGTTTGGAGAACTGGCATTTATTTTATTTTCTTGATCGAAATCAATCAGGAATGACTTGCCTCCCATGAGGAAACCAAATATGTATGCAGGAATTTAGCCACTTGACATAACCATGACCACATTACAAGTTAGACGATGAGAAAGGACAAAGGAGAAGGAAACTCAAGTTGAAATTGTGTTGCTTCATGAGGGAACCATCCCATTTATTCCCTGTTCCTGATTCACAGCCTCCTCCGCCACGTGCACCACTTTTGTCTGACCCTTTCCTATTTCTCCAGATTCTTCAGAACATTTGTGTCTGATGTCTGTCGTCAGTGCAATTGCATTGTTGGGGTTAAATAAAATTGCTCTGAAGCCATGAATATCTGGACTCAAATCCTGACTCTGCTCCTTGCTAGTTGTGTAGCTTTAGACAAGCAATTTCTGAGTCCTGTTTACTTTATAAAAGCAATTTCTCAAAGATTTTATAAAATAGTTATATAACACCTGAAACCCAGAAGAATTTCAGAGAACGTGAGGCTATGAAAGCAGATCATTATTCTAAGATATGTCTTGAGCAAAACAACTCATTAAAAGTACTTGTGCTGGGCTTCCCTGGTGGCGCAGTGGTTGAGAGTCCGCCTGCCGATGCAGGGGACACAGGTTCGTGCCCCGGTCTTGGAAGATCCCACGTGCCACAGAGCAGCTGGGCCCGTGAGCCATGGCCGCTGAGCCTGCGCGTCCGGAGCCTGTGCTCCGCAACGGGAGAGGCCACAACGGTGAGAGGCCCGCGTACCGCAAAAAAAAAAAAAAAAACTTGTGCTAATTTTTTTAAGATGGACTAAACTGGGAAGTATTTTGTTAATTACCATCCTAAGACTTTTAGGACTTACTAAGTATAATGTATTAGAGAAATAAAGATTTAATTTTTACCCAAAGGCATCAAACTAATCCTTGATACTCATGTGAAAATATTGGTCAGATATGACTGACTTTAGTTTAAAATTTAAAGTAGAAATAATTAAAATTTTTGTTGATCTTCTATTGAGGTATAATTGACATGTAACATTACATTAGTTTCAGGGGTCCAACATAATGATGATACTTGTATATACTGCAAAATCATCCCCCAAATAAATCTAATTAACACCCATTACTACACATAGTTACAAAGTTTTTTTTTTTCTTGTGATGACAACTTTTAAGTTCTACTCTCTTGGCAACTTTCAATTATACAACACTGTATTCTTTTTCTTTAAATTTATTTATTTTATTTATTTATTTTTGGCTGCATTGGGTCTTCATTGCTGCATCAGGGCTTTCTCTAGTTGTGGCGAGCAGGGGCTACTCTTCGTTGCAGTGCATGGGCTTCTCAGGGCTTCTCATTGCGGTGGCTTCTCTTGTTGCAGAGCATGGGCTCTGGGCGCATGGGCTTCAGTAGTTGTGGCACATGGGCTCAGTAGTTGTGGCATGTGGGCCCAGTAGTTGTGGCACAGGGGCTTAGTTACTCCGCAGCCTGTGGGATCTTCCTGGACCAGGGCTGGAACCCATGTCCCCTGCATTGGCAGGTGGTTTCTTAGCCACTGTGCTACCAGGGAAGCCCCCCAACACTGTATTCTTAACTATAGTCCCTATGCTGTACATTACATCCCCATGGCTTATTTTAGAAATAATTTGGAGTTTTAGATATCAAAAAATCAGACATAAGCATCTATGAAAACATAATCGAAAGTCTTACAAACTCCTCTTTTCTTTCTTTCTTTCTAAGGAAATCTTTCTCAGAAACTTGACACTTTTGTCAACATTTGTCCAGTATCCATCATGTTTTAAATCTGTTAAGAATTTTAACTTACAATGTCAGCTCAACCAACATTTCAATCACGTAACAAGGCTGAAGAATCAAGATTGATTCAGCAGGTCCAAATTTTATATACTGAGGCATTTACGTCAAGTCTGGAAGATATATCTTTGGATTTTCTGTGGAGGTAAAGTAATCTGTTTTGGTCTGTCTCCACTTTTATACCATTTCAGTGTGTAAATAAGAAACTATCAAGTACCAAATAAAGTTGGAGTAGAATTGCCCAACTGTGATGTCAAACTTCTGAAGAGTAAGAGTTTTAAAGTGAGTATTTCAAGGGGTAACATTAATGTTTTTTCTTCTTATTACTGATTAGAGAAACCAAAGGACTAAACAATTAAAAATTCACAAACTTGTTCAGTAGAAAAGGAAACATACTATGGAAAGAGTCACTTACGATTCTGGTCAGAGTCCATCTCTGCTCACCCTGTAAGGATTTGTGTAAGTTTACATTATAACAAATGAAAAACAACACACACTACTCTCAATACCATGGGGATCTATTTTGTTTCCTTTGGCAATTTAAAAACATATCTGGGTCTGAATGTGTGCATTTTTGAAACAGCAATTTGTCAACTTTGTTGTTGACATATGGCATTTGTGAGGTTTGATTCAGGCTTGTCTTAAAAAAAAATCTTCTTAAAACTGTATGCCTTTATCAGAAGTCGCCCCTCTGCTATTTACAAGCGCCATGGTTACGGTCCTGCTAGACTGATGATATTCACATGCAGGAAACAATGCAGGGAAAACAGGATTTGCACGGCTCCGACTGCACTGGCCCAAGAATTCCAGGAAGTGATTGTACTTTATGAAACCGTCTGTGCTCCGCTAGATTGTCTATAGCTTTTAAGGTCAAGTCCTATCACACTGAGTTTGCAATGCCCTTTGTAACAACGCAGAGTGTTTATGAAGCTGAGTACATGCTGTATTGTTTACCAGTCCCTCCAGTTTAAAGGTGCGATATCCCGATCTGTTCAGGATGGCACTGGGAATCCATCACAGCCTTTTCTGACACAGGCTTGGGCTCGGTTCAAAGAGCCCCCAACAATAGTGACCACGCGACAGTCCAGTGCATGGAGAAAGTCACGAAGCTCACAGTCCCTGACGGGAGAGACGGGTGCGAGTGTGGAAGATAAATGTGGGGAGTGCTCTGAGCTTATGTTATAAGATTTCTGGGCTTCCTGATATAGCTGAGCAGTCTCCTTGCCGGGAGAAAGGTGCTGGCGTACAGTAACTGCTGATTCCGAGAGTGCGGTAAGGAGAGTGAAACAACAATGGAAATTACTTCTTCGCGAGAGAGCTGGCTGGCAGCCAGGCATTCCAGGGCCTCGCTCTCGAATTCTTTGATTTCTCTACTGTGTGTAGAGATTCCTGGTGCCGCTGGGCTCAGGGCTGCGGGAGCCCGACAGGGGACACCCAAACTGCTCCCAGTGCAGAGGCAGCAGCGTTGCTTGCTACCCTCCCTCTTCAGCCCCCCCAAATCTCTCTGTAGCTGCCCAACTAGACGTGACTGACCAGACCCCTCCTGGCTCCCTCTGCATGAAGGATGCTGAAGCCAGGTTGAACACACGATAATCCATAGCTGTTGCTAACGATGCCGTAGCCATCAGATTGCCTGGGTCCGCATCCTTTCAACTAGGAGTACCCACTGCTCCCTAGGCTTAATGAACTTTCTGGAGCTCTGTGAAATGCCGTGCACCAATGTCACGGCACCTTAAGAATAAATATGACAGCACTGATGTTCTTACATGCAAGGACTGAATGAACCTCTGTGGGTGACTGTCGCTGTGAAATCAATCAATATAATGAAGCCTAGCAGTGTGTAAGTTAAGTGACTTGTCATAGGGGCTGTTTCCTCCAGGGTAGAAAAATAAATGGACAACAGTGAGTTACTTTTCATCCAGCCCCACGATATGGACACTAAAACCCGTTTTAGATATCTGGTTTCCCAGTGGAAGGGCTGTATTTTGTTGAATAAATTTTACTTTATTTTTAAATGTATAGGCATCTTGAGGTTCATCTTTAAATTAATGAGTACGCTCTGGGCAAAATCGCACAGCTATCTTTAAACCTTTTGGTAAAATGTATTTCTTTCAAGTAAGCTCAAAGAGAGCCATTGTCGGATGTAGTGGTGAGCATGACTGCCTCATAAATGGCATAAATGGTTGCTAATTACTGGTCAAAACACTCCAAGCTAAATTAAAATAAAAAGTGCCACTCATCGAATAAGAATATAATAGGAAACACCAGACCAGAAGTGTTGAGTTCTTCGCTCTAGTTTTGGCTCTGGCACTAACTGCTTGGAAATTTCTCCTCTGCTGTTTATAGACACTGGGGTAATCATTCCCTGGACTTTTGGTTTTCATCTGCGAATGGAGGAGCTTTGAATATATGACCTTTAAGAGCTTTCACATCTATAAAGATAGAATCTGTAACATGTGGCCTCTAGAGCAGAAGAGTCTATAAAGAGGGAGCTTGAAGGATTCCTAGAAGAATAGAAAAAGACACATGAGAAAAAGAAGCGAGGCATAAAATTTTGAAGATTAATCCTGCCATAGGAAGAAAAATAATGACATATTTTCATAGCACATTTTAAAAAGTGCTTCCACATTCATTAAATCCTCAGAAAAATACTGGGACTTTGATATTATGATTTTCATCTCACAAATAAGGAAACTGAGGCTTGCTGAAGATACAGAGTGATAAAGGCTTAAGTATAAAAACCAATTTAAAAAGAAAAACAAACAAAAAAAGCAAATCAAGCTCTTGGGCTCCAGGAATAGAGCTTCCTTTAGCAGTCTGAATGCAAGGGTGGTGGTGCCTAATGGAGAAGAATTCTTGGTTTTTCTTGCTATATCACCTTCAGTTTTCTCCATGTTTTAGGTGGCAAAAATGCAAAAGGCCATTGGCCCTTTGTAGGAACATTTTCTGATTTTAACTGTGCTAATTTTATTTTTCACCCTGTTGAGACATGCATACGTAAAAGAGGAAGGAAATTATGGAGTGATTTATTTGAGGTATATCTCTTGGTTAAGAGAAATACATACATTAGAAATTATGAAAACCATGTTCTGTGCCCTAAATGCTCTCAACACATTGTCAGATGATGTAAATAAAATGTCAGGTAGTTGCTTTATTTATTCAATATTTATGCAGTTAGAGCTAACAAAAACACTATGTATTGTATATACTAATACAAATTATGTGGGGTGCAAAAAAGCAGTTTTTAAAAGGAAAAATATAGTCTACAATTCTTAGAGTAGAAAAGAGGAAAGGAATTTTATTTTTTTTAAAGAAGAAGAAGGCTTAAAATTAAATGAGTTCACTATCCATTCTAAGAAATTAGAAAAGGAACAAGAGAATAAACCCAAAGAAAGGAGAAAAAAAGAGATAAAAGAAGTAAGTTCAGAAACAGAAAGTAAAATTTCATATAAGTAGTCAAAAAGATAAAAGTTGTTTGAAAAGACAGATTTATCAAGAAAAATAAGAAGAGAATATGAAAACAAATGGCATAAAAAGAGGGAAATAAATATTGTTCCCACAGATATGTAAAAAGAAATAAGAAAATATTATGAGCAACTTTAGGCTAATAAGTTTGTAAATGATTAAATATATGAATTTGTAAGAAACATAGAGTACAAAAATGACTCAAGATGAAATAGAAATTCCCTACAAATTAAAAATGTAATTAAATCTGTAGTTTAAAATTTCACAAAGAACATAACATGCCAGATTGTTTTACTTGTGAATTCTACCAAACATTTCTTACACAAACTCTTCCAGGGAACAGAAAAAGATGGAACACTTCCCAAAATATTTTATGAGACTACACAACCTCAAAACAAAAATTAGCTAAGGGCAAAACAAAATAGGAAAATTACAGGTCAGAATTGTTGTAATTCACTACATTACCAAGTTAAAGGAGATAAACCATATAATTACACCCATAGTGGCAAAAAAGATGTCCAATAAAATTCAATAACCATTCCAGATAAAACGTTTGGCAAAGCAGGAATAGAAAACAATGTCTTTAACTTGATAAGAAAACCTATAAGTCTCTAGAGAAAACATCATTCATAATAGTAAAAGTTTGAAAATATTTTTTTTTAAATCATGAGCAAGACAAGAATGACCACTATCATCACTTCTTTCCCACACTGTAGTGGGAAAACCCCAAGCATCAAAATAAAACAAAAATAAATAAATAATTAAATATTTCAAGAATTTCAAAGAGAGGAACAAATCTCTCATTGCTTATGGATGATATTATATACAGATAAAGCCCAAAATATCAAAAGATACATTATTTACATTTATTCTAATACTTAGCAACAAATCAATTGGCAAACAAAATCCATTGTATTTCTAGATATCAAAATATTTCACATACAAAATGTAATTTAAAATACGCCTTATCAAAGCAACAAATTGTTTAAAGTACATAAACACATGGGACTAAATCTAACAAAAGTTATACAAGGCATGTATAATTAGAAAGCTTTTTGAAGTTCATTAAAGAACTCAACTAATGGAAAAATACACTATGTTCTTGAATAAGAAGAGTCATATAAAGTTGTCAATTCTCCTCACTTGGATCTAAATGGTAAATATAATTACGATACCAATTACAAAAAGTTTTTCATGGAATTTGGCAAGCTGATTTTAAAATTCATACAAAAGAATAAAAAGATAACGGGTAGCCAATATGCTCCCGGGGAAGTGAAGTAAGAAGAAGGAACTTGTCTTATTAGATATCAAGACTTATTATAAAAAACTATACTAACTAAGTTGCTCACAATGTGATGTTGCACATTAATTGATAAATAGACCAAAGGACTGAATGGAGAATTTAGAAATAAAGCCCACTGGATTTGGAAACCTAATTTACGACAGAGACTGTATTTGAAATAAATGAGGAAAAGATGAACTATTCAGTAATTGCTACATTCAAATTTCGTAAGCTGAAATTCACCCCCTCCTCACACAATATACAAAACTCAAATTAAAAGAGGAATAAGTAAATAAATGTGCTAGTCAGAACTACATAACCCCAAGAAGAGAACGTAGGAGGTATCTAGAAAGAAAACTCACAATGAACAAACCCTAAAGAAAAAGATTGAAGAATTTAATGACTTTAAAATTAAGAACTTTTCTTTGTCAAATGAGCCCACCAAAAGAGTGAAATAATTAGCTATGGAGTGAGAAAAGATAATTACCTAACATGTAATTTATAAAAATAAACTATACATAGTTTAGCAGTTAAATTTATTGCCTATTGCTATTCCTACTTTGATATTTAAGAGCTCCAATCAGTTAATAAGAAAAAGAGAAACAACCCAATAGAAAGATAGACAAAAGACCCAAAACGGATTACTAAAGGAAACACATAAGGCTTATTATAAACACATAAAAAGATGCTCAGCTTCTTCAGTCATCAGAGAAAGGAAAAGACAAAGTCACAATGCACCAGATTTGGGGAAAAAGGGGGGACAAAAGCATGTTTAAGGAGGATGTTGAGCAATGGGAATTCGCATCCACATCTGGTAGGGATTTAAATGTGTACTATTGCTTTGGAAAACACTTCGGAATTGCCTAGAAATTTGAACACTCATAGTTTATGACCTCGCCATTCCATTTCTAGGTGGAATTCTAGTTCAGAGACTCTTACATACAGTCACCAGGAGACAGGTTCCCCCCAAATTACATCAGTGCTCTTTGCAGTAGCCCCAAACTAGAAAAAAAAAGCGTGTTGATCAAAATTAGAATGAATAAAGCAGAGTGGATAAATTCAAATGTTTGTCAAAAGCAGAATAAATGAATTCATAGGCTGAAACACTACACAACAGTGAAAACAGTGAGCTACAGACACAAGCCTCAACGTCGATGAATTCTTAAAATATAATTTTGAGCAAAAGGATTAAATTCTAAGAAAATATAAATATAATAATTTATTTATATAAATTCCCCCCAAAGGCAAAACTAAACTATAGTTTGCTTAGGGATGTATGCGTGTATGTGAAAACTATGACGAAAAGCAGGGAATGATTAACAGAAAAGTCAGGACAGTGGTTACCTCTGATGAGGGGTTGGGGAAGAAATTGTTGAGGTTCATGTACGAGGATTTAAACTATAGGTTACGTTCTAGTTTTAAAGCTGGGTGGTAGGTAGGCAGATATTCATTTTATTGTTATCCTCTATAGTACAGATGTATTTTAGACAGTTTTGTGTACGTACAATACACTCCACAATAAAAATAAATAAATCTATGCTTACTTCAGCTTGTTCACTTCCAAAGGCTCCCCAAATAGCTTATTCTTTGCCACTGGACCATTCTGGTAGGAAATGTTTAAAAGCCGTGTCTTAAAGTTAATCAGTGCAAATGATTTAAGGTTTGGAATGATGAGATGATACATACTGAGAGAGGGTACTGGCTGCCCAGGGTGGGCTTGGAGGGTAACAGGACAAGAATTTAGTGGGTGCCATTGTCAACATGCTTCATGTGGTTAGTAATTTCGCCAAGCCCTGTCCTTGCCTGCAGAATTGCCACAGGTTGGAAATTCCACATCAGTCACCACTTCCCTGGTGATATTAGCTGTTCATGTAAATTCTGAATAATGGAAGGCTGTATTTTAATCACAAAATAGAAGGAAATGGAAAACAAAGACAGCCTGGGAAGGGGAAGGCAAGTACTGGGGTTTCTCCCTAAACTTCTTCCCTTACGCTTCTGTTGATGTTCTCCCTGGTTAAGTATTTGGAAAGCACATCATATTTCAGTTTTTTCCCCCTAAAAAGAACAGTTTGTTCCCATACTAGGAAGAATGACAGTGTTTTCTTTCCTTATGACATGAAAGTACCATCTGACACCAACAAGCAGTAATTTTGTTTAGGGATGCATATATATGTGTAAAACTATAAGGGGAAGCTGGAAATAATTAACAGGAAAGTAAAGAGAGCAGTTACCTCTGACAAGGGGATGGGGGAGGACATGATCACTGAGATATATTGGGTGAAGGGGGTGGTTTTAAAATACTGGTGATATTTTATTTCTTACTATAGTTGATAGGTACTCAGCCATTCCTTTTATTGCTATTCTTTAAACTGTACATAAAGCTTTGATAGCCCCTTTTGTACATAATATATATTTCACAATACAGTTTTGTTAGTTTTATTTTACCTGAATTCATATCTAGATACACAAAAAAAGCAGAGAGGCCCCTCCAAATTCAGATGACCCCCCCAAAAAAGCAGGTCCCAGAATCAAGCAGGCCAGTGTGAGATTTTTTACGCACACTTGTACTTTTTTTCAGATTTCAGCCTTTCTGCATACACACCATTCAGGAGAGACATTTTAAATGCTTTCCCCCTGACCTGAACAAATAACATGCCTTGGCTGAGATGCTGTGAGTTCAGTGAGAAGGGAGAGGAATACTAGCAGAAGAGAAGCCAGTTGGCTACCCAGCTGGCCCGCAAGAAGCAACTTGAGAAACATTCCAAAAGCAGCATGTCAAACAAATGTAAAACAACACTCTGTCAACTAAAGAGCTACCTGAAAGTAGGGTGACTATTTGTACCACTTTACCCGCTAGAGCCCCAGCAATGTCTTCTGTTTCAGAATAAGTATTAATAGCCCCCCCTTTTGCTCTCAAAAGTGTCCCAACTTGACAATAAAATAGGTGGTCATTCTATACATAAAGGAAAAGATATAATGGTGCAGTGTGAGTTGAAGGGCTCATCCAGCAAGACATTGTAATAAGGAAGAATCTGGAGCTTAGATGTTATGGCTCTAATTGGCAAAGATGAATGGAGGAAAAAAAATTAAATCATCAGAGAGAGAGAAAGAAGAAGAGGAAGTAGAAGGGGAAGGGAAGGGGAAAGGAGAGAGGGAGGACGAGAAGGAGGGGAATTATTTGTGTGTTTGTTTAGATCAAAAAAAGAAATACAATGGGAGTAGCAATTATTTCCTTAACCAACTCTTCTTCGGTTTTGAGCTTCTAAAGGGTGTACCTGGCATTTCTTTCACCTCAATTCCCTTTTCATCCGAGATGAGTAAAAGAGAGAGAGTTGGGAACTGGAATTATCAGAGTTGATTTAGACAGCACAGAGGGGTTCATTTTGAGCCCTCCATCTTATCTGTGGAGAAAAGGATGGAAGCTTCCTTTCTCATCCCAGACCGACCTTCTGACCTGCAATTCTTGCTATTTCCCAATACGCATTCTTGTGGCTTTGTTAGTTCATGGAACGTTATAATTCATGACCTTTCCTCCTTTGACTCTTTCAATGAATTCATCAACATTCTCCAATTTTATTAACAAAAGGAAACTATTTTTAGGTGTGATGACCACATAAGGCTAAACCAGGATCATCCCAAGTGTGTTGCAATATTGCAAAGTGGTCCTGTGAGGCTCTGTCTCCTACATGGTCTCAGCTCTGAAGTCACTGTTTCGTAAACCTTGTCCGAAGAGGACCAAGTCACAAAGCTTCTGTTTATTTTTTTCCTTCCAAAATCTCAATTTCCACATAACCATCTAGTGAATAAGAGCTTATAGAAAAAGAGGGATAACACAGAGGAAGAAGGATCACACAGAAACTGGAAAATGACAAATTATTAAGGTGGTTGTTCCATTTTTCTTCTTGTATTTTTTTTTTCTAAACAGTGCCTGAATTGGGATGGGTAAAATCTGATTGGGATGCCAGACACAGTATCTTTGTGGATTTGTGGATGAGGAGGTGAGGCATGAGACCAGGTAGGAAACTCTTGGGAAAAAATGGGATTCAAATGATCTGATTTCAGTATTGCTCAGGCAAACCCAGCCTTGAGATCCTAAGAAAAGCATGAATGGTAGGGTCACTAGGAGATGAGCGGTCTAATTTGACTCAAGACAATGAGTAGGAAGAAATGCCCAGGTTCCCAGCTTTGGAATCAGACAGTCCCAGGAGGAAAAAAAAAATGCCATTTGCTAATTTATTCAGGGTAGTCAAAATGAATAACTACAATCAAATTATGGTTTAGCTACAAGGGGAAAACTTTACTTACTGGTTCCAGGTATTCTAAGCTCTGGGTATAGAAGGATCACTGAGAAATATTCAAAAATTATGCATTGTATCCAAGAAATATCCTTCACAGCAAAAAGACTCATACCACCCAAGATTAAGCATATTAATGCCACCTCTAATGGCTCAATAAACATTACCAGTGATGTCTTCATTTTTGGGGGGGGGGTTAAGGCTGCCTTTTTTCTACATAGGCAATTCAGTTCTCCTTTTTAGTCTCGGCTTAGCAAGAGATGGGAGTCATGAAGTCATATATTAAACTATCCCTGGCCATTTCATGGCCAAAGGGATATTTACCCAGTATTCAAACTTATGAACATAAAGGAGAATGACAAAGAAACCTATAAGAATTTCTCCCTGTCAATACAGACTCCAATGAATGTCACAGTAATTCACTTGGGAAGTAGACACGTTTCAGTAAGGAAAGATATTGACAGAGTTCAGCTTGGAGCAGGGAAGAGAGGTAGACAATTTGTGTTTTAGAGCATGGAGGTCCACCATATACATACTTGTTCAACCCTCATTAAGGCAGTGTGCCAAGTGTCTATTCTTTCCAACTCCTTTTCCAAATAATGGGTGAGGTCAGCTCTTTTCCAGAATGGAAAAGGTGGTGATGGCAACTTCCCCCTCAAGAAACTAGCTGAGGCTATTCACAGAGATGCCAAAGGGAAGCCACCCAGAGAGCAGGCTTCCAAGTATTGGGACAGGATCTTCTCTTTCATATTCAAGCTCATTTGCTTCTCTAGACAACGGTCAGTGTTTCCCCTTTTTAAAACAAATACACTTGGGAGGAGCACTCATTTTATGTGTTGTTGACATTCGGATTAATTTTGAAGGGGTGTCTTGGTAGAAATTAGAACATAGTGAGAACAAGGATGACTCCTTCAGGAGAGTAGACAACTACTGCTGGGTGTGGGATGTAGAGGAAGAAGAGAGATGGCAAAGACATCAGGAGACAGAAAATGATAGAAGAGAAACAGGGAGATGAGGATGATGAAGATGAATTTCCCTGACTTAAAACTTTGATCTGAACTGGTTCTGGCCATTCTAGGACTTAACACATGCAACGCCATGCAATACCCATTCATCTGGCAAACCTTTATTGAACACCTGGTATGTTCCAGACACTCAACTAAGATCTAGGGGTTCCAAATTGAACAAGACATATGGATGGCTTTTAACATGGACTATATCCCAGAGGAAATTATATCTCACTTGAGCTTTGAGGAATAAATGAGAATTCAGAAGAGAAGCGGTAGTGTGTAGTAGGACCTGGTCACTTGTGGTTAATGCAGTCCAAGTGGACCCTCAAGCACTGCTTGCAGTTCTTTCGCTCTTCCTCAGACCAACTCTTTACATTTGGTCTCCTGGAGGCTTCAACACTGCACCCTATCTACTTACTGTCAGGAGATGACCTAGTCCTAGTTTCTCCGAAGAAAGACAGGCCACCATTCATAAAATTCTTCAATTTCTCTCTATCACCCGTCAATTTCTTCCCACTCCCACCCCCTCACATTTTCTTACAGGAAAATGTATCCATGTCCCCAAACCTTTCTTTAACTCACTGAGACTTGGACCTTTCATATTTCATCTGGAACCTGTGACACCATTCTCTCATGGGTCTGCATCTTCTTCCTTTGCCCTAGTTTAGCATGAAAGAAGCTCAGCTCTTCTCCCTCTTAAAAAGCAAACACACACACACACACAGACTCACACAAACTTTTTTTGTTTGTTTGTTTGTTTGTTGTGGTACGCGGGCCTCTCACAGCTGCGGCCTCTCCCGCTGTGGAGCACAGGCTCCGGATGCTCAGGCCCAGCAGCCGTGGCTCACGGGCCCAGCCGCTCTGCGGCACGTCACACAAACTTTTATTAAAACAATTCCAGTCTGTTGTTCCTCTACTTGTTCTTAAATTGCTTTATTAATCTCCTCACTGACAAATCAATGAACTCTTCTCAAAATACAATCATTTCTTCCTTCTTGCAATGGTCTGTCTTCTAAAATATTAACTCCTTACCCGTTCTCTTATCCATCTCAATATTCCTTCTAGATATATTATCATTCTTTATCCTTTAAAAGTTTGTAGTCCCCAGAGTTCAGGCCTTGACCTGCTTCTAATTCCATTAGCTATCCCAAGTAATTTTATTTACTTTTAGGACTTACTGTCTCTGAATTCCCATGCCTGACCAACAGAAATTTCTGTTAGATCTTCCTTCTTTGTATTTATCAATTCTAACCTCCTCTCTACATCCAACTTCCTATCATTATTCAGTGTACGCCACTCTTGTCTCTCACCTGGGTTAGAATAAAGCCTCCCAATGCATTTCTTTGCCTCTATTCTGACAACCTTCTAATTCTTCTTCTACACTTTGCCAGAGTGATCTTTAAAAGTGATGAATCTTATTTTGCTCCCCTGATTAAAAATTCTCATTGTGACATAGAAAATCGTTTAAGATCTGCCCCAATCTATTTTTCTCATGTCTCTTCCTCTTATCTTCCAAGCATAAACTTGGTGAAAATTTTCAACCATGCCATGATTTTCACACCTCATGTTTTTGTTCCTGCTTAAATTTGAACCTGGAATATCTGTCCTGAATTTCTCAACCTGGATAAATTATAATGATTCTGCAAAATACAGAAAAATAATTTCATCCTCTCTAAAGCATTTCTTCTTTTTTTTAAACATCTTTATTGGAGTATGATTGCTTTACAGTGGTGTTAGTTTCTGCTTTTCAACAAAGTAAATCAGCTATACGTATACATATATCCCCATATCTCCTTCCTCTTGCATCTCCCTCTCACCCCCCCATCCCACCCCTCTAGGTGAACACAAAGCGCCGAGCTGATCTCCCTGTGCTATGTGGCTGCTTCCCACTAGCTATCTATTTTACATTTGGTAGTGTATATATGTCCATGCTTTGTCCCAGCTTACCCTTCCCCCTCCCTGTGTCCTCAAGTCCATTCTCTACGTTAAAGCATTTCTTGATATTCCACCCTCCACCCTACACAAACCCATCTCCCAGGCAAATTTAATTACATTCCTTCTTCGCTCCTACAATACTTAATTCATTCCACTACCTGTAGCCCTTGCCAGATTGTTTCACTGTCATATGATAGCTGTGTTCCTCCTGGGAAATTAAGGTCCTAACCCAGCATGGCATGGATAGTTCATGTCACTATTGGAACAACAATGACCTAGAACACTTAAAGCCAGTGAGCCATCTTCTATGCCATGTTGTAAGAATTGGCATCATCCTGCCAGAAGGGAAAGAAGTAGATTTGATAACCTCTGAAAGTCTCTGTCTGTACTCCCATGATTCTGTGAATAATTTCTTTCACTATTGCTTCACCACAGAATCCACTCAGCTGATGCCTTTGTTTTCTAAAAGCCACCCTGGGAACAGCAGTAGGAAAAACAGCATCTCTCTTACCACATCATAGGCACCGTTACTGAAGGTGACTTCTTGATAGTATTCAGGCTTGCTAGCATTCCCAAAGCTGGATAAACAGAGTGACATTTTTAGAGCTGTCCCATAAACCGAATCATTCTGAAAAGGGCCACAGTTATCTGAGTGGTTGGCTTTCTGTGTGGTGATTTACTGTGGCATACAGAGTAGTAGAAATGAATTTATTGTGCTTAATTGACTTGTTAGATCAAAAGGTCTTTCTGAAGATCAATCCAAATATGAAGGTGCTTTTGAGATCTAAAGAACTTTTTCTTTTCTAAAAATGGGAATTGTGGGACTTCCCTGGTGGTGCAGTGGTTAAGAATCTGCCTGCCAATGCAGGGGACATGGGTTCGAGCCCTGGTCCGGGAAGATCCCACATGCCACGGAGCAACTAAGCCCGTGAGCCACAACTACTGAAGCCTGCGCGCCTAGGGCCCATGCTCCGCAACAAGAGAAGCCACCACAATGAGAAGCCCATGCACCGCAACAAAGAGTAGCCCGTGCACCGCAACAGAGAGTAGCCCCAGCTCACCGCAACTAGAGAAAGCCCACGCGCAGCAACAATGACCCAGTGCAGCCAAAAATAATAAATAAATTTATAAATTAAAAAATAAAATGGGAATTGAAATGAAGATACAGCTACAAACCTAGTGAGATTATATATTGGGATATTGGGTTAGCCAGAAAGGTCTTTGGGGTTTTTCATTCACAGCTTATGGAAAAACCCGAACGAACTTTTCGGCCAAGCCAATATGTTGGTTTAATTGCAGGTATTGGAAAACCCAACTGAGCATTTACTATGTGTCAGTTAAGTAAAATATAAAAAGACACGTGCCTGTGCAAATAGCACTGTTTTGTAAAGAATTTAAACTCCCTGGATAAATTCTTGGTTAAACTCTTTTAAGCAATAGTTTTATAATATAGAATGGAAGCTGTAGACTTCATGTGAAAAATACGTGATCCACACAAAACTGTACCAGCTCAACTTTGAAAATTTACCTTGTCCTTTTGGGGAGGTGGTGGAGTAAAGGATGTGAAAAAATTGGGTCTGAAAGTTGAAAGGAGCTTTAGGTCTCTTGTTACAGTTCTTCTCTAACTGCTTATAAGACTTAGAGGAAGACAGCCATCTGGTGCTTAACATTCTCCAGTAAAGCACAGGTAAAAACATCTGCCTCACAAAGAGACGGTGGATTAAGTATGAAAAGTGAAATGGTAGTTGCCTTGGTTCTTAGGAGAAGTCACCCCACTATAAGGCCAAGGTATGTGCATCTCTATTGTATTATTCATTCATTCAGCAAATAATGATTGAACATCTACTATGGGTGGAGCACTATTCCAAGTGTGGGATGAGCAGAGAACAAAGAGGAAAAAAATCCTGTCCTTTTAAGAGCTAACATCTAGTGGGGGGAGAGAAAAGCAAACAAACGAAAGAAAGAAGTAAAGGGTTTATTAGAAGATGAGAAGATGGTAGGTAGCATGGAAGATAAATAAAACAGGGAAGAAAGTCAGGAAAGTCTGGGGTTAGAGGTGGATTGCAATTCTGAATATGATTCTCAGAGAAGACCTCACAGAGAGAGTGACATATGAAAAGCACTTGAGGAGGTGAATGAGATGAGGTGTGAATGTGAGGATACATGGGGGAAGAACATCTGGGCAGAGGGCTCCCAGTCGTGAAGGACCCAATTGAGGTGGGAGCACAACTGTGTATTCAAGGAAGAGCCAAAGTCCAGGGTGGCCAGTGGGTAGAAGAAGGTCATAGCGTTAGCAGGAAGCCAGATGCACAGAGCCTTGTAACCAACACATTGAAAGGATCTGTTTCTCTGAGGGTGATGGGGAGGTCCTGGGGACCCCAAGCAGAGGAAGACAGTGATCAGACTTGCATCTTAAAGGTATCCCTCTGGCTGTTGGTTTGAGAATAGATTTGTAAGGGCATGTCCAGGTAGAAGCATTTAGAACCAATGGTGGCAGTGATGTACCAAGGGTAATCTCTTGGTTTGGATGGTTGTATTGTGGTTACGTGGGAGAATGTATGGTTTGTAGAAAAGACACACTAAAATATTCTAGGGTTGTAGGGCATCAGTTCAGCAACGGATTCTCAGGTAGCATCAGGGAAAAAAAGTCTTTGCAACGCCCTTGTGACTTTTCTGTAGGTTTGAGATTATGATTTAAAAGATGCAGTAATGCAGGTAGTGGTTCACGCAGGTAGCAGTGGAGGCACCGAGAGGTGGTCAGACTCTGGGTACATTTTGTAGGGAGGGACCATAGGACTTCTTACTGGAATGAACTTGGGTGGTGAGAGAAAGAAAGGAGTCAAGGTTGACAGCATGGCTTTTGTCCTGAAGAATGCACTGGTCATTATAATTCCACTGGTGTGACACTTGGGGGGGACTTAAGGCAAATAATTTAACATGACCTCTTCTTCTGAATTTGAATATATCTTTCCAAATGGTAAATATACACAATAGAGAATTTTTAAAGATTTTCATTGAAGGATGCTATATAATAAAAAATTTTCCATCTATATATTAATTTGGGGTTTCTTAAATAAATAAGTTGATTGATTGATTGATTGATATTTTTGGCTGCGTTGGGTCTTCATTACCGCACACAGGCTTTCTCTAGTTGCGGGGCTACTCTTCGTTGCAGTGCGTGAGCTTCTCATTGTGGTGGTTTCTCTTGTTGCAGAGCACGGACTCCAGGCACGCGGGCTTCAGTAGTTGTGGCACACGGGCTTAGTTGCTCTGCGGCATGTGGGATCTTCCCAGAACAAGGCTCGAACCTGTGTCCCAGGCATTGGCAGGCGGATTCTTAACCAATGTGCCACCAGGAAAGCCCCTATATATTACTTTAAAAGACTCACTTGATCCCAACAGAATAGCTATGATATAAAATGTTTTATGAAGAAGATCCATGAGAAAGGAACAATCAATAAGGTATTATTACCCAGGTTTTACAAATGAAGAAGTCAAGGCCCAGAGAAATCATCATGCAGCTAAGTCCAGGTTCTTCTGATTTGTCCTCCAGAGAAATTTTTACCATAAACACTGCCTCTCTGACCACGTTAAGCCCCGTGCATTGTACTTTCATAACAAGAGTAGTGACTTTCTATAGAAAGGCTCTTGAGTTTTAACAACTAATAAACACCTCATCTAGAGAATATGGATGACTATTACAAGACACTATATATTACCAGGTTTCTTTTTCCTTAAATCTTATTTCCCCATTCTTCAAGTTAGAAACAGTTTTTAACCTGCTACTTTTACTGTCCCTTATGTATCAAAGCTAAAATGTGAAGGTTGACCTGAAAAGCAAATGCTGTTTTAACATATTTCCAGAAAAAAACGCTTTTCTGACAAATGATGAAGGGTGTGAGATACACAGATTGGAGTTCAGTTATTTTTCTCCTTTTCGACTCTCTCTGCTTGCTATTCTAGCATGTTTTGAAAGGCAGCAAGAAGAGAAAGTTTATAATGATTTGTATTTCCTCAGCTGTAGGGCAAAAAAAGCTCAAATGTCGGTTTTATAGTCTTCTCTGCTCTCAAGGGAATTTAAGTATGCAGAGCTTTGGCTGAGATAGGAAAGAAACAGCTCAGAGGTGGGGACTGATGCTTAAAATGTTCCTTTGTTTAATTTTTTTCCTGTTATTGTATATGGAACTTTGAAACCATCCTGACTTTCCATTCCAAAGGCACATGCCAGTACAGGTGCCAACTGTGGCGACTGCTTGGATGAGAAGTATTTGTGATTACTGATTTTTATGGGGCTCAGAGTGAAAGCACAGGGGGTTTTCATGAAGATTCATTATGAGGTTAAGGTATTTGCCTTGTTAGGGTAAGCTGCCGCCCTTTGTCACCTTTGGGTGAAAGGTGTCCTGTAAGAAAATTCAACAAGGAACATCTCTAAGTTCAGTACAAACAAGCATAAAGCAGGGTCCCGGGAGCCCAAGAATTGAGTGGAAACTCAAAGGCTGTGGATTCTAAACTCAGTGTGTGTTCACTTGCTTGGCGACTGGGGAAAGTGTCTTTAAACTCCCCCTGCCTCCGTTTCTTCAACTATTGAGTTGGATATGCCATAGGGACAGGTATTAAGTAAATACACATGTATCATTATTTCTTGACCAATAAATGCTTTGCTTCACCATCAGAGCTCTCTTTTGTGTAGAATAGGGTGTGAATCAGAGTCCTGGGTCTCACTCCAAATTGTTAAAGATATTCTGAAGATGTTCTGGAAAAGGTACTTTCTTTTTAGTGCATTACCCAACTGCAGCTCAGAACCAAGGACTATCTCTTTAATGGCAGGGTTGGGAAGACCTGTTTTATTTTTCTTTTTGATAAATCCCTCTGAAGTGATGAACTTATAGATCTGTGCTAGATTCATTTCCCATACTCTCCCCTAAACCAACTCCCCTCCCAAACACACACACACACACACACACACACACACACACACACACACACACACACGATACCTCCCCATGCTGGTCATTGGCAGGACCTATACAATATCATTTAAGGGATGCTGAAATACTTCTTGCCGCCACATATATGCACCCCTAAACTTTTCTCCCGTTATGACATTGAAACCTGTTATTTAAATGGAAAGGAGAGTCAAACAAACTCCATGGTTGCTAATGGGATCAGATTAGTCTTAAAAGTGTGGGCACTGGGTTTGAATCCCAGCTCTGTCCCTCACTAGATACGTGACATGTCTCAGCCTCAATTTCCTTTTCTGTAAAGTGGTAACAGTAACAGTACGGACCTCCGGGGATGGCTGTAAAGTGCTGCAACGTGCTTAAAATATTGCCTGACACATAATAAGCACACAATAAACAACATGATTATTATCGGCTAGCCCATCTCCAGCTAGAGCCAAAAGGAATGATACAGAGGAAGGTAAACCGTGATGGTGAAGAGAGGCAGAACAAATCATATATTTGCCCTGACCGTTTATGAGTTTTTAGTCTTTATTCTGCTCCTGCCGATAGTACATTTTAAGGGCTTGCAAGAGCTGCCTTATCCTGTAGACAGAATAGTCTAATCACGCTGTTGCTAATGACTGGAGTGACCTCTAGTGGTACAGAATTTTCCATCCTGGGGGACAAAAAAAAAAAAAAAAGACAACCAAATTCAAGGTCATTGCTAGCATCATCTTACTATTTTGCTTGTAAACTCAAAATTCAGAAGTTGATTAAATGGGAACAAATGTATAGTTTAATTGAATTGACTAATTTATTAATGGGAACTTTACCTCCAGATAATTTCAATAATCCCTTGTGAATACCACCACACCCTCACTTTTGACTGGGTTTCTGTCCATTACTACTGAGCCATGGGAGTCATTCATTCACATTCAATTAAAATGTTTTGGGTGTCAGACACTGTGCTAGACAGAAGGAGACATAGTAAGATGAAAAATGGCCAGGTTCCTGCCCTCAAGGAGCTCCTTATTTGGTTGGGACTTTGAGGAGGGATGAATGTACTAAACAAACAAACAAACAAACAAAAAACAAAACACTAAAGTAGATGTCAGTACAAAGAATTTTCACCAGTTGATGCTTTCTGGCTTTATAGATAACCTTTCCTTTCCTGAAAGGCAAAGAAACAGACCCTCTTATACTAAAGCAGAATAAAGCATGTGTATCCTTTGAGATCTAAGAGAATTCTCTCTCATGGGCTGGAAGATATTAGCCAAGAATAGATCCAGGTATCAAAAGAGAAAAGTACTCTCCTATGGTTAAAGAAAATCAATGTTAAAGCAAAATTCAAACTTCAGAAGTCTTCTAAAGTCGTCATTTAAAATTTGTTTTGTTTATTGAGCAGCCATATCTCACTTATTTTCTGGGTAATTCTACTCTCAAATAAACTTACTCCTTTCTAGAAAGCAAGGCATTAAATAAGCAAATCAAAATGAGAATTTTTATGCCTTTACATAAATTTTCATATAACTAAGTTCACAAGTCAGAAGAATATTTTGTCAGATCCTATTTTATCTCGTAGAAGATTGGCAATGTAAGCCTAAAGAAGTAAGATTCCCAAAGAGAATGTTAGTGCTCTGATGTAACACCCATACTTTGATCATTTTTATTTCATGGCCATATGAAGCTCAAGAATATTTTTAGCTACCCATGCAGAGTATGACTATCCCTTGTCATAAAGACCTTTAATGATGTCTAGTTGACAAGCCAATGGCCTTACCAGAAAGAGCTGTTTATACTTGGCAGAAATTTAGAAATTCCTCAAGTCTAATTCAATTGAAAACCCTCAAAATGAATTCACAAACCTTCAAATTTCCTTTTATAACAACTTTCTTTGGTCACAGTACATAGAGGATTCACTACACATACCATGTCACTGGAATTTTCCTGAAACACTGGGCTCCATCACTGGGAATTTTGTTTCTTTTTAGTGTTTATATTTAGCATCATTTATGTCTATTCTTATGTCCTGGGAGTTTAGAATGGATCATTAAAAGCCAATTAGGAGCATAGAAAATAGGATGGAACAAACATTTTATAAAGAAATATTATGAAAAAGATTTATAGGGAAAAACACAAGTTGAAAATTAGAATGTTGTCTGCTTCTGTAGAGTCTGATTTCTCATTGTCAAATTGTATTGATTCAATTTTTATTTGCTTTACATTTAAAACTCCATTGACTTCACTTTGCTGTACATCTGAAACTAATACAACACTGTAAATCAACTATACTCCAATAAAAATTTAAAAATAAATAAAACTCTATTGACAATCTAATAATCTTTCATAGGCGGTTATATTCTGAGCCACAATTGAGTGGTTTGTACACAGTTAAACAGCCTATACTTTTTTAAGCATTTGTATTAAGCAGTGGGCTGATATGTCAATATATATATATTTTTTTCTGTATTGCTGTTAATTATTTGAATTTAAGTATTACCACTTAAAACAACTATAAGCACAGTTCTAAAAATAAATAAAAAGATGAATTGGCAACACAGGTTTAAAGACAACCTTTCATGATGACAGACAGAAGCTATGATATTTGGATACCTATTTTTGACTCCTGAGAAATAATGAAACTGGATGTGGCCTTCATTAGGGTTAGGGTCTATTCGGTGTGTAACTGCCCTCTACAATGTGAAGGTCAGCAGATGTAGCTTCAAGAAGCTTCAGAAAATGTTGGGAGATATAATAAGCATAGTTATGCCTTTGAAACTTGCAACCAAGTGTGTTCTTTCATATCGTTCAGTTTTATCCACACGCATATGCACCATCTCCCTTTGAGAACCATGAAGAGGTCTGAGCTTCTTTGTCCTTTGGCTAATTGTTTATCTCAGCAGTTTGCTGCCACCTAGTGTCCAGGAAAGACTGTCTTCTATTAAGGTTTGGTGCCCCAAGGACAAACTGGGCACTCCTTACCGGAGGGCACACAGGCAAAAACCAGCATGCATGGGTCGTATGATAATGGTTCCCACACTGATCCAAAAATGCCATCACAGAAGATCCAACTCTCATTGATACATGTCTCACAATAGGAACTGGGGGTGGGGGGGACAGTTCCAGTCTCAAATTAAGTTAGAAAACCGCCTTACACATTTTCAAGCCTCCAAGTTTCAAAGTGCATGAAGTCAATTATAGGAATTCTCATAGCCCCAGCCCTACCACATGAGTTTAATTAACAGAATTACAAAAGTTTTGGTAGCATTTCAGAGGGATTTGCATTTTTTCATTGTCTTCTATTTTTAGGGATACTTTTTGATACGAGGTCCTAGTACAAAGGCAATTTCTCCTTATTTTGTCTATAGAATTTTAGACTTCCTCCACTTAAATCTCCCATTTACATCCAGCTACAACTGGATCCTGTATTCCTTCTGAAAGTCTAGTTGTTACTAGACTTTCAGCATTTGACACCCACTTTCCTTCTGAGCCTGATCCACTTAGAGCTGTTCTGAAGAATAGATTTCATTTTGGGAAGAGAACACAGTGATGTTACATAAAGTCTGACTGATGGGAGTTAAGGTGGGCAGAAGTTATCAAAATCTGAAGGTGAAGTGCGTTTGAAGGGGAAGGCATGTATTATCAGTAAAAAGGTGGGAGGATAGAATTGCCTGCTCTGACTGAATGGATTGGAAGCACCAGCCTCTACTGTAGATCTCAAGAACTGAGCCCAGTGTCCTTGAGAACTTGGGCCATGCTGACCTTCTCAGAATACTTGAAAGCTGCTTGTCAGAAGAATCTTCTTCAGCAATCCATCTAGTCACGAGCAAAGACTTGTTGGTCATATGTCACACTGGACTAAAATATTATAATATTAGAACTTACAAAAGAAGCAACTCAGAGCCAAAGATGAATTAAGACAATGAGAAAGGGAAAGAAAAAATTCAGCTTCACTGTTATGGTCACGCTAATCTCTCTCTCCCTTCTCATCTGGCCCTTTCCTCCCTCCTGAGGCCCTCACAATTCTTACACTTATTGATGCTCGGTGTCCCTCATATACAGATACAGGGAGTCACAACGTTCTCTCTCCTCTTCTTTTCTGCAAGAAGTATATGCCCCAGAATCACTCTCCTGGTAGCAGAACAACTATTGAATTATTTCAAACCTACAGTTATAAATTTGTTTTCTATTCATTAAATTCCCAAATTGACTGCCCATCTTCCTCATCCATTTCCTACATGGATATAGACTTAAAATGCTGGGGCATAACACAGAGGATCTGTGAATAGAGCAAACATAAAATTTATCTTTACTATAATTCTGAATATTTTTACTTTAACAGTCTCATTTACCAAGTTTCACTCCTAGCAAAGGTGAGACTCTGTGTTTGGATCATTGAAGTACTTGGCTAGCTGAAGGTAGACTGGATTTTGGATGGAGAATTCATCTGATCTACTGGCTTTTTGTGTCACTGTGTGTCTTATGACATTCTTAATGAAGATAGCTCACTAAATCTATGATAGTGATGAAAAATACTTAGATGATAAACAATAATGTAAATTCCATGTGTGGGGGGATATACATATTACAGAGGTACTGAAGCCAGGAACAAGAATCTTGATTTAAATATTAAGCAAATAAAAACTTTTGTGAGAGAATCATCCTGAAATATACTTTTCTGGTGCAGAACTTGAGTTACCAATTGCTAGTATTCATAATAAGCCTGATGATAATGAAACGTCTATTTCTTGCTTTAAAAAATATCTGTTGACACCTGCAGTGTTACATAAAGAAGGCGGAGATTTTTTGGCACACTGGTCTATCAATATAACAGAAAATATCCACCAGATGTGATGGTGATTCTATTGATGTGCCCCTGGTAGGATGTTAAAAACAATTCTTTTTGTAAAAGGATGAAAAACAAAAACTTTGAGCAGTGAAAGATTGCACATTCCAAGAAGATTAGCTAATTTCCTGCAACGGGGCATAATGAAAGGACATGCAGACAGTGTGTGTTGTTGTGCTTTATCTGTAAAAAATTAAAATAAAAAAGAAACAAAAGCATCACCATGTCTTCTGGTATCTCGATATAAAATTCCCTGACTTAAACAGTGATTTTGAGCAACTTTGAAGAGGTCATCAATATTGTATGCTATTTTAAACAACAAAAACTTTCTCTTTGTACCTCAAGCAAGCTTATCTTTTAATGAAACGGACTCAAAATAGCACAACGCATAGTTCTAGGTTTTGATCGTTAAAATTCTTCATCTGTAGACTGCTAGCCACAAATAACCAACTTGAGAAAATAAACCAAACTAGATGACTTTCTTGTTTCTTCTAACCATTTCTGGTTTTTTTTTAACCTTCTGTTCCTACTTGCTCAAACAAAGATAGCCTAAACAAAGAAAATCCAGCCATTTGCCCAATCTTTTCAATCCAACCCTGCATAAATCAAACTAGAAGTGACCTTATTCCTTGTTTCACCAAAAAGGACTTAGTGACATATCTAAACCTCCCCCTGGAGAAGAGAAATGGTATTGGCCAGAAAGACAAATTATAAATCTGTAAGTCAAAATTTACCATAGAGGAACAACAGGAAATATCTACAAAGCTGTTTACAACTTGTCAAGCTGACTAATATGACTACATAAGTGACTTACCTTGACAATAGTTGGAATTCTGGAATTTCCTTCCACTGCAGTAAATTTTACAGTGCCCTTGAGCCAGGGAAATAGCATGGTGTGCGGTGAGAAAGACACTCATTTTGCTGACAGACAAACCAAAGTGTGTATCCCCAAACAGCCACTTACCAGCTGGGTGGCTTTGGCAATTTCTTTTTTTTTTAATTTTTATTTTATATTGGAGTATAATTGATTAACAATGTTGTGCTAGTTTCAGGTGTACAGCAAAGTGATTCAGTTATACCTATATATGTATCTATTCTTTTTCAAATCCTTTTCCCATTTAGGTTATTACAGAATGTTGAATCTGAACTTCTTAATTGAAATGGGTATAAGAATCTATACCTAGTGTTACTGCATGGGAAACTAGAGATAATTTACAAAAAGTACTGAGACTACATCTTTAACCATTATTGAGAGCGTTATGGGAGTTGACTACAGAAGATAGGAGAAGATTTTGCTGAGAACACAAGTAGAAAAAGGCTGGGAATTAGGATAAATCAATACTTCTAGAGCAAAAAGTTTCTTTAAAATCCAGCTGGCACAAGGAGGCAGGGAAGCTATATGACAGAGACTTTGTGAAGGTTTTACACTGCTCTGAACCAGAACTGTTCTGCTATAGCCCATCACATTTGCAGATACATTTCCAAATGACCCTTGTAGAGTAGGCACTGTAAAAAGTAGTGCTCATGGGGAAATGTCATTCTGCAATAATCATACTTAAGATCAACCTTATGAACTACAATACCATCTTGGCAAACACTAATTTTCATCACCCATTAGGCATATCCCAAGCTGACATATTCAGAATTTCATCTATTATTCAATCTACACAAGGTACTTTTATTTGGACATTGTTTTGCTACTTTATTGAGTTAAGAGACTAATCATTCAGCAAGAATATAAAGTTAGGGACTTTTATTTTAACTTGACACTGTGGTCATTGATGCAAAAGTGCTGTTATCTTTTAAGCAAGAGCTGAAGTGAGGTGCCTCTCCATACATTTTGGCAGAAATGGTGTGTCTGTAAGATTCGGTGCTAAGCCCTGCATGCCTTCGCACAACAGCTGCACAAATCAGCGCTCTTGGATTGATCACCACATAAATTTTCAGCAATAAGTCAGAAATTTTAAATCCACTGGATGAGGTTGGTACTGGAAGTGTAAGCTGATTTACTTTTGCAAACATCTATTAAGTATCTTTTCGTGCAAGTCACTGTATAAACATCATTTAATTTTTCAGCTATCTTACCCAGAACTCTAAAAATCTGCAAAAAAATATTTTATTTTACCTCAAAAAACCATTTTCACTGGTTAAAAAGACAACACACAAAGTTCCAAAGCTTCAAAAAAGGAAAAAATATTTCAGAAGCCTACCGATATTCAGTGGTATGATTAGAATTGGATAGGCAAAGTTTTTTGAACAGAATTTAAAAAGCACTACCATAAAAAACTGATACATTGGACTTTAAAATTAAAAATATCTTATTATTTAAAAACTCCATTATGAAAATGACTAGACATAGCACAGACTGAAAGAAAAATGTTTGTAATACCTATCTGACCAAGGACACATATCCAGAATATATAAAGAATGACTACAAATCATTGATTTTAAAAATGCAATAAACATTGGCAAAAGTTTTGAATAGACACCTTCCACAAGAAGATACACAAGTAGCTGATAAGCACATGAAAAAGTTGTAATCATCATTATCCATTAGTAAAATGTAGTTTAAAATCAACAGAGTACCACTTGACACTCATTAGAATAGTTAAAATTACACTCTGACAACATGAGGTGTTGGCAAGGATGTGGAGCATCTGGAATGCTCATCCGCTGCTGGTGGGAGTGTAAAATGGTAAACTACTTTAAAAAACAGCAAACTACTTTGAAAAACAGCAATTCCTGTCCTACATATTTACATAAGAGAAATGATAACGATGCCCAGAAAAAGACTGACTTGTACTAGAATAATCATAGCAGTTTTATTCATAACAGCCAAAAACTGAAAACAGCCCAAGTGTTCCTTAACAGGAAAATGGATACACAGATTGTGCCATATTCATATAATAGAGGAGTAATCCATAATAAAAAGGAAAGAACTACTGATACACACAACAACCTGGATGAATCTCAAGTGTCATACTGAATGATAGAAGCTGGGCAGAAATAAGTGTTATGGTGTGACTCCATGTATATGAAATTCAAATTCAGACATAACGAACCAATGGCTATAGAAATCACATAGTGGTTGACAGGAAAAGTGGACTTGAATGGAACAGAAAGAAAAGTTCTGTGGAGATGGAAATGCTCTCTATCTTGTTTTGGATGAACACAACAAAAGTGTAAACAATGTAAAAACTCAGGGACTTAGAGGGTTTCACTTTTGGTAATAGCCAAGTTGCTCCTACCAGAACATTCCATGCACAGACAAGAACTATAAACTCTAGACAAAATGTAAAATGCAACTACCTGAAGACACTAGAGAGCAGCTAAGTCAGACAGATACTGGAAGATGGGTGACACTTGGACAAAGAAAACAAAACTGAGTAAATTTCATGAAGGGCAAGCCATGGTCTGCACCATGCAGAGCAGCTAAAACTCAAATATAAATGTGCTGTGTTATTAGCTTGAAGAACAAGATGGCAGGGGTTGGGTTGACCGTTATAGCTGGGAAGTGAGGGAAAAACACAGAAGAAAGAGACAGAGAGAGTGAGTCTCAAATACTGTGTATACACTTTGCCCAAACCTTTTATTGGTTCTGAAACATGGATGCAACAAACTTCTAGCTGTTCAGCTGAGTCTAAAGGAACCGAACTGAAATTTCAGTTACCAATCAGTTTGCTGTTTGAGTCCAGTCAAGTTATCTGCCTAACACTAAAAATCAATATTTTGGCAGAAACATTACAGAATTCAAAGTGCCTATAACAACATATCATTTGTCCAGAATATAATCCAAAACTATTCAATAAAGAAAGAGGAGAATATTATCCACACTCCAGAGAAAAGGTAATCCATGGAGACTGGTCCCAAGATGACCCATATATTGGAATTAGCAGGCAAAGAATTTAAAGCTGCTATTACAGCTATTGCTAACGTATGTAAGAGAACTCATAATAAAAGAAATGATAGGAAATACAGAAGAGAAGTTGAAACTAGAAAAAAGAACAGAATGGAAATTCTATAACTGAAAATTTAAATATATGAAATTAAAAATTCAATGAATGAGTTTAATAGCAGATTGGGAATTAGGGAAGAAAGAGTTATTAACCTCTAAGACAAATAAACAGAAAATTTTCCATCTGCAGAAGAGAGAGAAAAATATAATTAAAAATAGTGAATAAGGGGCTATTGGGGTCATATCAAGAGGTTTAACAGAAATTTTGGAGCCCAACAACAAGAGGAAAGAGAGAATGAGTCCCCCTAAAAATTAGTTGAAGAAATAATGGCTGAAATTTTTCCACATTTGGTGAAAAGACAAAATCTGTAGATTCAAGAATAAGCCAACCCTGAGTCTGAGTGGCAGGACATGGGTGTTCACTATACATGTATCTCAATTTTCCACTGTGTTTGAATTTTCCTAATAAAATGTTGAAAATAATATTAAAAACTCATCAAAATGAACACAGGTCTGTATTACATTGTATATTAATTATGTCCATTTTAAAGTAATCTAATTCTAGGCTATATCAGCTGGGTATTCAAACTTCTAGCTTAACTGAAAGATACAATATTCAACACTTTGATGATTCCTGCTAAGAGAGGTAAAGTGTGGACCATGGAAAAAGGGGTGGATGATTCACATTATCTGATATAGGGTCTACTCCCAAATAATCCTGTTACTCAGTAAAAGTTCTTCATCGCATCTCACGGATAAATATGGACATCGGATGAAAAGATTTTCTTTAAAAAGACAATGAAAGGAGAGATGGGAGAAAACACTATGACATACACAACAAATTCCTTCCCCCTTTTGTGTTGGTGATCTGTGTTTTATCAGCAAGAGTCTGCATTAAAAGGATATAGCAATGCACCCAATCTTTCAGGTACTTGGGCATATGATGACAGAGAATACTGGTCAGAAGGTTAGTGTCCAACTTCTGTCATTAACTAGTTGTGTGGCTGTAAGTAACCCCTAAATTTACTCAATACTCAGCTTCTTCTCTACAACATAAATAGATTAAGAATTGCTCTATCAAACCCCTTTTGTGTCTAATATTTGTTGTCATCACTGGGCTCTTTTGAAAAGAATAGTAATTCTGTATTTCTGAGAATTCTCTCATGATGCAAGATGTACCAAGTTTGTCTGAGATGATCTCTTTGGCTAAAGTCTAGGACCAAGTTTCAGTTGTCCCCATATGAACCTAGCAGATTTGAACATTTTCAAGTAAGCATCACAAACTCTTAACAATTGTTCTTTTTTTAAAAAGGGAACTGACATTAGCAAGCAGGTGGGTTTTAAAAGATATGAAAACCCTCGAAGAAAAGGTAATGTGCTATGATTAATTTCGTACAGAACTGACATCATGAAGGGGAAAAGGGAAAAAACCACCCACAATCAAATGTTATGCCTGTCCCTGTTTTCAATTTTCTCCCATGCATCCACTGCTTCTGTTGAAACTTGTTATTGCTAAAGTACTTTTTTTTTTAATCATAAAAAGAGCTACAGTTCTAAAAGAGACTATTGGCCCCCATATTCAGCTTTGGTGTTAGAGGCAATTAAATTGTTTGGTAATTGCTTTCCTGGGCATTTAATATGATTACTGTTGTCAATGTGCCCAGGAGAGTAGTGCTTTCTATTAATCATAAATAGAGTAACAGATATTATACTAATTTTTGAGTATTTCTTTTTGAAGACAAAGAGCTAGATTATATATAATCTATATATATGGTATATATATTATATAATATATATATATATATATATATATATATGGTAGAAATAAAAGCAAAGATCCAGATACTGGTAAAAACAGATATATGCTCAATTGCTAATCAAACATATAAGTAACTATAAGAGGCTCTCATTTCCTAAGTCAAGGTGCTTTAAATGCAGAAGGCTGCTTGCAGAGTAAATCTAAAATATAACCTAAATCCCCATTTAAAAAATATGACACCTAATTTAGACTAATTTTCTGATTAAGTATAGATGAGCTGATGATCAGTTACTTAACCTTTTGGAAATTTACCATCATTGTGGCTCTGATCTAAACTATTCTCCCTTTCTTTCTTTCTCTCCATATGTATAAATAACACCAAAGCAATATCTATTTTAGGAAATGCTGAAATCTGTTTATTTTATAATTAATACACTGGAACAGCCTTTTCTGAAGCTTTTGTCTTGAGCACTCAGAATCTCTGGCCTATAACTTTTTCTTTTTAGGTAATAATTCTATCAACTCATAAATATAATTCAGAAATCATTTTTATGCTAGGACTGAAAAAGACAGTGGTTTCCAAACTCTGCTCCTAGAAGCCCCTTAAGTTTTAAAGAGATGTATCAAGGGCCCAGCCCAATTCAAGCAAACAGTCCCACATTCTGTTTCTTTTACAAAATAAAATGGATGGAAAGCATGGGTTTAATCCAACTCCCTCACTTTAAAGTTAAGAAAATTGAAGCCCAAAGACATGCAGTTGCCTTTTATAAGGTAGTTCAGCTAGAGGACTTAGAAAGGTGACAATGACTTGACCAACAAATATGAGAGAAATAGAGACAGAGAAAGAGAGAGAGGTAGGAAAGTGGACGGGGGGAATAGAGAGAGAGAGAGAGAAAGAGAGAGCGAGCTGGAAACAGTATCCCACACTGTACATCATTTTTCTCAGTTATCTTGGGTTAATTTCACTCCCATGAAGTATCTCATGCCGATTTTGTCCTTTTTGTGTTTGTTCCCTTCACCTTAGTTTAGCCTTTAGCCACTGAGACTAGACCTGGTCCCCCTCATCCAGGATCTCCTTCCCGCATCCTTCTAACATCCTGCTACCAGACTTCCAACTGAGCATGTTCCTGCCCTGAGGAGAGACCTCCAACGGCTCCCCATGCCCTCTGCACTGCTTCCCAGGGTGCAGCTCCCAGACCAGCAGCTCAACACTACCTGAGAACTTGTTAGAAATGCAATCTCTCAGGTCCCACTTTAGACCTACTGAATCCAACACTCATGGACTTGGAGCCCAGGAATCTGTGTTTTAACAAGCTCTGCAGGGGATTCTGATGCACCCTAACATGTGAGAACCCTGGTCTGCAGAATAAACTCCCAACTCTTTGTACAAGTATTCAAGGTTGTGCATTATTCCTTTCCAACCTTCCTTTCCATCTTATCTCCTACTGCTTCCTAAAGTGTAACCCATGTTCCACATAAGCTGCACCATTCCTTTGACCCATGACTGAAGTTTTCCTGCTTCCAGGCCTTTCCTCACTCTGTTCCATTAGCCAGAAGTCTCTTTTGTTCTCTTTCATCTTATTTTGAAAACCCACCCATCTTTCAAAGGCAACCTCAACTGCTCTTTCTAGGGTACTTCACTGGGTACAAACTATTAGGTATAAAACAAGCTACAAGGATACATTGTACAGCATGGGGAATATAGCCAACATTTTATAATAACTATAAACAGAGTACAACCTTTAAAAATTATGTATGCCTGTAACTTATATAATATTGTACAGCAACTATACTTTAATTAAAAAATAAAAAGAGTACCTCATGGTATCCCTGGTGATGTAACTTCTCTGTATTCTAAATATCTACAATACTTTGCCCCACTCCCTTGGTTTTCTGTATCCTCAGTGAATTATAATTCTTTGTGTATATGTCTTATCATGGCTACTAGATGCTTTAAGCCCTCAAGGACAAAGCCTGTGTTTGTTTTATCATTTTGTCCCTCACAGTGCTTTATGCACTGTATATATTCAATAAATATTTGGTAAATAAAAGACTGAAGACTTCTTTAGGCCAAGAACCATATCCTCCTTGGCATCAAGCATAAGATATTACAACTAACAGGTGTTTAATATGTTTATCACTTGAATGAAAACTGAAGAATAGCAGTTTGCTTCAAAGGTCTGGTTCTGATTTGTGGTAACACTCTACATGGTGTACTCTCTATGTGTATTATGGGCAAAGCACTAATAACTGAGAAGTTAAGAAATCTGAATTCTATACCAGCTCTTGGCTAGTATATGACTTTACCTAAGTCACTTAGCTGGGTTTCAATCTCCTTATTTTTAAGCTGATATTTTTAGACAAGATGTTTTTTAAAGCTATTCCACTGTTTAAAATTTATAATTTTATAAATTAGCATAACTGCAATGAAAAGAACCTCTAATCAACAGATACTGAGAACCATTTCTTTGTTAACCATTCTGTTAGGCACTAGAAATAAATTTCAGTAGAGGTTCAGCTCTGTCATTGACTAGCTTTTTATGTTAATCAAGCTCCTTAACTGGTCTGGGACTTCAATGTTTTCATTTATAAAATCAGGAGATTTTACTATGCGTCCTTTACTGTGAAAGAGCATCTCTTCTTTCGTACTTTTTCTAACTGTATCATACGCCTTGTATTGCAGCCATTTGAGCAGTCTTGTCTAAAAATGTCTTAGAAAGACAAATACTCTATGATATCACTTACATGTGAAATCTAAAAAATAAAACAAATGAATTTATATAGCAAAATAGAGACTCACAAACATGCCTTCTATCATTCCCCAAGGATCTGCAGTAAAGAAAATCTTTACATTTATTTTCTCAGAATTATTGGATAAACCTGTGGGGATGAATGTCCAAAGGAACACAATTTAGGGTGGTTCCACATAGTAAATCATAATGATTTTAGAATAGCTCTACATGGGAAAAGGTAACAGGGAACTTGTCACTGTGTATGATGGCACCTGTACTTGCTTACATAAAGAGTTAAGATTTTTTGTTGGGAAACACGGCATTCATAAGAAAAGTACATACAGCCAAAGAATGTGTTGCACTCCAGTCTAGTTTAAGAGTCTGAATAGCATCCTGTTCTGGAAACTTGGGACACAGTCTTTGTACCTCTGGCCTAGATGAACTTCCAAGCCCAGAGCACTGGTAGACCTCTCACCCTTTGTAACTTTGTTTGAACCACCAGTGAGATCACTGCCAAAAACTCATAGGATTGAGCCAGAGGGATATACCTAGATTGACTGAATATTTAATTGAGTTCCCTCTACTCCAAATATTAGTAATGAATGTATGTTTTGTTTTCTTTCTTATCTTATACCTCCAAGGAATTATACGTTCCTTATACCTTCAAGGAATTATCACAACAAACACCCATATTACTACCTCCTAATTCAAAATAGAAATTTTAACACCCTGGAAAGCACCTTCATACCACTTTTCAATCATTACCCACTTTCTCCTCTGCAAAGGAAACCATCAATATGGGTTTTATGATAATCACTTTCCTGCTTTTTCATTATAGCCTAACCATCTAAGTATGCATTACAAAATTTTTTTTGAATTTTATATAAGTAGAATCATCAGTATGTGTTATTTTGTGTCTGGATTCTTTGACTCAACATCACATTTTAGAGATTCACGCATGTTTTTCGCATAGTAGAAGTTCATTCATTTTCATTACAATAGCAGTCAATTATAAAAATATACCATTACCTATCCATTCTACTGTTGATTAATATGAATATTTTTCACCTTTTTTCAGTTTTTAAAAAATACGTGTTTTGAATAAACAAAGTTTGGAAAAGATTGCAATTTATTCTGGAGAGGCCAAAAACCTCTTATCAAAATCATTCTTTCCAAATGCCTAGTTCCTCATACAACTAATGCCACGTATTTTGGTGTTAAAAACAAAAATGGAAAAAAAAAAAAAAGTAGTCCCAAAAATGATGCTTAAAACTCTCTGGATTTGGATCAACTTTCCTAGCCCCACTTCCCATCTTTTACCTTAACTCTGACTTTCTCAAGTGACCAGACACCTTGAGGCAATGACCCAAGGAGGCTGCTGGGTGATAGGAGAGGGGAAGGTGGAAGCAAAGAAGGTGAGACTCATATAAAGCATGAAGATCAAGCGTGAGCCAATCCGGGGTGAGCACAGCACATGGGCAATGGGGTGGAATCCTCTTCAACACTCTCCTCTCAAGTCCCCCATCTGCCACTTCTTTTCACCAAGAGGGTGTGTGTGTGTGTGTGTGTGTGTGTGTGTGTGTGTGTGTGTGTGTGTGTGTGTTTGTAAAAGATAGGGAAGCATTAAGGCTTTGATAAATGTGACAGTGAGAACATCTCACTGTCTTCTTATTAGAGTGATAGGCAAGCTGTCACTTAGCCACTGCCTGGGACCTATATGGGACAAGAAAAGCAACCCCCAGGCCCCCTAAAAAGATGGACTATTTCTGAACACAAGAGAAGGAAAAGGCATATTGTACAAAATGTGTACATTTTTAGGCATGAGGACATTAATTTACGCCACTAACTAAGCATAATTTTTTAACAGGAATCTGTTTAACCACGTTTCCACATGCTCTTCTATTAAGTATAGGTTCTATTACATTTCTACTTATCTCCATTTTAATAAGAAGTTGAAAAATATTTAAGTGAAATTGAAGAACTGAAAGTATGAGGGAAACCTCTGGGTGAAGATAGCTTTCAATTAAGAGAAAAAAAATGAGAAAAGCATGAGTAGTGCATATGTTTGCCACATTTTGCTCTGACCTGGGATATAGCCACTAGGTGATGTGAACAAAGGAAATATTACACGTGGATATTTTTTTTTAACATACCAAAAGAGTTTCTTTGTTGCAGGGCATCTTAATGTCTTAATATGTCAATATGCTTGTCAATCTCCCAGGGAGAGGGAAGGGTAGAGTACGTAGCCCTTCCCAAAGTCTTTTTTTTTTTTTTTTTTTTTTTTTTGCGGTACGCGGGCCTCTCACTGTTGTGGCCTCTCCCGTTGCAGAGCACAGGCTCCAGACGCACAGGCTCAGTGGCCATGGCTCACGGGCCCAGCCGCTCCGCGGCATGTGGGATCTTCCCGGACCGGGGCACGAACCCGTGTCCCCTGCATTGGCAGGTGGACTCTCAACCACTGCGCCACCAGGTAAGCCCTTCCCAAAGTCTTTTGATCATCAAGTCCTTGTTTTGTGAAACATCTTGTAGAACTAGTGTTCCATGGAATCCACTGTGGGAAACACTTATCTAGGCACAGCCCCTTGAAAACTTCCATGAAGATTCTTTCTCCTCCATAAATGTTTTTAAATTTTTGACATTTTCTCATGAAAACATAAGATTCTTCTTGAATAGTCCCTTCTTAGAGATAGTTACTACATATTCAGTTGTATTCATAAAATGTTCTTTTTTCTTTGTAGTTAAAGAAAGTTTCCTTAGATTAAAAAAGGTAGGCTTGCAAATCCAATTTTTATCTGCATTTCTTAGAAAGTAGAAGAGTCTGTTTAACTAGCAAGACTGTGTTTTACTTTTATGCATAGATATTCACTTAGTTCTTTTTTAATAGTCATTTATCACTGCTTTGTAAAGATGACAAGAATATAATTTTTTTCTTTCTGACTTTTTTGCGGTACGCAAGCCTCTCACTGTTGTGGCCTCTCCCGTTGCAGAGCACAGGCTCCAGATGTGCAGGCTCAGCGGCCATGGCTCACGGGCCCAGCCGCTCCGTGGCATGTGGGATCTTGCCGGACCAGGGCACGAACTCACGTCCCCTACATCGGCAGGCGGACTCTCAACCACTGCACCACCAGGGAAGCCCTGACATAACTTTTAATTATTCCTAAAGGCAAGAAGGGAGTACTTTTATTTGTTATGTTGTTCTTCATATTTATTAGATTTTTTTTTCAGTTTTCTTGACTTAGTACTTTTGGATTTTGGCTTAAAATTTTAACTAAAACTAACTCCAGGCCACTATTACATTAGATTTTTTTGAATGCCTGCATTGCAAGCTGACCTTTGACATAAGGGCCCAACCACTTATGTACAAGAAAGCAGAGGTGAAGTCCTTTCCTCCAGGTCATGCGCCTTGTTAGTGCCCGAACTGGGAGGATGCCGTGGTCTCCTGACAGACTCCTAGTCAATGCACTTTCCACTCTGCCTAAAATTCTCCCACCATTGCTTCTAGTAAATAAATGGATGTGGGATTTGTTTCATTTGTTTTGTTTTGTGGATTTATAAATATGCCCGTCCACTCCTAGGTGAGAAAGTAAACATATGTCCACACAAAACTCACACACTAACGTTCACAGGAGCATTAGTTACTACAATAGCCAAAAAGTGGAAACAATCCAAATGTCCATCAATTGATGAACGGATAAACAAAATGTGGCATATTCATACAATGGAATATTATTCATCAATAAAAAGAAATGAAGTACTGACACATGCTGCCACAGGGATGAACCCTGAGAATATTATGCTAAGTAGAAGAAGTCAGGCACGGACTGATTCCATTTATATGAAATGTCTAGAATAGGCAGATCTATAGGTACAGAAAGTAGATTCATGGATGTGTAGAGCTGGGGGCGATGGGCAGGGGGCTTGAGGTGACGGTTTAGAGGCATGTGGTTTCTCTTTTGGAGTGAAGGCAATGTTCTACAATTGACCGTGGTGACGGTTACAGAATGCCTTAAAGATACTAAAAGACATTGAATTGTGCACAATAAATGTGTGAATGGTATGGAATATGAATTATATCTCAATAAATCTGTTACAATATGCCTTTGTTGGTGCTCACTTTAAAGAAAATTCAGATTTATATCATCAACGTTAAAAAGAGATGAAATATCCATCAGCAACCACAGACATAAACCATTACCAAAAAATAGTAACAGATGGCTCAGAGCTAAAAGAAATTAATAGAATATGCTTTCCTGTGCTTTACCTTATTTATTAGACCCTCACTGTAAGCTGTGCTAAGAAATCATTCGAATGTCCATTTACCACTGTGTGATAGGCTCACTCAGTCTGCAAATATTATGGACCATCTACTTGTTGCCAGAAATTGTGCTGGACTTTGGAGGTAGAATGATAAAAAAAAAAAAGAATAGAAGATCTGCTCAGGGAGCTCATGGCAAAGATTCGAATGTTTTAGAAGAAACCGAAGAAGTTAGCATTTATTGAACACAATCTATGTGCCAAGCACCACAGAAAGCATTGCACATAGGTTTAAAGTTGTACTAATGGCCAATTGAAAAACCATTTCTCACGCTGCAGTTAATATTGCTTGGCTATGAAGATAATTGAAGTCGTTAAACTGTTCAGTTGATTATTTATTTCATAAATGAAGTCATTCACTGTTTTATTCATCTCTATCTCAGGAACCTATGCAATGAATGATAATAAAAATATACTTCATGATAAAAATGTGTTGAACTCTCAAAGTGGTTAATGATTTAGTGATATGATGGTCTTGTGACTGTGGTTCATTAAAATCCAAAGAGCAGTTGAACAGTTATCTTATTGATTCTTTTAATCTCCAGTTCAAGAGAACAGAGGAAGGAAAAATATTTGCAAAGGTAGAACGTGGAGAATTATGGGCATACTTTGTAAGCCTGGGTAAGGCCAATGCAATTTATGGCCTTATGAATATTGTGGCCTGATGATTTTTTTCAAACAATTTGTAAGGCTAACCGCTGCTTTCTGCTGTATTTCACATGCCTCCCAAGGCTCCCTCAGGCACAAGAGTTGCTTTATTCTTTTGTACTTGAGCTTGAAAAGTGAGTTTCTCTTTATTACATATGCCTTTGGTACATGGCATGTGAAGGCCGAAGAAAGCTTGGCCGGTGACGACATTTGCCCCTAGTGCAGTCAGGTGGATAATACTTATCCTTCTAAGTGCAACCTTTCTTCTGAGCACAAAGTGCTTTACAACTATTATCTGACCAAGTTCAGAACCCCAGCAGGGAGACAGGAGCTGGGGACTAGTAGTAAACTATTTCACATCTGAGGAAATCAAAGAAAAAGAGGCTTTCCAACTGAGATGTAAGGACATTTTAACCTTTTAAAATACTCGAGGCAAATGGTCCAAGAGGTAATGTGAGAATGAGTTTGACTTTTGTATCCTGACAATGGCAACACAGCCTGCAGACTATGGGAGGATTCTGCTTAAATTGCAGCCAGCCAACCTGCACAGATCCTGGCATTGCAAATGCATCTGCCACAAGGAGGTGCCTAACAGCAGTTCCTGAGCCCAGTGGGCTCTTAACAAATGAAGGTTGAATTGATTTTGGAAAATGTGGAAGTGATTCTGTAGCATAAATATAGAACAGTAGCTATAAGCATGCTGCATAAGACAATCTGCAATAATTGCCACTGTGACCATAATAGGGAGGTGTTAGCAGGATGAGGTCACTTACAATGGACTTGGATTGCATCTACCCATAAATGAATTTAGAAATTTACATATATACACATATATGTAAATTAAATATATACATATTTAATTCACTCAGTCAATAATGAAAAAAAGTTACAAACAACCAGGGTTAGAATTAAAGCAATTTTTAAATTAATTGATCTCCATGTGTGGACATTTTTACTAGGTTGTTCTTTGGAATGATAAGAAACTAAGAAATAGTATGACTTCAGCCTGGGAAGGTTAAGGTTTCAGCTGAACAACTGATTTTCATTTGATTAAACTGAGAATCTGGCTCTTGCATTTACTAATTGAATCTCTCTCTGCCTCAGTTTCCTCGTTTGCAAAAGGTCAACACTGGGTTATTACAAAGACTAAATGAGTTAATACAGTAAAGTAGGCATAACAGTGCCCAGTACAGCACATGCTATATAAATGCTAGTTATCTCTGTTGTTACTATGGTTGTTGTCATTATTGCTATTATAACTATCATTTCATTCATGTAACAGTACTTAGAGTCCAACAGTAAAACATACATTAAGCAAGTAATTACTATAAAGTGTGATGAGTATTAGGATGGGAATTATAGGATGTTCCTTGTTCCTGAATAAGCACCAATACCTTCTCCAGCTATTTGGTTTTCCTTCCTCATTGCCATAGCAGGGGTACTGGGGTTCAGATTCTGGTGAAAAACCCAGGAGGGAATATCCCACCCTTAAATTCCAGGCAGACAAGTTTGACTCATGGATAATGGGGAAATTATTCTACGTGGGAGATTTTCTTCCAACTCTGTTCCCTTAGAACAAACGGACTGAAGTAGAAAGAGCAATAAAACCCGAGAGAACTGTTGCAGCAAAATTTCCCTAAAACTTGAAGGAGAAACTTACCAGCAGTACTGGAACCAGTGATGGCAGAGAAACAAGACACGCAGGGACCAGATGGTGGCCATTGGTGGCCTCTGCTGTCAGGCATCAACAGTCTTGAGAAAAGGCAGCTGTAGGGCTCGGGGTGGACACCTTGGGCAGGTATCAACAACCCAGCAGGATCTTGAATTGGCATCTATGGCACAGGTGTCCTCTTTGTCACTGGCAGCAAGATAGCAAGAAATGAGGGAACTGAAGGATGCCAGCTAGTATCCAGGAAGGTCTGTGTCCTGTCTCACGCTTCATGAAGCAGACAAGTCTTAGGGTGGGTCATCAGATACGCTTGCATTTGAGGGGTTACCACTGCTCTGGGGACTCTCCGATCAACTGGAGTTATTAGAGAGGAGAGGTGACCTGTGCAGAGCAAAAGGGACAGTGTTTTGTTACAAAAATGGTGGCACTATTTTTGCCCCAGATCACTGTTGTCAGAAAAAAAATACGGTCACTTTTCAAAGGATAATATTTTTAGTACTTTTAAAACCCAAATATGAAAATCCATGTGTAATTATAAAATAATGTTGTATTTTTCTAATCCTAGAGTGCCAACATGAAAAGTAAAACCCCAAAATTAACTGCAGTAACGTTTCCTATAGGCTTCTAAGTGATACTGAGACTGTACTTTTTTAAAAATAGCCTTTATATGGTAGAAGTCTAAACTGTCTGATTTTTATTTGTTTTGGCTGTCAGGATTATTTCAAACATGTTATCAATAACCAGTCTCAGTCAAGGGAAGATTTATGGTACAAATTATGAAATAATATACGCCTGTCCCTTACACCTGTTACTACAGATAACAGATAAACAAATAAACAGTTACTGTTTCTATGTATTTTGAAACTGTAATTTTTTTTCAATGCTTGAGGATATGATTTTTTTTTCATTTTTCTTTAACTTGTTGGTAAAGTTATTTTTACGTTGATCAAGGTGTTTAAATGCCTTTGTCCTGAGTCATGCTTACCAGGGATATATACTCAGGGTTGGTCTTAGATAAACTCATGAGTCTGGTTACCCAGTCTGTTTCCTAGCATTCTCCAATCCCCACCTCCCATCTTCTCTCCAGTCCTCCAGAGAGAACTGTGTCTGTACCACCTACCTGATTTAACCCATCCACGTCTGTCTTGGAAATAACTACTGAAACTGAGGTACCATTACTTCCCTTTATCTAAATGTATGTCCCCACAAAGTGATAGCTGAATTTTAACGAGAAACAATGCCTGAGCTTCTCATGTCAGGGTACCTTTAATCCTACAAGTACATTTGGTCTGCCAGAGTATGCAGTCTTGGGGAAAAAATATGGTAATCTTCTGGAATGTAAATATGAATTTGTATTAAAAAACAAGCATGGTTTTATAAATCCAGATTGCAAAGAACCTAAGAATTGTAAAGACAAAACATAAACCTGTAAAGAAATCTTATAATTGTGACAGGCTATTTGAGCAAAAGCCCCCAAAGCATCTCATTCCTCTGTTATTTGTTATCATGTCCCTCTGCAATCATCTAGGCATCTGTAGAGGAATTTAAGTAGCATAGGTTCCAGCTAAAGGTCCTAATGTGAAATTTCAGTACCATCCAGATGGAGAGATCCCAGAAATAAGCAAGAGAATGATGATTCTTAGGTAACAGAAAGAAGTTGAAGTTCCAACATTTACTGTGTGACTTTGGGCAAGTCACTTAACCTCTTGGAGTAAATTTCCATTAAGTGTGAGTTGGGAATGAAGACTCCCAGTTTGGCGTCCTTCACAAGAACTGGTGATGCTGAAGGAAGACATCTGTGAAATATTATGAATTATAAAATAGCTACATAAATGTTAAGTTACTCTTGTTTCTGTTTTTGCTCAATTATTGGTTTTGTGGAAGTGGTCACAGCCCTTCTCTGAACCCTGGAATTTTGTCCCAACAGCAGGGCTCCTTCCTTCTTGCTGCTGACTGATAACTGATCTCCTGTTCTGGTCGGATGCACGTCTGGACTTCCGAACGCAAGCTGAGAATTGCCTAGGGTAGAGTGTCAGAATTTGATCATAAATAATTATACTTGCTGTATATTAAGATTTTACACAGAAATAGAAAAAAACTGGTACATTTTAAAGAATCTGTGCATGATTTTTGCTCACATCCCTCCTCCATCTGAAGGATCTGTAGGGGCTTGTGACGGAAGCAGAACTGGTTCTAGTAATGCTCACTGCAGAAATGGAAGTAGCTCGAGAGATCACATTTCTTTCTTTGGGACTAAGATACATCTATCTTTGGCTTATATGCCATCTGTGCTGGTAAATCTCTGGAGGAGAGATAGATATACAGCTCTAGATTTAAGGCCCTCAATTAGGTATTTATAAAAACAGAAAAATGTCTTAATCTGAACTTGGAATTCCTGGTAGTGGGTTTGGATATAGAGAATGCCACTTCCCATGGAGCAAGGCATGTACACACAGAGAAGGGTCATGCAGGGTCTTCCACTCCTAAGAGGTAGTCCAAAAGCAACTGTTTAATAGGAACAATTTTCCTTTCAATTGCTACTTCATTCTCCTCGGTGTGTGGACACCTGAGAACTTCAGTCAGTCCTAGGGAGAGACGCAGATGACAATGCTGTCTCTGAATAAATACAGTTTCACTTATAAAAAAATGTACAATAAAGTGAGATGCAAAATGCATGACCATTTTAAAGCTCCAAGAATAGTACCTCTCAGGAAAAGTTATATTAGTCACCAGAAATTGAGTGTGGCTTCCTAGAGATTCTTCCAAATAACATGATCTGATCTATTCTGCTTAAGTTTGAGAGCACATTTGTCCTCTAATCTCACTTCTACCACTAATTGTTCAACTGGTAGATGGAGCCAGGCTCCTGCCCACCTGGCATGCATGGAGGCTTTGGGTGAGATGGGAAAGGCGGACGAACATTCTAAGGGGATGGGAGCAATCCCAGATCTAATCTTTCCTCTAGCTTTGAGCAAGTTTGTTCAAATTCCACAAACTTACTTTCGGTTCTAGGACACATGGCTCTTAACTTTTTTTTCTTTTCCTTTGAGAGATTATTTTCTTTCACATTATTTTATGATTATACAGGTAATACATGCTCATTTCCAGAGAATACAGATAGATACAAAGAGGATAATTAAAAGAACCACTGTGAACATGTTAAAATATTCCTTTCAAGACTTCTAGCAGTGTATATGCATGTGTTTAAAAACTCAAATCATTAACACACAGGGTCATTGAACATTTGCATTTCTGCTTTACATTTGCCCCAATTTTTGAGGAACCATTCATATTTTTCTGATTGAGTGAAAACATTATTTATATATATTAAAGATAGTAACATCTTATAAATGTAGCAATGTTGAGACTGGTTTATTCTTATTCTTTAAACTCATTAATTTTTTAAGTAAATGTAACCATAATTGTTTTGAATGATAAAATATGTCACTGTGGAATAAAATCAGCAAATATCAGTAAGTAAAAAGAAAAAATGTTGAGGAAGAGAAGTCCACATTAATCTACACCCTGAGATAATCTCTATTAATACCTGGCTTGTGTCTTTCCTGATACATGTATCTATATGGGCATATATTTCTTATGACCATATTTACCTGAAAATTATTGCCCCTTACTTTTATTTTTGACTTAGCTGTGTACTATTACTTTAAATCTGTGGCTTCAAAGCTCCACATAATTGGATTCTGGATTTATTTCTCTCTAATTTGAGAGGCTTAATACAGCAGTTAAAACCCCTAACTCTTCTGCCATGTTTCCCCCTTGCTATTTCTTTCTGTTTTAGTCTCTTACCAAATGAACTGTTTCCATCCCTTTCTCTTTTCCTGTACTTTATTTTTTTATATAGCTTGTTTTGTGCTTTACTGGTGATCACATTTTATTTTTAAATTTATTTTTCTCTACTCCACAAAGTCAAAAACAAAAAGAAGACTTCCCTGGTGGCACAGTGGTTAAGAATCCACCTGCCAATGCTGGGAACACGGGTTCGAGCCCTGGTCCAGGAAGATCCCACATGCCGCGGAGCAACTAAGCCCGTGTGCCACAACTACTGAGCCTGCACTCTAGAGCCCGCGGGTCACAACTACTGAGCCCGCGGGCCACAACTACTGAGCCTGCGGGCCACAACTGCTGAGCCCGTGTGCCTAGAGCCTGTGCTCCGCAACCAGAGAAGCCACCACAATGAGAAGCCCACGCACCACCATGAAGAGTAGCCCCCTCTCACTGCAACTAGAGAAAGCCCGCGCAGCAACGAAGACCCAATGCAGCCCCAAATAAATAAATAAATTTATGGAATAAAAAGAAAAAAAACTCTCAATTCCTCCTGTGTGAGATGAAAAATACGAGTGTTACCTCCTCCTATCCTTGCTGTAATCTGGAATTTTAGACCCAAATTATTTTTATGTAATTATTAGTCAATTAGCTATTTAATTATTAGTGTTTTAATATTATATAGTTTCCCTGAAAGGAACTTCTGACATTTTATTATGTCGTATGTGCATATTTATGTAAGTTAGATGTCTCTCTACTAGTTTTCCACATTTTCCAGTTCTCTATTTTGATTTCTTGCTCAGTTAGCTAGACTAACTGAGAGAGACCCAAGTGCATCTTTCATCACCTTTGCACACAAAATACCGGTAGGGGGTCTTCACTCTTTATCATCAGTACATGGTGAGCCCTTCTCATCTGCAGGCTCCAGTGCTCAGGAAATGTTCTTCTCTCTTCTTTGATCACTGATTTGGGTTCATCAACAGCACTGTCTCACTCTGAAATTCAGTTCTACATCAATGTGAACTCCTAACTATGCTCTGCATTGCTCCCCTTTTCTTTCTAATTCTCTCCCCCATTTTTATCTCTGTGCTTTCTGCCTTAATTTCAGGAAAAATTCTTGAGTTTCTCTTCTGTCTCAGAAATTTTATTTTTCAGAATCCAATCTACTATTCATTGTAGACATCGTGGTTTTTATTAAACACTTGTGTTTTTCATCTCTATATATACCACTCTGATTTTAGAATGTCATGACTACTTATTTTGGATTCATATATGCAAATTCTCTTAAGGCACACTGAAAGCACACTCGGAATCATTGAACGTTTTTCCCTACTGTCGTCTGTTTCAGAGGGAAGCATTTGCACTGATTCTTCAGAGCTGTTCCTTTTATTAGGTTGAAGCATTTAAAATTGCTAGGATTCTAGCCATTTTTAAATTTATAAACATGGCGATTTTATATGGTTTAACCTAAAATAAATGTTTAATCTTTTCCAGGATATGTGATGTACTAAACCTTCCAGAAACAGGTTATTGCTGCCCATCTGACTTATAGTCAAGTCAAAGTGAAGATGAGCTTGTGAGAGATATGTGTCCTTGTTATTAATTCTTTGGGTCCAGGTCAATAGGGAGAGTAAGTATTGTGAGGACAAATTTACACTGTCAGTTGAGCTGTCCTGAGTACTGGGTGGTGGGGAAAATATCGGCACCACAAACAGTCCCGGCAGTCAATTCTGTCCAAGTCATTTCTCCATGGGATTGTGGAGGATGAACGGTAGAAAAACCCTACATCTCCTTAGGAGTGCTTAGTTGCCACTTTTCTTTTCAGTAACTATGGCAGACAAAACCAATGGTCAGTGTGTTCTTTGCTGCTACACATGGTTGCCAGATATGGCAATTAAAAACAGAAGATGCCCAGTTAAATTTGAATAAACAACACAATTTTGCAATATTAGTATTAATATGTCCTGTGTAAATTTGGAACCGACTTATACTAAACAATTATTCATTGTTTATCTGAAATTCAAATTTAATTCTGTCTCCTGTATTTTACCTGGCAACCCTAATGCTCATCCCCGTCACAGCACTAAATTCTTCTCAAAACAAAGAGGCAGTCAGTATAACTCAACTGGAGTTGATATGTGAGTAGATGTCCATTTGACATCTTACAATGGAGCTCAACTGGTGAGGTGCAAATCTTTTCAAATAGGTCGTGCTTGTCTCCAACCCTTGTTTCTCTGAGTTTCTGGAGGCTAGCCAGTGTTTGTCAGGATCTCCTCCACGCACCCCCGGGAACACTGGCCTTTTACAGGAGGGATGGTGTGGATCACTCTCTATAACTCTCTCATCGATCTGGGTCCATCTTACTACCTCTCCCACAAATTTTTCAGATGTTATGCAAGATCCACAGTGTCCTTCTCTAGCTCCCAGTGGCCATGCAGCTTCCTATTAATTACTTCAAAGGGATTGGGGGAAGGAGAATAGTAGATGACTGTGATAAGTCATTTTACCACCTAACTTGGATAGTCAGGATAATTTGCTTGATCTGAAACAAAATGGATTATTGCACAGGGTCAAACGGGCAAGTTCATGTTCCACCATGAACTTTAATAATCATAGAAGCCTAATTGTGATGCTGATTGATAAAATGGTTAATATTTTTATGAATGGATTGTTCTTCTGGTTATAAAAACACAGACTTTTTGGAAAGGGTAATCTCAAAAGAAATTGCCTCTTGCTCCCAAGTTGGAGTGTGAGGCAAAGTGCAGACCCTAAGATTTGCTAAATGAGTATTGTGAAATAGGACCCTTTAGAGAAATACACATGAAACTTTGGGAATTTCACATTAAGATAATTTCTTATTTCAACACTCTGACATCAAAATTCAAATGAGATAACACTGAGAATAAAAATCAAATCATTTAGGCAGAACCTCCAGAATGATCATGCATGACCTCTTTCCTTCTCTTCCTTTGTCTCTTCCTCTCCATAGATGACATATGACAGAAGAATAACAATATGTAGCATTCAATCTGATTTCATCATTATTATAATCACATGCATATCAACATGTCCTACTCTTGCTTTAAAGCATACAGATTACAAAGAAAGTATTCCTTTGGAGAATTCAATTTGTTTTCCCAACTTTTATGGATATTTCAGGCTAGAAAAATAAGATTTCCAGCAGAAAAATAAGATTTTCAGTAAATAATAAGGCCATTGGCCAAACCTATTATGACATCCTAAACACAATATGAAATTTGCAATTAGATCATTTTCAGGTAAAAAAGCATGCTGTTAATAACATCCTACTGTTCCTGCAGTATAAGAAGGTTACTTTTCTTTTTTGGTATAGAAATAGCTTTGATTTTTTTTAAGTTTTATATGTAATTCATATTCAAAGTAAAAAATCAGAAGGTATAAAATGGTATAAAGAAAACATGAAAAAGTTACCTTTAATTCCAACATTATGAAATAAACTTTACCATTATGTTGGTATATCCTTCTGAGCTTCTAGCTGTTCATGGTTAGAAATGTAAATGTGAACATATATATGAATACAAAAATATAATGAGAATAACTGACTTTATTTTAGGTGCAGTGTGCTTCAGAACTTTATATGAATTCCTTTCTAATTTTAAATGCCACCCAAAAAGTAGGTACTGTTATTATTCCCAATTTAGAGATGAAGAAATTTTGAGGACAAAAACACTCAGCTTTCCCAAAGCCAAATGCTAAGAGGTGGTGAAGCCAGTATGTAAAATGAGGGAGTCTGACTGCAAGTCCACAGTACATTAGGCGTTGTTAATGATCTCCATTGTTCACCTAGTGAAAAATCATAGCTATCCTTTCACATTAACACATGTCAAACTGCATACATCCTCTTATGGTTGCATAGTATTCCATTAGATGACATAAATGATCTCTTCATGGAGATGGAGTTTATTTCGTTTTTTCCCCTCATCATTTTTTATTTCTAAATGTTCTGAAGAAGACCCCTGCAATATATCTCTGTTAAATTTTCTGATTACTTATTTAGGATAAATTCCTAACAGAATTTGGGAGTTCAATTTTTGAGATACATTGTTAAAATTGGTTTAATCCTAAAGATTAAACCAATCTATGCTCTTGCACAGTTCATGAGAATAACTCTCTCTACACCTGCTCCACTTAGAAGAATGATTCTTAAAACTTCACATTCCAAGACACTTTGAAAGCAAAAATCTCTTTCCTTAGTGAGTCATCACTGTAATATGCAGAAAGCCCAACTACTTCAAGTACTATGATATTTTATCTTTGGACCAATGCTTTCCTATGTAACACTTTTCCAGTGTCCAGTTGTCCCATCGTGGCCAGCAGGCGGTGCTCACACACAGATCAGAAAGATCCCTGTGGTCGCATTCACTCTAATGCACTAGGCACCATTCATATCATCTCAAGCTCTTGAACCATCATGGGCTGCTTGCTGGAAACTTAGGTCATGGTTTGTTCAATAATCTGTGAAATTCAGGTTCATTGTTATTCTTCTTATATCAGTGTCTTGGAAGGAGTCATGTTAGCAATGTCCAAATATCACTCTGACTACGAGGTCCATATTTACTGGCAATAGCTCCCTAGGACCAGGTGAGTTTTCAAGCATTTGATCTTAAACAGGTACCAGCCAAACTTAACCTCCCACCTCCTTATCTGTACTTCTTGTCTATAAGGAGTGGCATGTGCCAAAACACCATCTAATGCTTTTCCTTTTCCATACTTCACTTTTTTGAAACTATCACTCATTTCTTATTCAAAAGGTGGCTGAAGTATTTGTCATTGCAAGCCTGAGGCAGGTGACAGTTTCTCAATGTTTTCCTTCCTACCACAGCCCAGTTTTTTTTAATATCTTCATATTTGTCTTCATAATTATCATGCCCTGTGCTTAATATAAGAACATTTCTGACTCCTGTATGGTTTGGTTGCTGACACCTTGAAACTCAGAATTCAAATGGAAAGATTGAAAAATATGACTACACAAAATTTAAATGTTTGAAAATCCAAAGTATCAGAAAATTTTGGGGGAAAAATATTTACAAAAAATGTGATTTACAAAAGGTGATGTTCTTAAGAGATAAAGAGTTCGTTGTGTCTATTAAAAATGTTAAAACCCTAACAGAAAAAAAAAGTCAAGGGGCTTGAACAGAGTTTACAGAAGCACACGTAACTAAAGATGTACTTTAAGTGAATATTTAATTTCGTTATGAAAAATACAAATTAAAATAACCTTTGTTCAAATTAGCAGAGTAATTCAATGTTAGCAATGGTGGTTAGGATATGGCAAAGGTCAAAGTCACACCTTACACATACTTAGTAGAAATATATAGCCATTCTAGAAAGGAATTTCACAATGTATAGCAAGACCATTAAAAATTTTTATACCCTTTGACCAGTAATATGCCTCTGAAAATTATTGGAAACTTAGTCAAAGAATTTGTATGAAAAGTTCATTCTGGCACTATTTACTCCAGCCAAATATTATATACTACAAATTATCCAATATTGCATTATTGGATAATTGCATTATCCAATAATACAATATAATTTAAATATACATGTATTTTAATATACCTATGCAGAAAAAAGAAAGGAAGAAAATTTATCTAATTTGATATTATTTTCTCTGGATGTAGAATAATAGTTTTTATTTTTAATTAGTTCTTTTTTGTTTCTCACACTTTGTAGAGGAGATTGCATTATTTTTACATTTTTAAAAAACTACAGATTTTAAAAAATCAATTTGATTGAGGTTTAATTCCCATACAAGAAAATGTAGACAATTTAACTGTGGAATTCAGTGAGTTTTGGAAAATGGTACCCTAATATAACACCCATTACAACTGAGAGAGAGAATATTTGCCATCAGATCTGTCCACCTCTACCCCAGCAACCACTGGTCAGCATTCTACAGGTCAGCATTCTATAGGTCATTTTAGCCTTTTTGAAAATTTCATGTAATTTAATCATACAGTATGCAGCGTTTTATGTTCATCTTCTTTCCCTAATATAATGTCTTTGAAATTTAAACACGATGATGTGTATGTCCATAGTTTGTTCCTTTTAACTACTTAATATTGAGTTTAAAGACAAACGACATTATCAAACCAAATAATAATGGACATTTGGGTTGTTTCCAGCCTTTGGTTATTATAAATAAAGCTACGAATTACATTTGTGTAAAAGTCTTTCTGTGAACATACGCTTTAGTTTTTTTTAGGGAAATATCTTGGAATGGATTTTCTATATAGCATTGTAACTGAATATTTAACTTTACAAAAAAAACTACCAAACTGCATTCCAAAGTAGTTATACCAATTTATCTCCGCAACAGCAGTGTATGAAAGTTTCAGATGTTCTGCCCTCTTACAAACATTTGGTATTATCAGTCTTTTTCAGTTTAGCCATCCTAGTGGTAAGGAGTGGCATCTCTTATTTTATTTCCCTGATTACTAATGATTTTTAGTATTTGTTCATGTGCTTATTGACCATCTGTACATCTTATAAGTTAGAAAACTTATTACTGTGACATAAGAGCTCTTTGTATGTTCTAAATAAGATTCTTTCTGATATGCATATTGGGAATATTTTTCCCAGTTTGTGACATGCCTCCTAAACACTGTCTTTTGAAAAGCACTTCAGGATTTTAGTGAAATACAATTTATCATTTTTTCTTCTATGATTTATGTTTTTTAAGTCAAAAAAAATCCTTTGAAGGATTGTTTGATAATTTAATGTGATGATAGCTTACAATGCCTAGAGCAGCACCTGATACCGATGAGGAAACCAAGATAGGTCAGTGTCTCTTCAGTGATCTTGGTCAGTCATGACCCTTACGTGAAAGTCAATGAGGGGTAGAGTAAAATGCATTTACCATTGGAGAATATTACTCAGCCATTAAAAAGAATGAAATATTGCCATTTGCAGCAACATGGATGGACCTAGAGATTATCATACTAAGTGAAGTAAGTCAGACAGAGAAAGACAAATACCTTAACAATACCACATTTGCAGAACCTAAAAAAATGATACAAATGAAAACTTACTGACACAACAGAAACATACTCACGGACACAGAAAACAAACTTATGGTTAACAAAGGGGAAGAGAAGGGAAGAGGGAGAAATAAATTAGGAATTTGGGATTAACAGATGCACACTACTATATATAAAATAGATAAACAACAAGGACCTACTGTATAGCACACGGAACTATATTCAATATCTTGCAATAACCTATAATGGAAAAGACTCTGAAAAGGGATATATATATATATATATATATATGAATCACTTTGTTGTACACCTGAAACTAACACAACGTTGTAAATCAATTGTACTTCAATTTTAAAAAATGCATTTACCATTGCGATTTCTAGGCCTTATTTTGCATTTCCAATCACTCCTCATCACTTTTATTCTGCCACTTAATTATGTGATGACCCTTTGGCAAGTTATAAACTTTCTCTGCTTCTCAGTCTCTTCCTCTGAAACATTAGGTCACTAATCGTTCTCAGTAGTTACTTCCATCTTCCACATCTAACCATTAGGAGTCTAGAGGAAGTTCTATTATTACAAGATTCTATGCTCTTTAAGTTGTGTCTGGGGGCTTGGGGTTCAAAATAGGATAGTTCTCTATAAGAGGACATTAACAAACTGGAGTGCATATAGAGTATCATTGCCACAATAGCAGTCTGGAAGCCAGAGCACATGAGGAACGATAGAACAAGCTTAACCTGGGAAAGGGAAGACTGAATGGATACATGATAATGAGCTTCAAAACTCTGACCATCTGTCATGTTGGAAGAGTGAACAGATTAGTTGTTCCAGAGGATAATATTAGTATCAAGCAAAGAATATTACAGGAAGGAGAAATAAATTGCTGTAATGTACATTTGTCCATATTTATGAAACAGTCTGCTTTTAGATGAGGTGAGCTCCCCATCACTGGAGGTGTTCAAGCCAAGGTCAGATTATCATCTAACAGTAATGTTCTATCAATATAAAGGATTTTTGCAATGGGTAAAGAATTTTTCTAGAGAGACTGTAAAAACCCTTCTAGCTCTGCAAAGCTGTGATTCTGTAGAAACCTTGCAAGAACTCAGTAGATACTTGAAAACTTACATAATAAAAAATTCACAGCTTCTAAAGCCAAAATAGCCTATGAATAGCCATCTTTATCACAATTATACCAAAATAAAAAAAGAATCAAACTTTACTTTTTTTGTTATCTCTGTAAGTAAAAAGACAGTGTCTCCGTCCCTGAAGTACTGAGTGCCTTCCCCATCCTCCCCTGGTCCAACATAATAAAAATAAAAAGATAAAACACCTTGAAGAAAAGAGGTGTATCTTTTTGCTCTGAAAATTGAATTAACTAGGTCCTACTAAGGCTGGAGGGAAATTAGGCCACGAATATAGGAAATTAGATGGCAAACAGGAACTTAAGAATACAAAGAACCATAGAATCACTATATTTATTACTTTGTAGCCTGTACATATTCATTAGCATCAAATGTATCCATTGCACACAAAATCTCTACAATGAAGTTCAACTTCTGTAATGTTTTTTAATTAATTTTATATTTTGAATTTTTTGATTAATATAACTCTGAATATTAAATATTAATTTATTATTGCATGTTGTAATCATCAAAGACTTTTGTAAGCAATGGTCAGTGCTTTTGATTATCCTGAGAAAGCCAGGTTAACCTGATAGAACTCCTCCTGCAAAGGATGTATTGTGGTAGATGAATTTCATTATGGACCCAATTATTTACCCCTTCTTGTTTGCACACCTTTTGTCAAGTGACTTTAGCATTCCTCCTCTAAAGATGGTGTGTTTCTCCATCCCATGTGCCTTGTTTTGACCTGTAGAATGAGCAGAAGTGATGGTGGGCTAGTTCTGGACCTGGGCCTTAAGGAGCCTTGCAAGTATCTGCTTGCTCTTGTTTTCCTGCCGTCCCCATGAGAACACACCCAGGCTAGTCTGCCAGAAGTTGAGAGACATATTGACAAAGCTGAGTTGCCCATCATCTCAGTCATGGCCAACCTAGATCAGCCAATTCCCAACAGGTGAGTGAGCTCAAACAAGATCAGCAGAGACTCCTGGTTAACCCAAAGCTGATCCCACATGATAAACACACATCACTGTTTATTATAAATCTTTGCAGAGCTTTATAGTTGCTTGTTATGATGGCAATAAGTAACTGAGATAATTATCTTGTGAGCTTTCTTGCACATGGTGTAATGTTACCTCTTACACTTTTAAACACGTTGAAAGTAATCCCCAAAATGCTTTGTTTCCTTGAATATCATCAGAACCTTGGGTATTCCAGCTTGCAAACAGATCCCTTCCGTATGTGTGATCACAACCATTGTTACAAATCTGTCAGATGTGAGTCCATAAAACACAAAGCAGGAATGGCGGCCTTCAAACGTTGTCTTGCTTACTTTTAGTCTCAAAAGCCAATTTCCAAGTGAAATACAGCCAATAAACTTGGATTCAATATAGGTGTGTGTGGGTATATGCATATATGTGTGTACGTGCTTGTATTTCATATTCCCATTTTTTAATGTCCCTGAAATATTTTAAAAGGATCATACACTAGTCCAGAAAGAAAACTTTAATAAATTCTGAGAAATATAGTTATACAGCCTATTTTCTCCTATCTTATTACATTAACACCAGAAATTTATAAAAAGTTTAAACCAAAATATCAAATTAAACTCTCCTAAAATATTTTCATGCCAAACAGAATACAGTCCTCTTAAATTATTAGTTAACTAGGAATAACAGTATATTTTTTAAACATAATAAAGAATTTAGTCTAGAACCAGAAACTACACCACACGTAATGAAATACTTGATTTATCACATTACTAGCAGAAACAATTAACAAAATATATGATGGCACCACCATTATTTATTAGTATTCTGATGTGACAGGTCATATAGTAAAATAAAGAAAATATATCAATATTAGAAAAAATTATCATCATTTACAAGTAGTAACTTTTTCAATATAAGATATTCAAGAATATTGATAAAAATATTTAAAGGCATAAAAGGTTAAATAAGTTTGACATCAGACAATCCAGCACAGCATTTCAATTCAATTATCATTGGGAACTGATTGAAATCAGAATCCTAAGAAATGGAACTTAATATGAGAATTTTTAAGGACTTGAATATAAGGTAATACACTTTTTTATTGGAGGATAATTTGGGGGAATACTATCTCAGGTTTTGATGTGTGTGTGTGTGTGTGTATATATATATACACATATATATCAGCAGATAGATATTTATATAACTTTTAAAATAACCAAATACTTATATATAATAGGAAAAAAGAATCTATATATCTCAATAGATGATATATTAGGTAAGAATAGTGATGATAGATAGATAAAGATTTTTTTACAAATAGAATTAATTTCTATAATATGCTAACACTGTTGAGAGAATGTTGAAAAATGACCATGGAGAAAATCTTGGAATAAATTAAGACTTGATTGAGGGCAAGTTTTACCATCAGTTAATGCAAGGAAGACTAGCAGAATTTAGGCAGGGCACAGAAAAAGTACTATGAAGTAAAAAATAGTTAAATCCTTATTGTATTTTTTTCCTATGCATATTATACCATGCACATTATCAACTAATTGACAGAAAACAAAAAGAGCTAAAAATGTATAATGGTTATCAATATTTCAATTTATACTGCAAAGTCATTTGTATCTGTGATTGTGAATATCCACACTTGTATAATTATTTCAAAGTCAGCAGTACTAGAAAACAGCAAAAATTTTAAAAATATTTATTGTTTTTAACCATGCCTGTAGCTATAACAAGCATACACATACACTCTTTGTTTACTCTGTAATGAGGGGTATGTTATTTTCCTTTTGATCTCTATTTTTTTCACATGAGCATTACGCTTGGGTTGCATAAGAATCATTTTTCAGTAAGAAGCAATTCTACTTTGCACTATGAATTCAAAAGTTCTCTAGCAGTGCATGCGAGGGTGGTGAGATTCATGCAACAAGACCACAGATGGACGGATTGGAGTTCATCTTCTCTTCCTCCTTCAACCTACTGTCTGGTAGAGGTGTTAATGAACACTGAAATGACCATATGCTTAGTACAGCCAAGAGAAACACAAAAAAAGAAAAAGAACCAATATAGTCTACTCCTGAAAATTCAAGTGTTTGCTAGGCCCTAAAGACCATCTAATAGATATTAATCATTAAATAGAAAACAAAAAATGATATAAGTATGTGGAAAGCAGATCAACCTTACCAACAATGAAAAATAAAAATTAAAACAATGAGATATAATTTTTGTCCACTAGATTGGAAAAAATCTTAAAGACTGAAAATATTCAGTGTCAGCAATAGTGTGGGAAAATGGTCACTCTCATAAAATGTTGGTGGGTAGATAAGTTGATACAACCTTGTATAGGACAGTTTTGTCTGCGTGTAATAGAAAAACCCAACTAACAATGGATTCGAGAAACGGTGTTTATGTTTAAAACATAAAAACTGTCTGGGAGGTTGAAAGCTGTTGGCCTTGGTTTAACTGCTGTCTTTCAATCTTACTGCCTCATCATTTCAGAGCTGTGGCTTTTTATTTCCATGCTTATCATCCCATGATGGAGAGATGGCTACTGCAGCTCTAGGCTGCTACATGAGAATATCAAGCAGGAAGAAAGGTCTAGGGGGCTTCCCTGGTGGCGCAGTGGTTGGGAGTCCGCCTGCTGATGCAGGGAACACGGGTTCGTGCCCCGCTCCGGGAGGATCCCACGTGCTGCGGAGCGGCTGGGCCCGTGAGCCATGGCCGCGGAGCCTGTGCTCCGCAACGGGAGAGGCCACAGCAGTGAGAGGCCCGCGTACCTCAAAAAAAAAAAAAAAAAAAAAAAGAAAGAAAGAAAGGTCTAGGGCCAAAGACCCAGGTTTCTGAGGCTCTGTCCTCATTAAGGAGAAATATCATTCAGCAGTCTTCCCCTTGAGTCTCATTGACCAGAAATGACATACACATCCACTCCTAGACCAAAAACTACTGAAGAACTATTAAAGATACACAAGGCCTATCCTTCCTGACAGAAAATAACTCTTTATTGGGTCATGAATTTGCATCAATTATAAATTTTTGTGACATTTTGGTAGTATCTACTAAATGCATAATTAAATGCATAAATGAATGCAGTAATCTATCACAGTCTAATATTTCTTCTAGAAAATTAGGCCATAGATACTTCCAGAAATACTGTGCAAAAATATATCCATCTGTGTATGTTCTTCTGGAAGTATTTCCATGTGTGTATATGTATGTCCATCTGTATATCTTGGCATACTGCTTCTGGAAATACATATATTCATATGAGCATCATTAATTAAAAAATGGAAATAACTTATTACTTCAATGTCAGTTAACGCATGTTAAACAGTTAGTACAGTACCATGTACAATAAGAGCTAAATTAATATTCAACATTCTTTTTGGTTTCAGTGTAAATTTTTGTTCTGTTTACTTTATCTCCTTCAATAGATTAGTTAAATCAGTTGTAGACATCCACATATTGAAATACCTTGCAGCAATCAAAAAGAATAATCTAGGTTTATATTTGCTGACATTGAAAGATATACAATATATGTTATTCAGAAAAGAATAATGCGAGTTTCCTAATAGTGTGTGTATATCATCTTATTCTTCATTAAAGAAGCAAAGAAAAATAAAACTTAGGAATATAATTGGGAAAGAGAGTTTACACTTCAATATTGTCATAATTTTTAAACAAGTACGCATTCCTCTGAATGATTTTAGATTCCTCTTCATTTTCTATAGCTTTAATACGGTAAGTGTAAATATGATGTGTTTTGTATTTAAGCTGTTTAGAGTTCTTATCACTCCTTGAATATGTGGCTTGATGTCTTCCATCAATTACATTTCTCCAAAGAACATATACAAATGATCAAAACATACATGAAGAGTCAACATTATTGGCCATCAGGCAGACACAAATAAAAGCCATGAGATATCTCTTCATACTCAGTAGGATGGACATAATCAGACAGACAGTAACAGGTATTGGCAAGGATGTGGAGAAAATGGAGCCCTCATACATTGCTAGAAGGAACATAAATTAATGTACCTTTGGAAAATAGTCTAGCAGTTCCTCAAAAGTTGAAGCATAGAGTTATCACATGACACATCTATTCCACTCCTAGGTATTTACACAAGAGAACTGAAAATATATGTTTACACAAAAACTTGTGAATTATACAATATTCTCGATAGCCAAAATGTGGGAAAACCCTATGTCCATTCATTGATAAATGGATGAATTAAAGTAGCATATCCATACAATGGAATATTATTCAGCAATAAAAATGAATGAAATACTGATACAAGCTACAAGATGGATGTACCTTGAAAACATTATGCTAAGTGAAAAAACCAGTCACAAAAGGTCACATAATGTATGATTTCTTTTATATGAATTGTACAGAAAAGGCAAGTCCACAAAGCATAAAGTGGATTAGTGTATGACTAGCACTGGGAGTTCAGGTTGAAGAAATGGGAATTTAGTAGTAATAAGTATGAGGTTTCTTTTGGGGTTATTGAAAATATTCTAAATTTGATTGTGATAACAATTGCACAATACTTTGGATAAACTGAAAACCATTTAGTTGTATACCTTAAGTGAGTGAATTGTATGGTAGTAGATTATACCTCATTAAAGTGGTTTGCATGTGAACTTTATTTCATTAAAGCATTTTCTAAATGATTGGCTAGGTTTTCCAGTATAATGGGTAAAAACAGGTGCAAACAAGACACATTGTTGCCACATTTCAGAATACCAAGGAAAGAGAAAAGTCTATAGACTTCTAAAGGAGGAAAAACTGGTTAAATACCAAGAATCAGAAACCTGAATGGCCTCAGACTTCTCAATAGCACCCATACCATTAAAAAAATGCAGAAATGCTTTCAATGTTCTAAAGGAAAATATCTCCAATCTAGGATTCTATAGTTAGCCGAACTGTAACCAAGTAGGAGGGTAAGATGATGACATTTTCAACATGCAAGATCTCAAAAAATTAGCCTTAAGCACCCTTTGAATAAGAAGCTACTGGAGGATATGTTCCTTTGAAATGAGCATATAAACCAAGACAGAGGAAGCGTGGATACAGGAAATGGGTCATCCAATGCAGGAGAGAGGCAAAAAGAATTCTCAGGGAATTCCCAAGGAAAAGGAAAATCTCAGAATGATAGTTATACTCTAGAAGACAATGGTCCAGTCTGAAGTAATGTGCCTCAAGCAATAAATATGTAGAAAGTAACCTTGATCAAGATCCCTACAATTTAATCCAACCCAGAATGCCTGGATGTGTCCACTCCAGATTCTTATGTGTCTTGGATTGCTTAGCCACATGTTGCAGAAATTTTTGCTCTCCCATCCATGCCCCAGTATTAGATCATCTAAAGACACTTATTTCAAACCAGAAGTGTGCTTGATTCACCTTTACCTGGAGGCTAAAAGTAGGCAAGATGACAAGATGTATTAATCAGAGTATCCATGGTTATGCTGTGTAACAAACTAACTCTCAAATTTGGGTGACCTATCTCTCTCACACTACATGTCCATTGTGGCTTACGATGGATATTCTGCTATACGCAGTCACTGAGCACCCAGGCTGATAAACACACTGATTCCTAACATCTTGTTTCCACAGTTGCTGTGAAGGGTTAAAAGAGAGTTGGCCGATTACTTGCTCTTTAATCTGCCACCCAGAAGTAACATACATCTCCTACACTCCCTGCACATTGGCCAGAACTGGAAACATGACCCACCTAACTGCAGTGGTTCTAGGAAATGTGTGGTCTGCCACATGAATATACAGTAAGCAATAAATATGTCTGCTTATAAATAAATAAATATAAATAAATAAATAAATATAAACTGGTAAGCACAAAATACAAAGCAGCCCAATCTCTCTGACCATATTTTTGTCAGGTATCCAGAACCTGGCCAATAGTTCGTATCTACCAGATGCCCCATCTTGGTAGGCCCTGTATTTCCCAGGACTCAGTTGTGACCTTGTCCACTTATTTCCCCAAAGGAGGCAGCTGTTATTTCTAAGGGAAGCTGAAGGCAGAATATGACAGAATGTTCAGCTTATGTTTTCTTCATCCAATGAGCCCTTTCCTAACATAAGTAGGTTTGTACTTGCTACTCAGATTTTCAAAACTAAGAGCAGGTTGATAAGAGAAAGAGAGAGAAAGGAAATGCTCAAGTCAAGAATAGTGGTTATCTCTGGCAGAGAGAAACGGTAATACATCTGGGAAAACTAAAAAGTACATAGTATAGTCTATTGCTTAATCTGGGTGGTGAGCACAGGCAACATAGGTCTTTGTTTTATTAAAATTCTTAAATCTATCTATCTATCTAGTCTACTTATATGTAGTATATCCAATTTCCTGTTGTGCACTAAAGATTACCTTTGACCACAGAAAGTTTTGGCCCTTAACTAGTTCTAAGAGGTAACCCCTAAGCCCTTAGAACGCCCTGCCTGGTAAAAGTGTGTTTATCAGCTAGAGGCTTTGTGCCATGCAATAGCAGCTTGAACTCTGGAGAGGCTGGAGATGAAGGTCAGCCCTGTGAGCAGTCAGTCATGCCTATGTGTCTGGCTCCCATGAAACCCTGGACACCAGGGCATGGTTGAGTTTTCCCGTTTGGCACTATTCCATGCACGTGGAATTGACACACATCGTTGCTGGAATAGGAAAGCCCTGTCCATAAGACTGCCCCGGGGAGGACAACAGGAAGCTGACACCTGGTGTCCAGGATGCTGCCCTATGCGCCTCTTCCCTTTGCTGATTTTAGTCTGTATCCTTTTGCTGTAATAAACTGTAATTGTTAGCACAACAGCTTTGCTGCATTCTGTGGCCTTGGGGAGCCCAGAACTGCACCTGTATGCAGATATCTTTCACAATTAATTTTTATAAACTATAGGGCTTCCCTGGTGGCACAGTGGTTGAGGGTCTGCCTGTCGATGCAGGGGACACGGGTTCGTGCCCCGGTCTGGGAGGGTCCCACGTGCCGTGGAATGGCTGGGCCCGTGAGCCACAACTACTGAGCCTGCGCGTCTGGAGCCTGTGCTCCGCAACGGGAGGGGCCGCGACAGTGAGAGGCCCGCGCACCGCAATGAGGAGTGGCCCCCACTCGCCGCAACTGGAGAAAGCCCTAGCGCAGCAGCGAGGACCCAACACAGCCAAAAATAAATACATAAATAAATAAATTTTAATTTTTATAAACTATAATAGAAGAAAATTTCCCTAAGTATAGGAAGAACTAAATCTGTGAGACACAAAGACATTTTGTGTTCTGTGGAAGATGTATTTTAATAGAAGATCTACATTAAGACATGTCACAAAGAAGGTTCTAAACGTTAAGTATAACGAGAGAAAATAAGTCTTTAGTCATCCAAAGGAAACGCAATTTACTTACAAAAGGAAAAATCACTGCTGTTAAATTCTAGGAGATAATATAAAAACACTTATAAATGTTCAGTGCTTTGTGACCGCCTGGAGGGGTGGGAGGGAGATGCAAAAGGGAGGGGATATGGGAACATATGTATATGTATAACTGATTAAATTTGTTATAAAGCAAAAAAAAAAAATCAGAGGAAAATAAATAATTTATTATTTATTTATAAATAATAAATGTTATTTATTTATACTCAGTTTATATTTTTGCTCAAGTATTAAACTAAGAGACAGGCATTCTTAATCTGGAAATTATCAGAGGGTAGTATACCTATAGGTCTTTGCTGAAAGCAGTTACTTCAAAGTGAAATCCATGCAGTCAGAAGATGAATCAAAATAAAGTTCTCAGAAAGGGAGACAACTATTGGAATTATTGGTGTGGAACAGAATGTAGATGTTAAAACTCTTAGTTAAATAAATATAATAAAATAGAAGTCAGGATGTGATCGGGAAGGAGGTGGGAGGCAGGAGGGAGAAAAACATGATACATTTCTCCACCTTTCATAGGAGGAAGCTATGAGTTTTTTTCAGAAATGGACCTAATCCAAAAACATGACTACTATCTCTGATATTTTTCATAACCAGTTTTCCATAAAATAAATCTGTATAATTGAGCTAATACAAAACCCCCTGACATTTATGAATATATATTCTAGGCACCGTTCTAAATGTTTTGTTTATACTATCTCTTTTTACCCTCACAACATCCTATGATTGAGGTACTGTAAGTCCTGTTTTACAGATCAGAAATCTGAGACACCGAAATATTAAGTAAATTGCCCAAGTTCCCATAGAAAGTTAAGTGGTAGATGCTGGATGTACGGAAACAATTCTATAAACTTTGAGTTCAGTTTGCTTCCCCCTCCCCATTATATTATAATTCAATGTGAAACATTTTAATTAAAATTATATATATACCATATGTCTATAGATTGGGATTGACATATGTACAGTACTATGTATGAAGTAGATGGCTGCTAAGGGCCTCCTGTATAGCACAGGGGGAAAAAAAAAGAAGTTACAATCTGTTTGCAGGACATATATTAAGTTAACCTTAAAAATGCATTCCAATATATTATACATTAGGTGCAGACAAATACTGTTTGATTCCACTTACACGAGGTACCTTGAATAGTCAGATTCCTAGAGTCAGAAAGTACATTGGTAGGTGCCAGGGGCCGGGGGGTGGGGGGCAGTGGGGAGGGGGAGTGGGAAGTTAGTGTTTAATCGGAACAGAGTTTCAGTTTAGGAAGGTGAAAAGTTCAGGTGATGGATGATAGTGAGAGTTGCATAACAATGTGAATGTACTTAGTGCCACTGGACTGGACTGTTAAATATGGTTAAAATAGTATGTTTTATATTATGTGACTTTTACCACCATAAAAAAATTTAAAAATAATATATATATATATATCATACTCTCATTTTTATAAAAATTTTGATTTGGCTATATTTTAAACTATATATGTGCATAGAAAAATGTTCAGGAATGCTGCTCACCTAACATTGGAGAAGGTACTCCAAGTAGTTAAATTTGGGGTGATATTGTGCTCTCTGCTCTATAATTATCTATATTGTTTGAACTTACATAATTAGTAAGGTATGTAAATTTAATAGAATATTCTTTAAAAGCATCTCCTAATTAAAAAAAAAAAACCAAACATGCTTCTCTTGCACCAATACCAGGAACTTTTAAGCAGCTATTTAAAGTACTAGTGTTGACTGTTAGGGTGGCTATTACCAAGAAGACCAGAGACAAAAGGTGCTGTCGAGGATGTGATGAAACAGACACCCTTGTTCATTGTTGGTGGGAATGTAAATTGCCAGCCACTATGGAAAACAATATGGGGGTTTCTCAAAAAATAAAAATAGGTCTACCATACTATTCAGCAATTCCACTTCTGGGGATATATGCAAAGCAAATGGAAACAGGATTTTGATGAGATGTATGTACTCGTATGTTTATCACAGCATTATTCACAATAGGCAAGATATGGAAACAACCCACATGCCCATCAGTGAATGAATGGATAAAAATGATGTGGTAGGGGACTTCCCTGGTGGCATAGTGGTTAAGAATCCACCTGCCAATGCAGGGGACATGGGTTCCAGCCCTGATAAGCATGTTATTAATTCAACTAAAACTGGGGGGAAATTAAAAAATTAAAATTTGGGGAGTGGTAAAGGTAAAGGACACATTTTTATTTGTCCCTCAGAGAGGTTGCCTGATTTCTCTATTCTCACTGTTCAGCAAATGTGTGGGTGTTTGGATTTTTTTTCCACTATTTTTTCCCTCTGCTGATGATTACTTAAAACCTCATTCTTGATAACACAGTTTGAGATTTAAGACAGCAGGAGCCTTTCAGTATTGAGTCATTTTGCCTTGGAGGGGAAAAAATGCTCCAGGGCAAGGTGAACGACAGGAAAGGAATTGATTATATTTTTGACTTGTTGCTGCTCTATTAGTTGAATTTGACCAGCTGTGGCAAGACTGCCCAGGTACGCTATTCTGCTCAGGAAACACCTTGTTCTCACTCCTTTTCTACACTGACTTAGCCCCTTGCTACTTAAAATGTGGTTTATAAAACAGCAGCCTAGTTCTCACCTGTAGCTTATTAGAAACGCAGAACTGTGGGTCCCACCTCAGACCTGCTAAGTGTTATCAAGATCCCAGGTGATTCTGAGATGCATTAAGCATGAGAATCACTGACCTGATTATTCTCTCTGCTGGTTGATCAATGTGAAACCGCATGGAGGTTAGAGAATCATAGAAGGTTAAATGGGAAAGCTCCACATTCAGGAGGAGAAACTGGGAGCTGAGAGGGAACTGACTTAGAGGAAGAACTAACCCAGGCTCCTTGCTGCAAACCATGCCCTGGACAAATCCACTCTGAGAACCTACAAAGTCACAATTCAGAGATGTAAACTGACAGCTCTAGTTGGGACATCTAAAGGCTGTAACATTTACATGAGAAACTGGAAACTAAAGGCCACCTTACTTAAACGTTCTGTGTTGCCTCTTCAGGGTGGGGATTTCCAAGCAGTGCCAAGCACATTAAATTAATAAATACATAAATAAATAAATATAAACAACCAAAAAAACCCACTCAAGTATTTATAAATACATGAATCCTAGGTTTTTAACTAACCCAATAGAGAATAAATTAGAGGATCTTAAAACAGAAAGAAAACTGAGACACAGAGTGTGACAAACCAGCCCAAGGTCAATGCTAGTTAAAGGTAAATCCAGGATTTGCATTTAGGTCTTCTGATTCCTGTTCATGCTTTTTCTACCTCCCTGACCTGATCTTGCTTTTCTACTTGATTTCCTTTTATCTGCTCCTCTACCATCAAAGTAATAAAACAGATCCAATGGGAAGCTGTGATTATCACAAGAGCTGCCAAAATAACTGTTAAAAAGCCCCCATCTTTTCCTGCTCATTAAAATTATCAGATTAATGAATGCTTTCTTAACAAGATTAAATTATGTCAAGTATGCCTGGTGCTGAAACACCATATTTAGGAAAAACACAAGGAAAATTGAAAAATAAAAACATTCACCATGAGCAACAACAAAACTAAAAATTATAGAACACCTGGGAATAAATTCAATCAATTCAGTGTAATTCTAGTTAAAACTGATGCCGAATCTGGCCTCTGTACCCCAACACCGAATTAAACCTCAGAGACAGAGTTTTGGGTGAAATAGAAAAGAAGAGCTGTATTGCTTTGCCAGGCAAAGGGGGCCACAGTGGGCTAATGCCCTCAGAACTGTGTGTGCCAATCCACATTGCAGGGGCGTGGGGTGGGGGTGGGTTGTGAGGAGACATAGCCCAGAGGCAGAGTTGCTGATAAGGATGCAGGTGCCTGCAGGGCCCGCATTCCTTCAATCCAGAGATCATCTGGCCTTAGGTGGTCATGGGTGAACTGTGACCTTCTCTGGAATGAAGAATGCTTCATCAAGTAGTTAAGTCTTCCATTTGTTAGGGGGTTTAGTTCTGCAGAAGAGCTCAAAGATATTGTTACGTGTATCCCTTGATGGAAAACCAGGACCCTGCCCCAAGGTTGCACTATTGTTTCTTGACTGCTCCTCCCTTGTCTCTGCATCCCCCCACTTTCCTGATTAGCAACTGTTTGAACCTGCCCTTTGGAACTCAGGGAAGGGGACCCAGAAAGACTTTTGTGGCCAGGAGCCCCACAGGGTCCTGCTCTGTTTCAAAACTCCAACAAAATGTTTTTAGGAGTTGAAAAAAAAGCCTAAAATTAACCTGGAAGAAAAAACAAGGGAAAATAGACTAAAATTCTGAAAGAGAAGAGTAATTGAGACTTGCCCCCAAGATTTCAAGCACTTATGATAAAGCTATTGTGAATAAAACAGTATCTTACTGGTGAATTTAATTTGTAGTTTAAATTACATATTAATGACATTTTTATAACTGAGTCTTTCTAGCTAAGAAAAAGCATGAATCTTCCTTTATTAATCTGTTAATACATGTCACTCAGTAGAGTTTCATAACATTTTTGTATATTTGAATCTTATTAAATTTATTTCTAGCTATTTCATGTGAATTGCAGTAGTTGTCTTGTTGCTGCCACGATTTGTGTTGCGCCATAATGAATGGCTCTTTTCCAACTTTATATCTTTCACATCTCATAAAAAAGCAATTCAATGTTTAGGAATTAAACCCGTAGAAATACCTGCAGAAGTTAAAAATATGTATACATAATGTTTCACTGCAGCATGGCTTGAAATAGTGATAATAGGGTTCTGATAAGTAAATTGTGTTCCACACGTACAATGACAGACTATGAGGTCATTTTTTTAAAATGACACGTACATAATGAATCGACATGAATTACTGTCCAAGATATATAGGAAAAGGGGGTTAAAAAAGCACATAAAATATACCATCTCTGTTTAAAAATGGATATATGTACATGCAAAGTAATTTTTATTGAATAAATAACGTTAGGCAGTTTATGCAATGTCTAACTATCATTGACTTTATTTCACAAATGAAATAAGGCCTAAAGAGATTATGTAATTTTCTTAAGACCACACAACATAGTTGGAATCAAAGTCAACGATGACTAATTCCATGCTCTTAACCTTTATGTGATGTGGTGTGTGTGGTGGGTGTGTGTATAAAAAACACAGTAATTTTCTCTAAAATATCAGATTATAAGAATTTTTATTTTCTAATTATGAATGTCTATAATGTTTGTATTTTTAAGTGAAAGCTCATAGTTTAATTAAGAAAAAATAATAACGGAATATTTCTAGTACAATGCACAGTCCATTGCAAGCATTATAGTTAACTTGAGAGAAATAAATAAAAGTAGTTTAAGAAATTTGATCATCAAATATTTTAAAACATCGTAATCCCATGATCCTGCCCCAACCAGTATTAATATTATGATGCGTATATCCTCATCTTTTTCTATGCTAACTTGTGAGCGAACTACACATAGGTTTGTAACTATGAATGTGCTGGCAATATAATATCCTCTTGCGTGATTTGCCACTAATTACTTAATCTTTCTCCTATGGCTGGACATTTAGGTTGTTTTCAATTTTCTCCATCCTAAAGAACAAGATGATCTTCAAGCAAACAGTAAAATTTATTAAGTTTTAATTTCAGTTAAGTTGACTTTCATGTTGAAGATATCAAGATTGAAATCACTGCTGTAGAATTCATCATTATACATAGATATGTACCACCAGCCGAAGAGTCACTTGAGAGATGAAAAATTCATCAAAGCTATTTATTTAGATACTTACACAAAACGGTTATATTATTCAGTTTCTAACTGACTTTTATCTGAAATGCTTTATGTGCTTGATACCCAGAATAACTGAGCAGAGGGCGGCAATTGCTTTGAATCACAAAGATCAGCTGTCAATTCTGTTTGTTGACTTTGAAGCAAGAATTCAAAAATGACCGATAACTAGTATGTAGGGAAAAGGCCTTAATGTTCTTGTATTTTATTCTTAAATCTCCATGTAATTAACAATAAAAATAAATAAATAAAATTGATTTGAATTAGTAGAGTGCACTAAAAATAAGCGTATTATTATTAAAGGCCACTGCGGAAAACAGTGATTTCACATGCTTTGGCAGTGCGAGAATTTGAATGTCTTTAATGAGAAAAATGGAACTACAGCACACTGAGCCAATTATGTGATTCTACCAAATTTTCCTGGAAATAAAGCTCAGAATGTTTATTTAGGAAAGTAGGTGATCTCCAAGGCTGCACCTGCAGCTTGCCTGATTACACAAATAAGGAGAATGTTGTACACTTCTATGGAAGTTTTAACTGCTTCTTCGTCTTCTCACCTTCACAACAGTCCTGAGGTGAGTATAGAGTTGGTATTTATATCTCCATTTTACATTTTACATTTTGAAAAACTGACCCCCAAAGAGGTGAACTCTCACCCAAAGTGATGTTAAATGCGACCCAGATATGTTCTATCTAAAGATTGATGACTCTCCATGGAACGTGGGCTCTGATTTGTCTAGAAAGCAGAATACTCATTAGACAGATTACTTTTAAAAATTAAACGGATTATGTAAATTTCCAACTACTTTAAAATGATATAAGCAGTCAAGAAGTCCTTAAGTGACATTTAAATGTGAATATTAAATCTAAGGTGGGTGAAAATCTAAAGTCTGCCTTTGTGGAGAGGGGGCAGGATTTATAGGAAAAGGTATAAGGGAGCTTTCTGTGGGGATGGTGATATTCTAGACAGAAGGGTGGACAGATAGATAGGTGATAAAGTGAATATGGTAAAATTTAATGGTGGAATCTTGGCGCACATTCAGTGTTTGTTGTAAAATTCTTTCAATTTTTCTGCATGTTCGAAAATGTTCTGCATGTTATAAAAATATAATAAAATGTGTCAAAAAAGGCAAATTCTTTTCAATGGAGTTTTAACCCAATTTATGTTAGAAACCCATGTCTACACATACAAATTACCTATATCTGCTTGAGAAACAATTTGAAAGATTGTACATAAAAGTTATATTCTAGAGAGGCATTTGGAACCTTACTGTATATCTTGGGAAAATGTTGATTTGTCCAAATTGCACTTTAACCTTACTAAAATGAAAGCTGAGATGTGTTTTTTCTGGAAATTTGAGAAGTATATTTTGTGTTTGGGATAATTGATTATTAATGAATTTTATTACTCTCCTTGTTGTCAGTAACGGAATATACATGTCTAAATTATTTTATTTTCAAATAATTATAGAAATTTAATTTCTCTTTCATTCTCTTTTCAAATGATCTCATTATTCTTAGGACAATCTGGAAAGGAAGCAAAGCAAAAATGTTTCCTTTTTTAGTAATTTCGTATGTCTGGGATATAGCCTTTCCATCAAGTGCGTTTGCACTGCTCTTTTTCTGGAGCAATGGGAAAAAAAACTTCCTCTTTCAAGGCGACAAGCTCCAGTGACAGACAGCTGCCAGTGCTGGCTGAATTAGCTTGCGTTGGCTTCCTCCATTCCACTTGTCTTCTGAATTCACAGTTCAAGGACAGAAGGCAAAAACAGACAAAAAAATCCTTAAATAGTCCAAGTGTAACTCTCAAAGGAAACTGTTTGGAACAATCTCTCTAAAATAATAGCTAACAATCTTTTTTTAAATGACCTTAATTATGTAGTATTTTCGCTTTTCTAAAAATAATGGACTGAAGAAAGATGTGTGTTTTCTCACTTTTGTTCCATCAGACACATATATGTACTTGGGGATCAGTGTCATGTAGGCATGCAGATGTAGGCATATATCATGCAGATGTAGGCATATATCAGATGTGACTCCTGGATTTAGCATACTAGCCTCCTGTGGGAGATATCACAGTTTCATTACTTACCACAATATATTTTGAAAAGATAAATGTCACAAGAAGAGTCCTGATAATGTTCTAAGATGGCTCAAAGGAAAAGTTCACATACCCCGGTGAGGAGATCAAGAAAGGTTTAATTAAGGAGGTGATGTTTTTCTTCGCACTGAATAGCATTTTATCTCTAAACACTCTATGGAATGCATCCCTGGCACAGACACTGCGCTCAGGGAAGGAGCAGGAACACTGAAATATAGTTTGGTTTAGAGTGAGAGATGGATAGAAAAATAAGATGATATTATATTACAGAATCCCTTGGAAACCAGAGATTTTACTTTGCTGTTGCTTTTGTTTTCTGGGGCTTATTTTTTTCTTTTTTCTTTATTTGGTGTCAGTAGAGAGCCACTGAATGTTTTTGAGAAGAATATTATTCTGGCAGCAGTGTATATGCAATGTTGCGAAGATGGATCCGCAGGAGATGCTGCTTTAATATCTAAGCCAAGGAAGAATAAGGACCTAAAGTCTCATGATGTCTATGAGAATAGGAAGGAGAAAAGTGATTTCAGGGCTATTACAAAAGTGGAAGAAAATAACCTGGCAAGTGATTGTATTGAGAGACACGTTGGAAGAAGTCAGGGGGCTTGAGTAATCAGCAGAAAGTAAAAATGGTCATGAAAATAGAGTCAAGAGGAAGACAGACCACAGATGAACAGAAGAAGGTGTGATACATATATACAATGGCATAGTACTCAGCCATAAAAAAGAATGAAATAATGCCATTTGCAGCAACATGGATGCAACTAGAGATTATCATACTAAGTGAAGTAAGTCAGAAAGAGAAAGACAAATACCATATGATTATCACTTATATGTGGAATCTAAAATATGATACAAATGAACCTATATATGAAACAGAAATACAGACATAGAGACTAGACTGGTGGTTGCCAAGGGGGAAGGGGTGGGAGAGGAATGGACTGGGAGTTTGGGATTAGCAGATGCAAACTGGTACATATAGAATGGATAAACAACAAGGTCCTACTGTAGAGCACAGGAAATTATATTCAATATCCTGTGATAAACCATAATGGAAATGAATATGAAAAGGAATGTATATATGTGTGTAACTGAGTCACTTTGCTGAATAGCAGTAATTAACACAACATGGTAATTCAACTACACTTCAATCAAAAGTTTTTTTTTAAAGAGGAAGATAGAAACTGGTTTTGTAAGAGTTTGAGGTTGAAATTTTGACACATTGAAATTTAGAGCCCCCACATAAAGATGTCAGACAGAAAAACAGAGGTGTGGAGTGCAGGTCAGAGATGTAACTGTGGGAATCACCTGCCTAGAACAAGGTGACAACCAAAGCTCTGGGAGTCTATTTGCCCTCAAGGAAGAAGGTGGAAAAGAAAGCAGAGATGGGGTGGAATGGAGTGGGAGGTCTTAATTTAACTGCTTAGTTTTTCATTTATCTTCCATGTCCTCCAACAGATTTTACAAATGTAATTGCTGGAGTATGCTCTTGTAGCAAAGCAGGGCTCTCCTCTGCAATATATGGCTTTTTTCCATCCTCATATGCTCACTGCTTATTCTTCGCCTATTAGGTCAGCTAATTTCAAGCTAATTGAAGTGGATGGCCACAGAGAATTCTGGGGTAGGTCTGAATTTTGAATAAATATCTTTGAAGATTCAGACACAAAATCATACACAAGTAGAGCAAGCACTGTATTAGGAGCTTGGATACACGGGGAATCCTGAGCTTTAAGGAACCTCCAGTGTAGTGAAGAAATTTTCAATCACGCAGGGGAAAAAGGTGTAAAAGCAGACCCAAAGGTGTTTGGAGGCCATAATTTAACTGCTTATTTTTTGAGTTATCTTCCATATCCTCCAACAGATTTTACAAACTGTAAACGCTGAAAGATGCTTTTGAAGCAAAACAGTCCTTTCCTCTGCAACATATTGGTTTTTGTTCCCCTTGCCAGGCCCCCTTAGAGACAGCTTGGGCGCCTACCCAAGGCTTGAACCCACGCAAATGTACCCACGCAAGATGGAATGAGGTGCTCCAGATGAAAAGCTGTCCCTACCAGGAACTTCTGGTGAGGGCAGCAGACGCACTGCATTTTCAGGGACCACAGAGGCTAAAGTGCAGAGGGGCCACCCAATAGCAATGCTGGCACAGCAGGGACCCAACCTGTGGCATAGATTGTTTAGGGGTAACGGTAGCAGTGTCCCTGCTTAACTCAACTGCAGTGAGATTGCAGCAGTGGTCCCAGTTCTGACCTTTTACCCTGCCACTCTTTTATCTACCACGGGGGTCCCTGGAAATTCACAGGTCAGCAGAACACACATAACATAGGAGGAAAAATCCAGAGTTCAAATATCGTACCAGTTCACTTAACATAAACTTTCAGGGGCTTCCCTGGTGGCGCAGTGGTTAAGAATCCGCCTGCCAATGCAGGGGACACAGGTTCGATCCCTGGTCCTGGAAGACCCCACATGCCGCGGAGCAACTAAGCCCGTGCGCCACAACTACTGAACCCGTGCTCTAGAGCCGGTGAGCCACAACTACTGAGTCCGTGTGCCACAACTACTGAAGCCCACACACCTAGAGCCTGTGCTCCACAACAGGAGAAGCCACCACAATGAAAAGCCTGTGCGGCACAACTAGAGAAAACCCGCGCAAAGCAACGAAGACCCAACACAGCCAAAAATAAGTATATTTAGAAAAAAAAATTCAGTTGCATCTCCCATTATTCCTACGCTCTACAGGCTAGATGACATTACTCGCACTTTTCCACTTTCAAGCCCCTGATATTCCTTGCCTGGGGTAAAATTTCCCTTTCTTTCCAATAACTTCTGCTTTTGGAAAACTTCTCCTCCTTAACAAAAGCAAACCAAAGGACCTGATGGTCTCAACATCCACAGACTGTAAGAGGACTGCACAGCTTACCTGGAGAGAATCCCATGTTGTACTTTTGGTGGGTGGTGGCTCCCTGCTGATTCCAAGGTGCTGGGTCCCTGACATCACCCAGAGAGCAAGCAGGACTAGCTTATGGCTTGAAGCAAGTGAACTTGCTCCCTACCTAGTAATGAGCGGTAGGGGACACCGTCCCATCTAAGCGGGTGAATCTCTTCCTAGGGCGCTTTCCTACCACTTTTCTCTCTCCTCTCATGGCGATTTCCTCTCCAAAGTGCTGGCCCTGATAAAGAACCCGGTCCTTCACTCGCTGGAACACTACCACTGCTGGAATGCGCAAAGAAGTTAGTCTTTTTTTTAAAAAAACTACATTTGTAACTGCTGTTTAGTTTTTGCTGTATTAAAAATAAAAGAGAACCCACATTAGATGGTGCTCCAGAGCCCATTTCTACCAGCGAGACCTCTCCTCCTCAAGCTCCCGCTTAAATGCCAGGTCCTCCTCTTGCTTTTCCTGCCCTCTCTCCTGCCCATCCCCTATCCCTACTACCTTCAATCCCTCCCGTTGCATCAGCCCGTCAGTTAGGGCTTCTATTAAGCAATTACAATCAGGTGTTAACAATTACAAATGATGAGTTCTCAAACCGTGGCGGGTAATTAGTCAAATCCATTTCACCTGCCTTCACTAATCAAGGTCATTTTAAGACTCGCAGGCACTTCAAACAGCATCTTTTGCCTGACTTATTTTCCAGGAACTTGGAGTCAGCTGCATCTAGTTCAAGCTGACAGTTAAGACTGGATAGGACCACGGGCTGTCCAAAATGGGCATGCGCGAACGTCACGTTTTGTTATCTGAAGGCTGAAAACAACACCTTCAGAATGTGGAGAGGCCCGTAGCCTAGTTAAGCCTGCGTAGAACTACGATTATCTCACCTGATACCAATCATAGTCCGCCATGCTTCCCGGGCTCTCCACGCTGCCCACGCCTCAGACTGACCTGCTTCTTTATTCTTCATCCCATACCTTCAGAGAAGTGGATTTGAGATGTGTTCTCCCGTCTCCTAGCTCGGTTGCCTGGTGAGTCAAACTTTCTTTGCTGCAAACCTCGGCGTCTCAGCCTTTTGGCTTGCTGTGTGTCGGGCAAAACGAACCTGTTTCAGTGACGTTCTCCTTTTCTAACTTTCCTATTCTTACCTCTTTCCTACATCTTAAGTTACCAAAGGAAACTAAAAGCTAGAGATGTTCAGTCAGTCATTCAACAATCACTAGCGGAGTGCTCGCTCTTGCAGGCGCTCTGCCTGGCTCTGGTCGCGCAAAGATGAAAGTAACAGATTCTGACCTCAAGGAACTCAGATCCTAGTGGGAGAGAGACGTAAACATTGCCAGACATTATTGTTAGTTCAAGTAGAGGGAAAAATACAAGTTATGGGATCCTAAGAGATCCTGTAACCTACCAGAGAGGGTTTGGGGAGCAGGGAGGGTGGAACTGTGAAGACTTCCTAGGGAGGTAGGACTTGAAGCCTTTCTTTTTTTTACAACTTTATTGGAGTATAATTGCTTTAAAATGGTGTGTCAGTTTCTGCTTTATAACAAAGTGAATCGGTTATACATATACATCTGTTCCCATATCCCTTCCCTCTTGCGTCTCCCTCCCTCCCACCCTCCCTATCCCACCCCTCCAGGCGGTCACAAAGCACCGAGCTGATCTCCCTGTGCTATGCGGCTGCTTCCCACTTGAAGCCTTTCTTAAAGGGTGAGAAGAATATCAAAATGGGGCGGAGGGTAGAAGAAAACTTTCCAAGCAGACGAATAGCGTGAGCAAAAACAAGAAAGCAACACGTGGTCTGTGTGTTCAGAAACCACTAGGAGTTCAGTGTCGTTTCAGTACAAAATACAGAAAGTGAAGCTGGAGGGGATACAGGAGCCGGACACGGTGGGACACATGCTCCATGTTAAGGAGTTTGGGAGTCATCCTGCAGGTACCTGGAAAGCCAGCGAAGGATTCCAAGGTGTGGAATGACATAGTGGGCTTAATATTTTGGATAGATCACCCTGCTGGCACTGCAAAAGATGAATTTGAGAGGGAAAATGCCAAAGGCTGGTGAAGTGATCGCGGGCTGGTACGATATTCCTCACCAGAGGGTATCTGTTCTAGGATAGGGCTGGTAAGGTGAGAGAAGACATGATGGTTTGAAGAGACAATTAGAAAGTGAAAAACTGATTGGGTTTAGAGGTTTATTTTCTGTGGGAGATTAAGAGGGATGGAGCAGTTAAGGATGCTCCCACGTTCTGTTGCCTAGGAGATACTGTCAACCTAGAGGAAATGCAGGGTACCAAAGAAGATGATGTCAGTATGGGACCAGTTGAGTTTAGCTGTAGTGGAGCTAATACCTGGGTGGAGCTTAGGTCCATCAGGAGTTAAATGCCTGAAAATTCTGTGCTAGATAGATCTGGGACTCATCAGCATCTAGGAGTTGGTTGTGCACATGAGAATGGGATGAGAGAAAAACATTGGGCTGAAGGTGGAACAAGGGTACACCAACTGTAATGGGTGAGGGGCAAACAAAGGTCCCTATACAGGACCCCGAGATAAAATGGTCAGAAATATATGAGGGGAACTGAGAAAGTAGAGGTTTAAAGTGAGGGAGTATGTGATAGCGGCCAATCAGAAGAACGGAAGACATTCACTAAGATGACAACGTGTCAGTGTGTGGGGCAGGAAGCTAGCAGCAAAGCTTCAGAGAGCTGAGCAGTGCCTGTGTGGTTGAAGTCAATCCTTTCAAAGAACTGCGCTGGTGCGGGTGGAGAGCATGTGGACGATAGAGCAGGACCAGAAGACTTGGGAGGTGATATAAAATCAGCTTTGCAGGGCTTCCCTGGTGGCGCAGTGGTTGAGAGTCCGCCTGCCGATGCAGGGGACACGGGTTCGTGCCCCGGTCTGGGAGGATCCCACATGCCGCGGAGCAGCTGGGCCCGTGAGCCATGGCCGCTGAGCCTGTGCTCTGCAACGGGAGAGGCCACAACAGTGAGAGGCCCGCATACTGAAAAAAAAAAAAATCAGCTTTGCAGACTTGAAAATGTCCTGTCTCCAATCGTCTGCAGCCCCATGAGGGCCATCCCTTGATCCCTGACCTTTGGCCATCCCTCAGATAATGAGACACAGCCAGCAGCAGGTGTTCTTAAGATGGATCAAGCTGGCACACCGATGTGTGGTTAAGCAAGTGCCTCACAAGGTTGATTAAAATAGACAGGCCAGCCATGTGTCCACTTTAAGTTTGCTTCAGTCAGCATTGCTATAAAGCTGAATCATTAGGCCAGTGGCCTTGGTTCTCTTCTAAGGCATTTCCCAGAGACAGTTTTCCAAGAAACCCAGGCAAAGAGGTAGTTTAAGAAAACCCAGGGCATATTAAAAGGCTTTTAGGTCTATATTTTGGTCTCTGCATATCCTGCTGTGTTTACTGCCTTCTCATACCCTCGCCTACCTGAGAGCATGACCGAAGAATTATAGACACACCCAGGATGTCTTACGTGTATAATGACAACAAATAATTTGGAACATGCAAAGACCTTAGACTATAGTCCCAGATATACTGCATAAACATGAATTAAGAAGCAATAGTGGGACTTCCGTGGTGGTCCAGTGGTTAAGAATCCACCTTCCAATGCAGGGGGCACGGGTTTGATCCCTGGTCGGGGAACCAAGATCCCACATGCTGCTGGGCAACTAAGCCCACGTGCTCTAGAGCCCCTGCACCACAGCTAGAGAAGCTGGGACACCACAATGAAAGATCCCACATGCCACACCGGAGACCTAACGCAGCCAAATAAATAAGTAAATAAATAAATATCAAACGTCCTTCCCTAAAGAGTATAAAAAGAAGAAGAAGAAGAAGCAATAGTAAATGGGAGGAGAGAGAAGTGTGTTTGACAAGCAATTAACAGAAGCAAACATCCCTTTTTGTATTACACTTAAGATACACATGGACGCCTCACACTCCTGTACATTTTCTTCACTTTCTATTTTGAGACAGATTTACAGATGCTCTCACACCAACTGATGTTTGACGGTAAAAGTCATTTTCTCTGCTTCAGTGCAGCTTTTTCTGACCAGCATTCATAATAAACATTTGGATCTCTGGTGAAAAAGGCAGGGAGAAATGCTAAATGCCTGAAGACACCAGTCATAGTAGACTGATTTTTTTTTTAATTGCCAGATTTGCAACATGTTAGGGTTCACTGGGACTGTTATTATATTGACCTTGAAATCCAGGATTTTACAATTCTGAAATGAAGGCCAAGACCCTTTTTGAGGAATTCACTGAGCAAAAGTGTTCTCTCTCCCCTCCTTGGACAACTGGACAGCCTGGGGTGAACTCTGAGGACTGCGTCTGACTGTCCAGCAAGGATCCCACTTGGTGGCTTTCTGAGGGTCGTGACAAACTAGCGAGAAGCGTGAAGGGGGTGAAAGGCTGTGCCTATACTCAAAGCACAGGGAGTTTCTCAGTCTTTTGCTCCTATGTCAACATTTACTTTCTTAATGCTCAGCACACCCCCTGGCTTCAGGTATGCATCCTCTGATCTCTCCATTTCATTTGTAGACTTAACTTTCTCTGCTGCCAGGGATTGGCTGGGATCTCAAACTGAGCAAGTGGCAACTCTGAATGGGCATCATGTGCTACCCAGTTAAGGAATACAGAAAAATTTATATGCGAAATGAATATCCCAAAGGAGAAAAGATGCCTTGAAATTTGGGTTTTCTTTTTCCCCACTTGCTTGGATCAGGTCCTTATGTGTTAAGAAGGAGAAGAAATGTCAATCCCTTTCGTTTTCTTTGCTGGAGCAGCGAAGAGCAGCATGGTGTCCAGCAGGGTTTCCTGGCACAGCAAGATCAAGCTGTGTAGAGACCCATCACCAGGCAAACACCAGAGCCAACCCCACCACCAATGAGGTGTTCCAGGCAGCAATTAAAACATGATATTCCCCCCACACACAGCCCTCCCCACTTCCACCCCAAATCCCAGCCGTCTTCCAAGTGTGGGAAGCCCAGATTGGATTACTAGGTGCCAGGAGGCCATGTCAACCCACAATGCCAGCAGTAACAGGACCCTGGATCTCAGTGTTGAGTTTAGGAAAGGGGGAGAGGTCTCCTGCTCAACAATGAATTCAGGCACTGGTCCAAGGCATGGTTTAAAAAAAGTTGGAAACAATGTGCAGAAGAAAGATGACCAAGGAAAATAGAGCAGAATATCATTCTCCACAAAGGTTTTAGAGGAATGTGACTTTCCCTTCAATTGTAAAAGTGGAAGCATAGCCCTGTTTTGAAGACCCTCTTCCTTTCCTGGCACACAAGCATAACAAGGCAGCTGGAATGCTGGAAGGAGGTGGTCAGGTATGATAAAGGCCCTCGTGTGGGTGTCCCATCAGATGAAGCAGCAGTAGCAGTAGCAGCAAGTCTAGAAAAGCCCCCAAATGGAGTAGACGTGTGAGAGAGTTAAAGCTGACCACAAAGTCGTCAAGCCATCGATAACGCTTCTATGGAGATTTTAATCAGGAAGACTTGAGTGGAATAGGAGGCAGGGGAGAGAATAGGAGCTGGGCAATAAGTGGGAAAGGGCTGTGCACTGTGAAGATGTTTTAAATATGAGAAGAGCAAGTACTCTGGAGAGAAGTTGAAAAGATCAAGAAATACATAATGAAGAATGTGAGGTGAAAGAGAGCTAAGGTGAGAGAACAGAAGAGCAGAAATGGATGGAAACAAGGACAGGAAGAGGGAGAGAAATACAAGAAAGGTGGGGGTAGTCATGGCAGAAGAGCAAGGGTTGGTAGGAAATACGCAGAGGACAGCTTTGAAAAGAAAGTCCCTGATTCACGATAGTCAAATCTCATGAACACGGTTAATGAATTAATGATGGAGAGTAGCTTGCTAAGTGTAACTTTGCCTTTTAAAAAAACTTAAAATGCAGCAGTATCTGGCAGAAAAAAAAATGTAAATTCAAATTATTGAAAGTGATCAGAAAAAGGCAGTAATGGGGAATAGGAGGTCTTATCTTGCTCCAAGCTCTTGTGACCTGAATGTCACCCAGCTCTTCAAGTCTACTGCTGTTGCTGTTTCTATTAGTCATCAGTTAATATATTTGAACAGATTTAATTACAGTCATAAGAGCCAACTAGGCCAATATATAATACAGCCCATTTTTTTCTCTCCACAGCTTCTGAACAGAGATAGATTTTTTTTTTTTTGAGTTAACTTGATTTACCTAGATGTTCCCCTTTGGTGACATCATTTCATAGGGCCCCAGCTCCACCTGCTTATTAAATTTCCTTCCCATCTAGTCCTAGGCCTCAGAGGGCAAGAGTAAGAGGGAGGAAAGGGAGAAACTGGAGGAAGTGCTTCTATCTTACCCATCACAACTCCAGTCCATGTCTCTAGAGAGCAATTCTAGAGGTCAGGGTATCGCTCGGGGAAGATATTTCAATATTCCAGGAAATAGATGATTATGGTCTGTGTTACGGTGGAGGATGAAGCAGAGAGAAACTGCCAAATTGAGAAATACTTATGGGGTAACTGTAAGGACTAGTTGGTTTTGGATGAGAAAGAGGAAACAAGAGACTTATGGCTTGAGCAAACTGATGAATATGGTGCTTGTTACTGACTAGGGAACAAGGAAAAGGAAGTTGTTTGTGGAGTGAGATGATTAATTCCATTCTTGATACTGAGCAGGACCCTGTGGGGTTCCTGGGCACAGACACGCCTGTGTCCCCCATTTCTTTATTACAAGAAATAGGCTTCATTCAGCCTCCATGACCTTCCCTGAGTTCAAACAGCTGCTAATCAGGGAAGGGAGGGGATGTGGAGACAAGGGAGGAACAGTCAAAAGAAACAATAGTGTAGCCTTGGGGCAGAGTCCTGTTTCCCCCTCAGGGGATACACATAATAATATATTTGAGCTGTTTTGCAGACACTGAAACCCCCGCCAGGTGGGAGAAGTTAACTGTGTGCTGCCCACAAGCAGGTAGACCCCAAACAGGTTGGAACCAGAAGGTTGATGATGCCAACTCCCACTTACCTCATCACCAGCCAGTCAGAAGAATGTCCACGAGCTGATCTTGCCCTCTTTGAACCATTGCTATAAAACTTCTCACTACCCCTTCCAGGTTGGGACACACAGTTTTGAGAGCATTAGCCTTCTGTGGCCCCCTTTCCCTGGCAAAGCAATAAAGTTATTCTTTTCTACTTCACCCAAAACTCTGTCTCCAAGATTTAATTTGGTGTCGGAGTACAAAGGCCGGATTAGGCTTCATCCTGAATACACTGAATGTGAGGGGCCTGAAAGATGCCCCAAGGGGACTACCAGTAGGAAATTGGATATATATACATCTGAGGCTCAGGAGGCAGGTCACAGCTGGAAATACAGATTTTGGAGTAAGCAGAAGCTAGGTGGCAATGAAAGCTATGAGACTGTATAGGAAGTCCTGCAGGGACCATAGCGAATCCACAGAGTTAGAAGAGCAAAGGGCTATAAGAAACTCCAACATTTAAGGGACTGGTAGAAAAAGGAGCCTAGAAAACTGAAAAGGTGTGGTAAGAGAAGTAGGGGAAAAAAAACTAGAAGGAGTTTTTGGAATGAAAACTGAGATAATAGTGTTTCAAGAGTGTCCAGAAGATGGTGGCAGGATGCACAGCAGATTAGTATTTAGATCTTCCTAAATTCCCGATATAAAAGGAGATAGAGAACCTAAATAACGAAACCAAAACATATGGACCACATGTAGAAGAAGACTCAGTGACAAGAGATCCTTAAGAACTCCAAAATAGGGACTTCCCTGGCAGTCCAGTGGTTAGGACTCTGCACTCTCACTGCCCTGGGCTCAGGTTCAATCCCTGGTCAGGGAACTAAGATCCCACAAGCTGCATAGTTTGGCCAAAAAAAGAAAAGAAACGAAACAAAGAACTCCAGAATACAAGGATGTGAGAACAGACCATCAACGGTGACAAAAATGCAGGTGATTTCGGCATCTGTGTGGGAGAAACAGATGGAAGCAGCAGGGCACCCAGCAGACCTGAGAATAGCAGAACCCAGATGGAGCCAACAGAAATTCACTGGAAGGTACGATGGGCCAGTTTGGGAACAGCCGTTGAAATGGGCAGGGATTTCCTTACTCTGAATAGTCTTCATTTCTCAAATGGAAATGCCCACAGTAAGAAGGTCTTAAGGAGTTGGAGTAGCCTAGCCCCTCTGAACTCTTGAAACATAGGACAGAGCCCCACACTGGAGAAGTGAAATCAAAATTGAGCGTATGAAGAAGTCTAGTTCAACGTAGGGGAGAAGAACAGAGACAGGAAATCTTAGAATGCACACCACTCTGTGAGAATGACAGGGGGGTTCTAAAAGTTAGAAAAGCTATCAGAGCCAAGCTCCTTTTAAAAGTTCAGAAAAATTAGGTGGCTGTGAAAATGAGCAACAGAGAATTATGAAGTTCAAATATTTTATGAAGTTTCTCTAAGAGAATAAGGAGCAGAATAACATTCTATAAAGAATAAAAACAAGCCAAAAATATGTTCAAAATAGATCAGAATGGTTGCATACGTAAAATGTGCTGAAAGACATTAAGAAAATTACACAGGATATGAAAGGTCAACATCTATCAGAATTAGAAAACCTCACATGAGGTGACATGAGCATTCAAAAATAATTAGAAATAAAAGAAAAAGTCATTTTAGAAATGAGAACTAAACTGGAAGAAGCACAAGAGTGAACAAACACAACAGATACTGCCTTAAGATAAAATGAAAAGGCAGAAATTTTTTAACTCTAAAAGAAAGACATTTTTAAAAGGACTCAAGAGAAAGTGACAAATATTGAAGATAAACAAAGATGATCTAATAAACAGAAAATACCAAAGAAGAAAAAGAGAACCAATAGCAAGGGAACAGAGCAAATACTTAGAACAAAAATTCAAGAGAACATTTCTAAACTTTAAAACAATAGGAGGTTACGTATCGAAAGAGCACAAGAGGTCCGGGAGGATCCCAAATCCCACATCCCACATGCCGCAGAGCCGCTGGGCCCGTGAGCCATGGCCGCTGAGCCTGCGCATCCGGAGCCTGTGGTCCGCAACAGGAGAGGCCATGACACTGAGAGGCCCGCGTACCACAAAAAAAAAAAAAAAAGAAAGAAAGAAAAAGCACAAGAACATCTGCAAATATAGATCCAAAACAACCAACAGTAAGACATATTCAAGGAAAATTGATGCACTTTAAGGAGACTTATAAGGGAAAGAAAATTAGTCTTCAGAGTTTTTGACCTCAAAGCTTTGTACTTATAAATATAAAGCATAAATATGGAATAAAATACTTTAAATATTCAAAGAAAGTGATTGCGAACTAAGGATTTTATACCCAGAAAAACAGACCACCAAGTACAAAGGGTATAGAAGATATGTTTTCACTAGGAAACAACTAAGGAACTCCTATGATCCCTTCCAAAAGAATCCACAGGAGAGCAAGTTTTGATCAAATAACTAGAGAGACAATGACATGAAGACAGGTGATGAGCATTAAACATAGAGCAACTTGTAGAACTAACACCAAAAGGGAGTTAAAAGGAAGGGAATTTAGTATGTAATGGCTATATGATCTGACAATGTAGATTTGATAGTCATTATTAAGAAACAACCAGATATAATGTACCTCCTGAAAAAAAGAACACACTACCACCCATAGTCTTGCCAAAGAAATCAAACTCAAGTCGTATCAAGTGTCTGAGCCCAGCTGCCAATTTACAAGAAATAGAGCAGACAGAGCAACACGCCACACTGCACCAGGAGTGTGCAATCAGCAAAATTCAGACTGTGGAACAATCTGCAGTGAAATGGCCAGGGTTCTTCCACAGTCAAATTGTAAGGGAAAGAAAGGAATGGAAGAGGAAGGTAGATGAAAATAACTTAAATGCTGCATCAAATATTTTGAAAGAGCAAGACTCAGGTATAGTGTCTAGGAATGCACATGAGTAATAAAACCATACAGAAATGCAAGGAAAGTATTATTATAAAAGTTAAAAGATAGAGGTTACTTATGGAAGGAAGGACTGCTGGGTGGTAGGCATAGTTCTATTTCTTGGCCTGTGTGATGTGTACCGGGGTGTTCAACCTATAATAATGCACTAAGTTATACATTTATTCTCTGTGATTTTCTGCATCTATTTTACTTTATAATGAAGAAATTAAAAGGGAGAAATAGAGGAGGAGTAGTTATCAAAAATGAATATTTCTAAATTTAGTCATTTTTCACCTTAATGAGTTTCAGTGGAATGGTATATGGTTGGCCAAAAGGATCTTTCGGGTTTCCGTAAGATGTTATGGCAAAACCCGAATGAAGTTTTTGGCCAAGCCAATAGATGAAAAATAGACCGAGGTAGGGTGAAGAGTGAATGAGACAGAAGAAATGGGAAAAGCAAATATAGACCACTTTTCCAATAAATGTAGCTTTGAAGGAGACATAAGAGATGTGGTAAAAGAGAAGTATGTCTAGAAAGGAGAGTTAAGTATGTTTAAACGCTGGTGGAAAGCAGTAAGCAGAAAGGGAGAGGTTAAAGATAGGAGAGACTGCCAATGACAAATCTTGAAAATTTGAGCATTAAAATAAATCATGATAGAAATAGTAAGCCATTTTTTAAAAGTAAAATCCATAAGTCCATAGTAATGTAATAAATTAATTACCTAATGGAGGAGGAGAAAGGAGAGTTCTTCCTTTCAGTTAAATGTCAGCTAATAAATATGGAAGGAATGATAGACTTAGAAAATAGGCAATTTTCTATGGAATAGAAATAATAGGATGCTCAAATTCATGAGTGAGATATTGATGAAGAACAGGGTATTAACATAGTCTCAAATGGTCTCCCCACAGATAACTTACAAATTACAAAGGGAAAAGTCATAACTTTACAGTGGAGAAATATGGCAGATACCACTCTAACCAAGTTCATATTACCAATACTGGGACAAACTGACACCATGAACCTCCTGATAAAGTGCACTGAAAAAGATACAACATCCTGTCTGTTCTATTCCAGCCAAAAATAAATAAACTGATTTCAAATCATATGGAAATAACCAACAAATCCAAATTAAAGGACATTCTAAAATTTAACTGATGTTTATTTCATAAAACTGTCAAGCTCAAGAAAGATAAAAAAAAATGGGTGAGGAACTGTTCCAGATTAAGGGATATGACAATTAAATCCGAGAGTCACCTGAGATTGGATCCCAGGACAGGAAAAGAATATAGCTATAAAGGACATTATTAGGAAAGCTGATGGAATGTGAATGCAGACCATGGATTAAATAATGGTGTTGTTTTCAATGTTAAACTTCATGATTTTGATCATTGAACTGTGGTTAAGTCAGAGAGTGTCTTCGGAAATACACCCTGCAGTATTTAGGCGATAAGAAGTATGCTCTCTCTCCAATGTATCTGAAATGATTCCTTCTGAACTGAGAAAGAGACAGAGAAGCAGATGGGGCAAAATGTAAACAATTGGTGAATCTAGATATAGAGTACATGGATCTTCTTGTACTATTCTAACAACATTTCTCTAAGTTTGAAATTATATCCAAATAGAAGTTAGAGGAGAGAGGAGGGAAGATTGACAGACTGAGGTCACTGAGGAGATGAAAGGGAATAGGACTGAGAGCACATGCAGAGGGAAGGAACTTAGATTAGAGGAGGGACACTTCATCCGTTGTAAAAGGAGGGAAGGGCGAAAAGATGGGTTCTGACATCCATCAGATGAGTGGAGGGAGGAAAGGATTGGTTTTTATAATCTTATTAGCAAGGACATAAATGTTTATATTACTCTCTTCCACGTTTGAAAATTGATGAAGGAAGGAGAAAACAGGAGCCTGAATTGGATGGACCATTACTTAGCAGAGGGTTTTAATGAATCTTTGGCTATACGAAGGAGGATTTGAGGCTGACCCTGTGAGCTCACGGCACAAGCCCACTCCTGTGTATGTGGGGGAGAGATTGGGAGAAGGAGAGATCAAAGAATGGGGGAGAGCCTCATTCTCACTGTACCTGGAGAGAGTGTAGCTCAGAAGATAGTAAGGCAGTCACCATCCATCAGTGCCCAAGCTAAGCTGCCGGGCCTGGTCCTGCTTATGATGGCCACTTAAGCCAGTTTTCATAGAATGAGACTTTAGGCTATTTTTTTGTGTGTGGTACGCGGGCCTCTCACTGTTGTGGCCTCTCCCACTGCGGAGCACAGGCTCCAGACACGCAGGCTCAGCGGCCATGGCTCACGGGCCCAGCCGCTCCGCAGCATGTGGGATCTTCCCAAACCGGGGCACCAACCCACATCCCCTGCATTGGCAGGCGGACTCTCAATCACTGCACCACCAGAGAAGCCCTAGGCTATTTTTAAACTAAGGCATAAAATGTGTTTTAACTGCAAATTGTTCATATAACTATTTGCCTTAGTCACTGCTCAAGTCTAAAACCTATTTGTGGAAAGATGAAAGTTTACAACAAACAGTGAAATGTTCAAGTTATAAACCCATATCTGTAAGTAAGCAGCATTACTTACATGGTCTTCTACTAAAATGCCCCAAAGAGACCAATAGCCAGGATAGATGCAATGCACTTTCATTGAAAATAGTGCTTTTCTTCCTTTGAGCCGTAAGCTCAAAAATTTCACCATTACCTCTTTTCAGCTTGTTAGAGCAATGATATGATCAATTGGAAGATGCACTATAAAGACTTAAAAATAAAAATTTGGGCTCCGGAGGTATACTCTGCCCTTATAATGGTGAGACTATTCAAGTACACAGTTGTTGTTTTTTCCTGATTTTTTTTAAAATTATTTATTTATTTATTTTTGGCTGCGTTGGGTCTTCGTTGCTGTGTGTGGGCTTTCTCTAGTTGCGGCGAGCAGGGCCTACTCTTCGTTGCGGTGCGTGGGCTTCTCATTGTGGCGGCTTCGCTTGTTGCAGAGCATGGGCTGTAGGCAAGTGGGCTTCAGTAGTTGTGGCATGCGGTCTCAGTAGTTGTGGCTCATGGGCTCTAGAGCACAGGCTCAGTAGTTGTGGTGCATGGGCTTAGTTGCTCCACGGCATGTGGGATCTTCCCGGACCAGGGCTTGAACCCATGTCCCCTGCATTGGCAGGTGGATTCTTTTTTTTTTTTTTTTTTTTTTTTTTTGCGGTATACAGGCCTCTCACTACTGTGGCCTCTCCCGTTGCGGAGCACAGGCTCCGGATGCGCAGTCTCAGCGGCCATGGCTCACGGGCCCAGCCGCTCCACGGCATGTGGGATCTTCCCGGACCGGGGCACGAACCCGTGTCCCCTGCATCGACAGGCGGAATCTCAACCACTGCGCCACCAGGGAAGCCCGGCAGGTGGATTCTTAACCACGGTGCCACCAGGGAAGTCCCAAGTACAAAGTTTAAATGTAGTGTTCTTTACACATGGGAGAATATTAGGCCATCAGAATTTTTTTTCCCCAAAATAGGAATTTACCCATTCAAATGAAGTAAAAACCTCTTTGTATAATTTTGTAAATGGGAAATTTTATTGACTGGATGTTTCTAGGTCCTGTTCCTCTCAAAAAAATTTACTGAAACAAATGTGTAGATTCACCCTAGATTCTACAAGAGAAAGAGGCTCAGTAAAGTCCTTCTTAGGCAATTTAATGTTCTCAAAATTGCTTATTTTCTGGGTCTTTCTTTTTTTTTTTTTTTTTTCCTCTACGTGGGCTTCTCACTGTTGTGGCCTCTCCCGTTGCAGAGCGCAGGCTCAGTGGCCATGGCTCATGGGCCCAGCCACTCCACGGCAAGTGGGATCTTCCCGGACCGGGTCACGAACCTGTGTTCCCTGCATTGGCAGGCAGACTCTCAACAACTGCGCCACCAGGGAAGCCCCCTGTTATTGAATTTTTGCAAGTAAAATATTTATCTCAACCACTTACTGGAATGCTTAGAACTTTGCTTCTTCTCTTCTGTGAAATTTTTGGTATAATCACACTTCTCCGGATTTTTTAAACAATTTTTCTTTTTTTGCTGTTGATGTGTTAACTGCCGTTTTTCCTAATAGTCTTCTTCAGGATCAAATCCAAGTGGTCCCTCTCTAGGGACCAGGGAAAATTTTCTAGGACAATGGTACATAGAGGCTCACGTAGTTTGAATCAGTGCCAGTGACCAGTGTAAGACCTAACATCAGGTTCTGCAAGACACCTAGGCAATAAGGAGAGACTGACATATTTCAATTATACATGAATCTCTCGCCCTCTCGGCGGTAGTGGCACCAGTGTAATGTTTAAAGTTTGGGTTTGTCTCACGTTCATAATTCTTTGACAAAGAGACTTTGTCTGATTATATTGATAGTTTTCTCAGCATCCGAAGGATTATACTAGTTCCTACTTAGGAAGCCATTAGTGATAACATTTGCTATGCCCACTGTATTGGCAAATCTTTAACTCCCCCAAAAGAGTCATTATATTGAATTTGATTTCATATACTTGAAATTTTAAAAATGTATTCAAATTAACAATGTGTTCCCCAAACTTTTGGATGAAAATATTTCTTTACAGCAATGAGGAAAGCTCAGTCTAGGTTTGGAAAGCAACATTTGCAATGGCCCTCAGGAGTGAGAGTGTACAGAAAATTTCAGAAGAAGACCATGTGGCTACAACATCTGGCACATCTGAGAAGCGAGGCTGGAACAGAATGTGGCTTTGTTTACCATGGTAAACAAAGAAAGGAGTGAGAGATACATCCTGTAGGCTGGAAACATATTAGTGAAGGGTTTCCGGCAAGTTTATGACATACTCAATTTGAATTTTAAGGATTTGTTCTATCATTGTTGAGGGAGACATGCCTTAGATCCCAGAGACCATGAGAAACCTATTCAAATAACTGAAGCGAAAAAGATGAAGCATTGGGAACAGAAGGTATAAAAGATACTTGTGAATAGGAAAAATTGATTGTAATTAGTGGTTGTCTGGATCTTGCTGGAAGGACAAAATTCAGAAATTTAGGATGCTTCTCACCTTTCTGGATGAGATTCCCTGGATGATGATGTGTCCTTTACAGAAAGAATACAGGAGAAAGAATAGGTCGGGAATACATTGTGATAACCACCATTTATTCAGTGTTTATTCACCACTCACTGTGACAACCTCTTTGTATTACCTTATGTCAAAGGTGAGTTCTATTTTGGACATGATGAGTTTGAGAGGTCTGTGACTATACAGGAAAATATCCTGACCAGCAGCATCAGGAGGATATATGAGTCTGCAGCTTCGGAGGCCTAGTTGGCTTGGAGATCAAAATTTGAGAATCATGAGAATAATAACAGCTAACGTTTATTGTTTGCCACATGCCTGGTACTGTTCTAAGCACTTTATGTGCATCCATATGATGTTGGAACTATCATTAATTCTTTTCATAAAAAAGGAAAAAGAGGTCTAATAAGAAATGTTATTTGACTTGCCCAAGGTCACAGAACCAATAAATGGCTGAGCCAAAATCTGAATCAGGGACCACCTTCATAATTCCTAAACCTTGAGATTGAAGACCCAAAGAAAGTTGCTAAAATGAGAACCTTGAACCATCCTTGGGTTCCTTTGAAAGTAGATTCATTCTTTTGCATTTCAATCATGTAGCAAAGTTCTCCAACCCAGGGAGCAAATGTCATGTCCTATAGAGAATTTAGGTTAAAACACTGGGTTTGAAATTCTTTGTGTGATTTTAGGCAAGTAACTTTATCTCTATGAGCTTCCATTTCTTTTTTCAGACTGCCAAAGTCTGATCTGTCAACCACCTAAAAGGATTTTTCTGAGAATGAAATGAAATGGATTTATTTGAAAGTAGAGCATAGAGTGAGCGTGCACTGAAAGTCTATCATGCATTCAACTCTCTTCAATCTGCAATGGCCTATTCACTTCTAAATGTAGCCACCCTTCTCAGGGAACAGGAGAGGGAACAGATGGGGCACAGGGTGGATTTTACAGAATGGGCTCCGTTTACAGCTTGGCAAAATTAACCTGTTCAGGTGAGAAAAGCAACAATGCTTGTATCTAACCTATTACAAGAATTGGGCTGAGGGCTTCCCTGGTGGCGCAGTGGTTAAGAGTCCGCCTGCCGATGCAGGGGACACGGGTTCGTGCCCCGGTTCGGGAAGATCCCACGTGCCGCGGAGCAGCTGGACCCGTGAGCCATGGCCACTGAGCCTGTGCGTCTGAAGCCTGTGCTCCTCAACAGGAGAGGCCACAGCAGTGAGAGGCCCGCGTACAGCAAAAAAAAAAAAAAAAGAAAAAAAAGAATTGGGGTGAGCAGGTAATTATGCCTATTTTCTAAAGAGAATTATGGGATAATACAACTTCTCAGGCCAGTATTCTGTGTCTTTAAGCTGATATAATGATTTCTTTAAAATACTGCAGCAAATATTAAGCCACGTGTAGCTGTTTTGCATTCCCAGTATTACTGTTGTCATTCAGTTTTTAGAACCTTGAACTTTATGACTTTACAGATTCTCTCAATTTTTAAGTGCAGTATCATTGTATCTTGAAAATAAAACATTTTCCCCAGATGCACAACTCTAATTGTTCTTATTGAATGTTTAATCTCTTCAAGGACTGAGAGAGAGAGATTCTTGCAATTCTTTCATACCATCCAAAGGTACCCAGGGTAATTTGAAGGATTTAACAAGCAGCTATTGATACAAAAATACAGGCATGGTATAAAACATTTCATAAAGAATCATTCTGCTGGTAGGTCACTTTTGAAATTACCACTTTTTTTTTTTTTTTTTTTTTTTTTGGCTCCACCTCACGGCATATGGGATCTTATTTCCCTGACCAGGGATCGAACCAACGCCCCCTGCAATGGAAGGAAGCACAGGGTCTTAACCACTGTACTGCCAGGGAAGTGCCTGAAATTGCCGCTTTAATTATAGCATGATTTGGGCATTTGGAAAAATCTTATCACCATCAGTGAGTAATGCATTCTGAGATAAAGAACTTCTAAACTTTTGAGATCTTTTTGCATAGCTGGAGCTAGCCTGACAATGGATAAGCTACACGCTTGACAAAATTTGCAGAACTATTTAAAAATACATGGCTTAAGTCTTTCTCCATTCTTGGAATTGAGCATAATCCATCTGATTAAATTATAACCCAATATAAGTAGTACTTTCGAATCAGTCAATACTTCCTTCTCCCCAGCTTGATTTCCAAGGCAGAGTCATAAAATGCCCATCATACTCTGTAATTTAGGTATTAATCTTTGACTCATCCTTGACATCCTACTTACACCTACACAAAGTCTTTCAGTCTTAGAAAATGCCATCATTTCAAGGTTTAGCAAATTGAGGCATACAGCTCTTTACCACTATGAGAAAAATATCCCTCCTCCTGACTTCTTGCTCCCTCCCTCTCTCCCAAACTACTTTAACATAAAACAAGTTTTTATCCTGTCTCTGCTGACTTTAAAAAAGTGTTGTGTAAGTTTTCTAACAGAAACCCTTGCAAGTTAAGAGCTTAATAAGAACTCAAAGTTTTCTTAAAGAACATGCCATCTTTTATGTCATCAATGATACCTTCCAGAAATTAAAATTACCTTCACACCATCCACTGCACAGCAACTAAGGCTTCTATTAATAATACATCCCTAGCATTATACTCTCATTGTTTAAAAAAAAATCCTATTATATTTCACTGAATTTAGATTTCTGCTTCCCCTTAAGACTTCTTAGCATGATGATGCTTTTCCCTAGTTATACATTACAATCACCTTGGGGAGCTTTTAAATTACTAATGCCTGGGCCTCACCCCAGAACAAATAAATCAGAATCTCAAGGGGTAAAGTCCAAGCTTCAGTATATTTTTAAGTTATGAAGTTTCAATGTGCAGCCAGGGTTTAAACTACTGCTTGAGCAATTCAGGGGATACTGGGGTTGGGTTAGGCCAGGTCTGCCCAATTATCTTCTAAGAATAACCCATGATCTGTGTGGTAAGACCCTGGTCAACTAACATATGAAGCAGGGTTTAAACTTTAATGTGCATGGATCTCACATGTGAACCTAAGTAAAATGCAGATTATGATGCAGTACGTCTGGGGTGGGGCCTGGTTCTGCATTTCAGCAAGCTGCTGTGGGTGACACAAAGGCCGCTCTGTGGAACACTGTATCTCCTAAGTGCACCCACTCGTTTTCACTGTTTCAACTTCCAAATATGCTGAGTGAGAATCCACATCTATAGGTGTGACCTCTCCCTTTAGACCCAAATTTCTTTTTCTGTTTTAAACACCTACGCTTGAATGTTTCTGAGACATTAGAAATTCAAAGTAACTCCAACTAAATTTCACTGTTGTAAGTCAGGTCCTTATCACAGTTTGCCTGGACTTGGTCAGTTGCCTCTTAGCAGGAGTCCCTGCCTCTAGTCTGGAGAATGAAGCCAGAGGAGGATATCCTTCACGATGTGGCTCCAGCTCACCTCTTCATCCTCCTCTTCCAAGACCTGAGCCTGTCTGGAGGAGTCTCTCCACCTTTTCTTCCTCCTGAAGTAAGCGAGGCTCTGCCTGGTTTCCATGCCTTACTCAGACCGCCCCCTCTGCCTTAAGACCCACTTCTTCACTTGATTTTCCTGCTTGGCTGCTGCTCAGCAGTTAATTTAGGTCAAACAACACCCATCCTCTTAAGCCCGAGATGAGTTGGTCAAATTCCCACTTCCATGTCTCTGCTAAGTCACCTTAAACTTTGAATTGCAATTATTGTTTTAGGACGCTTTCTTTAATGAACTCTGCACGAAGGAAGGAACTCTGTGGTTTCTTTGTTATTTAGCACCAATCCTTGAGTCAACTAAAGAAATTGCAAAATGAATAGGAAGCCTTAAATGGTCACTAATGTTGCCTTCTTTGACTCTCTAAAAGAATTCAGGTTTTGTTTGCTTCATTCTTTTGTTCAATAGACGTTTATTTGTTTAAACTCAAATTGATTGCTTGGCTGCCCTAGAGAGCAGCAGAGTTAAGAGAGGTCAGTTTAGCAAATAGAAAAAACAAATACTCATGCATTAGGATGAATTCAAATGCATAAGTTGTGGGTTTTTTATTAAGTAATGTGGTTGCTTGTCTCTGTATCCTTCCTTCCACTGTTAGCTCCAGATAAAGGTGCCATACTTATCATCATAAGAGCAACTCAAGATCTGTCCAAAAAAGGTGAAGTGGCTTCAAGGGTATTTTTATTGTATTATGCTTTACACGCCTTTTCAGCCACCACAGTTTGAACAAAGCCCAATTTCCAAGCTAAGTTCTATAAGTGGAAATCGGAGGCTATGGTTAAGTGAACAGAAATAGAATTGACAACCTAAATGCGTCAACATTCATGAAAAATGACATCAGCAGGTTTGCTGTGCAATTGCTTTCTTTTTTTTAAAGGTGAGTAGGTGTTTAAAACTTTTCAGTGTCCTCTTCAGTTTATTTTTCTTTATGGAATTTTTTTTAACAAGAAGGAAGTTCTTTTCAAGGATTAGAAGCCCTGTTAGCACCAACAAATGTAAAATCGTGTATATGGCTAAGAAAGGGGTGTCAAGAAAGATTATAGCCATCTCCCAAGAAATATAATTTGGGATTATTATAATAATCCCAGGTAATTAGAAGAGACCTCTGCACCTTTAATCTGAGTGTGACTCTACAGAGCTGACTGCCATGGAACAACATCATCACTTGGTTCTGCAAGAACCATTGGACGACAGACTCCTTACTGATATCCAAAGGACTTTTTTTTTTTTTTAAGATGTTGGGGCTAGGAGTTTATTAATTAATTTATTTTATTTTTGCTGTGTTGGGTCTTCGTTTCTGTGCTAGGGCTTTCTCTGGTTGCGGAAAGCGGGGGCCACTCTTCATCGCGGTGCGCGGGCCTCTCACTATCGCGGCCTCTCTTGTTGTGGAGCGCAGGCTCCAGATGCGCAGGCTCAGTAGTTGTGGCTCACGGGCCTAGTTGCTCAGCGGCATGTGGGATCCTCCCAGACCAGGGCTCGAACCCGTGTCCCCTGCATTAGCAGGCAGATTCTCAACCACTGTGCCACCAGGGAAGCCCCCAAAGGACTTTTGAGTGATTTTTTTAAGAGGACAGAAAAACAGTTTAAAACTTTTGAGCACAAAAAGATGAAAACATTCCCAGGCAATTATCCTCCATCATTCTGCATAAGGTTATTGATGTATCACCTTCAAAATGAATACGTGAGCCCAGAAAAGAAAATGTAGATTTGTCTATCAAAATATTTACCCTTGGAAATTCCCTGGTGGTCCAGTGGTTAAGACTCCATATGTTCATTGCCAGGGGCATGGGTTCGATCCCTGGTGGGGGAACTAATATCCCACAAGCCGTGCTGTGCGGGCAAAAAATAAAAATGTTACCCCTATTGGTGACTAGCAGTAAGTAAAATTCCTGTTGAAGTAAAGTTAATCCCTCCATTCTCTTTGCCCCCAAAGTACCACGTACCTGTCTCTATTATAGAACATTCACGTTAATCACATTTTGAGTCTGTTCACTTCAGTAGGCTGTGAATTCTTTGAATGCACAGATCTTATTTTTAATCAGTTCTGAATGTTAAGCACCTCACCAATGCCTGAGGCTTTTACAGACCAAAAGTGGTTCAATACCAGCAATTTCATATTGCTTAACTAATAATTGTTCAGTATTTAATGAGTGAATACTCAATTACTTTACATTAACATTCCATTTAACAGTGTTGTACTTTTCAAAAAGAAAGCCAGCATTTATTCCATGAATTTCATGTTTTACAATTATGAAATGACACAATTATCAAATAGTCAATTTCTCCCTTAATACAAAAAGGATTTGCCCAGTTTTTATGGCATAAAAAATTGAGCCCTAGTAAAGACCACATAAGACCTTTGTGCCTCATTATATTCTGATAAATTAATTAAAATTTTGTAGGGAATTCCTTGGTGGTCCAGTGGTTAGGACTTCACACTCTCACTGCTGAGAGTGTGGGTTCAATCCCTGGTTGGGGAACTAATATCCCACAAGCCTCGTGGTATGGAAAATTTTTTTAAAAAAAATTTAAAAAAAAAAGAAGAAGAGACAGAAAAAATAAAATAAAATTTTGTAGCTCCTTTGAATTCAAGAATATTTGTTCCTAGGAAGAGTTTTTCATTCAGTGTGTGCATGTTTGTGAGATAGATAGATAGATAGATATAGCCTTTTCTCAACATTTCTTAAGAGCAAACAAGAAACTAAAATGGAAAAACAAGTGAACCCTGGAAGATGTAAAATGTTCTCCAATGAATGTTCTATGTTTAAATGAGCTTTTGGGAAAGATGCTTCCTCTGATGACAGCTTCAGAGAAATTCAGACCAGCTGGTAGCTAAAGGACACCAGAGTCAAAATCAAACAGGATAGAGCCATATTTCTGTTAATTGCCTTGCCCAAGTGATGATATGAGAAATCCTTTACACCATTTAACAATCTATTTCAACACTTGCTCATCCTATGAAACAAAATAACCACAGAACCATCCCAAAGTACCATTTTTTACTTTTCGATATATGTTTATATCCAATGCAATGACATTTTGACTCTGAAACCACTATGATTTAGCCTAATATCTCAAAACTACACCTTCCTTGATATATTTACCTCTTTTAAGACCAGTTTAGTTCTAGCATTAGTGTTCAAAATGACTTGCTGCTATGAAAAATTATTACAGCAAGAATTGCAACTTGTCTAATGTAGGAGCCTCGCAATGAGTTATACATGTTGAAGAGTAAGAAAGATATGGTATAATCCCTTTCTGAGCAATGAAAATACTGTCGGGTTGGATTAAGTCTCTAGAAGTCAGCCTTTCAATTTCCCAGATCATTAACTATAAGGAAGAAGATAGAAAAATGAACATTAAAATCAATTATGGTATTAAATTTTCCTTCAATTAAAAAAAAATTTTTTTGCACTGTTGATGGGAATGTAAAATGGTGCAAAAAGTATGGAAAACGGTATGGCAGTTCCTCAACAAAATTAAAAATAGAGTTACCATATGACCTAGCAATTCCACTTGTGGGATAAGACCCAAAGCAGGATCTTACAGAGATAATTGTGCACCTATGCTCTTAAGAGCATTATTCACAATGGCCAAAAGGTAGAAGCAATCCATGTGTCCACCAATGTATGAATGGATAAACAAAATGTGGTATACACATACATTAGAATATGATTTAGTCTTCAAAAGGAAGGAAATTCTGATACGTACTATAACATGCATGAACCTAGAAAACATTATGCTAAATGAAATAAGCCAGTCACAATAACACAAATACTGTATGATTCCACTTACATGAGGTACCTAGAGCAGTCAAAATTCATAGAGACAGAAAGGAGAATGGGGCTAGAGGGAGGGGGAATGGGGAGTTATTGTTTAGTGGGTAGAGATCTAGTTTTGTAAGATGAAGGAGTTCTGGAGACGGATGGTGGTGACGGTTTCACGACAGTGTGAATGAATTCAATACCACCGAACTGTATGCTTCAAAATGGTTAAGATGGTAAATTTTATGTTATGCATATTGTACCACAATTAACATTTAATTTAAAAAGAGCACCACCGAGAAGGCACTATCCATTGTTCTGATCTTTGAAGTCAACACAGACACACAGATCAGCAAGTGGGCAGCACGGTAAATATTCTAAATCAAACACAATATGAAGGCAATGATCTAATACTGGGCATGGCTCCCAAATGTCCAGGCTTTTCTTGGGCTCTGTGACTCATTAGCTCCAACAAGTCAATTTAATTCTCTAAGCTTTGAATCTGATCCCTTCTGTAAAATTAAGTAATAATTCCACCCCGGATTTCCATGTGACGCTGCCATGAAAATCATCAGTGATGATTTTTAAACTGAAAAATGCTATGTCAAGTTGGGAGGTGGGTAAGGTCTGAGAAAAGGTTTCTATGCCAGAAGACTCTATCTGTTAATAAACAAGGGATGGGCTTCCCTGGTGGCACACTGGTTAAGAATCCGCCTGCCAATGCAGGGGACACCGGTTCGAGCCCTTGTCAGGGAAGTTCCCACATACTGCGGAGCAACCAGAGCCCACGAGCCACAACTACTGAGCCCGTGTGCCACAACTACAGAAGCCTACACGCCTAGAGCCCATGCTCCGCAACAAGAGAAGCCACCACAATGAGAAGCCCATGCACCGCAAGGAAGAGCAGCCCCCGCTTGGCGCAACTAGAGAAAGCCTGCGCGCAGCAACAAAGACCCAACGCAGCCAAAAATAAATAAATAAATTTATTTTAAAAAAATAAAATGAAATAAAAACAAGGGAGGTTTAATGTAGAGAGTCTGAAGAAGGCCTCGTGGACAGTCTTTCCCCCTCTTAGCTGACTAGCTATATAGGGCAAGTCTACTTTAAATCTGTCTTGGTTTCACCACTTAATAACCTATTTGTTGTGTGACTATAGGCAAGTTACCTAATCTCTTTGCACCTTGGTCTCCTCATCTGTTAAATGGGAATAATAATCAGGGTGAGAGGAAGGTGAATCATGGTGCTTAACACAGTTCACCTTGCTGCCAACGTATTTATCACTAGAAATACAGCCTCTGTAAGTACTTCAGAGCAGTGGTTCTCAATTTCCCAAAGAGCTTGTTAAAATACAGATTCTGAAGCAGTTGGTCTGGAGTGGAGCCCAAGATTCTACAGTTCCCAGGGACCCAGGTACTGCTGATGCTACTCATGCAAAGACACACTTTGAGCAGCAAGATTTACCGTGTGTCCCCACTTCTATATATTCTGGTCCCACTTTATTGAAAGAAAAAGTCAGAAAGCTTTCATCAGACCCCGATTCTACTGATTTCAGCTCTGGAAATTCTAGACTTTTTGAGCAATCCGATACCTGAGACTTAGAGACTAAATAGTTTAACATCTCCAGCTTACAAGTGAAAGAAAGGAAAGCCCGGAGCTGATAAGCACCACATCTTACATCCCAGAGCAACAGATCTGGTACCAGCATCTGGGTTTCCCAGCTCGCAATCCTTACACTTACCAGGAATACGGTGATTGAGGACAAAGTCTCAACAAAACACCCCCCTAAACAAACATCCTAATTGAGGAAGCATGGGGGACAGAAAGACAATGGCGGCCTCTAGAGAGAAGCCAATAGGGGTATGGTGCGTCACTCTGATTCAGGCTGTTCCTCTGAACCTTCCCCACGGAACAGAAGTGAGTGACTCGTCCATATTTTGTCAATATCTTAGAATCTAAGCAAGATTATATGCAAAATATCCCAGGCCATTTTCAACTGAAAATGATTTTTCTTTCCCTTGGAAATTTTAAAAACACTCAGCCAGGATTCAGCCTGTCTTGACCTGGCCTTTGCATCTTTGAATCCCAGGCTTCCGGTTCTCGCTCTTTAAAGGAACAAGGCCTTCAGGAGAACAAGACCACTGGAGTCCTCCTGGAAGAACAGGCAGTCATGATGACAGCCAGCTCCCAGCGCTATGAGACAGTCGACACAGAGCGGGGTCTTTCTCCATATCCATGACTAACCACTCCAGCTTCCTGTGAATGTGTTATAAATGTTCCCGGAGATGCACTGCAGCCCAGTGGGTGCTTCTTGGCTCTATCTCACCACATATGTTATCTTCATGGTAGCTGCTCCCAAAAAGGGTTGTAACTCAGAGGAATCTCTTCACAGATTCACGTCTGGCTTTAAAACAAGGAGCTCTCAAACCTGTCAAATCAGGGAAACAGACGGTGTCTCTATTTTGGGGTACCTTTCCCCTCTGGGTTTGTGAAGGTTTCCTCTGGGAGGAGTCTTCCCTTTTACATGTATTTGATTGCTTGCATGTTGGAAAGCAACCGTGAGTCTGGAAAAGAGCCTTTTTCAAGGTGTACAGTTTAGGGAAGTTCAGGTTGAATCCATAGGGACGGAGGTAGCAGAAGGTGGGAGAGGAACACAACGCACGGCTTGATGTACACAGCACGTAGCATTAGTTGAACCCTTCTGTGGTTGCCATAGGAATGAGAAGACTTTTGATTTTAAATCATCGCTCCTCTGGAGCTGCGTTAAAGATGTGACAAGTGGGTTCTTGCTGTTTACCACGACCAGCTTTTTAAATGGGGGCTCTTTTAAAAATGCAGCCCATATGTTTACTCTACCGAAGGAGGTCACACTAACCTGAAACAAAAATGTCACTCTCAAGGCCCAAAAAACTAAAGAACATGGGCTTCTCCCGGGTTCCTTGGGCTCCACAACTTCCAAGCTAGTGAAACACAATGTAGTTCCGATATTTTCTTCCCCAGACGGGATTTGTGAAATACACAGAAGAGCCCGTGGTGGTAACTCAACCAAGTTAATTATCATTAAATTGTTGTGGGAGAATATTTTAAAACCAAACAATTGGTTTAAAACCAATAGCTCTTGAAACCGTTCTAGAGATTATCTGTTTAAAACATGGTGGCGCACACGCTCCACCCTCAGCCCCGTATGTTTGCCCCACCAGTTAGCCCTCTAATCCTTTTCTTTGCTAATTCAAAGTTCTGACACCAAGTACCAACCTGCAAACTCAGCTTAAAACACTGCACTAAGTTGCATTAGTAGCTGCTCCTCCCTTCTTCCCAGTGCCAACTAGACACTGTGTTGTATTATTCAATTAATTTGAAAAGCTATGGAGAAATTAAATACATTAAAAATTGAGCACCTTACATAAAGCTTCCCAACTGGCACGCCAAGTTGGGCCCCTGAAGCTGACTGCCTCTGGACACATCTGCTCAATTATGAACGAATGTGATCATTTTCAAATACGTGCCTTAATATGAAAAAAGTTGGGAGAATCTAAGTTCAGCTAATTTGTAATCTCCTTGAGAAGAGGAGTTGGTCTAGTTTATTATTTTAACCCTAGCAGCTCGTGCAATGCCTGGCATGTAATGAATGATGAACAATTATGTGCCAATAAATAGTTATAAACTGGGCTTCCCTGGTGGTGCAGTGGCTAAGAATCCGCCTGCCAATGTAGGGGACACAGGTTTGAGCCCTGGTCCAGGAAGATACCACATGCCGCGGAGCAACTAAGCCCGTGCGCCATAACTACTGAGCCTGCGCTCTAGAGCTCGTGCTCTGCAACAAGAGAAGCCACCGCAATGAGAAGCCCGTGCACTGCAACGAAGGGTAGCCCCCGCTCACAGCAACTAGAGAAAGCCCGCACGCAGCAACAAAGACCCAACGCAGCCATAAATAAATAAATAAAATAAAAATTTATTAAAAAATAGTTATAAATAAACACATAGCGACTAAACGCTTGGATTAGACAATATCTGTGACACAGCCTTGGAAGAGCAGAAATATTTGTTGAGTCTCTCAGTACTCAGTGGATAAAGTTCCTACTCTGTGCCTGGCATCTACACTTAACTCGGCTGAGGAAAGAGAAGATGAACTTATGAAAAATAGTGGACAAAATTCTGCGCTAATTTGTAATTCCCTGTTGCAAACTTCTCTCGGGAAAGCAGAGTGGTAAAAAGAACAATAAAGACCCTTTTGGTGGAGCTATATTGATGTGGGTCCTCAATGCTCCCTACTTGGCATGACTGTCCAGAAAAAGAACACACGTTAAAGAGCTCACTGAGGGCCACCAGCTCTCTGAGAGGGAAAATAATTATAATAACTCACACTCTTGGAGTACTTACTATGAGCCAGGAACCACTCTAGATGTGTTACACCTAATAATTCCTTTAATCCTCATGTATACATGATTAACTGTAACGCAAGTTAGAAATATAGACCAAATACCATGGGACTTCAGAGGACCGGGAGCTTATTTGCAGTGAAAATAATGGAGGTAATATTTCGACTGACATGTGGGACAGATGCAGCTGCGGTGGGGTGTCTCACCCCCTGCAACTCCTTGCATTTGGAAGCTGTTAAAAATATTTCAAAATAATACCTAACCTCAATACTTCCTGTGTGTCAAGTGCTGTGTAGTCTACATAGACGATCTCTTTTGATTTTTTTTTTTTTTGTGTGTGTGTGTGTGTGGTACTGTTGTGGCCTCTCCCGTTGCGGAGCACAGGCTCTGTACGCGCAGGCTCAGCGGCCATGGCTCACGGGCCTAGCCGTTCCACAGCATGTGGTATCTTCCCGGACCGAGGCACGAACCCATGTCCCCTGCATTGGCAGGCAGACTCTCAACCACTGCGCCACCAGGGAAGCCCGACGATCTCTTTTGATTCTTATTTTTATTCCTGTACTACAGAGCTGGGAACTGAGGTCTAAAGAGGTTAGCTTGCTCAGCTAAGAAGCTGCAGAACCGGGAGTCCCAAGCTCGTACTTTTAGCTATTTTACTGCATTGTCTCCTGGATAATATTTCTTTGGTGTTTATTATACAGCAGTGAGTGCTGTGAGGCTGAATATTACATTTTCCCCCATGTACTAATAATGCTTGTGAGAAATTAAAACTCAGTGAATACCAATAAGGTTCTCTTTGTTTCAGAAGCAAGTGCCCACCTACCATCACCCCCATTTTACGAGCATCAGGGAGGGTGTGAGCTTTCTGTTCTCTTCAATCCACTAGGAGCAGAGAATGCTGATTTGGAAACTTGGTACCTAGGATATGATGCCCCTCGTTGCCTTCAGGTGATACATCCTAAAGACTTTTAACTCTGAAATTAAACTAGAGACTGTATCATGAATAATAATATTCGTTATGCAAAGATATGCCTCAAATACCCTTGCACAATATGCATAAGGAAAACATTTAGTATTACTATTGAAGCACATAAACCCTTGCTATAGAATTTGTCAGTGTATTCAAAACCTAAAAGGAATGAAACAGTTCCCAAAGTTCCTTTGACTTACACTGTTTTGGTGTTTGACCTTGGCATTTGGGAACACAAAAAAGGTAGTTCAAAGTCACTACTATGCCTAAATTCATTTTGATCATTTTCTTCTAGGAATCTCTACCTCTCTCCTTGTCTCCATCTCTATCTCTTTCTAATCTCTACATCTACCTCAACATTTATCCATCTAATTTATCTATCATCAATCTTCACTGTGCATAGTAATGTGGGATTGTAAAAATGACCTCACAATGACCTAAAATTGACTTTTACTCTTTTGATACAATTCACTCTCTGTGGGCTCCCACTGCTATAGCCAAACCTCTTTTCCTAATGTGTTCTGGAAGTTCAGGGGTCATATCTTCTCTGTAAGGTCTGTAAGACTTATGGCACATAGAAATCATTATTCTTTCTTTCTTCAACATGTTGTTGGATATTTTTCAGGTTGCCATCCGGATTTTTAGGAGGACTAGCAAAATACAGTTGAACTTGTGATTAATGTTTTCAGCTTCCTCCAGGAAAGTTGAAACAAATTACACACATACACACACATCAAGAATGGGCAATGTGATTTTCTCGTCAGACGGAATGAAGTCAAATTTCATTCTTACATACCCTCAAAGTGGTGCTTAAAGAAAAAAAAAAAGAGCTGCTACTGTCAACACATTTCTCCATCATTACTTGGCCATTTTCATGTCTTCATATTTAGGGTTTTGAGAGTTATAGTAAGTAGAGTATTGCTTGAGAATTCCTCATGTCCCTACTCAACATTTCTTCATTTCCCTACATCCAGATCAGGAGATAAACACTGAGATAGAGATATAATTTATGCGTATTCTTTTTGACAAGCCAAGAAATTTCCACATTATAACCAAGATGGGTTTACTAGAATCCAGTTGGCAGAGGGAAAGATGAGGTTTTGAACTCTTGTTCTTCACTCTGTGAATTGACCCTTCTACAAAGTATTAAAAGAGGGGAAAGGGTATTTTTAGAAGTGGGCAGCAAGTGGAACCAAAGGCTTTGCTCCTCTTGGCTCTGGCCTTTGCCATTTTGGCCAATGCAGCCTCTCTCCTAGTGCGGATCTCTCGAATGCAGTTTCAAGAACAGAAGCCTGCATGATTTTGTTGTGAAGAATTTTCCTGCTAGCTGAGGATGGGCCAAAGGGGAAACTCCTTTGACATAATGTTCTTGAAATAGGATTTAGGAGTCTGCCTCTGGTCCTTTAAGGGAGTTTCAAGCCCTGGTCCAAACTGAGATGTTTACAGATTTAACATCCTTATTTGCCAGCCGAATACCTGGTACCTTATACATAAGTAAGCCCTCAAAACATGACTACATGCTTACATGGAATAAAATTAGGTTCCTCCTGCCTGTGAGACTTTTTTTTTCTTTTCTCAGTCCGTCTTTCCAACCCTCCCAGCTTTCTTTAGCTTTCTGACTATCATCAAAATCTTTTCACAAGAAAAGATTGGAAATTAATTTATACTAAAGTAAAAGTAATTGATGATGGCTTAACGTGTTTCCTTTCCCAGGGAGATTTCAATAAAAATAAAGCCCCAGATAAAGTGTCTGCAGTACCCCTACCATCTAATGACGAGCTTTATTGAGGAGAGAAGGAAAGATTCTTTTTGAGTGTTAGATCAAGAGATAAGAGAGTGACTTGCCGAGCAGAGAGAACCGGCTGCTATTGAAGCATATCATTCTGAGGTCAACTATTTGCAAAAATAAATGAATATATTATTTTCTATACTTGTTTAGTGAGCTACCACCTAACCAAAGATCTTCAGTCTAGGTACCCCCCACCCCAAAGGATCCAAAATATCCTCACACTTTGAGAGCCCCTAATATTTTTAAAGTTAGTTGAGTCTTTTGGGAAAAAAGGAACTTCCCCAAGATTTCATGCAGGTAGAAGGCAGAACTTCATGTAGTCCAACACAAATAAAAACATGGTCTTCTAGAGATCTCTGGAATATAATAAAATATAAATATAAATATAATATAAAGCAATTAAACAAAAAATATAATAAAAAATAAAATATAAAGCAATTAGACAAAAAATATTAATTGTAAAATTGTCAATTTATCTCTTAGCAAACAGTAAACCCAGACTGACTCTGATGGAAGTTGTTTGGATGTTATTAAAAGAGCAAATTGTCTAACTGCAAATCATGTGAACCTCTCTCTCAGATCGTTTGGGTCTTATGCCATCCAATTGTATAAACAAGTACACCTCAAAGATAAATTAATACAAGCTGTTATCTTTACTGATCTCCAGATTCCATCTTGAAATATGCCTTCATTTTTTAATTAATCAAACACTTCTTCCTTTTGTATATAGAATACTCACACACATATTCTCTTACCACCAAACTGAACAGAAAAGTATAAGCATCTCTGCGAAGTCATGTATTTTAAATAATACAAGATTATTGATTTCAGCCTTACAGTGCTAAACTTTCATATTGTAATGCCATCAATGTAAAAGACATAACTCTGGCTTTTTAAAAATGATTTTTTATCTCTAGCTCACTGAGCTATGTTAACACTGAGTGAGTAAGGAGACAAATATTCTGGGTTACTATTATTTTTCATTTATATACCAGGTGTTTGAAGGTTTTCTTTGCGGTACACGGGCCTCTCACTGCTGTGGCCTCTCCCGTTGCGGAGCACAGGCTCCGGACGCGCAGGCTCAGCGGCCATGGCTCACGGGCCCAGCCGCTCCGCGGCATGTGGGATCCTCCTGGACCGGGGCACGAACCCGTGTCCCCTGCATCGGCAGGTGGACTCTCAACCACTGCGCCACCAGGGAAGCCCTGAGTTAACTTTTACAGCTGATGTCTCAAGGATGTTTTGGGCTGAATCGTTCAGTGCTGCATAAGAGTTATTCTGAATACTTGCTGCAACCTTGCCTTCTTCTCTGTCTGGTTCTATTATATCTCAGAACAATGGGCCATTATAAATGCTGCTTTTGAGTAGATTCAAGTTATAAAACAGGGCTGAGCTGATCAGATCTTGACATTGGGTTTTGAACATTACAATACTTCCCCACCTTTAAAAATAGTGCTTCACACAGATATTGCTATATGTGATCTACAGCTATGCTCCCCAGAGAATAAAATCATCTTTTGTAATCTATTTCGGAATCTGGTCATAGCACCTTAAAGAACTCAGCTGTTACTTACTTAGTAAAATAAAGTCCCTTTTTGCAAGTGAATAATCATCCCCTTCCCAAATACATTTCTTTAAGTTGAAATTTTCCTCTCCAAGTTTTCTTTAAAGCATTGCCCTTTCACATTATATGTTCATTGTGTAAGACTTCAAATTCTCTTTCTTGGTCAACTCTCCAGAAATGACTGACTTCCAAACCCATCCCCCACCCCCTGGGAATCAACTCTATTTTTCACATTTCCAATTTAGCATCTCTTTTTCAATCACACATTCATTTGGGCTCACCAACAGTGGATTGTGCACACTCTTTCTCTCTCTCTCTCACCTCTGAGTCATTATAATTTCAGTAGAATCACAATAGAGAGTTCAGAACCTGTCACCCACACCTTACTGTAAGCTAAAGGAACCAGAAGACAGCTTTCTCCTTTTGTAAATGTCAAGTGTTCAGCATGTCTCCACTGGGGGCTGAACAGAAATGTAACCTTAGAGAAGTCAGTCCTTGGGTCTGGGCAAAGCTCTTGAGTATTCTGAGTCCAAAGTTGGCTCTTCCTACAAGGGCACGTGATTGGACGTTTGAGCTTCCTCTTTCATCAGGCTTAACTCTGCAGCACCAGCTTAGTGTCTGATTTGTTCTGACTGGGTGGGAGAGCCCATAAGATAAACAGAAGGAGATGTTCAGGTTTGTCTCGAGTAGTCCACAAAGCTGTGTATATGGGAGAAGGGAGTCTGGTGGTTTTCCTTCCAAGGCTTCTTGAATGCAGCTTCTCTTTTCTTAACAATACAACATGCCACACACCACACCACACTTATTACTAATTCTGCTTGGTCAACAAAGGGTGCAAGAGGGTCATGGAAAACCCACTACAGATCTTGTATTTGGCTATCATTATGCCTTTCATGAGTGGATCTCAAAGTATTATGCCTAAAAGTCCTTACTGAGGTTTGGTAGGGAGGCTATTCTACCAGAATAAGCTCAGGTATCAAACCAAAGTTTCTTTTTGCTGTGAGGTTTATTTTGTTACATTCAGACAGAGAGAAACTCATTTAGACAAATTGGCATGATTGGGGCTGGAGATTTAACCAAGCAAGCAGAGGCTGGAAGAGGAAGAAAGGCCAGAGAAGAGGGAGGGGGTGAAATCCAATGTTCACTCTGTATTTCACTCCAGAAAACAGCTCGCAATTATAACTACCCACCTTGTTTTGCAGCTCAGAATAAAAGTGGCATTGCACCAAACCCTGCCCAAGCAGCCATTGTGATTAGAAAGTACTCCACACCTTGGAGAACCGAGGAGACACGAGCGTAATTTTAAATGCAAATTAAATTGAGGGGGTAGCAGAGAGAACACATAAAAGACAGTAAAACAGGACCTTTCAATTTTCTTAAATTAGCAGTCTAATGTGTTCTAAAGAACAGCTCCCCTCAGATCTCTTCTTAGGGGTTGTATTTCATCACAATATAAAATGGGCAAATCCATCACTTGCCTCTGCTTGGTGCTCTTGAACTGAGATTGAAGGAAAAATTAGAAGCTGTTCATTTGGGCTTGTGGGCTCAGCGGCGTTAGGCAGCTTCCTTTTATGCTCTACGGTGTCCTAATGAAAGGGGCCAACAAGTGCTGGTGAGTATCTGCTAACTGCAAGACTCTTTCATTTGTATCTTTTTGGGTTATCTTTCCTTTACCAGGGGGGAAATCTCCCAAAAGATTTATGTTATAATGCAGCTTTCAAAACCTAGGAAATTTCAGACAGCTTTCTAAGCTTCTTCCAGTGACTGATTTACGCAAGGGGAGAGAGTTATTTTCAGCCCAGCTGCTGGTGACTGATCCGTGTATTAATTATAACAGGGGAATGTGTAACTGATGCCAGCTAAAACAGCCTTTCCCCACCACCCTTAGCCTGCGTTAGGGTAGGAACTGGTGCCCCGACAACTTTTCTACCATATTAACTGCATAATCGTGTAATTGTGTTACAATTGGAAATAAAACTGGGACTTGGAGCTATAAAAATAATTAAACCAAAACCATTTTTTTAAATGACTATGGCAGTACTCTGCCTAAGAGATGGGCGGCGGCAGCCGGGGGATGGAGGTCGGGGTAGGGGTCGGGGGCGGGATGGGGCATCGGACCCGCGTGATGGTGACATGTAGATTTTGACGGTGATGGTTTTCTGCCAAAGTTTTACCCGAGAACCTGGTCATTTCCTTCCTTCGCAGTGGAAGATACAAAGAGACTGAGGCTGGCGTCACCTTCCGTTGCTAAGGTAACGTGCTCTGGCCATTTTATCTGATAAAGGAAGTCCAGCGGACGGTATACATTATTCATCGCCGATCTAATCAAACAATCAAAATTGTTTACTTTCACCGGGAATGTTTGGTGAGATCAAAGACACTGTGGCTGCAATTGCTCTTGCTCTTAACTGCGGGCAGTTAACCCTTGATTTTATTTGTTTTTTCTTTTTTGCAGTAAGTATGATTTGCCGTTGGGGTAGCTTTGGATATTTTTTAAAGTTTCCGCCTACCAGACTTGGTTTCTTTAAATTGAAATATGCACTGTTAGAAAGAAAAACCAATTGGATTATCCTTCTGAGTTTGATTTTAATGACTTTGTCTTGTTAATTCTTTCCAAAAACGTCCTGCAGAAATAGAGATACTTCATTTGTGCAAGTATGGGGGAAAGGCTACATATGCTAGAAAGAACCTAACAGGCTGAATGGTTTTTAATTAAGCATATTAGCTTCCTGACAAGCTAGTGCATGATAACATCACGGGGATCATTGCAATTCTGAAATAATTGTCATTGCTCTACAAACCAGAGTTCTTTCTCAAAAGCAGCCTATGTCAGAGGCAAGCAGGTGATGATCCTTAGCACTTTATAAAACGTGCTAGAGGAAATCGCTAAAAGGAAGGAGTGCAAGGCATTTTTACAGCAAACATGTCAGCATGTGTCATAAACGCAAGGCATCTATAGGTGGAGGCTCTGATTCCCAGGAGATGCTCGCTGCTCCAGGGGAATTGGAACTCCCTGGATCAATTGAGGATCAATACTCAGGATGGCTGATACTTAATGATGTCATTTATCAGACAGACCTTTTGAAAACAGAGAGCATATAAATTTAAAAGTTTATTTTCCAGTTAATACACAGCAAGGAAAGACTGGTATGTTATCTCTCTTTAGCCTGGATCATCTGTATTTTCTTTTAATAAATGTTGGTGAAAGGCTGCATTTTCTCCTACAGTAGGAAAGCTCTGTTGAGGGATGGACTTAAAATGGAAAATGTCAGTCAAATAATGGGATATTATAATGGGGTATCTCTTCTTCCAAAATCATATTTGACAGTCTAAAATATTGTGGATTTTTTTCCTCTTCCATAGGCAATACAAGTGACTATTTTGTCTTAAAACTCTGTTTCTGGAACACCGAAGATGGATTATCCCAAAATGGATTATTTTCTCGATGTCGAGTCTGCTCATAGACTCTTGGATGTTGAGTCGGCTCAAAGATTCTTCTACAGCCAAGGAGCTCAAGGTAATTAAACGGGAGAAAGAGAGGAAACTCCTCTCATTTGCATGTTGGTTTTATATTAACAGTGCAGTGTGGACTGTAGCAGTTTAAGCTCTACTGCAGAAGTTCAACAACTGGGATTTCCCAATTGGTAACCTGTACCGAACTGTTTCTGGAACTGAGGCAGGCATGTAGTAGAATGAATAAATCTAAACTTCTTGATGTAGTTAAAAAGCAACCTACCCAGCTTTCACACAAACAACCCTTGGAAAGCTATGTTAGAAAATTATTCCAACTCCTTGCAACCAAAGTCTAGGTTTGAAAGTCTTCGAGGATGCTTTTAGCCACAGGAAAAGGTTGAGTGAGCAGCTACTGCACTGGAGAAGTAGGTCTAGGACACCCTGACCTATTGATTGAAATCCAGCCGGATGAGGGGCTCCTGAGATAAGCTTTGAGCTTCTACAGCTGTCTTATCTAGTTTAGATGAAATCAGTTACTGCCTCAAGGAATTAACAGTGTGCTTGGGAAGCACTAAGGAACACACCTGTTGTGAAGTGCGGCTGATAGGTACATTTTTATTACAGATTTCAAGATGGTGAGTTAGGCTCCAGTTTGCTTGTTCTTCTGTTCCAGGGTGCACTTAGAATGTTCTGCCAGCATATTAGAGTACAGGAAGAAGCTGGGGTATTTAATGGGCTCTCCTGACAGGCAGGAGATTTTTTTAAAGCCTATTTTCTCTTCTCCATAGAATATTTAGGGTATTCAGTCAAAGCAACCTGATGATGGGCATATCCCAAATGGTACAAGTAATGCACTGAGAAGAAAGGCAACTTTCATTTTCTTAGAGAAGTAGTTGAATTCTTCAAAGCCACGAGGCAGAACAGAAAAGGAAATGCTGTTTTGATAATGCTGGCATCTTTCACTGTTACGTGGTAACGGGTACTTCACACGGGGTGCTTCACAGAGGGCACTTATAATATTCTGCCTTGGCTTTCCCAGTTGTCTTGTCTGAAGTGGTTTCTCCCTAGCTCTTAAGCCAATTTCTCATGGCAACCTCAAGGGCTTACAAGCCTCCTTCTCTGCTTCCATTTTCCCCGGCAGGATCCAGTCTTCTTAAAGTCGAGAGGGGCTGGTAGTCATCTGGTTGATTGGCTGGGGTCAGAATGCTCATCAGCAGAGCTTACATTAGCAAAAGTGATACAATAGCTAATCCTCCTCATCCCTGTGGCTACGTGTAGTCAGCATTGCTCCTTTCAGCCACTTAAAGGGACGTGAAAATGTTACTGAAGTAGAAGAAGGGTGAGAGACTGGCCAGAACTTCCAGCCCCTTCTGGGTCTGCAAGTCAGAAGGTGCTGGGAACAGATGGGGAACGGAGGCCAGAAGGAGAAGGGGGCTGAGGTAGGGCTCAATCCCATCTCTGGCTCTGAGTTTAAACATTGCTGCGTCTGTCCATTTCCATTTGAACAGGAGAATGATATCTGGTGCTGGGGTCAGACACCTGAGCCACGCCTCTGTTGGCAGAGCAGAGAAGGGGAGTGGCAGTGAATTATAGTTGATAAAGCTGCCCATTTTGCCTTGCAGTAGACACGGTTTAAGCCTTTCAGAGGACTGTGGGCTCCAGGCATTTGTGGAAGGCCAACAGTCAGGGTGGGGAGACTCAGAGGACGCAAGGCCGTCTGGTGGTTGTCGCCAGATGGAGTTTGGGGTGGCGTGAACAGAATTGTCGCCACCAGTGACTATGGTTTAGACACCAGAGCTGGAAGGACTGGAAAATGCAGGGGAGGTGGTGGTATAAGCTACTGGCTGTGGCTCCCTGATGAGAGCACGTTCATTTTAGGGTGAAATCAGAATCATGTTGCAATCAAGGACTCTTGGGTCTGTAGTAAGAGTGAGGGTACCCTAAACAACACCCAGGTCAGTTTTTCAAAACCCCCAGGCCTCCTGAATCAGAAATCCAGGTATAAGTCGTGGAGGTTTGCCTTTTAAGCAAGGGCTCCAATGACAATTCCCCAGCTCTCACACTCTTCTGGGGACCGGCATTTAAGAACCAGTCCATCCCGTCCGATTTCTCTCCTTCCAGCCCAGAACAGGATGTCCCCAGCATCAGAGGCAGGATAGCACAGTGGTTACAACCAGGTCCTTACTGCCTAGGTTCAAACCCTGGGGCTGCCACAGGCAACCTGGGAAAATGAACCTTTGAATTTTAAATTTCCTCCTCCGAAAAATGGAAACAATAATAGTGCCCAGTTCATAAGTGGTTAAGAGCAATAAGGAGGTCAGATTTGAAAGTGCTTTAAACTGCCACAGGGGAAACGCCCTACATAAGCAAATCAATGAAATAAACACCTTCGCAAAAGGCCATCTCTCCTCTGTTTGAGATTTCACCACCTTGCAAACAAGAATGTTACCTGATAGGAGTGAACCTCCTACGTTTAGCAAAAAAAAAGAAAGAAAAAAGAAAAATTAATTTGAAAACAATTTGAAAACCAACAGTAATTGTTTTATTGTCACACCGAAAGCTAACTCGGGGCGAGACTGAAAACTCGCGAGTGCCAAGACACACTTCTACTGTCTACCCAGTCTTTCAGATCACTCGAAAACCCAAAGCCCCTCTCCCACCAACACCGTCCCCAGAGCCCCACCACCTAGGACCAATCACCCCCAGGGTCTCCTTGCTGGAGTTTTGCTGCCACTATGATGTGAGGCTTGTCCCTGTGTTGTTCCAGCTCCTTCACAGCGGCTCCCTTCCTCTCAGCACCGACGCCATAGTGTTTCCTGGATAACAAGCCCCTCAGCCTGATACAGGGCTCCCAGTGAATGGGCAGCGGGCTGAGGACCATGGCTTACACCCCTTGCTTTCTGAACCAAATGTGCATGTAGGTGACTAAAGCCCGTATCTCACCACTGGCAAGATCCCAAGAACCAGTGGAAGGAGGGCAGCATGGTGGCTGGCTCTTGAGAAAGGCATGTGAGGCAATTAGGGCCTTGTGCTGCTCTTAAATCATAGCACATGGCAACTTTCTAGCTGGCCGGCCCAGCCCAGGTTCAAAGGGATATTACTGAGGTCAAGGAGGCCCCACTGGATACCCTCTTCTATGAAAAAACCCCAAATGGAAATACAGTACTGAGTTAAGTACCTGGAATGTGGATGTCCTAGGACTCTCTTGGCTAAACTGATGTGTGATTATTGCATTTCTGAGATGTCCATTCTCGAGGGAATGCAGACATTTCTATAGACTGATCAAGGACAGGTGTAAGTACTTCTAAAGGGGAAAGGAAGAAAATAAGACTTTCATTTTCTACATTACTATCCTTGCATCAGTTGGTTTACACATTCATATACTTCTGGGGAACCAGCCCCTTCTATATTAATTAATGCAAAATGGTTATCCGAAGCAACAGTACCAGAATTACAATGTTTCTGACCCCATCATGGTTGTTTTTCAATTATTCTTGGAAAGTGGCAAAAAGCCTGTCGCTAGGTAGAGGATGTTTTGAGCTAGTAAAAGCAAGAGGAATCCAGGAGGATAAGAAAAAGAAAAAGAAGGAAAGTGATCTAATATCTATCCTGGGACAGATTCTGCTGAAATTCCCAGAGATTTTCAAAAGTCAGTCCTCTGCTGAATAAAGCAGCTTGTTATTTTCTCCCATCTCCATTTTTCCTTGGAAGTAAGGAAGGTGAGCCCGCTTCTCTGGGGATTCTGCTTTAGAAAGCATGATGTGTTGCAAAGAGCAGAAGAAAGTCCAGGGTCATTCTGTTCACCTCCTGTCAGTGAAGGGTGCTCTCCCGGTTCATCTGGGAGTGCCTTGTCAACAATAAATCCTGCTCGCACCGAGAGTCCTGTGAAAAGTCCCCATGAACTCAAAAGGAGAATGTTGGAGGTTGAAGGTACACGTCATATAAAGTTCAACCATGTCTTGACATCACACACCTTGAGTTCACCCATCTTTCATGTTTCTGACAATGATATTCCACACGCTCAACTTTAGACGCTGTAATGTTTTACAGAACAGTTAAACTGGGAGAGAAATCCTATTATAAAATCACAAAATTGGCATCATAGGATTTTCAGGTTGAAATGGACACTATAGTTCCATGACTTTTCTTGCCCCACCCTAAACCAAGTAAAACAGAATTTGTGAGGGCCAGACCCAGGTCCCAGTGCTACGTTTGCCACAAGCCACTGGGCTATCCCGATGGACACTGAAGGTTGAGAATTGTATGGAGCACTAATCACTCAGTTTGATTCCGGACTAGCAGCATCAGCTTCATCAGCTTCATCTGGGAGCTTGTTAACAATGCAGAACTCAGACACCCCAGACCCAGAGAATTAGAATCTACATTTAACAAGATTTGCCAGGTACTTTATGGCAAAGCTTGAGAAGCAATGATTGAATCTAGTGCACATTAGAAACACCTGGTGAGCCTTTATGACCTCAAGGCTGGAGTCCCAGGGCAAAAGCAATTAAGTCAGAATCACTGGTGGTAAGTCCCATACTTGGGAATCTTTTAAATTGTCCCCGGTGATTCAAGTGTGCAACCAGGGCTATGAACTACTGACCTCCCATTTTATGGTAAAGGGCATTTTAGCACATCATGCAGCTATTCTTGCCTGAGTGTCTTTACCTAGGTCTTTCCCTTTAAATAAGTCCAAACCATTGGAAAGGTGCAGATGGACTGGTTTTTTTTTAAAATAAGGACTGGACTATGTATCAGGAGCTACCTTCTGTGTATTCACTGTATCTGTTAGTCCTCAAAGGAACTTGGGGAAACAGGAATTATAATGCTCATTTCACAGATTAGAAAAGACTTCACATTTAGATAGTAGCATAGCCAGGGTTTGAATTCAAGTATATCTGACTCCAACAGCCCCCCACGCAGTAAGGGTAACATTTGTGACCAAATCACACTTCCGGAGATGGTGAAGCTCAGAGTGGTTCAGCCACATGCCCAAATCACACAACTTCTAGTGAGAAGGTGGAGACTAGAATTAGATCTCTTCTTACCAATGAATGCCCATTCTACTGCTTTAGATTTCTTTTCTCCAAGACCGTCAATGTCTTTGGCTGTTTCAAATTATATGCAAGGGGATCCCACTACTCGGCATATACCCTGAGGAAACCATAATTCAAAAAGAGTCATGTACCACAATGTTCATTGCAGCACTATTTACAATAGCCAGGACATGGAAGCAAACTAAGTGTCCGTCGACAGATGAATGGATACAGAAGATGTGGCACATATATACAATGGAATGTTACTCAGCCATAAAAGGAAATGAAATTGAGTTATTTGTAGTGAGGTGGATGGACCTAGAGACTGTCATACACAGTGAAGTAGGTCAGAAAGAAAATACCATATGCTAACACATACATATGGAATCTAAAAAAAAAACGTAGTTCTGAAGAACCTAGGGGCAGGACAGGAATAAAGACGCAGATGTAGAGAATGGACTTGAGGACACCCTGCAGGAGGAAGGGCGAGCTGGGACAAAGTGAGAGAGTGGCATGGACATGTATACACTACCAAACGTAAAATAGATACCTAGTGGGAAGCAGCTTCATAGCACAGGGAGATCAGCTCGGTGCTTTGTGACCACCTAGAGGGGTGGGATAGGGAGGGTGGGAGGGAGGGAGATGCAAGAGGGAAGAGAAATGGGAACATATGTATATGTATAACTGATTCATTTTGTTATGAAGCAGAAACTAACACCCATTGTAAAGCAATTACACTCCAATAAAGATGTTAAAAAATAAATAAATAAAATAGATTATATGCAAAGCGGAAAACACATTAAAAGGCAGCCATTTGACCAACGTTACTAGACAGTCAAATTTATGACTCCTGCTCACAATTTCCCCTCTTTTGTCATTTTAAATAACTCTGGGCGTTGGAACCAGGTGCTGTAGTCATTGTTACTTCGTCATAATGCATCTTTTCTGTCGTCTACATTGTCTTGTTCAACAAAGGGAAATGTCAGTTTTGACCACTGATGAATGCCACAGTGAGAAGCTAAGAGTCTCTCTAAGTGGTATTTGGAAATAGAAATTCATCTAAAATCCCCTCTCAACCATTTCCTCCCTGCCCCTCCCCTCAACCACCTTCCAGCTCTACCTTTCCTCCACCCTGGGAAATCTGTCAGAACAGCTGGTTTTTCAGTCTTTAGCTTTGAGTTAAAAGTACTCTAAACTTAAACTCTAAACCTCTGGGACTTCTTCACATGGTCCCTGGAGACAGAGACATCTGGTTGCACTCAGTTATTTGCAAATCGTTGACAACAATCATCTGCACAGAATGTGTTCGTGCTTTTTTTTTTTTTTTTTTTTTTGCTTCTTTTGTTCGCTTGTTTGTTTGTGGGATCTTAGTTCCCCAGCCAGGGATTGAACCCACGCCCTCGGCAGTGAAAGCACGGAGTCCTAAACACCGGACTGCCAGGGAATTCCCCAGTTCATGCTCTTTTCTTTCCTGTGTTCAAGACCCAGCCCCAATGTCACCTCCTCTGTGAAGTCTTGCCTGACTTTTCCAGGACTCTCTCCCATAATATTCTGTTCAGCCTACATTCTAGCCACTAGCATGCTGTATTATTTTGCTTCCACCACTTACTAGATGCATGAGCTCATATAAATGGCTTCACTTCTCTAAGCCTCAGGGTCCTAATCAAAATGCATATAACACTGGCTCCAAATTCATAGGGGATTTTGAGAATGAAAGCAAGTATGCCTATGAAGTGTTTAGTACATTGTTATTATTGATTAGCTACTGATGCTATTGTTTTGTTATTAGGTGCCTGTTACCTACCTAGATCATGGTGATCTCCTTAAATACCATTTTCTGGGTGCCTAGTACCATCCTTGGTATACAGGAGAAGTATTGAGATTTATTAAAGGTCTCTTTTGAAATGAAGGAATGAAAATGCTTAAATCTGCATTATGAAGAGAAACTTGGGATTCAGGGAAAGGACTTCTGACAGTTCATGATTGAGAAAATAGAACTTCCTAAGACCTTTAAAGAATTAAAATCTTTAGGTGGAAATAGAGACCCTGCTTAAGGCTGAAGGGAGGGACAGCTAAAAATAATTTCAAATACATGGAGATGCAGGAAATGGAAGAAAGTCATCAACTCTGATATATCTTCTATAAAACAGAAAAAAAAAGCAGCAGAAAAAAAATGCAGCAGGAGGGAGTTGGTGTACTATTGAAGAGAATTAACCTTTTAAAGTAGATTTCCAAGGGTTCCTGAATAGTACCCTTCTTAGAAGGACTTTTTAGTGTACAATAGTCTGTGAGGCTGAGTTTTTACTCTGCCTAAAAGTAGAATTCTGGAAGAGGTGAACTCGTCAATGTTACTCTGATGAACTTAATTGAGATCAATTCAAAAGTTGCTCTGGGGCTTCCCTGGTGGCGCAGTGGTTGAGAGTCCGCCTGCCGATGCAGGGGACACAGGTTCGTGCCCCGGTCCCGGAAGATCCCACGTGCCACGGAGCGGCTGGGCCCGTGAGCCATGGCCGCTGAGCCTGCGCGTCTGGAGCCTGTGCTCCACAACGGGAGAGGGCACAACAGTGAGAGGCCCGCATACAGCAAAAAAAAAAAAAAAAAGTTGCTCTGAACATCTTCCAGAAACTAGCTCTGAGCTGTACCTTAGTTGAGATTCCTTTCCCCTTCTTTAGACCTTTACTGCCTAGTCTATTCCTTATACTTTGGGGTTGATTAATCTTCAAACCAGCTACCATTCCCACTCCTGCTTCCGACCAGACTCAATGAAAGATGACCGTAGATACCCACCTAACACCCATACAGGAGCCACACACCTTGAGAACCACTCATTGAAAGCCTGGCCGCGGTGTTCCTAGGAGTCTTGCTGAGTGGCAGCCAAGTTGTCTTCCTTCTCCTGGCTTGTCCCCGCAAACTTTAATGTCATGGCCTTACATGTGACTCATATCCGGACCTTAGATATCAGGACCTCATATCTAATTTGCTCCTTAAGGATTGAGGCGAAAACAGTGATCGTAAAGCAACTGTATCCTCATTTGGGGCACAGTGGCCAGTTGGATTGTCATCTTTTCCATTCACCGATCTGCCCTTCAGAGTCCTGCTAGGCCCAGCACAGCAAAACTGGCCACATCCCCTCACTGTGATGTCCTAACCAAGTAGTTTACATGTCGTCATACTATTTTTCAGACCCTTGTCTCTGAGATGTGCTTCAGATGACGCTTTTTGGTTTTTTTTTTTTACAACTTTATTGGAGTATAATTGCCTCACAATGGTGTAGTAGTTTCTGCTTTATAACAAAGTGAATCGGTTATACATATACCTCTGTTCCCATATCCCTTCCCTCTTGCGTCTCCCTCCCTCCCACCCTCCCTATCCCACCCCTCCAGGAGGTCACAAAGCACCGAGCTGATCTCCCTGTGCTATGCGGCTGCTTCCCACTAGCTATCTATTTTACGTTTGGTAGTGTATATATGTCCATGCCTCTCTCTCGCTTTGTCACAGCTTACCCTTCCCCCTCCCCATATCCTCAAGTCCATTCTCAAGTAGGTCTGTGTCTTTATTCCTGTTTTACCCCTAGGTTCTTCATGACATTTTTTTCCCTTAAATTCCATATATATGTGTTAGCATACGGTCAGATGACGCTTTTCTTATATAGTTTCCAGCCTTGTTTTTATGGTGCTCAGGTCATCACCTGCAACAAATACTTGCTTTGGGGTTTTTTTGGGGTTGTTTTTTCTCTCTAAAACTCTAGCCAGGAAGCAGCCCACTGTGCTTCAGTCATGGATGACAAGCTAACTACCAAGCCTTTCCTCCTAACTTCCCACACACTCCATTTTCGACCTCTAATTGCTCACATTCAGGATCTCCAAACCTGTGTTTAATGCAGGGAACATTGTGAAGGAGAGGGTGAAGTCAGATCAAGAGAAAAGATACTGTGGAGCTAGCCAGGCTGCCAATTCTATCCATACACAGATGACCATGAAATCCAACCTTCCATTTCTGGAGTGTGCCCTTGAACAGGACATTTCTCTGTACACAAAGGAGCATTCTTGGCGTTGACCATTTGCCCACACACAGCCTCCCAATGCTCTTTGTGCTTTTGCCCCCAGAAAGCATCTGCTTTGTCACATATTGCGATTCAGGGCTCATAAGAAGGGCATGAGGACAAGAGACAAATGAGAGAGGAGATGAGAGGATGACAGACAGAGGAAGAAAGTCAGATGAAAATACAATAAAATAATTCCGCTCAATTAATAACTCCTGCTTTCACATACAGCATATAGAGAGTGGATTAACGATGCAACCCACACATGGTCAGCATCAGCATTAACATTAGCATTAACAATTAGCATAAACAATTCACAGGTGCTTGGAAAAAATTCTCACTCCTCATTGCTCAAACAAATCTGTTTTCCTAAAAACTTTCAGTACCACCCTCTGTGACTGAGCTGGCAGAGGCAAGGATGGGGTGCCTAGCACATCAAAATCAGCTCATGAGCTTCCCTGGTGGCGCAGTGGTTGAGAGTCCGCCTGCCGATGCAGGGGACACGGGTTCGTGCCCCGGTCCGGGAGGATCCCACATGCCGCGGAGCGGCTGGGCCCGTGAGCCATGGCCGCTGAGCCTGCGCGTCCAGAGCCTGTGCTCCGCAACGGGAGAGGCTGCAGCAGTGAGAGGCCCACGTACCGCAAAAAAAAAAAAAAAAAAAAAAAAAAAAATCAGCTCATGGCTGATACCATTCTTAATATGTTTAAGAATATTTTAATAAGCAATTAGATTCACACAATTATACAAAACCACTGAATGAGTACTGGTATTCAGTTGGACTTCTGAAATGTTGGGACTGAACAGAGAGATTATCTTAGAGATCTCTGTACCATTTTTTTCAATCATAAGAGCAAAACAAGAGTAACATTAATGTCTTTGGGGAAAAAATGGAAAGGAAAGTCAACCCTACACATCTATTTTAATTTTTTATTTTACTTTCAGTCCAGTTCAGGCACATTCATATTTTTACGGTTACAATTACGGCATATACAAAATTGGAGGTAGGAGTGAAACCTTGTCCAGGGCTGGCTGAAGAATGTCATAATATTTTAGGGCTTGGGTTTTGGAATAATACAGATCTGAGTTCAAACTGTGATTTCCACTTCTCAGCTTATAACATTAGGCAAGTTATTCCATCTCTTTTTGCCTCACTTTTCCCTTTTGAATGCAAATGATAATAAGCATTCTTAACCCAAAGGGTTATTCTGAGGATTTAAATGAAACAAAGTGTCTCACAAACTATGGCCCAATATATGATTTTCAGGTAATAATTGAACTCTTTTATAATAGTAATATGTTTATTTTATTATGTTTTAGAAAAATGTAAAGTAAGAAATATTTAATTGAAATATAAAAATATATAACTAGACTTCATACTTACGGACTACTGCTTAGAACAAGAAGGATGACTAAAGTCCATTTAAGGAGAAACATTATGTAATTAATAGTGTAGATGACACTTAGAGGTAACAAAATCCATAAAAGTGATACAGGAATGACTAACATTTGGAAACACTGAACAAATATGAAAGTAAGCAAAATGTCAAGTACCTAATATGCATTTAGTAAATATCAGCTCTTATGTTAGTTAGTTAGTTTGTTTGTTTTGGCTGCCTTGGGTCTTTGTTGCTGCACACAGGCTTTCTCTAGTTGCAGCGAGTGAGGGCTATGGTACGCGGGCTGCTCATTGTGGTGGCTTCTCTTGTTGCAGAGCACGGGCTCTAGGTGCACGGGCTCAGTAGTTGTGGCACACAGACTCAGTAGTTGTGGCTTGCGGGCTCTAGAGCACAGACTCAGTAGTTGTGGCGCACGGGCCTAGTTGCTCCATGGCATGAGGGAACTTCCCGGACCAGGGCTCGAACCCGTGTCCCCTGCATTGGCAGGCGGATTCTTAACCACTGCACCACCAGGGAAGTCCCTTAATTGGCTTTTAATCTTGTCAAGCCTCAGAGGAGAGCGGCAGGACCTCTAGCTCCCCAAGAGAAACCTCTATCTTGTCCCATCTCTGGTCTTCTCTACCACCATGTATTCCTAATTCAAATTTCCAAGCCCTTGGAAAGGTGAGCCTGTCTTAAAACACAAGAATAAGAAGAAGCAAAAAAACTTTGATTTGTAAATTAAATTGCTAACAAATCCCAAAGCAATCCTCTTTATGGTTTTACTACTGGGAATTTTCTTCCTGCAAACTCTCTTAAAACAAAGGCTAAACTGTACTGATTTCATCTGAATTTACAGCAAACTCTAGTTTATCAGAATGTGGCTTCCAAGAAGTGATTTAAATCAGCTTTAGGGAGGTTGGAATGTGTAAAGGGGGTCAACTGTATGGTGATGGATGGAAACTAAACTTTTGGTGGTGAGCACATTGGAGTGTATACAGAAGTCAAAATACAATGCCATGCCCATGAAACTTATATAATGTTATGGATCAATGTTGCCTCAGTTTTTAAAAGTGAGTCACCATTTACCCAGGAATGAGGAAATAGGTTTGGGAGAATCCACTTTAAATCATATTTCTCTTTATTTTTAAAATTTTGTTCCCTTAAGAAAAACATGGTAGTATGAAGAAAGTGACATCAGAAACTCCTGGACACTAATTCTGTTCCAACAATTAAACAGCCATGTGGCTGGCTATTCAAGAGGTGAGCCTCTATAAGCCTTTGTTTCCCCATTTACAAAATGGTAACAATGCTTGCAATATTATTAGTAGAAGGATAAAATGGCATAAATTTAGATTGGTGGATTCTCAATTTAGATAGCAGATTCTCAATGTTTGTTTAAGGAGTAAGTAAATTGTCACAATAAAGAATTGAAAGAGCACTCACTGAATAATTGTTCTGTGTCTTCAAGAAGCTCAAAGACAATGGGGGCTTCCCTGGTGGCTCAGTGGTTAAGAATCCGCCTGCCAATGCAGGGGACACCAGGTTCGATTCCTGGTCCGGGAAGATCCCACATGCTGTGGAGCAACTAAGCCCGTGCGCCACAACTACTGAGCCTGTGCTCTAGAGCTCATGAGCCACAACTACTGAGTCGGCATGCCACAACTACTGAAGCCCGCGTGCCTAGAGCCTGTGCTCCGCAACAAGTGAAGCCACCGCAATGAGAAGCCAGCGCACCGCAACGAAGAGCAGCCCCTGCTCGCTGCAACTAGAGGAAGCCTGCATGCAGCAACAAAGATCCAACGCAACCACAAATTTAAAAAAAAATAGAAGAATAAATTAAAAAGAAAAAGAAGCTCAAGGACAATATAATACAATACCAAATACCCTTATAGAAGCAAAAAACAGATCTAAAAGGGGAAAAGGAAGAATCAGAGACTTACTCGTGGAAGAGTTGTTACCTAAGCTTCATCCTGGAGTTTGCACAATAGTGGGGCTTTCCTTGCAGAAAAAGCCAGCATGTATAGGTCTTTCTATAAGCAATTCAGTATGACTGGATCGGAAAATGCAAGCAGGTGAAAGTGATACCCGAAACTGGAGGGGAAAAAAAGGGTTCAGGGGAAGAGACCTTGAACACCAGACTAAGAAATTTGGCATCTGTTCAGTAGGAAACACAGAACATTTGAACGATTTCTAGAGCTCAGAGAGCTTCTAGACCAGGTGATTCCAAACCTGGTTACATATTGGAAACAAATTCTACAGCCCTTCCCCGGGTATACTGGTCAGAATCTTTGAGAGTCAGGTGTGGTAATATGGGTTTTTCCTAGTTTTTTGGTCATGCCATGTGGCATGGAAGATCTTAGTTCCCCGACCAGGGATCTAACCCATGCCCCCTGCAGTGGAAGCGTGGAGTCCTAACCACCGGACCGCCAGGGAATTCCATGGGTTTTTCCTATTTTTAAGGGGTTGTTTTATTTTTGTAGCTCTCAGATGCTTTAATGCAAATAGTGTGAGGTGTAGAATTTGAGACCCATTGACTAGTCTACTCTTCACTTTCATAAATGAGGAAAATGGAGCCCAGAAAGGTAAATAAATGAAATGCAGTAAAAATTCGATTATATTCATTGAAAATTCACTGTTTTTTTGAACACTGTCTATAGGCTGGGGATTCAAACTCAGAACAGATAAACCCCCTGGCCTCATGGAGTTAACTATCTAATATAGAGACAGATAAAGCAATGATTTCAGTTCCAAAAGATAAATGCTAGGAGAATCTGCACACTGGGAGTTTTGTAAGCACAGATGAGGGCATCCAAATGAGAGAGGAGTGTGTGTGTGTGTGTGTGTGTGTGTGTGTGTGTGTGTCTGTGTTGGGGAGAAAGTTAGATGTGATTCCAAGTTAGTGTCCAAGAAGAGATGACAGTTAATCTACCTTTGAGTTAGATTTAGGTAGAAGGAAGAAAAAAAAAAGGAATGTTTCTGGCAGTGTGAAATGGCACGTGATAAGGCATGGACATACTGAGTGTAATAGCTTAGGGGAGCTGTACATGTTACAGAATGAGAGGTATATTGTAGATATCTAGACTGGCAAGAAAAAAGGACTAGAATAGTAGGCAGAAGCAAAGACATGTAAGACTCTGCATGCTTAATTAAGGAATTCCAAACCTGACAGTGAATCCACTGGGGAATCTAATGCAGAGGAGGTCTGTCGTCAGGTCTGTTTTTTTATCGAGACCATAAATATGGAGGACAGTTTGGAGGGGGCAAGACTAGAGGAAAAGAGAACCATTAGGAAGCTACTGCAGTAATCCCAGCAAGAAGTATAGACAGTCGGAAAAGGAAATTGACAGAGTGAATCCAGCAGGGAAGAGGGGTCTTTGAAATATTAGGAAGGTTCTTTCCAGATTACCTGACGGGAAGATGAATGCACTGAGTGTGAGGAAGGGGTACAGGCCATGATCCCCAGATGTTTTACGTGGACTCGTTGGATGGATAATGAAGCTGTTCACTGAGAAAGAAGATAAAGGAGAGAGTAAAGATGGAGGGGGAGGGACTTCCCTGGCAGTCCATGGTTAATAAAACTCCGCGCTTCCACTGCAGAGGGCATGGGTTCCATTCCTGGTTGGGGAGCTAAGATCCCATATGCCACATGGTGCAGCCAAAAAAAAAAAAAAGATGGACGGGGAATATAAGTTGAATCTAGAATATATTGAATTCGGACCCTATAACATATCCAAACATAGATTACCAGCAGGGAGTAAGTTCTACAGATATAAAGCTTGGAAAACTATTCAAAATATTCTATGTGCCTAGGTAATTCCTAAGATAATTTCACTAACATATTTTACAGCTGCCTCTGAATATGTGGTTCCTCTGAGCCTTTAATTTTCCTTTCCTATTTATTTGAAGGGAGATTATTTAACGGAAACATTTATTTTCTAAATTAAAAGTTGTTCCTGTAAATACAATATTTTCTCCCCAGAACTAGTACTTAAAATTAATAGTCCATTTGAAATATTTACACGAACCAAATGTCTGAAGTTACCAATATTATTCAAATTCTGGCCTGTGTTTTCGTAAGAAGAAAATTCCAAGTTAACGCTTATAAGAGCATCTGAAGAAAACAAGTTAAAAAAAAGAAACCTCAGTGCAGCTCAGTCACTTTAGAGAACTAGAGGCTGTCACAGAATGTTGCAAAGGAAGAAAAAAAGAGATTCAGCTATAGCTGGTTAAAGATAGACCTTACTTTTCTTTTGAACCTACGCAGTAAGATCTGTTCCATTTAGTTGATTATGCACTATTTGGTGACTAAATTTGATAGGTGACAGGTGGAGAAAAAGTGACTTGGCTTAGTCCCAGTTGAATCCTTGTCTCTGGAAAGCAAGACCACACTTCACACATCATACTGGAAGGCTGAGTTTTCACATTAGTCCCGTACCCTATGCTTGCTCAATAATCTGGACATGCACACAGAAGTTGCAAAGGGAAATGACAGTGAGAAGAAGATCCACATTTTCAGTGCCAGCGGCTTGGTATTTATTGTCTCATTTAGTCCTAGAATGGGACATTTGTGACATACTTGCTATTATCCCCATTTTACAGGTGAAGTAATCCATGTTTCCAATCATCAAGTAACTTCCCAAATTCACACAGCTATTAGGAATGGAGCCAGAATTATAATCCTGAACCTTGTGACTCTTCCTACTACATCTTGCCATCCTGTAGGATACTGGTATCCATGGCAATACTAAGAAAGACTTCCATGAACAGAGATGCAAGGATGCGAAGAAGTTTATGTATTTCCACACATTCAAATGGTAGAATGTCTCAATGTTGTAAGATATAAATGGGGCAGCTGAGTCATTCTAGGTAACTAGACCCTTAGATTCAGTTTCTTAAAGTGAATTTTTACCTTATTTACTTGGGAAACTGTCCGTAGGGGGTGGTGAGACCTCTGTCCTCTAGGTTGAATTGCAGGAATGGGTGATGGAGAGGGAGGCAAGTTGCCTACGTCCCCATGGGAGCTTCTTATTATACTCGGAACTCTTTTTTCCCTCTCACTACCAAGGTAGCACATAATAATTACAGAAAATTTAGAAAATATAGACGAACAACAAAACACACACACACAAACTCAACTAGCCCCGTCATCTAAAAATAGATACTCTTTACAACCCTGTGAATATTCTTACATCCTTTTTACACACATGGGCACACACTCATGCACATACATATTTTTTCAACCTAAATCAAGCTCCTCAGATTTATTACTTTTAGTTTACTCTGTCTTAATTTAAAATAAATGAATAATTTATATCTTGGGGTAGTTGGTTCTAACTGACATAGAAAATAATTGGGACATGGTTTGGGAGAAAAGAGGAAAAGGTCAACCAACCCACGCATTGTTTTTGCCTAAAGGGTGACTTCGCCAGCTGGGTTGATGTTACTGGGTCTGTTCTGCTATTATTTACTAGACAGAGTCGCTGACTAATACCCTGTGATTTGATTGCTATCTCTGGCGCATCTGTAGACACAACAGAATGCAAATTAAATAACTGCTGAATCTGTACTGGGCAGGCCTTCTTCTTAGACACATACATTTAGGAATTTTTGTATTTTCCCTTCTCCACCACCAAAAATACGCTTTTATTCTTATTATAGACAAATATAGCACTTCATTGCGTTCCAATATCAAGTGCCATTTAACAGTGTAGTTCCTATAGTAACAGAACATTAGAACCAGCGGTAGCTTAATTCAGCTGGCCCATTTTACAGGTGAAAAACTGAGGCTCGGGGAAGAGAAGAAAAGCAATAAAGTGTTTATGAAATACCTACAATATACTAGAAGCTATTCATATTTATTTCATTCAAAATCGCAAAACCATGAGTTAGATATGACTGGCCCCAATTTATAGGAAACTAAAACTCAGCAGAATCACAGAACTCTGAAGAGGCAGAACCGGGATTCACACATGAATGCTGACTCAGCTTTCCCCTGCAACGTCCTGCCTTTCTGGAAGGAGGTGATTTATCTAAATGAGACAGCAAGAATGGTGGCAGGCCTGGAGTTAGAACCTCGTCTCCTACTGTCTAGTCTGATGCCCGTATCTCTACCTCCTGTTATTGTACGTGGGGCTCAAATGGGATTCAAGCCCATAGTCTTTGCCCCAAGATCACTTTGCAAGTGACCAAGCCCAGCAGTTTGCCATACAAAGATATGTCCAAGTATTTGTCACCCTTTCGTTCACTGAACAAGAATTAGAAATATTAGAAGCTTTAGATTTCAAATTATGTCATTAATTACAGCAACTATATTGAAAACTGACCATGCAGAAAATACAAATAAATGAAAATAAAATAAATAAGGTTTAGCGTTACCTGTACTATTAAGCAAGACTGGAGAAGTGACTTGTGTATCTTAACCAGGCATGTTCAACAATAGAAAGCTGTTTAGGTTTATGTCCAACTCAACACACCAAGCCTGAAACACATTTTCTTTTTTGCAGCTAGCATGTTTTAGCAGCCAGCCCCCAGCCACTCTGCACGGCATCTACTTTAAGAAGCTGAGAGCAAAGGAAGCAACGAACATTTGTTGCCCGCCTACCATTTGTCAGGCTCTGTGTTCGGTGTTTTACATTTATTATGTAATGTTTTATCCTCCCAAGGCCCAGTGAGAGAGTTTATTTTATTTCTAGTTCACATATAAGGAAACTAAAGCTTGGAGAGCTCACTAACTTTTTTCCAACATCTAATAAGCATTAAGCTTGGGAATTATGCCAAGGTTTAATTTCACAGTGACAGCTTTACTTGGAGCTGGCTAGGAATAATAGTTTTAAAATAATAAATGTTTATTGGGGATTTCCTTTGCTAAAGACTTTACATAGATTACATGTTTGAATCCTCATAGCAACCCTAAGAAGTAGGTACTATGTAAGGCCCATCTTATAGATGTATAAGAGGTAAGTGACTTGCATGAAATCATTCAACTATTAAGTATGGAATTGGAGTACAAACTCAGGAAGGCTAACCTCAAAGCCTGTGTAGTTAACTTTTATTTCATATTGTCTGGAAGGAAAATAACATCCACATTATTTATATATTCATACAAAGGGAAAATTACAAAGTGCCACAGGTAGAGACAAAGTGGAAAATACCACATTCTCACATTGGTGCTGGATTGGGGATGGGAATAAAAACATTTCAGCCATAAAAGATGGGCAGAGTTTAGACAGGCAGTGATTGGAGAGGGGAAAGAATAGAAAGGTTTTCCAGCGGAAACATTTGTACTGTCATTTGATCATCTTTTCTTAATTTTTGTTTGGATTTTCTGTCTTAGAACTTGCCAAATAATCCATCAAACTGGTTAAGATTTGGGTTTTGTGGTAGACATAGATGGCATCTAAGCATTCATATTGATGATCTCAGTCCATTGAGAACCCATGTGTATTACTTACCTAGTGCTGCATATCAAATCACCCCACAACTTAGTGGTTTAAAACAGCAAACATGTACTATCTCACAGTTTCTATAGGTCAGGGATTCAAGAATGTCTTAGTTAAGCAGTTCTGGCTCAGGGTCTGGGTGGCTCACAGTCAGGATGTTGGCTAGGGCTGCAGTCATACAGAGGCTTAGCTGGGGCTTCCAAGGTGCCTCATACAAACGGCGCCTGACAGGAGTCCTCAGTTACTTGCTACATGAGCCTCTTCATAGGCTTCTTGGGTGTCCCTGTGACATTGTAGCTGGCTTCTCCCAAGACCCAAAGAGAAAGCAAGGCAGAAGCTGCAATGTATTTTATGACACACCATCACTTCTGCCATATTTTAATGGTCACAGAGACCAGCACTGATTGAGTGTGGGATGGTCCGACACAAGGGCGTGAATACCAAGCGTTGGGGATCACTGGGCATCATCTTGGAGGCTGGCTATCACAACATACAAGTTTTTATGGAAGCAGAAAAATCTCCAGAAACATAGAGAACAGGATCCCCATACTTGAACAGGTGTTGCTAATATATCTCATATCAGTTAAGTAGTTTTAAAATTAGGCACAATTTTACATAAACCAAAATAGTAGTCCTTCTGGGGGAGAAGTCACTATGCATTGTTATGGTAGCTATCCAATAGTATTAAAAAGTATTGCATTCATCTTTATCCAGGCATCAATTCAAGGAGAGCTAGGTATTCAAGCCTTAAAAGAAGAGTCAGAACAAAGTCAATGTTAGACCCATATGGTTATAGGAAACAGGGCTGGCCTGAATGCCCCGGCATGGAACCATCTCTTTGGGAAGGCACCACCTTTGGGGTATGACTGCACAAGTTGTGGCCTTCACAGTTCCATAATTCTATTTTTGTTTGTTTGTTTGTTTTGCGGTACGCGGGCCTCTCACTGTTTTGGCCTCTCCCGTTGCGGAGCACAGGCTCCGGACGTGCAGGCTCAGTGGCCATGGCTCATGGGCCCAGCCGCTCTGCGGCATGTGGGATCTTCCCAGATCGGGGCACGACCCCACGTCCCCTGCATCGGCAGGCGGACTCTCAACCACTGCACCACCAGGGGAGCCCCCATAATTCTCTTTGCATGGACTATGATGTGAACTGTGCACAGCTATCTGAAGTTGCACAACGCTAAAGACCCAAACTGGGGCCAGTAGGAATACTGAGGGGCTGGGATGTTGGGGACCAGTGGTAAAAACTAGGCAGCCATCCCCGCTCCTTTGTGGACCCCGCAAAATTAGCCAGATAGGAAAAGGAATCAATACCACAACGGTGTAGGATGGACAGCTCTCTTAATTACAAGTTTAAGCAGAAAGAACTAAGATGTACCAACAACAATTCCTCAGATTCTTGGTTCTCTAGCAAAACATGCATATGTATAGAAAAGAAAAAATATCTCAGCAGCTACGTACTAAATTTAGTTATAATAAAAAGCACAAAAGCCTTTTTGGTACATTTGTGTTAAACCTACTTAAGATATGCAGGTTACTGCCGCAATCTTGTTGGCTTCAAATTGTACTTAATAACATTCATCTTCATTCTTTGCATTTTGTATTTTCTACATGAATGATTTTCAGTAACATCACTCTAATGAATGACATCATACTGGGTTTAATTGCAAGGTGTCAAGGTTCTTATATTTCTAACTCATGTTAGATATGCAAACAGTAACATATACACTTCATCTATACAGCCCAGATTCTTAGTGTGTTTGACAATACTATACCAGAATCAATTTTTTAACAAAAATTCAAACACCTGTAGCATAAATGCAGAATCAATTACCCTTAAGATCAATACTGTATTTATCCGCAGCCTGTGGGGATGCCAGACAATGATAATTTTTCAGAAAGATTTAAAGCAAGATGGGACATCATCTCTAACCCTTGGAAACTTTTGTCAATAGAAAGAAATAAACATGTTTTTACTAGTACTTTTAAACTTTTATTGGAAATAATTTAAAACTTATGGAAAATTTGCAAAAATAAAATAGTGCAAAATACTTATGTACCCTTTACTCAGATTTGCCTGTTGATAACATTTGACCTCATCTGATTAGCATTTGCTGTTTCATCTCTAATGTCTCTTTATCTATCTATCTATCGATAGATGGACCAATTGATCTATCCAGAGAGGAGTATAAAACTGTATACGTAAAGATAGGTAGAGAGAGAGAGAGAGAGAGAGAGAGAGAGAGAGGAAGGGAGAGACAGAGACAGAGGAGCAAGAGAGGAAGAGGGAGAATATCTGTGTATTATAATAATGGTTTATCATTCATTAGTGAACTTAATTGTTTTTTGTGCTCAAACTGTCCCAATGCAAGACCCTTCAAGCTGGCTCCTGTGTTTTTGTGACATTCCTCCTTTATTTGGGGGGAATGCTGCCTTGTTTCTGGCGTAACAGAAAGTCCACTGTCAGCATTCTTTCTTTATTCCTTATATACATTTCCAATCTGGTTATTTTTCATTGGTTTTAATGCAGCACACAATCCTGGGAGCAGAATATCTAAAAGATTATGGTTGTAAGAGATAAATATGATGATAGGCTAAAAATAAGCCTGAAACAGAAACAAAACTTATAGAATTTCGACACAGTGGAAGGTTGGTATTCACAAAGATGGCCCAAGACATTAAGAAATTATTTTAATTAATCAAATCAAGTCAAATTAAATTAAATTAGTTGCTATAAGTAGTGTGGTTTTATAACTGTTTGGTACTTAAATGCAATAATTCTCAAATTTATTTTGTATCTTAATAAGCTGGAAGCTTTTTTCACTGTCAAAAAAGAGCTTGATCATTTATTTTTAAATTGATAATGGTTGATATCAAATAAGTACGATATTCCACATACTATTATTTTCACCAGGATGTATTTGTTTATAAGAATGATGTAACTATTTTATTCCCAAACGTGTAGCTGATGGTAGCTTGCAAATTTTTGTTAAAGTAAGCATAATTCTGTGAGCTGGAAGCTTTCTAAAATTTATTTTTAATGATATAAACATATGTAGAATGATATACACAAATATAAAATGTATAACTTGATGAACTTTTACAAAAGTAACCACCTTTTCTAAAAGGTATAACCACCACCCAGATCAAGATATAGAATATTTCCAACATTCCACATGGTTCCTTTGTGCCCCTCCAAAACAATGTCTCTGTAATCAACCTTCTATCACTATATGTTAGCTTTGTTTTTTCTTGAACTTCATAAATGGAATATATACATATTCTTACAGTGTATACTCTCTCAGGTCTGATATCATGCCTATGAGATTCATCCATGTTGTTGCATATAGTGATAGTTTGTTCCTTTTCACTTTTATGTACTATGACACTGTATGAAGATATTACATTTTTGTACATTTTCTTATTGATGGTCATTTGCTTTGGTTCCAGTTTGGGCACATTATGAATAAATCTGCTATGGACATGCTTGTCCATGTCCTAGGGTATATGTAAGTTTACCTACGTATAAACATAGGTATACCATGTGTATAAACAGTTTTCCAGAGTGATTTTACAACTTTACATTTGCCACCAGCAATGTACGAGAGCTGCAGTTCCTCCACATCTGAACCAAAACCTGGCACTGAAGGATTTTTAAGGTTTAGCCAGATAGGTGGATGTGTAGTGATATCTCATTGAGGTTTTTATTTGAATTTACCTTTAAGTAATGATGCTAGGCATCTTTTCTTATGCTTATTGGACATTTGGATATCATCTTTTTGTGCAGTGTCTGTTCAAGTCTTTTGTCCATTTATTAGAAACTTGAGTGGAATTGTTCGTATTTCATTATTGACTTAGAAGTTCTTTATAGATTCTGGTTACAATTTCTTTGTCATATATAAAATTGAAAATATTTTCTCCCAGTCTTTGGCTTGCCTTTCCACTCTCCTAGTGATGCTTTTATTTTAAAGAGTGTATGTTGTTGAATATATCAGCATACAGATTTTTGTAGTGTTCTCTTGTTATCCTTTTAATGGATATAGGATCTATAGTGATTATCCCTCTTTGATTCCTGATATTGGTGATTTGTACCTTCTCTATTTTTACCTTTGTTAGCCTTGCTAGAATTTAATCAATATTATTCGTTTTGTTTTTTTAATAATGAGCTTTTTTCCCCATTAACATCTTTATTGGAGTATAACTGCTTTACAATGGTGTGTTTAGTTTTTGCTTTATAACAAAGTGAATCAGTTATGCGTATACATATATCCCCATAACTCTTCCCTCTTGCGTCTCCCTCCCACCCTCCCTATCCCACCCCTCTAGGTGGTCACAAAGCACCGAGCTGATCTCCCTGTGCTATGCGGCTGCTTCCCACTAGCTATCTATTTTAGGTTTGGTAGTGTATATATGTCCATGTACTCTGTCACTTTGTCCCATCTTACCCTTCCCCCTCCCCATATCCTCAAGTCTATTCTCTAGTAGGTCTGCATCTTAATTTCCATCTTGCCCCTAGGTTCTTCATGACTTTTTTTTAAGATTCCATATATATGTGTAAGCATACGGTATTGCTTTTTCTCTTTCTGACTTACTTCACTCTATATGACAGACTCTAGGTCCATCCACCTCACTACAAATATCTCAATTTCGTTCCTTTTCATGGCTGAGTAATATTCCATCGTATATATGTGCTGCATCTTCTTTATCCATTCATATGTTGATGGACACTTAGGTTGCTTCCATATCCTGGCTATTGTAAATAGTGCTGCAATGAACACTGTGGTACATGACTCTTTTTGAATTATGGTTTTCTCAGGGTACATGCCCAGTAGTGGGATTGCTGGGTCTATGGTAGTTCTATTTTTAGTTTTTTAAGGGACCTCCATGCTGTTCTCCATAGTGGCTGTAGCAATTTACATTCCCACCAACAGTGCAAGAGGGTTCCCTTTTCTCCACACCCTCTCCAGCATTTATTGTTTGTAGATTTTTTGATGATGGCCATTCTGACCGGTGTGAGATGATATCTCATTGTAGTTTTGATTTGCATTTCTCTTATGATTAATGATGTTGAGCATTCTTTCATGTGTTTGTTGACAATCTGTATATCTTCTTTGGAGAAATGTCTATTTAGGTCTTCTGCCCATTTTTGGATTGGGTTGTTTGTTTTCTTGATATTGAGCTGCATGAGTTGCTTGTAAATTTTGGGGATTAATCCTTTGTCAGTTGCTTCATTTGCAAATATTTTCTCCCATTCTGAGGGTTGTATTTTCGTCTTGTTTATGGTTTCCTTTGCTGTGCAAAAGCGTTGAAGTTTCATTAAGTCCCATTTGTTTATTTTTGTTTTTATTTCCATTTCTCTAGGAGGTGGGTCAAAAAGGATCTTGCTGTGATTTATGTCATAGAGTGTTCTGCCTATGTTTTCCTCTAAGAGTCTGATGGTGTCTAGCCTTACATTTAGGTCTTTAATCCATTTTGAGTTTATTTTTGTGTATGGTGTTAGGGAGTGTTCTAATTTCATTCTTTTACATGTAGCTTTCCAGTTTTCCCAGCACCACTTATTGAAGAGGATGTCTTTTCTCCACTGTATATTCTTGCCTCCTTTATCAAAGATGAGGTGACCATATGTGCGTGGACTTATCTCTGGGCTTTCTATCCTGTTCCATTGATCTATATTTCTGTTTTTGTGCCAGTACCATACTGCCTGGATTACTGTAGCTTTGTAGTATAGTTTGAAGTCCAGGAGCCTGATTCCTCCAGCTCCATTTTTCGTTCTCAAGATTGCTTTGGCTATTCGGGGTCTTTTGTGTTTCCATACAAATTGTGAAATTTTTTGTTCAAGTTCTGTCAAAAATGCCAGTGGTAGTTTGATAGGGATTGCATTGAATCTGTAGATTGCTTTGGGTAGTATAGTCATTTTCACATTGTTGATTCTTCCAATCCAAGAACATGGTATATCTCTCCATCTATTTGTATCAACTTTTATTTCTTTCATCAGTGTCTTATAATTTTCTGCATACAGGTCTTTTGTCTCCTTAGGTAGGTTTATTCCTAGATATTTTATTCTTTTAGTTGCAACGGTAAATGGGAGTGTTTTCTTAATTTCACTTTCAGATTTTTCATCATTAGTGTATAGGAATGCAAGATATTTCTGTGCATTAATTTTGTATCCTGCTACTTTACCAAATTCATTGATTAGCTCTAATAGTTTTCTGGTAGCATCTTTAGGATTCTCTTTTTATAGTATCATGTCATCTGCAAACAGTGACAGCTTTACTTCTTTTCTGATTTGGATTCCTTTTATTTCTTTTTCTTCTCTGATTTCTGTGCCTAAAACTTGCAAAACTATGTTGAATAATAGTGGTGAGAGTGGGCAACTTTGTCTTGTTCCTGATCTTAGTGGAAATGCTTTCAGTTTTTCACCACTGAGGACAATGTTGGTTGTGGGTTTGTCATATATGGCCTTTATTATGTTGAGGTAAGTTCCCTCTCTGCCTACTTTCTGGAGAGTTATTATCATAAATGGGTGTTGAATTTTGTCAAAAGCTTTCTCTGCATCTATTGAGATGATCATATGTTTCTCTCCTTCAATTTGTTAATATGGTATATCACATTGATTGATTTGCGTATATTGAAGAACCCTTGCATTCCTGGGATAAACCCCACTTGTCATGGTGTATGATCCTTTTAATGTGCTGTTGGATTCTGTTTGCTAGTATTTTGTTGAGGATTTTTACATCTGTGTTCATCAGTGATATTGGCCTGTAGTTTTCTTGTGACCTCGTTGTCTGGTTTTGGTATCAGGGTGATGGTGGCCTTGTAGAATGAGTTTGGGAGTGTTCCTCCCTCTGCTATATTTTGGAAGAGTTTGAGAAGGATAGGTGTTGGCTCTTCTCTAAATGCTTGATAGAATTCGCCTGTGAAGCCATCTGGTCCTGGGCTTTTGTTCATTGGTAGATTTTTCATCACAGTTTCAATTTCAGTGCTTGTGATTGGTCTGTTCATGTTTTCTGTTTCTTCCTGGTTCAGTCTCGGAAGGTTGTGCATTTCTAAGAATTTGTCCATTTCTTCCAGATTGTCCATTTTATTGGCATATAGTTGCTTGTAGTAATCTCTCATGATCCTTTGTATTTCTGCAGTGTCAGTTGTTACTTCTCTTTTTCCATTTCTAATTCTGTTGATTTGAGTCTTCTCCCTTTTTTCGTGATGAGTCCAGCTAATGGTTTATCAATTTTGTTTATCTTCTCAAAGAACCAGCGTTTAGTTTTGTTGATCTTTGCTATCATTTCCTTCATTTCCTCTTCATTTATTTCTGATCTGATCTTTATTATTTCTTTCCTTCCACTAACGTTGGGGTTTTTTTGTTCTTCTTTCTCTAATTGCTTTAGGTATAAGGTTAGGTCGTTTATTTGAGATGTTTCTTGTTTCTTAAGGTAGGACTGTATTGCTATAAACTTCCCTCTTAGAACTGCTTTTGCTGCATCCCATAGGTTTTGGGTCGTCGTGTTTTCATTGTCATTTGTTTCTAGGTATTTTTTTATTTCCTCTTTCATTTCTTCAGTGATCTCTTGGTTATTAAGTAGTGTATTGTTTAGCCTTCATGTGTTTGTATTTTTTACAGATTTTTTTTCCTGTCATTGTTGTGGTCAGAAAAGATACTTGATACAATTTTAATTCTCTTAAATTTACCAAGGCTTGCCTTGTGACCCAAGATAAGAAGTACCCTGGAGAGTGTTCCATGAGCACTTGACAAGAAAGTGTATTCTGTTGTTTCTGGATGGAATGTCCTATAAGTATCAATTAAGTCCATCTTTTTTTAGTGTATCATTTAAACCTTGTGTTTCCTTATTTATTGTCATTTTGGATGATCTGTCCATTGCAGAAAGTGGGGTGTTAAAGTCTCCTACTATGATTGTGTTACTGTTGATCTCACCTTTTATGGCTGTTAGTGTTTGCCTTATGTATTGAGGTGCTCCTATGTTGGGTGCATAAATATTTACAATTGTTATATCTTCTTGGATTGATCCCTTGATCATTATGTACTGTCCTTCTTTGTCTCTTGTAATAGTCTTTGTTTTAAAGTCTATTTTATCTCATATGAGAATTGCTCCTCCAGCTTTCGTTTGATTTCCACTTGCATGGAATATCTTTTTCCATCCCCTCGCTTTCAGTCTCTATGTGTCCCTAGGTCTGAAGTGGGTCTCTTGTAGACCGCATATAAACGGATCTTGTTTTTGTATCCGTTCAGCCAGTCTATGTCTTTTGCTTGGAGCATTTAATCTATTTTTATTTAAGGTAATTATTGATATGTATGTTCCTATTACCATTTCCTTAATTGTTTTGGGTTTGTTTCTGTAGGCCTTTTCCTTCTCTTGTGTTTCCCGCCTAGAGAAGTTCCTTTAGCATTTGTTGTAAAGCTGGTTTGGTTGTGCTGAATTCTCTTAGCTTTTGCTTGTCTGTAAAGGTTTTAATTTCTCCATCAAATCTGAATGAGATCCTTGCTGGGTAGAGTAATCTTGGTTGTAAGTTTTTCCCCTTCATCACTTTAAATAAGTCCAGCCGCTCCCTTCTGCCTTGCAGAGTTTCTGCTGAAAGATCAGCTGTTAACCTTCTGGGGATTCCCTTGTATGTTATTCTTTGTTTTTCCCTTGCTGCTTTTAATACATTTTCTTTGTATTTAATTTTTGATAGTTTGATTAATATGTGTCTTGGCGTGTTTCTCCTTGGATTTATCCTGTATGGGACTCTCTGTGCTTCCTGGACTTGATTAACTATTTCCTTTCCCATATTAGGGAAGTTTTCAACTATAATCTCTTCAAATATTTTCTCAGTCCCTTTCTTTTTCTCTTCTTCTTCTGGGATCCCTATAATTCAAATGTTGGTATGTATAATGTTGTCCCAGCGGTCTCTGAGACTGTCCTCAATTCTTTTCATTCTTTTTTCTTTATTCTGCTCTGCAGTAGTTATTTCCACTATTTTATCTTCCAGGTCACTTATCCGTTCTTCTGCCTTAGTTATTCTGCTATCGATCCCTTCTCCATCCCAGAGATGGAGATCTCTGGGAGATTTTTGCCATTTGATATTACATGGAGCTTTGAGGTTCGTCCACAAGAGTGAGGACCAATATCCTGAACTTGTCTCTCCCACCTCAGAGGCACAGCCCTGATGCCTGGCTGGAGCACCAACAGCCTGTCATCCACATGGCTCAGAATAAGAGGGAGAAAAAAAGAGAAGGAAAGAAAGAAGAAGATAAAATAAAATTAAATTAAGAAGTTATTAAAATAAAAAATAATAAAATTTTTTAAGTAATTAAAAAAAAAGAAAGACAAGAGCAACCAAACCAAAAAATAAATCCACCAATAATAAGCTCTAAAAACTATACCAAAAAAAAAAAAAAAAAGGACAGACAGAATCCTAGGACAAATGGTAAAACAAAGCTATACAGACAAAATCACACACAGAAGCATACACATACACACTCAGAAAAAGAGAAAAAGGGAAAAAATATATATATCCTTGCTCCCAAAGTCCACCTCCTCAATTTGGGGTGATTCGTTGTCTATTCAGGTATTCCGCAGATGCAGGGTGCATCTAGTTGACTGTGGAGATTTAATCTGCTGCTCCTGAGGCTGCTGGAGAAATTTCCCTTTCTCTCCTTTGTTCACACAGCTCCCGGGGTTCAGCTTTGGATTTGGCCCCCCCTCTGCCTGTAGGTCGCCTGAGAGCATCTGTTCATCGCTCAGACAGGATGGGGTTAAAGGAGCAGCTGATTCGGGGGCTCTGGCTCACTGAAGACGGGGGGGAGGGAGGGGTACGGATGTGGGGCGAGCCTGCGGCGGCAGAGGCCGGCGTGACGTTGCACCAGCTCGAGGTGCGCCGTGCGTTCTCCCGGGGAAGTTGTCCCTGGATCACGCGACCGTGGCAGCGGCGGGCTGCACAGGCTCCCAGGATGGGAGGTGTGGAGAGTGACCTGTGCTCGCACACAGGCTTCTTGGTGGCGGCAGCAGCAGCCTTAGCATCTCATGCCCGTCTCTGGGGTCCGCGCTGATAGCCGCGGCTCGCGCCTGTCTCTGGAGCTCCTTTAAGTGGCGCCCTGAATCCCCTTTCCTTGCGCACCAGGAAACAAAGAGGGAAGAAAAAATTTCTTTCCTCTTGGGCAGGTCCAGACTTTTTCCCGGACTCCCTCCGGGCCAGCCGTGGCGCACTAGCCCTTCAGGCTGTGTGCACGCCGCCAGCCCCAGTCCTCTCCCTGCATTCTAACCGAAGCCCGAGCCTCAGCTCCTAGCCCCATCCGTCCCAGCGGGTGAGCAGAGAAGCCTCTCGGGCTGGTGAGTGCCGGTCAGCACTGATCATCTGTGCGGCGATCTCTCCGCTTTGCCCTCCGCACCCCTGTAGCTGTGCTCTCCTCCATGACTCTGAAGCTTACCCCCTCCGCCACCCGCAGTCTCCGCCCGCGAAGGGGCTTCTAGTGTGTGGAAACCTTTCCTCCTTCACGGCTCCCTCCCACTGGTGCAGTTCCCGTCCCTATTCTTTTGTCTGTTTTTTTCTTTTTTCTTTTGCCCTACCCAGGTACGTGGGGGAGTTTCTTGCCTTTGGGGAAGTCCGAGGTTTTCTGCCAGCGTTCAGTAGGTGTTCTGTAGGAGTTGTTCCACATGCAGATGTATTTCTGATGTATTTGTGGAAAGGAAGGTGATCTCCGCGTGTTACTCTTCCGCCATCTTGAAGCTCCTCGATAATGAGCTTTTTGTTTTATTTATTTTTCTGTTGTCTTTATGTTTTCAATTTCATTGACTTCTGCTTTTATCTTTATTAGTTCCTTCCTTCTCCTTGCTTTAGATTATTTTTCCTTTCTTTTTCAAAGTTCCTGAGTTAGGAAATTAGATAATTGATTTGAGACCTTTACTCTTCTCTAATATAAATGCTTAAAACTGTAAACTACCCTATTAACACTGATTTAGCTGCATCCCACATTTTTTAGTATGTTGCATTTTTAATTGTCTAGTGATGAAAAGAAGTTTTTAATTTTAATGGCACCAAAATACCTATTTATCATTTTATGGTTAGTGCTTTTCATGTCCTGTTTAAAAATCTTTGCTGATGTGATAAAATATTTTTCTCTTAAAAATTTTTCTTCTAGAAACTTTATTGTTTACCTCTTAGATTTAGGTCCACGATCCATTTGGAATTGAATTTTGTGTATGCTGTGAGGTAGGGATCAAAGTTTATTTTCTTCCACTATATGTATATACAAGTGTTCAAGCATTATTTATTGAAAAGTCCATCTTTTCCCCCACTCTTTTCCCCCACAGTACTGCAGTGGGACTCTTGTCACAGTCAGGTGACTATTTATATATTGGTCTATTTTTAGATTCTCTTCCATTGGCCCATTTACAGTAGTCCACCCTTATCTGTGGGAGATATATTCCAAGCCCCCCAGTGGATGCCTGAAAACTTGGATAGTACTGAACCCTATATATACTGTTTTTTTCCTATATATTCATACCTATATTAAAGTTTAATTTATAAATAAGGCACAGTAAGAGATTAAAAACATTAATAATAAAAGAGAGCAATTATAACAATAGACTGTAATAAAATTTATGTGAATGTGATCTATCTCTCTGTATTTCAAAATATCTTATTGTACAAATTTAATGCCTTTTCCATCTTAACTAAGCATTTATCACACACTATGGCTGGAACTTATTCAGTCTGAGGTAAAACAGCAAAACTCTCACAAATTGTTTTTTCCTTCTTCACAATTTAAAGGATGGAAGATTTGTTCTTTCTGTCAATCTTAGCAACCTCAGCATATAATCTTTTTCCTTCCTTATTAAGTCAAGAACATTCACCTTTTCACTTAAAGGAAGCACTTTATGGCTCCTCTTTGGCATATCCAAATTGCCAGCAACACTACTCTTGCATTTTGGGGCCATTATAAAGTAAAATAGGGGTTACCTGAACACCAGCACTGCAGTGCTGCAACAGTAGATCTGATAACTGAGGTGGCTCCTAAGTGACTAAGATTGGGATATGCTGGACAAAGGGATGTTTCACATCCAGAATGGGAGGGCACAAGATTTCATCATGCTACTCAGAACAGCATGTGATTTACAACTTATGAATTGTTTATTTCTGGAATTTTTCATTTAATATTTTCAGCCTGCAATTGGCCACAGGTAACTAAAACCCAGAAAGCAAAACCACAGATAAGGGGGGACTACTGTATCTTACTTTGTTTTTGAATTTTATACCTTTATAATGTCTTGGTATCTTCTACTATAAATAATCCAGTTATTTTATAATTTGTCAAGATTGTCCTGACTAGTCTTGGCCCTCTGCATTTTCATATATATTTTAAAATCAGCTTGTCAAATTGAAAGAAAAAAAAAAGCTGGGATTTTGATTGCATTTTCATTGACTCTATAGATCAATTTGAAGAGACTGATGCCTTAACCGTAGTGGGTCTTTCAATCTGTGAGCATGAGCGTGGTATATTCACCCCACTCCCCATTTACTTGGGTCTTGTTAATTTCCTTCAGGAATTTTTTTGTAGGTTTTCATGTAGAAGTCTTGCTCACCAACTGTTAGATTTATTCATAGGTATTTGATGGTTTTGATGCTATTGTAAATGGTCCTTTTTAAATTACATGTTCTATTTTGCTAGTATATAGAAACAAATCATTATTTTATACTGCTAATGTATCCAGTGATGCTGTAAAATTCACTTATTTATAATAGTCTAGATCCTTATGGATTATGTACATATACAATCATAACATATACATCTAATCACAATTTTATTGTATTTTTGCTTTCCAGTTATTATACTTTTTAATTTCTTTTACTTACTTTATTGCCCTGGCCAAGACCTCCAGTATAATATTGAACACAAGTGATGAGAGTGGACATAGTTAAGAATATTTTGAAAATCTAGGTACCCAGGTCTCATCCCCTCAAAATTCCATAGATCCAGGTTGGGAGCCTGAAAAATGTACATTTTAACACGTATTCCAAGTGATATTGATGTAGAGATGTCCTAGAAGCACCCTTTGAGTAATATTTTTCTTTTTCTTTTTTCTTTGCTTTTTTTTTTTTGTTGTTGTTGCGGTATGCGGGCCTCTCACTGTTGTGACCTCTCCCGTTGCGGAGCACAGGCTCTGGATGCGCAGGCTCAGCGGCCATGGCTCACGGGCCCAGCCGTTCCACGGCATATGGGATCTTCCTGGACTGGGGCACGAACCTGTGTCCCCTGCATCGGCAGGCGGACTCTCAACCAGTGCACCACCAGGGAAGCCCTGAGTAATATTTTTAAAGGATAAGCTTCTCTCACCTGAAGAGTTAGTCAGGATGAACTATCACACTCTTCTTTCTTCCTCCTCTCCCCATCTCCATCCTCTTCCATGCCGGTGATGGATGTATAAAATGTTATTTTTTGAGCCCCTTATTGTGCTGCTCCTCTTTTTCTGACTCTAGCTCTGGATATAACATGCATATAAGTGTCTTTAGTGTTAAAATATTGACTGGCTTTAGGAAAAAAAAAAAAAGAAAACAGAAAGAAACAAAAATGGCCCTTATCCTGAGTCAGCAGTCACATTCAAAAAGAGCAATCTTAAAAAACAAAAACAAAAACCAAACAAACAAAAAACCCCACTGTATTTGGAAGTTGTTGAGGTCATGGATTAATTCAATCCTTTCTGTACACACACCCACATCCACACATCCACACACACGCAAACCACCAACAATCATATGGGTGCTGCCACCTGATGCAAACAATACGAGGAAAAAGAAACAGATTCTAAAGGATGTATAGTTACATAAAACAGAGTTGAAGAATATGAAATCACTTGAGAGAAGTATGGATACCATGTGGTTTCCTAAATATAATTGGTTACAAATCAAAAGAACAATGTATTTTCTTAGATTAAGAGACAAAATATGCCATGGATATTTATGGAAAGAAGTAGAGATACAAGAGTAGCTATAAATACTCACAGAATATTAGAGTTTGGTAGGGCCTTAAGGTCATGTTGTCTGATGCTTACATTTTTTTCCTTCCAGTTTTATTGAGATATATACAGCACTGTATAAGTTTAAGGTGCACAGCATAATGATTTGACTTATATACATCATGAAATGATGACCACAGTAAGTTTAGTGAACATCCATCATTTCATATGGGTACAAAGTAAAAAGAAATATATTTTACCTTGTGACGAGAACTCTTAGCACTTACTTCTTAACAACTTTCATATATGAGATACAGCAGTGTTAATTATATTTATCCTGTTGTATATTACATCCCTAGTACTTATTTATCTTATAACCTGAAGTGTGTACCATTTGACCACCTTCATCCAATTCCCCCTCCCACTCCCACCTCTGGTAACCACAAATCTGATCTCTTTTTCTATGCGTTCATTTGTTTATTTTTGAGGTATAATTAACCTACAACACTATGTTAGTTCCTGGTGCATGACATAGTGATTCCATATTTCTATACATTTCAAATTGGTCACCACTGATAAGTCTAGTTACAATATGTCACCATACAAAGATATTACATAGTTACTTACTATATTCCCCACAATGTACATATCTTACCCATGATTCACTTATTTTGTGACTGGAAGTTTATACCTCTTAATCTCCCTCACCTATTTCTCTCACTCCCCAATCCCTTCTCCCAGCAACCACCAGTCTGTTCTCAGCATCTACAACTCCATTTCCATTTTGTTATGTTTGTTCATTTGTTCTTCATATAAGTGTGATCACATGGTATCTGTCCTTCTCCATCCCGTCCAGGTCCATCCATGTTATCACAAATGGCAAGACCTCATTCTTTTTTATGGTTGAGTAATATTCCACTGAATATATATACCACATTTTCTCTATCTGTTCATCCATTGATGGGCATCCAGGTTGTTTCCATATCCTTGACATTGTAAACAGTGCTGCAATGAACATAGAGTTGGACATATCTCCTCAGATCCACATTTTTGTTTTCTTTGGACAAATACCCAGGAGTAGAATTGCTGTATTGCATGGTAGTTCTATTTCCAACTTTCTGAGGAACCTCCACACTGTTTTCCACATCCTTGACAACACCTGCTATTTGTTGTCTCCCCAGTAAAAGCCATTCTGACAGGCATGAAGTGACATCCCACTGTGGTTTCAACTTGCATTTCCCTAATGATTGGTGATATTGAGCGTCTTTTTATGGGCCTGCTGGACATTTGTATGTCTTCTTTGGAAAAATGTCTATTTTACATCCTCTGCTCATTTTTTAATTGAGTTGATTATTTTTTTATGTTGAGTTGTATGAGTGCTTTGTATGTTTGGGATATTAACTCTTTATCAGCTATATCATTTGCAAATGTCTTCTCCCATTCAGTAGGCAGCCTTTTCATTTTGTTGATAGTTTCCTTCACTGTGCAAAAGCTTTTTAGTTTGGTGCTGTCCTACATGTTTAGTTTTGCTTTTGTTTCCCTTGCCTCAGGAGACATATCAAAAACATATTGCTAAGACTGTTGTCAGGGGGCATACTTGCTATGTTTTCTTCTAGGAGTTTTATGTTTTCAGGTCTTACATTTAAGTCTTTAATCCATTTGGAGTTTTTTGGGGTTTATTTTTTGTTTTTGTTTTTGTATATGGTGTGAGAAAGTAGTCCAGTTTGATTCTTTTGCAGGTAGCTGTCCAGTTTTCCCAATACCACTGATTAAATAGGCTTTCTTTTCCCCATTGTGTATTCTTGCCTCTTTTGTCATGGATTCATTGACCATATAAGCGTGGGTTCATTTCTGGGTGCTCTATTCTGTTCCTACAACCTATGTGTCTGCTTTTGTGCCAGAGGTTGCACTTCTCTAGCTGAGGGGACAGGGTGACTTACCCAGTCGTACTTGGTGAGGTAGTGGTAGGACTGGGAGCACCTCCATCAGGCCCTGATTCCCACCCCAGGGCTCTTCCTCTGATATTACTTAGTCCAATATTTTATGACAAGAGGTCATATATATGAAAGGAATCCAAGAATAAAGAATGTGGAAACATTGGGACAAGCCCACAAGAGTAAAAACTTCATAAAGGAGTAGTGAATCCTTCATACAGGATAAGAGTGAGATACATGATCTGGGATTGACTTTGTCAGGGAATTATAAAAAACTAAGAAATATGGGAGAGAAAAAAAGAGGCAAAGTGAAAAGATAATGGGAAAACATAGATGAGACAAAGAAGACAGTAAATTATGGAAGCCAAAAAAATGGAAGGTAATAGTCAGAAATGAAAATATCATAAAATAATTCAAGAACATGGGGATAGATGTAGTATTTTTAAGTCTCTTCTGAAAAAATATATCTAGAATTATTTCAATAGTAGTAGTCCATATGAAAGAGATAATATGAAAGTACATTCAAACTCTTTTGAAGAAAGGTAAACCTAAAATTGTAGTATTATTAGTTCCTAATCCTCTAAAATGTTGAATGAATAAGAAACAGAAATTCAAATATTGATTTCTCTATATGAAGAACCATTATTATGTAATATCAAAGAAACAGAGAAAGCTAAGACTAGGTATTCCTTCAGATGACTTTATTGTTTTTTTTAAAGACATGGCTGATGAATGAAAATACAAGGGGTTGGGGAATCCCAAACAACTTGAACAGTCAAATAGCACTGCATTAATTCAAAGAGAGGTATAGTTTATACAGTACTCAGAACTGTTTGAGTTTATTTCCCTACTTTTGCACGTCCTTAAGAGCTTGCACCTAAATGTTAAAATCACATTGGTTTGCAGCCTGATTAATCATCAAAAAGCATTAACTTTCATGGTTCATTTGATGAGCCAAATACTCCTGTTGTTCCTCCTGGGATAAGAGGCATCCATTTTTAATCTATGTTTAACAGAGATAAATGGGAAATAATAAGGAGGCAAGTATCATAGAAAATGAATTTAAAATATGGATAGTCAACCAAATATATCTACTTAGCAAATCAATGTACTGGTTAAAGACAGGATTTGAAGTCAGGCACGGATTTGGTCCCCAATTTAGCTACTCATTTACTCATTAGTTACATAACCCTCCTTCACTCCTTTTTTCCTATTCTCTCCTTCCTTGCTCCCTTGCTTTCTCCCTCTCCTCTCTTTTTTTATTAAAAGAATATCTACTGAGCATTTACTATGTACTGGATTCATGCCACAGACTAGTGGGCCAGTTATCTCACATTCCTGAGGGAGAACATGGAAAGTTTATGGGGAAGAAATTCGTGGTGTACAAAACAAGGAAATGTACAGATGCAGAAGTGAGTCAGGCTTGTTTGGACAACTCTGAACACACTGTAGGGAAATAATGAGATGAATTTGGAAAGCCAGATGGAAGTCAGGTCATAAAGGGCCCTGAATGCCAGGATATGAATTTTCCAATTAACATGCAGGGAACCGGCTATTAGCAATCTAGTGATTAGGAAGTTAGTCTAGTACAGGGAGGCCAAAGGAGGGGATTATTTCAAGAAGGATAGATTACTCAAGAAAGAAATGGACTTAACTGTTGAAAGGATGTTGATGACCTTTAATGTAACTTTGACTGAGTGGTGGGGATAAAAATTAGTGGTAGGGATGCAAGGAGTGGATTAAGAGTGAAAAAATGCAGCCTATGGGGTCAAGAGTTCCACAGGAAGGGTAAACAGAATGGGAGAGAAGTAGTATGGTTGAGATTGAGGAAGCAGCAAGGATAGGGCAGATGGAGAGTTACTACCTATGTGTGAAGCAAGAGACCAGTGTAAAGAGACTGAAGATTCTAGGGCAGGTGCAAGGATACAGGGTGAGAATTAGAAATGACAGGTGAAATGGAGAGGGAAGTCTTTCAGAGCTGAAGCAGCACTTCATCCTCTGAGACTGAAGGGCATGAATTGACACCGAGATTTCCTTTGCAGCAGGGAGGGAATCAAGGTAACATTTGTCTGTGTACTCCAGGTGGGCTCTTATTAGAAAGAAATGTGGCAACATCAGGCCACAGGAAGACGTGACTGAAGCTGCCAGAAGACAGACATCAAAGAGTTGAGCCCATCAATAGTTTCAGTGGGGGCAACGAACCATTGTGACTCACACTCCAGAAACCTTTCTCTGTTCGGCTGCTGTGTAACAGGGGAAGGTTGCAGTGCAAACATTCAAAGAAATGTAAGGTGCCCTTGATCTTCACCCTCTCCTTCAGAAACAATGGTAGAGAGTTATAGAGATTACAGGTCCAATCCAAAGACGATTATTCATGCTCTAAATCGCCAAATAAAAAGTTGAATGGGTACTTCCGTAGAGATAGACATATCCTAGAAACCCGTGATGGTAAGAAAGCCACTCAATTCTGCGTGAATATGTCTAGTCTACATTCAGAATATCAACTCTAGAAACTTTACTGCCAAACTGCCCCCAAAGTTATATACACTTTCCCCCTGTCCTCCACCTCTAGGGCTCCACGGGGGCCTGCAAGAGAGCTTCCAGGGAGTCCAGATCTGGTTCCATCTCTATTTGAGCTCCAGGTTGGGGAAGAGGGGTACTCGATATAGCGTGTTCTCTTCCATGACCAGCTGGGTCTAGGCTCGCACCCCAGGAATAATAACTCACGCAAGGAAAGCTGAAGCTGGGCTATCTGGTCGGGCCTCCTCAGCCCAGAGAATCCTGTGGGTTAAGGAGACCCTCGTGTGCACTTGAAAAGCAAGCGGAGAAAGTGCACTTGGCGGGAGAGGGCACAGTGCTGACTGGGCATGCTTGCTTTGGAGTCTTGCCTTTCGCATTAGCCTGCCGGTGCCAAGAGCTGACAACTGGGGCTGCGGGCAGGAGGCGGGGTGTCCGTCCGGAGCACTGACCCGTTGGCCCTGTGGCTGAGCGGACTGAGGGGCAGCCCTGAGCGCAAGCCGGGCCTGGGCTGATCCCTGCTCCAGTCCACAAATCCTTAACGGGTTTTCTTTCTCTCCCCTCACCCTTTTCTCTCCTTTGCTCTCTTTCTCTCTCTCTCCCTCTTCTCTCCTTTCCCCTCTCTTCCCCCCTCCCTCCCCGCCCCCTTTCCCTTCCTCTCCCATCCCCCTCTGCCCTCCCCCTTGCCCTGCTGGGGAGCCTCTTCCTTCCCCTCCCCCCCTTTTTCCGCCTCCCTCCGTCTCTCTCCATCTCCTCCCTCTCAGCTCGCCGGGCGACCCTGCTTCTGCCTCCCACATTAATGGCGGCATCTTCGGAGGACGATATAGACCGGCGGCCCATCAGAAGAGTCCGCTCCAAGAGCGACACTCCGTACCTCGCCGAGGCCAGGATCTCCTTCACCCTGGGGGCAGGTGAGGACGAAGCTCGTGCCTTGCTCTCTCCGCCGCGCCGCTTCCTTCCCTCCTCCCCGACTGGCTCGGCCCCCAGCCCCCGCCCCGTGGTCCCCCTCCCCTTCCCGGCCGTGCCCTCCCCTCCGCCCCACTTCCTACCCCGCCGGGTCCCTGGCGCTCGCTCGCTCGCGCTCTTTGTGTGCCGAGTAAGGAGGGGCGTGTGTGTGCATGTGTGTGTGTGTGTGTGTGTGTTTTGAGCAGGTGGGGGGGGTAGTGCGTGGAGCCCTGCCTCCGCCCGGGAGTCGCACGCGGGCTTTCCCCTTCCTAGAAGAGAAGGATGTGTTGTCACCGCTATAACAATGCTCGCAGGCGTAGCCGAAGGCTGAGTCGGGATGCTCCACCGGCTGTGGGCAGAGGCTTTGGCAAGGCTCCGCTGGTGTGGTTTGCTGGTGGGGCTACTACGGGGTGGAACTTGTTGGTGACGTCCAGACTCTGGTGATTTGGCCGGGTTGATACACGCCTGCTGCGGTTTTGGGAGTGAGGAGGGGCCGGGCGGGGGTCACAGCAGGGAACGGGACCAAGCACTTGGCAAGCGACCATAGTGATGATAATAATAATATGGTCTATAGGATGCATATGGGGTGATGATAGGAAGCTGTCACTGGAACTGGTGCCCAAAGTGGCCCAGATGGAATTAAGTGAAAAGGGTAACTGATGTGGGGGAGGGAGGGAGAGAAGGGGGAAGGAGAAGAGAGGAGGGGGACAGAGGAAGGAGAGAGGGCCGGAGAGAGGGAGGAGGGAAAAGGAAGGGAGGGGGAAAGAAGGAAGGAAGAAGTGAACCACAGAGAAGAATGAGGGATTCAGGGAGTCAAACTGCGGGCTGTCAGGGTTACCTGACAGGAAGCACCCAGAGTCCGCTGTCTCCACTGCTGCTGCGGCTCCGGCTTAACAGGCAGACCTCACCTCCTGTTACTAGTAGATGGTCACTGTCACCCAGAGGAAGTTGTTCGCTACTAACTTCACGGGGCTGCCTTTTCTGAAAGACTGCTAAGTCTCTCCCTCCAAGCTTGTGTCTCTTCCTTTCTAGAATCCCTTGGTATTCTAGCAACTCCAGTGCAAAAAGAGTGAGGGTACCTCCTGAAGATCCTCCTTCAAAATAAGTTTAAAAAGAACATGATATCCATACCTTTTTCTTTAGGAAACTCAACCCTTGAAAATGGAACTGAATCAAACAAAGTGTGTGTGTGTGTGTGTGTGTGTGTGTGTGTTTTGGAACAACGAGAAACTTCAGATAATGACTATTTTACACATTATTGAGAAGTTTGAACAAAAGAGAAAACTCTGCATAAAGAAACAAGATGTGTTGGCTAAGGAACCATATTTTATGACCCATAGGATGGTAACTGAATGTGCCGAAGTAGCCAAGTTCTTTGGAGTGTGATTTTCCTGTCTTGGTGATTTTGATTTTTTTAACCCTGTGTTTTCTCGTCACCCCTGAAATGTCTGCCTCTGGATTTGGCACTGGGGAAAGAGGACTTTATTGGAGGAGGCTTTGACCGTTTTTGTGGCAGGCTGTAGTAGCCTGTGGTCTCCGTTTGGAACTATTAATCCTTCACTTGTATGTTCCAGGTTCAGAATATGATGTGAGGGGTCTTGGAAAGGACTGAGAAGAGTTCCTTTTAGGATTGAGATTGTTTTCTGACCCAGAGAATTTAAGAATTACTCCTTTGCTATCAAACTCTGGTATATTCCCTTGGTGTCTTTGGCTTAGCAGAGAAGGAAAGGGGCTAAAGAGGCAGTTAATAAGGTGGTTTACCTACTACTGGTGCTTTTACAACAAAATAATAAAATAAGAGTTTCAAGTTTCTGCTCTTGCTGAGTTGGGCCGAACCATTTTGCCACCAGATTAAAGCCAGTGACTTGCAGTCTTTTATCCTGCTTAAATTGCTCTGGAGGCCAATGAAAAGATTGGACTTTTCAGGCAAGACTTGTCTCCCTTCCATTTGGAAATAAACAAGCCAAACAAGCTCCCGGTCCCTTATGAATATGTTCCTTAGAGTAGCACAGTGTCAACAAAGACAGCAGCAAGAAAGAGAAATGCGGTGGGAGAGGATGTGTCTCACGGACGACGGAGGGCAGTTGTTGAGGGTTCGGCTCTGCGACCAGGGGAGCTGTCCTCTCGGTGGTGCTGAAGCCAAGGGCTGTGTGAGAGGCGTGACTGTGAGCCCGACAGCAGAGGGAGGGGTGCTCAGTCCCTCTCTGTGCTGGAATCCCAGGGAAAACGCGCACGGTCTGGCCACCGAAAACTTTTCAATCCCTGCCCACCTACGTTTGCCGCCTGTTTACTACGCCTCACGCCCACTGCTCCACTGCTCAAATCGGGAGGTTTTGCTCTAATTTTGTGCCGGCTGCTCACTCCTGGGGCTTTGTTGATTTTCCAGCTGGTTTCTGGCTGCTTTTCTGACATAGTAAGATCTCCTCGCAGATGTGCCTTTCCCTCGCGTTGAAAAGTAATTGTAACCCCCGGTTTAAAAAGCAAACAGCCTTGTTTATCTCCTTGAGCAGCAACTTGTAATTAAACTATTAGTGTCGGTATCAGCATTGCTGAAGAGAGGAGCCTGCATACTCTGGATAAATTACATAATTTGGGCATAGAGAGTATTTTGTTTGTCTCTTAACAACAACTTATAAACGATTAAGCAAGGAAGCTTTCATCTGCCCTTTCTTCCCGCTCCTCTCCTACCCCTAGTCACTTACTCTTTATTCTTTCCAGAGAAATTCTTTATTGGTTTAAACTATTTATGTTTAGCATTCCCTTTCTCACACCCACTCATTTTATATAAGCCCATGTTTAGTATTTGAGAGGTTTAGTAATGCTTCAAGGAAATAAATATACACATATTCATTTTACTTGAAAATCATAATATCATGAAATCATCTGGGGACCAACTCCCTTAAAATTAATGTGTACACTTGCCAGATAAAGTGGACTGGGCATTTTGAATACTGATTCAATACTTAAGCGTTCCTTCAACTACACCCTGTCCCTGATGGTACTCAATAATATCATTTCAGAAATAACTCCACAGCTTGAGTGAAGCATATAATCCTACAGTCCCAAATCAGTCAAAGAACAGCACCAAAATGTGGGTCTTTCATCACTTTATGAAGATGCTAATTTCAAGGTTCAGTCTAAATTGAGAGAGTAGAGAACAAAATTTTTTCTGAACCATGACTTTATTTTTCTAAAAGAGCCTCTTTAGTAGGCTTTTTAACTTCTATTTAGCATTTAGTATATGCAAACATTGATAGTTGATTGTTTGCTGAAGATAGTATACATGCTAGAGAGAATTAAGCCAACGTATTTGCTGAAAGTTACTCAGACACATTAGATCTCATTTAAAACACTGGAAGAAGTTTTTTTCCTGAGAAATTCAAATGTGTTACAAGGACATCGTGTAACAGGAGAGTATGTTCACACTCTTCGTAGCACGTGTTTCTAATTGTGTTCTCACTCAGTAAATGAACATCACTGACATTTAGCTCGTAAGAACTTACCCTGCCTCGTGAGGTCATTCATTCACTGCACTGCAGTGAATGCAATGTAGATTTGCAGCTCATCTGGCAGATATTTCCCCATGGGCTAGTTTATTCTATTTATTTTTACATTAACAGTATATAGAAGAATATTTGGTACATAGAAGGTACTGAAATGGAAAGGTTCTCCATAATTACACACCAAAATAAATGAAAGTGTTGTGATAAATAGAAGATTTAAGCACATCTAAAATTTCTTAAAGGGATGTCAAAAGAAGGAAAGCTAGTCACAGGATGATATAGGATTGTTTAAAACACAAAACCAGTATTTTGCACTGTTGAGAAGAATAAGTACTTCTCTAATCATATCTATGTTTAACCTTTGTTGACATTTCAGAATTGCTTTGTATGTATGGAGGAGACTTTAAATTAATAGCGTGGTCAACCCCAGAATACTTACCCTCTTTGGAAGGCTGAGATCTGTTTTTGTCCCTGATGTTAGCCAGCGGTATTTGTTTCTGACTCCCATTGGTCTCCTCCACTCTTTCAGGCCTAGAAGAAAATTGCAGTCAAAAGTGGCTTTCTCTGGCTACTTCCCCCCGCCCCTCCCCCCGGTACGCGGGCCTCTCACTGTTGTGGCCTCTCCCATTGCGGAGCACAGGCTCTGAACGCGCAGGCTCAGCGGCCATGGCTCACGGGCCCAGCCGCCCCGCGGCATGTGGGATCTTCCCGGACCGGGGCACGAACCCGTGTCCCCCGCATTGGCAGGTGGACTCCCAACCACTGCGCCACCAGGGAAGCCCCCTCTCTGGCTACTTTTAAGAATGGCTGGGTCAGTCATATTAAGTTTTAAACTGAGATCCCTTTTCTACCTCCCTTGAGGAGGAAGACCTTTATCCCTTAGCTAAATTAGAAAAGTCCTGATATTGAGAAGGGACATCTCAGAATGTGCTATTGTCATTTAGCCATGAGGACTGTCTCTAGGCACAGTTGTGAATATTGTCACGCTGAGCCAATCTGAAGGTCTTGGTAAACATTCTCCTTCACTCTTTCTCTGAGGAATGACTATGCATGTATCCCTCACAATATTTTTTTTGTTACTGATTTCAAATTGAAGGCAGAGCATGTGGGTCTGGTTTTTATTTGGTGGACCCCAAATCTCCTTTAAAGTATTGCTTCTAGCGTTCAGTAGCCAGAATCCAAGTAGCTGACCATGTAGCTGACCAGGAGCCTCTCTCGTGGGGCTCTCTGAAGGTTTGTCCTCCTTCTGTCATTGGAAAAGCTAGCTAACCCGATGATCTCACTGTGTCATGCATTAAGGTGGTACTAATGGAGACCACTCCAGGTAACATAAATAATATACACGAGGTACAGAAAAGTGAGTCATTAACACCACGAGAAAACAGGAAACCCTTTGCCGTAAATGTTTAACTTGGCTGCTTACGATGTCATTGTTTCAACAACAATTCATACATTTATGAGATAACTAAAACATAAAATCTGAGTTGCATGGTTCAATTTTCTTAGGATCCTTTGATCTGGGCACTGTTAAAAAATTTTTTTAACATCTAAGTATTGTATTTACTATTGGCACTAAATGCTAAGTTTCTTGTTTGGTTTGTCTGTATATGCCCATATATTCTAATTTCACGGAAGACGATGGAGGTGTGTCTTATATAAAAAATAAGAATCAGGTGTCAGAAGAACTGATTCTAATCTCTTCCTCTAAGACCGTAGGCAAGTCACTTAACCTTTGTGGGTTTGATTCACTCAGCTCTAGATTTTTAAATCTCGAAAGTCCCATCCAATCAAAAAATTTGTGTGAATAATTGGCACTTCTAAGTCTAGCTGTGCTAATGGATACGTAGTATGCCACTGATTTTATGTATAATCTAATTTATGGTATAAAACATATAGACTAGCATAATTACAATAAGAATTAAAATATTTGATCAAAGCTAAGTTATAAAAATAAGTTTGATTAAAAGAATAATTAATATATATTATAGTAATTTAAAATAAATTATTAATAATAACTAAAAATTGCCAGAAGGCACATTTATATGTACCATATTAATCAAAATGTTTTAAATTTGAATATTCAGGGATTAGAGTCTTTAACACAGTTAATGCTCCGTAAGTGTTTGTTGTATGGTTGAATATGGTATTAGAGAAAGCTTAGCAATAAATGGAAAGTCAGGAAACTAAATATTAATCCAGTTCCCTATTGGCATTTTAAGTCTTGTAGCCTGTTCTTTCATAATTAAAATGAAATGAGTATACCTATAAGATCTATATTTTCCCTTTATCCTTTTAAATTACCAGGGAAGGGAAATATGTATGCAGACTAGCTAAATGGCAAGGTTCAATCAAGCTGCAATGTACCCTTTTGGAATTCACAAATAGAATAATCCTAACTTCTAGGCACTGTCTGTGAAACTTGACCATGAACTACAAAGAACTTTGTTTCCTTTTTCTTCACAGGCATATAGCTGACAAGAGCAAATAAACTATTGATCAGAATAAGTGCACATTAATAGATTTACATACATACATTTTAATACTAACCAAAAATATTTTTAAGTTCCTTGTGGAGTTATTCTTTGATATACGCAACTTCAATTCGTCATAATTTATTGCACAAGTAAAATAATTAAAATTCAAGTGGGAAGAGAAGATAACTTGTAGAGCTATTTTTCTCTTTGATTAATAAAGTGACAGAGGGAACATACATTATAGCCAGTGTTATGTATAAACTGGAGAGGGCCTGAAGGAACAAATAATAGATATAAGTTTTTCCTCATTGTATGATACAAGAAAAGCTCTAGAATTTTCATATTTTGTTTCATATCCCCCCATCCACTTTAGTAGGTGATAAAGTGGATATGATTTCCGGGGTAGGGGGGGAAATGTGGGCCATGTTGACATTTTAATTGCTTTAATTTATAAGTCTTTTATATAATGAAGGATAGTTAAAATAAAAGGCAAAATCGATTTTATGGCCTTATCGAATGATGATGGATTCATTTGCATGACTTTCACACAGGTTATCAAAGGACAAGAGGAATAATCTCATGCTAGTAGTTATTTAATATTTACGAAGGCAAGTATTGTGTAAAAGCCTGTAGGTTTCCTATTGATCTTTTCACACTTGTATACCTTATACTAACAATTCAGTAGCAGAATCTTTGAACATTAAATACCCGGGGGGCTTCCCTGGTGGCGCAGTGGTTGGGAGTCCGCCTGCCGATGCAGGGGACACGGGTTCGTGCCCCAGTCTGGGAAGATCCCACATGCTGCGGAGCGGCTGGGCCCATGAGCCATGGCCGCTGAGCCTGGGTGTCCGGAGCCTATGCTCCGCAACGGGAGAGGCCACAACAGTGAGAGGCCCGCGTATTGCAAAAAAAACAAACAAACAAAAAAAATACCCGGGCTGTAAATGCAGACATGAGGATTCAATATACAGTCAACCCTTTGTATCCATGGTTCTGAATCTGTGGATTCAACCAGCTGCGGATTGAGAGCACATTATTTCTGGATGTTTATCAATCAAAGGGCAACAAGTTGGTTTAATACTCCATCATGGTTTATTCAGAAATTTAGAAAAAGCCTTGCTATGTTTGAGTTTATCCCTTATTCCATCTGGGCCTGTTTTGGAGACGGGGGGAGGGTGGAGGAAGGTGAAAAGGAATAATAATATATAACATTCATTCATTCAACAAATATTAATTAGAAGTTGAGACAGTTTTTTAGACCCTTGGGATACATTAGTGGTGAAAACAAAAACATCTTACCCTCACGAATTTTAACTTCTAAAAGTGGGTTATGGACAGTAGACAATACCATAGTTAAGTAAGTTGTATAGTATTTCATAGGTTCAGTGTTAAGGCAAAAATAAAGCAAACTAAGAGTATAAGGCATATGGGGGCAAAGAAGGGGATGGATTGCAGGATAGGCAACATTGAGAAGAGGGAATCTGAACAAAGTTCTCCACAGTAGAGGAGGGAATGAGCAATGTCAATATGGGGTGGAAGAGAAGGCGGAGAGAACGGAGGGAAAACAAGTGTAAAGGCCCTAAATCAGGAGTGTTCCCGGTGTGTTTAGGACCGGGCAAGGAGCCCAGCTTGGTTGGAGAGGAGTGAATCAGGTGGTAGGAGGGAACGGGGACTAGATTACAGAGGATCCGGTGGGCCATTGCCCACTCGTGGTGAAATGTGGTACAAGGCAGGGATTTGAGCACAAGAGAACATGATCTGAAATGGAGTTTAAAAGGATCACTTGGGCTGCTGTGTTAAGGACAGACTGTAGTGGGGCAAGGAGGACGCAGAGCAGCTGGTCTGGAAGCTGTTACCGTCATCCAGAAAGATGGTGCTGGCTCAGCAGCAGGGTGCAGCGGAAGCAGCGAGCAGTGGTCACATTCTATGGGTATTGGAAGGTATAGCCAATAGGCTTTTATGGTGGATTGAATGAGGATTGTGAGAGCAGGAGGGGAGCAAGGAGTACCTCAAGGTTCAGCCTGAGCAACTGAAAGGACAGAAAGGGCCATTTAGGGGCAGGGGGTATGGTCAGGAGTGCAAATACAGACATAGCAAGTGTGGGATGTCTACTGTACATCCAAGTGGAGGTATCCAACGAGCAGTTATACAGGTCTAAGGTTAAACTGAAGTCTGGCCCAGAAATAAATATTTGAGTTGTCAGCATATATAGAGGGAGCCCTTACAGAGGGCTTCATCAGCATTTCCTCACTTATTTTTCAAAATGACCCTATGAGATTGGCATTATTATTACTCTCCTTATTTTATCCATGTGAAAACTAAGCCACAAAGAGGTTAAATAACTTAAGCTAATAAGGGGAGTAAGAGGAAGAATTAGAATTCAGATCCTGTTTTATATGACTTCAAAATCTGTGTTTTTAATGGGCATGATTTATTACAAGAGAGCAAGCTTATGTTATCAGCTTTGCTTTGAGGTTACATTTGAAGCTGAACACGTCTAAGGGAAAGAAAGAGATGGAACTAGGCGTGCCTCCTAGGAGGATTCACTGTAAGAAGTGCATTTTATATCACCTCACATACATATTGAGAATTGGAATCAAATGTTCCTCAAAATACCCTTATAAGTCACAAATGTACTCTGATGTTTTCTATATTATCCTATCCCATCCCTTCCCACTCTGTTTTATTCTAACATATTTTAGTTACAAAAAGGCTAGTTTTAACTCATCTAAATGATTTTATAATCCCAAGTTTAAAAAACATTACTTAATTGATAGTTTTCTCGGAGTGATGTCTGAACTCAGAAAAAGCTTTTGCAAGGAAATCCCTCTTTAGGACTTCCACTATCCCCGTAAGAGTGTGGTCAATTCATTCTCTTACCTGGATGTGAATCAAGGTAAAAGAGAAAAACCCTAAGGTCTGGGCCAACTTAGCTCTCGGACACAGTAGACACAGAGCGCAGGCTCACAATACATTTAGAGGCCCACAAAAGTGTTTTAATTTTTCAAAGTCAGAAGAAAAAATAAATATAATCCAGCCTGTTTTACATATGTCTTTATACCACCACATAATATTTTGTAATTCTTATAAAGTATAGTTTAAAAATGTTTTGTGGTAAAAGACAAATGTGCATAGGACCCACAAAAGTCATAATGAAGCTCTACAAAGGGTGGAAAGAGAAGCAGTGAGAAAAAAATTGTTTTTCAACATAGGATAGTGGCTATAAGGATATACTCTGGAGCTAGACTTTTTTGGGTTCAACTCCCTACTTTATCACTTACTAGCTGTGTGGCCTTGGGCAGACATTTAACCTCACCCTGCCTCAGTTTTCTCACCTGTAAAATGGGACGAATAATGGAGACAACCTTGGAGGTTTGCTAAACTTGGAATGGGGAGGGATAAATGGGGAGATTGGGATTGACATATACACACTACTATACATAAATAGATAACTAGTAAGAACCTGCTGTATAGCACACGGAACTCTACTAAATACTCTGTAATGACCTATAGGGAATAGAATCTAAAAAAGCGTGGATATATGTATACGTATAACTGATTCACTTTGCTGTATGGCAGAAACTAACACAGCATTGTAAATCAACTATACTCCAATAAAATTAATTTTAAAAACGTGGAAAAACTTAGAATAATTCCTGCCACATAGTGAGTATTCACTACACAAAGTGAAGAATGAACTCCATTATTCCTTTATGTTTCTGTGTTCTGCCTCACCTTTGTTCTATTCTTCTAACATACTACCAAAAAAAAAATGCCTCTCTAGGTACCACATCTTACAAGACCAAATGAGCTACAGATTCGGAAAGTCTCACATAAGGAAAAAATTTTCTTTACTAAATTTTACCCCTATTCAATCCTTCTTGCTTACACTACAGAATGAATAGAACCTGCCCAAAATGAGAAAGTCACCCTCAAACTCTGAAAGTTAAGGAAATTTACATTAAAGATAGTCTGTTGTCCAACTAGAGTTCAGTGGATCATCTTTGAAATGTCTTTCGCAAATGGCCACATGGAAATGGCCACCTGAGGAAAAACCTACTGGACTTTCCACAATCCTCTAAACTTGGAGGCGGTGGTGTGAGGGCAGGAGGAAAAAAGAAGGGCAAACGAAGAAATACAGGGAGAAAAGAGGAGGGAGACAGAGAGAAAAACAAAACTTCTCTGTTTGAGAAAGGCATCTATATAGGTCAGGAGAGCACATCAAAAATCATAGAATCTTGACTTTTAAGAGTCAAGAGGAATATCTTCTCTTCTTTGAGTAATCAACACAAGGGCTCTGTGCTGGGTTTGGAGATTTGCTTGTTCCAAAATCTGAGTCTGCTGCTTATGAGCTGAATCATCTCTGAATCTTTGAACCCTGTAAGATGGGGGTAACACTCCCTGCCTAATCCCCATTGTTACTTTGAGAACCAAATGTGAAAATGCTTTGCCAGTAGCTAAGTGCTCTAAAAAGGCAAGAAACAGACGTAGTCTGGGTGAATGGGACAGCTTAAATGCCTAGCTCTGACACATATAAAGCACAAGAATAGAAATGTGAAAAATAGACTAATTCTACTTAAAATAATGCCTCTGCCATGGCCCAAAATTTAATATAGCCTAACAGTCCAGAAAGACTGAATACAGCATCTACCAATTTATAAATTTAGGCTCTGTTCATGCCTCCACTGTCAATCTCATTATTGTATGAAATGCAGTCACTCTAGGATACTATTATCCATCCGTAAGAAACAAAGTGCTTGAATTTTTACAAGTGTTGGTGAATTGCAGAAGTTTTTCACTTCTTAGTGTAGTCCCAGGCTCGCTTCAACTTTCCACTTGATAGTAGTTCTCGAGAAAGTACCTGTCGTATTCAAGCTACAAGTAACTGTACTGCACAGTAGAACTGCTAGCCAGTGCCTTGTGGGGTATTAGGTCACCTTGGCCTTCTGCAGACTCTCAGCCAAATAGCTCTTCTTTCACAATCTCCTCTCCCCTTTTCTTCACCCTCTCCCTCTTCCCCCAACTGAATGTCCTACTTATTTGTTTTGACCTTAAAAAATACAACCAGAGGTTTCAAGGCAAAACCTTCATTTCTAAGAGAGAGAAAGGGGGTTAAATGTCCTCAGTGTTCTCCGTGGAAGTCTAGGGCTGTTCCTTACCTCCCCCTCCAACCACAGAATTACAGTTTGCACAGCTGTGGGACCAGCTGCTCCGTATTCACTCCAGACCTCGCACCACGCTGCCTTCCAGCAACATCCTTGCTATATCTGGTCATGACGCTGGCCGTCATCAGCTAGGAGGCAACTATTTCAGTAAGAAAAGTGACTTCTACCAGCAGTTTTGGCATCGGGCTCAGAGCTGCCCTACATGCAAAGAAACTTCTCAGTTCTAGAAACGATTTCTCCATGTTCAATTTGTTCAATAGAAATAGAACAGGCAGAAACAATATTAAGAGTGACAAAGTTTTTATTTTTATTCTTTTTTGTCTTTGACTTTTACAGTTTGGAGGCTCCTTCTAAGCTATGGATTTCACTCATATAAAAGCAAAATTTTTCAGCCGATATCTGGGTCTGGAGCTATGATGGGTAATGCAGACCACACCAAGTTTTGGTTAATCATAGATTTCCCTTTATGCATAATTTATGATACCACATGACTTTCATGAGTGTATTTTACTGCATTTTGACATGAAAAGATATTTAGCTAATAGACTTTAAGCAAATTGAACGCTTGATACGTTATTACAGTTTTGTAAAACTTCACAGTGACTAAATCTTTCTTCAGGTTGTGAAGTGCCTGAGGTAGTTTTCTTTTATCCATTCATGTAAGTACTTCATTCTAATTATTCAGGAATAAAGCATTAGTGTGGTTTCTGACATTTTAGCCAAAGCTGGCCCTTATAACCCCATGTACCACTCAATTCTCACCACAAAAATCCTCCCCATTTTATGAAGCAAACAGATAACATGGGCAGTGGTCACTGTAAATAATGTTTGGTTTGCTTGTTTCATTGATTTGAAAATCTGTCTTTGTTTATCAAAGTTTATTCATATGTTTGCATCTGTAGTTCAGATCATATCCTTTCAGGTATCTTAAGAACACTTGTATTTCTCAAAATAGAAGATATGCTCTTATTTTTCTTGTCCACCAGGTCTGAGTCAAGCCGTGTCACCACTTGTCTCAGAGGATGGCAACCACATAAACGGAAGTGTGTGTTAAGTCTCAGACCAACTAGAACCATCCATAAAAATAATACCAGGTCAACCCAAAGCAAGCTCAAATCAGCCTTAAAGTCACTTCATTGGCCTCTCGGTTACAGCTCATATAATATGATCTGTATGAAAGATTTCTGCTGTAATGTTACCTCATAAAGAAATACATCATCTACAGACTCCTTTTATAAACCCAATTACAGGAACAATTCAGCAGAGTTATAGCTACCAGGATCTGCATTCTAGCTCCTCCTTGATTCCACTTATTAAAGACACTGAACTGGAAATATAGTAGAGGAAAGAAACAATGACTGAATTTAGCCAACACAGAAAAGGCTGGTATAATCACTCAATCAGGCGTAACTTTAGTTCTCTCTTATTGCCATGTCGTCAGCTTCATTTATAATAGGGGATTTGTCTAAAGAAAAACTATAAGCAGGCCCTTTGTGCACAAATATGAATATATTTTCAATAGCTCACTGACTTATTTGCAAAAAATTGTACTTGATTCATTCAAAAGTATTAGTTGGCTATTTCATTTCAATTCGACCATCACAGTACTTTGATAATTAAGATCTTTGGTGGCAAGTGGCAGAGAGCAAAACAAGAATAACAATTAATAAAACATCATTAATTAAAAATTGATAAAAATATATTGTTGGGGAAAAAAGTCCAATTGTGAAAGATGTGATTCCTTTTAAATTCATACCGAGGCTCAGACCAGCAGGGATTCATATTCAGTTTGTTATCTCAAACAGAATTGAAATGGTGATACTGGTTTTGGGAAGAAATCACATATATTATAATAAAGCCTAGAAAGGGATCAAGTAGAGAAACAGATGTAATGTTCAAGTGAAAGCTTTCCTGCAGCACGACCCACCATTCAGAACTGGGGAAAAATGAGAAGCATGTTATGGCTACTAGTACATTGGATCAAATATTTGGTGCATTCACTGCAACTGGACAGAAACACTCAACACTGGTGTATATTAAAGCTGCTGTAAATCTCTTTCCAGTTGCTGCTTCTCAGTGGACTTGGTTCTCTGTCAATCTCTAGAAACCTCAAGTACGGTCCAGTAACCACAATGAATCCTGAGTGCATGCTAGTGTCTTTTGTTGTTGTTGTTGTTATTAGGCTACCAGTGCACATTTCTGTCCTGGTTGCTGTTCTTTTAAATAGTGTGAGCCTCTCAAAGAGCTGAGGGCAACTCAGCATTATAGGAACCCAGAACTCATCACACCCCATTCCCTTTAAAAAAGTGATAGAAGTATTACATGAAAAGTCATGCTAGTGTCTTTTTAAGAGTATAACTCCTTTCATCTCTCTCACGCTTGCTCTTTAGTGACCTAAGGAAAAACAATTGTGTTATTTATGTGAGTTCATAAAAACATACATTTTTTTCTGTAAGGCCTCAGTTTCCACAAATCTGTTGCTGGAGTTCATTATTTTCTGCCCCTAAGTGGGAAAACAGTTTCAGGCCTCAGGTCCACATAATTTCTCCCATTACATTCCTATCTCTGCCTAGTGTTAGAATAAAATGCCTCACTGTCATGAAGGTCTAGAAGCCGTACAGTTAGCAGCAGGTAAAGAGAGTACGGTGGCAAGTAAAAGGTAGAGCTCTGGTTTTCCCAGGAGTAAACTGCCTAGAGTGCCTACAGATTTGTAATACATCATCATACATAGAAGGAGAAAAATGTCTAGTGAGTGTTGGTCCCCGTGGGAACCTAAGGTCAGGTAAGATGTAACAACCCTTCTGACAGCTCTTGAAACATTGCGGGTAGAGGAATAACCGTGGACTTGTGTCAGACAGACCTAGGTATGAATTCTGACTCTGTTGGGCAATTTTAGGGCAAGTGTATTATATTTATGAACTTTAGCTTGCTTACCTATAAAATGAGAATACTAATTTCTGAGAATTGCTGTGAGAATTACATGAAAGGGGGATATAAAGCCAAGTACCTGGCGTAGTAGGTGCTCAATAAACACTATTCAAACATTTCAAGCCAGAAACATGCTCAGTTTAGTTTATTAACATAAAATCTTGATGTTGTATCACAGTGATAAATATTTTATTAGATTACCAAAGACCCCTTCTCAAGCCTGGACAGAATTTTAGAAAAAGAAAGGATGACTTGTTATAGTTTGTTGTGACTTATTTCATTAAATAACAAAATAACAAACATTCATCAAAGGCTCAACATGGATTTAAAGTTTCATCAGCAACTAAATCCGGGACTTCCCTGCTGGTGCAGTGGTTAAGAATCCGCCTGCCAATGCAGCGGACATGGGTTCGAGCCCTGGTCCGGGAAGATCCCACATGCTGCGGAGCAAATAAGCCCGTGTGCCACAACTACTGAGCCTGAGCTCTAGAGCCTGCGAGCCACAACTACTGAAGCCCACGCTCTTAGAGCCCATGCTCTGCAACAAAAGAAGCCCCCGCTCACCGCAACTAGAGAAAGCCCGCGCACAGTAATGAAGATCCAACGCAGTCAAAAATAAATAAGTAAATTTATTAAAAAAGAAAAAAAAAACTAAATCCATCAGTAGGAACATTAACATCCACTGGACTCCAAGCTTTCTGAGGGAAGGAACTGTGTCGCCTGATTTGCTCCTGAATCCTTGGTGCCTAGCATTGGCTGTGGCCCATAAGAGATGCTCAAAAAGTACTTGTCATGAAGAAATGTATCAGAGTAATGGCCACTTTGCTATTAGTCTGTCATCTTTATACCAAACTAGTTGGATTTCTTCTACATATTTTTTAAAAGGACATTATTTTTATTTTCATTTTTTATTGAGACATAATTGACATATAACATCATGTAAATTTAAGGTGTACAAGGTGTTGATAAAAGGACTTTATTTTTTTAAGAGCAGTTTTAGGTTCACAGAAAAATTGAAAGGAAGGTACAGAGATTTCCCCTATGGCCCCTGCCTCGACACATACAGACACCCCCATCATCAACATCCCCCACCAGAGTGGTGCATTTGTTACAACTTGATGAACCTACTTGGATGCGTCATGTTCACCCAAAGTCCATAGTTGACCTCAGGGTTCACTCTTGGTGTTGCACTTTCTATGGATTCGGTCAAATGTATAATGATAACTACCCACCATTATAGTATCATATAGAGTATTTTCACTGCCCTAAAAATTCTTTGTGATCAGCTTATTCCTCTCTCTCCCTCCCCCCAAAAACCCCTGGCAACCACTGATCTCTTTACTACCCTCAGAGTTTTGCTTTTTCCAGAATGTCATATAATTGGAATAATAGTGTGTAGCCTTTCCAGAATGGCTCCTTTCACTTCCATGCATTTAACGTTCCTCTGTGGCTCTTCATGGCTTGATAGCTCATTTGCTTTTAGTGCTGAGTAGCATTCCATTGTCTGTAGGTACCACAGTTTATTTATCCATCCACCTGCTGAAGGACATCTTGGTTGCTTCCACATTTTGGCAACTATGAATAAAGCTGCTATAAACATCTCTGTGCAGGTTTTTGTGTGGACATATTTTTCAACTCCTCTGGGCAAACACCAAGGGGTGCGATTGCTGGATCATATGGTGAAAGTATGTTTAGTTTTATAAGAAACTTCCAAACTGTCCTCAAAAGTGGCTGTACCATTTTGCATTCCCATCCGCAATGAATGAAGTTTCTTTTCCTTTTTTAGTAACATCTATATACATCTTCAAATATCGGGTCCTTATTTCCTTCTCACAATTTCTGGAAGCAGAAACTTCCAGAAGGGAGGAGACAAACTTACCCCCCAGAGCTGCCTCCAAACCAGTCAGGCCTCTCAGACTTGCTGTATCCAACTCTTCAGCCCCTCCTCCTCTGGGGAAAGGTCCAGAAGCCTGATGTTCTCTATAGTTTATGTCTGGGTTCTGAAAAATGTGGGAAAAAGGGTTATGTTGATTGTTACTCCCGCTCCATTGTCATTGCAATAGTACTTGTGATGATACCACTAACTTTCTCATTAATATTCAGTTCATGGTCCCCTCTCAAGTAATCCCCTAGACAGGAAGAAAGGTTTAAAGTGCAGTTCTTGCAAAGGAAATGAGCTGTTTCTTCTCCCATGCATCAGAAATAGGAATGCCTTTGATTTTGCCAATTTTGAAAATGCGGAAGTAGAAATGAAGCAGGCACAGCCAGTCTTAATGTGTTTCTCCTCACCGACCCAGCATTGTTTTTCTTTTTGAGCCAAACTATAGGAACTGACATCATTGTGACAAGATCATACGATCCTCCCCTTTTACATATTTCTGAAAAGTATACCTAAATTTTATAAAATAAACCTTACTAAAATAGGAATAACATGTTCTGTGTTGGAGGTCATCCTTCATCTCCAAGTTCTTAGAGAATAAACTTGGACTCAGCAGAATTTTTTTTTTTAATTTTGGAGTCAGATTCAGGCTGCCTTTAAATTCAGAGCAGGGACATTATTGAAATATTTAACTAATTGAGCTTAAAGAAAGTTTAGATGTTATCTATTCCAATTAACATATCTTGCAGGTAAGGAAATTACATCCCAGAGAACTCTGTGGTCCCCAAGAAGAGAAAAAAAAGACAGTGAAAGTGAAATTCCCCAGAATCTAGACATTTAAAAATAACTTAGTCCCAGGGGTGAGCTGGAGGCAGCTCATACAGGGTCATGAGAGCCAACTAGGCACATGTCTTCCCAGCTCCACATTCAGTGACATCATATCAGTAGTTTGAAATCAGCCTTGGAGGGAGTATTTACAGGCATGGAAATCAGCAAGCACTACTACAAACCAGAACTTTCTTTAGAGAGCTGGGTGTTAAACATTTACCAGCACACCACTGCTCAACTCACAGAACTGAGCCTAATATTTGATTGGCGTACTTTAAGCACCATCTAAGTATAATACATAAGTGGTTTAGGCATGGTTTATTAGATGCTGAGAATATCAAAGGAGAAGTATCAGACGGGTTTTGCTTGATCAATTTAATTTGACAACTTTAACATTCAAATATTTATTTACTTCAGTGGCTCTAGAAACATGCTGATAGGTCAAATTACTGTATTATTGCTTTACTGTTATTTAAATATGGAATAATCAATATGGCTACAGTGACGGCTATAAGCATGTCTTTTGAAAATATGCTTTCATCTTTAAACTAGATATAAATACGTATGATACAATTTAACAGTTTTTCATAGAAAATATTTTATCTTGTTACCCTGTCATTTGGACATTTATGAAGAGGAAAGTGGATTTTTTTTGCAGTTCATTTAATAATAAGATCACGTGGTCAGCATTCCAACATTTTATGCAGCATTTCCATACTTCCCGGCTAATGTAATACATTAACTTGGTTTGGAATCCAGTTTCAATCAAACTAATGGTGAATCAGTTATAATGTCCCCATACCAGCCTTACCAACTGGAAAGGTGCATCTTGTAGCAAGAGTCAACAGCTATTTAGAATTCTCCCAGCCTTTCTGTCCTTAGCACAATTGCTAGATGCATCAGAATTTTTTTATTTTTTAAGTCATCACATGTAGGCTTTCCAAAGAGACACTTCTAAAAATGTATTTCGGTTTCTGCAGGTCACTTGTATTTTTCAAGCAGTGGAGGGAAAGCTTTTTTGTTGTCTTCTGAATAGTTGTTAATGGATAGTAAATGCAGCTATAGATGAAATGAGGGTCCCAGAGGAACACCTGTCTTGCGGTAGGGAATTTGAACAGCCCCCTTTACACCCTTCTTTCTTTTTAAAATGTGACTCAATGACAATCATAAAGAGGTACGCCTGCATACACTAAGAAACCAGAGTAGAACCTTGCAATTTATGCATCAGAGTGGTATATGGTATTAAATGAGAATGTTTGCGCTCTTGGTGTATTTTAAAGCTCTCTGGGCCATTTCCGAGCATTCTGACATATAGAAGAAAATGTATAAAGGGATTCAGAAGGAGAGGTCATTAATTAGGAAAATGGCCAAGGAAGGAGAATTCCAGGAAAAAAGACAAAAGGCATTAATAAATCCTGTTTGAATTACTTTAACATATTCTAGCAGAATACATAAATCAAGTGGAAAACGTTAGTGTTATGTGGACTAAAATGATCTCATAATGGGCTTGGCATCTTACTTTCATATAAAGAGGGAGACCTGGTGGATTGGAACTATAGATAGGTCCACTGGGACCTGTAATTACCTGATTTTGACAAGTTTGATGTGACTTGGTACAACAGTGTTTCCTTCTATAGGGACAGTTGCTTAGAATGCTGTCAAACCCCTTTTAGGGAACAGATCCTGGAAGGAATGATTATCACCATCAAACCCTATCGGGCAAAAGAACCTGAGAAAGAGATTGGATTTTTCCTTGTTTAAGGGCTTGGTAGGATGAATTCATATGGATGGCCAGAAAATTTCTTTTCACTTTTTGAAAAAATTTCTTTTCTCTTTGAGGAAGCAGTGAGTTCTGATCTTGGTCTTGGTTGGCTTCTGTGGGTTAGACCATGGGCTGTGGAGCGGGACCCCCTGGGTGTGCATCCCATTCCGGCCCTCGCCAAGTACGGGACCTCGAGTTAGCTGCTGAACCCCTCTATGCCTGTCTTCCTTTTCAATACATCAGGGATGATAATAATAGTATCTATTTTACAGTTGTGAGGATTAGATAAGGCAATAGGTATAAAGTTCTTCTGATAAATTTCTGATACACAGTAAGCACTTGGCAGGTATTCACTAGTATTATTAGGAACTGCTGGCCCAGGATGCTGATCAGCTTTAGAGCCTCAGCACCTGCTGGGGGGAGGCGCACAGACAGACTTGGGGTGGCACAGGGAGCTGGCTCAGCTGTGGGATCCCTCTGTGAGTTGGGGCTTTTGCTTGGCCCCCTGTTCTGCACGGATCTGCCCAGAGGCTCAGAGGAAAACCTCTTTCACCCCCTAGTCTGAGTGTTGCCTGAGGCAAGCTGTCCCAAGCCATTCAGGCTGTGACTAAGCAGATTCAAGATTACAGCCTCTTCTAGGTAATTTGGGTAATTTGGGGGGCTAAGTATTTAGCTCAGTAGGCAGGTAAAAGATGTGATATACCAGCGTTTAGTCACTTCTAGCTGCTTGAGATGATTTTGCAGTTTGAAATGCCATGGGACGTGGGAAGCAGGGTATGAGTCGGTGAAGACTTAGTCCTCTTGCCCTTTCATTTGGAAAGCCTCCTTGGTGTGTCCTCCCACTGTGCGGACTCTTAGACTTGGTTTCACAATTAGCCCGGAGGGGTGATAGTGGAGCCAGTGTTCTAGGTGTCTATAGAGCTGTCTTACACGCTACCTCTGTTTAGCATCCCCAACACCCAGAGCCTGGGCTAGGCACTCGGAACAAAACGATAGATAGGCAGACCCCTAGTTCTTAGGAGCCTGAGTCTGCTTGGGTAGAGGAAGAGTAAACAGATGGTTCCAATGCAAAGAGGCAGTGTCGTAGTCTGGACACAGACAAAGCATCACTGGACCTAGGCAAGGAAGAGACCAGCCCTGCCTGGGAGAGCTGGGAAATCCTTATTGAGGAGAACACCTGGGCTGATCCTCAGAGGATGAGTAGGATTTTTCTCATGGATGAAACCAGGTGTGGAGGCACGTGGGGGGGAAGAATTCAAGAATTGAAGAGCATTCTAATCAGAGGAAACAGTCTGCACAAAATACATTTGGCCTTTAGGTTTCATGTGTATTCCTTAAAATATGCACATACGATCTGCAGTGCGTTGAACTGGATATCTCTGCCGTTATGTTGCACAGACGAGAGAGAAGACGGCTATGGAAGGAGACTGTGACATAACGTAAGTGCTCCAACTGTCAGCAGGAAATAGGGATGTCAGCCAGCAGAGCATCTGGGATCCAGTGGAAACTCACAGTGAAGGTGGTACTTGAGTAAGGCTTATGGAATGAGTGGTGTCCCCCAGGAAGGCAAAGGAAAGAATGTGTGTGAAGGCATGAAGGCAGTTTGTGTGCACACACCACAGAGAGCAAGAAGATGGGTGGGACCGGAGCACATTGCGTGAGTTTGAAGTTGTAGAGGGGAGACTGGGGAGGATCAGAGAATGCAGGGCTCCCTGGGATCCTCAGCAACAGTGAGGACGATGGATTGGCCAAGGCCAGAGCTGGAGGCAGGGAGAGACTTAGTTCACCTTTAGGGTTTGGCAAAGCATGATAGAGGCCTGAGCTGGGGCAGTAATAGCAGGGATGGAAAATCAATTTACAATCCAGATATTTTAAAAGGTGGAATAGCCACGACCTAGCAACCAATTGACTGTGGAACTATAGGAAGAGGAATGGAGGCCCTCTTAAGCTTCTCCCTTGACCTACTAAGTTCTATTCACCAGTTCAGGGAACAGAAGCTGGGGCAGATACTCATGGGACAGGTTAAGGGGCTTATACATACGCAGGTGTGTTTTAGGGTGTCTGTGTGGCATCCTGGTGGAGGATGCCTCAAGAAGTGAACACATGGGTCAGGAGCTAGGGAGAAGTGTTCATATTTACTAAATTCATAGGTGGGTAAGATTTCCCAGGTCAAAGATTCTTGTTCAGTGGCTCATCAGTGATTGCATTGTGCCAAAGTTTGGACACCCTCAACATTGTATTAGTTTTAGGTGTACAACATGATGATTCGACACATGTACATGTTGTGAAATGAGCAACACGTACATGTTGTGAAATGAGCAGCACCATAAGTTTAGCCTGTCACCATTCTTTTTTTTTTTTTTTTTTTTGCTGTACGCGGGCCTCTCACCGTTGTGGCCTCTCCCGCTGCGGAGCACAGGCTCCGGACGCGCAGGCTCAGCAGCCATGGCTCACGGGCCCAGCCACTCTGCGGCATGTGGAATCTTCCCGGACCGGGGCACGAACCCGTGTCCCCTGCATCGGCAGGCAGACCCCCAACCACTGCGCCACCAGGGAAGCCCCACCATTCTTTTCTATATTTGCCATGACCTAGCAGAACATAAGGAAGCCTTATGCTAGGGAAACCGTGGTGAGAGACAGAAGAGAATTGGCAACACACCCCCAAGGAACATCCATTTTAAAGGGGTTCAGAGACAAGAGGAGGCAGCACTAGCATCTGAGGAGGACAGAAAGACAGAGGGGAACCAAGAGGAAGCCAGGGGAGAAAGGGGTTTTCTAGCGAAATGCAGTGGCCAGCAGGTTCACACTCAGCAGAGACCCGGGGAGGACTGACTGTGGTCCTTTCCTCTGGTGCCTTTATCAAAGGTTGTTTATCAAGTGATAGAAGCCCAGTTGCTGTGCACGAAAGAGTGAACAGGGGTGAGAACCTGGAGTTACTAAACATTGATTCGTGGTTCAGAGGTGTTGGCTAAGAAAGAAAGGTGAGAACAAGTACCCTAGCTAGCGAGAGTGGGACAAACGTCAAAGAGGTCTGGTTTTGTTTTTCAGTTATGCACAGAGCTGTAGCTAATCTGATTTCCCTGGTTAGGTTACAAGCTCCCCCCGAAGAAGCAACCACGTTGCCCACAGTGCTGGGCATAGTCCAGACGCTAATTCAGGATATGCAGATTTATGTGGCTGATTTTTGTCACAGAATTATTCAAACAACATTAATTATGTGTGCATCAATTTAAATGTAATTTCTGAATACATTTACAAATATATGTATAGAAACATTTCATAAGGCGAGAAGGCAGATTTTGTGAAGTTAACTAGCAATAATGAAGCTATCAAAAGTATTGTGATTCAACAGATAATTATTCTTGCTCTTCTTTTATCTGGACTTACTTGAAGGTGTAACAAGATATTCTGTGCCCACTTTTCTCTACACACTGGCCTTTCTCCTACATTCATCTGTTAAGTAACTTTTCTCTACCATAGTGCTTGGACCATATGTTCCCCTTCTGTAGTGTTTTGACTTATTTTTGGTGGGGTAAATGGTACTTGGGGGTGGGTCTCATCATTCTCAGATACCAAGTAACTATACTAATTAGTCTTAAGCACAAAATCAACTCTTCCTGGGCAACAATTTGTTGATCAAAAATAACACCCTATCTTCGCTCTTAAATTGAAAACTATATATTGGTTTATACTGGGTAAAGCATGCCCCCCAAAACATGTTTAAAGTTTCTGTTTGTACTAGGATGTGTCATTTAAGCTCAGAAAAGTGTTAGAACTGATTACAGATCATAGTAAATGGACTCTATTTTCAAGTCCCATTTTTAATTTAAGCCTGTACCAAATCTAGTAGGATTTCCAGACATTCATATAAAGATACAATATGGACGTGATAAGAAAGAGACCTTTAAGTAAGAAAATATGCCCTTTAAAATAATAAAAAGAACTTTAAAATCTGGTGAACTGATTGAATACGTAGTGGAAGCCTCTCATTAGCAGAGGTTTGAAAGTACATAGTTATTAGTGTGTGGTGGTTTCTGTTTGCATTTTCCTGAAATGAAATTGGTGGTAGATATTAAAAGATGCTTAAATCTGCAAATAAAAAGACTGGTTATCTCAGTCAAATTCCATTTCATGCCAAGGTTTCTTAACGGTGTTTTGTATCTGGAAGTTGCCCCTTGTATATGTACTTGTATACTCTGCATCGGCTAATATTTTGAGTGCTGTGACGACTGGTTCTACTTTCCCCAATTAACTTCCAGTTAATATAACTTGTACCATTTAGTCTCATTTGAAACACTAGTGTATTTTTCAGACTTAGACAATTTTGTCACCTTTTTAGAGGGACAGGAAATGCAATTTTATTAATTCTATTACCTTGTTTTAAATCAGATGCTTGAAAAACACCCCATTTCAAACTAGCCCTAAGAACCACGTGCAACAGAACCAGAAAGTCCCATCTCAATTCTAATATCAAACCTCAGATTTCACAGATCTCATAATATCTGAGCTGTGAATATTCGCTTCAGGCATCAACTTGGCATTTAAAAAAATCTTTAAGACCACACGGACATTTCACTTTGCCAGAATATCTACTTCTCATATAATGCTCACAAATATCAAACTTTAACTAAAACATCCAATTTTATCACATTCCGAGAGTCAGGCATCTCTTTTCGTTTGGGGAGTTTATTTTTCTTCTTTCCATTTCTAGGCTAGAGCATACTTGTCATCCATTTTATATTGATTGGTTAATTGATTAGGTAATCAAAATTACTGCTCAAAAATGCATTCTAAACACAAAAACCATTTTTATCTTAGAATTTTTGCTCAAGACTTTCACTCTAGGAAATTAAAGAGTGTAGATAGAAGTAAAGGACAAGAGAAAGCTGCGGTGGGTAAAAAGAAAGAGGTTCAACTGGAAGGTGAGAGAATTAAAATTTAATACTTGAGACTGTAGCGTTTCTTCCAGATGAGATGGATACATATTTTTGTACTGGGAATACTCTGTGTTTTATATTTACCTGTATTTTTGGTATTATATGTAATACCCAAAATATGTATGTAATACATATTTGTGTGTAATATTCATGATGAATGTTTGCATAACCCCCTACACTTTACAAAGCCACTCTCAGACCTTATCCTATTTTATCCTATCATCTTACCTACTGCAGTGGCAATGCCTGACAACCCCGAGGCATGTCTGTATTTCCCTGACACATCACAGAGATTTGAATGTAACCAAACTGATAATTCTTTGAGCAGTTAGGTATCTGCGGCGTATTTAAGTGCAATATCTCACCCACAAACACAGACATATTATAGTCAACTTTCAGTGGAGGCTGCAAGAAAGAGGTGCTGACCTTGGCATCAAATCCAGTTTAGTTCAAAAACAAAGTCATTTCCAAATAAAGTAAGGGCAGATGTTGCTAAGAAGTTCCTGAGTCACTGTTACAGTGTGTGTCTGCAACTGAAGGACCCATGGCTTTTTATTGTCTCTCCAAGAAGACTTTCCACTTAGGAAGTGCTGAAGGGATGAGCATGCCAGGCAAGAGCCTCCCAGGGCCTCACCAGCCCGAGTAGCCTGTTAAAAAGATGAGCAAGGGATTTCACTGTCCTTCTCCCCAGGAACAAACCTAGTCTCTTAAACTTTTTGACACATTAATTACTCAGGAACTCCCATACTATATCACATCTTATTCAATTTTTCAAATAACCTGTTTTTTAATATTTGTAATCCTACGATAAACCAATGTTCTGCTCCCAAAAAAACACCCCTAATGAAATGGCACCTACTGTTTTTAAAAAGTTACAATAAACATATTAAATTTTAAAATATTTTAATTTTTATTTTTATACAATTTTAAACGTTACTTTCCATTTACAGTTATCACAAAATATTGGCTGTATTCCCTGTGTTAGACAGTACATCCTTGAGCTTACCTTGTACCCGATTTTTTGTACCTCCACTCCCCTACCTCTATATCGTTCCCCCACCCCCCAACTGGTAACCACTAGTTTGTTCTCTGTATCTGTGAGTCTGCTTCTTTTTTGTTATATTCACTAGTTTGTTGTATTTTTTAGATTCTACATATAAGTGAATGATACCATATTTATCTTTCTCTGTCTGACTTATTTCACTTAGCATAATGCCCTCCAAGTCCAACCATGCTGCTGTAAATGACAAAATTTCATTCTGTTTTATGGCTGAGTAGTATTCCATTGTATAAATATACCACATCATCTTTATCCATTCATCTTTTGATGGACACTTAGGTTGTTTCTGTATCTTGGTAATTGTAAATAATGCTGCTATGAACATCGGGGTGCATGAATCTTTTCAAATTAGTGGTTTTGTTTTAAATTTTTAAAAAAACGTTTATTTAGAGGAAGTTGGATCTGGCCATCTGTTGCCACATAGTTAACTCGTAATGTAGTAAATGCAATATGAGGACATAAATCTATTTCTGTTCACTGAATTCATTAATCATGGGCCCTAATGTAACTGCACAGCACTACTCGCAGTTTAAATGTGGATTATGATGGTAAAGGCTAGTTCTGGGATATGTCATTTATTTGTGATTGCCAAATAACAAATTAAAATAAAATTCAATGTTTTGGGGTTTTTGAATCTCTCGTATTGGAGAAAATATGCAAATTCATGTGAGATGCAAAACAGGATGAAATGCAGTTTGTACATATGGGAATCCAGGAGCAGGTGGTTTTCTTTTGCTCTTACTCTAGCAAATTTTTTAGAAGCTTGGTATTTTAAGATCTCAGAGTCTAAGAGTTTCTCCTGCCAATAGTTTTGACTAGAATATACTGTATCACCAGGCTTACCTACTTCCAGATCTAATAGAAGACAGGAGATTCTCAACTATTTTCATAGATTTCTGGGACAAGAAGCCATTCATCAATTTTTATGTTAAAGTCAATAAAAATTAAATAATTAAAAATACTTCAACAATTATTTATTACATGCTCAGCCTATGCCAGGCATTATTCTAGGAGGTAGAAAGACAGTGACGAACATTATTCCCATATTCCCTGTTCTAATGGCTCTTACAATCTTAAAGGTCACCTTAGTCAAATTTTACTCAAGTGATGTATGAAAATTGTTTTAAAAAAGAGCTTTAAAAAGATTTCTTTTCTTAAAAATGCATATATACTACTTTAACCAAACATGAGTATTTTTCTCCATCTTTTGGCCGTAAATGTTTATTTATTTATTTTTAACTATTCATACCCCCGTCAACAGAAGAAAGTATTGGTTATGTAGCCAACACTGTCTTTATTTTCCTTTGCCTGTTTACTTATAGATTGAAGGAAAAAGTGAGAATTTCTTCTGTTGTCTTAACAAATGCCTCATTACCATCTACAGATTTAAGTTAGTCCAAAATAAGAAAACAATCTTTCTACTTCTGCTGAAAAACTTACCCCGTAAAACCTGAATCATTGCTTTCAGCAGCCTCTGTTGAACCAGGTGCTGGATCATGTCCACCAGCTGACACTCCCAGTGGTCCTGGCATTTGCATAGCCCCATCCTGCAAAGGTTTCCACTCAGCTTTGAAAAGCATTAAACAGTAGTTGTCATTGGGCAGATGTGGGCTCCGGTTCTAGGGAAAATCAGAAATGCCTTGTGTATATTATAGTCAGTTCTTTTACTCCATTTTCACATAGTCTGAATAAAATCCTGCCCAACCATTAAATAGAGTTATTTAAACAAAATGAACATATAATTTTAAAGTTTGTTTTTATTTTCATTAATCATTCATACTGTCTTCTCTAACTTAAGAACATAAGAAACTTCAAGTACTAGTTATGTAGTCAAATTGGTCTTTACCTCCTTCTTCCTGCTCACTCATAGATTGAGGAAGTAAGATGCTGGACTGTAGAATAATATCAAAGATTCTTAGATTCTTTAGAAAAGGAAGAAAACCAGGTAGGGTCCTTTACATGATACAGCCTGGTGCAGATTATCATCTTTATTGGAAATAAGAAGTTATGACGCATACTTTTTCCACAGAATAGCCAATGGGCTCACAGAGTAATAATTTTCATTCATTTTTAAGTAAAAATGCTCACTTTTGAGGTTAGAAAATTTCAAATACTCTCCCCTGCTCCCACTGTAAAGATGTGCATGGTATGAATATAGCATTTGTATTTAATATCCATTGATCTGTGGAAATGATGAAGAATTGAGTAATACTCAAACATTTTTGTGCTTCATTCAATACAAGAGTATTTGTGTACATCTGAAGAATAATAGCATGGACGTCTTGGAGACTTATTCAGACCACAGTTAATGAATGGTACCTACACATGGATGGGATGACTGCCCGTAATAACTCTGTGGTCCCACAGCACTTCAAAAGGCCCAGGTGTAGTATGAAAGGTATTAGGGGGTTCTCAAGGCTGAGTAATATATGGATCCTTTCAAAAGAAAAAAAATTAATGGACCACTGGATTACTGGACCAAAATTACTGGAATTGACTTAATTATTTTTGACATGTACACATGCAACATAATAACCATGTCCAACCTGTACATATGCAAACCTGGTTGTAAACTCCTTACACTCAGAGCCCTGGTCCAACCGTAATATCAAAACAAATTAACAATCAAATAGAGAATACAAAATCAATTAAGATCAAATTAACAAAACTAATTTAATGTGGCAAAACATGTTGTTGGGCTGAAATTAAATTACCACTCAAAACGTGACTATGGTATTAACTATTATGGCATCGGGGATTTTGATTTCAGAATGACTATGTATTTCAAGGGCCAGGTGATAGTTTTCTGGTAGAACATAGTAAAGTCTTCATTTCTTCTTTGGATTTACTTGGTGCAGGTAAATCATTGACTTATCAGGTTCATCTTATAGTCCTCTTTAGTGTTACCTTTTACTATTGCAGAAGACATTATGTTATTTTTTTAGACTATCATCTGAATAAAAGCATCGAATCAAATCAATTCCTATAGAAAATTTGCAGCATCTTAAAAACATGTCCAAGAACTCCTGCATCCCCATTCTCCATGACCACAGACACCTGTTTGAAACCAGTGCCTTAGAAGATAGTGTTAAAAAGCAAAATTCAGCTAAGTTTGAAAATCTAATTGGCTTTATTCAACAATACATGAGTTGAGCAGCATCCCATACAGCAAACAGAAAGAAGCTCTAGAGAGCTACATAGAAAGGGAGACTTTTATAGGCAGAAGGGGACAAGGAAAGAGTGGATTACCTCGTCTTTCTTTGGGGGATAAAAGGGGTCTATCAGGCAGGTTACCTCACTAGTGCTGACCAAGAAATTCCAGATTGTCCCGTTAAAGGTTACATTCCTGGGAGAGGTTGAAACAGCAGTTAGGTTAGGCGTTAAGTCTTGGTTTGCTGACATGGGGCTTAGCACAAGTGACTCCATTTTGGGCCTGTAGTCCTTTTTTTAAAAACAATAGTAAACTTGTTCTGAACCTGTACTGTGTGAAAGGGTAGTCTCTGTAAGAATAGCACAAAAGTTTGAAATTCAGTGTCATGTTATAAAGCATTTAAATGCAGTGTGATTTTTCTACATAGTATATTGCAGGTTCACTACTAACCCGTATTGTTCCTTTGTGAAAATTAGAACCGGGTGCCCCTCGCAGCTGGCATAGTCCCAGGCAGGGCCTTAGCTACAGGGCCCAGGCAGGATTTCAACAGGATCTGCCCTCTGACTCTGCCCCCTGGCTCCATGCCTTCATGCTATGACAACCTGCACAACTGTACAGGGCAGACCCAGTATATTAAAAAGCTAAGGAAGCAAGAATCCTCTTCTTCATTTTATTTTCCAAAGAAAGAAATCCTGACTCTCAAACTGACTCATTAGCTAAGATAAACCTCTTTGTAATGTCATATTTACTTCAGTTAATTAAAGCAAATGCACTGGGAGATACTCCATGCAGTTTCCTTCAGGAAATTATTCTTGGTAACCTCATCTTAAATAAAAGACAGCTCTACCCATGAGTTCCATTTCTACCAATTTCCCTAATTTCGTTGCATCCTTCCCATTCTTTTCCGTTTGATATAATTGACCAAGTAGTCAAACCCTAATTTCAAGCTCCCTGCACCTTCTTGGTTGCTTTTTATTTATTGGAGATACTATTTCCTTGCTATCTGTTATATTGTGTTTTATAAGAAATATATATTTGGCCATTCAGACAGCCAAAATATATTTCTCATATATATTTGGTCTTTGTTCAGGGTTCCTGGCTGGTAGCTCCTAAAACCCTTGGAATATCCTGTGATAAAAGCAATAAAGGTATCTTTTGTTATGTTAATTAGGTGACTTTTGGAAAGTCTTTAGGTAACTTAAGGATGGGGGCTGGTTGCTAAGAGAACCAGCCATGTAATTAGAGGGTTGGAACTTTCAGTCCCACTTCTGGGAAGGGGAGAGGGGCTGGAGATCGAATGAATCCATCAATGGCCAATGATTTAGTCAAGCAAGCCTATGTAATGAAGCCTCCATAAAAACTCAAAAGGACAGGGTTCAGAGGGCTTCCAGGTTGAAGGAGACTTGGGGAGAATGGAGATTTGGGAAGAGTGGCACACTCAGAGAGAACATGGAAGATCCGCACCCTTTCCCACATACCTTGCCCTTCCATCTCTTCCATCTGAATGTTCCTCTGTGTCCTTTATCATGTCCTTTTATAATAAACTGGTAATCCAGTAAGTAAAATATTTCTGAGTTCTGTGAACTGCTCTGGCAAATAAATTGGACCCAAAGAGTGGGTTGTTGGACTCTCCAATCTATAGCCAGTCGGTCAGACACACAGGTGACAACCTGGGCTTGCGACTCCCTCTGAAGTTGGTGGGAAACAGGGGTAGAGGGGGGCACTCTTGTAGAATTGAGCCCTTAACCTGTGGGATCTGATGCTATCTCCAGGGTAGATAGTATCAACATTGAATTGAATTGTAGGACACACAGCTGGTGTCCAAGCATCGCTTGTTGGTGTGGGGAACCCCATTCCACACACTGGAATTGGTCATGAGGCCACTGATTTATCATATGATAGGGGCTAGAAAGAAATGTTTTTACTATCTTCTATGACAGTGTTTCTCAGCAGCAATACAGGGATATATATTTTTTCTCTCTTTTGCTCAATATATATATAGCTGAATTTAATTAAAGTGTCCTTTTCATACAGATAGAGCATTTCGAACAGGAATGCATCATGGAGAGTTATGTAATACTGTTATCTTGACTATTACTCACTGAGCTTTTAAGTGCTGTTTACAGGTCATTTCTCAATGGGCAAGCCCACTTGTGTTCCCACCCTGCTCTAGCCCAGACAAGAGGAGGGAAGAGAGAAACATATCAAGAAACTGAGGCAGGGATCCCTCAAATGACACCTTGGGGATAGAAATCAGGAAGTTTAGCAGGATTTAGGATTTCAAGAAGCTGACTGAAAATATTTTTAAAATATTAAAAATAATAAAAATTGTTTCTGTTGCTTAAATATTTAAAATCTTTGACAGGTATATGCCTAATAAAAACCCAATATCTAGAAGACAGAGCAATGGAAGCATTCCATTTTGTATGGGGAAGGGGGTTTGGGGAGAGAGAGAAGCCATTCCATTTTGTGTGTGTGTGTGCACATACTTAAACATTCTGCGGTGGCAACTTTATATATGAGCATCAGGGCCTGATATACAGAAACAGATAATTGCTGTTATGCGATTGTGAGTTTATATAGTAAATCCTTTCTTCTCTAAGCTTCAGACCCAGCAGAATTATGCAGAGGCAATTCTACTTAGTGGATTATAGCCATTTATCACAGAGTAAGTCTTTGCCAGATCCCTTCAAAGGCATAGAGCACACGGAGCTGCCTTCTGTGTAGAGTCAAAGCCTTGGATATATCCCAAATACCTTCATTCACACACATAATGACCTCCTTGGGTCAAGCAAATAAACAACTGCACACTCCTGAACACTCAAGGCAGGTACTTTTACATGCTGCTTTCCTGGTGTTTTCATACATTCGTTCAAGGTACCTTAAGGTCATCTAAACACACCTAAGCAAAAGTTATGGAAAGGGATCTCCAAAACTTTAAAAAGGTATACAAATCTTAAATGGATAATTTCTGAAATACTAGAGTGCAAACTGCCTCCAAACTTCATCCTTGTCATCCCCTATGTGATAGATGGTTTTGGAGGACAGATAAACTGGGGAAAGGATCAGGGAAAGGCATAGTTTTGCTCTCTTTCCCCCTCAGCTACAGAAGGACCTTTAGCACAGTTTAGCACTCACACTGTTCTCAGGCAATTGCTGGAAGTCACTCATGAAAAACTGAAATTCTTCATTCCAACTAGGGATGTAGAGGCCTCCCATTCCTTGTAACTCTTCTCAGGAAGACTGGGAGACTTGAAGAAAGGAGATTATTTTTTGATGAATTCTTCAAATATTTTGGAGTCCCCCCCTACCATGTTCTGTACATGAACTTAGAGGCTGGTGGCTCTAAGTCTTCCCCTTGTCTCCCACATTCTGCATCTGGGATGATTCTGGCTTCACTGTGAGTCCCATGATAATTTTCGGGTGGAGAATCCAGACCCCTTGTGCACCTGCTGTTGATGATCAAGTTTGTGATTGTTCCTTCACTGCTAAATATTCATTCCACCCAACATATGAGCCTCTAATGACAAAACCATTTTCAAATCAATGCTCACTCATAAAGAACTGCTTGCTGCCTTCAGATGTTTGGCAAGCTTTTTCCCAAACAGGTCCACAAAGGTTCTAGGGTAGCCCTGTTCAAAAGAACATTTTCATCAAGCCTGTCCACTGTTAGCTAGGTTATTCATTTGGAAGGAACAGAAAGGCTCAAAATGGTAATGTCAATTCATGGGCGATTAGTTTAACGAAAAACATAGCTATCGGGAGGCAGGTAGACCAAGATCAATCACTGTCTATGCATCTTCATGGTGGGTCCTCCAGGACAGAGAGTTCTTTCCCATCTCACCACCACTTCAGCTGCAAGAGCGTTCATGAACCTTTTCTCTGGTGCCCTGCTTCTGGCCATCTCTACTTCTTCCTGGAGGGAGCTAGGCAATAAATTCTTATTATTCTCTCATTACCAATTGGCTGTTTATTTCAAATTTTTCTTTTCAAAATCCCAGGAGAAAGAATGTGTGTGTCCTAACACGTGAATATTGACTCTACTGGGGCTGAGCTTCGGTACTGAGTCATCTCATAGGTTTCTGGTCAACTTAAGGTTTGGCCGTCAGCCTCCCCTACTTGTTCAAATTCATTAGATCTGGAGGTTTAAAACATGGCACAGAACGTGAGCCCCTGCACAGGGTACTGCCTAAGGCTGCTTTCTCCAGCAGGGCATGTGGGCAACCGATGTCCTCAGAAAGCACATTAAATGTGGCAAGTACCATGACTGACCCTTCTTGTATAATGTCAGACCATAAGAAGACTGTATTCATGAGGAAGAAATACAATCCAGCCTGTGTTTCTAATCCAGTTTCTAATGTTTTCATAAAGATTTGTAATATTGAGGATGTGGCTAAGGTTTTTCATAAAAATATTGACTGGCATAAATTTTTTTCCACCTAAGTCTATAAATCTAGCATTTTACTTTTGATAAGCTTGAATTGTGGTGCACATGGGATAATTACAGGAAAAGAAGTGTTAACAGTTTGCTAGAACTGAAAGGAGATGTATTTAGCCTTTAGGGAATGTTAGGTAAGGCTGGAGAGTGAACAGCAATAGAATTTAAAAAGAGAATTACTATTAGGCAGAGTAACAGAAAAACAGAAAATAATGATTCTGGATGGCACCCTGATGGTAGGAAATGAGGGGCCGTGTAGCTATCAAAAAGAAGAATTGTTCAATAGACATAGTAATTATCTTAGTGCCTATTCTTTTATGAGATATATAGCCAGCTGGAACCTCAATTGGGAGATAGAGAGGAAAAAAATAAATATTTGGTCTCAACTTGTTTCATTTTGGAGTCAAATCATTGTAAATATTTGAAAAAAATCAGCTTTGAATATTTCATATGAACTGTGGCCTCCTTTACTTAGCCATGTTTTAGGCAAGGTAAATGAAACACTTTGAGTTTACATGAGTTATGAGAATGTCTGAGCTGTGGACTGAAAAGAGAAGGCTGTCAAAGCCTATTGCTCTTCTTGTGTATTACATGTTTAATGTCAGGAACCCTGGTTTCAAGTCATCGAATTGTCTTGTCATCTCTTTGCCTCCATTGCCCAGGTGGGTGGCACCAAATGCACAGATTCTTTTGTGTTGTGCATCCTGGAAGGTAACTAGGAAGACGCTGGTCAGAATATGTGAGGGTCTAATGCCTCACATTTATGGAAATCAAATCTGCCTTGGATTAGAGTTGGTTCAAAGTATGAGAAAGAATTATATGTAATAACAATAATTTTTCAATGTGCTTATTTAAAGACATATTTCTTTGCTCTCTTTGTGCTCAGAAATACATGGGGCACAACCATGGCTAAGGTGCAAAGGTGAGGTAAGAAAGGCATAGAGGATGTGAGTGGGCTTTGCCTGTGTTCTTAGGACAGTGGATAACTTTTTACTTTATTTTTAAACTTATTTTGTTATAGTTCAATGTAATAAACACATATTTATAGAGTGCCATCATGTGCTTGCTGCTTTGATAAACAAATCTGTGGTGGATTTTAAAATAGCATTTTTTAGCCTCAAAGAGCTTTTGATCAAATCGTGGAGAAAGGCAACCATAAAAATCACAGCTGTCATCGCAATGAACGTTTATTGCATGCTAAATGCTTTACATGTATTTCTAACCATATACAAACATATAAGTTATTAGCTCATTTTCACAGAGGAAGAAATTAAGAGTTAGCAGGGTTAAATGGCAAGCTCAAGAACCGGATATAGGATTCAAATTCAGGTTATCTGACTTTAAATCCACCTTTTTATACCGTATCACGTTAAATAAAATTGTCTAATAATAAATGGCAGTTGTATGGGTAATTACTCTAGAAATTCAGAAAAGGAAAGATCAACACAAGAGATTAATTAGTCCTATAGTACTTGTTTGATAGCTTTTATAGGAGATAAAGCTAGAATGCATGACGCACACATATATTCACATATATACATACACATATACATGGATATACATATGCATATATATGTACAAACATGATATGTATGTATACACATACATGATATAAACACATATACATACAGAGAAAGAGAAAACAAAAATTAAATTCCTCCTAGGAGTTTATGTTCTAAGAAGAAATATAGTACGTACCCATGAAAAAAATGTGTTTTGTAAAAGCTGACACACAGACAAGTACTGAACCTCACCAACTATAATTGAATATGTTGCCTTCAGATAGAAGAGGCTGCTGGATCCACCCCCTCCCTTTGTCTCGATTGCTATTCCATAGAGAGCTGTTACATAGGGTAACAAATGTAAGTGTGTGTATTAGGTTGACATATAATGGTAGAGAGTTTTTTTTATATTTTGCTCAGATGACAGATATGTCTTATTCCTGGATGTCTCAAAACAATGTACAGGAGCAGTTCAGGGTTCACCAGATCACTGCAGACCTGCTAGGCTAGTCACTGCACACAGCGGAAAAACAGAAGGAAGATTCACATTTCTTCCCTTGTGTTTGAAGCAAGAGTACTTTTACAATGTGTTGAGTCAAGACTCTGACTCAACACATTAATTATATACTAATATATATGATAATATATAATGTAATAACTTATATATATAAATTATACATAGATTATTTATACCATTTTCATATATGTTTTTTACACATTAATCATTCCTCATGGTTTTATTTATTTACTCATTCATTCAACAAGTATCTATTGAGCTTCTACTTTGTGCAAGGTAGTGGGGGGTATATGTCACTGATTGTACCCCCCCTCTTGCTGCTGTCTATTCTCACATCCCTGACGAAACAGCCCTTCAAAGGTCAAGGGTTGTGTTGTGCTCATAACAGCATAGTAGTTTTGAGATTTTAAAACCATGAATTGAAGGGAAAAGAAAACCTTTTCTTCTTAATGCAATTTTCCCCTCTTCCTTTGGTACTCAGAATATATCAACTTGGTGATGAGAGGGTGCATCTTCTTCCAATAAATGGGACCTTTGTTATAATGGTCTGGGCACAGAGCCTTTAGTGGCTTCACTATAACAAAAGGTTCGACCATAAAGGAATGTGACCGACTTGCTTATGCTACCCATAAACTTGATGGTAGTCCAAAACCGGGAGCTCAGATTTTTTATGTGTGTGTGTGTGTGTGTGTGTGTGTGTGTCTGAGCAATGTCAGCATTATAAATGTATAGCTTTCTAAGGTGTCTCTTTTTTGTTGTTGTTCTACAAATGTACTTTATTATTATTTTTTAATCAAAGTATAGTTGATGTACAGTATTCTATAAGTTACAGGTTAAGGTGACTCCTTTGAATAGGAAAATAATTCTTAATACAAATTCTGGGGTTGGTTAATAATCAATTTCAAAGCGTCAAATATAAGGCTTGAGACAGTCCAGAGTGTGACGTTTGCTCCATGATTGGGTCTAAGGCTCAGAAATCAGTATTCAAGTAAGGAGAGTAGAAAGGGGAAAACAAACTGAACTCCCTGTTTCTGGAAAGTGTCGATCGTTAGTGGTTGTACCTATGTGCGTCAGGTTGCTTGGGATCAGTCTTAACTGACAGATTCCCTCACCACAGTATTTGGAGTATTGAAGTGTCAAGGAAGCTACCAATCTGGAAACTGCTGTTCTGAAGCTGAGTTCAAAGGGACAGCTGTCTCCAGAGCCCAAGAGCAAACCTCTGAGTGCCCTGCCATCATCCGTCTTGATAAAAGTAGTCATTTTGTTTGTTTTTTCTCCTATTTTAGAAGCACTTAGTTAAGCCCCAGTGACAGAAGAAGGCTTAGTTGAAATGATGGTCATGTATAAAAAGATTCCATCTGTTAAATGACATGTTTTAAAACTCCCAAGTTAAATCACCTATGGTAGTGAGTTTTGGGAAACAGGGGGTGGGACAGACATCCCAACTATCCTAACTTCTATAACTGAAGGGAAATGATAAGTTTTATATAAATTCAGAGAAGTTAGGAAATAAACTGTTAAGGCATGAGCAAAGTACCACTACCAAGGAAAATATTTCAATTAGTGAAGCCACGGAAAATCAGGATGGTTTTCCAATTGACTGAAAAAGAGGTAATTTGAATAGACAGTTCTTGCAGAAGATAAAGGGAACTTGGAGATCACTCCCTCATTTTACAGTTGAGGAGACTGTGACACGAGAAAGCATAAGGCTGAATCAAGGGTTCATGCCAACCTTAGATGTAAGGCTGGGACAACTTGTCGGTTTCATTCTACTAATGACATTGTCTTTTTCAGTTAGAATAGTTTAGAACTCAGGTATGAGATTAAAAGCAAGTGTAAAGCATGAGAATTTTGAATTTTTACTTCATCTCAACACAGTTAAACTTTCTCTATAGAAAAAGACTGGGGATTTTTTGTTTGTTTGTTTGTTTGTTTTTTGGCTGCATTGGGTCTTCGTTGCTGCACACGGGCTTTCTCTAGTTGCGGTGAGCGGGGGCTACTGTTCGTTGCAGTGTGCGGGCTTCTCATTGTGGTGGCTTCTCTTGTTGCGGAGCATGGGCTCTAGGCACGCAGGCTCAGCAGTTGTGGCTCACAGGCTCTAGAGCACAGGCTCAGTAGTTGTGGCGCACGGGCTTAGTTGCTCCGCGGCTTGTGGGATCTTCCTGGACCAGGGCTCAGACCCGTGTCCCCTGCATTGGCAGAAGGATTCTCAACCACTGCACCACCAGGGAAGCCCTCTTTTTTTTGGGGGGAGTGGGGCACACAGCTTGAAGGATCTTAGTTCCCTGACCAGGGATCAAACCCACACCCTCGGCAGTGAAAGCATGGAGTTCTAACCACTGTACCACTTCCTTTGAAAAAGACAACAGTATCCTCCCATGACTTGAATGTGAAAGGCAAAAGGGTCTTTTGTGGAGCAAATCTTAAATATTCAAGGCCAAGATGGAAAAGGTCTGATGCATCCTGAATAAATGGTTTCCCAGAATACTGCTGCCAAGAACAAAGATATATTGGGGGAGTTTATACCAACTTGCCTTTACACAAAGGTTAGGAAGGCAGTGAGAAAAAGTTCAATTTGGTTCTAGTTTATAGTCAGGTTCCCGTAACAGGCCAGCAGTTGCTACTCAGAACCAATCACGCGTCAGGCTGGGGCCAGATGCTAAGTCATAGCACTCCTCCTTGAGCGATTTTAGCAGGAACAAGGCTGGTATGTTGCCGCTTCGGGCTCCAGGGCTTTTATCAATTGCACTGCTCTACCCAGAGTGACCTTTCTAGACCGGAACCAGCACCTCAGGATGAGTAAGGGAGCAAACTGCGGAGCCCATGTCTGCACTGGCCTAGGCCTGGGGTTTCAAGAGGGTATTTGGGTCCATTAACAGCAGATTCAGGCAAACTAAAGGAGAGAAACTCAACACTACTACAGCCAAGGCTTTCCTCCCCAAGTTCCCCACTACATCCGCTGGTGTGAGTACCAGTGAAATTTTAAATTTGCACCATTTAGCAAGATGTGGACTTTGCAGGAATGAAGCCCCTTCTCTTGTTTACAGAAGAAAAACCTAGAAAGGATGGGCAGGAGAGGAATATTATCTTGCCAGAGTTATTTTTAGGGATTTTGAATGACCTGTCAATGATGTATGAAATTTCATATTTTTAATGAGGACTTCATGGGGCAAAGGAGAGGAAGGAAATATAACAAATGAGAGAATTTCATCAGGACATTGAGGGCATGTTGGTCTCTGATTTTCTATGAAATTTTATTTCACGTTGATACACTGTTCTGATTTTGACATGGAATAAGGTACCAATATTAATTTTGTACTTATTATTCTTATCTATCAAACTATTAATAAAGTGAGGAATTGGTTAATTAACAGAGAATATATATTAATCTGACAGAGAACAGCAGCTAAGGCCTTGTCGGGTGCCCACTGTGTGGGTAATATTCTAGTACTCGTTTATAAGAACACCAAATACATTTAAAACATCTTCTCTGCCTTCTAGGAGCTAATAATTTTGGAGACAGATAAGACACATAAGAAAAGAGAAGAGTAACAATGTGAGGTGGAATTTGATTAACTACTGAATTGAGGGCATAGGAAATAAATGCAAAGACACATCTTCAGGGACAAGGGGGATAACATGAGTTGGACTTTGAAAAAAAGAAACTGGAGAAGCAAGAGTATTGGGAGAGGGAAGAAGTTAAGACCTAAATAGCTGTGTTACTTTTCTGTCTGGTGAGGTTCTCTAGATGATACAATCATTTCTTTGTTCTTCTTTGTTCATACTCACAGTCCCCCATTCCTCTGTTCTCATTTACTTTGAAATCACCTGGGTTCACATTTTTGCCTTCATACCTCCCTGATACTGCTTTTGCTGAGACCACTAAGGCCTACCATCCTATTAAATCTAAATAAAGGTCAATTCCTCTATCTCATTTTTCTAGACCTGTCAGCATCATCTGGGACCCCGTAAGACCACTGATCCTTGTCTGTTTTGTTCAGTGCTAAAGACCACCTAGTAGGTGCTCAGGAAATATTAGCCAAATGAATGAACAGAGACTGAACATGGCTAGCTTATGGAAAAGGAGATATTATTGGAAGTACATGGGATGGATCAAAGAATCTAAAGGAAAGTGATGAACTAGGCTTTGAGAAAGAAAGGAACCCATCTCCTCAGGTCCCTACCATCAGGGTAAATTGTGAGCTCCATTTGGATCAAGGTTGAAATTCCAGAAAGAGAGCTTCTGATTGGCCTAGATTGGTCACCTGCCTGACCCTTTGGCCAGGGGAGGGTGGGGCAACTCGATGGACTGTTCTTATCAATACTGGATCAAATAGGGAAAGAACCATTCCTACCTTTAAAATCAGCATGTTGTTATTCTATTTAATTTTATTTATTTTTTAAACATCTTTATTGGAGTATAATTGCTTTACAATGGTGTGTTAGTTTCTGCTGTATATCAAAGTAAATCAGCTATACGTATACATATATCCCCATATCTCCTCCCTCTTGCGTCTCCCTCCCACCCTCCCCATCCACCCCTCTAGGTGGTCACAAAGCACCCAGCTGATCTCCCTGTGCTATGTGGCTGCTTCCCACTAGCTATCTATTTTACATTTGGTAGTGTATATATGTCCATGCCACTTTCTCACTTTGTCCCAGCTTACCCTTCCCCCTCCCAGTGTCCTCAAGTCCATTCTCTACATCTGCATCTTTATTCCTGTCCTGCCCCTAGGGTCTTCATAACCATTTCCTTTTTTTTAGAGTCCATATATATGTGTTAGCATACGGTATTTGCTTTTCTCTTTCTGTCTTACTTCACTCTGTATGACAGACTCTAGGTCCATCCACCTCACTACAAATAAATCAATTTCATTTCTTTTTATGGCTGAGTAATATTCCATTGTATATATGGTTATTTAAAAAGGGAGAATGAATAATAAGCAGACAAATACAATAGAAGTCTATTCAGTAGTCATTCAACCAACACTGATTGAGCACTAACTATATGTCATGCATGGGGCTTCACAGACGGGGGTGCAGGGGAGGAGCAAACAGTCATGTGAGTAATTATGTGTAAAAAATAGGCTACGCTTCAATGGGGACGTAGAAAAGCAAGTGACTGATTCTTTCTGCAGAAAGGGAGGAGAGAAGTAGGTGAAAGTTTTTAGAAGATGGGGAGATATTTTACTAGAGAGGATCTCAGCACTCTCATCCTTCATCCCTCTCGTGGCATTTTGAGGTGCATGCTTTTGTTCTCTGCTTGGAATTGGAGGAATCTGTTTAAGGAATTAGATTGGCCCAAATATCCAGAGATGAATAAGACCCCAGGAACTTGTCACCGATCTCACTTCCTCCACAAATGAAGTGACCTGGGCAAAGCTTTACCGTGACCATGAGCATGGCGTCCTCAGGGAGAAGTGAAGAAACCAAACCTTTGGCAAAAGAAGGTGCACGCCCAGTGACCTTAGCAAAGGGATAGAGGAAGGGGGGAGCAGAGTTGAGTGGTTGAATGCACTGGCCAATGGGGATGTGCTTGGGAGAGTTCCTTCACCTCTTTAAGGCTCACCTCTAGGAAGGCGATAATACTATGCCAAGGTCATCATCTTTTCAGAAGATTAAATGAGACCATAAGTTGCTGTGTGTAGAATGACTAGCATGAGGTCACACACAAAATAAGCAGTGTTCCATATTCGTTCTTTCAGTGAATGTTTGTTGAAGACCTCTGTGTCCAGCTTCTGCTCTGGGTGTAGCAATGACCAAGAAGAAAAACTGCTTCTCTCCTGGGCGTTACACCACAGTAGGAAAAGCATAATATGTTTCATATTATGCCAATGGTAATAAGTGTCATGAAAAAATAAATAAATAAATAAATAGGCAAAAGGGATAGAAAGTAATGGGATAGATATATGTATAACAGAATCACTTTGCTGTACAGCAGAAACTAACACAACACTGTCTGTCAACTATACTCCAATAAAAATTAATTAAAAAAAACAAACACAAAATGTACTTTTCTACTAAGTAAATATTTTTTCTGCTGCAAAAAAAAAAAGAAAAAAGGAAAGAAATGGGGTAGAAATGGGTAATATTTCATGAAGCGGGGGGATCAAAGAGGACCTCTCTGATAATGTGACATTTGAACAGAGATCCAAAGGAGGTATTAATATATACACATGTAAATGTATATATGTATATGAAAGATGTAGACATATACATAAATGTGTATATTTACATATGTAACTACAAATATGAGTATATTTGCATCATGGGTTATGATTAGAAATAGAAGAATGAAGTGTTCTTCCATCATCTTGAATAAATTTAAATCTACAGAATCATTTTTATTACTGAGAAAACTCAAATACAATGCCACAGACATCACATTTATGCCCATGTATTTCATGCTATATCTATGGTTGGGAAAATGTCAGTGTTTTTGTGTCCTAGAAATTAGTCTCCTGTGATCATATTCTTCCAATTTCTGTTCAGAATCCTGAAAATGTAAACTCAGGCTAGGATTCTTTTGGACTGTGAGGCTTTTTAGACTCCATTAAGATGGAATTCAAGAATTAGAGATATTGGGACTTCCCTGGTGGTCCAGTGGTTAGGACTCCATGCTTCCAATGCAGGGGGCATGGGTTTGATACCTGGTCAGGGAACTAGGATCCCACCTGCCACGCGGCCAAAAATTTTTTTAAAAAAAGGAATTAGGGATATTAAATAAAGCTGTGCATTCATGAAGCTTGATATTCCCACTATATTTGTATCTTAGATAAAAGTTTTTTACAAGGAATAATCAAAGGAATTCTGAAGCTTTTCTATCTTTACACCTACATGTTTGCTGTTATTGGCAATCTCCCTCCTAGTTAAAGATGTTGCTTAGATTTTAGATTTGTCTTGCTTCCAGTCAAGTTTGTGAGATTTGTCATTTTAATTTTATTTTCAAAGTTGTATTTCTCCCCTGAGATCATTATCAAGGTCATTTCCAATTCTTGCCCCATGTTAACAAAAAGAAAAGAAAAAAGAAAAGGACAATTATTAGGTATCATTCACATTAGGTGTTTCATTCTTTGCTGACCTATTTCTCAAGTGCTCTGATAAAAGATTATAAAGTCTGTATTTTGTGAGTGTTTTAGAATCAAAGTTGAATATATGTCAAGTGTTTCCTTATGTGAGAGTTGGCAACTGTTCCCACCAGTACTGATTCTAGAGTTTTGTTGGGTTATAAAATCTTGTAACTGAAAAGCTTTGTATATAATTTTTCCATTATTCAGATTTGTTATTTTTTCCCCTCATTGGCATTTTTTAGAGAAAGCTATTTGGTAAGGGATAAGGCTTGACTAAATGGGATATTGCAGGATTTCAGTTCCTGTATCTTTTTCTCCATCCTTTTTGTATATCAAGTGAACACAAGGAAGATTCAATATAATGTCATTTTTATGCTTCAAGATTCAAAAGAAATGCAAAATCACAGAGAAAATTAAATTTTTATGAACCTTTGAGGTGGAAGACACATAGTGCTCCAAACTCTGATTGTATCACATAAGAACCCAAACCCAGAAGGTGGATGGCTTTTTAAAGTTGGGTTAGTGGTAGAAGCCACATCAGAATCCAGGATTTGTGATTACCAACTTAGTGGTGTTTCAGCCATAACACTCTATTTCCAAAGGCAAAGGAAAAAAATAAATGAATAGTGTAAATCAGCTTTTCTGAGGTATACTCACATTTCTGTTTTCTCTAATGAATAGTCATATTTCCCATATAATCAATATCACTTTCCCAAAGCTTCCTCCAGAACTAACCTATGGCTGTTAATAATTCAAGTGAGAGTATAAAGTGTGAATTCGTGTGAACTAGAAATAAACTTAATCTAAAAAGAATTTACTGTGCACCAACAAAATGCCAGGTGCTGTGCTAACTCCTAGAGATACAAAGAGAAATAAGATGGAAAGGGCACGGTTCAAAGTTAGAGAGCCTTGGATTTGGATCCTGGTTCAGCCACTTAGCAGCTGTGTGGCCTTAGAAAAATAACTTAACCTCTCTCAACCTCAGTCCACTTAGCCTACTTGTGAGGACGAAGTGGAAGACGACACTTTGTAAGACGCCTAGATCACTTCACAGATATTAGACCCTCAAATGTGAGACACCACTCTCCTTTAATTCACAGATTAATCAATCTGGTAAGAGAGACCAAACTGTGAAGAGATGACAGTGATACAATTTGATAAACCTACAGTGAGTGACTCTTGAGGTGCTGAGGGCCTCCTTGCTTTATTCTGAAATGAAGTGTCAGTGAACTCAGAGGAGGTATTTGAATGGGGAAGACATTTTCCTGGCAGACAGGGTAAGGGGGAAAATTCCAAACCAGGAGAATTGCCTGAGCAGATCACAAGCCTGAATGTGTTGGGCATAGAGCAGCACTGTTCAATAGAAATAAGTGAAACTTTAGATTTTCCAGAAGCCACATTAAAAAAAAAGCAAAAGGAACAGTGAAATTAATTTTGATACTGTATGTTAATGTAGATATATGTCTAAAATAGTATCATGTCACCCTCATCAATGTAAAATAATAGAGATTTTACGTTGTTTTCCCCATACTAAGCTTTTGAAATCAGTGTGTATTTCCCACTTAGAGCACCTCTCACTTTACACTATTGCTCAATAGCCACATGCGGCTGGTGGCTACTGTAGTGGACACCTAGAGTAGTGGGTGTGTGGGTGTGAAAGAGATCAGTGGTGAGAGAGAGAGAGAGAGCAGAGATAAGAGAGAGGAAGGCAGGAACCAGAAGACAAAGTGTAGCCAGGTTATGGAAATGGACAAGGCATGTTTAAGTAGGAGAATTATGTAACCAGATCTGTAATTTACAAAGATCACAGTGTAGGAGGAGGTTTGCAAAAGAAGGGCCATGGCTTAGGAGGCTCTCACAAATGATCTAGATAGACTATTGCTTCTCAAACTTTGATGAGCACACCGATAATCTGAGGGTCTTGTTAAAATGCAGATCCTGACTTTCTAGGTGTGAGGTGGAGGCCTGAGATTCTGCATTTCTCATAAGGTCCTACAAGATGCTGATCCCACTGGTCCATTAACTGCACTTTGAGTAGCAAGGATTGAGAATAAAAACTAAACAATAATGTAAAGGATTATTCTACTTAGAGAGAAGGGAGAAACCCGAGTTAATAATCAAAATGTAAACAAAGGACACTAGTACTTTACAGTCCAGAACTAACTACTTAGCACTGGTCTCCTTTTGAAGTCACCCTTCCCGGGTAACTAGCTGTGTCAAGTAAGGTTGCGAATGACAACCATTATCTTGCATTTCAATTTCCTTAACCTTTCCAGGAAACTCATTAATTCATGTTAAAAGGGTAAAGACATTCTGAGCACAAACTGCCTGTGATTTAATGCTCCTGGGGAAGAACATTTTGATTCATAGATGAGTTGGAAACCACAGGACTGCAACAAAATTGCCCATGTAAAGGTGAAGCGTGATTAATGGATCCAAATATTTGATGTATGTAATGGGAGGTGGCGTGGCAGCAAAACTGGTAAATTTTTCATTGTGTCCATATAGGTTAAGTAATTTGGGAGGTCAGTTGATCTATATGGAGAGTAACATCATGATTTTTGAAGTTTATTTTATATACGTTTTTTTCCCTCCATTTTTAAAAGGGCAAAGTAAATTAGTCCACTGTGTTGACTTTTTTTGGAGGGGGGGTAAAAAAGTGAGAATTTTCTTCAGGGAGAATTCTTGACAGAAAACTCCTCTTCCCTTAACCAGAACTTATATTTTAGGAAAGTGAATCTTCAAGTTTATGAAGAAACATAAATTATTGTTTTCTTTTTTATTATTATTATTGGGGTATAGTTGTTTTACAATGCTGTGTTAGTTTCTACTGTACAGCTAAGTGGAGTTCCCTGTTCTATACAGCAGGTTCTTATTAGTTATCTATTTTATATGTATTCATGTAATTATTGTTTTCAAAATTCATTAAAGATTTCCAAATGCTTCTTGGCCATTCTGTGAAGTTAAGTAAATAAAGAATTAGAAGAACTCCAACATATACATCTGTTCCTTGGGAATCCAAAGATTTAAACTGTGTAGTTTACTTAAACTTTGCCAAGGCCAAAAAGCTGGTTTGCTTTTTCTCAAGTAAGTTGAAAGACCTTGGGAAAGAAGGAAAAAAAACAGCATTTGGGGGATGTATGGGGTGGGGGGATTTCATTACTATCATTTCTAAATACTTGCATTTTCTTTTACAATACTTTGAGTACCCTCTGACTCAAGTAAGCATGTATGCTTTTTGGTTTATAGCGATTATATATAAAACTCAATTTGGATCAAAACAATTTGGGCAAGAAAGCATTTTCTTTTTCCCAGGACAAGCTGCTTGCAAGATTGCTGATGCCCGGGACTGTCTGTTAGGCTGTTATCTCACGAGACCTAATGCTCAGCACAGACTGAACTAGCAGCAGTGTCTACCCAGCCGTTGACGGAGCACTAGCATCGGTTCTCTAATATTCATGCTATACACAGCAAGATGGGTCTTTAAGACTCCTCTGCACAATGAACTTAGAGTTTGGATGCCTTGATTTTCAGACCCATGGCATTCAATCAATAACGAATTTTCTTCTGATCTTTGATTTCTAGGTCAGATTCCCAGCATACGTGCTAGGCATGGGCACCCAAAATTTCCACAAACATCTAAGGAGAGAAAAGAGGTGGGAGGAGTAGTTCAGTGTAAATGAAGGTAACATCACAGAAAAGACTTTCATGGGGCCTAATGGCCCGTGAAAAGCAAGACACTCCAAGGCTAGAGTCCATGGGCAGGTTGAAGCAGGAGCAGAAAGAGGCAACTAACATCTCTCTTTGCCCGTTGTATGCCGGATGCTGGGCTGGGCACTTCTAAAACATTCTCACATACTCTGCACACCAGCACGGAAGAGCAGTTATTATCACTCCCATTTTACGGAAGAGAAAATTGAGACACAGGAATACTAAGTCACTCACTCAAGGGCACAAAGTTTTTCAGTGGAAGAGCCAGAACTTAGGTTTGGTATATCAAACTCAGGAAAGCCTAGGAAAAGTCTAGCACTGTGTGTGTGTGTGTGTGTGTGTGTGTGTGTCTGTGTGTGTGAAAGAGAGAAAAACAGAGATTTATAGGAGGGTGTCTAATGACAGAACTCCAGCTGGAGACAAGAGAATTGATCTTACAATACCTGAGACCCTCCAGGAGTAATGGAGATGGCTAGTCTAGGGTGTGCACAATAGATGCAGTGAGACAGATTGATGGGGTGAAAGCCCACTGATAATCCACTAGTATCCAATACAAATAAAACAGAAATAGAGTCACAGATGTAGAAAGCAAATTTATGGTTACCAGGGGAGAAGGGAGAGGGATAAATTGAGAGACTGGGATTGACATATACACACTACTATATATAAAATAGATAACTAATAGGGACCTACTGTATAGCACAGGGAACTCTACTCAGTACTCTGTAATGACCTATATGGGAAAAGAATCTAAAAAAGAGTGGATATATGTATATGCATAACTGAGTCACTTTGCTGTACAGCAGAAACTAACACCACATTGTAAATCAACTGTACTCCAATAAAAATTAAAATAATAATAATAATTCTGTAGCATCCAGTTTGCAAGCAGCTAAGGGGTAACTGGGTACTTCCACAAGCCCCTGGGAAAAGGGTGTTTAACAGAGATGAACAACCAAAAACATACATTCGTAGACTGCTATTGTGTAGTGATTTAAGAACGAGTACTTTCATTGAATTTTCAATCTGATAACCAGTAAATTTGTTACCCACTGGCCCTTCGGTTAGATAATGGCAGTGGCTCTAACTATGGGACACATGAGCAAAAGGTAACTCATTCATTACTTCTCTCAATAAATAATTCTTTGAGCATCTTCTTCATAATATTTTGGGGCTTGTCGACTAGAAGGAAAAGGGAAGAAGCAGTAGTAATGCAAAATAACAATTTAATTGTTTTGATGGAGGAAATATCAAGGGTAGTGGGAGTGGAGGTCCAGGCAGGTGTAAGCTTTACTTGTCCCATGGCCAGTGGAGACGCTGTTCCATTTCAGCCCAGCTATTGTTCCAATCCTTCCTTAGACTCCATTTTTCCTCCCTCACCACACTCCAGCCACACTGACCTTTTTGTCAACACATCAAGCTCATTCTTATCTTGGGGCTTTTCACCACCTGTTCTCTCTACCTGGGACTCTCCCTCCTTAGATGGTCATAGGGAATTTAGGTCTCAGCTCAAATGTCACTTCATCTAAAGTTCTTTCCAGATGACCATATTTAAAGTAACCTCCCTCTACTCTCAGTTTTTATTACATTTTTATAATACCACCATTTAACATAATACCATTTCTATTTGTTTCCATGGTGCTTTTCTTGGGCTTCCCACCCCCTCACCCTTTCTCAAATGTGCACGCGTGCACACACACACACATACACACACACAGCTATACAAGTGCCAGAAACAAGGTGTTTGGGTTAATTGCTGTATCTGTCCTCTGTCTTCTGTGTCTAGCACTGTGTTTATTACAGAGTCACCAGTCAATGAACATTCATTGAATAAGTGACAGAAGGAAAGAGGGAAGAAGGGAGAGGAGGAAGGAAGGAGGAGAAGGGAGGGAAGGTTTCACTGAAGGGAACTGAGAGGTTTGAGTGGATGTTTTCTGAATAAAGCAAGCAAAGGCGTAGGGGGAGAGCAGCCATATATAACGGATCTCAGTGTTATAACGATATAGACGGAGTGAAGTTTCTACCACTGCCTGAGGTGGGAGGGACCACCTAGGAAAGAAGTGATTTGAGATTCCAAAAGATTGATGTGATTCAGAAAGTTAGTGAATATTGGAAGGGCATTCTAGGCCTTCTTAACTCTTTTTTTTAAGTTTTATTTATTTATTCATTTATTTATGGCTGCGTTGGGTCTTAGTTGTGGCATGTTGGATCTTTCATTGCAGCGCACGGGCTTCTCTCTAGTTGTGCTGTGTGGGTTTTCTCTTCTGTAGTTGTGGCGCGCGGGTTCCAGGGCGCGTGGGCTCTGTAGTTTGTGGCACTGAGGGCCCTAGTTGAGGAGCACAAGCTCAGTAGTTGTGGCGCGCGGGCTTAGTTGCTCTGCAGCATGTGGGATCTTAGTTTCCTGACCGGGCGGGGATCGAACCCGTGTCCCCTGCCTTGGCAAGTGGATTCTTAACCACTGGACCACCAGGGAAGTCCCTCACTCCTTAACTCTTAAGTAAATAAAGCTTTATATCACAAATGACTTTGAGTAACAAGTGACCAATTTAAAGCGAGTGCTTGGGTGACAGTACTACCTGTTTACTTCTCAAGGTTTTCCATAAAGAGCACACATCCTGCTTTTTAATTAAGGGAGTGGTGACTCGTCCTGTATACTGTGGGTGGTCACCTAAAAGGTCAGAGTATCGCAAAGGAAAATGTTTTTAATTCTGGGCTAATTTTCAGAGCATACCTTCGTATTGTTATTTTTTGATGCATAATGAGCATATGTACCATGGTACAGTGTTTAGAACAAATTCATATGATTTCAAAATGTCAGCAGTTTATGGGCCTTCCCTGAATCTGTACAGTGGCAGTGGACAGTCTCTTTATTCTTTGATTCTGGTTGGTTCCTCTTTCCAAAAAAAAATTCCACCAGTCCCACTCAAAAGAATTTTCAGATTCTTTCACTCTAAAATTGTCCTCCTTTCTTTCCTTCGTGAAGATCTCCAGGTAGCAACTTGAAGCATTTCATTGACTGAAGATTATGTCAAATTGTGAAAAGGCTGAGTGACACCTTCTAAATGTCATATTCTACCATAGTTACTTTGGGAAAAGCAATATCCATTTTTAAATTTGACCTTTCTTGGGAACATGTTTGGTACATGTGATTCACTTCATTAAGGCATCTGCATAAAAGATTTATAAAAGGATCTCTACAAGTGTGATATTTCATCATGATGCATGGAAAGGATGTTTTCCAAATGCTGGAGTGTGATGAAAGGTGAGGCCAAGCATTAAGCTGGAGCCACACCGTAGATGACACTCATTTGGAGAGAATTCACCTTCACATCTTTTCATGTAATATCTCGTGTAATACCACCAAGATCAAAACACAGATGTAAATGGGACATCATTAGCTTTCAAAGCTAGAACCAGTTACTAGGTATATAAAATATTAGATTTTTTTCATAATTTTTTTTCGGGGTGAAAAATAACTGTGTTGTCTTCTTGCTATAATAAAAAAAGGCATCTCATAAGTCTAGATGCCCTAATACCAATATTTGATGGGATTCCACAGGAAGTGAAATTTCTTTGGGGAGTGGAAAATAGACCCATGAAGAAGGCACCTCCATCTTGGAACTCAGATTCATTGCTAGAAACTGACATGTTACAAATGTATGATGTGTCAGTTATCTTGATGGTCCTGGCCAAGCTGTATGACTGTGTAGTTAGACTTTATGACCATCTAGTGTCAATGATTTTGTCATCAGGTAACCTGAGTTTAATATGACCTTGAAAATAGTAAAGGAAAGGGGATTTTGATAGAATGCTCATGGGCAAACTTTTGTCCTAGTGGCCATTTATACTCAAAGACATAGAAGAAAGGTAGCTGAAGATGATGCTGATAATAATAGTAATAATAACTCAGAACTCATTATGCTCTACTGCTATACAGCATGGTATACTATTTTGCAGTTGACCAAAATTTTTCACATACGTTATTTCCTTTCATTTTTCCATCAACTCTGTGTGCAAGTTTTAAAATATTCTTATTATTTCCATTTAATTGATTAAAACATTAGTGCCAAAATAAATAAACCACAGACACAGCACTAGAACTCAGGTCTTCTGACCTTCAATCCCATGTTCATGCTATTACTCCATCAAGAAGGAACAAAGAAGCAAGAAGCAGTGACAAAGAAAAAATTTAAACTCCTTAACTTTACCGTCTCCAGGCTGGATGTTTATTCTTTTCTTTGGTTAGAATGAGTTTTAGGGGATATAAATCCCTGGAGTTAATTTTTTAAATCCATGGATTATCATTCAATGCATGCAAGAGAAAAATCTCATAGTCTGGGCATCTCACCAAAAGGCTACAACCTAAGAAGAAGAATAGTGAGTGGGTAACACATTCAAGCATACTGACTTGACCCTTTTGGTATTCTGCGCAAACATTTCCTAGGCTCAAGAGAAACAAATTGATTTCGTCTTATTGTATGCCATTGTTTTTTCTCTTAAAGTCGACAAAATGATTCCTAATTTTAATACGTGTAGTTCATTAGGGCAGTCGTAACAAAGAGAGGGAGTTTTTTGATCTAGAAAATATTGAGTTAAAGTTTAAAAGTCAATTTGAGTAATTCATTTCCCTGGGTCCCTTCCAGTTCTCAGTTTCTAAGCGGTGAATTGTGCCAGTAAATTTTTTAGTATAATAGTTTTAAAAAATTAGGTGAAACTACTGGCAAGATAATATACAGTAATTATATATTGGAATATGTTAGGGCCTTTGAATTCTGTGTTCAAGATACTGAAGCTAACAAGTGTAACTGTGTGACTTAAATTAATAATTTGTACTGGTAAAGTAATTTGGAGAAAGATTTTGAGCATGTTAATATATTCTGATAATAGTCTAGAGGGGAGAATGTACAAAAGATTGAAAAGATGGGTACAGATGAATCACGGGAAGACACAGTCTAATTTGGTGATAAAGCTCAGTTGTGCATGTCATATTAGTGACATGGTCGGCATGGCCACAGGACTGATTGTCTAGTCTGCAGGATTGAGGCCACATGCCCTCTTGGATGAGATGTTGGCAGATTTCACCTACCCAGGAGTGTATGGCTTGTGCATTTCCTTCTCATAAGGAACGTAGGCAAAGGAGAACGAGTTCAGAATGAGGCCACAAAAGGAATTATAGGGGTTCACACGTAAGAATAAAAATAAAAAAGAACAGGGCATCCTCTCTGCTTGGCTGACAGCTGTGCCGGGGCATGGATGGCAGAAGTGGAAGGAATTAATTGCAAAAAAGGAGCTAAGAAGTCTGTAGAAGTTTAGGAAGGAAGCATTTAGCAGAATCCTGGAATTTTAGAACTGTAAGGCATCTTAGAGTTCATCTGGAGATTTGGTTGGACTTAATGAGGCTAAATTAAGCTGGGGAAACTTGAGATAAAAAGCAAGAAAAACCTTCTGTGAATGAGAACTATTTAATAAAGCTTTATTGAGCGAAGTAGCACTGCCACAGTGCTTTCCCAGTGTCCCAGAATCCTAAAATATGAGATTCTTCTGCAACATTTAAGCCAATATCTTTGCTTATACAAATCAAGAATTAAGCCCCTGAGAAGTTAATAAATTGTCGGATCTAATCTTTTGATATCCTAGTTCAGCATTACTTGTACCATATTGGTAGCCTCATCGGATTCAAGTTAATGGGATTGCATAGAGACAACATAACTTCTAGTTTCTGGTGTGATTATTTAACCTCATATAACCCCTTGGATTCATATACCCCTTAAAATCATGGGAAAAATGAACTATGTGTTATTTTATATAATTATGGTAAAAGTTACATAGCCAGTTAATGCCAAAGTTGATGAGTATTGATAGCTACTAACTTCTACCTATACTTTTCTATTTCCAACCTAACTTATTCACTGAAAAAAATAAATATTTTTAGTGCTTATTAGTTTATAGTCCTCATTAGCAATTTATGATAATATAAAAGAAATAAACAATCTTAGGAACAAAAAGTACACACAGAATTAATCATTTTTATGTGCTGGCAAATGGAATACATAACTAAGCTAAAATAGAAGCGGAACAAGAAACAAATTTAAAAAAGAAAAGATATATATATATATATATATATATATATATATAAGCATCAAAAAAGGAGCAGTATTAGAGGTGACCTGCCTGATCCAGTGATTCTAGGAAATTTAGAAATCGTATACTTTGTCTCACTGAATTTACAATGCCGTCAGTTGTAGGATGTACCATTATTTTCTCTGCCACCAAAAAGAAAACCAGTTAAACCGTGATACAGTGCCTTTTAATCAGATCAATTATAAGATGCATCCTACTTTCTTAAGTGTTAAAATGGTTCTTTTTAACTGTGTATAGTAAAATCAGTGAAATGTGATATCTTAAACTTGACCACAAAGGAACTGATGACCTCTCTAAACTTGATGACCTTCCCAATGGAAAGCCCCATCATACCCAAGAGCTTCATCTCTACCATTTTATTCTGAGAGGAGAAGTTTTTAAAGTGACCACAAGTTTGGGGTATTTTTTTCCCTTTTTAAAAAGAAAATCAGTTAAATCCATTCTCTGCTTTTGGGTGACAAGAGTGGCAAAATAAAAACCTTACGTGAAGATGTCATATATGCAGCAGTTTTAGGGTGGAGGAATTCTATAATGTTATCAAGATGAGCACACATGTTAAAATATCAGGCTGCCCTTTCAAAGCTTGTGTATTAAATTGTGATCTGTTGACAAGCTGCACTGTCTTCTCTGTGCTCTGCTGAGCTTGATTCTGTTTGGTCCCATTATTTGATCACTTCTCTGTGTGTTCCCTTATTTGAAAGTTGTATGTGTCAACACTGCTGCACTCAGTAATTCACGGAACTCTGGTACCTGGAGCCAGGAGTGGAACCTAAGGGCTGGGAGGGCTGTGGCGGGATGTTCAGGGGTGGCCTGTCTTTCCCGTCTCTTCCCTTCCTCCCTCACACCTGCGCTGCTCACTCTGACCAGGCCCGCCAACCTTCACAGGGTATTTAGTCCAAAACGTTATCCTAATTTACATGGTTCTTGCTACAGAATTGGACAGTAACAACAATCACTACTTCACATGCCATTCAGAATCTCACCCCTCTTGTCCTCATCATATGTATAGAGAAAGAATTTTTCTTTTTGGTTGTACATGGATTGTTTGGGATTTGGCTTTTTAAGATTTTTTGGAAAAGTTTGGGTGTAAATCTATTGTTATCTTGTTAGTTAAGTCAGAAAATTTTATCTTGGAGGAAATGACTCATTTGTGCTCTTGAAAATACCACACTTGGCATTCATCATTTAATGTGTTATATGGAAGTTATTTAACAATGCTTTTGGGGGTGTCAAACTCTTCAACTTCTTTTTAAAATAAATCTCTTCTTAAATGATCTGGTCTGCTTGAGGTCAAAGGGGCTCAAATATTTCACTTTTCTAAAAGCATGAAACCCTTGTGTCGCTTGAAATTCTGGCTCACATTCTCTCAAAACAACCCTCTTCGGCCCTCCGAAACCTCCCCTTGGTCACCTCCTATTCATACCTCAGCCCCCACAATGTCATTCTCTGAAAGACACTGATAACTTACTAATTGTCAACGTGAATGGCCTCTCATTTGCTTCCCTCTGAGTTTTAGTAGCATTTGCCACTGTTGACTACAGTTCCATCCCTTGGCTTCATAATGCTGTGTTCTTCTCCATCTCCTGCTTCCCAAATCCCAAGTTCTCAATCTCCTATTCCCCTTACTAAATACATCTCCATGTTGTATATTTGTCCCAATTCCCCTATATATTTTCTTCATTAGCAATCTTGTCCAGTCTCAAGGCTTTAGTACCTAACCCCCAAATACACATCTTTTGAGTTCCCAGTCTGCATTTTGTAACCTACGTGGGCCTCCGTCTCCTACATCTGTACGACTAAGTCTGCCAGCCTCTCTCTCGGATATGCTCCTGTTCTAGTCTCACGAGAGTAGCATTGTCTTTGCTTTAAATCTAGGCTTTAAATCTAGAAGTCTTAATGCCCCTTTTTCTTTCATGCCACATATTGTATCAATTGCCAGTCAAGTAGGAGGCATTCGTGGCGTCTCTGATACTCCTTCCCTTCCTCTTCAGTCTCCAGATCCTAGTTCAGGCCCTTGTCCCCTCTCTTAGGGACTAAGCACCTCTCTGATTTCCTCCCTTTAAACCAATCCTACAAGCTTTTACTGGAACCTACTACTTTATAAAGAATGGCTCTTTCCTCAGTTATAAAATGGGAAATGGCCATACCTATCCCACGCTCAAAAACCTTCAGTGGTCCCTCCGAGCATTCAATGCCTTCTATTTTCTGCCCTCAACTACATGTATCTACTATGTCCCACACTCTAGCTAGCGCAGATGATGCGTGATTCCCTGAATATATTCCACCTGGGCCATCCCTGTGCTTCTGCTTGTGGTCCTCCAAGTATTGTGTCAGAAGCATCAGGAGCACCTGAGAACTTGTTAGAGATGCAGATTCTCAGGCCAACCTGTCACCTGCTGGCTCAGAAACTCTGAAGGTAAGCCAGCAGTCTGTGCTTTAATATGCCCTCCAGGTGATTCTGGTGCATGCTAACATTTTCGAACATGAAGTGCCTTTTCCTCCTCTCCCTGCTAAAATGTTCTCCATCTTTCGAAGACTGCTTAGATACGACCTTTTCTGTGAGGTTGTCTCTGATTCTCTGCTATGCTCCCACAGCCATCTCTGGTGTCTTTCTCGTATCGTTTTCAGTGTCCTTCCTTGTTTGTCAGTCATATGCATACGTTCGATCTCCTCTGGTAGACTCTAAGCTCAAGGATAGGGAGCTTATGTATGTGCCTCTGTGTGTGTGTGTGTGTTTTCTACTTTGCCTTGTCTTATTATTTTGTCATTTTATTTTTAAAAATACAGTTGAAAGCAGTGAATAAAACTTTTCTAATTTGTGAGTGATGTAATTCACCAGAATCCGGAAGGTTATCAGGAGAAATGAAATACCACTTAAGGACTTCCCTGGTGGTACAGTGGTTAAGAATCTGCCTGCCAATGCAGGGGACATGGGCCCGAGCCCTGGTCTGGGAAGATCCCACATGCCACGGAGCAACTGAGCCCGTGAGCCACAACTGCTGAGCCTGTGCGCCACAGCTACTGAAGCCTGCATGCCTAGAGCCTGTGCTCTGCAACAAGAGAAGCCACTGCAATGAGAAGCCCATGTGCTGCAACGAAGAGTAGCCCCCGCTCACCACAACTAGAGAAAGCCCGCACACAGCAACGAAGACCCAACACAGCCAAAAATAAATAAATAAATTTATTTTTAAAAAAGAAAAGAAATACCATTTAAAATTTGGCAGAGTAGCTTTAATTTTCTAATAAAATAAACCCACTCTTTAACCTCACATGCTTATTCCACTGTGACAGGCCTGTCTGATACTGTGGTATTGACTTCAGACCATTTGGACCGTTTGATCTCTGGAAAAAAATTCCACTGCACAGTATTATCAAAGAGACAAGAAGTTGTGTTTTCAGGATGTGCCTTATTCCACACAAAGCCCACAGCTACCGTTGCTGTTTTCACAATCGTTTTATCCAAAGGGGTATCTGGAGACAAAGAACGTTTTTCCAGACACGCATGATATTTAAATATTAAAACTAATACATCTAAATTAACCCAACTGTCCTACATTTGTGATTCAAACTCTTATTCCATTTTGTTCAGTTAATATTTATTGATTCACTTAAAGTATTATTCAGTTATAAGACTAAGTCACTATGACTGTGCATGTATGTTTAATATAAAATAATGTTTACAGGCCTAGGTAGAGAGAAGAATGGGTGGAGAAGGGAACAGAAAAAGAAAAGGCCGAAGGTAGTAAGATCTAGTGGTGTCACACAGGTGGTGGTAACCAGTCCATATCTTCTTTTTATTCATATAAATTTATTTATTTTATTTATTTTATTTTTGGCTGCGTTGGGTCTTCATTATGGTGTGCGGGCTTCTCATTGCGGTGGCTTCTCTTGTTGCAGAGCACGGACTCCGGGCGCGTGGGCTTCAGTAGTTGCAGCACGTGGGCTCAGTAGTTGCAGCTTGTGGGCTCTAGAGCGCAGACTCAGTAGCTGTGGCCCAAGGGCTTAGTTGCTCTGCAGCACGTGGGATCCTCCCAGACCAGGGCTCGAACCCGTGTCCTCTGCATTGGCAGGCGGATTCCCAACCACTGCACTACCAGGGAAACCCCCATTCCATATTTTCAAAAGTAGCCATAAACTGCTGAAAATCTTGCTTTGGTTTGTTTCTTTATTTGAGATTGGCTGGGCAGTTAATGTAGTGGCACGTTTGCTCTTCTAATGATTGATCAAAAAGAATTCAAGGTAATGCTATGTAAATTAGAGTAGACTATTTACTGTGTATCCAGCACTTCCAAAATGGCACTTTAATTCTTAAAAGCCCCAAGAAAGGAGAAACAACATCCCCATATGACAAATGAAGATGCCCAAGCAAAGGGAGGTTAAGACCCTCATGAAGGGTCTGCAGGCTGCACCCAGACTTCAACCTAAACACTACTGTGACCCCCTTAAAAGATTAACTCCGGTGGTGCTCAGCCTTCTTCTGCTTGCAGCCCTTTTGAATTCTAGACATGTTGGCAGTACATTTAAAGTAATTCAGAGACTCAGAACAACTCAAGTCAACACTCACTACGGAGTAAACTCATTTCCAGTAAGCAATGGCTGAGTGTCCATGCAAGCAGCCTCAGCTGCCCTCCTTTTATCCATGAGTTACTCCCCTCTGGGTCCTGTGGATAGTGAATAGAGCTATGTGTGGTCCCCCCGCACTCTTAGATCCAAGACGCTAGTCTCAGCACTCCAGTGAGAGCACTTTTCTTCGACGCAGCTTGAAGTTGACTACACATTTCCCCTCTACACTTTGTTATAGATCCTCTCAGCTCAAAACTGATCCTCAACACCGAGGACTCCTGGAAGACATCATCTCACATCTTTTGAACGTTTATGTAATAGAATATAGAGGTTTGGTCTGTTACATAACAGAAATGTGGCTAACGGAATATTTTAACCGATGCTAATTGGATTTTTAAAGTCTTTTTAAAAACATGGCTTGTGCTATATATACCATGTGTTAATGCTAGAACTTATTTTTATAGAGTATTATTTAGTCAACAAATTTTATAAATCAGGTCTGCATTATACATTTGCACTAGTAATAGCCATAAATTCAGTCTTTAGGATGATTCACATACTTACCATACATCAAATTCCCTGGGCAAAATGACTATCCTTAAAAAACATAACCAGTAGGACATATATTTTCAGAACTGTGAATTTGTTTGCATGATAACTGCAATTACAAATCTGTAGTTTTTAATCTAGCAATCAGATGACAAGTTGAGTAATTACCATTCCATGCTTAACTATTTTTATGATGACTTTTTTTTCCAAAACAGCTGTTGTGGTTAAAAACACAAAGATTCGTATTTTTTCTTCCCATGCTACAGTATTTTGGCAAACAAATCTCTTTTTCTCAAAACATGGAAGAGTCTGATTCTTAACGATGATGTTGTAGCACATGTGTGCGCTCAGATTTTCCAGATTTTTTATCTTGTAAAAATGGGCTTTTTTTTTTTTTTTTGCGGTACACGGACCTCTCACTGTTGTGGCCTCTCCCGTTGCGGAGCACAGGCTCCGGACGCGCAGGCTCAGCGGCCATGGCTCACGGGCCCAGCCTCTCCGCGGCATGTGGGATCCTCCCGGACCGGGGCACGAACCCGTGTCCCCTGCATCGGCAGGCGGACTCTCAACCACTGCGCCACCAGGGAAGCCCAAGATGGGCTTTTTAAAAAAAATCTCACACAGTGCTTAGTACAGAGTGGGTACCCAATGAGTGGCTCATGAATGGATGAGTGAATGATTAATATTTGGATTATTTAACCATATCTTTCTAAAAGCAATTGTGTATGTATGATAGTAAATAGAAAAGAAAAATCAGAATATTTATTGATGCCAGTTTCATGTCTTCTCCCAGGCTGATGACGTTAAAGAGGTAGATAGTGTTTCTCTGGAGAATTTCAAACCAGGAGAGATACTAGCGTACATTGGATAGTTTGATTCTCCACAGTAATAATAATTCACAATGTTAATTATTGTGTCAACCCATGGGAAAACGAGGAACTGAGAAAAGATGGACAGTGGGTAGATGGATGCTGTTGATCAGCGTGATTTCAGGTATTTCAGTTTGTCAGTAGACTGGTTAGAAGAGAGGCATGTGAAATCCTTACAAAGAACAGGCAGAAAGTCTGATCAAAAATCTCACACCAGGGCTTCCCTGGTGGCGCAGTGGTTGAGAGTCCGCCTGCCGATGCAGGGGACACAGGTTCGTGCCCCGGTCCGGGAAGATCCCACGTGCCGCGGAGCGGCTGGGCCCATGAACCATGGCCGCTGAGCCTGCGCGTCCGGAGCCTGTGCTCCGCAATGGGAGAGGCCACGACAGTGAGAGGCCTGCGTACCGCAAAAAAAGAAAAAAAAAAAATCTCACATCAACAGTCTTCCTAGTGAATCTGTCTTAAAATATTCATCCTTTATAAAGCCTTCAGTCATGTTCCACAGGCATAGCGTGTTGCTTCCACTCATCCCTGTGTCTTGCACTTACTTACATCTATCCTAGTACTTGTTACTCAGATCCCCCAAATATTTATGTGATGTTCTCCCAATAGCCTTGTGATAAGCTTTAATGGGTGAGACCATGTCTGAGTAGTATTTTCATCCACTGTGTTTGACATAATTTTGTTGCCCAGTGAAATTTGTTGAATTGTTCAAGGGAGGGTAAATATATTAGATATTCACACTTCAACCTCAGTGATTTTACAGAGATTTACAGTCTACAAGTATAATCTTCAGAGATTGAATTTTCCATTTAGGCTACAGAATTGCTTCCATAATTTTAACAGGTTTGGTCTGGTTTTAATTTATATACCAGGTCATATTGGAAGCAGGGATCTCACTGTAGAATTCTGCCTTTCCTATTTGTGGGAATTTTTTCTTATTTTCTCTGCGACATCTCAAAGTAGAGTTCAGTACCAAGTCCTGACCCACCTAATGAGTCAGAATATTCATGACAAGCAGGTAACTCTTCCATCATACCTTTGTGTTTTAAAAAAAAAAAGTATTTTGTTACCCATATAGTTCCAGACATGACATAAAAATGATTCATTGTAATCACGTGTGCAGAAGCCAGTTTTTAGAGAGCTAATTGCTAATCTGTACAACAGAATTCTTTATCAGTCTCTTAAATCTTAGTATTCTTCTTCAGTCTTTGGGCACATTTAAAAATACACTTTCAACTTTTAAAATGTTGATGAGAATAAATTTTTATAGCATTTCAGGAGGGCTATTCATCAATACACATCAAAACCAATTTGCATTCACTTTGATCCAGCAATTCCACTCATGAAAATTTATCCTGATGTAATAATCATGTAGGTGCCAAAAGATGTAGTTATACAAAGTTCATGGAATTGGGGTTATTAAAATAGTAAAAGTTAGAGACCATCATAATATGCAGGAAGAGTGGTTAACTACATAAAACTGGTACAATAGAAAACAAGGAAGATATTTTAAATGACATAGATTTTCATGAGATATGATCAAGGCTAAAACATCAGGTTAAAGAATTAAATGAGCACAACCCCTTTTTTAGAAAATAATACGTGGACAGAAAGAGGGGAAAGGATATCTATCAGTGTCATATCTCTAGGTGATAGAATGGTGATGATTTCTGCTGTCTTATTTGTACTTATCTGTATTTTCTAACTTTCTACAGTGAACAGGGATTGCTTTAGCAATAGGGAAAATAAAAGCTATCATTGATATTTACTTAGATTCTTTCACATGAAAAGAAGAGAACCCCCTCCCAGTGCAGGAATAGCCAATACTCCCCACCCAGGCAGGCACCACTCAGCAATCTCGGCACTTTGCCCTGAGCAACCTTGATGAAACCCCAATTTTTCTCCACACAATACTCCTGGCAGCCATTATGCATTAACCCAAGTTGGTATGAGACATGAAACCTCTGTGCCAACTCTACTCAAAACAAAACAAAACTGTTCCCAGGAATTGAGATTGATTTTTTTATACAATGGAATGTTTTAATTTCTCCATTTGTAAAAACTTCTGTTTACTTCCAGGGAACTAATATAGACTAATCAAATGGTAGATGTGAAGACAGATGTCTTTCTTGGAGAAAAAAAAAGAAAAGATGCTTTAAATAAGCGTTATAGTTCAATTGCTCTTACAAGATCAGATACAGATGGAAAAGCCTATGGCTTAGAACTTTTTCTCCATCCCTCCCGGCAAAAATAAACTTTATCAAACATTGTCTTTCATGGGTAGCAAACCTTATGATTTGATTATTCTTCTGACTAATGGTAAGAACAATAAGTATAGTTTAAGATAATTCTTATCTTCTTGGTATTCAAGTCCAAGGCCTCACCCTTGGAAAGACCCTAATACTAAAAGATGAAAATATGGAATAAATGAACTGGATTTACTTAAAACTTGTATCTAGACAGCCTACTTCCATTGCCTGGCTAGTCATATTTGCTTCTCAAGAATTCTCCTAAGTCTTATATAGATTTGGTTTTGAAGGCTGTGGAACAGAACTAATCAAATGAAATCTATCTGGGTTAAAAATGAAATGTTCCCTCAGATTATTTCTCTCTTCATAAGGTACACACATTTCAAAATCTAGGTATTTCAGGGCTTCCCTGGTGGCGCAGTGGTTGAGAGTCCGCCTGCCGATGCAGGGGACGCGGGTTCGTGCCCCGGTCTGGGAAGATCCCACATGTCGCGGAGCGGCTGGGCCCGTGGGCCCGTGAGCCATGGCCGCTGAGCCTGCGCGTCCGGAGCCTGTGCTCCGCAGCGGGAGAGACCACAGCAGTGAGAGGCCTGCGTACCGCAAAAAAAAAAAAAAAAAACTAGGTATTTTAAACTCATTTTTTCTCACTGATAATTAATTTTAAAAAGAGGGCTAAAATTGCTCCCTAATTGGTGACAATTTAGTCTTGTTCCTGCATTTTTTTCCCCTAAAATAATTCATATTGCTTTTCCTAAAGACCCCCTACATATCCCCAGGCATTTATAAAAATGCTGTCACTGAAATTCATATAAGATGGAATTTGTGTGAAGCTCCTTCATGTTTCAAGAAATGGGGATGCGCTTGGATTCTCTCCGTGGATGGAGTTTCTGGTACAGATCCCTGAGAGGTGTCAGCAGCTGCAGAACTGGAAGGCTGTTTCCTCTGTCGGGAGGTGACAATGGCTTGAATGCCAGCGTCTTCTCCAGAGAGACCCAGTGGTAACTGCCTTGGAGTGCCCGGCTCATAGCTCTATGCTGTTGACTCCGCCTCTTTCACTAAATGCATCTTCTTCCCTCTACCTTCAACTACCTCCTTGCTACCTCATTTCCCTGTTACGGCTTTTGCTTACTTCCTTCTCTCTCTGTGCTCCTTTGCTCCTGTCCCACTCTATTGTATGCCCCTTCTCTCTGTGAGCCTCACTCAGACTCCTCAAGAAAGAGCATGTGTGGTTGTCCAGTCACCCTCGGGTAGCAGACAGAGAATCCCCATGAAGCAGCAGGCTTCTGAGGTTGCTGCCCAGACTATAAATGGCTGGCTCAGTGTCAGTTGTCCATCTTCTTGCCTATTAGGTGCTCCTCTGCCTAAGAAGCACTTGAAATGGCTATGGATTCAGCAAGACTGCTTCCATAGCGTGTCCAGTACAAGACTGATTTCCTAGATTATTCTGTGAGTTGTAAGATGTCATGGGATTGAGCATGATAGGAAGATGCCTCCTCGCTTGTTTTACTGTCAATCCTAGGTTACATAAGGGAGCTCCCGAAATTATAGGAGGAAGGAAGTGTAAGAGTTTGGGAAAATGTTGAAAAATGTAGTGGGTTACAGTTTGCCTGGTCACATAAACCTTCAAAATAGATGCACGACAAGTTCTAGCCCTGGGTTTATTTAAAACCATTACATAAATTACATGCCTGATTATATAAGGCTATGCTAGAGAATATAGTTTCATTACTGAAAAGAACTGGTAGGTTTTAATAATTTGACTTGTTTAAAGGTTACATGTTTTCTTACAGGAGACATTCTATGTCTTGACATGGGTGGGGATTACAAGGATATATACAAATGTAAAAGTCATTGAGTTATGCAGTTAAGATTAATGTACTTGATGCATTTTGTTTGCTATCCTTCAATTTGGAAGGATATCACATAAGTTGTTTCTAACTTCTCATCCTTATCGTGACCAAATCGTCTCCAGTTTGGGGCTCTAGCCTAAATGCACCCCACAGTGCCCTCCCTTCTCTTCCTGTCGTCCTACCCTATACCCATCACCTCCTCTGAAGCAGCCCTGGTCTGGTTCTGACTTTAGTGGGTACCCTTGTTCAAATAACTCATGGGTCTTCCTCTTCCTGCCTCCTTAGCAGTACACTTTCTAAAGGCAGGAACCATCTTTTATTTTTTCTTTATGTCTCCCTGGCCGCCAGCACAGGACTTCATACATAGAAGGATTTCATTAAGGACATACCGAGTCAGAAAATGCCAGAACTGCAAGGAGCCATAGAGATTCGTGGCCCTTCCTTTTTTTCTGAAAGAGAAAGCTGGTCTGTAGCGTGTGGGGAAACAGATGAGCAAGCGCTGATTTTTGTTCATTAACAAAAAATTTATAATTTTTATTTTTTTCACATACGCACAGAAGGTAAAGTAACCGTTTTAAAGTATACAACTTCACGGGGCTGTACAACCACCACCCCTATCCAGTTCCAAGACATTTTCATGGCCCCCCAAAAACCCCTGCACCCTGTAAGCAGTCCCCCCAGCCCCCAGCAAACACTAATCTGCTTTCTGTCTCTTTGGCTTTGCCTATTCTGGACATTTCATATAAATGGAATCATACAATAGGCGACCTTTTGTGTCCGGTTTCTTTCATTTCGTATAATGTTTTCAAGTTTCATCCACAAGGTATTAGTGCTTCATTCCCTTGTATGGCTAAATTGATACCATTTTTGAGCACTAACAAAGCACCAGATACCGTGCAAGGTATACTTTACATATGTGATCTTATGGAGTCCTTGTAACAGCCCTAAGATTTAGGTATCATTATCCCTATTTTATAGATCTGGAAACTAAGGTTCAAAGACGTCAAGGGTCTAGCCCAAGTTTATAAAGCAAGCAAACCAGCCAACCAGGTCTAGGACCCAACTTCCTGACCCCGAGTGCAGTGTCCCTTCACTACAGCTGTCCCTCCTGCCAGTTCCTGAACGTCTGTAGCTCGTCCAGCCCCGGTATCTGTAGGATCCTTACTTCACATCCACATCTGTCTCTCCTTTGCCTGCTGACCTATTAGTGATACGGCCCCACATTGCAGAGTGGGCTAAACAGACCCTTGCTTATTGTTTCGCTTGTTTGAAATCACATGCATTGGGTCTCAGTATGGATACCTAAAAGATGATAGAAATTCCCATTGCACTCCAGTGCTGTGTAATTGGAGTTTCATGCAATTGAAGCCTGAAAGCAATTTTCTGTCATCACCTGGCGATCATCAGAGAAGAAGGCCTCTTCAGGTTCTGTTTTAGACTGTTGGATGAGGCGTTGGGGGGTGCTTTAAATATGCATGAGCTTCCCCAATCACCCACAGCAGAGGTGGATTTTAATTTTGAATTCATTAGGCAGATTTATTTCTCTAATTGGTTGTGAAGCTTTGTCAAGTAGGAGACAGTAAAAACAATTACACATTTTTTAAAATGTAAAACTTGGTGGAGTTTGGGTATTAACAATGCACAGAGAGACGAAAACAGACAGGAGGGCCCTGACTATTTCTTAAGTAAGTGGTTAAAGATTTACAAATTGCACTTCAGTGAAACTTGTTTTTATTTTTATAGATGTGTGCTCTCTGTATTTCTTCTGGGATATGGGGTTCCAAACACAAGTTCTGAGAGTCAAACGGCAGCATTCTTAACCTTGGGGTCATGAACCAGCTTCATGGGGTCTATTAATACCTTGCAATTATCTGGAAAATGTTCTGTGTGTGTGCATTTTTCTGGGATGAATATGCAGAGTTTTTGTCAGATTTTCATAGTTTAGGAACTACTGTGTCACAGCTTTCTCTCTGACTCTCTGAGGCATCAGCCAAGTCTGTGGTCTACCAGTCTAGGGACCCGAACTCCTCTACAGCGTGAGGAGGTGTATCTGCACTGTGTGAGGGGGTACGCTACCATCCCAGAGTCCCTGATGGCCAGCTGACCCCTTGGCCGGGGTTCGGAACCCTTCCTCTTGCTCTAGCCTTGGAATGGTCACTCTCCACTTTCCACCTGCCCCTTTGTTAAGAGTAAACCAACTCATGCAACCAGTTCAGAGACTGCAGCAAACACTGGGAACAGCTGGATGAAGGTCAACACTAGAAGCAAGTGAGCTACTGGCGGCAGTTTTCTGGAGGTGCCGAAAAAGAATGATCAGAGCCTTGGATCTCAAAGTGTGGTCTGCAGACCCGCAGCATCAACATCCCCCCAGGATCTCAGACCCCACCCAGACCTACTAGGTCAGAATCTGCATTTTAACAAGAGGCCCAGGGGATTCCTAAACATGGCAGAGTTTGAGAAACACTTGTGCTTTGTTCTGGATACCGCAATCCATTTCCAGCAAGTGCCTTCTATTCCATCTCCCCTATAAAGCCTCATCCTCCTCCATCTCCACCCTGATTCTAGCTCCTTTGTGTCACATGGAATTCCTATTGTTCTCTCACATCAGCTAAGGAAACAGCAGTTTCTAGCACTTGTGGTGTGAGCTCTAGCCCCTTTCTGGTGTGCAAATGCCCAGGACTGCCCTCTCTTGATGGTGCTGTGGTAAGAAGAGAGAAAGGAATCAGAAGATTAAGTTCTCCAGTCACTTTCTCCATGAGTGATATAGTCATAAGCAAATCACAGCCTCCCATGCCTCAGCTTCCTCATCTTCATAGGGTTGGGATAAGGATCAAAGAGACTTATGAAAAGTACTTTGTGTTTCGCACAGAGTAGATGTTCCAAAAATGTTCCTTTTCTTTAAAAAAAAAAACCCACCTTATTAAGATATGTTTGACAGTAAAAAGGTATACATATTTAATGTGTATAACTCGACAAGTTTGCATTCATAATTATACAGTGTGAACCCATCACCACCATCACCTCCCCAAAACATAGCCATCACTTCCTAAAGTTTCCTCCCGCCCCCTTTATCATCATCATCATTGTTATTTCAGTGGTAAGAACACTTAACATGAGGCCTATCTCCTTAGCAAATTTTAAGTATGCAAAGTATGCTTAATATGTACTTATCTATTACTTTTTTGCATTTTTTACCAGTTTAAAAAGAGAAAAAAATGCACCGTCTTTGGAACAAAAGAATCACGGTAGATGTTTAAAGGAAGGATATATAATCAAAGAACACAGTGTGGTATAAAAAGTATTCTTGGGCTTCCCTGGTGGCGAAGCGGTTGAGAGTCCGCCTGCCGATGTAGGGGACACGGGTTCGTGCACCGGTCAGGGAAGATCCCACATGCTGCAGAGCGGCTGGGCCCGTGAGCCGTGGCCGCTGAGCCTGCGTGTCCGGAGCCTGTGCTCTGCAAGGGGAGAGGCCACAACAGTGAGAGGCCCGCGTACCGCAAAAAAAAAAAAAAAAAAGTATTCTCTCTTTATTTTATGTTTGTTTTTCTTCTTCATCTCGTCACAGTTCCTCTACTAATAAATATGCAAAGTATACATACATATGTATACATACATACATTGTACGTATACATACATACAATGTAGCTGTACATTGATAGCTATAGGTACCAGTCTGTACGGTAGATCTCTAGAACTTACGTATCTTATCTATTTTGTGTAACTGAAATTTTGTATCCTTATTCAGCTCCAGAAAGGGAGCTGATTTGGGACTTAGTGGATCTGGGTTTTTTGGTACCTAATCAGGCTTTGACTAGTTTTGTGGGAACTTAGCTAAGTCCCTTCGCCCTCAATTTCCCAACCTATAAAATGAGGCTTTGACCACAGTGTTCCTTTTTGACTTTGTCATTTTATGTATTGCCTCCCAGAGGAAGCCATCACTCACCAGATGTTCTACAAATAGTGAAAGAAAGCTATACTGTGTAGAATTAGTCAAACTCTTGAAGGGTATCCCTTGAGACAAATATACTTTCATTGTTCCACTTCTGTGGATATTAATCCCCCTCCATTAGTGATTCTGAGTTGCTGTGACTGCTTTATGTAACCCAGAGCCCAAATCCCTGGTCCTTTTTGAGATATCCTCCATTAAGTTTGTCTCAAAACACAGCGCACTTAACATGCAGTGAGCACAGTTGCAAATTCCTCTGTGACAATATGAAAAGATTAATTTTGAGCTTCAGTACTTTGTGTTTATCCGTCATGCAACCAACTGTCATTGTAATGATAGTCTCCCATGCAGACAATTAAAAATCATTCTCAAGGAATCTGTTCTAGTTGCCCTGCTTTGAATTATAATTCAATGTAGATACATCACCCATGCAATAGGAGGGCCACCATGCTTTGTTTGCCGTTTCAGAAAAATTTTAACAACCTATAGATACTGCTTTTTCTCTCCAAAGCATCTCAAGGAGCCCCAAACCAGGGAAATTTGAAGAGCAGCTTTGAGTAGTGACCAGCATTCCTTTTTTCTCTATCCATACGCCTCAGTGCTGCCTCTCCCCCGAGGCTACCCAAGCTTCCTTTCTCTACTGAGAACCACACATTTTGGAATTTTTTCTTCTTGAATCTCCCTACACCAAACTTACCTGTTCTGATCATTCTCTCTGAAGCCAGGTCACTGCTACTAAACAGCGAATGTGGCAAATTCATCTGTTCCCAGGTGTTTAGTGAGTGCTAGTGAAATTGCTCTTACTTCCTTGTGCTTTAGACTAGAAAAGGAAGAAAATAACCATCTCCTTTTTATTGAGTGTAGGTTGGCAGTGGCATGGGAAGGGGGAAGTAGAGCTGCAGAAACAGTCTACTTAACTTTACCTTCTCCCAAATTAAGTCAAATTCCAGAAACCCCAGCTCACATCCAAAACAGGGGGCCAAATACCAGTCTTTGGGGAAAGTAATTAAAGGGGGATCTCTTTAATTGTCCTTCACTTATTTTTTCTCCTCTCTATTGTCTTTTTGTCTCTTTTGTCCCTTTGTCTCTTTTCTGGCCTAGCCTACTTCTATTACCTAACAGTATGTAGAGCCTTTTCACAAGAAACGAAGAGTTTCTATGGAGTAAAGTTAGTTCCCTTCTCCTTGTGCATGACCATCTTCTAGGGGAGCAAGGCAGGTTGTCATGGGCCAATGCTCAGTTTCCAAGGGGAAGAATCTCTCCAGTGTGGATAGGACAAAAGAAAGTTAAGTGAGCACAGCTCTTCACCCCTGAGAATGGACCATATTAGATATGTGAACAACAGCTGTACATGAATATTATTGTATTCTAGAACCTTCCACCAATGCTACCGTAAATGACTCCATGTCAGCTCAGAACTGGAACTGAGTAAATGGTTTTTAATTTAGAGATTCATGAACATTGGCATTTACATGAAGAAGCTGTCAAGTTACCTTCTTAATATACCTGATAATACTTGCTATATTCAAAAGAGCTATGAACCACGTACCCTCTTATGAGAGGTGTCTCCACAGACCCATTCTTTTTGAGTTTCAAAGAATGGATGTCATCTCTTAAACATTTTATCCCTCTCTTAATTTGAAGTTCTCTCCAAGGTAAATTCAGTCATTCTCTTTAGTCTTCTAGACTTATGTAATTGAACTCTCTGGGTGTGTGCCTTGGGTTTCCTGTCAAGGAGAGAGAAAGCCTGCTTAGGCTCACTCCCCAGGGGAAAGTGATTACTCTGCGACAGGACACTTTTTGTTCTTGGGGCCTTGCATTATATTACATCATGGTTCGGAGACATCTGTCTGTGTGTCATTGTCTGTCAGAAATCATGTCTGACAGCTTTCTTCTATCCTCACAACATTAAAGTATTGTACAGTTTTTCAGAAGTGGTAAACTTGTTTTAGTCTTTATAAATCGCAATAGCCACAGCTCGAAAAGAGGCTTTGATTTGTTGTGTTGCTGTTGCTGTGTGTTTTTAAAAATCTTCCCAATGCTATTAACAAACCAGGGTTGTCAGAAGGATATGTTAACAAATTGTCAAAAGACTTCAGGAGTCCTACTTCAAAAGAATTCCAAATTATGGCTTGTCTTAACTGTGAGGGTTCCCACTGGGTTTATCCATGAGAAAGAAAAAAAAAACATGCATTGACTCAAAAGGATACTCATAATTTATATTGAAGAAGGGAGAGAAAGAAGTGGGGCAGTGTGTGTGTGTGTGTGTGTGTGTGTGTGTGTGTATGCATGAAACAATCAGATTTTTTTGGTGGTAATATGGTTTCCCTCATTGGCAGAGAAGTACAAGTTTGGTCATACTTGCATAGTCGTCTAAAGACGATAATTTTTCATACGCCATCACTGCCTTTTGGTATTTTCAGTGAGTAGTAGGAGAATAGACTCTTTTACAAAGGGGACTTTAACCAAGAAACAGTAATAGAAGTAAAATTATGAAGCAGGTCAAGTTTATCATCATATCTTCTGTCTCCTTTTTCTGCAAGCTTTTTACTGCTCTTTATACCTCTCTAGACTTTTCCGTTCATTAAATTCCAGGAAAATTGTTTTAAACTTACTCATAGCAGTAATAAATGGCTTGGGAAGCCATAAATTAAAATGGTTAGGAATCAGAAAGATCTGGGATTGAATCTTGGCTCTGCCACTTACTGTAGGATCTTGGATAAGTTTATCTTTCTGAGCCTCAGTTTCTTAAACTAGAAAATGGGAAGAATAAAATCTTCCTGGCTCCGATTGAGATAATGCATCTAAAGCACTGAGCACAGTAGCTGGGATACAGTAAGTGCCTAATAAATGATAGCTTTTGTTATTGTTATATTACTCTGCCCTGAAGTGAGAAAAGAGATTTCAAATCTTTGGGATCTTTCTAACAGTAAGTTGGAAGACTGGTTATATTTTTCAGGAAAGGTAAGTACTGAAATCAAACCACCAGGATATCTCTTCAGTATCCTGTTCTCACTTCCTCTGGATATAAACCCAGAAGTGGGATTTCTGGATCATATGGTAGATCTATTTTTAATTTTTTGAGGAACCTCCCTACTGTTTTCCATAGCAGCTGCACCAATTTACATTCTCACCAACAGTGCACAAAGGCTTCCTTTCTCCCTTTTCTCCATAACCTCGCCAACACTTATCTCTTGTCTTTAGGATGATGACCATGCTAACAGGTGTGAGGTGATATCTCATTGTGGTTTTGATTTGCATTTCCCTGTTGATTAATGATGTTGAGCATATTTTCATGTACCTGTTGGTCTTCTTTAGAAAAATGTGTATTCAGTTCCTCTGCTTATTTTTTAATTGGATTATTTGGATTTTTGGAATTGAGCTGTATGAATTCTTTATATATTTTAGATATAAACCCCTTATCAAATATATGATTTGCAAATATTTTCTCCTATTCAGTATGTTGCCTTTTTATTTTGTTGATGGTTTCCTTCGCTGTAGAGAAACTTTTTAGTTTGATGCAGTTCCACTTGTTTATTTTTGCTTTTGTTGCCTGTGTTTTTGGTGTCATATCCAAAAAATCATTACCAAGACCAATGTCAAGGAACTTGTCTTCTATGTTTTCTGCTAGGAGTTTTATGGTCTTACATTCAAGTCTTTAATCCATTTTGAGCTGATTTTGTGTGTGTGGTATAAGATAGGGGTCAAGGTTCATTCTTTTGCATGTGGCTGTCCAATTTTCCCAGTACCATTTATTGAAAAGACTGTCCTTCCCTGGTTGTATATTCTTGGCTCCTTTGTTGTAAATTAATTGACCGTATTGTGTAGGTTTATTTCTGGGCTGTCTATTCTGTTCTATTGATCTATATGTCTGTTTTTATGTCAGTACCATACAGTTTTGATTACTCTAGCTTTGTAATATATTTTGAAATCAGGAAGTGTGATGCTTCCAGCTTTGTTGTTCTTTCTCAAGGTTGCTTTGGCTAGTCAAGTTCTTTCATGAGTCCATACAATTTTGGGATTGTTTTTTTCTATTTCTGCATAAAATACCATTGGAATTTCAATAGGGATTGCATTGAATCTGTGGATTGTTTTGTATGGACATTTTAAGCAAATGCTTACTTTTAAATTATTTTCCTTTTGGGGTATGTGTGAATATTTATCAGTTAGCATTTACTATGCAAAAAACCATGCAAAAACTTAGCCTAAAACAACATTTATTATTTCTCATGATTCTGTGAGTTGCCTGCATTCTTCTTCTGATCTGGACCAGCCCTGCTGGAGCTGGGTAGTCAAGGATGGTCTCACTCACATGTCTGGAGCTTTAACTGGGACAGCTGAGATTGCTGGACTGCCTGGAGCCTGTGTCCAAGTGGTTTCTCATTCTATAGGAGGCTAGCCTGGACTTGTTCATTTAATGGCAAAATGTTTCCAACAGCTAGAATAATTCCAACCCCCAATAAGCAAGCACTTTTTAAGCCTCTGTTTGCTGATCAGCCAAAGTAAGTCACATAGCTAACCCAGATTGAAAGAGTACAGCCTTTACCACTTGGTGGGGGTTACTGCAAAGAACTTTTGGCCATTCATAGTCCATGCTACAGGGGTTTTAGGTTAACCAGTCCTTCTAATCTCCTTACACAGCTATAATGAGAGTTCTTTAGAATATTCTATAGTCTACAACTTTGCTCTGATTAAAAAATCAAAACCTTTAGAAAAATGTGAAACACTTCTTAGGATACAGAATCATTATCTACATCTACTTCTTGGCTTTTCGACCACTACAAATGTAGGTATAAAATTTGCAGGGTGATCGTAGCCAAAACAAATTGGTCCAGAACTTTCTACACAAGGCAGACTCCCCTTTACTCTTTGAAAAACATGTTGAGAAGTGGAGTGATTCTGCATCTCCACATTCATTCAAGAAAATACAGGCATAGGAAATGTCAGAGATGTTTTTGCAGGAGACATTAACTAGAAAAATCAGAGCTTGGAAAACATTTGAACTAAGTAAACAACACTGCAGCTGCACCTTTCACAACTTCTCAGCCAAAACACTAAATCATGGTGGCTTGAAGACTATGAACCTCAAGTATTCCATTAAAAGACCTTGGCATCTTGAGATTGATCAGTGTGTCTAGTCTTCAGCTTTATTTCCATATCAGGAAATTATTTTCTTTTATTGGATTGTATGGATTTTTATAGGTTTTTTATGACTCATCATTTAATATCTGAGAGTGGTGATGAGAAAAGAGACATATGTCTGTGTCACGTGAATGGCAAATTCTCTGCAGTTACAACTTATAGCTATACTTTCTGTAAACAAAATATTCCATGGAGTCACTAGGTTTTCTCTTTTGCTCTGTAGTAGCTCTTGTGGGGAATACTAGAGCAATTCAAACAGCCAGTTTCCCAGTCCCTCGTGTATCTCAACCACACAGGACAGGGTATTTGAAATATATGATAATTTCCCACTTATGGAATAAGATGAGAATCTGGAAAAAACTTGGGTACTAATTTAAATTCATCCCTTCTTAGTTGTGTGAATTTGGGCATTACAGACTACTTCACTGTGTCTCAATTGCTTCTTCTGTTAATTGGCAGTATAAATTCTTGCGTATCCCAAGAGGTATTGTTGTGATGATCAATGAAATCATGTATGGAAAAGTTATTTGTAAATAATAAAAATATTTAGAGAGATGGCATTGTTGTTACTATTATTATCATCATTAGCTTCAAAAAGGTCTGTAATCATTCAAAGCAGTAAGTGACTCAGTAAGCAGTAATGTTGGTTTCACCATTTTCAGATTAGGATAAATAATAAATCTAACATGAAGAGAGGAGCAGAAAAGCCATCTCTGTATCAGGTATCCTCAGTTTCAACTCAGTCATCATCCTTATTCTGGCATATTCTTGGGATTATCAAAGTGCCAGAACTTAATTATCCAAATCATGGATTACTTGCTTTCGGTTGCTGCCTAAATTTCAGCAACTCATTTCTTAGGAAACCACTCTACACATTAGCAGCACTGATTCAGACATTGGAAAGAAAGTAAACAATAAGAACTCAAATATTTGAGGGGATGGAGTAGGGGTGAGTATTTCATATGAGGGTAAATTTCCTATTATTTCCCTAAAGGACTGAATGTTCACTCTGTCAGGACGTCATCAGCGAAAAAGTATTCTTAATGTTTCTGAAAACAATAAAAACGTGTTTCAGAGCAAAGAGATGCTTTATACAATATCCTTCTAATCCTCACTTGTATGTTTTTCCTCTCCTCCATTCCTTTCTCTTACTTCCACTCTGATCTCTTATCTTTGGGTACCATATCCTTACAGAAGTGTTACTCACCAGAGAGATTTACAAAGGCACAGCTTCCACTTTGGCAAGGGAAGATGGAAATTAATTTGAGATCAAAGAGCTAAACATTTCATTTAAAATTTGAATTCTTTATGTTTTCACACTTAAAAATATATTCCGGGAGTTCCCTGGCGGTCCGGTGGTTAAGACTTCACCTTCTAATGCAGGGGGTATGGGTTCGATCCCTGCTTGGGGAGCTAAGATCCCACATGCCTCGCAGCCAAAAAGAAAAAAAACAAAACATAAAACAGAAACAATATTGTAACAAATTTAATAAAGACTTTAAAAATGGTCCACATCAAAAAAATCTTTAAAATATATATATATATTCCAACGTACTTCCTCTGATTAAGAATAGAAACTGAAATGCTAAAATATGAGAACTACCTGTATAAACTCTCTATTAAAAAAATTGTTATCATCACCAAAAACCAAGCCAAAAAATAAAAAAATATACAAAAGGAAACCTCCCGTATTGCTCTTGAGTGATGACAATAATGTCTTATTTAATTTTTCCCTTCCACCTTTTCAAATCACTTTCAAATATTTTCTCATTGGAAAACCTAGTATGGAGATTTCAACTTTTCAGGAAAGACTTTTAATTTGTGAGCAATTATATAAGCTAGACAATCTTTCTGAGGTCTACCAATGTGGTTGTGTCTTAAATACTCAAATGAAAAAGAACAAGTGCATGAGAAGTTAAGCATCAATGAACATGACTCGGATCTTAAACCACAGACCAGAAATCCCAGGGCATTTCTCAGCTCTAACTTTTCCAGACTCCAACCTGCAGCCAATCACTTAGTCTTTCAATGACTATATATAAATGGAAGTGACTCAAAGGATATTTTGTGGAAAAAAATTAAGGATTTTTTTTAACGATAATACCTATAGTTTATTGAGTGCCTTCTATGTGCCAAGATATTGGGTTAAATGCTTTATACACGTTTTTTTCAATGTTTAAAACATCTCTAGATATTATTATCACATTTTACAAATCAGGAAGGGAAGTTAAATAAGTTGCCAAAGTTCATCCAAGTTGGTCCATATTTGAACACAGAGCTGTGAGTAAATGAACTCAGCAATCAGATTTTACTGTCTTTGTAAATAGTGTTCGGTAATCTGAAAATTCCTTGAAAGAAGCTTTGGGGGAAACTGATTTTAATTGTTAGCCACACAAGGAGACCATAGTTGATGTGCATCCCCTTGACTTCAAACCAAATAAGAAAAGCTTAAAAAAAAAAAATCACAAGAGTTTGTTATGTGTCCTATGGTGCTGGGGAACATAGTGGGCTGTTGTAGAATTTCGTCCTGAAAAAACATAAAGGACAAGAACCTGACTATGGCCACAGAATAGAGGTCTGTAGTTTTATAAGTCATTGGACTCTTACCAAATAAAAATCAAAGGTGTGTGTTTCCAGGGGACAAGATGCGGGCAGAAATAGAAAACTAGTCTGGAGCTCTCCTAAATGGATTTTGCCATAAAGGACCTCCCAGAGGGGCAGTGAGACCCCAACAGGGAAAGCCCGTGTGAGGACAGACTCCTGAGAACCAGAGACCTAAGGGGCAGCCACAAGGAACCAGCCAGACAAGGCAGAGAAACCAAGTGATGAGAGCTGGGGGACAGCTGGGTGATGAAGACCTCCCAACAAGCCACAGAGCTCCGCATGAGAGAGAGTGAACTTTAAAACTCTGCCACGGCCAGAAGAAACCAATGCCAGCTCACAACAATTCTAAACAGCTACGAAATTCCCTGCTCCTCCTCTCTCTCTTCTTTCCCTACCTTTCTCACACCCTGGAAGACCAAGGGCATCTAGTGAGTGTGTGGCTAGAGGTCAGCGGCAAGGGCAGTAAGGTGGACAGAAGCTCAAATCAGAAAAGAAAGGAAGTAGATTGGCCTTTTTCCCCAGGATAGGCTTCTAGTCTGCAATAGTCCTGGCCCACAGCTTTGACTTGAACTAATGGTCAGCATGTGGATAATAGACCAGGTTGGACATATTAATTATTGAATGGAGACTGTTTCAAGGTTTAAGTGAGAAAAGTATTTTTTGCTTTGTTTGAGTCCACAGAGAGAGTTTGCAAGAGAGGTTATGGGATGGAGAGGGGAATGCCTTTTGATTTTACCCTCAAGTCCTGCTTTAACGGTAACATTTAGGGCAGGGATAGGAGTGGCTTAGCAGTGACAACAAATAAACCTCACGGTGCCTTGGTAGTGGATTTACTGAACAGTATATATAATGGGCATCTCGAAGTCCTATCCGGAAGGGTTGTATAATATATCAAGGCGAAGTCACAAAATCTAACCATCTGTGGACACCACCTAATTGCAGAGGCTTTGTCATCTACTATCACCCAGAATGACCTTGAGCAAGTTACATATGTTCTCTATGCTTAGATTTCTAATTCTGCAAAATGGAAGGACTAATGTCACTGTTTCATAAGATTTTGGGAGAGGAATAAATAAGTTCCTGTATTTAAAGTGCTTAGAAGAGTGAATGACACATGGTGAGCGTTTAATTTGGAATTTTAAGTGAACTTAATGAAAATCAGCACAGTGAACCCAAGAAGTTAAGTGAGAGATGAGTTTAAAAATAATAAAATAGGGCTTCCCTGGTGGTGCAGTGGTTAAGAATCGCCTGCCATGGCAGGGGACACGGGTTTGTGCCCCGGTCCGGGAAGATCCCACATGCTGCAGAGCAGCTGGGCCCGTGTGCCACAACTACTGAGCCTGCACTCTAGAGCCTGTGCTCTGCAACAAGAGAAGCCACCGCAATGAGAAGCCCGCACACCACAACAAAGAGTAGCCCCCGCTTGCCACAACTAGAGACAGCCCATGCACAGCAACTAAGACTCAATGCACCTAAAAATAAATAAATAAAATAAATAAAATATAAGAAATGTTCCACTAATTCAAATACCAATAAGAGGCATGGAATTTTTTGAGTAAAATGGAAAAAAATTAAGTGTTTACTGTACTTTGTTGGTTATTATGGGCATAGCAAGTGGGCCTATGGATTTGGACGGATCTGTCCTGCTGGTTTTTGAACAGATTGGAGATCTGTGTGGATGTCCTAGAAGCAAGCTGACCCACTTTCATGTTCAGATCACAGTGTTGTATTGAATTACAGTAATTGATTTTTTAAAATTTATTTACTTATTTGTTTTTATTTTTGGCTGTATTGGGTCTCCGTTGCTATGCGTGGGCTTTCTCTAGTTGCCGTGAGCGGGGGCTACTCTTCGTTGCGGTGCGCGGGCTTCTCATTGTGGTGGCTTCTCTTGTTGCAGAGCACAGGCTCTAGGGGCACGGGCTTCAGTAGTTGTGGCACGCGGGCTCAGTAGTTGTGGCTTTCAGGCTCTAGAGCGCAGGCTTAGTAGTTGTGGCTCAAGGGCTTAGTTGCTCCGCGACATGTAGGATCTTCCCGGACAAGGGATTCAACCTGTGTACCCTGCATTCGCAGGCGGATTCTTAACCACTGCGCCACCAAGGAAGCCCACAAGAATCGATTTTTATAAGATTTCTTTCTCAGTTGGAACTTAAAGGTTCAGTCTCTATTTTGATTCTGACAAGGGTTTCGACTGTTATTATAATACAGCAGAAATCGTCTCCTAACACTTTAGAAGCTTCTACTTAGTGTTCATTCATCATATACATTTTCTTTCCTTATTTTGCAGACAAATACAAGCTAAAATTCATTAGCTATTAGGGGTCATTTGCTGCTTCATTGGGTGTGACTATATATTGATCTGATGCATTCCTGAAATAACTTTGTCGTGATTTTCTTTCCAAGGAAAAGGAAGTGAAAAGTTACCTGCCCAACATAACTTGAGCAAAAGTTACTCATTTTTCCTTCCAAGGAAAGGAAAATTCTGTTGCCTGCCTGATGTCCCTAATGGGATTATACCTATGCATACTGTTAAAGAAGAGAGAAGCCATATAAATTCTTTCTATTCTCAATCTACTTCTCTGGAGGAAGAAGGTTTATGGATGGAATTCAGAAAGTTTGAAGGCGGGTAGTGAAGGCAGACATGGAGACTGGAAAGGAAATAGATAATGCTGTCCTATTTCCTAGCACTATTTTCATTGCACACTTAATCCCTTCTTGATCATGTAATAATGGAGCCTGTTAATATATTTGGTTTTTGAAATTTCAGAGGATTAACATTAATATACATGTTCTGACAGTGTGTGTTTCAATCTAACACATACTGTAGTGGTTAAGAAAGCACAGGTTCTGGAACCAGGGTACCTGGGCTTGAATCTGGGCTGCATCCTCCTTTACCACCCCCGTGACCTCGAACAGGTGACTTTTGCTGAGTTCATATATTTGGCTAGAAAAATGGAAAATTGATCAGATTTAGTAACATTCCCAATGTATTCTTTGCCTCAACTTATACGACAGAGGGACCCAATTGTAGCCAGTTTGCTATTTGTTATTTATTCTCTCTGTCACTCAAGAGGACAATACATGGGAATTCAAATGACTGTGACATAGTCATAGGATATCCTTAAATCTTCTCTAATTCCTTAAGTACATAATTTATAAACTTCATTACATTAATATTAATCATCAAAATCACTTGCAATACATCTTAAACATACTGTGCTAAAGAACTTCCAGGTTTGCACAATTCTCAATGTTCATAAATCAATATGAAGGAAATGATGACTCAGTTAAGGACAATTAATCTTGAAATCAAGGTCAAGTAGGAATTTCTCCTGGGACTCGTCATGAAAATGAGCTCACTCATTGCATCATATTGATGCAATGAATAGCTTTCTCCATGACATCCTGACATAAGTATCAAGAAGTTCCATTGGACTAATTCTTTTAACAGCCTTAAAAATGGGATGCTATGGAATCTAAACAAAACAAAACAAAAACAAACTTATAGATACAGAGAACAGATTGGTGGTTGCCAGTGGTGGGGATGGGAGGTGGACAAAATTGGTGAAGGTAGTCACAAGGTAAAATCTTCCAGTTATAAAATAAATATGTCCTGGAGATGTCATGTACATGATGGTGACTATAGTTAACAATACTGTATTGTTTATTTGAAAGTTGCTAAGAATGTAGGTCTTAAAAGTGCTCATCCCAAGAAAAAGAAATGTGTAGCTATGACTGGTGATGGAGATTAACTAAACTTACTGTGATCATTTCACTATAGATATATGTATATACATATATATGCATATATATATTCATTATACACCTGAAACTAATACAGTGTTATATGTTGATTACATCTCAATTTAAAAATGGGCTGCTGATAATATCCTAATAAGCACCTATATAAAGGCAATTCTGTGGGACACCTACATTTCATCACTTGTCATCCTCCTTAACTGTTTACTGTCATATAGCTGATTGTCATTAAGCTATCAATTATGTAGGCAACCAACACATCTTAAAATTATGTTACTGACTAAAATTCCTACACTTTTCTTGAAAAACTTTTCCTATCTTTTACTAGCCAAATAGCTGTTGTAACTTTACTGCATAAACATGAAAGCAAATTCACTGAGTTGTATTTAATGTAATGCAAGGGTTCTTAGACATTTTGGGGTTACAAACTCTCGAGGAAGTGATGAAAGCTATAGACCCCTTCCCCAGAACAATGCACAAAGATTCTTAATATTAGGTTTTACATATGATTTCAGAGATTTTGTCGACCTCCTAGAGCCCTCACAAAGGCCCTCTAACTCAAAAATGCCACTTGTTCTAACTTAACTCTGGTTATTTTAAGATATGTACACATAAATGAAAGCCTGCATATGGAAAATCTTGCTCTGGGACTTAATTGGAAATGACCACACGTCAGTGTCAATAGTCAGACTGTAAAGGTATTTTCATTCACGTGAAAGGCAACATAAATACCCAACACAGATGAAGATCCAATTTACCAGAATTAACAGAACCTGATTTTTATGACTATGATATTCCTGGAGCTGCCAAAATATAATATTTTATGGAAGCAAAAGCCAGCTTAAAATTGTCCACCCTTCCTGAGAAGACTAGCTAGCCCTCAGCAAGCATACCAGTGATATAAAAGAGGGGGAAGTGGATTCTAATATAACCTTCCGTCCACACTGTATGACAATATAAAAGTGAATAGAAGAGGTCTATTTTTTGTCTTCTGTTAAGGAGGGGGTCCTGCAATAAATAGAATAGTTAGGATATATTATGATGTAATAGTTGGGCCTTTTTGATACTCATTAGTCACTTTGGTTTTCAACAGTTGTTTAATGTCTCTCCTTTTCAGCAGAAAACTTAATTTTGGAATGTGATTGTCAGGTTAATCAGAGCTAGAATTATCTATACAAAGAAGTAGCTGTGGGCTTTGATTATTTCTTAACAAATCACAGTTGACTGAGTGGGTAGGTAATAGAGTTGTCATTCTGTGATTTTGCAACATATGATGCCAATGAGCCCAGAAGATTTATTTATAGACAATCATGAAATTCGCAATTTAAAGTGGAACATTATGCTTCTCTATTCTCCTACTAATTAGGATTTGCCACTGATTTTTTGCAGTTACCTACTTAAATATTATTAGAACTGATACTGTACATTTTCTGTAGCATATTTATATATATTCAGTACAAAACCATTGCACATGAGAAAACCCGGAGATTGAAGTAAATTTAGATTGTATAAAAGGATGTAAAATTATGGGGATGGATGTGTTCTTTTTATAAGAAAATAACTATGAGAAGTAGACTGTCAAGGGTATTCTGTGCTGGAGTTTCTGTTCATTTTTGGTTTTTTTATTTGTAATAATTGGTGTCTTAGTATTACTTTAAATCCACATTTGAGAACTTTGAAGAGAGTAATATTCTTATAAAAGGAGAAGGAAATACGTGAGAATTCGACTGTAGTTATCTCTGGACAAGTAGGGTTATGGGTGATTTCTATATTCCACTCTTTCTTTATCTTTGTTTTCCAATTTTTCTGAAATGGAAATGTATTGCTTTTGTAATGAGCAAAAAAGCAACAAAAGAAACTTCATTTTGGGGGTAAAATAATGCTCTATTGTAAAAGATGCAGGTCCTTTTAAAAAGCAGCTTGGAATAGAGGTAAGACCTACACAGCAGGCTTTGGTCAAGGGGAGTCATTACAGAGGCCAGGCAAGGCAATGCCTGAAATAAAGGAGTATGAGTGGGGTTTCTAAAACAAAGACGGAGAGAGAAAAAAACAGTAAAAACACACATTTAGAAGTTAGAGAAAAAGCTCTTCTAATAGTGTCTTTCTTGTAGTGGAAAGAACTAATTACATGAAGTTGAATCTCAGCCTAACATAGCCTTAGGCTATAGAAGAGTTTGAGACCACATTATAGCTTTAAGTACAAGACCAAGGAGTTTTGCACTTGATTTAGGAGGTAATGAGAATTAATTTGGAAGCGTTTGAGTAGATGGGTGATAATATTAGTGCTATACTTTAGAAAAATTAATCTGCAACCCTGGGTTAATGGCTTGGGGAATGGAGTAATAGAAGAATGAGCTTAAGGTATTGAGACTCTTTAAAATGGCCCAGATGAGATCTTGAATTGGGCTCTAGCTTTATGAATGTTATGGGTGAGGTGAATAACAGATTATAAAAGAAAATTAAAGGTGTCCTTAGTTCACTTAATCTAAGACACACCATTTATTTATTTCACAGCTGACTGAATCTAAAAACTGGAAATAAACTAAAAACTCTAATCAAGTTTGATACCTAGCTGACCTGGTTTCCTAGAATCTTACTCTATTCTCTTTGTAGATTGCCATCAAAAAAGGATTCAAGGGTCTTAGGAAAAAGAAAAGGCATTGATAGTAAGATATTTGCTTCTTTAAGTCTCTGCTTTATGGAATCAACATATTTAAAGCTCACATTGATCACTTCTATATTGAATATGTAAATTAAGATGATGAACTGATGGAGAAACAGAGACAGAGACACACAGAGAGAGACAGAGACAGAGAGAGATGAAAAAAACTTTAAAATGAAGAACATGGAGTTTAGGCCACCAATCTGTTATCATCTAGTAGCAGCATATACTAATTGATGACTCAATTCTTCTAAGACATAAACAACATTTTAAAAAGTTATGCAAACCTAAGCTTATGAAGATAGAAAAGAACTATTATATATCAGTTTCCCCCAGAGAAAGAAAATAAAGTTGAAATGTTTCTCTGTATTTTCTGATTGAAAATCCATTACACTGCACACAGTAGGTGCTCAACAAATATCCACTGAATAACTAGATAAATGAGCAAATAAATGAATAAACATTGAGTATGGTGCATTTTTTAAAACTATGTGAACACTTAGGGATACAATCTTTGTTGTTTATAGACATGAGGTTTGTTAGGAAATAGGGAGTGTCATGGTACCAAAATGAGGAGAATCATCCAGAAAAGAACCCTTCACTCAGGAGCTCAGGTACATATTAATTGTGGCTTGCACCTTGGTGACCTAGAGCAAGGGATGACATCCTTAAAATAGGAGGAAGTTTCATCTATCATTTCAAAACTAACTTTGTATCCATAATTGGGTACAAAGACATAGATCAGATGTCTGCCCCTTGTTTGAATTCACATTGGATGCTCCAGATGTGGTCTGAAGTGTTTTTTGTCTCTTAGGAGACTTTGGCCGGACTGGAATTATTCTCTGTTCTATCACGTTCCTTGACATAACAAGAATGGCAACCACCATATGATTTAAAACCATCAGTGTTTAATGCTCTCACAGTAATTACATTTAATCCTCTGAGCAAATTGGACAACCTAGAAGAAATGGGTAAATTCTTAAAAACATGCAGCTTACCAAGACCAGGTCATGAAGAGATAAAAAAATCTGAACAGACCATTAATGATTAAGGAGATTGAATCAGTAATTAAAAACTTCCCAACAAAGAAAAGCCCAGGACTAGATGGTTTCACTGGTGAGTTCTACCAAACATTTAAAGAAGAATTAATACTAATCCTTCTCAAACACTTCCAAAAAGTTGAAGAGGAGAGAACACTCGCAAACTCATTTTATTAGACAGCAAAAATTCTCTTGTTGTCAGGCACACAGTAGTACCAATAATAGATTCAGGGATGTAGAAAGATAGGCAAATCTCTAACTATGCTAAATACTAAAATACTTTCTCTCTCCGAGCAAAGATATTTGACTTCTTTTGTATCACAACCAAAGTCTTAGAACATATGAGGTGCTTATATGTAAATGGTCTTTCTGAGATTTTCTTTAAGTAACCTGCAGCTTTAGAGTACCAACTATAGTGTGATCCAAATGGCAAATTCCAAATTAGTAATGAGCCTCAATATGGTGAGAAAGACAGGCTATGAGGAGATGTAGTCTTTGTTCTGGAGCCAGTTAATTGTATGTCTTTGAGGACGTTATCCTACCTATAAGGATCAATGTCTTTTCATCTGCTAAGTAACTTCTGAGACCCCTTCTACCTCGGAAATGCTATGATGTAAGGTAACTATCCACATGCTCTTTGGCCTTTTGCTTCCTTTTCTGTGTTAAAGCTGGGTACATCTAAGATATCTTTTGATATACCAGATAATCACTTTTCTAGGAACCTCTGTTACTCGAATAACATAATCTGAATGTATCTACTTCTCTCCATCTTCACCACTATCATCGTGTTTGAAAACACTATCTCTCATCTGAGTTATTTATTTATTTATTAACATCTTTATTGGAGTATAATTGCTTTAAAATGGTGTGTTAGTTTCTGCTGCACAACAAAGTGAATCATATACATATATCCCCATTTCTCCTTCCTCTTGTGTCTCCCTCCCACCCTCCCTATCCCACCCCTCTAGGTGGACACAAAGCACCGAGCTGATCTCCTTGTGCTATGCAGCTCCTTCCCACTAGCTATCTATTTTACATTTGGTAGTGTATATATGTCCATGCCTCTCTCTCACTTCGTCCCAGCTTACCCTTTCCCCTCCCCATGTCCTCAAGTCCATTCTCTACGTCTGCGTCTTTATTCCTGTCCTGCCCCTAGGTTCTTCACATATATACAATGGAATATTACTCAGCCATAAAAAGAAACTAAACTGAGTTATTTGCAGTGAGATGGATGGACCTAGAGACTGTCATACAGAGTGAAGTAAGTCAGAAAGAGAAAAACAAATACCGTATGCTAACACATATTATGGAATCATCTGTGTTATTTAGTGGTCTTCCGCTTCATTCTTTTTTTGTTTTTTTGTTTTTAAAGAAGATGTTGGGGGTAGGAGTTTATTAATTAATGAATTTATTTTTGGCTGTGTTGGGTCTTCGTTTCTGTGTGAGTGCTTTCTCCAGTTGCGGCAAGTGGGGGCCCCTCTTCATCGCGGTGGGGGCCACTCTTCATCGCGGTGCGCGGGCCTCTCGCTATCGCGGCCTCTCTTGTTGTGAAGCACAGGCTCCAGACGCGCAGGCTCAGTAGTTGTGGCTCACGGACCCAGTTGCTCCGCGGCATGTGGGATCCTCCCAGACCAGGGCTCGAACCTGTGTCCCCTGCATTAGCAGGCAGATTCTCAACCACTGTGCCACCAGGGAAGCCCCCCTGCTTCCGTTCTTGCACGTGTGCACGCGCGCAAACACAGACAACTTCACACACAATCTGTTCTCTGTGGCAGCTAGAGTGAGCACTTTTATCTGTAAATCCTCTGATGGCCTCTTACTAACTTGAAATAAAATCCCAACCCCTTAACCTGCCTAGAAAACCCTGCGTGATCTGCTCCCTGCCTTCTCATCCTGCTCCTGCCTTTTTCACCAGGCCCACTTGCTCTGGCTTTTTTTCTGCTTCTCACACATGTTGAGCTCATTCTCAGCTTAGGGCTTTTGCACTAATGGCTCCCTCTATCTGGAATCTTCCCTGATCATCACATGGCTGGGTCCTTCTTGTGATTCAGGTCACAGCCTGGATGCTGCCCACCCGCCTCAAAGAGCCTTTCCTACCCACCCCCATCCTGGCAGTATCCTCTAGTCACTTTCCACTTGGTCATCTGGCTTTAGTTCTGCCATAGCATTGGTATCTAAAATCATATTCGTTTTGTATGTGTCCACTCATTTGCCACTTTTGTTCCCACCCACCCCAAAATAAAGAGATTTGCTTATTCTCTCCATCAGTGGAACACTGCCTAGCACATAGTGGTTGCTCTATTAACTATATTCTGAAGACGTTAGAGAATTAAATATGTTCCATTTGGGTGAATTAATTTAGTTTAGTCAACTCTGGGGCCTGATTGGCATAATAGATCTGTAGAGAGTAGAAGAAACATCTCAGTCTTCTTCCCTGGAGAGGCCTGAGCTGGTGCTGTCTGGTTCTATAAGTTGAAATTTCTGCAGATTGAGCAGAGTTAAGCAAGTTTAAATTCATGGAGAGAGATGACAGTTTTAACTGAGAAGTTAAAACACAGGGTACAGGGTGTCTTCATGTAACTTACACTTTTAAATTACATATAGCTATCTGCAAATTAAGCCCCCAAGAACAGACCAGATGCAAAAGGTTTCAGAGAATTCACACAGACGTAAGAAATATGGTCAGTACATACTTAAGTCCAGATACCTATAACAGTGGATGGAAACAAAACCATTAATGATTCAAGCAAAACATGATACTGACACAGTTTATCCTTACTTTCGGAATATGATGGTCAGAGCCATCAGTTTAGGAAATGAGATTATAAAATCAGGAGTCAGAATGTATACATCCAAATAAATGGTTCTCTGAATATTGTCTTCAGAATGAGTCAGAACATCATAGTCATAAAGGTTTTTCCACCTGTAGGCAAGTAGATTGAATCAGGCTCCTGATGGTGACTTGTTTCTGATTAGTTGCTAGAACAGCTTAGAACCTCCTAGAACAGAATGATGGATTACCAGCAGAGGAAGCCTCTCCACTTCTTCAAATACCCCCTTTCCAAAGATATTGATCCCCAGAAAGGTGAAATGATTTGCCGTTGCCTCATAATCAGTTAGCAGTCAAGGGAGTTCAGAACCAGTGAGTGATGAGTTAGGGTGAAAAGCTTTACAGTTGATATGAACCCTGGGCCTGGAGGACATGTGAAGAGCTGGGCGAGTTGGGGGTAGGTGGGCAAACCCAGAGGAGAGGATCTGTGGACAGAGGAGAGCTCGACTGGAATGTGTGCTGAGCGTGAGAGTATACCTGTCGGAGGAGTGAGAAGTCAGGTGGGGTATAGTGGGTGAGGCCAAATTATGAAGACATTTCTTCTTTTCAACCCATCAAAGGAATCTGGCCAAAGGAAAATGAGACATTTCTGGGGATGCCTGTGTCAGAGCATGAGACATGAGACTCTGGGGATAGGCGAGTATAAGAGAGAGGAGGTCTGAACTGCTGGCTTATCTAATCCTCTGTCTGGAAGGTGACTGTTGCAGTGTGCCACGCCTAAAGGAAGGTCAAATAGAGGAAGCATTCTTTTTCAACATTTATTGGCTTTAGTTTTATTTACTTATGTTTGAATAGACCATACAGTATATCATTCAAAATTCAAAAGTTTCAAAAGACTATGAAAATGATAAAAATCTCTTCCCACCAACTGATGTTATACAAATTTTACAGACCCCTTTTGGGAGATACATGATGGGGGACAGATTGAATATTTAAAATGTGCTATGTTTTCTATAGTGGGTTATCCTTTACCATGGTTTCATGTTATTCTGTCAACACCCTGTAAGGTAGATAGGACAAATATTACTTCTATTCTACTGACTGATTCTATTCCTATTCCACTTTTTTCCATTGGCTAGACAATTTATCTGAATTCTTCTGGTGGCACAGTTTGGTGAATTTTAAAAAGCAAACTCAAAAACTTGATTTCTTTTGAGTCTTAGTTGTCAGGGCTTTATCCCTTTCAGAATGAACCAGTAACATTAGTCCAACATACAGGATTTTAGGCTGAATATAAGAGTAGAAAGTCTCCAGCAACACTGAGAGAACTGAAAGGTAAAGAGGCATCCTTGAGTACTAATTGAACTATCATCCTTGCAAATTTTTGAGAACAAATGCAATAAAGAATGATAAAAAGAAACACTGTGTATGTCAGAGAAGGACTCATTTGCCTTTGGTGTCCATTTCTGGGAATGATAGTTGAAATACGTTCTGTGTAATATTGCTAGAGTCTAAATTACATACTTGTTAAATCAGTGTCTTTTAGTTACAAAGAAGAAAGACTTGTTCTAAGAAAGCAGTAATTACTTCATCAGTAATTCATTTATAATTTAAAATCTTTAAAATTATTTCAAATATTAACTGCATTTACAAATTTTTCTCCGGGGAGCAAGGAGTTTCTTAAAGGCATTATCTCATCAGTCCTATTAGTTCTACTGTGATGAAAAAATGGAGCAGATATTTAAAAATCTTTTTCATACTACTTGTGGAGAATAAAAGATAAGCAAGAGACACCCTTTACCCAACTTAGCATATTTTGACTAAAACAAAATATAAGACAAACAAACCACAAAAATTGCTTTCTAAGAATGACAGCCCTACCTCAATATAGCTGAGTAGCCCTAGGCAAGTTACTTAATATCCCCAAGCATCAGCTTTCTCTCTGTAAAAATATGAATAAAGCCTTCTTCCTAGAATTGCTGGGAGTCTTGTAAAGCTATATATGTGAAAGTAACAATCCAGTGAATGACAGTAATAGATGTCAGTGTTAGTTATGTGGAGCTGCATAACAATATTATCTCAAACGTAGTGGCTTAAAACAGCACACATTTATTATCTCACAGTTTCTGTAGTTAGGACTCCAGGCATAGCTTAGCTGGGTCTTCTGCTGCAGGGTTTCACAAAGCTGCAATCAAGGTTTTGGCCAGGGCCACAGTCTCATCTGAAGGCTTGACTGTGGAAGGATCCACTTCCAAGCTCACATGATTGGTGGCAGAATCCAATTCCTTGCAGTTGCAGGATTGAAAGGCTTGGATCTTTACTAGCTGATGGCTGAAGGATCCTCAGTTCCTAGAGGGCACCCTCAGTTCTTTGCTGTGGGGGCCACCCCAACAAGGTTCACGTAATTTATCAAACCGGCAAGGGAGAGAGTCTCCCTATGTTACCTAATCACAGATGTGACATCCCATTACCTCAGCTATATTCTATTGAGTAAAAGCAAGTCATAGTTCCTGCCCACACTCAAGAGGAAGGGATCACACAAGGGTGTGAAAACAAGAAGTGATGGATCAGGGTCCACCTTGGGTCTGCCCACCACCGTGTCCAATACCCAGTTCCTTCTTTCCTATCTTACCATCCCTTCCTTTTTTTTAATTCTTAGGTCAGAAGACCATGGCCTCTGCTGCCCATAAAAATCTTCTTTGTCTAAGCAAAGACAGTACTTTAGAACTTCATAGAAATAAAATAGGAAAAGACAGCCTGCAGTGGAAAATATTAAAATTAGTGTTTTCTAACAAGTTAAATTGTATTCAGTAAAATTAATAGTTAAGTAAAATTTCATAAAACAGAAGGCTTTTTGTTTTCTCCTGTTTGTTTATGCTTTTGATGCCATTGTGTTGGAGTGTGTTCAGAAAATAATTGTGAATCTAAATCAATGAGTACAAAAGCACTCATGAAACACAGGCACTAGAAAAGAATTCCACTAAATAGCCGAGAAATGGCTGTGGATTTTGTTCCCCTAAATGTGGTTAAAAATAGCCACAAGACCCAACATGAGGCAGAATGGCATCAATGCAGGAATTAATCACCCTGGGTAGTCTGACCATGTTTGGTATGCCTACCTGCATCTCTGGTCTTTGCAGTCTCTGGGAACTAGGGTCTTCCAAAGATGGTAGGGATTTTAATGATTACAAGGCTGTTGCTGCTGCTACTGATGATGATGATTATAGTAATAGCTAACTTTTGGTATGTGTTTATCACATGCCAATTATTCTAAAATGTTTTGTATATGCAATCTAATACAACCCTGTGAGAAAGGAACTGTCATTACCCCTGTTTCACAAATGCAGAAACTGAGTCTTAGAGAGATTAACGTCACATAGCTAGTAAGTGGCAGGGCCTGGATTCTAACCATAGAAAGGTCCAATCTCAGAACCTCAGAACTTGCGGTGAAAAACCAAGAACTTTAAGACACAAACAAGAAGACTAAAGGTGGGCCCAAATATTCTCTTCAAAATGTTATAGGACTATCTCGTTGAAGATGGATAAGAGTTGTACCTATGGCCAAGGAATAGTGTCAGCCCTTGCTCTGACTCTCACCCCATGCTAGCTGCTGTGAACGTACACCCTGACATCAACAAGCTGGTACCCCTTCTCTCAGAGTCAGTGGGGAGTGGAGCAGGATATCCACAAACCCCTCCACCCCCTACCATGTCCTTAGTGGGATTCAGTAAGAGTCGGGCCTGTACTATGGCAGCAAGCAGAGTAGCCAGGGTACTTTTGGGCCCTTCTCAATACTTCATGGGTCCTATGGGCCCTTCTACCTGGTCCTAGTGGCCCAAAGCATGTGTACCCAGGATACCCTTAGCCCTTCAGGCCTTAGCCTCCCAACTTGATCCCAAAGTTGGATGCAGTTAATAAAAGCAGAATACCAGTCACGAACAGATCAAAATATACACATTTTGAAGGACAGTGAGTCCATCTATATCACATGATACACATCTCATTAAATTGAAATGAAAGAAATAAGACCAGCTGGCAATACTCCAGATGCTTCACCTCAGTCAGATGTAGCGAGGGTAGGCTGTGCAAAAGGAGAAATTAAAGGTCTGTGGCAAGAAGGTGAGAATGTACTACCAAGCAAGAACAAGGGATCATTACCTTATTCTTCTGTTACCAGAGATTACTCCCAGCCCCAAAGTAGAGGAGTTACATATATTGATGAGAAATCACGCACAGAGTTTTGATGTGGGCGTCCTGTAGGAGACTTCAGGGAGATCCAGTTCTGTCTCACTAACTTTAAAAATTATTTTTAAACATGTGTATTCTGTTCTTTTTGATGTTAATTCCTCAAGAATACATGGTATAGATCTTTATAGAAATTGATCTAAAAATGCAGAATAACTGATTTTAGTCAAACTGATATTTTGGCATGTCTAGTCTGTTTTCTTTACATACTGGCTGTTCATTCCATGAACTTTCTCCATCATGCTCACAATGTAAGCATAACAGAGAAGAAGCTTTTTGTGCATGAGAAAGGGACCAGGGAAGCTTATGTCCAGGGATTGCCTTGTAGAAGCAGACTTCGAGACAGCTGAACATGCAGAGACCTTCTCTGCACTGCTGCTTGGACCTGCTTCTTCAGCCACAGAGAGAAACACCAGTGCATCAGCAGCAGGGGAACTTTCTGGGCTACCTTATAATGCATATTTGAGTGAAATCCTCTGTATTAATGAGTAATATGGGCATGGATTTTCTATACCTATGCCTATATTTTCCATATCACTATCTCTGCCAAAAAAAAAAATACATAACTCCATACCCTCCACTCACCAACTTATGTGTCTTCAAAAGTAGTGACCATTTCTTCTTGCCTTTTTAAAAAAAATTCCAGAGGTGTTATCAATGCTTTAAAAAGAGCACTGTGTGTGAAGGAAGCGTTCAATAAATGCTGTTGCATTGAGTTGGTAAGGAAATAATGCTGCAGACTCTGAGGCTGAGCTGACTTAGTGGATGACATGGTCCTTCTCTCAGCCATGCTCAGACAAGACCTTAAACAGGTGACACTGTAGGTGAAGGTACCCTGGCTGCATTAGAGTGAATTATACTGAGAAATAGGATGAGAACTTCATGGTTTTACTGTTTTTGGCATAGTAGGCTCTGTGTTAAGCTCTTCAAATGTGTTGATAGTTACATCATTTAATCCTTACAGCAAGTCTTTGAGGTGTAAGAGAAGGAAACTGAGATTTGGAGAAGTTAAGTGACACAGTCAAGGTCAGACTTTAATATGTTGACAGACAAGGCACTGACCCCACTTTCCATTAGACCAGTGTGCTGCTTCCTTCTTGTTCTCATTTGCTGCACAGGATCATCCTACTGAAGATCAAGAGTGCACCCCTATGATACTTGCATAGGGTGAAATGAGGGGGCCACTACCTTGAACTTGCCAACTTCTAAGAGACTATCATTAAGATTAAAGCAGGCAGGACTTCAAGTTTCACAGCTCTGCACACTTTTACTTACAAGAAAAAGAGCATGATATATATGAATTGAGTGTCAGATATCAAGATTTTCTATTTTGTTATATGACTAGGCAAAGAAGATTAATTTTGATCTGCTCATGACTAGATTAAAATCAAATTTCCATCATGCTTGGGAAGAAATGTTAGCCAAATGGAATAATTTAGTATTTCATTGTTTACTGTAGCCATCCAGCTCCCAAAAAGAGAGACTAGAAATGATGGTTTTTAAAAATAAGTACTCTATTTAAAGAATGAAATAGAACTGGCCAAGAAGGAGTACTGTAAACATTTCAATTTTATACCAAAATTAATTTTGATAATTATCTTGCTGTATCTGGTGTATCTCTTGTGGGAATCATTAGGCTCTGACAATGTTCTTTTCTACTGATATTATCACTTAATTAAGCAGCTTATTTCAGTTGCCCAAGGACTTCTTACACCTTTATTTTTAAAATATAAAAGTACTCTTTAGAATCTCTTGTTATTATCTTGACAATCTACTTCAGGTTTCTGACATCATATAAAGCAATTACAAGTGATTCTTTTTATGCCACTAGAAATACAGAGTTTTATTCTATGATAGGCATACAACTCTGTTTTTCTACCATTTAATAAGAGACATATACAAATAAAATCAATAAAAATACATATGTAAAGTAACAGTGAGAAAAAAACTATATTTGACTAGGAAAAATGCTGCTTGTTCTGTGTTCTCCCCTTAAAAATTTAATTGAAAAATTTCTGAAAACAAGCAGATGAGTGATTTGCATTATTCAGGTTTAGTTAATTATTTAAAATGTAATGTCATGACGTATTAACGTCACTTTTCTTTGTATTATACACTACACAAACACTCTTCAGCTTTTGCCCACGTTACTCAGGAAAATAGATTATAAGAAGTGTGTCATACTTGAGGATATGGGGAGGGGGGAGGGTAAGCTGTGACAAAGTGAAAGAGTGGCATGGACATATATACACTACCAAACGTAAGGTAGATAGCCAGTGGGAAGCAGCCGCATAGCACAGGGAGATCAGCTCGGTGCTTTGTGACCGCCTGGAGGGGTGGGATAGGGAGGGTGGGAGGGAGACGCAAAAGGGAGTGGATATGGGAACATATGTATATGTATAACTGATTAAATTTGTTATAAAGCAAAAAATAAAAAAATAAATTAAAAAAAATAATAAATAAAAAATAAAAATATACAATTGAAAAAAAAAAGAAGTGTGTCATATTTTCTTGTAAGGACAGTGTCGCAAATAGTGGGCTATGTGATACTGACCAGTGGTTCACAGTCATAAGTTACTGATGATCTATTAGAAGGAAGGGATCTACTTTTAAATCTTTGAAATTATTTTAAATACTAAAACACATTTTAATAAGTTCATTTAAACAGTAAAGGTATTTCTCTAAATCTTGCAAAAGTCAATATTAATGTACTGTACTTACGGATTATTTAAGGAACTTCAGTGTACCATAAGGTGTACAGCTAGCACATAATCTATGAGGATCAGCAATCATATAGGTAAATGCACAGGTCTTGGTGTACTTTGCAATGCTCCAGGCATTGTTCTAAGCATTGAGGACAGAGGTGAAGCATACAGACCAGGCCCTTACTCTTAGGAGCTTATAGATTGGTAAGCAGGTTCAATAAATTATAGAATTTATTAATATATGCAAAACACTACTATAGAGTGAAGTGAAATACTAGATGGGATATCTGCCTTCTAGAGCCTGAAACTGTTCAATAAATATTTGAGAAAAGAAGTAAGTGTGAAAGAGAAGAAAAACAGCAGCAGAAGGTACTCCTGGAAAAATCAGGAAAGAAGTGGCTTGGGGGTGAAATCACGACGACAGTTAAAGCAATCTGTAGGCTTAGTAGGGGAAACACGGTTAGCCCTCTGCTGGTGGAAACAAATAACTACACTCAAGATTTGAGCCCCCCAGGTAACCACAAATGAACTGGTTGCAGAAAGGGACACCTATTTTGTCTCAGTTCTCCCCTGGGATAACATTTTGAAGACAAATAAATAAATAAAACTATAATGGTGTACGTGTGGCGTGTGTGTTTTTATGTGCATATTTACGTACAGCTGCGACTAGGAGTCTATTTTTCAAAACCATGCTTTTTTTATTTACAGTTTGATTATGTTATACATCTTCGCATGATCTATATAAAGGAAAGTGCAGAAATGCCCTAAGTTATTTTGGTCTCTTTTCTTCTTCACCAGCTCTTGTGATGCATATCCCATCACATATTCTACCAGATCTTTTGTAAATCCTTCCCCACTCTCTCCTGTGCATTTGAGTCTCTGCTGCCAGGTGCTTGCTCATCCTTTTGCAGGGCAAAAGGAATGGAGTGCAAAGCTATCATTGTGAAACATCCTGCTTAATGCTGAGCATCTCTTCTGCTGCTTTGCAGCATCAGATGGCAGTACTAGCATCCACAGCACAGCAGATATTTCACCTCAGGGGATTACTATTTCTGTTCAGCATGGAGACTCTGTCTAATGTGCTGAGATTATTATCATATATATGGCTTTTGTGTACCAAAAAATACTCCTGAAAAGAAGATAACTGCTGAGTCTAATGCATCTGTTTAGCATGCTCCCCACATGCCTGAGTACTAGATCTTTGCAATTTATTAAGTTCTTTCTATGGGCTCTGATGTGGAATTGTTCACACGCATCCTTGCCATGCACGTTATCTTAGTCCTTTTAAAAGGCCATTTGTTTCACCAGAAGACAGCATTCTCTTAAGAGTCTGTAGGAGTGACTTTGACCTCTTTATTTAAAAGAGCTCTTGTATTGAGCTTAAAATTTCTTCTAACAAAGTAAGCAATTAATTGTGAGCAGACCTCATGTGTCGGCGGAATGTGTCTCTCTTCCTTACCATATTCCAAAATCAAGCCAACGAGGCGAACAGTTCAAACGTAATTTGTCTGCAGATAGCAAAAGTGAGGACTATGGAAAGGAGAGGACTTATGCCCATTCTGAAGTTATTTTTTTTTACAAAACAAAACGACACTGAAGCCTAAACGCTGTGGAATGAAGGCTTCTATTCAGAAGGATGAATTTAGCCCCATGTTGATATTTGACTATTGTTCAGTGTGTGTGCTGTACTGCCTGGCAGACAGTAAGAGTTTAATAAATATCTCCTGGGGCTTCCCTGGTGGCGCAGTGGTTGAGGGTCCGCCTGCCGATGCAGGGGACACGGGTTCGTGCCCCGGTCCGGGAAGATCCCACATGCCGCGGAGCGGCTGGGCCCGTGAGCCATGGCCGCTGAGTCTGCGCGTCTGGAGCCTGTGCTCCGCAACGGGAGAGGCCACAACAGAGAGAGGCCCACGTACCGCAAAAAAAATAAAAATAAAAATAAATAAATAAATATCTCCTGAGGGAATGGATTGATGGATAAACATTCACGACTGAGTTGGAGATCTTAAGTATTAAAATCTTAAATGTTAAATGTAATCTTAAATGTTATGGAAGTAGAAAATTTAAATTTGGTGCCATATATCAAATACTCCTCTTGAGATTATATTGCACATTTTCTTCAAAAACAGTGACAGTTCTAAGGACCCTGCACTCTAATAAGTCCAATTTCCTTTCACGTTTTAAGGATCCCCACTGCCAGATTAGTGAACCTTATAGGAGGATGCTCTTTTTCTAACAAAGCCTTGAGTCCAAGAGTCAAAGCTGCATGGCATGCACTGATGTTGCTTACTAATCAAAATCAGATTTCTAACGAGTAGAGTGTGGCAGGCAGGAACTTTGGTCTCTTTACTGGGCTTTTTGGTTATACATTTACTTGTTAACTTTTTTTTTTTTGACATCTTTATTGGAGTATAATTGCTTTACAATGGTGTGTTAGTTTCTGCTTTATAACAAAGTGAATCAGCTATACATATACATATATCCCCATATCTCCTTGCTTGTTAACTTTTGAAATGATATTCTTGAACGATAAACTGAGGCCTATGAAACATTTTAAGAGTTTCTTTTGAGCAAAACTTGATTCAAATTGGGCAATGCAAGCTGGAAGTCGTTAGAAACAGACAGGAGGTAGGGGCGAGATTTTTACAGAGAATACGTGGAAGCCAAGCAAGGAAATTATTTGATTGGCTACAGCTTTAGCAGTAGCGTTATTTGAGAGAGCCCTGTTGGCTGCTTGTGATTGGTCGTCCTTGGGTTTTGATTTCTTAACCTCGATGCATTTTTGGGCTTAGGTTTTGGTTTGCTTAGATAGGCTGCTAAGGTATTAGAACCACCTCAGGCTGATGGCCTCCTTCTTTAATTAATTTAACATTATTAACCCTGTGGAAAATTTCAAAACATAGAAATGTATAATGCCATCATCTTAACCCAATAATGAATGCTTCTTTTCACTTATTTCTCATTGGCCTTTCCCCACAACTTTAGAGGATTTGTGATAATTCCAATTATAGTTTATATACCACTCAGCATCTTGCTCTTTTTTTTTTAGATAATGTTCCATCATAAGCATTTTATGTTGCTGCATAATCATCACAGCTGTAGGTAATTCTACAACAGCTGGTATAATCACATTTGGTGATGTCATTTTTAACATCAGCTATATACATCTATATATATATATATGTATGTATGTATATATTAACAGATATAAATAGATATGAAAAAATAATCTCCCCTCAACTGTTTGGAAATCAAATATTCAGCAACCTCATCTATGGCAACTTGATGAGTCAAAAGACAAGAAGAGAACAAATTAAAAAGAGCTTTCAATAGCCAAACTACATGACACAAAGCTTATGAATCTTAATCATATTAAGTACTTTTCTGTACTCAATCATAATCTATTACTCTTATTTTATGTGCAATTCTAACACACTTGGTTATTTGTATTCGTGTTAATATTAATATTGATATTGATATTGATAGTGGCCAGGATTTATCAGCCTAGAGAGAAAGAAACAGTAAAACTATGAAAATAAGCATGAAACCTCAATGAGAACAGCAATCCGAGAGCATGTAATATGAGAGAAAAAATTACAAAGCACGTCCCAGGATGTTTCAGTGGCAGAATATCATGGCAAGAAACAAAATATTTTAATTTTAAAATATTAAAAGTGCTACTTTATATTCAGGATGTGTATTCTATTTCCAAAGGCAAGGCAATAGCTGATATATTTGGAGATATTTTCATCTAAAATTGATTTTAAATAATTAAAGTGAGGTTTTAAAGGAACAAAGCAACATTCCTCAAAATTTACTTCTTTAAAACAATGTATTCCTCAATGATACCATTTAGCTGAGGTTTTAAAAATAGTATTTGCTATTTTCTCCTACTATCTTCTTTTCCCAAGCTTCTTTAGGCTCCGTTGGACTGAATCAAGGCGCCAGTTCGTTTCCAGTAAAAATCTAGTGCAACTGGTAGAGACATTTGTTTGGAAATTTAATAGCAGGGCATTTAGAAAGGGTGGTGGTGGTCGAGTTTGATAAAAGGTTTCTCAAGACAGTTGGTTTGCAACATGCCTGAAGATTATCTCCCTTTTTAAAGGACATTTAATAGCTTTCTCTTCCACATCCTGATAAGCATTTCAGTGCAACTAATCACTCTGCAAACTAGACATGCGAACTTGAGCAGAAATGAGGAAAATAGCTAGATTTCTGCTTCTGAACTTCTTTTCAAATGGCTTTCTGCTATCAGAGAACACTTGCATGAATTCCCCTGAGAAAGAAATCCACCTCAACTTAAAGGAAGCAAAAAACAATTTTTTTAAAGAAAGTGCAGTGAGATTCTGGATTAATAGCTGAGAAAAAAGAATCGAAAGACGTTCATTAAAACCACTAAAATGCCACTAAATGTATGTCTCAAAGCATATTTAATCTGACTGCCTCTAATTATCAATGTCTGTTCTAGCTAGGATTTCTAAGACAGGGAATATTCTCCTTTGCTACAACTCAAATCACTTTGCAGACGGTGCCTAATTCACTGTCCACAGTGCAACTCCCTGTAAAGGTGAGGTGGATGCCACTGCTCCCCAGCAGGAAGTCCCAGCGGTGGTATGGAGGAGACCGCTGAGTTAGATGCTATAGTTCCTCCAGCTTGTGGGCGATAAGAGAAACTCCCTGGGAGTGTATGAGAGAACGAACCAGTTAGGAAGGCCCTGCCCCATTGTTGGTGGTTCTGGGAGACGTAACAGCAAAGCTCCCCGTAGACTTATGTTTAGGTGTAGTCTGGGAGACTTAATAGCAAAGCCCCCGAAGACAATGACAGATGGTCTGTGACCCCCGTGGAGAAGGGCTGCAGGCAAAATCCAGTGGGCACATGGATTATTGGTCAGCTCTGCAGAGAAAGAGACGGGAGAGGTAGTCTGTGGACTCCTAGAAATAACCGCGTGGACCTTAGGAAGCGGCCAAAGACTCCATATGAGGAGGAAGGGCAAAAGCCGGGGAATTTTGAGGTGTTGCTGTTACTATGATTCCATTGCTATACTGGGGCCAGTGAGGCCTGGGATAGGTCGGATTTCACCAGCTCTGACACCAACATTATGTTCGTAACTATTATATTCTGTGCAATATTTAATGATCTCCCCAAACTCCAAATAATCAGAAAATCATGGTGAAAACGTCTCCCTTCCTCTGTCCCCAGGACTCCTAGGAATAATTGAAATACAAAATATACTTACACAATTCCTGGCCACAGAGTTATGTTAAGAGGTTTAAATTTCCAGAAAATAAAGACACAAGTTTATTCAAAATGAAGTGAACAGATTGCTTAGGGTCACTGAAGTTTCCTGGGCAACTTCATTCTATAAACATCAGTGCCTGCTTCTCTTTCCTGGACTGGCTTTGAGATCCAGGGGGTTTCTTGTCTTCTATGGCCCTTCTCCCAGCAGGTCACGGGATTTGACTGCCTGGGCTGAGATTTGGAACAATCAAGGGTCCTTTTTCCTTTTGCCTCAGTTAAATTTTACCTCTTCATCCCTACTCCGCCCTCTTACCCCCAAGCCTACCCCATATGGGATCTCCTTGCCCCTTTACAACTGCCAGGAAAGCACTAGAATAACAACAGTTGCTGCTGCCCTAGCCTGGTACCTACCCCTCTGTCCTCTGCCTTCCTTTCACTGCAGGTTCTCCTAAGGGATGTCTGCAAAGTTGCCCACCAAGCCTGGATACAGATGCAAAATCCTTCTTAACTTGTGCTCCCAGCAGCCACTACTAGTAAATCAACTTTGCAGACAAGACAGAATGGATTTGCCATTCCTCCTGTAGGACATTACCTGGAGAAGGAAACTTTACTTCATCATTTGTCTTCACATGAGCAGAACATCACTTTTTAACCCAATTGGGTCTCCCAGGGGCCTTGGACCTCACTCAGTATTTGTATTAGTTTCCATGAGCTGCTATAGCAAAGCACCAAAAACTGAGTGGCTTGAAACAATAGAAACTATTGTCTCACAGTTCTGGAGGCTAGAAGTACAAAATCAAGGTGTCAGCAGGGCCATACTCTCTCTGACAGCTCTAGAGGAGGGTCATTCCTTGCCTCTTTGAGCTTCTGGTGTTTGCCAGCAGTCCTTGGTGTTCCGTAGCTTATAGATACATCACTACTGTCACATGGTCGTGTTTCCTCTGTGTGTCTTCTCATCATCTTCCCTCTGTGCTAGTCTGTGTCCCAATTTCCCCTTCTTATAAGGACCCCAGTCACATTGGATTAGAGCCCACCCTAATGACCTCAACTTAAATTTCTTGAATCTGCAAAGATTCTATTTCCAAATAAAATCACATTCTGAGGTACTGGAATTTAGGACTTTAATATATTTGGAGGGGGGCATAATTAAACCCATATCAGTATTCCAGTGCCCTGTTTTAATACATCCATAAGGTATATATTATTCTTCCCAATTTTATAAAAGTTCTTGTGTTCACAAAAAAATTCTACCTCACCCAGATTCCAAAAACTGGATATGATCATTCCACACTCATACATAGAAAACAGATTCACAGAAACTCAACATGCCTCTGTGTGGACTGATCAACAAGAATACTTACCACATACCAGGGAAGTGGGTGCTGAGCAGGAGATGCAAGGAGCATAAGACAGAGCTTTGGACCTTTAATCCCTACTTACAGAGATGCTTAGGAGACAAAACATGGATGAAGATTTAAGTAACAATCTAGGACATTAATAAAGTAATACAGTACTGTTGAGAATAGGGGTGGGTTGTGATGGCATTAGAAAATATTATTGCAGGGGAATCCAAGGATACTCAAATCTTTCCTTTCCAATTAATCAACCCCCCGTAAGTTTCCTAAAGAAGACAAATATAAATAATAGCAGTATAATGCAATAAAAAGTACCATTTTATCATTAATTACACAAGTACCCAATAACTCATAAGGCAGAGCAATGGTAAACCTAAGTTAGAACACAGAATCCAGCATCTGAGTAACAATACATATTTCACATTCCTCTACTTTGATTTTTCAAATCACTTTAATAATCTAAAGATTTCACATACTTATTCTAAAGCATTTTAACTTTAAACTCTGACTTTTCTTTCTTTAAAAAGGAAAATTTTAGACAGTTATACACTGCTGTCCTGAATGTTTTTCTCTCTTGCCATGTATATCATGAGCTTTGGTACTACTGCTTGAGAACAGCATTTATTAGTATGTTCTAATATGTGGTAAGGAGTATTGAGTTCCTGAAGAGAAATTCTTGAAAAGCCAGTTTAAAGTGTCAATGACCCAACTATGGCCAAGCAGTGGCCCAGAGCTGGGATGACTCGTCTTTCTCCCTTCCTTCCACCCTAACCTATTAAATACACACACACACACACACACACACACACACACATACACACACACACAAAAAACTAACAAAAGAAAACAATGAAAATCTTACAGAGGAAAGCCATAAACTCAATCAGAAGAATCTGACTTAATATATCTATGATGTGCAAAGCTTATAGAACTTGTTTTGAAATACAAACTCCTTATCCATCCATGCTAAGATAGCAATAATCTCTAGGAATCACTGGCTCTTGGATCTGAAGAGTACCCAAGAGATGACTAAATATATCACCTTGCTTCAACAAAACTGGACATAAAGCATCCTGCACAGAAGGGTTGTAACCTGTGCCCTAAAATCTCTAGGCAGGAAGTCCCTGGCCTCTGTCAGAAACCCTTCTATCATATCACAACCTGAATAATCAATAATCCATCCTTAGTTCTAACCTAAGTCTCCAGCATTGCCCCTTACAATGCAATTTATTCAGAGAACGTATATTAAGCACCTGCTAAATGTAAAGAAATAAGACATTGTAGAATATACAAAATCAAATAAGAAATAGTCCCAGCATCAACAAGTTTAGTCTATTGCAGAAATGGCAAACCTATGGCAAGTGTGCCACCACTGCCCTGTGTCCCTTGCAGACATTATTAATTGATCACTATATTTGTTTTTTCCCACTGGTGGACACAGTTTCAGAATCCTCAACACAACACCTAGGTAGGCAAAAGACCTTGATCAGATTTGCCATAAGAGGTAAGATCTATTTGTTAACCACTGTCGCATATCACCAGTAATGACTCGATAATTTTTTTTAATGTTTCAAAGTTTAGCACCTCCTTTATTGATTGACTAAGAACCAAAACAGAGCTATACTATATGACAATTTATCTTTTTTTTAACATCTTTATTGGAGTATAATTGCTTTACAGTCAAGATGATTTTTTTAATGCTAAATAGAGATTCAAGTAACGTGCTGTGAGAGTGAAGAGAAAGAACAATTTATTCTAAATGGTTGGCACAAAGAAGGCTTCATGGAGGAGAATGTATTTAAACAGACTTTACAGAACGAATATGATGTCAGTGGACAGATGTTTGGGACATGAACATTCGCGACTAGGACAACACCAGGAAAAAAAGCATATGGGGCATGTATATGGAACTAGATGTATTGACAGCTCCATAGGACTGGGTGTATATAAGGATATAGTGAAAACCAAAAAGTAACTTAAGAGTCAGGCCATGGAAGACCTTCAGTGTCTTAGGAAAGTTAACTTTTTTTTTGTCTGAAATAATAAAAGTGTTTTGAGAGGACAATAACGACATATTACTGTAATCAGTTCATTTAAAATAGAACCATAAATATCAGAAGAACCCATTTCTCCAAAGGGTGGCCAACTGCAAGGGTCCTCCAAAATCTACTTAAAGTTTTGTCATGGAAATGTGTATGTTTCTTTTTTTATTTCATTTCCTCAGATGTAGGGTAGCAGGTCAGGCTAATAGGATGTATTTTGGGTTGACCTGTTTGTCTCAAAGGATATTTGTACCTTGTTTTCATTCTCCTTGTTTCTATCAAATCTTCATAGAATGCTTTTTTGTGTACCTATGGAAATGTCACTGTGTGATGGATGGCTTCTGTCCAAGGGCTTCCTGAATACCTAATTTTTAAAAATTTGGCTCAGAATCTGAAAGTGACATGAGAACAATGGTGACATGAGAATGGAAATACAGGTCATAAATTTATCACTTTGGCTACTTCCTGGCAGAGTGGCTTATAGTGAATTCCCGATTTCTCTTAATTCCAGAGCCTTACAGCCCAGCACATAGTCAACCTTGAAATTAATAGTCACAATCAAAAGCGGCTAAACTGGATTAAGAGTGTACTAAAGATAATATATATTCTTTTTTTTTTTTTTTTTTTTTTTTGTGGTACGCGGGCCTCTCACTGCTGTGGCCTCTCCCCTTGCAGATCACAGGCTCCGGAAGCGCAGGCCCAGCGGCCATGGCTCGCGGGCCCAGTCGCTCCGCGGCATGTGGGATCCTCCCAGACCGGGGCACGAACCCGTGTCCCCTGCATCGGCAGGCGGACTCTCAACCACTGCGCCACCAGGGAAGCCCTAAAGATAATATATATTCTTAATGATGAGGGTTTTATGTGAGGCTATCAGTGGAAAAGCTAATCTGAGTTCAGCTACTGCCCTATCTTCTTGGGTCCCCAGGGGAGTATAATTGTGTCGTCTTTTCAACTCATTAGGTCACCATCTACTTACGTTTAATTCCAAAAGTTCACTCTTTCTTGAATTATCTAAAAAAAATAACTGCACAACCAAATGCAAATCTTCCTTTATGATTAGCCAAATATATGAGACCTGCCTGTGATTATGAATCCACTTCCTGCTGGATTTTTATTGTAACGATCCCATTTTCCACCGGCTTTGGCTGTTCGCAGAAGCATCCAGGAAAGGGCAGTGACACACCATTCGACAAGCTCTCAACAGAATGCTGTGTTTACATGAGAAATAAGCCAGAAGGGCCCTGAGCATTCTCATCTTAACTAATGACCAGAGAACTTGCTCTCCTGAGCAATGGGACCACAGAATAGGGCCCTGTGAGAGTAATGAAACCTCAGAATTCTTCTCAGTCTATGAAAATTGAGGCCTCAGTCGTTTTCGTTCTCTGTTGAAACTGGGGGTTAGTCTGTTTGGGGAATAGTGTTTCAAACAGACCAAGCAGCCAACTGAGAAAAGTATGATTCTGAAACACAGAACCTGAAAACAGTCTCCTATTCTCAATAAGTAGCTCTGTGTATGAGGTAGACCAAATGCTGATTTTCTTCATAGGATATTTGTGTTTCTTTTTCCTATCAGCTATTTCCTGCTTATAGGCCACAGTTAGATGGGAATTTATTGCTTAGATAAAAATTATGTCAAATGTCATCATGAGAAAAAGATCTGTAAATTACACATAAAGCACTTAGAGCCAGATTAATATAGTTACATGCATGCACATACACACAAATCAGCATTCTCCTAGGCAGGGACAGTACTCAACTGGTGATAAAAATAATCAAGCTGAATCAACTAACAATATGAGTTTGGAGTTTGGGGTTTTTTATATCACCAAAGCTTTATGCTATATCTTTCAGTCCTTTACCAGGATTAATGCCTATCAGGACTAGGTATAATTTTCCTACTCTTAAGATGAGATTCAATCACCCTACTTTAGCTAAAGTCTGTGGAAACAAAATAAGGGATTGGTATTTATAAGATCTAGGTTTAAGTCCTGAATTCACCATTTATTCACTGTAATCTTGGTCAGGTCATTTCAATCATTCAACAGACAGGTATTGAATTCTTCCATGCCGGTTACTGTTCTAGGCATTTGGGAGGCAAAGATTAAAAGATATAGCCTATTCTCAATACATTTACAGTAGAGTGGAGAAGCAGATATAAAATTACCCTGCAATATGAGAGTTAAAATAACGGAGGTTATAGAAGTTGGCATGGAAGGCACACAGTGAGTTTGGGAAAAGACTGGGAGGGGCTTCTAAAGGGACCTTAGAAGGTGACAGTAATATTGATAAATTCCCCGACAATCCGCATGTCACTCATCATTGCAGGCTTAGAAATTCTCTCTGGCCAGGGTCCCAGTGCCCATCAGATTCCGGGAGACCAACACATGCTCTTCGTACTCTGAGAAAGCTGAAGTATTTATATATAAATCATAAAACCAACTTGTTACTTTACAGATAAACATATAACTGCCCAAAGGATTGGATAATCGCACCTGACACCTTAATTTCTTATCTGTCAACATGGCAATAATAATAAAGACAATACAGTCCCTATATACCTCTTAAGTATGTGGCTAAGTTTGGAGATCAAAGTCTAGCTATCAAAATATCTAACATTCATTGAGTGTTTCAACCAGGTACTGTGCTAAGTGCTTGATGTGCATCCTTTTATGCAGTGACTTTATGTAGTCCATTCTTTTCCTCAGTGTTAAGATGTAGACATTGTTATGCCAGTTTTACAATGGAGGAAACCAAGGGTTAGAGAATTTAAATAACTTATTCAAGGTCACATAACAAATCAGCCTCACAGCCACCTTTTGAGGCTGGCTTATTCTAAAACCTGTGGTGTTAGACACGAAGCAAACAATTTCCCATGAAATAATAAAAACATATCTGCAAGAACTTTTTTAACTGCAAACACCTTTACAAGAATGACTTAATAAGATGTGGCAAGAAACAAGGGAAAGCTAAGGAAAATAATAGCCTTACAAGTTACCGGCTATTCTTTATTTTTACCCCTTACACATACTTTTTTGTCTATGGAAATATATAGCACTTGGGATATAACCATGAAAAAGCTGTCCCAAGCCTGCTTTATATCAGTAAATAGTATGTACAGCCAATATATGTATTATATATGGTAAATCTATACGATTTATGTAGTAATTTAGAGCTTTTCCTTCCTGTGCTATACAAATTGGTGAGACTTTGCCATGGCCTGTATATTTCAAGTCTATTTCATGAATTCAGTATTGTACCATTAATGTTGTACTAACTGATATCTAAATCTGATACTATGGTGGGTTTTATGAAGGCAAAAGTCCAGAGGCAATGAGAGAAGATAGCAATCTAGGGTGTTGTGTTTTTTTTTTTTTACCGCAGCGGCAAGCACACTTCAAAAACCATGTGTGCAAAGTTCATTCTTAGGGAACAGGGCTATGAATTAGAGCATCACCCAAGTAGCCCGCTTGTCCCATGAATGGTTGAGCTCTCCTCCTGGTTATGGATGGTGCCTTATCAACCATTTTTCTTTACCCTTGCCCAGAACCAATGCATTCACCATCATTAACTAACATGGACTCTAATACATGAGGACAACAGATGGTAATTCCAGAGAGAACCTTTTAAAAGTTGCTGGTAATATTAGACACAGCTTTCAGAGCTAAGAAACATCAACATCCCTAAGGCGCCACATGGGTTAACAATGGTATCTTAAGTGCACCGTTCTCCCCAGTTTATGACATAAGGATTGCTTGACAATTAGAAGATAAGTTGTTGGTGTATTACATAAACTATACCAATTTTGTTGGACAAGGAAGGTAGCACTATAAAGTAGATTTATAGTTTCAGATCACTCACACAATGTCATTGTCCAGCACATGTGGTCCACAGAAGTCTATCACAGGGGGCCATGCCTCTCTTCCCAAAACATCACACACACTTTTGATATGCTGGTGACTGAAAACTATTTCCTTAATATATTAGAAATGAATTTCCAAAACATAAACATTTTTGATCATGTAGGAGTTTAAAAATAAAGTCAGTGGGCACACTCTGTCTCACATGGAACTTCTTGAGCATCAGGAACGGGCCTGCTGGGCAAATGTCATGGCTCTGACTTCCTAAGAGACAGGTCCCAGGCAGAGGCTTGAAAATGGTCACCCAACACTCCTGTGCAAGAGAGGGAAAGCAGCGTGCGTTGTGATCTGCCAATCTGGATCTCATTTGGACTCTGCCCACAGGTCCTGTTAAACCAACACAGGCAAATAATGGTGATAAGGCCAACTCCCAGTCTTCCCAAGACTAGAACAGCTGATGCAGGAACCTCAAGTTGAAACAAGCCTTCTAGCCTCTTGTAGTGAGATACACACAGAGATGAAAAGAAGAAACAGAAGCTGAGGAAATGCTTCACCCAGTGACCTTCCATCACTGCACTGTTCTAGACAAATGAGTTACTTTGCTGTGAGAGAAATAAGCATATTGAAAGAGTATAGGGAATCCGTGCTGTATGCAAAGGACATACCTATAGTTGTCCTCTTTGTTTTATTGTCAGTTATGAAAATGCAATTTACACAAGTTTTCCTTCGCAGTTGTTTTCTTTACCTTGTCTTTAAGCCCGTAATTAACCATACTCTCCAATGTATACATAATCCGTGTGAGATCTAATATCATCTCTTCTAGCAAGCTAGAATTCAAATGCACATTTTGACCAAAGCCAGAAACTGGCCCTCTACCACAATAGAAAATTTTGATTAAATCTATTTAATTAACATTTGAAATAAATATGTAATATGTACATATAAGCACACATTTGTAAATATAGATGAATTTATATATATATAATTATGCCTTACATAAACGTTACATATACATATACATAGTACTTTACACTCTCATATGAATACTCATATGTAATAGACACTAATAGATAGTTTGTAACCTGTGCAGTTGAAACAAGTCTGTTGCAGTGGACAGAACAATGACCTCTGCTTAGAGGACATGGGTTCCAGCCTAGTGCTCCCCCTTGCCAGCTGTGTCCTTGAGCAAGTCATTCAGCTCCCAGAACCCCAGTTTTTCACCATTAAATGGGGACTCCCAATAATCCATGAAAGGGCTTTATGAGCTCTAAAATGATATCATTGTCAACATCATGTACTCACCAGTAGTGTAGACAGAGAAGCTATGAATGTGGAATCTTTACAGTGTGTGTTACCCGGCAAGGGCTTGCAGCCTGAAGCACATAGAAGCCAATACGATTGCACCGGCTTTTAGGAGAAGAAAGAGTTTTATTGCAAGGTCGCCCGGCAAGGAGACAGGAGGCAGGGCTCAAATCTGTCTCTTGGATCTGGAATTCAGTCAAACTTTTATGAGTTAGGGAGGACAGGCTGGTATGAGGAAGTGCTGGTGGGGCAGGATTTGAATGAAGGGCTTTATACTTGGCCCTTGAGATATGGGATGGTGGATTTCAGCACCAGACCTTCCTGGACCACGGACCCCTCGTTGCTGAAAGGGTTCGGGTCACGTTCTAGTTTTCTTGGTTCCTCGGGGATGAAACATGGGTTCTGAGTGTTATTTGAGGAAGGCTTTCCTCCTCTGGGCATGCCCAGATTACGACCTTCAGTTTTGGCTTTGCTGTATCTGCAAGACAACTAGACATCCTGTGATCCACAGAGTAGGACCAGCGTGAGCTGGTCCTGCAGTTGCATATGTATCCATCCATCATCTCGGGCTGCTATAATAAAATACCACAGAGTTGGTGGTTCAAACAACAGACATGTATTGCTTACAGTTCTGGAGGCTGGGAAGTCCAAGATCAAGGTGCGGTGCCTGGTGAGAGCTCTCTTTTTGGCTTGCACACGACCACCTTCTGTCTGTGTTCTTACATGGTTGATAAAGCGAGATCTCTGGTCTTTCTTCCTCTACTTATAAGGCACTAATCCCATCATGAGAGTCCCACCCTCATCATCTCATCTAAACCTGATGATCTCAGCATAGGCCTTCACCTCAAATACCATTATATTGGGGGTTAGGCCTTCAATATATGAATTTTGGAGAGATACAAACATCCAGTCTATAATACCATCATGTTGAGATAATCATTGTTTTATTAACCCAAAAGAAAAAAGGTAATGACTTGAGGTTATGAAATGTTTGGAATGAGTTCTTTCCATTCAAAGCCCAAGCCAAGAGCCCCAGGCAGGATCTGACCAGAGGAAGACAGCCTGGTAAGGCATCCTTAGGAAATAAATGTGCCCTTTAAATTGATGTTAAGAAAATCAGGTTTGGGTAATCATGATTTCTTCTTACAATATAGGATGATAATTGATTTGGTGTTTATCTTCTTCAGAAAATATACTTGTTGTGTTTTTTCAGATTTTAAAATAATAAAATATCTTCCATGTGATGCCAAAATAAATGAAAAGCCCAGTTAACTCTTTGCAGAATTGCAGGACCAACCATGAGCTAAGTGGCAGTTCAGGGAAGGCTGGCTCTATAGCAATTCATTATTTATGAGATTAACTTGTGAGCAAACATAGGCAAGGTAAGTTAGGAGCAGAGAGGATAGCATTAAGTTTCATGCATAGATGCTAAGGTGTGATGAATTTGGCACCATGCGAAATACTTACTTTTCTATCTACACTACTGGTTAGTAAATGATGTTGACAGTGATATTACTTTAGATTTCATAAAACCCTTTCATGGATTATTGGGAGTCCCCATTTAATGGTGAAAAACTGGGGTTCTTGGTGGTGATATCTAAGATCTTTAGTTGCCTGTCCTTGACATAGAGTAGTAATGTAAAAGCTGGACTCAACACTGGAATTCTATGGGTGTCTCACTAATCCACTGAGTATCAATTACAAGGAAGGAAGATAGGTTATAGGTACATTAATTCAGTGTTTCTCAAATTTTTGCTGCATGCATGAGAGTCACCTGAAGGGGTCATACAAACCCAGATTGCTGAGTCCCATTCCCAGAGTATCTGATTCAATTGGTCTGGGGTAGGACCTGAGAATTTGCCGCACCATGTTCCCAGGTGATACCAACGCTGCTGGTTCAAAAGGGTGATGATCTTTCAAACTCCACGTAATTAAGATAGAAATTACACCCCAATACTGAGTCTTAAATTCTAAGAAAGAGTTCCTTAAGCTAATTAGTCCTTTTGAAAAGATCAGATGAAAAATCATGAGATAAACATGGAGCTCTCCACAGATTAGCACAGGACTTAGTTTCCATTGTGGGTTTCTTCAGTAGGTTAAAGGATTTCAAGTTTGATGTGTATAGCCCAGCACTTTATAATCCACTGCATTCTTTGTTCTTGATTCTCTATTTTGTGTCATTGATTGAATATTTGCCCCTCTGTCCACACAACTAAGTATGGCGTGTGGGTGCTAATGTGGTAGAGCTAGGTAGAGCTAGCCTAGGGCAAGAAGCAGAGGGTAGAGGGAGAACAGGTGGAAGGCTGGGTCAATGACATGTCCCAATTTGGCCAGGTACCATCCCAGCTCTTAAAACTGAAAGGTCCCCATCCCAGGAAATACCCCAGCCCTGGCAAACTAGGATGGTTGATCACACTAACAGAAGGTCGCCAATGACCTTGGGGGAAAGTGGAGAGAAGGGAGGATAATAACTACTGATCACATCATTATACTAGCATTGCTGCTGCAGACTGGTGAAATCCTTTGACAATTGTGGTATCCTAGGAGCAAAAAATATCCTTCAGAAATGATGAATTGATCTGACAAATACCAGCAAGGTCAGGCCTGCTGCCTTCTGTCTAGATTCCAGGGTGAAGCTATTGTTGAAATACCATGCAGGTGCTTAATGGGTCCACATGTGTAGAGACAGTCCTCCTCCCTAAGCTCTTCTCACCTCCAGCTCCCTGGTCTTTTCTTTCTCTCTAATGGGCACCTATGTACACCCTTCCCGCAGTTTCTGCGCTAGTTTTGGGTAGCCTAGAGCTGTCAGAAAGTGCCGTTGTGAAAGCTTCCTCCTTCTCAGTGCTATTCAGATGTAGTTTGCAAAGCTAGCAAATTAAAGGTTTTAACTCCTTGATTTCCCAGGACAGTCCCGCTTTCAGAGAGCTTGTTACATTGTCCCCACAAATATCCATGGCCTTTTTGGATTGGGGGGAGCAAGTTTTGGCATGGGAAGTTTGATATTATGTTTTCCCACAGCTCTGAAACCTTATGATTCTATTCCCCAAGGAATGCAAATGACCCAGTCATGAAGCTCAATGGGAGAACTTGAACTTTTGTGCCCTTCCTTGCATCCTTTAGTTTTTGCCCTTTCTCTCCTCTACCCTCACCCTAAGAAAGGCGGTGCTCTTGGGAACAATTGAAGGGGCCCTGAGTTACTGTCTTTCTGACTGAAAGAAGGAGATACACAACTCTTTCAATTATGTTTGATGTCACCTGTGAATAGGCGCCATACCCAGCAAATTTCAGCCTGAGCTACCGTTTGGGGGAAGAAACATTGTGATAAATACCCCAAGCGTGTGTACTTTTGCTGTGTCTCAGTCATTCAAGCTGAGGGTGGGGTTTGTGACTTGCAGACTTAAAGATTTTCACTTCCTGTCATCCAGAACAACTGGTGTATCAAGCCAGCAGATTTCATGTGTTACAGGTCCTGAGCTTTTCCTGGTAAAGGAAAGAAGTTAGAAAAGTATTCTGGTTGCCTTTCAGCATTCACTCGTGGGCTATTTTAACCTCTTCCTCTCTCCCTCCACCCACATCCCTGGTGAAGGACTGGTTCCACGCAATTCTGAGGTTCTCTCATCTGTTCCTTTCTCCCCAGGAGACAATGGAACAGTGTCAAGAATTCTCCCCTCCAGCCCAGTGCTGCTATTCTGTTTCTTGGAAAGAACTGCTGCCTAAAAGGCTGAGCCTGTTCAGTCCTCTCTGCCCACACACATGCCATGTTTCTGCGGGTTGAGCTGGGGTAACTGAAAAGGCACATTCAGAAGGTTCCATCTGTGTTCACGAAGGTTAAGGAGCCCCCGCAGGACACCTAACTTCCCTCTGCAAATAAAACATTCTGCAAGTTGCCTCGTTGAGAAGAGACTGTGTTTTGGTGACAGAAAAGAACTACCAGCAATAGATGGAGGTGTTTTCCGCAGCCTTGTATGCTAGGGAGTCAAGTGACCGTAGGTGCCAAACTAGTTTTTCTGGTTTTCATTGCTGTTGAGCTAAAATAAAGCTTTCGAAAGAAACATGTGGTCCCTCATGGGTTCCTGAGCTCGAGTCCCACGTTGCAGAATGCTGTTATTTCTCCTCTTATCCCCTCCTCTCAATTACCTGTTGTGTTTACAACATCTTGAGCGTAGCAAATCGTTAGGAACTGGTAGTGGGGAAAGAGAGAGAGAGAGAGGGAGAGAGAGAGAGAGAGAGAGAGAGAACATAGGAGACGTAGATATAGAGATAGAGAGAAAAGGAGAGAGGGGGCATAGGAGGCACAGATACAGAGAGAGAGAAGAGAAACATAGAGATAGAGAAAACAGAAAAAGAGAAAGATATATAGAGAGATCCAGAGAGAGAGAGAGAAAGAAAAAGGTAGAGAGAGACAGAGAAGATAAGATACAGAGAGAGAGTAAGAGGGAGACATAGGGAGAGAGATAGGAGAAAGGGGAGAGAGAGAGAGAACTGGACACAAATGTCCTCTGTCCTGGGAATGACAGATGACCTCTATGTGGACAGCTCTTCTGGGCAGGGTAGACAGGATGTAAACCGGAAGGAGGTACTGAACCTGACTCATGTAAGTCACAGTCTGGAGAATCACAGAATTTAAGGAGGAGGTCATCTATCAATAGTTTAACCACCAGCCTTTGTAGGTGAAGTGAGAGGAGAATCTAGGAGAGATTTCATGGCTTGTGTGGACTCACGTAGTTAATTACCAACAGTACAATTTGCGAGACTACTAAGCTGTTTCAGGCACTGGTGGAAAAACAATAAGACCCCCAGCAGAGGGGGATTTGCAACATGTTTGGTCCAGGGCTCCCTTTGACCACCAGCTTGGTCATTTGTACTGGTGGCCCTCTGGCCTTCAGTTTGGAGGACAAGACCCAAAGCCAGGTCATGTCACCCACGTGCAGCTCTCTGGTCATATCGGCAGACTCTACCCCGTGTGTCTCCTGGGGTCTTTGGCTGCTTCGAGGGACCAGAGGAGAGCCGAACCTCACTAGGCTCACTGCATACTGGAAATAACAATACCTCACTGGTCAGGCTCTTCCGAGGATTAAATGAAAAGTCATTTAGCAGATACTTGTTGAGCCCTTCCTCTTTGCCATTTTCTCTTGAGTGCTTAACGTGTATTAATTCACTTACCCTCATAGGTACAGTCATGATTCTGGCTCAGTCATCGTCCCCACTTCATTGATGAAGACATCAAGGTGCAAAGAGGGCAACTGACTGGAGCTAGAGGTTAATTAATGTGATGTTGAACAAGCTACTAGAAAATGGGGGAGTTAGGATTTTAACCCCAGCAATGTCACTCAAGAGGCCCAGCCTAGTAGCTCATCCCTATTCCCACACCTGGCACAGAGCAGCTCCTCATGAAACCTGAAGTCACTGTCATTGTCAACAGTAAGAGTTTTGGAATCATATTGACCTGGAATGCCAATAGGGAAAAATAGAGCTGCAGGTTGCTTTTTTTTCACTCCTTTTGTTTCTTGCTTGATTTAGCTAGATTACTGGAAAAATGAAGGAAGGAGAAGGAAGAACCGGCCCACGATTCACGTGGGGTTGAAGGCAGGGGAGAGTCTGTGTACCAAGCCCTCTTGGTACACAATCCACAGCAATTAATGTTCCCATTTCAAATGGCATATTTGATTGGAGTGAGTTTATATGCTGATCATGTGCATGAGAGGACCCCTCGAACACTTATCTCTTCAATTCCTTAAAGAGTGATAACCATATTTTTTTATTAATTTTTATTGGAATATAGTTGTCTTACAATGCTGTGTTAGTTTCTACTGTACAGCAAAATGAATCAGCTATACATATACATATACCCCATCTTTTTTGGACTTCCTTCCCATTTAGGTCACCACAGAGCATTAAATAGAGTTCCCTGTGCTATAGAGTGGGTTTTTATAAGTTGTCTATTTTTTTAAATTTATTTATTTTATTTATTTTATTTTTGGCTGCACTGGGTCTTTGTTGCTGCGCGCGGGCTTTTCTCTAGTTGAGGCAAGCGTGGGCTACTCTTTGTTGCAGTTCACGGGCTTCTCATTGCGGTGGCTTCTCTTGCTGCAGAGCACGGGCTCTAGGTGCGCAGGCTCAGTAGTTGCGGCTTGCAGGCTCTAGAGCCCAGGCTCAGTAGTTGTGGCGCACGGGCTTAGTTGCTCTGCGGCATGTGGGATCTTCCTGGACTAGGGCTTGAACCCGTCCATGTCCCCTGTATTGGCAGGCAGATTCTTAACCACTGCACCACCAGGAAAGCCCTAGTTGTCTATTTTAAGCCATCTTTTTTTATTGTTTTTCATGATGCTATCTGAACCTACACTTTAAAGATGTATTCTGTATAAAAAGACATTTCTGGAGGTGGCAAACTCAATAGGGAGGTGGAGGAGAGGATGCATGAAACACAGAGGGGGTGGGAGAAAGTCTATAGTCTATCAAGACATGTGGATGAAGACCTTCTCATCAAATTTCACCAAAATAGCACCAGGGGCAGATAACGGACACACTGAATAGAAATACAACATGGAAGAGAGAGAAAGAAGCGGGGGAGGGAAAAGAGAAGAAAGCTATCAAATTCTTTCTTACCATCCTGGCCTTTTCCCAGAGGATCACACAGAGAGTTAGAAAGAGGGTATGAAAACTTAAGGGCAGTTTAAGACATGCCCAGGATCCAGATCCCAGGCAGTCATCCCGTTCATTTAGAACGATGAGAAATTAATATCTCTGAGTAGTCCCTTCACCAAAAGTCAGGAACCTCAATCCTATCCATAGAGTATCTAGAACCTCTTAACAGTGAGAGTAACCTAGAACATGCCCCCTATTAAGATCCAGGTCTTGAGTAACTTGTCCTCATGAATTCATTATATAATCAGTAGCAAGGGTCCAGCATCCTCTCCTCTTCATCCAAGCCCCTTCCCACTGCCACCCACATCCTCCTTCAGATCTGCATCCACCTCCTTCAAATCTGAAGCCATGATTGTACTTCAGCAATAATCACAAGGCAGTGATATATTCCCAGCCTGCAGCTGACAGTGCTTCCCCGGGGCATACAGAATGAGGAGCAAATGTACTATGACATTCAGGTCTTTCTCTCATCTATCTCCGCCTAACAGCCCAGCCCTATTTCCCACCCTTGCACTATCTTCCTAATAACCCAGGCCAATCTCATATTCCCTGGACCTCTACCTAATAGTCTAGTCCTATTTCCCACCCCCTGAACCTCTACCTGATGTGCAGCCTTATCTCCACCGCCTAATATTACAGCCCCATCTCAACCTCTTGTACCTCTCCCTGGTGGTCCAGCACTATCTCCCATCCTTTGTACTTCTCCCTAATGATCTAGCCCTATCCCCACCCCCCTGCACCTCTACCTAATAGTCCAACCCACCTCCCACTCCTGTACCACAGTGATGGTCCTACTGTAATCCCACCTGCTGGTCCAGCACTATCTCACATCCCCTGAAACTCTGCCTGAGTTTCAGCCCTATGGCCTTCATTTCAACTAAACTGGACTCTGCTGTATAGCAAACCCATCCTCCTCTTTCCTGCCAACCATGGTGCCTCTGTTAATAATGTTTTCTCTGCCTAAATGCCCTTCATACTCTCTATTCTTGACATTTTACCACCTGTGTGAGATTCCTTTGGATTAGAATTCCTCCTTCCATCTTCTCTGTCTATGGTTCTTCTTATTTACCCTGCTTGGAGTAGTTAGCACATTCTATTTTAATAATTATATGCATTCGTGTATATCTTTCGCACACACACAAGATCTTAAAGGCGAACTTGGGTGCAATGCCTTAGATCCTTTTAATGAAAAGTCCCTGAGCTCCTCCTCTGTGCCAAGGATTGTCCTAGGTGCTAGGTTTATAGGGTGACTAAGACATGGCCATGTATGACCTTATTTCATAGTCTGAGAATTGATATGGCCCTAGAGCATCTGACAAAGTGCCAGTAACAGATCCTCAGTACATTTTGTTGGCTAGAATGAAAGGGGAAAAACAAATTAGCTGGCTGAATGATCACTGTAGCTGAAGAGGGAGGGGCACAGTAAAAAACTCCAATGCTTCCCATGCATCAACAGCATCCCTAATTGGCTCAAAGAAAACATACACATTTTCTTCAATAAGTTGTCAGAGACTGTGGCAGTACATGTAGGTGTAATAACACATTGCTCTGTCAATTCAAAGAGATTCTTTGACACACTGATTTCAGGGAAATGTGTATCTGGTTTAGAACACTTTTCTTTTTCTTTTTTTCCCCTTTTTTTCAGAATGTTGCTGTACAACCTAATTCCATTCATCTAAATGGAAGATTCATTAATGTATGATTACATGTTTCATCAAGGGGATTTTATCAATCCCCTCTTTGGAGAGGGATTTGGTACAATGATTTTTATTAGAAAATGTCAGCCTCTGAAAAGTTTAAAATGATCATCATCCAGAAAACACACTGGAGCCCGATCCCTTGGGAATTTTACCTGGAGGGTCTACAGCAGGTACATGCATAATTGCACACGTAACACACATGCATTCTTCTCTTTCTCTTCTGAAGAACGTGAGGTCTCCCCTTCTGAGTATGTCAGAGCTTCATAACCCCATCCTCATAACACATACAACCTCATAACACACACCTTCCCTTCCATCTGAAAGTAAAGAGCCACACATGTTCATTTGATGATGGGGATCCTTGGACTGGTAAAAGTTGGAAGCTAGCTTTTATAATCTTCTAAAGGTCTTCATTAAAGTGATTTTTTAAAATCAATTGCTCTCAAAGCCAAGTGCTAATATCATTACCTGTGGAAAAGTAGTTCTCAGAGCCAGGAAATAAAATTACCATCTTGGGACTAAAACTATAATTATCATCTATAAGAAATGAACTTAGGTTCATGGAGAAGTCACAGGAGTCACAGGAGACTGTCAGTAAATATGTGGCTGAAACACAGAGACCCAAATCCAGTCAATCCAGGGAGGAATCAAAGGTATAGGATGGTCACTGTGAAAGTTGAAGCCTAAAAAAGAAGGAAGGCTTCCTAACAGAGAATAGGAAGCCAAATTCAAGCAAAAGGGACAGATAAAGAATTTGCCAGCATTCACTCAGCTCTGTGAGCCATTGACCTTGGCACATGAGTCTGTAGATCTGACACCTGATTCACTAGGCTTTTACATGTCTCAGATGTACCCCCCCACCGCCAAAATGCCTCAAAACTCTTCACTGTGTTTAAATGTCCTATCTCACAATTTTTTTTTACAGTTGGTTTGTTCTAATCAAGATCCAAAAAAAAAATCTCACATTGCATTTGGTTTGTAAGCCCCTTTTCATTCATAAGTCTCCCCCCTTTATCATTCCATTTATTGTGGAAATAACAGTAGAATTTTTTTTCTTTCATCTGTAGAATTCCCCACATTCTAGATTTAGTTCACTTCATCCCTGTGGTGTCATTTAACATGTGATTCCATTCCTCATATTTCCTGTAAACTGGCTCAATTAGATTCAGGTTCAGTCCTTTGCCATAAGTACTTCATGGGTAGTCATGGAATATCTGCTTGTCCTACTTTTAGTGATGTTAAGATTGATTAATGTGTTTAGGTATCATCAGCCTGAAGTTGTCAAGTACTGTTAGGTATTATCATCCATTCTGAAGTTCTTCATCAAATTTACATCTAAATATTTTAACAGCCATTAATGGTTCTTGCTGAGATTCACTATTTTATTTCAGGTTGAAATGGTCTTTTTATAATTCGTTCATTTCTTCTGCATTTATTAGCTGAATTTCCTTTTTACAGAAAAATGTTCCCTCATCAAACTTTTGGTTACCTCGAAATACAATTTCAGGATGTATGAAAGGCGGGCTGTATGATTCATTATATTTTCCCTTTTGTTTATAAATAGTCAGAATAATGAGTTGGTGACCAGTGAGTCACCATGAGTTTTTGTACCATTGTGAACACATGGGTTTTAAAATACCAAATGTGTTTTAATCCATTGCTGTCATTATTCCTTTTGATGCTCAAACTGTGTCATGTTTGGCCAGTAGGAGCCCCTTCAAGTTAGCTCCTGTGCCTTTTGAAATGGTTCCAGTAGTCTCCGATAGCATCCTTGCTTTCTGGAATAATATGTCCAGAGCTCGTTTTGCACATTTCCTATCCTATTCCCAGTGTCACCCGTCTCTCCAAGGAGCCCTCATTCCTTTTTAATGGGAAGTGACATTTTAAAACCACAATTGAGATGCTAGGGGTGCTTATTACTACTGGATCTTCATTGCTTCTAAGCTTTATCATTGGACAGAACTAAGAAATATATAAGGGTATTGTGACTGCAATAGAAAGAAAACTGATCTGTTAAAGGTGTGCACTGTAGTATTTATTAGTGATATATTATAACACAATGGCTTGGATTTGTTTTAAAAATCCTAATGTTTTAAAAGCAGAGGGGTGGAAAAAGGGTTTGGAAAATGTTATTGGAAGTGAATGATGGGCATGTTTTTCATACTATTTACTCCACTTTTACTGGATGTTTGAACATCTCCATGATAAAAAGTTTTGAAAAGGGGTTATATCACACACACACTCCTACCTTTTCACTTTTTTTTCTGATTTCATGTACATAGAGCAACATCTTAACCACTCAGTTCTCCTAGTATCTTGATACAAGGAAGAAAGTAGGGGGATACACAGCGTGAATATTTTAGTCCCTAAAAAGGAGAATCCCCTATTATACATTAATGAATTGTGAACCTAGTTTGTTTCAATCCTGTGACTTTTTTAGTTCAACTTTCCCTCATGTTATGAGGATGCCCCTGCAGTTCTTCATCATTCTTGTTCTTTGCTCTAGTTCTTTAGATGTGCTGGATCCAGGTATATCCTCCTCAAGGTGGGCAGGGACCACATCTTTGTATTTTCAGTGCCTGGTACTCCCATGTTGTGCGATTCTTCTAGGTCCATTTTTCTCTTTAATTCTAAATGTATTTCTTAAAGTAAGACCAGGTTAGATCAGAGATGAAAATGTAGTACATATTTATTTGGTACACACTATATCACCGTGCTGGGCACCAAATGTGCAAACATAAATAAAACACAGTGCCTGTTCAAGGAGATTATATTTTCGGGGGAAAGAAAGACATGGAAACCAGTAGATGCCCACAGAGCCTTTAAGTAGCTTGGAAGTTAGTGGAAGAGAAAAACTTTCTGTGTGAAGTACAAGCACTGCATTAGATGCTCCTGTAAAGGGTTTTTGAAACATAAAGGAGGACCAGTTAATTCTGAGGAAGCACAGGAAGCCTAGAAAAGAGGTAGTATGTGAAATGAGCCTTTAAACATGAGTAGGAATTACCCAGACAGGGAAAGGAAATGGAATCAAGGGAAGAGGAGAGGATTATTTAGGGAGGGGGAGGTGAATGTCCACAGGCAGAGGAGTATGAACAAAGAAGGACATAAGGGAAGGGACTTTGTTTTCTGCTTTGTTCAGGAACAACATATGTCTGTGACTCTCAGCCCCACAGGCCAAATCCAGCCCCCCCACCCCCGGTGTTGTAAATAACAGTTATGGGAACACAGACACGCCAGTTTGTTTACAGAGAGTTGATGGCTGCTTTTGTACTACAACGGCAGAGTTGAGTATTTGCAACAGAGACCTTCTGGTGTGCAAAGCCTGAAATGTTTACTATCTGGTCCTTTGCAGAAATAGTTTCCCCACCTCTTCTCCAGAACTGTATTTCTCAAACTTTAATGTGCATGTAAATCACTTGGGAATCTTGTGTAAATGCAGATTCTGATTCAGTAGGACTAAGTGGACCTAAAACTCTGAATTTCTAAGAAGCTTCCAGGTGATGCCAACGTTGCTAGACAGCTGGGGACACTCTGAGTAGCAAAGGTCTAGAGAGACTCTGGATTCTCAGAGCTTGTTCTTCTGGAAGGACAATCCATCAGAAAGCACCTGAGAGTTGAGGATATAGACAGAGCTGACCTGATTTCTGGACACAACCTGACTTACTGCAGTTCACTGAGATGCAAAGCCCTGTTTCAGTCACTACAGCTTAAGCTGTTAGAAGAACAGTTTTAGAAACCAAATGGTCATTAATCATGTCTTTCTTCATCCTCAAAACACGGCTATGCCATAGTACCATATGCCTGCATCCATTCTCTCTACTTCTCTTCCTTTTCAGCTAAAGCTCTCCTCATTGGTGGGCTACATAAGGCTCCCTCCCATTTACTTCATCCCCACTGGACCACCCATCTACATGCCTCTCTTAGCCACAATAATATGGTGCCCAGACATTTTTCCAAATGTAGTATCAAACTAAAAGGACCTCTTGTAAAACATAAGAAGAGCAAATCCAGTGGGTCTCTACCTTGAACCATAACACATAGAATAGCAATCCTGATTTCCCCCTACCCCTTTCCAAAACCCTTATAAACATTACAGAAAAATAAGAACGCATACTTGAATGACTTAAGATATGCTTTGCTTATTTCAGCTTGCTGTTCTGGGGGTTGAAGTTGGGACCAACCCCTACTCTCCTCTTATTTTAAAATAGAGCATTAGGGACTTCCCTGGTGGTGCAGTGGTTAAGAATCCGCCTGCCAGTGTAGGGGACATGGGTTCGAGCCCTGGTCCAGGAAGATCCCACATGCCGCAGAGCATGCCCGTGCACCACAACTACTGAGCCTATGTGCCACAACTACTGAAGCCCGTGCACCTAGAGGCCGTGCTCTGCAACAAGAGAAGGCACCACAATGAGAAGCCCGCGCACCACAGCGAAGAGTAGCCCCCGCTCGCCACAACTAGAAAGAGCCCGCGCACAGCAACGAAGACCCAACGCAGCCAAAAATAAATAAATAAGTAAATAAATTTATTTAAAAAATAGAGCATTAGAACTAACTCAGATTTGGCAGATATTGAGTCTGAAAGAAAATTTTAAAGCACCTGGCATTCAAATGTGTTTATTCCTGGCAAAGAATTTCCTATTTTTTCATCAAAAAAAAAGAAAGAAAAAAGACTTATGTAAAGAACCAAGCTTAAAGGGCACTTTGGACATCAATAGCTCTCAAAAGAATAACATTTAGATGAGTTAACTCCAAATGACTCAGAAACATAAGGACTGAATTCCCACAGAAACTTTACATGTGGACTTTATACTTAGTGTGTTCAATAGAGTGCATGTTACAATTTATCTGGAAAAATTTTTTATCCCTTATCATGACAGCAAAGGTTTCTTGCTTCTCCAGGAGCCCTGGGCCAGGAGCCAAGAGTGAGAGTCTCCACTCTGTCACTAACTCAATTATGTTTGGCAAGTCACTGAAACTCACCAGCTCAAGATCATGACTGCTGAGGCCCATTCTAGCTCTAAGAGCAGAATTGTTGGATTTGCCCAAGGGCTCTGAGAGCCTAGTAGAGCCAAGACTCAAGTTCAGCCTTCTGATATCAGGTCAAGGGCTTTCTTCAATGTTCAGTGCTGCCTCTAGGAATAAAAATCATCCATTTAGTACCTTGTACTTGACAGACCAGTAAATGGAAGCTGCCTAGTCCAATCTGACCTATGAGTATAACCCCTAGTGTTATTCAGCTGTTCTTCTGTTTTCTGGGCTAACACTGGAAATCACCATTGTGGGTATTTATGTCTGCTCCCATGCAGCAATGGAGACTTTCAGTTAGTTCAGGTCAATGGGGAGATTGCTAAATAAGCTTGGCTTGCATTGTTGTGTATTTCAAGCTTTTTTGAGAGGAACTGAAGAAACCCAGCGTGACCACATGACAACAGGTGCCTTAAGTGTCGCTTGTGAGGTACCAGCATTCTGTGTACAAGCGCAGAGGAAGACCAGAGACCATGCATGGAATGATGATGATGGTCTGGTCCACTGTGTGTTTCTTGGCTACATGTTACGATAAAGCTGTGGAGGTTAGAAACACAACAGGAGATTGGGGACACTTCATAACCAATCTAATAAAGCTTTCCAGTGCGTCTGTTTCACAAATATTTCTCGATGAACAGAAAGGAAAGAGAGCAAAGAAGTGCAGGTGAATAAGGACAAATTCATCACCTCTACAAGCAGGGCTGCTGCTAGTCCATCCAGTGGCTCTGTGCCAGTTAGGAAAAGGCACCCCTCTGCACGCACAGGGCTGCGTGAGCAGAGCAAAGGCTGGATTTCACACATACTTTCTGTAGAGCCTCTTATACAAAGAACAAATATTTAAATGCTGCTTACAACATGCCTGGTGTTGTCCTAAGTGAAAGCATATATTAATTTTGTAACCTTCATAATAATCCAGTGATGTGTTATTGACAGTTGTAACAATACTCATATTAGCATCATTATTATGCCCATTTCACAGATGAGGTAACTGAGGCAAGAAGCAGGTAGGAGACTTACCCAAGGTCACACAGTTAGTGAACTTCAGAGTTAGAATTCAGCTCTGGTGAGAAAACGATGCTCTGAGCTTCAGCATATCCCTGCCTGTAGGAATGAAAACACGTCACTGTCTTGTCAGGAAAGACGTCTCCTGCAAGGCTGAGCATGAAGATACTTACTCTGTACAGTCAGATTAAAGAGACTCCACCCAGGCTCAGAAATACTGATTCCAAAATTTACATCATGGGAAAAAGTGCCCCAAACGTGCAGCACCCTTAGCCTAAGCTCATAGCAAAGCCATCTGTGTGGATATCGAAAGCCACCAACCACCTGCAGTAAAATGACTTGTAGGTATGCTTGTGCTATTGTCAAGCTGATGATGTGTGTGTTTTGGGGAATAGGAGGCTGTTTCCTTCTGAAGTTCAGCATACGATCCTCAAAGGCTTGGGTGTTGATTTAGAGTAAAAGTCGAGTAGTCTTTGAGACAATGCATCACCTGGAAGAAAATACTAAGAAACACTGCATAATGGAATGAGGCACATGATCCAGTCCTAATTAACCAACTGAGAATAGAGAGCGCCTACTGTATACCAGACCCTCCAGTATACAGAGGAACCAAATGCATAGAGTCATAGAGTCTGGTCCTTTATCTACCCCTCGGCCTTGCTTCACGGCCATCAGCCTGTTTAGCACACAGCACCCTGGACGTTCCCTGCGTGTACTCTGGGCCTTCACACTCATGTGGCTTTGCATTTGCTCTCCCTCCTTGGAATCAGCTTGTCTACCTGGCAAACTGCTCCTCAGTCACTGGGTGACTCTTACGTCACCACCCTGTGACCCCTTTCCTGTCTCCCTCCAAAGGTTCACCAGAGTAGTTTGGGTTTAGGGTCAAGAATTCAGGCTTTGGAGTCAGATGGAGTTTTCTCCCACCCAGGCTCATTCACTATCCAGCATCAGCTGACTCTTGGGCAAATGAGGATGATCAGTGTACCCATGTTACAGTGGGGAAAGTGCAAGTGAACTACTCATGTACAATTTCAGGAAGTCTCCAACTGTGTTTCCTATTCATATCATGTTGGGCATAGTTGTCTCTTTAATGTCTGTCACTCCGTAAGGTCAAAATCATACCTTTTCACCTTGATTCCAGAGCACTTAGCAGAGTTCACGGAAGAAGTCTTCAATGAATATTTAGTAAATAAAGGGATGAATAAACATTAGGATCTCAGAGAGGATTTTATCTAATGCTTTGCCATGTGTATAAGGATCCCCTTTATAAATCATAATTCGATGGTGCCCACAAAATCATAAATACTTGAAATATCTGCAGATTGAGAAAATAATAAGGTGCTGTGAATTTATTGATCCAAATGCATGAATGGATGAACTTTCTTATGGAAGGACTTTTGAAAGACCTCTGCTGTTTGTCAGGGGCTTATAGATATAATTCAACCCCTATAATTGAAAGATAGAAGGAAATTGGGATTGAAATTATTACCAGGGTCATAGAATCACTGGGCAATAGACATTGAGTCCCTGATTCCAGTCCTCGAGGAACTGACCATCTTGCAGGGACGGGATGCCGAGCTAACTTACACATGGAATACTGTGTATAACCAAGGGCTGAGTGGGGAGCCCACAAGTACAAGTGCAGCTGGATCTCAGCCTGGTAATGTGCTTGCCCTGAGGATGTTAAGAGGAGGCCCCTGAGAATTAAATCACTTCTGCAATATTTAGAGCACCTGTGCAAACTCAGCCTCATCAAGTCGTCTTCTCTCCCTTTTAACTTCCCTGGGCCTTGGAAGTATTATATATTATCCTTTGGAACCGTTGTCTAAAACGGGAGGAGGTGGATAAAGAGCCTCGAGACAGATTCAGACGCACTGTTTTCAGTGGACTCGTTTGGAATTTATGGCTCCATGCAATCGATCTTTCATCCACTTAAAATTTCACCTCTGCCTCTGCTCAGATCAACAGCACTGCGATGGCACATGTAGCCGCAGGGGGTTGTTGATAGTCTGGGGATGCTGTGCGACGGTTCACAGTTTCAGTATTTTAACACAGTTCTTGCTTGCAGTCATGTTTTTCAAGCAGGTTAACTTTGCTCAAGTTCAGAGAGGTGTGGCTGGAGGCTATGGCGAGTTTTGGGGGCTGGAGCAATCATCTGAGCAGGAAACTTGCACGATGAGTTGGAAACAAGGCCGAGGTAGTGGGGCAGGTGGGGAGGGGAGAGACCTGGGAGAGGGTCAAGCTCTCTGGAGAGAGAGCCTGGGTCTGTTTTGCCCAGTTGAATGTGGAAATTGAGCAGGAGGGTGGAGTCAAGAGGAATGTCCTTGTCCAGGGCCACTCAACCAATTTAAATGTAACCCGTGCAGGGAAGCCTCTGAATCAGGCGACCGGGAGGGAGGCTCCTTTCTGCATCCTCCCCTCACTTTTCCCAGGTGCCCAGAATCCTCTGGAATCTTCCAGAATATTCCAGACGCTTCAAAGCTCCTGTTCTAATTCTTTCCTTCCTCCTGATTTCCTTCAAATCTGATCTGTGCCCCTTCCCTCAGGACCTTTGTGCCCGTGTCAGAGCCATATGCAGGGCCGGATCAACAACAAAATATAATGATATCAAAAGCCAACAATCACTGAGTACTAAGTATTTTACAGTTATCTTTATTGGGTCCTCATAAGAACTCTCGGAAGCAGATAATATTATCATCCCCACTTTTCAGATGGTAAAACCAAGCAACACAGAGGCAAAGCATCAGGATTTGAACCCACAACGCCCACTTTACTACCCCAATTCATACATGAATAGCAGGTGATGAATCTGGTCCGCCGTGTCAGTTCTTCTGTTCTTATGTGGGTCCTTCTCTCCATCTTCATAGTAGTTAGAAGACTGCTATGCATGTATTTATTGATTTGAATGAATCATTATTGAAAGGATATTCATGGAGGCCACATTATTCCCCAAATACCATGCTAGGCTGGGATGGAAACAGCTAACAATCACTGAATGTGCACTCCGCACTAGACTAACGACATGCTTATGTGCATTCGCTCATTTGACTTCGTCACAGCCCTGTGAGGTGGGGACTATTAGCATCAGCTCCCGCTTATAGACAAGGAAATGGAGCCACAGATCACATGACTGCCGCGGAAGGTCTGGGATTCGAACTCTGAGATTGTCCACAGAGTTCACACTTTCAGGCATCATGCTCTTCTGCAAGACAGGTTTGCTCACGGTTACGTTGAGGAGACTTACGCATGTTCAAGAGCCACCCCCCAAAAAATTGACCCTATTTTTTGTGGGTTTTCATGACCTAAGTGAATGGAGAACACGTCATTGAGGAGAAGAGTGAAGGTGAGGCGAGATTTGAACGAGCAAAGTGACGGGAGAAAGTGAAATGGATTTACTGATTAGGAGGGTCAGAGATCTGATGTTGAGAGGGACGGGTGAGTTCAAAAGAGAGTTGGGGGCCTTTGTTTATTAAGCTGAGAAACGTGGTCTTTTTCATGATAATCTTTTCAAAAGAAAAGAAAAGCCATAGTGAAGGCCACGATCTAGGGATATACCAAGCCTCAGTTCCTTCATCTGTAAAACAGAGCCATTCATACTACCCTGTGAGTGGTGTGAGCCAGTGTGTGCAAAGTGCCAAGCACATGCCTGGAATAATATTAAGTTCCCAATAGATGGTAGTTACTCATCTGACTGTGGGTCACAGGCTGAACTGTGTACGTAGCAACCTAGCAACAGGGGGCTGCACGAAAGGGCGGAGGGTTAGGAAGCAAAGGGCGCTAAGGACTCCTACTGACGCTGAATATTAGAAAAGAGGGCAGTGGTAGGTGGTAGGTGACTCCTCAGTTTCCAGCCAAACTGGCACTAACAGGAGAGGCAGAGAAATCAGGAAAGAGAGAGAGAGCGCCAGTGTTTGTGAAGCACTGAGTTTAGCTGCAGACAAGCAGTACCTGCAGTGACAGTGAGTGTAGCCAGGAGGCAGGGGGAGGGGGGAAGGGGCGCTCTTTTAAGGAGCCATGAATTGTGGCCCTGAGTTCAGGGTCATCTGTACAAATGTCATCTGTCCTTGCTCCGCTTCCTGAATACTCTCCCCCTGGAGATGCCACGGCTTCTTTATCATTCATGGCTCAGCTCAAATGTGACCTCCTAAGAGGAGCCCTCCCTGACCTTCAGGTAGGGTAGCAGCCCCCTGCACTCTCTCTATCCCATTACCCTGCTTTACTTAGTTTATGACCCTTACCACTGTTGGCAGCTGTGATGTGTCTGTTTACTTGTTCACAGTCTTTGGCTCCCAGGAGGCTTGGTCCTGTCCCCACTGGATCCAGAGCCTAGAGAGGTCTCGGGGACATAGCAGGACTCAGGATTCCTAGTAAATAGTATTAAGCACTGTTAAACTCAATAAATATAAACATATTTGAATAAATGAAACTATAATGTTGGATGTAAGCAGAGGGAAGAGAGGGAAGACCAGAAGGTTACAATCCAATCCCTTGGAAATATTCACTGTGCAGGAGGCAGGGACGAGATAAAGAGAGAGTCAGAGATCAGAGAGGTAGGAAAAGAAGCAAGATACAGAAGTGTCCTGAAGACCAAGGGCCGAGTATGTCCAAAAAATAATAATAATAATACAAAATTCAACATGGTCGAATACTGCAGAGACGGCAAGGAAAGTGAATTGCAAGAGCGAGGCCTCTCCTGGGGGCTTAGGCTCCACTGGATGCTGCACACACACCTGAGCACAGGGGGAGACAAGTGTGGTGGAGAGAGGCAGGTACTGCTACCCGCCCATCCCTGGGCATCTCTGAATGGGAAACAGGGTGGAAAAGTTAAGATAGTAGCTTGAGGGGAGAGAAATGTAAGAGAAAGCACTTCCTAGACAGGAGAGAATTAAGCATGAAAAGGGAGAGATTGAAGATGCTTAAGAAAAAGGGACAATGATGACAAGGCAAGGACATGTCCCCACAGGAGAGGTAGACATGAAACTGACAACCGAAATCCACATCATGACCTTTTTATGACTTGTGGAGGTCTGTCTTGTTACCATATAGTCAGACCTCTGAAGAGAAATACAAAAAGACATCAAAGCAAACACTAACCGATGCCATTGCCGTATGGAAAGAAATGTTTTCACCTGCTTAAAATCAATTTAGGGGCAAAATAGAGCATCAGAAACAAAATGAGAAAATAATTTGAGAAAGAAAAAAGTAGTTAAAATAGGGCTTCCCTGGTGGCGCAGTGGTTGGGAGTCTGCCTGCCGATGCAGGGGACATGGGTTCGTGCCCCGGTCCGGGAAGATCCCACATGCCACGGAGCGGCTGGGCCCGTGAGCCGTGGCTGCTGAGCCTGCGTGTCTGAAGGCTGTGCTCCGCGACGGGAGAGGCCACAGCAGTGAGAGGCCCGCGTACCGCAAAAAAAAAAAAAAAAAAGTAGTTAAAATAAAGGAAGGAAAGAGAAGTACCAGGACTCTCGCCAGCATGTTGGCTGTAGCTCCCTGGTAGAAGCAAGGTCCACGCCCTTCTGGAACTGTGGCCATCCGTTCTGGGAAGTGAGATGGTTCCCGGTCTCTTACCTTCTTTGACAGGTTTTTGCATAAGATCAACAGAAAAATAATGTGCCGTAAGGCAGTAACCGTAAGGCTCTTAGAAATATGTTATAAATGAACGCGAGCTGGTGCAGTAATGCTTAAAAGTGGTTTCGTTATCCCAGATGTAACAAGACAGCATTGTGAACACCCTTTGAGAGGTGATTGATGGGTCTCCAGCAGCCTCCTGCAAAGAACTTTGAAAGCACCTGTTCAGAGGAAACGTTGGACCAACAGGAGGCTTAATGTCTCTAGTGGGATGCTCCTGCCCCGGGGGCAGGAATCCAACGTGGCCAGCAGTGGGGTCCTCCCCGCTTATTTAGTCACCCCAGTGATAAATCCAAGTTACGGAGAGGGAACCTGACAGGAGGACACCCACTGCGGCCTGCCTGAGGGAGAGCCAGCTCCAGAGCATGCATGCTTAGGTAAATCAAAGCAAGAATGTCAAGTTTCTTTTTAAAGGTATAAGATGATTTTTTAAAAATGTGCACAGTGGAGAGAAAGAAATGCCCCCAAGCTCCAGGCCCCCAGGGATTTGAGTTCTCAGAGTTCCAGGCTCTCCAGGGATGGTCTATTTCCCGCTGTCCTGTCCTCCCCTACAGGGTCGGAGCTGGCCCAGGTTGATGAAGCTGGGGCTTTAGGGCTGATGGATTATGGCAACTTGATGGTGATCCCATCCCACTCTTTCTCTCTGGTTTCATGTCTTCTCCTAGCCCTTTTTCTTTCCTCCTAAATATCATCTTTATCTCTTCACTTGTACCAGTCCTTTGGCCTCATCATGTCCTGTCTTATAAGATCACAGTCTATATATGTTTTCATCTGCACGCATTCTCACAGCTGATCGTAAGCGTTTAAGGCAAGGACCTATGCCAGACATCTTTATCTTCCAGGACCTGGCACGGTTCTGTGCCCAGGAAATCTTTATGAATTTTACTTCCATTTTCATTTCTTTTTACACATTCGTCAATTAGCACAACGTTCATTAAAGGGATCGTATACACGCAGAGAGGAACCTCATGACTCATTCCAGAAAACTGCAGAATTAGATTGTTGAAATTTTGGAATTTCTTTTTTTTTTTAATCTTTAGATTTTTAAATTTTATTTATTTATTTATTTATGGCTGTGTTGGGTCTTCGTTTCTGTGCGAGGACTTTCTCTAGTTGTGGCAAGCAGGGGCCACTCTTCATCGCGATGCGCGGGCCTCTCACTATTGCGGCCTCTCTTGTTGCGGAGTGCAGGCTCCAGACGCGCAGACTCAGTAGTTGTGGCTCACGGGCCTAGTTGCTCTGCGGCATGTGGGATCCTCCCGGACCAGGGCTCGAACCCGTGTCCCCTGCATTGGCAGGCAGATTCTCAACCACTGCGCCACCAGGGAAGCCCCTGAAATTTTGGAATTTCTTACACCTCAAAATGGCACCAGTACATCATCTATTCATTCATTCATTCATTCAACACCACGAGTGCCTGTTATCTCCAGGCACTGTGCACACTACACACACTACCCACACACACACACACACACGCACGCAAATCCCTGCTCTCTAGTAACTCAGTTTTGTTTAAAATAAATAAATAAAATGACTAATCATAAATAATTACAGGATGGCTTAACATATGCTAATAAAAGTGGTGGATAAAGGAACCACTGAATTTGCCTTGATAATTAAGCATTAGTCATAGGGGAGTAGGGTCCTGAGGGGTGAATAGGAGCATCCTTTGACTCACATGAAGACAGTGCAAATCTGCAGTCACCGCTGATGTCACAGGCTGGAACGAGGTTACCACACATCCCTGTGGAATACAGGGGGGTTCCTTGGAATCCCCTTGCATCAGGGCCAGACAGCCCCATGGTAAAGAAATGCTTTCATCCATCTCCAGAGTAGCCTTTCTGCTTCATCTGGTGCTGTTTGGGAAAGTGTTTTGGGGATGGTTGCCTGCAAGCTGTCCAAATCCCTTGCAGGCTCCCAGAATGCTGAAGAATTTATGAACTTGGGTGTTTAATGTAGGCAGTTTGAACCGTTTGATGGGAAATACCTGTTTGCCTTTGATCAGAGAATTCCTATTATCTGAATTGGTTTTCTAGTAAGCTGGGGTGGGGTGTTTGAGGCTTTGCCTTTTTATTTCACTTTGAAGTTGAAAATCGTAGTCTGGCTTTAAAAATGGCAGAGATGCATTTTCCTTCTCTCTTTGCCTCTCCTCCTGCAGGTTTTGTTTTGTGAATCGCTTCCCCAGGATTGTTGTTTGAAAGTTTCCCTGACAATGACACAGCCACTTGTCAATGGTGTTCCTAAGAGAAGATACTGTTCATTTTCTACATACATTCTTACAAACGTGGGAAACTAGGGGGATCTCGTCTAATGACAGGGACACGAGGAACAAGGTCTGGGGATGCAATTGACCATTAAAACCCTGTCTGGGGAAGCAAAATGGAATGGAAAAGGGTTCTCTGATTCTACTATGACCTTAAGATACAGGCTCATTGTAGCCTTGTGCTAAAGTAAATCACAAGTGCATATACCCTCACGTTAAAATTGTTGTCTTGGGCTTCCCTGGTGGCGCAGTGGTTGAGAGTCCTCCTGCTGATGCAGGGGATACGGGTTTGTGCCCCGGTCTGGGAGGATCCCACATGCCGCGGAACGGCTGGGCCCGTGAGCCATGGCCGCTGAGCCTGCGCGTCCAGAGCCTGTGCTCCGCAACGGGAGAGGCCACAACAGTGAGAGGCCCGCATACCGAAAAAAAAAAAATGTTGTCTTATTGCTAAAAAAAAGCATCTTAAAAAAAACATATTCAAATGTCACAGATTTACTTCCTGAAAATGAAGGAACATTTTTGCAAGTTAAAAGGTCACACTCGGGCTTCCCTGGTGGTGCGGTGGTTGAGAGTCCACCTGCCGATGCAGGGGACACGGGTTCGTGCCCCGGTCTGGGAGGATCCCACATGCCGTGGAGCGGCTGGGCCTGTGAGCCATGGCCGCTGAGCCTGCGCGTCCGGAGCCTGTGCTCCGCAACAGGAGAGGCCACAACAGTGAGAGGCCCGCGTACCGCAAAAAAAAAAAAAAAAAAAAAAAGAGTCTGAGGCAGGTGGAAACTTAAGGAATGCAGATCCGTATTATGCTTTAGCTGCCACTTCAAAAAACAGTAGAGGGAAGGATAGAGGATGGAGATCATGAGGCATGAAAGTTGGGTTCCAAGCCTGGGATCCCAACGGAAGTGGCTGGTGGGCTTCAGACCAGCGTTCAGCTCCACATGATAAAATGTTTCCTCTCCTCTGCCTTCATCTTCTCCTCACTTTCTCTTTTTCATGAGCTGGAGACTTTCTCAGTCAGCCATGCACGAGGGGACTTCCTGTTCCTCTGGTTTAGCAGGTGCCTCCCTCCCAAGTTTGGGAGATGAAGCCATCTCCTGAGCTCCCCAAGCTCTCATGTCCACCTGTCCCTCTCCTCTTGGGCTTCTGGGCTCTTTTGAACATGCACCAACAGGAAGAAGGAAGGGACTTCCATGCCAGAGCAGCCAGTGACTGCAGACAGTGAAGGGGTGTTTTGATGTTATAATAAGCTTAATACATTGCAGCTTTCTGCTGAGTCCTTAGAACTGTGCAGTGCAGCTCAAGGCTTCTGTTCTTCCTTTCTCCGAGTCTTCCTGGCTAATCCAAAACCCACCAGCAAAGCTAAGCACTCAGGCCCTCTCTCCTCCACTGCATTACTGACCCTCATTATCCAGTACTGCCCATCCTTGTAATGTTTCATTTCTAGTCCAAAGAGCAGCAATTCTCCAGCACTGAAAACGTGATATTAGCACTTTATTATTCTTTCATTCTTTTGCCACGTGCTTTTAACAAACTTTATGCATTCTGGTATGTACCAGGCATTTTTCTAAGTGCTGGAGATACAAAGATGTCTATTACACTACTCCAAATCTCAGGAAGTCTCTCATTTAATAGAAAAGTTTTGAACAGAAATCCAAATTTTAATCAACTATATCTAGGTTAACACTTTATAATTAATCATAAAGTTTAAAAAGCCAAAGTGATCAAAAAAGGAGTTTTATTTAACTCAGCCATTTGACTCTTTTTAAAGACCATGAATTGAGTAACCTATTTCTAGTAAATAAAACGTGTGTTTTTAAATTAGATTTGCACTCTAAGAAATAAACCCTTTAGCTATCTAGAAAATGCACTTCTCCAGAACGACTTTATGTTAGTCAGTTGGGCTGTAGTAACAAACAGCTCCAAGATCTCAGTGGCTTGTAACATTTATTTCTCACTCATGGTACATGTGGGCTCTCTTAGAAGCTGTGGCTCTGTTCCATGTCTCTTCTGATTTCAGAACCCGTGCCAACGGTATCTGGGCTCTGCTGAGCTTTTGAGAGAGAAAGAGTAAGAGGACTAGTAGAAACATACAATGTCTCCCAAATGCCTTCATGAGGTGCATGTCATACTCAATCACATTTCAGTGTCCAAAGCAGGTCACAACATCAAGGTCAAAATCAGTGGGGTGGGGATGTATTCTTCCCACAGGCAAGGGGTGGAGGAGGCAAGCTAATGTTTACTGAATTCCCAGGGCTTCTGTAAGCCTATTTTGCTGGCTGGATGAGGTTGCACCTGTATTTATATCTATGTCTATTTCAAAGATATACAATGATCAAACGTGTACTAGTCAGTGCACACTGAGAGAATCACAAATGTCAAGAAAACATGATACTTGAGAATGTATGCTCATCTGACACCAGGGTGCTAACGTGCTTCCACCTTGCACTCTGGAGGCCCGGAAAGGAACTGAAGTGATTTTGTCAGCCTTCTCTTCAAGGTCTGTGTCATTTGGGGGCAGAGGGCAGCGAGACAGATCCACTCATGAGCTAAACGATCTTCCTTTAGCCAGTATTTCATTGTCCTCCATTGCCATCTTGATGCATGTATAGTGTTAATTTTCACAGATCCATTCATTTAATAAATGAGATAACTCCAAGTTAGACTTGACACCTGTTGACAGCAAAAATCTTCCATGGTTCAGTTTTTCTTTTTAAGTCTCCCCAAACTTGCAGAGCTTGACTGGCGTCAAGCTACCAGGATCCCACTTTTGGAGCTCTGGCCTGTCGGGTTCTCTGGCTTCTCTGCTGCCACCTGGTCCCGGGCACCTTCAGATCACCTGGGCTCTTGCCTCTTTCCCCTGGTACTTCTCCTGCTTATCTCCTTGCCCCCTGCAGTTCTCAGCATGGAAGCCGGAGTGAGCCTTGGAAATCAGAAGTCAGAGCATGCCTCCTGTGTTAAAACCCTAAAAGGGCTCCTGTTTCATTCAGAGCAAAAGGCAACACCTCCAATCATTTCCGGGGTCATACTTGACCTGGGCCTTGACCCCTGCCATTTCCTTCCCTCCGTCCCCACTCACTCCGCTCCAGCCTCTTTGGCCTTCTTTCTCCTGGAACCAAATATGTCCCCATCTTAGGGCCTTTGCTCTAGGCATTCCTCCTCCTTTTGCCTGCAGTGATCTCCGCCTAGATATCTGCTTGGTTAATTCCCTTACTCGAATACGCGGGTCACCAATTTTGATTATGAAAACTGCCCCACTCCGTCAGGTCTTCCTGACCCTCCTCTGCTTGTTCTTTTTTCAATAGCAACCTTATCACCTTTTAACCTTCTTAGTAGTTTGCCTACTATGTTGACTCTTAAATACCTGCCTTCCCTCTCTCATATAGGCTTGATGAGACCAGGCGTCTTGGACTATTTTGTTCACTGAAAAATATCCCAATTGCCAATGTGCATGCTTGGCACAGAACAGATGTTCAATAGCTATGCCTTGAATGACCAGTTAAATCCCTATCTTCATTCCTTGGAATAAAAACATGGAAAGAATCCTTTTAGATCAGTAGGTTACTCCTTTCATCATTTGACTTGCTTTTCAAACAAAAATTATAAAAACTTACTTTGTACCTGAAATATTCTAACATAAGCCTTCATTTATCATGGCTGAGTAAGGAGCCATTTCCGAAGTGGTGTCAATTTCCCCTGGGGGAAAAAAGCCCCAGCATGTGAACATTATTGTGTAACATTCCGGTGATCAATGTGAAAAACTAGACTTTACTCCTCCCATCTTACAGATCATACCCTTGAGCGCAAGGGGTAGCTATGATGTCCCCTGTAATTGAATCCATATGAAAACCCTAATCTTTTTAAACTACCCTCTTCCCAGTGGTTTACTCAAACGTGAGTTGAATGCCAAATAGAGGAAGGAAAACTCCCTCATGCTTTGACTTTGTTACAGAAAGTCAAAACCTGGCATGCTGTTACTGCCTGGTTTGGGAAATATCTGCATTTTATCATGAAGAAAGAAAGAACTGGAATTGGATAAATTCCAATGGATAAATCTGACCAATGGCTGCTCCAAATAACTCCCATTTTTCATGACCTAACCTACCCTGCTACCAAATAGCTTTCCTGATCCCCCTGCTCCTTCCACAAAGTTCCATAATGCCTGGTGCTTCTATTAGAGCATTTGTGCCCCGCTGTTGACAGCATTTTTCAGAGTCCGTATTTTACAAACATACAACCCAACCTTGATTAGATTATGAACAATGAACCAAAGAGAGTCTGGTTTTACTAAGTCTTACAAGGTTTGCACCTATAACAGTTCACTCTGAATCAAACTGGGCTTGAATTCCATCCACCTGCTGGGTGCGTAACCCTCAGCAAGTCATTTCAGCTCCCCAAGCCTCAGTTTCCTCATCTGTAGAATGGGCATACTTTAGGGTTGGTGGAGGATTGAATGAGATAATACACTTATGCCTTCTGTTAGTTCTTCCACCAACCTTGTCCACGTAGAATGTAAATAGTCTACATGAGAGAGATGCATTTTCCCTATAAAGCGGCCAGCTTATTAAATGGGGATGCTAAAAGTCCATATTGGGTACATGAGCGATATAGCACTCCCCTCGAACTCTCAGCCTTTCCAAACGAAGTACTGAAAAATCGAGCCCCTCTTGTTTGCTAGACCCAATGATAGGAGCAGGCAAGCAGTTTCACTGAGTTTGAATCAAGTCTCTTGTCAAAGTTAGTAGTCTTTGCCAAAGGAGCACACTAGAGAAAATTGTCCTCTTTGTAAAAAAACCTGAAAGGCCCAGGACAGTGTTCAGATCATTTTAATGCATTTAATGTGGGCTGCACCTCATGCAAATAATAGACTGCACATGCATAACTTCTTTTGCCTGGATAGTGGCTCTTCAGGTCTGGATCAAATTAAGGTAGAGCTGCATCTGGATCTGTCCGAGGGAAGTGGTGAAACGTACACACCCATATGGATTTATAGCTGTGTTGGGGGTTTATTTTGGACCTAGTTGCAAAATCTTCAAGTATAGGATCCAGTTTGGTTGTCAAAATGATAGCGTCTATTAAAATGTTTCCTTTTCTTTGACTGCATCTTGAGCTGATAGTGAAGCAGAGCAGCAGCAACGGCAGTTACCATTTCAGACACGTTGACAAACACGTTTTTCCTTTCCATGGAGACAGAACAGAATGAGTAATCAAAGTTCATCCTGCTACTTATCCAGAGATATGAGATCCTGTAAGACATTGTCATGCATATATACGTTACCATGTGTAAAACAGACAGCTAGTGGGAACCTGCTGTACAGCGCACGGAGCTCAGCTCTGTGCTCTGCGGTGACCTAGGTGGGTGGGATGGGGGCGGGGGTGTGGGAGGGAGGCCCAAGAGGGAGAGGATGTATGTATGCATATAGCTGATTCGCTTTGTTGTACAGCAGAAACTAACACGGCACTGTAAAGCAAATATACCCTAATTTTAAAAAACGGAAAAAAAAAAGACATTGTCATATCTCTGTCCTCAAGAAATACAAAATGTGGAGTAAGGGAGGGTGGGCTTAGAGGAGAACAATTCTACAGGTGATGTGAATAATGCCAGGAAAGGATTCCAGGCTTTATTGGAAGGCTGTTCAGGGATGGGGTGATAGGTCTCTGAGGAAGGGTCAGACCTACCTGCACCAGGCTTTCAGGTAAGGCTGGGATTTCTTAAGGCAAAGGAGGGAGGCTTCCAGAGAGGGAAGAGGAACTGGAAAAGTACACAGTCTTGACAGTATAAAGAGCATCCAGGCAAAACTTTTAGGCCAGTAATGTGGCTGAAAATGAGATTGGAAAGGACGGAAGATTCCATTATTTGAGCCCATACTATGTGCTGGGCTGTGGTGGGCACTTTATAAACATGATTTCCTGACTCTGCCTGTAAACCCCAGTGTACAGGTGAGAAACCAGGGCTCTGAGAGGTCAAAAAGGGTCACGTGGCCAGTCAGGCGCAAAGTTGAAGCCAAATCCATGGCTGTCTGACTCCAGAGCCTATGCTCTTTGCATCAGATACACAAATGCTAGGTAGGCTGGGAAACTGAAATCCAAAACTAGAGTCAAGGGGAGCAAGACTTTGCTGTTATCTTTCAATGAACTTGGATTTGTCAACAGTAGAAAATTGCTGCTTTAAGGTTCTGCTGTCCCTCCCTCTCCAGATTCTCCATAGGAGTCGCTACCAGGATAATATAAACAACAGAATGACTTAAAAGTTAGTAAGTAGAGAGATAAGTCACAAACTGGCCAGCTGCTCCCAGGACAGGTTGTAGATATGTCAAGGTGGCCCTGGGAGCCCTTCATTGTTATATGTGTGATTTTTAAAATGTTTTGGGGTCCCCCTCATTCCTCCTCCTTGTGACCCGCTGTGCCTGGGGCCTCTGCAGCCTGTGTGATAACACCAATAGCTTTCAACCCAAGTGACAGCCCCTGTTTTCCAGACTCAGGCTGATCAAAGAAACCAATTTCATCTTCTCCCCTCTTGAGGACAAAGAGCTGAAGTCCTCTCTACACAGGCAGCTCACTCAAAACCAAAACCCCTTTCTGCATCAGGAGTCACATGGGCCTCCAGATTCCTCAAAGCAGCCCCATTGCTCCAGGCAGAGAAGATTCAAGAACCTGCCTTCTTAGTTACTTGAGGCCAGCTATGCCCTCCACCCAGCAGAGGTAAGGGAGGGAAGACCCCAGGCAGAAAGATAGCACGTGTGACAGTTAGCTCACATAGATGGCAATTTGCATGGGAACGCGGCTTCCACTCCTGACCTGTGGAATTTTTACTGAAAAAAAAAAAAAAAAAAAATCCTTTAACTTTCACTTTTTAAACGTTATCGCCATCTCGTGGCTTCTTTCAATATTGCATGTGAATGATTCGGCGCGGGTTAACCCGCTGTTGCAATCAATTCACTCATTTATTCAAGTACTTTTTATGCCCCTAATATCTCAGGCGTTGCACAGAAAAGCAAGCTGGTAAAAGGAAAGAGTAAGAAAGCCTATGATTATTACTGAAATTAGTATTTAATACTCTTTAATCCTCAGCAGTCAGGTTTGTATGGCCAGGTCTGAAGAGACATTGAACTTCTGCAGCCTCTAGCAGACGGTTCAGCCCCTACAGAGCTAGACAAGTCCTGCTATGTGACAGGTCATTTAACATGTTCCCATTAGAGTTGTGGGGTATCTGAGAAGCAGAATGGAATATACCTTATATACATAAATTACATAAGTGATAAATGCCCAGCATAGAGAAAAAATCCAAAACATGAAAGAAAATTAAAATTGTCTTTAATCCCATCACACAGAGATAACTGTCTCGATTAACATTTTAATATATATCTCCCATATTTTTATGGACATGTTATAATAGTAGTATCATAACACGCATTCTGTTTTTAAACTTCTTTTTAAAAATTGTTAATGCCTCTTTCTTGCTCGCTGCTATATAGCTAGAGCCTAGAACAATATTTGGTACCCAAGGGGTTCTCTAAAAGCAGTTGTTAAATAAGTGAATGTGAATAAACAGTTTGCATAATTGCTTTTAATACTTGTATAATATTCCACTTTGGGGCTACCCCATATTTACTTAACCAATCTATTCTCATCTGATAATACATTTCTTTTTATTATTAACAAAACTATAATAAGCAAAGGCAGTTGAGTTTTGAGTTTTACTACATAGTGGCAAAAGGTTCCCTCAGCCAACCTTGTGATGATAAGATCAACAGCAATTATGGTGGTGACTGCTTTCTAACTCAAATGCAAGTTCTGATGCAGAAGTGTCTGTATGTGTGCAGATTTACCCATCAACGTGCAACCAAAGTGACATCATCTTGTTCCAAACCTTAATCCATGATTTTTAAGTCTGTCTGCAAATTAGAATTACCCGGGGAAATTTTAGCACTAAGCATGCCTGGGTCCCAGCCCCTGGAGATTGTGATTTAATTGGTCTCAGGTGGATCTCACTAGGGTGTATTTACCAGAACTTCAGGGTAATTCTAATATGCAGCCAGGGTAGAGAAACTCTACTTTAAATGGAGTTACCCACAGAGTTCATGTCAGCGAGACCTCACGAGAGGGGAGACAGCCTAATCAAGAAGCCCTCGGTGAGTGTGTGTCTGAAGATGAATCCAGAACGCCCAGCGTGACATATTTCTCAGAGACAACAAAGCAAGTTCTGTATCCTCACGCTAATTGGAACCACTCAGAGCTATTGTAGGGAATTAACAGAAGTAATGCAAGTAGGTAAATATCTGTTAGATAACCTCCAATACCACAGTGACTTTACATGCATCAATCATAACCCTTATGTGCATAAAGATGTGGACTGCCTCTCTCCATTGTAGTATAGTAAACCCTTCAGCAGGCATTACCTTATAACTCAACATGAGGCTTCAGTTGCAAGGCAGAGGAAATTAACCTGGGAACCGCAGACGGCACATATGTTGTAATTGGGTTAGAACCATTTGGTAGATTTATGAGGGAGTTTCTCTTCCCTTTTCTTTAGAAATATAGACCACATATTCCTTTGACAATTCTCTCAGCCTGATTACTGGTTGCTCTCGTTTTACATACACCAGACTTTTGAGCATCCTTTTCTGAACTGAGCATGTCCAGATCACCTGCCCCACTCCCACCCCACCCCAAGGTACAGTGAACGCTTCACATGGGACCAAAATGCCAGACAGTCCCATGGGACAAAAACCAGATAAAGGCATTGGTGTAGTCTGTACTCCCTGGGAGACTGTAGTTAAAAATAGACGTAAACAGCAGAGAAACATTCTTCAGTGCCGAAAAGAGTTCTAACCATAATTCTTTAGGGAATAAAAGTCTCGTTTTTAAAACTCCAGCGAACTGACTGTTCCTTATATGTTTTTCTTCCTACACAGTTGGGTTTTTTTTTCTTTTAATTATTTATTTATTTATTTATTTATGGCTGTGTTGGGTCTTCGTTTCTGTGCTAGGGCTTTCTCTAGTTGCGGCGAGCGGGGGCCACTCTTCATCGCGGTGCGCGGGCCTCTCACTGTCGCGGCCTCTCCTGTTGTGGAGCACAGGCTCCAGATGCGCAGGCTCAGTAGTTGTGACGCACGGGCTTAGTTGCTCCGCGGCATGTGGGATCTTCCCAGACCAGGGCTCGAACCCGCGTCCCCCGCATTGGCAGGCAGATTCTTAACCACTGCGCCACCAGGGAAGCCCCCGCAGTTGGTTTTGATCTCTGTAATTCTATCTTGTCTTTTAAGTACCACTCCTTTGTTTTAGGGGAGTGATGGGAAGATCTCTCGAGAGAACTGGCAAGGTCCGTTTTGTATCTATCTCCTGTGGGCTAAGGGTAGAATTCAACGGGAAGTAGCCGAAACTTCTGTTGATCCCTTCTTGACATTGGACTGTAAGGTCCCAGTATGCCTTCTTGAGCAGCGCGCTGTCACAATGAACGCCACCTAAATCCAGTCACTTGGGTCAGCAGCAGATGTGGAAGCGTTGGATTCAAATACAAGTCCTCAAGTCAAGACGATCATGTTCTTAAAGGAGCCTTTTCTGAACACAGCACCTAATTGAACTGAATCATAAATGAAAGTCATCGTCAGCCTTGGTTTCTGTGTCCCTTTGCTGCGTAGTGGACACAGAAGATATTTCACAACCTCGCCTTCTACTCCCTTCTTCTAGAAGATTTCCATTTGCATTAAACATGCCCAATCCCTCCCACGCTAGAAAAATAAAGCCCCCTTCAATCCCACATCTTCTTATTATTGCCACAGGCTCTCAGCCTAACTCCGCCTACCCGTCACACACACACACACACACACACATACACACACACAGACACTTCACCTACTTTATAGCGTCCACTTCCTCCCCTTACATCCTCCATCACTTACATCCTCAATCTGGCTTTGGCCTTTATCACTCCACTAAGTCCTCTCCACCCCAATGACCCGTTATGTCTTGTTCCAAACTGTAAGGGGCACTTTGGTGTCTTTACTACTTGACTTTCCAGGCAGCATGAAGCACCGTGGACCCTTCTCTCCTTGAAACACCATTTTCCTTAACTTCGGGCCACCACATTCTCTGGGGTTTTTTTCTCACTTCTCTGGCCATTCCTGGGGCCCTGTGTTGCCCCCTGTGCCTCCTTCTGTGCCCCTACATCTTGTGGTTACACACTGCCCAGCCCTCTACCCTTCTCTCTTCTCTCTGCAGGGTCTCTGCCTGGGGCTCCATCCACCCCCATGTCTCCAAATACCAGCTGTGAGCTGATGTCTCTCAAACTCCACTTTAGCCCTGATTGCATTCCTGTGCCCTAAAACCATGTATCCACTGGACCCCACAATCTCAGCATGTCCCAAACTCGGCTCTCCCACTCACTTCCATATTCCATGTCTCTGTGAGTGGTGACCCCAAAAGCCCATTTGCCAAACCAGAAACCTGGCAATCATCCTTGATGACAAAAACACCCTATCCTGTCAAGCCTACCTTCTAAATGTCTCAGACACGACTCCTCTCTTCATTTGAGCTACTATCTTAGTCCATTCATCCCACTATAACAGAATACCAAGACTGGGTGGCTTATAAAACAACAGAAATTTATTTCTCAGCATTTTGGAGGCTGGGAAGTTCAAGATTCAGGTGCTGGCAGATTCCATATCTGGTAGAAGTCTACTTCCAAGTCCCCAGATGGCTGTTTTTTCACTATAACCTTACATGTTGGAAGGGATGAGGGGGCTTTCCAGGGTCTCTTCTTATAAGGGCACTAATCCCATTCATGAGGGCTCCACCCTCATGACCTGATCACCTCCAAACACCATCACATTGGGAATTAGGTTTCAGCATGTGAACTTGGGGGAGGGGGGTTGCAAACATTCAGTCTATAGCATGACTACTGCTTTAATCTAGGCAGCTAGTGTTGTCTTGCACTGGGATCATCTCAGTCACCTGCTGGCAGGACACACCACTTCCATTCTTTTTTTTTTGTTTTTTGCAAGTTGCTATAGCTATTTCTTTTTTTTTTTTTTGAAGTTGCTATAGCTATTTCTTTTTTTTTTAACATCTCTATTGGAGTATAATTGCTTTACAATGGTGTGTTAGTTTCTGCTGTATAACAAAGTGTATCAGCTATACCTATACATATAGCCCCATATCTCCTCCCTCTTGCGTCTCCCTCCCACCCTCCCTATCCCACCCCTCTAGGTGGTCACAAAGCACCAACCTGATCTCCCTGTGCTATGCGGCTGCTTCCTACTAGCTATCTGTTTTACATTTGGTAGTGTATATATGTCCATGCCACTCTCTCACTTCGTCCCAGCTTACCCTTCCCCCTCCCCATGTCCTCAAGTCCATTCTCTACGTCTGCACCTTTATTCCTCTCCTGCCCCTAAGTTCTTCATAACCATTTTCTTTTTTTTTTTAGAGTCCATATATATGTGTTGGCATATGGTATTTGTTTTTCTCTTTCTGACTTACTTCACTCTGTATGACAGACTCTCGATCCATCCACCTCACTACAAATAACTCAGTTTCTTTTCTTTTTATAGCTGAGTAATATTCCATTGTATATATGCGCCACATCTTCTTTATCCATTCATCTGTCAGTGGACACTTAGGTTGCTTCCATGTCCTGGCTATTGTAAATAGAGCTGCAGTGAACATTATGGTACATGACTCTTTTTGAATTATGGTTTTCTCAGGGTATATGCCCAGTAGTGGGATTGCTGGGTCGTATGGTAGTTCAATTTTTAGTTTTTTAAGGAACTTCCATACTGTTCTCCATAGTGGCTGTATCCCGCTTCCATTCTTGCTGATCCAGTCACCATGGTGCAGCCAGAACACTCTCTCTATAGCACAATCCATCCTAGTTATCAGGACCTCCCCATTGCTTGTAGAATACAAACCTCTTGGCATGTGCTCTGCAAGATTCTCTCTGACCTCCCTCCAACTTGTCTTTCCAGCCCTCTGTGTCACCCAGCACCACTGCACTGAAGACTCAGGCACTTGCCTTACTGTGTGTCACCTCAAGCCTTTTGCATATGCTGTTCCCTGGATCTGAAACACCCCCTCCAACAGAGCTCCCCATCCATTCCGCTGCTTTGCCTACTTCCCATCTACATATCCTCACATACGGCCTCCCCAGTAAAAACCTCCTGTATCCCCCAAGGCTGAGGTCTTTGCCTTCTGTGTTAACCCAGAGCATGTATGTGTCATTCCATCATATCATCTATTATACTGGACTGAAATGGCCTCTTTTTCTGTGTCTTCTCACTTTAAGAGGCCTGTAAATTCCATAAAGGCAGAGTCTGAATCTTATTCATCACACAAATCTATCACCTGCCTTATGTACAGTAAGTGATGGATAAATATCAATTGAATAAAGGCAGCATGATTTTACTTTCCTAGTGCCGGGTGGTATATGGAATCCTGATGGAAACGATCATTTTAAAGACATAAAAATAATAAAATTACCCCCAGAATAAAGATGACAAATCAATCCTTTACCTGTTACACCCCCAGAAGAAAGATGACTGGGCTTCCCTGGTGGCGCAGTGGTTGAGAGTCTGCCTGCCGATGCAGGGGACAGGGGTTCGTGCCCTGGTCTGGGAAGATCCCACATGCCGCGGAGCGGCTGGGCCCGTGAGCCATGGCCGCTGCGCCTGCGCGTCCGGAGCCTGTGCTCCGCAACAGGAGAGGCCACAACAGTCAGAGGCCCGTGTATCGCAAAAAAAAAAAAAAAAAAAGATGACAAATCAGCCCTTTACCTGTTACCCTAGTTACTGGATTGATAATTTTTAGTCATGTCTGCATACCATAAACTGTTAAAATAACCCAACGAATATGTTTCATTTAATTTGTCCAAGTGAATGAAATTATAAATGAAGGTGTTTCTCTATGAAGGTACTTGCAGCCATTCACAAAATTCTGACAATAAATTAAGCAGCCAACTAGAGGAGGCAAGCTAACATTTCTTAAGGATCAACGCGTGTTTGCCTGCGCCCTCTTCTGGATGGACTGAGAACAGCTTAAGTGTGGAAAAGACTCCATAAGGAATGTTTAGGACCCACCTAAAAGCATGGTTCTAGGTTCTCAGCAACTCAGACTTTGATGAGTAGCTGAAAACCCGGGGAGGAAAGTGTGTGACATTACCTTTAGTCAGGATACTGTGCTGTCCTGAAGCATCCTGCGAGCTCATTCTGCAGGAAGCCCCGCTCCCTGGTCTACACCCCCAGAGCTCTGCCTTCTGTCCTTCCAGCTGAGAGGTGTGGGCTTCAGGGGGGCCCCACGGAGACCTCGCCCCTGGGCACACACTCCGGCCCTTTCACCGCCAGTGGCCTCTGCCCTGGCAGCTGAAAAACCAAGTCTGGGGATCACCTCTGCCCGGCTGGCTTTCTTAGAGGCCTGGTTGCCAGATTTAGCAAATCTCTGGCAAATATTTTATTTTATCTGGCCTCCCCATCTCCAACATACCCATCTATACCACCTTCTGGTCCCCTGTTGGTGCCTTGCTTCAGTTTTTCAACCCACTTGATTTTTCCTCTTGAAGTTCACTAGTCTCTTAAAGTGCTTGAACTTCAAAAAAAAAAAAGTTGTCTTAATCCCTTCCCCATTCTTTGTTTTTAGTTTATTGTTTTACTTTCTATTAATGTGTTTGCCTGCTTTTCTCTCATTATTTCTTTCTTTTTTTTTCTGATCACTTTATCTAGTGATTTGTTGTTATTATTATTATTATTTTCGGTACGCGGGCCTCTGACTGTTGTGGCCTCTCCCGTTGCGGAGCACAGGCTCCGGACGCGCAGGCGCAGCGGCCATGGCTCACGGGCCCAGCCGCTCCGTGGCATGTGGGATCTTCCTGGACTGGGGCACGAACCCGTGTCCCCTGCATCGGCAGGCAGACTCTCAACCACTGCGCCACCAGGGAGGCCCGATTTGTTATTATTTTAACCTTACTTTTACTTCTCATCTTTTCACTGAGAGGCTTTCAGACTTTAGATTTCCTGGTTGCTTACATTATTATCCCTTTTATATGGTCTTTGTTTATTGTAGTATTTTATCCATTTTTTTTTTCAATTGAAGCCCAGTTTCTCTATTTGACTCCATAAATAAATGTCTCTGCCTTGTGCTTACTTTATCTGCTTTTCATTCATCATTCCTAACTCTTGTGTGTGTGTTTTTCATTTTAAATCAACATTTTGCTTGCCAGCTTGACGAGTACGCCTCCTTTGCTTTGTTTTTCTTATACCGTTCAGACAAGTGTTATCTTCTATTTTTATTTTTAAATTGATATTTTTTCCTCTGATTTTGCCAGGGGCAATTCAAGAGGCATGATGATTAAGGAGACTGTCAGAGGCTGCCCTGTGTTTTGAGGGAGAGCAGACAAGATGCTTGTCCTCCCCCAGCCAGAGGGGAGGGGCAGCAGGAGCCCATGCCGGTGGCTCGCCTTCACTTAGATTTTTGTGTGAATAAAGAAAGAAAGAGGGCTTCCCTGGTGGCGCAGTGGTTGAGAGTCCGCCTGCCGATGCAGGGGACACGGGTTCGTGCCCCGGCCCAGGAAGATCCCACATGCCGCGGAGCGGCTGGGCCCGTGAGCCATGGCCACTGAGCCTGCGCGTCCGGAGCCTGTGCTCCGCAACGGGAGAGGCCACAACAGTCAGAGGCCCGCGTACTGCAAAAAAATATAATAATAATAAAAAATAAAAGAAAGAAAGGACGCTGAGTCAGGAGTGAGGCAAAGAAGGGGTTCTCGGAGGCCCTGACACTCCGAGTTGGGAAGCTAGCTAATGAGGATTCTCTTTTCTGCTTATAAGAGCAGTTTTGCAACAATGTCTACACAGTAGTACCAAGAACATGATCACAGGTAATTCTGGTTTAGACGCAGGCACCTCGGCCTTCATAGGAAGTGAAGAAAGTTGAGGAGACCTAAGAACAAGAGGGTCCTCTTATAATCTTCCCCAAAAGATGATAATATGTTAAAAAAAAAAAAAGAAGAAGAAGAAGAGGGGGAGGACAGCTAATGCAAAGGAAGAGAGGGATGAAGGGAGGGAAAAATTGAAAATGAAATTTCAGGAGTTTTTCTACCAGCCTTCTGATTGTACAGCCTAAGAGAGGAAAGAGAGTCAGCACCTTGGATAGACCCAGGCCCTGAAGATTAAACTCTAGTGTCTAAGCCTGAACGAAGTGTTTTTCAACAGGTGGTGGAGGGGGCAGATTTTGCTCCCCAGAGGACATTTGACAACGTCTGGCAACGTTTTTGGTTGTCACATCTAGTGGGAGAATCCAGGGTGCTGTTAAGCCCCCTACATTGCACAGGACAGTCCCCCACTCAGCAAAAATCACCACCCCACACACCACCAAATGCCAGTAGAGTGGAGGCTGAGAAAACTTTGCTCTAAGGACAGTTTTCCTAACAACCTTCCTCCCGTCTTACAGTCTTCTATTCACTCCCATTTGATGACTTCTTTCCCCCAAATCCCCTCTAGTGAACACAGCATCAGCTCTGTCAACCAACCATGTCTCAGATACCCCAGTGTGTCTCTTATTTCTCTACAAATTCTTTCTCCACACACCTGCCCAGGCCGAGGAGCTTAGGCCTGGACTGTCTCTGCCCAGCATCCATTGCTTCCTCTTGAGCTGTAGTTTAATCAGCCCACTCCCACGGAGAAGGCCTATCTGCCCCAGGGAACATGCAGCTTCTCTCACCACACAGAATGGACTATCTGTGCTTTCACGAGAGCCCAATACACCCCCACTGCCCATCTCAACAGGTCACTCCCCAGCAGCCCAGCCCCGGAGAACCCTGAGCTTCCCAAGGACAACAGCTCCATTTTTCCAGACCCAGTAGGTTTTCTGTGACTACTTTCTTCCACCAGCTCTGAAGATTCCCAGCGGCTCCTACCCACTCAGTTCACAGGTCTGAGGCAAAGGGGATGAGGAGTGATGGACAAAGGGAAGCAGACATGAGGGAGGAGAGGGTGAAGCACATGGGCTCTGGAGCCACAGCACCTGCAGTCCACGCCCAGCTCTTGGGCACATTCCTTCACCTGTCTGTGCCTCAGGGTCCTCAGATGTAAAGTGGGGATAACTTACGGGGCTGTTGTGAGGCTCAAGTGAGTCAGGACCAGGGCAGCACTTAGAACAGGGTCAGGCACAACCACTGCCTGGGAAAGGTAGAGGTGACTCCAGGGAGGATGTGCCGTGAATCAGTAGCCAAGAAGTGAATGTCCTTGTCACCAATACCACCCTTAGACAGCGGTGTTGCAAATATCTCAGCCAGATGGTCAGCACGGCCAAAGGTTACCTCTCTCCAAGGTTAAGTGAAAAGCTAAAGGAGTTTCACCTCCTTACAAGGGCAACAGGACTGGACTTCGTCCTACTTCCTGATTCTGTGTCCTCTTGGCTATTTGAGAGTGAGTACACGGCGTACAGTTCTCTACACTTCCCGCCGCCTTCGTCCCAGCACCTTCTCCTTGGCCCCACGGGAGTTCATGGCTTCCCGCTCATAACTCAGCACCTAATTATTCTGAAACACAAATGAAATGGGATTTTAATTATTTTATGAAAGGGAAGAAATACAGCAATCCCCAAAGGTCATATAAAACAAAATAGTTTTAAAATCATTGGCCATAGTGATATTTTCCCACCAGTTGCGTTTTAAAATATGTGAAAAGCCTGGGGTGAATGAAGAGAGATTTCAGCCTATTAACATTCCTAAACAGTTCTAAATAGGTCAAGAATTCAGTTATAATATCTGTGGACTTTTTGGTTTCTTCTCATTTCTTCGTGATACTGCATGTTTTCATAATTTAACATCTTTTGAAGGAGGTAACTGCCTTAAAACTTTCAAGGATAAAATCTTGCTTTGAACCTTCAAATATATATATATATATATATATATTTTTTTTTTTTTTTTTTTTTGCAGTATGTGGGCCTCTCACTGTTGTGGCCTCTCCCGTTGCGGAGCACAGGCTCCGGACGCGCAGGCTCAGCGGCCATGGCTCACGGGCCCAGCTGCTCCGCAGCATGTGGAATCCTCCCGGACCGGGGCATGAACCCGTGTCCCCTGCATTGGCAGGCGGACTCTCAACCACTGCGCCACCAGAGAAGCCCCAAATATATATTTTTTTAATGGAAAGTTTGTTGATTAACAGAATACCTACATTTATTTTAGGATTTAGGGGATAATCAAGCTATCCTTTTTTATATTCCCAGTGTGTAATACTGGAACATCTGGGACAACGAACGTGTATGTTTGTTGAATGAATAAAACATACATAGGGATTAACAAGTCAACGAGAAAAGCCATAGCTAGGGTTTTTTTTTTTTTTTTTTGGTGGTGCTGTATTTTTTTAGCTAGCTTCTTTTATAGAAACTGCCTATCGCAGTAGTTTCCCTGGCATAAGAATCACATTAAACATCAAACCTTCCATCTTATTTTTCTGACGCCTCTTTGACCCAGGGAAGGATAAATAGCTCATTACCTATAGGGTGAACCAATTATATACCCCGAGGTCACTGACCAGTTCTCAGTCTAGCATAATCAGAATCCCATCCAACCAGCTCAATATACCATTATGTAAAGGACATGGTCTGGCTTCTGAGAAAAGGGGATCCTAATCCAGGCTCTGTTCCTTCGTAACCCCCAAGGCTCATTTCCTTAGCATAGAAGGAAACAGTTGTGATTTTGTGGAGATGATGTATGTAAAGTGCCTGGCACATGGTAAGCCTTCAGTATTTATGTTACTTATTAGGCCATGATCCCAGTCACCTCCACAGAAATAACGGGAAAGTCATAGGGGAGCAGATTTGATAGTAGGGAGGCTTCTCACCCATTGGCTAATTCGGTGTTTCTCAACCCTTGACTAAATGTTGACATCACCGACTGAACTTTTGAAAACTTCTGATGCCTGGTACTCACTCCCAGGGAGGCTGATTTAAATGGGCACAAGGGATCTATATGTTTCTCAAGTTTCCCCAGGGGATTTTTTTAAAAATATTTTATTTATTTGTCTGGTTGTGCTGGATTGTAGTTGTGGCTCTCGGGCTCCTTAGTTGCGGCTCACCAGCTCCCTAGTTGCAGCATGTGAACTCTTAGTTGCAGCATGCATGTAGGATCTAGTTCCCTGACCAGGGACCAAACCCAGGCCCCCTGCATTGGGAGCTCGGAGTCTTAACCACTGCGCCACCAGGGAAGTCCCTCCCCAGGGGATTCTAATGGCCATCCAAGGCTAAGAACTACAGAATTAACAGGTGATCAGGACCTAGGGTACCCACACTCTGGTAAGTCAGAGGTTTGGTGGTAAGCAACCACTCAAGCACATTTTTATGGTGAGATCCATTTGGATGTAGTGTGTTGGATATCTTTTAAGAAAGGTCTTCAGTGCTGATTCTAGAGCTGGAATCAGCATTCATGTGTTCATGTAAACACATAATTCATTGAACATATGTGCCAGGAACTGTGCTATTCTTGTGGGATCTTTGCCTGACACAATCTTTGCCTCATGTGGCTCCCAGTCTAGCAGAGAAAACAAAGGACAGTGACAGTTGTGTGTGATATGTCCCCACATCGGTGTGCACTGGAGAAGTACCACTAACCCAGGGTTAAGGAAGGGGAGGGCCTGAGAGCAAATTCAGAGAAGGTGATGATAAGGATGAATAGGAATTACCTGAACAGAGAAGAGAGGTCCAAACACAGGATGTTGGTGGCACGGATGGGAAGGAGAGTTTGCCAATTTCATATAACAAGCATGATTTATCTTAATTTGTCTTAAAATGATTAGTGTAAGTCTGTGGACACCTATCATACATTTGGGATAGTATTTGGATAACAGGGGTTTAGAGTATCACTACACAGCAACATCCTATTAATTATATTTCCTGGAAAATATATGTGTCAACATCCTGACATAGTATGTTTTTAAAAGTTGAATAAATGCCTTCTAATATTGTTTCTAACTTTTAAAGTTCTAGAATACAGGTAGAATGACTTTGCAAATTTTTTTTCTTACTTCATTCCCACCTTTCTGTTTATCTGATAGGCTAATGAAGACAGCTTTTATGTGCCTATCATTGTCTGTATATGAGACAGAAGAGTGGAAAGGTCAGTTGTGCTCTGAGTGTAAAATCAATTCCCAGATAGTTGGCCTGTTGACAGCTCTGATTTTAACCATTTAGTCAGAATGGTTTAGAAATATATTACCTCCTATGTTCAGTGGTATTCGACCATAAATAATTGAATTTAGGAATTGGGAAGGACATCAAAGCATTGCAGAATTGACACTCGACTTAAACTCCACATACATTATGTTTCCATGTTCTCATCTCCTATTATCATATAGTTAGATTACTCAGGGGTCAATTTTTTCCCTTTTCCAAAACCTCCTGCTTAAAGACGCTTCCAAATCTGTAAATGAAAAGTGCTATTGATAATAAACTAGGATATTTCCTTCCCTCAGATAATCTGTATGTTATAGCTTTGAGAGCTAAAAAACACAATTCAGTGCAGGATATATAAGTAGTCAGTATGCTTTCCTTTGAAATTCAAACTTAACTGTAAAAAATGGGAGAATTTATTGGCTCAGGAGATAGTAATAGTTCCGGCAAAGATGGATGCAGAGACTCAATCGATGTCATTAAGACTCTGTCTGGGTCTCTTCATCTCTCAGTTTTGCTTTTATTCTCTAGCAATTTCTCTCTACACAGAGGGAAAGCTAGACCCTGACAGGTCCAAGGCCTGAAGATGAACACACTTCACGGTAGCTGAAAGAGAAACTCTCTCCAGGAAACTTCCAAGTCCCCAAAAGAACTCTGATTGGCCCTGGTTGAGCCATGTGCCTACTCTGGACCAATCACAGTGTCTAGGAAAATGATGTTTTCTGATTGACCCTTGGCTCCACCACTGTGGTGAAACAGCATCCTTGATGGACCAGCCCACCAGAACCATAGGAGGGGAAAAGAGTAGTTCCCTTGAGAAAGGACATGGGGGCAGACAAGTTAAGAGATGACCATTACTGGTAGCCTTCCTCCTTATTATAGTGTTTCTCTTGTTCTGCCTTCAAAATTTTAATATTTCCACTAAGTAAAAAATAAAGCTCCAATAGAAAAATTTACTACATTTAGTGGGACTTCTTCCCTTTTGAAAATCCTTTCAGCTACTGACACATTTGTTTTCAGTGAACAATAGGCTTTTTCTATAACACCACAAACTCTTTCATTATTCAATTGCTGAGAAAATTCTTAGTAGTTCCTATAACTAGTATATCAGAAAAAAGAATTATGGTTTTATAACTGAAAAATAAATAAACCAAACCTAATTACCCGAGTTTGTTATTTCTCCAGAGAAGTAGATGGGGGTTGGGGAGGAAAGAGATAAGGTTGAAAATGATAAGCAATTTTATTTTTGTGCTCTTCATTGTGTAAAACTTCTATGAATAGTTGTTAATGTAGGGACTTCCCTGGCCGTCCAGTGGTTAAGACTCCGCGGTTCCATTGCAGGGGGCATGGGTTCGATTCCTGGTCAGTGAACTAAGATTCCCACATGCTGCACAGCGTGGTCAAAAAAAGGTTAAAAAGTTGTTAATGTATTTGTATTTCTGTATAGTTATTGCAGTTTGAAAATCATTGGTTTGTAACAGGATAGAACTACCTTGGGAAGGTCAACTTTGGTCTAAGGATGGTCTTCAGCTTTGAAGATCCAGAAATTTTGTTTTCCCCCAATACACTCAAGCATTATCAGTATCTCCAAATCTGGCTAATACCAAACTCACAGAAGAAACCTGAGAATTTTCTGGAAACCTCCCTTCATGTAGATATCTACAGTGATCAAGCCCTCCTAATTCGGTCTTCTTAATAACCCCTCTCCCCCTCCTCATCCTCTCTTTTTTGCCTCTACCACATACAGACCCTCATAATCTCTAATCTAGGCTATGGTTCTACTCTTCTGATATCCCAACTCAATCCTTCATCCTTATTAAATCCATTCTTCACACTAAAGTCAATATCCACATTCAAAATGTAAATCTGAAATGGACTTCCTAGCCTGGAACACTGGGACAAAGTAAGCAGGTCCTCAATTAATACTTGAAATGGTACTACTCTTTGCAGTGGCTCTTCAAAGAGAGGGGAAAATCAACGATTTCTCTCTGTCAGAGGAAATTTCTGGGAGAAGCCAAATTTTAATCTCAATGTTGTTGGGGAACATGAAACATTAGCGAGATCTATTACTAGGATAATCTTAATGGCTAGTGGTGACAATCTATGCCAGTTTGATGCATCCCTATCCTCTTTGTGGGTAGACTGGATCATTAAGCCAGCTAGTTAGAGAATCTTCTCAAGGCTTTAACTCTGAATTTCTCCTTTTCTTTTTTTTTTTTTTTTTTTTTTTTTTGCGGTACGTGGGCCTCTCACCGCCGTGGCCTCTCCCGCCGCGGATCACAGGCTCCGGACGCGCAGGCCCAGCGGCCATGGCTCATGGGCCCAGCCGCTCCGCGGCATGTGGGATCCTCCCGGACCTGGGCACGAACCCGCGTCCCCTGCATCGGCAGGCGGACTCCCAACCACTGCGCCACCAGGGAAGTCCCTCTCCTTTTCTTAATTCTACTTTTTTAAGATTCACATTTACCATATCCCTTCTGCTGGTGTATTCTTCTTTAGAAATAGTAATGGAACCAGTTGGACACTATTTTTCCAATTTTAGCCTTAAAAGATAATTTTAAGGAGATTATAATATAGATTAGATAGAAAGATAGGTGATAGATGCTAGACAGATAGATAATAACCTTTAAAATATTATATATGTATCTGATTCCATTCTTCATGCATGGATTTCAACTAGTTTAACTAATTGACCCAGTGAGACCTTTATGTTATACTGTCTAAAATAGTATCTGGACTCTGCTGCATAAATCTTTGTTAATGATGGTATGATGAAGACGCAAGTACAAAGAAGTACAAATCACTGTAAGAGAAAACAGATTTACGAATAACACATAGAACCTTACAGAAATTGGGCAGCAGGAGAAAAGGATTTAACACTTCAAATATCTACCAAAATCCTGAGCTATCCTAACCCATCTTCACAGTAACTTCTAAAGATAAGCCTTAACATACTGTCATTTCCATAGGCCCTTCTGTTGACTGATTGCCCTGTCTAGCTGGTTGGACTGTGATCAGACTTATAGGTAGTGGCACAAAGGAGTCATATGTCCCTAGGTGACAACAGATGTGAATTGAATATGAAATGCCACCACCTGGCTGTTGCCTGCTTCGTGATCCGGAAGATTCATTATCTTGAAGGGTGTTTCTCCAATACTGTGGTGTATCACTAGAATGACTGGGAGAATGGGAAAACACTATTAGTGTTCTGTTCAATAATGCAACAAACTTCACTCAGAAAGCCAGTTTCTCTGTCCAGAGCCTAATTTGAAGGACTTTGTCTAATTTGCAGGCAAAATGGATTTTCAGGCACATCACATTTCAAGTAGCCATAGACATCCTTTTTTTTTTTTTTAACATCTTTATTGGAGTATAATTGCTTTACAATGGTGTGTTAGTTTCTGCTTTATAACATAGTGAATCAGTTATACATATACATATATCCCCATATCTCTTCCCTCTTGGTCTCTCTCCCTCCCACCCTCCCTATCCCACCCCTCTAGGTGGGCACACAGCACCGAGCTGATCTCCCTGTGCTATGCAGCTGCTTCCCACTAGCTATCTATTTTACATTTTGTAGTACATATATATCCATGCCACTCTCTCACTTTGTCCCAGCTTGCCCTTCCACCTGCAGGGTGTCCTCAGGTCCATTCTCTAGTGGGTCTGCGTATTTATTCCCATCTTGCCCCTAGGTTCTTTTTTTTTTTTTTTTAACATCTTTATTGGAGTATAATTGCTTTACAATGGTGTGTTAGTTTCTGCTTTATAACAAAGTGAATCAGTTATACATATACATGTGTTCCCATATCTCTTCCCTCTTGCATCTCCCTCCCTCCAACCCTCCCTATCCCACCCCTCTAGGTGGTCACAAACCACCTAACAGATCTCCCTGTGCTATGCGGCTGCTTCCCACTAGCTATCTGTTTTACGTTTGGTAGTGTATATATGTCCATGCCACTCTCTCACTTTGTCACAGCTTACCCTTCCCCCTCCCCATATCCTCAAGTCCATGCTCTAGTAGGTCTATGTCTTTATTCCCGTCTTACCCCTAGGTACTTAATGACTTTTTTTTTCTTAGATTCCATGTATATGTGTTAGCATATGGTATTTGTTTTTCTCTTTCTGACTTACTTCACTCTGTATGACAGACTCTAGGTCCATCCACCTCACTACAAATAACTCAATTTTGTTTCTTTTTATGGCTGAGTAATATTCCATTGTATATATGTGCCACATCTTCTTTATCCATTCATCTGTTGATGAACACTTAGGTTGCTTCCATGTCCTGGCTATTGTAAATAGTGCTTCAATGACACATTTTGGTACATGCCTCTTTTGAGTTATGGTTTTCTCAGGGTATATGCCCAGTAGTGGGATTGCTGGGTCATATGGTAATTCTATTTTTAGTTTTTTAAGGAACCTCAATACTGTTCTTCATAGGGGCTGTATCAATTTATGTTCCAACCAACAGTGCAAGAGGGTTCCCTTTTCTCTACACCCTCTCCAGCATTTATTGTTTGTAGATTTTTTCACGATGGCCATTTGGATCGGTATGAGATGATATTGCATGGTAGTTTTGATTTGCATTTCTCTAATGATTAATGATGTTGAACATTCTTTCATGTGTTTGTTGGCAATCTGTATATCTTTTTTGGAGAAATGTCTATTTAGGTCTTCTGCCCATTTTTGGATTGGGTTGTTTGTTTTTTTGATATTGAGCTGCATGAGCTGCTTATAAATTTTGGAGATTAATCCTTTGTCAGTTACTTCATTGGCAAATATTTTCTCCCATTCTGAGGGCTGTCTTTTTGTCTTGTTTATGGTTTCCTTTGTTGTGCAAAAGCTTTTAAGTGTCATTAGGTCCCATGTGTTTATTTTTGTTTTTATTTCCATTTCTCTAGGAGGTGGGTCAAAAAGGATCTTGCTGTGATTTATGTCATAGAGTGTTCTGCCTATGGTTTCCTCTAAGAGTTTGATAGTTTCTGGCCTTACATTTAGGCCTTTAATCTATTTTGGGTTTATGTTTGTGTATGGTGTTAGGGAGTGTTCTAATTTCATTCTTTTACATGTAGCTTTCCAGTTTTCCCAGCACCATTTATTGAAGAGGCTGTCTTTTCTCCACTGTGTATTGTTGCCTCCTTTAGCAAAGATAAGGTGACCATGTGTGCACGGGTTTACCTCTGGGCTTTCTATCCTGTTCCATTGATCTATATTTCTGTTTTTGTGCCAGTACCATACTGCCTTGATTACTGTAGCTTTGTAGTATAGTCTGGAGTCCAGGAGCCTGATTCCTCCAGCTCCGTTTTTCTTTCTCAAGATTGCTTTGGCTGTTCGGGGTCTTTTGTGTTTCCATACAAATTGTGAATTTTTTTGTTCTAGTTCTGTCAAAAATGCCAGTGGTAGTTTGCATTGAATCTGTAGATTGCTTTGGGTAGTATAGTCATTTTCACCATGTTGATTCTGCCAATCCAAGAACATGGTATATCTCTCCATCTGTTTGTATCATGTTTAACTTATTTCATCAGTGTCTTATAATTTTCTGCATACAGGTCTTTTGTCTCCTTAGGTAGGTTTATCCTAGATATTTTATTCTTTTTGTTGCAAAGGTAAATGGGAGTGTTTTTGTAATTTCACTTGCAGATTTTTCATCATTATTGTACAGGAATGCAAGAGATTTCTCTGCATTAATTTTGTATCCTGCTACTTTCCCAAATTCATTGATTAGTTCTAGTAGTTTTCTAGTAGCATCTTTAGGATTCTGTATGTATAGTATCATGTCACCTGCAAACAGTGACAGCTTTACTTCTTCTTTTCTGATTTGGATTCCTTTTATTTCTTTTTCTTCTCTGATTGCTGTGGCTAAAACTTCCAATACTATGTTGAATAACAGTGGTGAGAGTGGGCAACCTTGTCTTATTCCTGATCTTAGTGAAAAATGGTTTCAGTTTTTCACCATTGAGAATGATGTTGGCTGTGGGTTTGTCATATATGGCCTTTACTATGTTGAGGAAGTTCCCTCTATGCCTACTTTCTGGAGGGTTTTTATCATAAATGGATGTTGAATTTTGTTGAAAGCTTTCTCTGCATCTATTGAGATGATCATATGGTTTTTCTTCTTCAATTTGTTAATATGGTGTATCACATTGATTGATTTGCATATATTGAAGAATCCTTGCATTCCTGGAATAAACCCCACTTGATCATGGTGTATGATGCTTTTAATGTGCTGTTGGATTCTGTTTGCTAGTATTTTGTTGAGGATTTTTGCATCTATGTTCATCAGTGATATTGGCCTGTAGTTTTCTTTCTTTGTGACATCCTTGTCTGGTTTTGGTATCAAGGTGATGGTGCCCTAGTAGAATGAGTTTGGGAGTGCTCCTCCCTCTGCTATATTTTGAAGAGTTTGAGAAGGATGGGTGTTAGCTCTTCTCTAAATGTTTGATAGAATTCGCCTGTGAAGCCATGTGGTCCTGGGCTTTTGTTGTTTGTTGGAAGATTTTTAATAACAGTTTCAATTTCAGTGCTTGTGATTGGTCTGTTTATATTTTCTATTTCTTCCTGGTTCAGTCTCGGAAGGTTGTGCTTTTCTAAGAATTTTTCCATTTCTTCCAGGTTGTCCATTTTATTGGCATATAGTAGCTTGTAGTAATCTCTCCTGATCCTTTGTATTTCTGCAGTGTCAGTTGTTACTTCTCCTTTTTCATTTCTAATTCTACTGATTTGAGTCTTCTCCCTTTTTTCTTGATGAGTCTGACTAATGGTTTATCAATTTTGTTTATCTTCTCAAAGAACCAGCTTTTAGTTTTATTGATCGTTGTTATCGTTTCCTTCATTTCTTTTTCATTTATTTCTGATCTGATCTTTATGATTTCTTTCCTTCTGCTAACCTTGGGTTTTTTTGTTCTTCTTTCTCTAATTGCTTTAGGTGTAAGGTTAGGTTGTTTATTTGAGATGTTTCTTGTTTCTTAAGGTAGGATTGTACTGCTATAAACTTCCTTCTTAGAACTGCTCTTGCTGCATCCTATAGGTTTTGGTTCGTCGTGTTTTCATTGTCATTTGTTTCTAGGTATTTTTTGATTTCCTCTTTGACTTCTTCAGTGATATCTTGGTTATTAAGTAGTGTATTGTTTAGCCTCCATGTGTTTGTACTTTTTACAGATTTTTTTCCTGTGATTGATATCTAGTCCCATAGCGTTGTGGTCGGAAAAGATACTTCATACGATTTCAATTTTCTTAAATTTACCAAGGCTTGATTTGTGACCCCAGATATGATCTATCCTGGAGAATGTTCCATGAGTACTTGAGAAGAAAGTGTGTTCTGTTGTTTTTGGATGGAATGTCCTATAAATCTCAATTAAGTCCATCTTGTTTAATGTATCACTTAAAACTTGTGTTTCCTTATTTATTTTCATTTTGGATGATCTGTCCCTTGGTGAAAGTGGGGTGTTAAAGTCTCCTACTATGATTGTGTTACTGTTGATTTCCCCTTTTACGGCTGTTAGTACTTGACTTATGTATTGTGGTGCTCCTATGTTGGGTGCATAAATATTTACAATTGTTATATCTTCTTCTTGGATTGATCCCTTGATCATTATGTCGTGTCCTTCTTTGTCTCTTGTAATAATCTTTATATTAAACTCTATTTTGTCTGTTATGAGAATTGCTACTCCAGCTTTCTTTTGATTTCCGTTTGCATGGAATATCTTTTTCCATCCCCTCACTTTCAGTCTGTATGTGTCCCTAGGTCTGAAGTGGGTCTCTTGTAGACAGCATATATATGGGTCTTTTTTTGTATCCATTCAGCTAGTCTCTCTGTCTTTTGGTTGGAGCATTTAATCCATTTACATTTAAGGTAATTATTGATATTTATATTCCTATTACCATTTTCTTAATTGTTTTGGGTTTGTTATTTTAGGTCTTTTCCTTCTCTTGTGTTTCCTGCCTAGAGAAGTTTCTTTAGTATTTATTGTATAGCTGGTTTGGTGGTGCTGAATTCTCTTAGCTTTTGCTTGTCTGTAAAGGTTTTAGTATCTCCATCAAATCTGAATGAGATCCTTGCTGGGTAGAGTAGTCTTGGTTGTAGGTTTTTCCCCTTCATCACTTTAAATATGTCCTGCCACTCCCTTCTGACTTTCAGAGTTTCTGCTGAAAGATCAGCTGTTACCCTTATGAGGATTCCCTTGTATGTTATTTGTTGCTTTTCCCTTGCTGCTTTTAATACTTTTTCTTTGTGTTTAATTTTTGATAGTTTGATTAATATGTGTCTTGGCATGTTTCTCCTTGGATTTATCCTGTTGGGACTCTCTGTGATTCCTGGACTTGATTAACTATTTCCTTTCCCATATTAGGGAAGTTTTCAACTATAATCTCTTCACATATTTTCCCAGTCCCTTTCTCTTTCTCTTCTTCTTCTGGGACCCCTATAATTCGAATGTTGGTGCATTTAATATTGTCCCAGAGGTCTCTGAGACTGTCCTCAATTCTTTTCATTCTTTTTTCTTTATTCTGCTCTCCAGTAGTTATTTCCAGTATTTTATCTTCCAGGTCACTTATCTGTTCTTCTGCCTCAGTTATTCTGCTATTGATCCCTTCTAGAGAATTTTTCATTTAATTTATTGTGTTGTTCATCACTGTTTGTTTGCTCTTTAGTTCTTCTAGGCCCTTGTTAAACGTTTTTTGTATTTTCTCCATTCTATTTCCAAGATTTTGCATCATCTTTACTGTCATTATTCTGAATTCTTTTTCAGGTAGACTGCCTATTTCCTCTTCATTTGGTTAGTCTGGTGGGGTTTTACCTTGCTCCTTCATCTGCTGTGTGTTTCTCTGTCTTTTCATTTTGCTTAACTTACTGTGTTTGGGGTCTCCTTTTCACAGGCTGCAGGCTCATAATTCCCATTATTTTTGGTGTCTGCCCCCAGTGGCTAAGGTTGGTTCAGTTGATTGTGTAGGCTTCCTGGTGGAGGGGACTAGTGCCTGTGTTCTGGTGGATGAGGCTGGATCTTGTCTTTCTGGTGGGCAGGTCCACATCTGGTGGTGTGGTTTGGGGTGTCTGTGGCCTTATTATGATTTTAGGCAGCCTCTCTTCTAATGGGTGGGTATGTTTTCCTGTCTTGCTAGTTGTTTGGCATAGGGTGTCCAGCTCTGTATCTTGCTGGTCATTGAGTGAAGCTGGGTCTTGGCATTGAGATGGAGATCTCTGGGAGGTTTTCGCCATTTGATATTACATGGAGCTGTGAGGTCTTTTGTGGACCAGTATCCTGAAGTTGGCTCTCCCACCTCAGAGGCACAGCCCTGATGCCAGTCTGGAGCACCAAGAGCCTGTCATCCACACGGCTCAGAATGAAAGGGAGAAAAAAAGAATGAAAGAAAGAAGAAGATAAAATAAAATAAAATAAAATAACATAATTAAAATAAAAAATAAAGGTATTAAAATAAAAAATAAGAAATAATTATTAAGAAAAAAAATTTTTAAGTTATAAAAAAAAGAAAGAAGAGAGCAACCAAACCAAAAAACAAATCCACCGATGATAACAAGCGCTAAAAACTATAGCAAAAAAACCCCAAAGAAAACAAAACAATAAAAATGGACAGACAGAACCCTAGGACGCATGGTAAAAGCAAAGCTATACAGACAAAATCACAGACAGAAGCATACGCATACACACTCACAAAAAGAGAAAAAGGGGGAAAAAAAAATATATATATATATATATATCCTTGTTCCCAAAGTCCACCTCCTTAATTTGGGATGATTTGTTGTCTATTCAGGTATTCCAGAGATGCAGGGTACATCAAGTTGATTGTGGAGGTTTAATCCGCTGCTCCTGAGGCTGCTGGGAGAGATTTCCATTCTCCTTTGTTTGCACAGCTCCCGGGGTTCAGCTTTGGATTTGACCCCGCCTCTGCGTGTAGGTCGCTGGAGGGCATCTGTTCTTCGGTCAGACAGGACGGGGTTAAAGGAGCCACTGAGTCGGGGGCTCTGGCTCACTCAGGCTGGGGAGAGGGAGGGGTACGGATGCAGGGCGAGCCTGGGGCGGCAGAGGCCGGTGTGACGTTGCACCAGCCTGAGGCGCACCGTGCATTCTCCCGTGGAAGTTGTCCCTGGATCACGGGACCCTGGCAGTGGTGGGCCGCACAGGCTCCCAGGAGGGGCGGTGTGGATAGTGACCCGTGCTTGCACACAGGCTTCTTGGTGGCGGCAGCAGCGGCCTTAGCGTCTCATGCCCGTCTCTGGGGTCCGCGCTGTTAGCCGCAGCTCGCTCCCGTCTCTGGAGCTCCTTTAAGCAGCGCTCTAAATCCCCTCTCCTCGCGCTCCAGGAAGCACAGAGGTAAGAAAAAGTCTCTTGCCTCTTCGGCAGGTCCAGACTTTTCTCCGGACTCCCTCCCGGCTAGCCGTGGTGCACTAACCCCGTGCAGGCTGTGTTCACGCTGCCAACCCCAGTCCTCTTCCTGGGGTCTGACCTCTGAAGCCCAAGCCTCAGCTCCCAGCCCTGCTCGCCCCGGCGGGTGAGCAGACAAGCCTCTCGGGCTGGTGAGTGCCGGTCGGCACCGATCCTCTGTGCGGGAATCTCTCCGCTTTGCCCTCTGCACCCCTGTTGCTGTGCTCTCCTCCGCGGCTCCGAAGCTTCCCCTCCGCCACCCGCAGTCTCCGCCCGCGAAGGGGCTTCTAGTGTGTGGAAACCTTTCCTCCTTCACGGCTCCCTCCCACTGGTGCAGGTCCCGTCCCTATCCTTTTGTCTCTGTTTATTCTTTTTTCTTTTGCCCTACCCAGGTACGTGGGGGAGTTTCTTGCCTTTTGGGAGGTCTGAGGTCTTCTGCCAGCGTTCAGTAGGTGTTCTGTAGGAGTTGTTCCACGTGTAGCTGTATTTCTGGTGTATTTGTGTGGATGAAGGTGATCTCCACGTCTTACTCCTCCGCCATCTTGAAACTCCCCCCATAGACATCTTTAAGAGGACACTTTCCAACTAGTGTGAGTCAAATTTCCTCTGGGGCTTAATTTAGATAACAGAAGTTTGTTCTTATGTGGTTTTAATAATATAAAGAAGCTAAATTGGAGACTATATAAGGTTTGGCTGCTGCAATAAAACTGGAGTTTATAAAGAGAGGAAAGATGATCAGTTAGCTTTGTACTACCATTATGTTCCAGCATCTAAAATACACTGTAATCATTTTGTCCATCCCATACTACTGCAGAAAAAAATAAAAGCAGCATAAAATGATGTAATATATGAAATCTTGTATAGTGATGGATCTTTCACAACTGTAATGAAGTCTTTGGAAACTTTGTGGTATGAATTCCTATTGTTTCTCAAAATGTACAGGTAACTCAGCAAAAGCAAATGTCTCAATCAAACATTTGAATGAATTCAAACTATTAATTGAAAGTAAAAACTGTAACCACAATCTTTTTTTTTTTTTTTTTTTTTTTTGTGGTACGCGGGCCTCTCACTGTTGTGGCCTCTCCCGTTGCGGAGCACAGGCTCCGGATGCGCAGGCCCAGCGGCCATGGCTCACGGGCCCAGCCGCTCCGCGGCACATGGGATCCTCCCAGACCGGGGCACGAACCCGCATCCCCTGCATCGGCAGGCGGACTCTCAACCACTGCGCCACCAGGGAGGCCCTGTAACCACAATCTTGATGCCATCTCAGGATCAAGTTAGGAAAGTGAAAACTTTCTTTTCTCTTCCATCTTCAAGAATCATTAGACCACACTCCAGTAAATGTGAAACATCATATAAAAAAAATCAAAATCTTAAATGTTAAAGTATGTTACAAACCTTTCTGGAACTACATCATATATTCAGTAACTATCCTGGTAAAAACAAGTACTGATATCCTTAATATTCAATAATTATTATCAAGCATCTGAAGGGAATGACATAGGCAGATTTGGATCCCAACAATTTCATTTATGGTTTTATTTTCTTTGAGATATAGACAGCTATGATAATGGAACATCCATGCCATGTTTTAATCATTATGTCACAAGATAGACAACAAATGTGGTCATCCACTTGATACTGGAATAATTCCTACAAAATTTTCAGCTTAGCCTAAATACCTCAGTTATCACATACTCAGTACCTGTCTCAAGAGACGGCTGATTCTGTCTTTGAACAGGTGACATTTAGGATGTTCTTTATATTGATCCACTATCTGTCTCACTGTATCTTCCATGCATCGACCAAGCTTCACACACGGGGCCAGGTAGAATGAGCCTGAATCCTTCTCCATATGACAGTATTCAAATACTGCAAGACAGTTACCCAGTCCTCGTCCATCTGTTCTTTTTTTTTTTTTTTTTTTTGGCTGTATTGGGTCTTCATTGCTGCGTGCAGGCTTTTCTCTAGTTGTGGTGAGTGGGGGCTACTCTTCGTTGTGGTACAGTGGCTTCTCTTCTTGCAGAGCACGGGCTCTAGGCGTGCGGGCTTCAGTAGTTGTAGTGCATGGGCTTAATTGCTCCGTGGCACGTGGGAGCTTCCCAGACCAAGGCTCAAACCCGTGTCCCCTGCATTGGCAGGCAGATTCATAACGACTGTGCCACCAGGGAAGCCCCATCTGTTCTTTAGACCAAAGTTTTTCTTTATCAAAAATAGAATTTCTGATCAAATAGAGACTGCCTATAGATCAAGCAGTGAGCTGAGTTCTGGCGTAAAGTTTGGTGGCAGGACTTCCCTGGTGGTCCAGTGGCTGCGACTCTGTGCTCCCAATGCTGGGGGGGAGGGCCAGGTTCAATCCCTGGTCCAGGAACTGGATCCCACATGCCGCAACTAGGAGTCCACACGCTGCAACTGAGGATCCCACATGCCCACAGCTAGGGATCCTGAGTGCCGCAAGTGGGACCCGACGCAGCCAAATAAATAAATAAATAAATATTAAAAATAAATTAAAAAGTAAAAAGAAAGGAGTCACTATCCAAAAAAAAAAAAAGATTGGTGGCTATCTTTAACAGTTTAGAGTTCAGCATAGGACACAATGCATAATCAAAACGAATTAAAAATACGATAAGTACAGTTGCAGAGATTAAAAGCAAGATGCTGTGTGGCAGTAAGATGGAGGAGATAACCCTTCCTGGAGGAGTCAAGAGAGACATCACCAAGGAGATGAGTTTGAACTGAGTCTTGAAAGGCAGATAGGAATTGGGCAGGTGCCTATGGGATGGAGCTTGGCAGGGAGAAGAGCCTGGCTGCCTCTCCATCTAGAGGGAATGCAGGCAAATGCAGTCACAGGTTGGGGCAGGGGGTGGGGTTAAGAGCAGTGTTCTCATGGAACTGCAAGTCAGCATCTGGGCGGTAGGAGGAAAGGGAGAGAAGAAATGGTACCTGATACAAAGGAAACAGCATCTCCAAGGTACTTATAGGTTTGCTTGGCAACGTGATAATCACTTATCCTACAAGTCATAAAGAGCCACTGGATGACTTTTAGCAGAGAAATGACACTGTCAGATTTTCACTTTAGGAAAATATGTCAGATGTTTGTGTAGAGAGGAGAAGAAGGGATGGTGGGACAAGGGGAAAGGCAGAAAGATTGGTGTGTAACGTACCTGGGCAATGGGGATGGAGGGGCAACAAGGGGGCCCAAATTATCAAGCAGGTAAAATCCTTGGGACCCAGTACCTGACTGGGTGTCAATAAATTGCATGTTCAGGAAGGTTGTTTTTTTTTTTGTTAGATTCCAGCCTTTTCAACCATTCCATATCATACTGTTTCCCATCTCCTCACCATTTTGGTTACTGTCTTGATACTGATGGAACCTGATGACCCTTCTACCATAGCTTAATTGCAACCTATTCTTCCTCACAGTGTAATGATCCTGAAATAATAGCAATGCCACTATTTATATCACAGTGTCAACTTAAACTGCAATTAAGTCACATTTCCAGGCTATTAGTAACTGTTCTCCTAATAGCTATGGGTTCCTGTAACTGCAAATGCTGAGTTGTGAGATACGGAATTATAGGCAGATTATATACAGAATTATATTATGATTCGTTTTAAATTCATCTTTGTAATCATGTTAATTGAACATGGCAGTGAATCAAAAAATTTGAAAGGCAGGACATTGAGCCTGTTGCAGTGTCTTCAGAATCAGTAGATTAAAGAAATGAGTATTACCAGTAGCTGAAAACACACCTTGCTCATCTGTAATAGGGCCATGTCGATACAATGACCCATGCACCACCACCCCCAAGTTCAGTGACTGTTCAGGGCATTTGCCACGTGGAGTCTTCACGAGAGTCACTTTGGAAATGGACCAATGTCCACAGCAACAGGAGGGCATCCTGGTTGTCCTGCTGAGGCTTGGGAGCGTTCCCTCCGACATCACCAATGAAAACTTGAAATTTCCCCAGGAGTTATGCTCTGTAGCATCTAAGCTCACCACTCACACGTGCCCATCGTCTGGCCCCCATGATGCCCCGCACTCTAACAAAACAAACAACCATTTGTGATCCTTCCCGGTCCCTCATCCTAAGGTCCCAGTTGTCCTCAGTAGCCATCCAGCCCTGCCCTGGCAAGCTGTGCAGCCCTTCTACTGGTCATAGCAGTGAGATCTGTGGAATGGAGCTGCTTAATCTCACTTGGCCTGGTCCCTTAGTGTGTGCCCATCTGCTCTTCAATTCTGCATAGATTAGAGCCCAGTCCAGCCTTTGTAAACACTTAGGGGGGCCCCGGCCGGCCGAGAGGGAGGACTGGGCAGGTTCTCTTCCACATGTCTTCTTAATACCAGCTCTAGGTCCATAACATAGACATAATAATATATATGCCAGAGAGCTGGTAAGGAAAAACTTTCTGAATAAAATGCTTGCAATACTGAATCATCTGCTAGAGGGCAACGCATGGTAAATAATAATGTGGCTGTTTTTCTGGGGGATGACACAGTTTGGTTTTGTTTGTTTGGTTGCTTTTCTGTGTGTTTGTTTTGTTTTGTTTTGTTTTAGTTCAAAAGCAAGGTCCAGAGCCTATAGGATACTCAGATGGGTCTTTGTTTAAAAAACAAAATCCACAAAACCCATAGGCGTCTCACTGGAAAAACAGCAGCATTTGAGTTTTTGCTGTTTCTCAAAGGAGTGGACACCTTTATCATTGATTTTGTCCACTTTCCAAACAGATTCACACAATAACCTCGACATGATTCAAGGCAGCTAACCTTCTCCACCACCAACTGTGAAATGCTCAGCTGAAAGCTCTATTAACTTAACTACCTGAAAACTAACAGATGAGAGAGGAAGATCAAAGGAAAATACATAATTGAGGACAAAGAAACATTTTATGTCTTGTCCTTCCCCCAAAGCGTTTAATCTCAGGAGTTGACAAGGGCAGGCTTTTAGGGGACCCCATTTCTAAAACTAATCAGAGGGTCCGTGTGAGTGGTTTTATTTCATTCTATGTGGTACATGCACAGATTGTGTTATCCAAAGAGAGAATCCGTTGTTTGGTTTTACTTTTGTTTTTTGTTTTTTGATTTTTTAATTTTACTTATTTATTTTTGGCTGCATTGGGTCTTCATTGCTGGGCGAGGGCTCTGTCTAGTCGCGGCGAGTGGGGGCTACTCCTCGTTGTGGTGTGCGGACTTCTCACGGCGGTGGCCTCTCTTGCTGCAGAGCATGGGCTCTAGGCACACAGGCTTCAGTAGTTGCAGCTTGCAGGCTCAGTAGTTGTGGCACACGGACCTAGTTGCTCTGCGGCATGTGGGATCTTCCCAGACCAGGGATCGAACCCGTGTCCCCTGCATTGGCAGGTGGGTTCTTAACCACGGCGCCACCAGGGAAGTCCCCGTTGTTTGGTTTTAAAAAGGTTTTGTCGGCTGGTAGTATTTACACGTGTCTGTAAAGCCAGGATATGCCCGTGTAAGAAAGGAGATGCTAGGGAAGCAGCCACTGTCCATGCCCAGGTCATCTTGGCCACACCCTCCGCCTCCCCAACCCCAATAGCTGGCCTTCTCTAATACACAGCTTCTGTTTAGTCTTTGTGTCTCAAGAAATGACAATTTTTTAAAACTGGCATTTAGAGCCATCATAAATACATTTCATAGGATGGCTCCATCCTACTTCAAAAGGCTTCGTATCTGTCCCCGCAATCCCTAGGATGCATAGTTGAGCATATCAGGTTAGAAACCAAGTATCCTACAGAAAAACCTAATGTAGACCTATGACCAAAACATAAAAATCAAATGGCCCCATCTAATAAGAGCACAGAAGATGATTTCCTAGGTGTCAATGGAGAGATCATACAGAATACAGAACAGCACTGGATCCGGAGATTTGTCAAGTGACTTGTCTCTGCAGCTATGCTGCCAGGCAAATTGACCGTGAGTTCTCACTGTGTCCCGTGGGCACGTAAAATGTCAAAAACTGCATGCAAATTTTAGCGCTCAAAGTCCCAAGACCCTCTCGTTACAAATCCAAGAGCCGTATGCCAGTTAGGCACTGGGCAGCTTGGTATTTGGTACGACTGATCAAATGCCAACAGCTTGCATCTGAGACCAGATCCCCCCAGGAAATGTCTGAATGAGGAGACAGCTCACCAGCGGCATCCAACTGACTCCAGACCCACTCTGCCCGCCCCCGCGTCCAAGCAGACTCCTAAGGGGTGGAGTTATTTTTCCGGTATCCTTGTTAAACTCCACCGCTGGAGTGGCAAAAGGCATGGCACACTCGTTCCCATTGCCTTCTCAGTGTCTGAGAGGATCTCAGGGCCTCATATCCCAAGGGATGTGAGTGCTTCTTATAGTCCAGAGGCACCATGAGCTGTGAGCCTGTGGGTGTATTTCACAGTGAAGCAGAGACCGTCACGCGCCAGCTATCCCTTAATAATTGTTCACTCTTAGCAAACGAGACGTGTTCGTGGAGGTGACGAGTTTACATCCTACACATTTTGACCCTCTTGGGGCTGTTGTTCCTGAGAACGTCGTGAACTTCCAAGCAAACTCTGAAGATGAACTGCTTCTGTTGAGTGGTCTGAGACACTGTCTTCTTCCTGGGCTTCTGCTAGTTCTCCTCCTACCTGTGGGACTTGTCCTCTGACATCTCTTGCTGACTCCTTTGCTCTGCCTTGTCCTTGGACTTTGGGAATCCTAAGGATTCCATTCTTGATCCTTCTCACCTTTGAGACTCTACATGTCTTTGGATGACTTCACTTCACCTACCGCATATGTGCCCAAGACATCTGTATCACCAGCCTGAGTTCCAGACCCCTGCCCCAATCACCTATTTGATTTCTCCACCTGGAAGTCCCGCAAGCACCCTAAATGCAGCAATCGCAAATCTGAATTCACTGTCTTTACCACCAAAAGGTGTTCCTCCTGCTCTGACTCCATGAAGACCACCATCCACTCAGTTGCTCTATCAGTCCAGTCATAAGGCAGAAACCTTACAGTAACTGAAGAGAGGAAGCTTAATATAAGAATTATGAAACTAGGATAGGGGAGTAATTATAAAATGTAAAGAGGACTCTGCAAGGCAGCCTAGGGCTGATGGAGAATACCCAAGGAAGGACAGATTTGGCGGTGGGTCTTCCTCCCCAGGGCTGGGGCTCAGGTCTCATTGGAGAGGTATTGTTACAGCCCATTGGGTGATGGAGAAGTTGACTGAATGTCCATGCCAGAGCTTATCAACAGTTACTGGGTAGAGGAATCGACTCTCTGGGGTGCAGGTGAGCCCAGTCTGATGGGCAGGTCACAGAGGGAGTCAGGACACCATGATGGGCATGAGACCTGGAGCGTGTCACATGTGAATAGGGAGGGCTACAGATATATGGTACCCAGCCAAGCCAGAGACTGCATATCTTGGGTGTGCATCTGGGGCAGGGAGCCTTTGGATGTCCCCACACATCTGTACCACTGCTTGGCACGTAGCAAGAGGAGAAAAAGCACAACTCAACATTCGACACCAGGGAGAGAAGCTTCCTTCTTCCTGCAGTGTCCCTCCAGCACCCTCTACTCACAGGGTAAAGGAGAAATACTTACAGAGGCCAGTTCCTTCTGGCAGGGCAGGTACTGAAGGGTGACTCTGGAGCTGAACAGTAATAGATTGATGGCTGGAATGGTTGCCCGAACTAAACTCCCTCCCACTCACTCCCTCACATTCAGCTACCAAATCTTGCTAAGCACTTAGCAGATGAATGTCTCCAGAATAGAATCCATCCTCTCTCTTACCCCTAACAATTCTGCTGTGGTTTATCCTCTCCTCGGCCGTCACATGGACCTTGGCCATGGCCTTGTGACTGGTCTTCCTGCCGCTAGTATATCCCGACTCCAGTCCTATCAGCACACAAATACCAGGAATCTTCCTAAAATAACCAAAGCATCCTTATTATGCGCTTGCTTACAAACCTCTGGTGCCTAATTGGCTGATGTAAGACATTAATAACAGGAAGAACCGTTGGGGTGGGAATATGAGGATTCGCTGTACTTTGTGCTCAGTTTCCTAAAACGACTCTAAAAAAACAAGAAAGTCTGTTAACTTAAAAAACCCACCTCTGTGGTCCTCCTTTGCCAAACTCCTTCTCCTGGCATCAGGTCATTCCCAACCTTCATGTCATGCAGCCTCATCTTTCCATTCTCACCAGACTGAGTTTCCCATACCAAGCTCTGAATTCCCACAGCTCTCCTTCGAAACAGGGCCTTCCCTTTGTGTGGAATACCTTTCCTCGCTTCCTTCCCCTGGAAAATTTCTACTCATCTTTCAAGTTCCAGCTCAGATGTTAACTCTCAGCAAAACCTTTCCAGCCACCAGGGCAATCCAGCTGTTTATCTCCCTCTGCTCTCATTTTATTTCTTCACAGGCACTATTTTAAATTACCTGTTTACATGTCAGACTTTGTCATCGGTTTACAAACTCGAGGGCAGGGACTCTTTCTTATTCAACTCTTTATCTCCAACACCTAGTACACTGTCTGGGGTAGAGTAGCCACTCAATAAACATTTGCTGAATGATGAAGGGGGAATGAATGGGCGATCAGAGGAGCATCAAGAGTCTGGGTGACACGGTTATTGCCACGTCCATGCAGCTGGGCGAACAGTATCATTTAGGGAGTCAGGATACGTGTCTTGTGGGGTTGGGGGAATAATAGATCAAAGTAAAAATGCTAGACATTCCTACCTATGCACCCTTAAAAGTATAACATTGATAATCAGGAAATTTACAATTGCTAACTCAAAATGATTAATAACTCCTAACTCTCAGGAGAATTGGATGCTTCTGGGCCTGGGCTCCTGAGTAGAATAAGTTGTCAGTGATAAAGTGATTAATGGTTTTTACTTTCAACATATCAGCATTAGAGGCTGTTGTGGCACTTCACCCACAGTAACTCAGAAATTGGGTGGTTTCTAGTTCTATGACCTTTTAAACTTTAGGTGGAAAATGAGCAGCAGGGGTAAGGAGAGTGCACATATGTGGTTATAATTCTGGCTTCCGCTAATAATAAGTAAGTGTGCCAGATATTTACAGTAGCCAAGACATGGAGGCAACCTAAGTGTCCATCAGCCAATGAATGGTTAAAGACAATGTAGCGTATGTATATGTACATATATATACACACACACACACACACACACACACACACACACACACACACACATAATGGAATATTACTCAGCCATTAAAAAATGAAATAATGCCATTTGCAGAAACATGGATGGACCTAGAGATTATCATACTGAGTGAAGTAAACCAGACAAGGACAAATATTATATGATATCACTTACATGTGGAATCTAAAAAATAGTACAAATGAACTTGTTTACAAAACAGAAACAGACTTGCGGACATAGAAAACAAACTTATGGTTACCAAAGCAGAAGGGAGAGGGGAGGGATAAATTGGCAATATGGGATTAATAGATGCACACTGCTATATATAAAATAGATAAACAATAAGGGTTTACTGTATAGCACAGGAAACTGTATTCAATATCTTGTAATAACCTATAATGAAAAAGAATAGAAAAAAGGAATATGGATATATACATATGTATATATGTATAACCAAGTCACTTTGCTGTACACCTGAAACTAACACAATATTGTAAATCAACTATACGTCAATAAAAAAAAATTAGTGTGCCAGGAACTCAGTGCTGCACATGGATTCTCTCCCTTAATCCTCACATTGGTTTAATCAATCCCTTTTTCCGTGACTAGGGACAGTTCTTCAAGTAGCACGCCAGTGTATTATTTTCAGATCAGCTTCCGTGTGAGTGAGAGTGCTAATAAGTATTCTTGAATGAATTTGTCTCAGGGAGACGGGCAGCGTAGCGTAGCCGGGGTTTTTCTTGTTTCATGCCATTGCACAGGACAGGTTGGAGCCCAGCTAAGACCTACAGCTTCTCAGGTTGACCCTAAGGAGGGACTTAGCCATAGCAGAATCATCCGTGTTCATTGTGAGCTTGCTGCCTTTGGTCAACTCCAAGGACAGACCCACAAATAAAAGGCAGTTCAGACCGAGAGCTGGATGTTGCCACTCATTTCAACACCGACCCTCATGCACTGAGCTGTGCTCAGGAACCCAGAACTCAGGGATGCAGAGGTGACTGGCATCCAGGCATTGCTATTCTGATGGTAGCACTAAAAATAGAATTCAATTTTGTGCTTGATGCGAAGCAAAAATAACTACAAAAACATGATCCTGTCTTCTAGGGCATGAAGCTTAGCACCACCTATCATGATAGGTACAAGAAGAGCATACCCGCTCAGAGCTTTCATCCCAGGTTCTCCCTATGTGCCCTGTTACTCCTTGCCAAACAAAAGCACTGCACAGTGGACCACCTTTATAAGTCAGTCCAGGAAAATCACTCCTACCAGAAGCCACAGATTGGTCTCCACCAGACAACACTTGTTCAGGGTCTTAGTTGAAGGGCTATCCATTTGGCCCAGTCACAAATCTCCTCAGAGGTTTCCTCCTTATCTAGGAGTTGTTGACAGTTCCAATCTAGGGATTGTCAGCCAGCTCTAAGGAAACATGGGGCTGACATTTAAAAACGCCCATTACTCCTTCTGAGCAGCCAGAATTAATTACTTTTCATACTGTAGCCATTGTCATCACGCACACAGATCCATAACCTCAGATTGCAAACACAAATTGTTTTACACATAATTACACCTCATTTAGTGAAAGAAGTTGAGCACAGATTTTGACAGCGCATTTATAACTGTGTTTGTTGACATTGAGCTGCCATTGTACATAAAATTAGCCGTGTTTTGTGAGACTTGTCACAGCTATTATTATATCGTGTTGCATGTCCTCAGTAAGCAAGCCTGGCCAGTGCCTAAACCATGTTGGACATGTTATTAAATCTAAAGAGGGGAGCTTTATGCCTTCAAGTCCAAGGAACCTGAAAACAGTACCCCTAATACTAATTGCTCCCAATTTGGGGTTATTAGCTATGTTTCAAACACTGTGCAAAACACCTCATTTATCCTTAAAACAATCTTTGGAGCTTGACATTGAGTTTGGCATTTTGAGTTTGGTACTAACTAGCTCCTTTTATAGAAGAGTCTTAGAGAAATGAAGGAATTTGTCCAAGGTCCAGACCAGGACGAAACAGAGGCAGAGGAGGTGCTTAGGGTGCAAAATTTAAGGAGGCACTACTTCTCAGGTTTGTGCAAGTTGCCATTGGAAAGTGAGTGCCTCCTTAAATTTTGCACCCCAGGTACCTCGCTTGCTTCACTCTGGTCCCCACTCTGCCAGGATCACACAACTAAAAAGAAAATGGTCGAAGGAGATATTTTTTTCAAATTAATCTTTTCTTTTTTATCTTTATTGGGGTATAATTGCTTTACAATGCTGTGTGAGTTTCTGCTGTACAACAAAGTGAATCAGCTATATGTATACATATATCCCCACATCAAAGAAGATTTTAGATCTGACCCAAAGTTCATGTTTTTGACCACTCTGTTGGGTACCTGCTCGGGTAATCATGCTCTGCTTTCTGGAAAGTACATTCAGTAAATAAGGAGCACCTCTTTAATTTATTAATTCAATCTTGAAAAATGTGATCACCAAATGCAAATTGTGATTTTTATTTTTTTGAAAGTATTTTAGAATATAGAAAAGATTTGTCCTTCAAGCTAAATTGACCTATAGTATAGATTATAGAGACTATGAGTTTCAGATAATGTGTGTATGTATATAAACACGTATATACACACATATTTTTATGGATATGGATACATATAGATATAGATAAATGTGTTTATGAGTGTACACACATATATACCAACATATGTAGATTCATAATTATTTAGGTTATTTAAACCATATACAAATAAAAATATAAGTTTATTATTGGTTTTATTCTGTGTTTCTATAAGCAGCCACGCTAAACTTGTTAAATTTCACATTAACACTGATTTGCCAAGCTTTTGACAATGCGCTAATTTCCATGAATTCTTAATGAGATATAATGTGAGATGAAAATTGTTAAATTACAGTAAGTAAGCATGTTCAGCAGTTGCTTACACTCGTTTGGACCCATCTTAAAAATGCATAAGTGCTTTTTATTATGCATGTATATTACAAGCTGATGATCACAATGGAAATAGACATTTTCAAGTCATTTCTTTTTGCATTACCCTTCAATACATACCATTTATGATAGAAATCATCTGTGAGAAGCTCATTATGACAGCATGGATTGTTTCTCTGGGTTTGATTCTCTTTCAGATATATCACCTAAGTTGCTTATTTATCTTGGCATATGCTTTCCTAGCGGTAGTTGCTAATACAGATGCACAGATGTCATTTTTATTTTATATACAATCAAATATCTCATAGGAAATGTGTGATGCAGATTTCAAGCATGAATAGCTCCCAACAATTTTATCACCTTTTTCTTGTGGGCTCAACTAACCTGTTGATATAAGAGGTTAAGTTGTGATATCAGCTATAGGTTGAAAGTGAAATTTTCTTTTTTTCCTCCAGATTAAAAATATATTTGAGTAAAGACAAGAGCCTATTAATTAATCAATAAATACTGAGAGCCTATTAGTTGCTCAAGACTATGGAGGCTGGGTTAAAGAAAGGGTATAAGATGTAGTAACTACTCTAGAAGAATATCAATGTAAACAGAAAGAAATAATGCTCATTACTATGTTATACTATTTGGGGGATGAACAGTCATCCAAGTCAACACTTTCTAGTTTTTTGGACCCTGTGGTCATCTTATTAATGCTATGAACACTCTCCCAAGTGCCACATGTACATATACAGAGAGTTTAAGAAAATATCAAGAGCTTCATGTATTCCTAGGTTAAGAACCCCTGTTCTGAGAGACAAATTCCTACATCATAGAGTGATTCTAAAGATTACGTTAGATGATGTACATAAAACTTTTAGTCCATGGAGTGGAATTTCGCATATGTACAATAAATATTGGTATATTTTCCCTATTCTTCTTAATATTTGGCATTCATATTTTATTTCAGAAGTCCTAGATTTGGCTGATGACTATTCCCACTAGAAAAACACATGAAAAGAGCATCCCATCTTGCAATTACATGGAAATTATAGAAGCCTAGACTTAAAATCCAAAGGTAAACAAAAATGGCCTATTTCTCTACTATCCAATAAAGGGTCTCTCATTTCTCTGCCACCCACAGCAGAAATATATAATCCATTTCTAGGAGACTCTCTCTTATATATCTTCAAAGTCATACTGATAAACCCTGCCTTCCCCTCGAGCTATTATCACGTCTCTTTTTCCTTTCTTCACTAATATCTTTGAAAAGATAGTCTATATTCCTTCTTCACTTTCTTCCCTTAAATTCACATATCATTCCCTCTGCAGTGTGTCTTCTGACTTTACCTCACTACTGAAGCATTTTAGTTAGGTTCCCATGAATTCCTAAATGCTACCTCTCAGATCTCGTACTGCTAGAACTCTGCAGCTGTTAGCCCTACTGGCCTAACTTCTGCTTCTAGAATTACGGCTGCCCTGATGTCTTTCACTCCTTCTGTTCTCTCTCCTGGATCTTCTCTACCATTTTGGATCTATTTTCTCCCAAATTTTGTCTCATCTTCCCTTCTAGTCCTTTATTTGTGTTTCCAAAATATTGTCTTGGATCATCTCTCTCCATTGCATACTTTCCCTGGTGAATCTCATTTATTCCCATTGCATCAGTTCTGCCCCATGAACTGATGACTTCCAAATCTATGCCCTGATCCTCACCTGAATTCCAGATCCATGTCTGTATTTGGATTTACTACAGGTACCTCAAACTTTATGTTCCTCCAAACCCAGGTCCTTGGCTTCCCCCAACCCCTGCCCCACCTGCTTCCTTCTCTGTCTTGCAACATCAGTACGCATCAAGCCTCCCAGGTTAGATGACTTAGACTCACCTTAGACTCATATTCCTTATCTCCATAGAAAGTTGCCCGTCAAGTCCTGAAGATTCTTCCTTTGTAGCATTTCTTGCTGTGGCTGCTTCTCCATCACAGCCTGCTTTGGGCCCCCATTCCTCTTATCAGGATTTATAGAGTGACCTTCTCTCTCTACTCTCTGTTTACAAATCCATAACACAAATACCCCGCAGGCACTGAGCTCAAACAGAGCTGATCACGAGCTCACAGTGCTTATAGACGAAACATCAACCTCTTTTGTGTGACATTCAAGGCTCCTCACACTCTGGTGCCACCAGGCTTTCTAGCCTAGAAAGTCACCAACCTCTTCCATGCCCCTGTGCCTTTGTTTCACTGCTCTTTCTGGCAAATCTTACAAGGCTTGTTAAATCTACTCATTGCTTAAGATACAGCTTGGATGCCACCATCCCTGTGAAAATTTATTTTATTTTTCCCACCCCCAAATATAATAATCAGAGTTTTGCTAATGCTACTGGCAAAGCCCATAACATATGGTCATTATGTACGGTTGTTCAGGTTGCTCACTGAGCAAGGATACCTGGCCAAGAAAGAAAGCATCTAAAATCCAGTCCACTGGCAAGAGGGAGCATCTATTTTTCTTTTTCTTTTATTTTATTGGCTTTTATTTATTTATTTTTGCTGGCCATTGCATTTATTTATTTTTTAATTTAATTTAATTTATTTTTTAAACAGCAGGTTCTTATTAGTAATCTATTTTATACATAGTAATGTATACATGTCAATCCCAACCTCCCAACTCATATCACCACCACCACCACCACCACCACTTTCCTCCCTTTGTGTCCATACGTTTGTTCTCTACATCTGCGTCTCTATTTCTGCCCTGCAAACTGGTTCATCTGCACCATTTTTCTAGATTCCACATATATGTGTTAGTATATGATATTTGTTTTTCTCTTTCTGACTTACTTCACTCTGACAGTCTCTAGGTCCATACACATCTCTATTTCATTCCTTTTTATGGCTGAGTAATATTCCATTGTATATATGTGCCACGTCTTCTTTATCCATTTGTCTGTCAATGGACATTTAGGTTGCTTCCATGACCTGACTATTGTAAATAGTGCAGCAATGAACATTGGGGTGCATGTGTTTTTTTGAATTATGGTTTTCTCTGGGTATATGCCCAGTAGTGAGATTGCTGGGTCATATGGTGATTCTATTTTTAGTTCTTTAAGGAACCTCCCTACTGTTCTCCATAGTGGCTGGACCAATTTACATTCCCACCAACAGTGCAAAAGGGTTCCCTTTTCTCCACACCCTCGCCAGCATTTATTGTTTGTAGATTTTCTGATGATGCCCATTCTAACTGGTGTGAGGTGATACCTCATTGTAGTTTTGATTTGCATTTCTCTAATAATTAGTGATGTTGAGCAGCTTTTCATGTGCCTCTTGGCCATCTGTATGTCTTCTTTGGAGAAATGTCTATTTAGGTCATCTGCCCATTTTTGGATTGGGTTGTTTGTTTTTTTAATATTGAACTGCATAAGCTGTTTATATATTTTGGAGATTAATCCTTTGTCCATTGATTCATTTGCAAATATTTTCTCCCATTCGGAGGGTTATCTTTTCATGTTGTTTATAGTTTCCTTTGCTGGGCAAAAGCTTTTAAGTTTGATTAGGTCCCACTTGTTTATTTTTGTTTTTATTTCCATTACTCTAGGAGGTAGGTCAAAAAAGATCTTGCTGTGATTTATGTCAAAGAGTGTTCTTCCTATGTTTTCCTCTAAGAGTTTTATAGTGTCTGGTCTTACCTTTAGGTCTTTAATCCATTTTGAGTTTATTTTTGTGTATGGTGTTAGGCAGTGTTCTAATTTCATTCTTCTACATGTAGCTGTCCAGTTTTCCCAGCACCACTTATTGAAGAGGCTGTCAATTCTCCATTGTATATCCTTGCCTCCTTTGTCATAGATTAGTTGACCATAGGTGTGTGGGTTTATCTCTGGGCTTTCTATCCTGTTCCATTGATCTATATTTCTGTTTTTGTGCCGGTACCATATTGTCTTGATTGCTGTAGCTTTGTAGTATAGTCTGAAGTCAGGGAGTCTGATTCCTCCAGCTCCATTTTTTTCCCCTCAAGATTGCTTTGGCTCTTTGGGGTCTTTTGTGTCTCCATACAAATTTTAAGATTTTTTTGTTCTAGTTCTGTAAAAAATGCCATTGGTAGTTTAATAGGGATTGCATTGAATCTGTAGATTGCTTTGGGTAGTATAGTCATTTTCACAATATTGATTCTTCCAGTCCAAGAACATGGTATATCTGTCCATCTGTTTGTGTCATCTTTGATTTCTTTCATCAGTGTCCTATAGTTTTCTGAGTACAGATCTTTTGCCTCCTTAGGTAGGCTTATTCCTAAGTATTTTATTCTTTTTGTTGTAGTGGTGAATGGGATTGTTTCTTTAATTTCTCTTTCTGATCTTTCGTTGTTAGTGTACAGGAATGCAGGAGATTTCTGTGCATTAATTTTGTATCCTGCAACTTTACCAAATTCATTGATTAGCTCTAGTAGTTTTCTGGTGGCATCTGTAGGATTCTCTATATATAGTATACGTCATCTGCAAACAGTGACAGGTTTACTTCTTCTTTTCCATTTTGGATTCCTTTTATCTCTCTTTCTTCTTTGATTGCCATGGCTAGGACTTCTAAAACTATGTTGAATAATAGTGGTGAGAGTGAACATCCTTGTCTTGTTCCTGATCCTAGAGGAAATGCTTTCAGTTTATCACCATAGAGAATGATGTTTGGGACTTCCCTGGTGGTACAGTGGTTAAGAATCGGCCTGCCAATATAGGGGACACAGGTTTGAGCCCTGGTTTGGGAGAATCCCACTTGCCATGGAGCAACTAAGCCTGTGCACCACAACTACTGAGCCTGCACTCTAGAGCCCACAAGCCACAACTATGGAGCCTGAGTGCCACAACTACTGAAGCCTGCACACCTAGAGCCCGTGCTTGACAACAAAGAGAAGCCACTGCAATGAGAAGCCTGCACACCACAATGAAGTGTAGCCCCCACTCACTGCAACTAGAGAAAGCCCACGTGCAGCAACGAAGACCCAATGCAGCCAAAAATATAAATAAATAAATAAAATATAAATTATAAAAAAAAATAACAGAATGGTGTTTGCTGTGGCCTTTATTATGTTGAGGTAGGTTCCCTCTATGCCCACTTTCTGGAGAGTTTTTATCATAAATAGGTGTTGACTTTTGTCAAAAGCTTTTTCTGCATCTATTGAGATGATCATATGGTTTTTCTCCTTCACTTTGTTAATATGGTGTATCACATGGATTGATTTGTGTATATTGAAGAATCCTTGCATTCCTGGGATAAACCCCACTTGATCATGGTGTATGATGCTTTTAATGTACTGTTGGATTCTGTTTGCTAGTATTTTGTTGAGGATTTTTGCCTATATGTTCATCAGTGATATTGGCCTGTAATTTCTTTCTTTGTGACAACTTTGTCTGGTTTTGGTATCAGGGTGATGGTGGCTTCGTAGAATGAGTTAGGGAGTGTTCCTTCCTCTGCAATTTTTTGGAAGAGTTTGAGAAGGATGGGTGTTAGCTCTTGTCTAAATGTTTGACAGAATTCACCAGTGAAGCCATCTGGTCCTGGACTTTTTGTTTGTTGGAAGATTTTGAATCACAGTTTCAATTTCATTACTTGTGATTGGTCTGTTCATATTTTCTATTACTTCCTGGTTCAGTCTTGGAAGGTTATACCTTTCTGAAAACTTGTTGATTTCTTCCAGGTTGTCCATTTTATTGGCATAGATTTGCTTGTAGTAGTTTCTTAGGATGCTTTGTATTTCTGCAGTGTCCATTGTAACATCTCCTTTTTCATTTCTAATTTTATTGATTTGAGTCCTCTCCCTCTTTTTCTTGATGAGTCTGGCTAAAGGTTTATCAATTTTGTTTATCAAAGAACCAGCTTTTAATTTTATCGATCTTTGCTATTGTTTTCTTTGTTTGTATTTCATTTATTTCTGCTCTGATCTATGATTTCTTTCCTTCTAATAACTTTGGGTTTTCTTTGTTCTTCTTTTTCTAGTTGCTTTAGGTGTAAGGTTAGATTGCTTATTTGAGATTTTTCTTGTTTCTTGAGATAGGATTGTATTGCTATAAACTTCCCTCTTAGAACTATCTTTGTTGCATCCCATAGGCTTTGGATCATCAAGTTTTCATTGTCATTTGTCTCTAGGTATTTTTTGATTTCCTCTTTGATCTACACAGTGATCTCTTGGTTATTTAGTAACGTGTTGTGTGGCCTCCATGTGTTTGTGTTTTTTACATTTTTTTCCGTGTAATTGATTTCTATTCTCATAGCCTTGTGGTCAGAAAAGATGCTTGATATGGTTTCAATTTTCTTAAATTTACCGAGGCTTGATTTGTGACCCAAGATATGATCTATCCTGGAGAGTGTTCCGTGTGCACTTGAGAAGAAAGTGTAGTCTGCTGTTTTCAGATGGAATGTCCTATAAAGATCAATTAAATCTATCTGGTCTATTCTGTCATTTAAAGCTTGTCTTTCCTTATTAATTTTCTGTCTGGATGATCTGTCCTTTGGTGTAAGTGAGGTGTTAAAATGCCCCACTATTATTGTGTTACTGTCGATTTCCTCTTTTAGAGCTGTTAGCATTTGCCTTATGTATTGAGGTGCTCCTATGTTGGGTGCATACGTATTTGTAATTTTTAAATCTTCTTCTTGGATTGATCCCTTGATCATTATGTGGTGTCCTTCCTTGTCTCTTCTAACATTCTTTATTTTAAGGTCTATGTTATCTGATATGAGTATTGCTACTCCAGCTTTCTTCTGATTTCCATTTGCATGGAATGTCTTTTTCCATCCCCTCACTTTCAGTCTGTATGTGTCCCTAGGTCTGAAGTGGGTCTCTTGTAGACAGCATATATGTGGGTCTTGTTTTTTTTTTTTTGTGGTACGCGGGCCTCTCACTGCTGTGGGCTCTCCTGTTGTGGAGCACATGCTCCGGACGTGCAGGCTCAGCAGCCATGGCTCACGGGCCCAGCCGCTCTGCGGCATGTGGGATCTTCCTGGACTGGGGCACGAACCCGTGTCCCCTGCATCGGCAGGCGGACTCTCAACCACTGTGCCTTCAGCGAAGCCCGGGTCTTGTTTTGGTATCCATTCAGCAAGCCTGTGTCTTTTGGTTGGCGCATTTAATCCATTCACATTTAAGGCAATTATCGATATGTATGTTCCTATTACCATTTTCTTAATTGTTTTGGGTTTGTTTTGTAGGTCATTTTCTTCTCTTGTGTTTCCCATTTAGAGAAGTTCCTTTAGCATTTGTTGTATAGCTGGTTTGGTGGTGCTGAATTCTCTTAGCTTTTACTTGTCTGTAAAGCTTTTGATTTCTCTGTCAAATATGAATGAGATCCTTGCTGGGTAGAGTAATCTTGGTTGTAGGTTGTTCCCTTTTGTCACTTTAAATATATCATGCCACTCCCTTCTGGCTTGTAGAGTTTTTGCTGAGAAATCAGCTGTTAACCTTATGGGAGTTCCCTTGTATGTTATTTGTCATTTTTCCCTTGTTGCTTTTAATAATTTTTCTTTGTCTTTAATTTTTGTCATTTTGATTACTGTGTGTCTCGTGTTTCTCCTTGGGTTTCTCCTACCTGGGACTCTCTGCACCTCCTGGACTTATGTGGCTGTTTCTTTTCCCATGTTAAGAAAGTTTTCGACTATAATCTCATCAAATATTTTCTCGGATCCTCTCTCTCTCTCTTCTCCTTCTGGGACCCCTATAATGTGAATGTTTTTGCATTTAATGTTGTCCCAGAGGTCTCTTAGGCTGTCTTTATTTCTTTTCATTCTTTTTTCCTCATTCTGTTCTGCGGCAGTGAATTCCACCATTCTGTCTTCCAGGTCACTCATCCGTTCTTCTGCCTCTGTTATTCTGCTATTGATTCCTTCTAGTGTATTTTTCATTTCAGTCACTGTATTGTTCATCTCTGTTTGTTTGTTCTTTAATTCTTCTAAGAGTTTGTTTTTTAATTCTTCTAGGTCTTTGTTAAACATTTCTTGCATCTTCTCAATCTTTGCCTCCATTCTTTTTCCGAGGTCCTGGATCATCTTCACTATCATTATTCTGAATTCTTTTCTAGAAGGTTGCCTATCTCTACTTCATTTAGTTGTTTTCCTGGGGTTTTATCTTGTTCCTTCAACTGGTACATATTCCTCTGCCTTTTCATTTTGTCTCTCTTTCTGTGAATGTGGTTTTCATTCCACAGGCTGCAGGACTGTAGTTCTTCTTGCTTCTGCTCTCTGCCCTCTGGTGGATGGGGCTATCTAAGAGGCTTGTGCAAGCTTCCTGATGGGAGGACTGGTGGTGGGTAGAGCTGGGTGTTGCTCTGGTGGGCAGAGCTCAGTAAAACTTTAATCTGCTTGTCTGCTGATGGGTGGGGCTGGGTTCTCTCCCTTTTGGTTGTTTGGCCTGAGGCGACCCAGCACTGGAGCCTACCTGGCTCTTTGTTGGGGCTAATGGTGGACTCTGGGAAGGGTCACGCCAAGGAGTACTTCCCAGTACTTCTACTGCCAGTGTCCTTGTCCCCGCAGTGAGCCACGGCCACCCCCCGCCTCTGCAGGAGACCCTCCAGCACTAGCAGATAGGTCCGGTTCAGTCTCCCATGGAGTCACCGCTCCGTCCCCTGGGTCCTGACGCGCACACTACTCTGTGTGTGCCCTCCAAGAGTGGAGTCTCTGTTTCCCCCAGTCTTGTCAAAGTCTTGCAATCAAATCCCACTGGCCTTCAAAGTCGATTCTCTAGGAATTCCTCCTCCCGTTGCCAGACCCCCAGGTTGGGAAGCCTGACGTGGGGCTCAGAATCTTCACTCCAGTGGGTGGACGTCTGTGGTATAAGTGTCCTCCAGCTTGTGAGTCACCCACCCGCCCAGGGGCCATGGGATTTGATTTTATTGTGATTGCACCCCTCCTACCGTCTCATTGCAACTTCTCCCCTGTCCTTGCATGTGGGACATCTTTTTTGGTGAGTTCCAGTGTCCTCCTGTGGATGACTGTTCAGCAGTTAGTTGTGATTCCAGTGCTCTCACAAGAGGGAGTGAGTGCACGTCCTTCCACTCTACCAGCTTCTATTTTTCTAATTCACATAAAGGTTCAGTATAGGCTAGTGGTGACCCAGTGTCAAAAGGGTCATCTGTTTAGTGCTCTTGAATACATCTGTCCCTCTAGACTATGAATTCTTTAGAACTAGGTCTCCTTTGCCTTTTTCCTCAATGTACAGTCTCTTTCATAGACTTGCAAAGATTGTCAATTTTGTAAGATTAATAATAGTAACAACAACAAAAATACTGTCAACATTTTAAATCCCTTATAATGCTGTAGGAAAAACTCTAAATGTTTTTGCATGGATAATCTCATGTAGTTAACACAATAAGCCTATGAAGAAGGTACTATTATTACTATTATTACTTCCATTATAGAGAGCCTAAAACTGGGGCTCAAAGAAGCTCAGTTATTTGCTTAAAGTCACACAGCCAGGATTTGAACCGTTTTTTTAAAAATATGTATTTATTTATTTATTTATTTTATTTATTTTGGTTGCGCCGGGTCTTAGTTGAAACACATGGGGTCTTTTAGTTGCAGCACGCAGGCTTCTTAGTTGCGGCATGCGGGATCTAGTTCCCTGACCAGGGATCTAACCCAGGCCCCTTGCATTGGGAGCACGGAGTCTTACCCACTGCACCACCAGGGAAGTCCCTAAGCCTGGTCCCTTATACACCATGGGGAATAGAATAGGTACATGCATGCCTACACCAAATGCCCGTGATGACAAAGCCTGGGGCTGAGGACCATTGGAGAATCTGAAGTGTTTTTCTAGAAAGCAGTCTGATGAAGGGCAAACCCAGGGACATCCCGAAGCCCACCTGTAAGAAGGTAGACGTAACCTTTCTGCACAGGAAAAGGGTGAGTTCAGCCCCTGCTGTCTCCTGGGAGTCTAAGAGGAATCATCCTCCCGGCAGACTAGCACATGTCTGAGTTAAGAGGGCGAGGCCTCTGATGCTGCCTGCGGGTGTCTCTTGCTCTGGCTCTTGCCACTGGCAACATCTCACTCTTACCAGCAATGAACCTCAGCTGGGTTGTTGGCTCTCATCCAAGTCATGGTCACATGCAGGCTCTGTGTAAGCTTTGGAGCCCCTCTGTCAGGCTCAGATGAGGAGGGACGGTAGAGCCATTGATAATTGCCAGCGGGCTGGCTCCGTTCCCACACGCCCCACTGTTTCACCCGGGATTCATTAACAAGTTGAGGGGGAGAAGCACAGACACCTCCTGAGAGGAAGGCCCACTGATGGGTGAGTGATCGTCTTCAGACAACCACAGGGGAATGGCAGGATCTCTTTCCAAAGCAGTTTTCACTACGTGTGTTAAAAACCACAGTTAGTCCTTCTGGAAGGCTGCTGAGAGCAGCACTAAAAACACCTGGTTCATCCAGCTTCCATCCTGCAACCTACCCCCCAAACTGGCTTGAAATTAACCTCCAAGATTCTAGAATGATGGAGAAACTAGAACAGTACAGGAATTTGTTTATCTTTTCTCTTCAGAATCCTGGTTTAATTTACACCTTTCCCTCAAAGTCTGCTCCAGCCCTGAAGGACTGCGCTTCCTGCTCAGAGGCCCTGGAGCCTTTGTGTCTGTACCACTCATCTGAAACATGGCAGTTCCATTCATCCCTTCATTCACATAACAAACCCTGACATTGTCCTCTGTGCTAGGCACTGGGATAGGGGCCAAGAGAGAGACAAATTAAAACTGTCCATATCCTCAAGGGAGAGCCCAGTCCAGTGGGCAGGGTGGATGGGTAGAAAGACCACTCCCATAGAGGGTGATGGATTCTATAACAGAGAGAGGCAAAAGTGCTAAAAGAGAACAGAGCTGATGTGTCCACCCACCCCGAGGAGGGATACAGAAAAGCTGCACGGAGGAAGGGCGCACAGGTCTTGAAGGAGCAGAGGGGGAAGTCAGGCAAATACTCTTTAAATCTCGATGCCTGAGTATTGATGAAGTACAGTGGTATGTGTTAAAGCTCTCCGGGAGGTTCCAGTGGGTAGCAAAGTTTGAGAAGCATTGCTCTGGAGACCTGCCCTAAGCAAAGTAGAACTGCTCCATCTGCGAAGTTATGCCCACGCACTCACCCTCCACTCATGCCCCAGCCAGGGCAGCTGGCAGCAATGAATGAATGACTGGCACAGAGGGACAAAGGGCTGGCCCCCTGGCCTAAAGGTGGGACCAACTCTGTGGAGCTGTTCATGCTTCAGAGCCTCCCCGTGGGTCAGGATGGCGCCACAATCCTTCTGAGATCATATCCTTGCCTTTAGCCCCTAATCTGCCCCTACTCACTCTCTCTCCTGAGAGCATTCACCTAGCAAGTCACACACACCTGAAATGCCATCTAGGCTCTGCTGATCCCCCCGTCCTTCAAACTATCCATACTAACACTCGATGTGGATTTATTGCTAGTGAGGGTGGTAAAATTTCCCAGACAGAGGATGTATGGACTCTAAAATATTATCTGCAAATGATGCATTGTCCCTTTATTGGAAGAGTGTGGTGGACAGTGGTTTCATCCAAGGAAGATTGAGGCAACACAGTGACTCTCAGGTGTGAGACAGACAAATCTGAAGAACCAATGACTCATGGTTCTTCTGTCACACCACATAAACAGCTGCCAGGCTCACCTCTTTTGAGGACTGTTTATTCACATCCAAAGCCTTCAGCTTCTTCACTATATTACCTTAGTTTAGAAAAACACATCCAGGATCCCCAGATGATATTCTTGAATAGTTTCTAACTGATCAGCCTCTACTGAGATTGCTCCTTCATTCAAGCTTGTCGGAAGTAATCATTTTAATTTTCTGTAAATGCCTTCGTGGCACTTCTTGGCTGAGTAATCATTGTTTTAAAATGTTGATGCAAATGACAATATCTTTTGAGTCACCAGCATGGCTATTGCTTCCCTTTAAATATTTTTGCACTACTTTTTTTAAAATAAAATATTTTATCTCTAAAATGCTGCAAGCAAAAGACTTTCTATCTATTGATGAAAACTCCAAACACTCCCTTCAAACAGAGCTTTTTTGTGTGTCTGGAGGACTTTTTTAAGGACAATACAAAAAGAAAGAGAACTGTCAGAGAGCCGATGATGGGTTCTCAAACAATTACTCAAGTATTTGGTAATCACTGTCTTTGCTTGGATTGTTATAACAGCTTTTATATATCAGGATTATCAGCCACATCTGTCCTTCAATATTTATTTGTCCCTTGGACAAGTGCTCTAGGTTGTAAGTCACTACAGAGGAGGGCACGGGGGACTCAATCTGGGACTCTGATTGGAAGGGGTGGAAAAAAATACCAATTCAAGGCCAGTTCTAGGTATAAGAAAGAATGTATCAGTACCATGATTCTAAAAGTTTGAGCTGACTAACACAGCATTGTAAAACAATTATACCTCAATTAAAAAAAAAAAAAGAAAGAAAAGTTTGAGCCGAATCTTGAGTCCAAACGAATGCAAAAGACAGCAATGTAGGCAATTGTATTAGTTAAAGTAGAGGCTAAGCTGCTGTAACAAAGAGGCCCCAAAATACAGTGGCTTAAGCAAGATAGAAATTTGTTTTTCTCTAACATAACAGCCTAGAAAGGAGTGGTCCAGGGCTGGTGGAGTGGCTCTGCCATCTTCAACATGTGGCTTCCAGGATTGTTCCAGCCACTCTCACTTCTCAGACAGTGGGACAGGAGAGAGGAAGTTTGGAGAAGCACGTTTCTCTTTAAAGTAGATAACCCCAAAGCCATACACATTACTTTGATTCATCCCCTTTTAGCCTGAATTTAGTCTCATGGTCAAACCTAGCTGCATGGAGGGTTGGCAGACTTAGTTTTGAGCACAATGGCTATATGTCCTACTAAATTGAGGGGCTTCTCTTACTAAAAGAAAGTGGTCAGCAGTCTTTACCATGGCAAGTTAATATAAATGCCCAGTGACCCAAAATAAATCCAGGAGAAGACTGGAAATAGAGTCTAAGTAAGCATACACCATAGTACATAGTTTATGTACTCATAAGCAGTGAGTACATATTTAAAGGCTGGCTTGATGGGCAAATGAGTTAAGGGATGAATGAAATGAAAATGTTCATGTCAGCATCCAGAGACTCCAGCTAAATAGAGGTGATATTCACAAAGCAGAATCCCACGCAAACAGATTCACATAAGCACAAAGACCTAGGAGTGTGCCCTCTGGCTTGCCCTTGTATACTTCCTGCAAAGTGCAGGCCAGCAGAGGTTGGCAGGTGTGTGCTGAGGACAGAGAGGAAAGGGTTTATCACTCATTTCATTGGTGATCTCAGCAACTCGTCACTGGGAGATTCAGTCAGCTGGGACCAAGGCCACCACTCTGGCATTCAGACATCACTCAGACAGTAGGACTCTTCCCCTCTCAGCATCCCTTTCTCTACAGATCAGTGGTTCTCAGAGTATGGTCTCCAGACCAGCTGTATCAGCATCCTCTGGAAACTTTTAGAAAAGCAAATCCCAGGTCCCACACCCCAGAACTATTGAATCACAAATTCTGGGGCTGGGGCCCAGAAATCTGTGTTAAATTAGCCCTCCAGATAATTCTGATGCATATTCAAGTCTGAGGACCACAACTCTAGGTAACTGCTTTCCTTTGATTACCTGTATTCTCCTGCCTGTTACGGAGCCATTACCACGTGGTGTCTTCTGAGAACAACAGTGTAGCCCAGGATGTAGCTTGGCTTGGCCTGGATCTCACAGGAAGTGAGTGACAGATCCTGTTCTGGAATCCTAGTTCAGTATGGAATTTCAAAAACCCTCTTATTCACCTGCCTGTCTCTATAGTAAATATGCAGACAATCCAAGATAACAATTGTGGCCAGCACTATTCCTGAATATCCCCAAGGATGGGAATCATAAGTTCTCCTTGTTAGCTAGTTCCAGTGTAATCAGTACTTAGGCAATACATTTTTCTTTCTTTCTTTCTTTTGTTTTTTTTATAACCAAACCTCTTCTCATTATAATGTAAGCCCATGTATTCTTTAATCTTCTCAAGAGATTTCCAAATCTTTTGTCATTCTAGTTATCATTTGTATACTCAAAGACATTCGTGAAATCATTGTTTATTCTTCTCTCTTCTAAGCTAAACAATTCCAATTCCTCAAATAATAAACTTCTTTCAGTGATCCTGATGGTTCCTCTAGGGTCTGAAAGTTTGTGTTCTACCTCCCCTGCCAAAATTCATATGTTGAAATCCTAACTCCTCAAAGATGATGGTATTAGAAGATGGGGCCTTTGGGAATCATTAAGGTGAAATCCTCATGAATGAGATTAGTGCTTTAGAAAAGAGACCCCACAGAGATCCCTGTGCATCTTCCACCTTGTGTAGATACAATGAGAAGTCTGTGACCTGGAAGAGGGCCCTCACCTGACCATGCTGGTACCCTGATCTTGGACTTCCCACCTCCAGAACTGTGATAAATAAATTTCTATTCTCTATAAGCCACCCAGGCTGTGGTATTTTGTTAGAGTAGCCCAAATGGGCTAAGACAGTTCCTTAATCCTTCATCAGCATTATCTCATTAATCCTCATAATAACCCTAAGAAATGGGCACTGTTATTTTATCCCATTTTACACATAAAGAAACTGAGGTTCAGTAAGGTTCAACTGCTTGCCTGGGGTTACAGAGTTTGGAAATGGCGGGGGGCTGAAATTCACAAGCTGAGAGTCATTACCCTTGATCTTACGTGTCTATCTGTATGTCTAGCATTCATTCCAAATCTTAATGAGGTATTGATTTCATATTTTTCTTACGGTTGGAAATTCAATTGTAAGTTACAAGCTGTAAATGTCCCACAAATATCTGCATACTCGAGAATGATTATATGAATTAAAATGTTCACGGGAAAAGATGTTTCACTTAATAAAACTAGTTGTTCTAAAGGGATACTTCGAAAAATGATGGTCAGATCATAATCTGAGCATCTAAATGCCATGAAAACTAGGAGAAAAGAGGAGACAAAGGTAGCAAATAGATCTGTTAGAATCCATGACACGAATGGACGTCTCCAAGCTGATTCTTTCTGTTATCTTCATTGAGATGAGCACCAACAGTATCACCTGAATCAAAGTACTTTTTTCTTTTCACACTACTTCATGGACAATTCCCTGCTATGTCCCCAGCTCTAGAAGAGGGACATGCTATTAGCATGTGTTCACCATGTACTTGTAGAAAAAAGAAACATGGAGTTGACTCTTCCTCTTCAAAGAGGACTTCCAAAAAAAAAAAATCAGAGCCAGGTGGCCCTCAACATCTGCTTGTTGGGATGAGAATTATCTCTAGACACCTGCTAGTCCATCCTCTTTGTTTTCAGATGAGCAAACTGAGACCATAAATTTACATAAACATGTTCAGTGTCCTATAGGTGAATAGGAGTAGGGCTGGAATTAAAACTCAGCTTTCCTACATGGGTTCTGCACTTGTCGAAACTCAACAAAATGACTCTTAACTTGCGTGCATTTCACTGTACGTAAATTATATGTAAAAAAAACCCCTCAGTTTTCTCAGTTCGTTTTTCTGTCATCTCTCTTCCATTATATTTCCCTGCTAAACAGTAGATCAGGAAGAAGGTAACTGATACAGCTCTGGGCTACAAACAGCCTAACTAAGAAGGTCAGACTTTGAACTTCCATGGAACAAATTATAAAATTTCAATAAGCAATCAGGGATTGGCATAGGAATACCAACTTTGTTTATTTTGTCCAGGATGGCTATTAAAAGAAAAAAAAACTTACTATCTAGAATCACCTTCATTTCATAAAACAAAGGACATGTTAACATTTTAAAAATAGAAAAGCATAATCTCAGAATAGAAAAACTATATCCCCCAAAAGGACCGTTTTTGTTAAAGATCTGTGAAGATTCTTAATGGACCAGCACAGGACAGAGTCTGGAACTCCAGAGCCCAATCAGAAAGAGCCAACAAATGAGGTTCATGCCAGGATATTAGATACCTGACTACACCTCAGGATAGCTTTTCTCCTTCTGATCTGGATTTACATCTTAATGTCTTCATATTCCCAAAAGGTCCAGACTTTTCCCTTTTGGGGAATACAGATGAAGCAAGAGTGGGACTGAAGCTGAATCCGGCCCCTGTACCCTGACACCGAATTAAATCTCGGAGGCAGAGTTTTGGGTGAAGTAGAAAAGAATTGCTTTGCCAGGCAAAGGTGACCACAGTGGGCTAATGCCCTCAAAACTGTGTGTCCCCATCTGGAAGGGGTAGTGAGAAGTTTTACAGCAATGGTTCAAAGAGGTCGTGATCAGCTCGTGGACATTCTTCTGACTGGTTGGTGATGAGGTAATTGGGGGTCAACATCATCAACCTTCTGGTTCCAACTGGTCTGGGACCTACATGCTTGTGGGCAGCAGACAGTTAACTTCTCCCACCTGGTGGAGTTTCAGTATCTGCAAAACATTTCAAAGATATTGTTTTGTGTATCCCTTGAGGGGGAAGCAGGACCCTGCCCCAAGGCTGCTCTATTGTTTCTTGACTGCTCCTCCCTTGTCTCTGCATCCCCTCGCTTCCCTAATTAGCAACTGTTTGAACCTGCTCATTGGAACTCAAGGAAGGTCATGGAGGCTGAATGAAGCCTATTTCCTGTAACTTCCAAGAAGTGGGGGACACAGAAAGGCTTTTGTGCCCAGGAACCCCACAGGGTCCTGCTCAGTTTCAGGACCAGCAGTGCCAAACCTTGAGTGGACCCTTCGACTAGAGTTGCGTTCCCTAGAAACCATGGACTCCTCAAGAGAGCTCCTACATAAACTACATTAGCCCACACCTACTGGGGTCCCAGCTGCAGCTGGGCAATTCTTTACTCAGCGTGAGCCTTGTTTAAGGAGGCTGTAGAAGTCAGAGAGGACATTTATTCTTTGATCTTGTATAAAATGGGAAAATACGGGTTGGTGTGTGTATTGGTTTCCTAGGGCTGCTGCAACAATGTACCACAAACCAGGTGGCTTAAAACAACAGAAGTTGATTCTCTCACAGTTCTGGAGGCTTGAAGTTCAAAATCGAGGTGTCAGCAAGGCCATGTTCTCTGTCTGAAGAATTTACGGAAGGAACTTTTCTTGCCTCTTCTAGCTTCTGGTGTCAGACTGCAACCCTTGGTGTTCCTTGGTTTGTAGAGGCATTACTCCAACCCCTGACTCCATTGTCACATGGCCTTCTCCCCTGTGGGTCTCACATTATCTTTCCTATGTACACATCTGTCTTTGGCTTTCTTCTCTTCCCATTAGGACACCAGTCACATTGGACTAGGACCCACCCTAATGACCTCATCTTAACTCGATTATATCTGCAAAGACCTTGTTTTCAAATAAGGTCACATTCACAGGTTCTGGGGCTTAGAATTTCAAATATTTTGGTGGGGGACACAATTCAACCCATGACAGTCCGTAAGACTTACTCCATGGCTCTGATGAGCCATGGTTTTGAGGATCATTTCAGATTTGCATCAACTCCCAAGGACCCTGACAAAGCATGCATTTACTCACCAGATGGCTTAAACTCTAATGAATAGTTTTCTGCTAGCCCCCTTGTATGTGTTTGTACTGCTCTTTGAGGGACACTCAAGATGTACAAAACCCTGTCTCTACCTCACCAGGTTATGTACCCCTCTTGTGCCCCAGTTTCCCTATCTGTGGCATCTTCCTCACAAGGTTGCTACAAGGATTAAATGAGATAATAGTCACTGTGTGGACCATAGCAAAGACTCAATAAATGTTATGGATGGCTTCAAACCAGTGTGTGAACAAAATGCACCCATGGTTTAGAGAACAAATAAGAACCAAAAGCACAATATACTATATATTGATGTTACAATATAGAAGTTCAGATAAAGGGAAAAGAGCATCTCAGATATTGATTTATTATCTTATTTATGGCATGCATGTGTTTGCATGTGAACGTGTAGATGTTGGTAACTCTGTATGTGTGTGTGTGTCGGTTTGAGGGTAGTTTGTTAGGGGAGCAGTAATCTGGAGGATGAATATCTTTCTTGGGACTGAAAAATATCTTAGGACCCTGTCTTCCTCATTTTATTTCCCTCTAACCATAGGCTTCCTGCAAAGCTGCAAGAACGAACTCGGTTCCATGCTGGGCCCTGCACTCATGGTGGCTGCCAGCCTGTGTGTCTTGTGTGAGAGGCAGTGGGCTTCTGGAAAATCTCTTAGACTTGTGCCCTGAACAGGGAGGTCACCCCATGGCTGAGATATGTCTCCTTATTTTGCCTGGACCCTAATGCCCTGACAACCGGCTCAAACTCCCTGGTCATTGAGAGCCATTGATCAAGGCCTCTGCTGTGAGATTTCAGACTAAGGGTTGTAGAAAACAAGATAAAGAGATTCGCGTTGTTCCTTAAAAAGCTATGCATACTTGCATCAAAAAAAAAAAAAAAAAAAAAGTATTGACTTAGCACCAAAACAAAACAAAACCGGAAAAAAAAAAATCCAAACGCGTTATGTGCCTTTAGGATTTGAGGAAGAATCTCGTTGTTTTTTTGTAACTTCAAAATAGTCTGAAAGAATTTTCCACAGCCAGACTCCCTTTATTCAGAATTAAAGTAATGGATCTGGAGCTACTGTAGCCACCTATCCACTTATATCTCTATTGCTATCATAGTAATTATAATATTAATTGATTAATCTAGCCCAGGGCACTCAAGTGTCTGCACACAAAATTAGAATGTAATTGCAACAATAAAGAGATCAAATGAGATAATTAAAACATAAAAGATGACAAATGCTAATTCAGGAAGTTTTTTGTATGCATTGAAACGTGCTACTTATTTATAAGGCATTGTTTGGAGATTCCTAAGGAGAGAGTTCAAGACAGAATAAATTCTGTGATCTGCTTATACAAAGATATCAAATAAACGTACTCACACAAGGATTGATTGCAATACAATTGCAGGTCCAAGCGTACCTTCCACAGAGTGTTGTTTAGATGCATCTTTTTAGAAGATATAACACTGAACTGACCTTAATGCCGTGTCCACATTTCTCCTAAAGCTTCAAACTTGCAGAAATAGCATCTACAGGACATGGCAGGAGGAGAACAAGACAGGCAAATGGAAGCAAGTCAACAATTAACTTCTTTGAGGCTTAGACATGTAACCTGCATTCATAGAATTCAAAAGAAGGAAAAAAGACAGTCTGGGTAGGTCTTGAGTTACCCAAGCCAAAACCAGTTGGTTTCACTTTACAGGGCCCCTGGAGGGCAAGGGTAACTTTGTACCCTGGACCCAATTTTTATCCAATTTCTCTTCTTATTGACTCTCAAAAGAAAGAGTCTAGGGATGGATTCCATCAAAGCCTACATGTTCACAACTTTCTAAAACTTTAGATTTCTATTCTTCATCATTTTAGTAACAGTCCCAGGCCCTGATCTTATTTTTTTCAAATACATTATTCAGCCTATGCAGTCTCTAACTTCTGCAGAGCCAGGAATGAAGTGAGATTAGGACTCACTGATCTGACCAATTTCCGGTCTTCTTTTTGCCCAGCTATCTATGGGGTTAGGCCAGCTGCAGCGATCGCAGGGGACCATGGACATATACACGCTACCAGTATGCACAGTGCCATGGGGACGGCCAGCTACCACCATACTGCCACCATCTCCAAGGAAGGTTCTTGGAGATAATGCAGTCATTCATTTATTCAACACTCAACACACACTTCTTGAGTGACTTTTATGTCAGTGAACCAAACAGACCAAGTTCCCTAGTCTCAGGGAGCTTATGTTCCAGTGAAGGGAGACAAATAATCAAGGCGATGTATAAAGTAGCATCAGATGGCGATAAGTGTCAGGAAGGAAAATAAATCAGGAGAAGTGTCTAACGAGTGACTGGGGAAGGGGTGCTATTTTAGAGTGTGGTCAGGAAAAAGCTCCCCAAAGGGTTGCTGAGTAGAGATCTGAAAAACCTGCATGAATGAGCCTCACTTTAATATGGCTTAAATAGACTAATGAATTCAAATCTTATGGGAATGAGATGCAAAAGATAAAACAGAATCCTTTCTCCGTGGTTCTGGGAAAATAATAATAAGAGCTAATTTGTATTAAGTACCTTACAAGGATTAACTCATTTAATCCTCACAGCAACATTGTGAGATAGAAATGATTATCGTCCTCCTGGAGATGAGGTTAGTAACTCACCAAGGGTTACATAGCTAGTGGGTCGTGAGGCTGGGTTTCAACTCCAGGCCCCTTGAGGTTTGGGGGAGGGTTGTTTTTTGGAACAGCTGTATTGAGGTATGATTGCTATGCAATAAACTGCACATATTTGAAGTGTAAAATCTGAGAATTTTTAGCATACGTATATACTCATGAAACCATCATATCATCAAGATAATGAATGTGTCTCACTCCCAAAAGTTTCCTCATGCCTCCTTTTCACCACCTCTTCCCCAATCCATCCCTTTTCACACTCCCATTTCTAAGCAACCACTGGCCTGCTTTCTGACATTATAGATGAGCTTGCATTTCCCACAGTCTTATACAAATGGAATCATATAGTATGATCTCTTTTTTCATCTGGCTTCTTTCACTCAGCATAATTAGCTTGGGATTCATCCACATCACAGGTATCGACAGTTCACTTTTATTGCTGAGTAGTGTTCCGTTGTATCGGATATACCCCAATTTGTCTCTCCATTCACCTGTTAGTGGACATTGGGCTATATTAATAGCCAGTTTGGGGCTATTACAAATTAAACTGCTATGAACATTCACGTACAAGTCTTTGTATTAGACCCACACTGTTAACCATTACATAATACAGCTTCTCTTAAAAAAAGGATAAAATAGGACACATAGAGGCTGCATTGTGTGGCGAAATCACGATGAACCAGAACCGAGAATTCTCGATTCCAAAAGCTATGATCTTTTGCTAGTCCAAGGTTAGTGAGGAGCCACTGAAAAGTGCAGGTGTAAAGCCTTTCATTCAGATGTCACCTGGTCTCTCTGTAATCTGAGGAGAGATGGCCCTAGACGACCTAGCACAGAAATCCCTGGTTTGCACTCTCTCCCACATTTACTAACGGTGTGTGACTGTCGACAAGTCACTTGTCCTCTCCAGAACTCTTTCCTCATCAGTAAAATCCCAGCCAAGTCTAAGGCTTACTCATGGCGCGTACTGATTAGAGGCAAGCCGTAGATTAGCCAAGGCCAATCTTCATGCCACCCCACTGCTCTGTATTGCTGTACCCTCCTGACCACTGGGTCCTAGCATCTCAGAAATGCATGCAACCTAAGAAAGCACCGAAGAGAACCAAGGCCCAGGGAGTGAGGGCCGTGCCCGAGGTGGCAGGGGGACCTCAAATCCAGGTGTCCTGACATCGTGTCCAAAACTTTTTCTTCTACACCAAACTGCTGCTTGTTTCTTGTTCAAGTTTTATATCAAGCAAGGGTGCTGAATTAAATGAGTGCCGTTTCTTTTCCCATTTTATCATGAATTAGGGTGGCAATCATCTGTCTCAGTTTGTTTACTATACAATCTGTGATCAAACTGCAGATGCTTCAGTCCTCAGAACACAGACTAACACCTTGCTAGCTAGGTAAATGCTACAAAAAAGGAAACATTTTGCTGAGAGGTGTAATAAGAGAGACAAATAAATGATTCCTTTCCCCTCTGCTATTGGTTTAAGTTATAGTCACCCAAACGTTAAAAATAAAACCTGAAAAGCATCGCGGTCTCTGCCCCACACGGCAAAAGCACACCCTGTTGCATTAGCTCAAGTCTCATGTTTTTAACAACTGCTGTTTTAGGTTTAGACTAATGAAGGAATGATTCTTGGTACATGTATTCCTACCACAATTAAATAACTCACAGTGTAGGATGGAATTGTTCAGGCTTCTTAAAATTGCCTTTCATCTTTCAGTGTTAAAAGATGAATTTCTCATACAGAACGCAGTTGTAAGAGGTTTGCGTTCTAACTCATGGAAGCCTCAATATATTTGTTTTAGAGTGACTTTTCTTTAGTAACAATTTAAATAACAGAGTAATAGGCTGGAAGAGTTTCTATTTAGGATGGTAAAATATTCAGTGGAGATAAAATTGCTTTATAGATGGCTGGCCGGAATTCAGTTTAGAATTCAAACACTTTAGAATTTCAATACACTTCAAACCTTGAATGGAAGAAGAGATGAGTTCTCACAGAGCTTTGGGGACCATGTGCTGCCAGAAGGGACTGAAACGCCCACTCCCAGCCTCCCTGTGTCATGTCCTGCATACAGCTCATCCTCGCTTTGCCATGTAAAAAGCAAACAGGTTGGAAATGTTTATGATGATGGCCGTGTTTAATGAAAGTCTGTGTTATGCTTGTTGATGCCATCTACATTTCACAGCCTCTTATGAATAGACGAATTCCAATGTTTGAACACACTTGCCCCCAATATGTATCATTTGGACAGAGACACTTGCTGTCCTATCATTGCAGGTGCTGGCACAGAAAAATAGGGGCAGACCGAAATGATTCTTACTACCTTCACCCAAGACAGTGGTGGCTTCAGAATATTTATATAGATGGGCCTTGGGAATTTCAGTATGGTTTAACATAGAGGCTCGCTGGGGATTTGGTTTTTCAGAGGTGTTCGCATAGCAAGCGTATAGTTTTCACTTGGATGTTATGCTTACTGGGGTCCCTATGGCACCAGTTCCATGTGAGCCATCATTTGCTACTGGCGAGGTTTACAGCCAAGGTCACTCACCCATGCCAGTTCACCTACAGAAAATCCTTGGGCCCCCAGTACATTTGGATAAACCTTCAGTTGGTGAAATGCTAAACCAGACCAGCAGTAAACATCCCTTTAAGGAGTATCCCCAGAGTGGCAGCAAATTCATGACAAGTAAGGGATGGTTAACCAGCCTCCTATATGGTGTCCATCACTTGGCCCATTGCATGCAGTGCTCTAAATAACCATTTGTTATGGCATAATAAATCTCCCCTGTAAAGTAAAGGAAGGGTCTTCCTTGCACAGTATAACTGTGAACAGAAGCATGTAGAAAACCCTGGTGCAGGAGGGCTGACTGAAAGGAAAGGAGAGAGAAGCAGTCTTGTCACCCAGCTCATTTCTCCAGGACCTGTGGGGAGCTTGCAGCTGGATGCCACTCCTTCTCTCTCACCACTTCCTGCCTCTCTGCTTGAATCTCTTCTAAAGCGGGTGGGAGCTAAAAATCCTTTAAGTGTAACCCTGGGATTCCGGGGAGCTGCAGAGTTGTGAATTATGTTGAGACAGGTGAGCCATTGCAACGTGAGTCAGGGACACAGTATTATGAAAATGGGGAGTGAGTGCTTATTGGCTCCACAGTTTCCTTTTTGGTTGATTAAAATTTTACTGAACTAGAAAGCGGTGATGGTTGCACAACATTGTGAATGTACTAAATGGCACTGAATTATACTCCTTAAAAGGGTGAATTTGATGTTATGTGTATTTTACCCTAATTTTTTAAAAAGGTATTATGGGGCTGGAGTAAGATGTTCCATGAGATACTTTTTAGGGGTTCATGGATGTGCATGACACACTCATTCTCTATCCTTGAAGGATTTAGAAATGCAATATCTGATGGAATGGAAAGGTCTTTCCTGCTCTTCCATGACCATGAAGATGTCTTTGCTTTGGTGACAAATGATGTAAGCAGTCAAATAACTACTCCACTGGTGGCTGAACTGACACCTGTCAATACATCATGAATTATAGAGGTTGTAAAACATGTGGGAATTCATAAGATCTGAATGGCACATGTAAATTTCTTTTCTATTTAAGATTATAGTCAGGAACTTATGATACTGTAAATCTGTAGACCTTCTATGCATCTGGCCTTGGACTTTTCTTGCTTTTGCTGGGAAGATAGAAGAATGACTGATAAAAGATTATTGTTCTCCATATTTAGATCCTAGGTCATTTTATGGATTATTAGCTTTGCCAAACTGCACATGGAATTAATTGGAAACAATTGCAATGTTCTCACTACATTGCACCACTTCCTTTCATTAATTAAGAGACATTACCCTCTGTTCTACAGATGACAAAACGGACAGCTCTTCTTTTACTACCAGACAGCAGCCACAGAAAGAAAAGCAGAAATCACAGTGTGTCTGGACATTAAGGTAGTGATAGAGAGCAGAAATCCCAGTGTAGTGGGTACAGGGAGAGAGGCTGATTCCAACTTCTGGACTCTTAGGTACGCTCAATTCTAAGCATCTAGTTCAATCTGCCCAATTACAGTTTTATTTCTCTATTTGCTTGATGACAAAAGCCAGCTGCCTGGGAATGGAAAACATATTAAAGAGGATTAAACAGCAATGGAGTTAATTAAGAAAATCACCTCACCATTCACAATGACATATCTATAGTTAATTTTTTAATTAAAAAATAAATTGGAAATAAAATTAATAAAACAATGTCTATTAATTTAAAAAACATCTTTTTTTAAAAAAACATAAACTGAGAATAACTCCCTTATTTTGAATTTATTAAAAGTGTTGGGGGTTTGTGTATGTATGTGTGTGTGTAGCTGTGTGCTTCAACAAACCATATCTGTCCCCTTAAAAGAATAGTGCCATCAGATTACTATAAGGGAAATAGCAGTTCCATGAGCATTTATTAAACATGCACTTTGTAAGCCAGATAAAGTAGAAAGGACAAAGGAAAATTCTGGGAGTGGAGATCAAAGGGATATTGAAGACTTCCTGGTGACCTTTGGGTTGAGATTTTTTTTCTAGTTCCTCAGTTATTCCCACACTGGCTCTGGTTTCAGGACCTTCACACAAGCAGTTGACCCTGCCTACATCACTCTCCCTTTCTGCCCACCTTCCATGTGGCTAACTCCCTCTTCTTCTTCAGTCCCCATATAAAGCCACTTCCTCCAGGAAGCCCTCTTTCACCATTCCTCCAGACTAAGTCCTATTACTAAGCACAACTCTCTGTTTCCCCTCCAATAGCTCTTAGCACTCTTTACCATTGTTGTATGTTTAATTATGTGCCCTTGAGCAAAACTATAAGCTTCATAACAGTAGAGACTATGGAAAAAAATACATGGAAAAACAAAATGTTTATTTTTGAATGAGTGATGTATTGAATTAATGACTTGGGGGAAAATCAAAATCAAAAGTAGTGAGACTGTTCATGTTTGTATGTCCAGAGCCTGGCAGAGAGAAAGCTGTTAATAGCTATTTGTTGAATGATCGAATGAATATACAAATTAGTTAGTGAATGAACAATGAAACTCTAATGCTGTTTCCAATCTTTTTGGACCTTAATTTCCTCCTCTGTTGGCTCATTGTAGGTACTGGATGAGCCCTTCCACATCACTGAAGGAAATGCTGAGTTGAATGGTCCAACAGACGTAGATAGATGGGTCTGTATCCTTAGTCAAAACAGACTTCCTGCTCCAGAATATTTGGCGTTTCCTAGGTAATGCTGACTAAGACAGTCAAAAACATTGAGGGCAAAGTGATGGCTGATTGTGGGTGAGCAGGATGAAGGAGTTAAGACTGATTGGATTTTTTAAAACAATTCCTCATGATTGTGACATTAGCATGAAGGCTGAGAAATGCAATTGTACAGATTATGGGTTGAAGGGAACATGTGTAAATAGAAGAAAGCGTGATTAAAGGAAAAGGGGGTATATTCTCGCCAGCCCTAAGGCCTTAGAAACAAAACTCATCGTAATGATTAGAACAGAGTTAGGGGTAGTGATGAGGGTGATGACAAACAATATCTAAGATGTGTGTCTGCTCTGTGCCCGTCATGATACTAAGAACTTAACATGGACCACCTCATTTGCCCTGACAATAATCCTATGACCTAGGCATTATTATTATTATTATTTTATTTTTATGCCTGCATCGGGTCTTAGCCGTGGCATGCAGGATCTTTCATTGCAGTGCACGGGCTCTGCATTGCAGCGTGCGCGTTTTGTCTCTTTAGTTGAGGCACACGGGCTCAGTAGTTGTGGCTCACGGGCTTAGCTGCCCCGCGGCACCTGGGATCTTAGTTCCCTGACCAGGGATCAACCCTGCATCCCCTGCATTGGAAGGTGGATTCTTTACCAATGGACCACCAGGGAAGTCCCTAGGCATTATTTTTACCACCTTTTTAGACATGTGGACTTGTTAAGGGTCACAAGCTGAAGTAGTAGGGTCAATTTAAACCCTGGCTCTCCCCAGTTCCCAGGTCTGATCCTTGAACCCTATGTCACGTTGCTCTAGGAGAGTGTAACGGAGGCCATGATTCTCTTCCAATCATGGTTGTTTTGGGGGTTTTTTTGTTTGTTTTTTTTTGGCTGCACTGCATGGCATGTGGGATCTTAGCTCCCCGACCAGGGATCGAACCTGCACCACCTGCAGTGGAAGCACACAGCCTTAACCGCTGGACCGCTGGGGATGTTCCCCAGTTGGGTTTTGTTGCGTGTTATCATCTGCATTCCATCAACATGGATCGAGAGTTCAGGAAGGGCTCAGAAGTGTGATGTTTGGCTCCGGTCTCTCTTGAGGTTGCTGTCAGTCAGTGATGTGGGGTTGGGGGAGAGGGTGGAGCTTCTGGAAATTCTCTCCATGGTCTCTGCACATGGGCCAGGTTGGGCTTCCTCATAGCATGGTGGCCCCAATGCAGTCACCTGCTTACCTGCAGCTGAAGGCTTCAAGAGCAAGTATTCCAACTGATAAGGTGGAAGCTGCATTGCCTTTTATGACCTAGCCTCTGTGGTCCCACAGAAAGACCTCTACTGCACAGGCTACAAGCAAGATCCAAGCACCCCTCCCCTCCCCCAGATTCAGAGGGAGAGGAATTCCATCCCACCACTTGACAGGGGAGTGGCGAGGTTCTAGACCAGTATGTGGGACGGGAGATATAGTTGTGTCCATCTGTGGAAAATATAATCTGCAGCATGGAGATCTGGGGCCGGGGCAGGGGGGCAGGGGTGTAAGAGGGAAGACACACACATGTGGTCTTTACCCTTCGCTGGAGGTTTCATTTAACTTCCACCAAAGAACTTTACAGAAGGAACACGACAGTCTCTTTACACTTCAGACATGAAGAATGGAGGCTCTACCCAACCTGGCTGGGTCACTCTGCACCTGCTCTCCACCAGGCCACCTGATATATACTTTACAGATGTCACCCCAGACTTCCCCCCAGTTTACTATCATTAGCATCTCAGAGGGGAAGAACAGAGGCTAATTAATTTGCCTCCAGGGAGCAGGGGGCAGGACTAGAGTGCAATCCCAGAGCTCTCTCCACCGCATTCTCCGCCTTTCAAAACCTCACTCGCCCCGTTTTTAAGGCCACTGTGTGTCCCCTCTCCCCTCTTGTGTCTTTCTTGGGTCTTAGTCCTTTTTGGACACAGGTCATCACATAAATTCCACATGGTACTTTGGAGAGAATTAAAGGGTATCTATCTTGTAGAAAGAAAAGGAAACTGCCTACCCCTCTGGGAAACTGCTTTTTTCTCTTGTTCTCACAAAGTAGAGCTGTCACATGAACACGACGCTGAGCTGGCCAAAAAGCAATTTGAAAGATGGCTTTTGAGATTGGCAGTCGCCTTGACTTGGCAGGGAGTGAGGTCTTAACTGCTCTCTTATAGATTATGCCTGAGGCCTGAGATCTTCCTCCTGTCAGGCTCTGTCTTCCTTCTGGGAAGCTCTATGTGAAGCAGCCCCCTTAGCCGTGAACAAGAATCTTTTGACCTGCCACTTCCCTTATTTACGGTATTGCAGGTCTTCGGAGAGAACAGACACAGGCTGGTCTAAGTTTAGCAACCTGGTGAGCTTAATGTGGCTTTGGTGAGAAGATCTCAATACAAAGAGTCTTAGTTATTTGGCCAAGAATAGCAAGGGACAAAATAAGCTCGCTTAAAAAATAATAACTGGAAAGAGAGAGAAAAAGAGAAGAGGTGGGGGAGGAAAAAAGAAAATAAGGAAGAAGGTAGGGATGGATGGAAGGAAGCAAGGAAAGAGGGAGGGAAGGAGGGAGGGAAGGAAGGATGACAGAGGTCATGGAAGTCGATAAATTCACCATCTCAATAGGTGCCAACAGCAAACTGAGTAGAAAGGAGGTGTGGTGAGATAGCAGAAGAGGGGCTCACACAGGCACTGCCATCCTTTGAGCTCCCTAACGGCCTCTCCAGTGCTTTATTATCATCATGTAATATCTAATAATATGGAATACTAAGAGTAAACATTGCCCATCAGTGAAGACTGTCACTGTGTCAGAGTGATTATAGACATGATCTCATGTAACACCCACGGTAACCCACCATATCCTCATCCCTTTTTACACATGAAGAAACTGAGGACCGCAGGGCAAGTACTTTGCTCAGCAGAGTTAGCCCCGCTCTGGGCAACGTATTGTAAATCCGCCAGGTGGTGACCAAGGGCTGGTCCCTGAGGGCACAGAGAGCCTGTCCAGGCTTGAGTCAAAGAGAGAGTTAAATGTTCTCAACTTAGCCGCTCTTCTAGCCCCACCCCCCACCGCCAACCGCCAGACCTTCCAGGGCAACCCCTCCTCCAAGCCTGAGGCCGTCCCAGGCTCCACAGTCTCCAGAAACCGCCTCAGTAAGAGGTTTTCTGTTGACACTAAGGCCATTATGCTGTGTCTGTGGGTGGAAATACGTATTTATTATTGGAAGCATTAAGTGTGTTTTCCCTTCATTTCATTTAAACGAGAATTTATTAATCCCTGAGTATATGCCGTTTATTTAGTGGTGTTGTGGAAACACAGTGGAGAAAGCAATGAATAAATCTGAGCAACTGACAACCTAGCAGGAAAACAACTTGTACATCAAGCCAGAAGCCAGTGAGCACAGTCCCCGGGCACCCATGGGCAAGCCATCCTCTGGTCCCTCCACTTTTTTAAAAATAGATTTTATTTTTTAGAGCAGTTTTGGCTCACAGCAAATTGAACAGAAAGTACAGAGAGTTCCCGTATACCCTACCCCCACCCAGGCACTGGCCTCCCCCGCTGTCAGCGTCAGGCACCAGAGTGATACATGTGTTACAACTGAAGCATCTACACTGACACATGACTACAAGGACTACCCTGACACGTCTCTATCATCCAAAGTCCTTAGGTTACATAAGGTTGCATCCTTGGTGCAGTCCATTCAATGAGTTGGGACAAATGTATAATGACATACATTATCGTATCATATAGAGTAGCTTCATTGCCCTAAAAATCTCTCTGTGCTCCACCTACCCCTCCCGTCCTCCCAACTCCTGGCAACCACTGATCTTTTTACTGTCAACATTGTTTTGCCTTTCCCAGAATGTCATATAGTTGGAATCGTGCCTTAAGGAGCCTTTTTGGATTGACTTCTTTCACTTAGTAATGGACATTTAAGGTTCCTCTGTGTCTTTTCGTGGCTTCGTAGCTCATTCTTTTTAGCATGAATAATATTCCATTGCCTGGATGCACCACAGTTTATTTATTCCTTCACCTGCTGAAGGACATCTTGGTTGCTTTCAAGTTTTGACAATTATGAATAAAGTTACTCTGAACATCTGTGTGCAGGTTTTTGAGTGGATATAAGTTTTCAGTCCGTTTGGGTAAATGCCAAGGAGTGCAATTGCTGGATTGCAAGGCAAGAGTATGTTTAGTTTTGAAAGAAACCACCACACCGCCTTCCAAAGTGACTGTGCCATTTTGCATTCCCACCAGCAATGAATGAGAGTTCCTGTTGCTCCACATCCTCACCAGCATTTGGTGTCGATCCCCCTACTTTTTAAAGCACGACTAAACTGAGTTATGTGGAAATGACTCAAGAGCCAGATATAAACCCCAAAATGACTGAGCAACAAAACTAAATGTCACATCCTGTGATATTGATGGGGCAGGGTTTCTCATGCCCTTACTCAAAGCCACCATACTCTTATTCTGCACAAAATATTATTAAGTTAGGTTTTATGTTTTCTCAGCCCACTAAGAATTGGAAGCATTGAAGAGATGGAGAGACTAAAACTGTAAAACAAGACACATGCAATAGCCTGTTGACAAATGAGTTAACAATCAAGTATGCAATCTTGCGTTCTTTAGAAGCATACCTGCATATCTACTTGTCATAACCAGTGTTTCTAAGAATGACCTTAAAACACCTGTTGAAAGAATGAAATGGCATTCGAGATACCACCGCTATTAAAAATCGAGGCTAAGTTCCTACCTTGTAGATTTGTTGTTGGAATTAAATGAAATTTATGTAAAATGCTTAACACAGTGTCTGGTACACAGTAGTACAAATAAATATCGGCTGCTATGTAATGATGGTGATGGTAATGATGGTGATGATGTACCATGTGGTTAGACAATTAGAAGAAGGAGAAATGGAAGGAAAAGAGTATTGGAATTCCTTAGGCATTTATTGAGATCCTGTTATGTCCCGAGGTGAATTCAAAAGTAAGTGGTATGTGGTTCCCCTTCTTGAGGAAACCTTTGTCTAGCATAGCATATAATTATAATAGAACGTGATAAATGTTATAACACATCTATTTATAAAAGTGCCATGATAACATAGATGAGTTCGCTGTTAATTTTGCAAGATCAAGGAAAGCTACAGTAAATATTGGAGCTAGGCTGGATGGATTTTGCTGTTTGGTGAGGGCTAGGCATTTTAAGGAAGGACATTCCAGGCAGAAGGAACAGACTTTAAACAAAGTCATGGAGTCATGGAAATCATGGCACAGTCAAGAATGTAGACCTGGGTAAAATCAAAGAATGGTTAGCCAGGAGATGGGCCAGAAAGTTCCCAGAAGGCCAGTTGATGATTGCCTTATATCATGACAAATAGTATGGATTTTATTTGAAAGTTAGCAGGTTGCTATTAAAGGCTTTAAGCTGAGAAGCTCCATGAATTTTTTTTTTTTAATACTTATTTTGGCTGTTCCAGGTCTTAGTTGCGGCACGCGGGATCTTCGTTGCAGCATGCGGACTTCTTAGTTTCGGCATGCATGCGGGATCTAGTTCCCTGAACAGGGATCGACTCCGGGCCCCCCTGCATTGGCAGCGTGGAGTCTTACCTACTGGACCACCAGGGAAGTCCTGAGAAGTTCCATGATTAATGTCTGCTTTCAGTGCATGTTCACGCTGAAGGCAGGATAGAATATGAACTTGAATGGGTGGAGAGTGGAGGCAGGGAGACCAGGCACGAGTTCTTGGGCTCATCTAGATTATCGCAGAGGTCCTCGGACTTGAAAAATGGTGAAGGGCTGATAGAAGAGGGCAGAGAGAGGGGGTACATAGAAAGGACAGTCAGCATGACTCTGAGGTCCGTAACTTAGGCAATTGGGACAACCCAAGGAAGGAACTTTTTATAAACCTGAGGTTTATTTTTTTAATTTTCACGCTCCTCTGGTGGCATGAAAGAAGCTGAATCTTTAATACTATTTCAATTCCAAGCTTATTTGATATTTTCTTGCTCCACCCAAGAGAACACCACTCGAATTATGCCATAAAGCTAGAACCAAATGAATGCAATTCATTTTTCTAAAAGTTCCAAGTAGAGATAGACAAATATGTACTCACAGAACAAATTTTAAGCCGAAATGACCGAATATAGTGTGAAGCTGGGCCATCTAATTTGGTAGCCACTGGCCCCTTGTGGCCATTGAACACTTGAGATGTAGCTACTCTTAACTGAGATGTGATGCAAGTGTAAAACACATACAATTCATATCAGATTTCAGAGATTTAGTATGAAGAAAAGAATATAAAATACTCTGTTAATAATTTTATATTATTACATGTTGAAACAATATTTTTAAAGATTTTTTAAAATTTAATTAATTTATATATTTTTGGCTGCATTGGGTCTTTGTTGCTGTGCGTGGGCTTCCTCTAGTTGCGGTGAGCGGGGGCTACTCTTCGTTGTGGTGCGTGGGCTTCTCATTGCAGTGGCTTCTCTTGTTGCGGAGCATAGGCTGTAGGTGCGCGGGCTTCAGTAGTTGTGGCTCCCGGGCTCTAGAGCGCAGCCTCAGTAGTTGTGGCACACAGGCTTAGTTGCTCTGCGGCACGTGTGATCTTCTTGGACCAGGACTCCAACCTGGGTCCCCTGCATTGGCAGGCAGACTCTTAACCAATGCGCCACCAGGTAAGTCCGAAACAATATTTTGAATATATTGGATTTGAGGTAGGAGGTAGATGGGCCCCTGGGCTGGACAGCTGGTGTTTGTCAAGCAGATATATTACCAAAATTAAGTTCACCAGTTTTTTTTCTTTTTTAACGCAACAGCTAGAAAATTTTAAATTACATACATGGTTCATACTGTATTTCTGCTGGACAACACTGGTCTAGGAAATTTGATTTTTGCAGTGTCAATATTGAAGTACTATATGCAGACCAAAAGTATATTTTGCGTTATTGCTTTTCTTCCCATTACTAGTATGGGTCTCACTGTTGTGGTCCGAACGTGGGTTGGAAAAGAATTTCCAGACACTAGGCAGAATGTAAAGAAGATAGAACTTATTAGAGGGAAGGGTCCCTGTCAGAACAGCGGGCCGACTTCCTAGTAGTCTGGGAGAGACGAGCCTGAACATGTGCCATTGATCAGTTTTTATAGCCAGAAAACAAAGGAATGCTCTGAGGTGAAATTTTCATTTACTGATTGGTCGAGGCATATATGTCTTCCTTCTATAGGGTGGGAGTGGGACAGGGCAGATGCCTTTCCTTATTTGGGGCAGGTCCCATCACTCAGGTGGGCTCAGGAATTTCGTAACCATCAGAACATGGCAGGGAGTCCGGTACGGGGTGTGACGCTGACACTTTTTCAGGCAGGGTTGTCCTTTGTCCTTGAAGCACCATTGTCCTTGGAGCACCACACTCACCACCTGATGTTTTCTAATATTTTACTATGTAGCCTTATTCTCATTAAGAAAGTAGTTACCATAGCAACTGCCATAATACATTGTATTTACCACACCTGCAGAGAAAGGTATAAACAGACATCAATCTGTCATTCAGGTTTACACATTCATGTGTTTTTGTTTTTGCTTTTTCATGTGTATCTTGGTCTTCCTTTGTAAAATAGAGCTCTGAGAGTAGGAAACTTGACTTCTAATTCTCACCTATATTACTGGCTTTCTTTGGGTCTGGACAAAGAGAAGAATAATTATCCCATGCCCACTTCAGAGGGATATGTGGATAGATAGTTACAAAGTATTTTGCAAGCTAGTCTTTGGGCACAGTATCAGTCTAATGTCACACAGTTTAATGTAGCAATGGTATCTACTGTTAGTACACTGCTGGAGTCTGGCAGGAAAGACAAGGTAATTTCCTTGGATAGGTATAAGTGAGGAAATGCAGAAGGGAGAAAAGAGCTCAGACCAGGAGAAACCAAAAGAAAGTGACCAATGTTAGCATTTGTTCCCCTAGACTTTAACAGCCCTTTTGGAGTATATCCCATATTCAGCAATGTCTCCACTGGCTGGGAGGAGACTGGGAGCCCAGATTCTCCAAGGCACACAGTTCATCTGGCTTTGACATGGAAAAAGCAAACAGGTTGGAGTTTTCTTTTTTTTTTTTTTTTTTTTGCGGTAGGCGGGCCTCTCACTGTTGTGGCCTCTCCCCTTGCGGAGCACAGGCTCCGGACGCACAGGCTCAGCGGCCATGGCTCACGGGCCTAGCCGCTCTGCGGCATGTGGGATCTTCCCAGACCGGGGCACGAACCCGTGTCCCCTGCATCGGCAGGCGGACTCTCAACCACTGCGCCACCAGGGAAGCCCTGGAGTTTTTTAATGTTGATTATTTTGTGATACTTTAAATGTTATGCTTATTTATGCCACCTAAATTTCTCAAAGATCTCATTCGTGGGTCAATTCTGTTTTAACATACTTATTCCTCAGTATGTATTATCTGAACAGAGATGACAGATGGGGAAAATAAGAAGGGGAAAATGGGACTGAAATAATTTTTTTCCTTTCACCCAAGTGCTGGCTCCAAAATATCCATCTAGATTGGCCTTAAGGATTTCCACATTGTTGATAGTAGAGAATGGGGTTTGGCCATTAAGTGGTGTTTGCATAGCAAGCATGCAATTTTCAGTTGGATGGTATGCTTATTTGAGGTGGCTGGAGAGGGTTTAGGAAGATCAAGGTCAGGGCAGGGCGTTGGCTAAAGACCTCTCAACCCAATCTAACCCTTTGACATTTCACGGAACTTAGATACTGTGGCTAAAGTAATAAACATTCTAGGCTTTGGATTTCATTTGCACAGGTGCTATAAATCTACTTGAGGCTTTTCAACTGATGATGCACTCTGTCATTTGCAAGCCCACTGGCTGGTTTACCTAATCTACAGACAGCCACCCTAAATCAAAGTCAAGGAAACTGCTACAGTTACATCTTGAGATGTTACATCTTGAGAAATCCCTGCTAACTCAGCATTGGCATTTAGGAAGTCCTCTGCCGGAGAAAAATCAAACCAAAGGGAAATAAAAATACACTGCAAAAATGCAGCAGCTCCACGGAAATGTCTTCTCTTTTTAAACATTTTTTTGATGTGGACCATTTTTAAAGTCTTTATTTAATTTGTTACAATATTGCTTCTGTTTTTTTATGGTTTTTGTTTTTGGTTTTTTTTTTTTTTTTTTTTTTTTTTTTGGTTTTTTGGTTTTTTGGCTGCCGGGCATGTGGGATCTTAGCTCCCCGACCAGGGATCGAACCCACAGCCCCTGCATTGGAAGACGAAGTCTTAACCACTGGACCGCCAGGGAAGTCCCTCCACTGAAATTTCAAGAAAGATTAATTTTCATTGTTTGGTGTTTTGAGTGCCTCTCCCTCCACGCCAAGGAAGCGGGGGAGGGGAGATGGGGGAAGGGGAGTGTGGTTTTCTGATCAGAACTCAAGAAGCACAGTTTGAATTATATAATGGAGATGCTGTGAGTCAGGTGACAGGCTCACTGAGTAATTCCCTGCAGAAGGAGACAAACTGCATGTTAAAAAGCTCAACAAATACTCAAAAAAAAAAAAAAAAAGCAAAGCCCAGGCCGTGAGTTCCAGACTTGCAAGCTGCAGTTTCCTCTCCGGGCTGAAACAGCTGGGCGGGCTGGCTGAGTCCCAGTGCTCATAGAGGCTGCGGAGAGCCAAAGCCAAGTGCAGGTCGGGGGTCTGGCCTGGGTTCCCGGGTTACTTTCTGTTTCATTTAGAAATGTGCCCTGTTTCTGAAACTGGTGGCTTCCAATGTCAAGGAAAACGCAGGACTCCTTGGAGGCTCCAGCCAGGCTTTTAAGGACCGGGGCTTTGTAAAGGTAAGAAGCTATCCGCGTCGTGCAGGCTGGGGGTTGCCGCCTTGGAGGGGTCTGGGTGCGAGCAGGGGAGGAGTCTGCCAACTTGTTCTGGGATCTGAACGAGGCTGGAGAAACCTTCTGTGGAGGGGTTTTAAGGTTAGGAAAGGGATAATATGGACTCTTCCTGCCTGGATGGGTGGCCCCGCAGTCCTTGGTGACTTGAATTGATCCCCAACTCCTGTCTGAGCTCTTCCCTTCCCCAGTTCCATCCCATGGAGGAGTTGCTCTCCTGTCGGGGAATCGGCATGGGCTGGCCCGGGGCTGGGAAGGAAGGAGAAGGGGCTACCTGGCCCGGAGAGGCTGTCTGAGCGTGTGTAGCGTGTGTATTTCAGAGCCTGACACTTGAGAAGACTGTTGCTCAGGCTAAGAAAGCATAGTTTTTGGGGAGCCAGAGAGCAGAGGCAGAGGAGGATGCCTGTGTGAGCAGGGAGCTTTGGGAAATCTGTGTGGTAGGCATTTGAATCTTAAAGCATTTCACTGCTGTTTGTGTGCTTGTTAGTTGGCTTTTATATTGGTTTTGTATTTTGTTCAGTTTGGGGGCGTTTCCCTTTTTGGAGCTGCCACTGTCAATTGATTTGGTTTTTCAGTCCTCGGACTTGGTTCACTGGATGTCTTGAAACCCACTGGTGCCCTTGTAGATGTCTGGAAGTCAGAGATCGATTAGGAAACTGGTGCTATTTTTTTTTCAGATCAGGGAGATTCACTTGCAAATCTCACTGCCATGGAGACTTGCTGGGAGTCCTGAACGCCTGCGGAGGCCGCCAGCGCTTAGGAACCTAGGGAAGTTCCTGACTTAAAGAGACAGGATGAGGGAAAATTGAATGGGCAATTGTTAATTCCCAGAAGGTGGGTGCAGGGAGAAGTTGTCAAGGATCAAAAAGAAAGATGACTGGGAAAATGAAAGGATAAGTAAAGGAATGGGTTTAGTGTGGTCCCAGCTGGGGCTGTGGCGTTTTGAGGTTTGCAGCATGGGGATAAAAATCAATAAGCAAACTGATAACAGCTCACTTGGCATGAATAAGATTCTTTTTTTTTTTTTTTTTTTTCTACTGGGTCCTAGAGAACCTGAGAAATAGGCAGCCGTCAGTTTGGAAGAGTTCTTTTTTTTTTTTTTAAACCTCTTTATTGGAGTATAACTGCTTTACAATGGTGTGTTAGTTTCTGCTGTATAACAAGGTGAATCAGCTGTACATATACATATATCCCCATATCTCCTCCCTCTTGTGTCTCCCTCCCACCCTCCCTATCCCACCCCTCCAGGTGGTCACAAAGCACTGAGCTGATCTCCCTGTGCTATGCAGCTGCTTCCCACTAGCTATCTATTTTACGTTTGGTAGTGTATATATGTCCATGCCACTCTCTCACTTCGTCCCAGCTTACCCTTCCCCCTCCCCATGTCCTCAAGTCCATTCTCTATGTCTGCGTCTTTATTCCTGTCCTGCCCCTAGGTTCTTCAGAACCTTTTTTTTTTAAGATTCCATATATATGTGTTAGCATATGGTATTTGTTTTTCTCTTTCTGACTTACTTCACTCTGTATGACAGACTCTAGGCTGGAGAGGGTGTGGAGAAAAGGGAACCCTCTTGCACTGTTGGTGGGAATGTAAATTGATACAGCCACTATGGAGAACAGTATGGACGTTATGTAAAAAACTAAAAATAGAACTACCATATGACCCAGCAATCCCACTACTGGGCATATACCTGAGAAAACCATAATTCAAAAAGAGTCATGCACCACAGTGTTCATTGCAGCTCTACTTACAATAGCAACCTAAATGTCCATCAACAGAAGAATGGATAAAGAAGATGTGGCACAAATATACAATGGAATATTACTCAGCCATAAAAGGAAACGAAATTCAGTTATTTGTAGTGAGGTGGATGCAAGAGTTCATTTCTAATTGCTATTCTTCTTGACCACAGAAGGTGCTCTAAACAAAATGTGGGGATGTTAGAACCAGAGGGAAAATGTGCTTAGAATGATGCTTACAAAGATGTTTTCAAGTTTCTGCTGCCCGTCCCTTCCCCGCTTTCCCATCCTACTCCCAGTTTTGGGCAAATTATGTGATTTGAATATGTCTAATATAAACAACTCCTTAGACTGATACAGTTATCACTGCCAGAGGATATTTGGGTACTAGAATAAAAATGATCTTGAGTCAGTGGTTCTTAAATCTTTTAGATCATGGACCATATTTGGGAATTGAAAAAACTTAGCTGATGGTGAATTTCTAGAGTCCTCTCTCTACTGTGGCCCTGACACCCCCATCTTCTGATGCTCAACAAACAAAACTAAACAATGACAGCAAAGCCAAAAGGCATAGCATAACGAGGTTTCTAATTAAAGCCCACTTTTGAAATATCGATAGCATAAAATTATAAATATTCATAATGTAAGAAAACAGTTTGTGGAGCCCCTTTTGCAAGCCATGGTAGCCCCTCAAGAAAGCACCGCTTAAATAATTAATGTCAGCACAGTGAGTTCCTTTTATCCAGATTTCTATCTGTTGAAACTTGGTGAAAATCTGCATTTCTGCACTTCAATAATATAATGAGGATGGAAATTCATAAGGGTAACCTCCAGACACCACAAGATCCATCAGTGCCTTCTAAATCACAGAAGAGTACATGATGCTCTGAACGCTTTTAGTGTTGAGTACACTTTCTTCCTCTCTAATTCTCTAAAATTTGGTAATCTGCTTAAATTGTGGTGCCCACATTTTTCACACCAAGACTCAGGACTTGTGGTCTTACGGAGGCTTTTTAATGTTACTTTCAGTGTGAGGGACAGTTTGGGAACTGCAGTTCAGATGCCAGGTTGCAGTTTAGGTGTCCATTTCCGGGACAGTTAAATAGTTTATGGGACAACTGGTCAGAAGGTATGAAATTGAGAAGCTCTTGAAAATCCAGTTCTCATAGAAATATAGATGGCTTTGGTTAAGAGCATAAGTTTTTTGGTGTTCCAATTGACTTGGGTTCGAATTCCAATTCTGCCACCTATTCAGTGAGTGACATTGGGCAAGTTTCATGACCTTTCTAAGGCTCAGTTTCTTCCTCTGTAAAATTGGATAGCGGTAGTACTTACCTCAGAGGTTATATGGGGGTAAATAAAATACCGTGTGAATACAACAGCACCTAGTATGGTATCTGGCACTGTTAGTGTCTAATAATCAGTATCTGCTGTTACTGTTGTTATCACTTACGGTACCTTTTGATATGCCAGAGACAAAGCATATACTGTGCAACTTTATTTATTTATTTATTTATTACATCTTTATTGGAGTATAATTGCTTTACAGTGGTGTGTTAGTTTCTGCTTTATAACAAAGTGAATCAGCTATATGTATACATGTGTCCCCATATCCCCTCCCTCTTGCGTCTCCCTCCCACCGTCCCTATCCCACCCCTCTAGGTGGACACAAAGCACCGAGCTGATCTCCCTGTGCTATGAGGCTGCTTCCCACTAGCTATCGATTTTACATTTGGTAGTGTATATATGTCCATGCCACTCTCTCACTTCGTCCCCGCCTCCCCTTTGCTGTGCAACTTTAGATCAACATTTGTGATCCTCAAAATGTTCTGGAATTAAGTCATTAGCACTTCTATTCCTCTATATGAGGAGGCATCGTTATGCCCATGCTTTATACAGAAGAATCCATTGAAGTAGTTTAAGGCACACAGGACATCAGTGGCAGCATCAGATGGGGGATATTTGTCCCCAGACTCTGTGCCCTACCCCTGGATCACACCACTCCTGATGGTCCTGCTGGGGGTCCACATCAGGGGTGGGTTTTTTGTTTTTTTTTTTTTTTTTTTAGTTTCTGCTTTATAACAAAGTGAATCAGTCATACATATACATCTGTTCCCACATCCCTTCCCTCTTTTTTTTTATTATTAGTTTCTGCTTTATAACAAAGTGAATCAGTCATACATATACATCTGTTCCCACATCCCTTCCCTCTTGCGTCTCCCTCCCTCCCACCCTCCCTATCCCACCCCTCCAGGTGGTCACAAAGCACAGAGCTGATCTCCCTGTGCTATGCGGCTGCTTCCCACTAGCTATCTGTTTTACGTTTGGTACTGTATATATGTCCATGCCTCTCTTTCGCTTTGTCCCAGCTTACCCTTCCCCCTCCCCATATCCTCAAGTCCATTCTCAAGTAGGTCTGTGTCTTTATTCCTGTTTTATCAGGGGTGGTTTAACAAGAGCAAAGTAGCCCTTGTCTCTAGAAAGCCTCAGATAACCTTCCCAGGGAAGTATTGTAGTTTGGTGCTGAAGGCTTGGTTTTCCCTGCTTCAGCCCTGCTATTAGTTGTGACTCTGCCCTTTTCTCCTCCTGAACTTGCTGAGTGCAGAGTCCCTACAGGTGTCTCCTACTTGGCCAGCTCATGCTAATGGGTGGTCGTGACCATGAGTACCCAGTTCCAAGTGTCCACTGGGGACAATACAGAATCTTCTACCCTTGTCCAACCCCTTAAAGACTGTGTTTCTATTTTCTCTTTGAAGACGTCTAACATAGGGATTTAATGCCTCCCATAAAACAAACTCCCCATCATATACTATAAAGTCCAAAGACAGTCATTAATTAATCTAAAGGGTAAAGATGTCAAAAGACCTTTACTTTTGCCTTCCATAGGTATTCAGTTTCCTGTAAAATTCAGAATCCACTGGTACAAGGAAGGGGTTAAGAGAAGGGATTTCATAAAAGGTCTTCTAGGTATCGCCTGGGTTTCTCAAGGAAACTAACTGAATAAAAAATCCCACTTGGGATAGGTCATAAAATGGCAGAGTGAAGAATAGCATAGAGCAACTTCTAAGAAATCTACCACAAAGACAACACCAACGTCTAAAATTAAGAGAAACAGAAAAAAAATCCAATGGAATTTCAGAAAAATAAGATTCTAGATTCAAAAATAACAAAGCAAATTTTGAAATGTAAAAACACCCCAAACTTGGAAATATTATAATGCTAAGGAAAAAGGGGAAAAAAAGAGTGGGACGTGAGAGAAACAGCAGAGAGAGTGGGAATGAAAGAATTGATTATGAGTTCAATCCTGGGTAAATCACTCAGTTGAATCTGTTTCCTCATTTATGAAAAGATGACAATAATTCCTACCCTACACCCAAGGCTACTGAGAGGAACAGATGAGATACTGTGTCAACACTAGAGAGAGGACAGACCCTCAGAACATTCCCCTCCACAATGCTGAGAACTTGAACTCCATCTGGCCCTATCAGGCAGGTGTCCCTAACTATACAGTATTAAGGAAAATTGACCCAAAAGGAAAGAATGTGTGTGTTACTAAGAAACAGAATTTTCTTCTTAATAATGCAGAAGAAAATCACTTTGGATAATCCATAGCTAATGAATAACCAATTACTATTATACTAGGGCTTCCATAACAAAATACCACTAGCTGGGGTGGCTTAAACAACAAAAATTTATTTTCTCGCATCTCTGGAGGCTGGAAGTCCAAGATCAAGATGTTGGAAGAGCTGATGTCTGCTGAGGCCTCTCTTGAGGATGGCCACCTTCTTGCTGTGTTCTCACATGGCTTTTCCTCTGTGTATGCAAATCCATGTGTCTTTTCCTCTTCTTATAAGGACACCAGTCCTATTGGATTTGGACCCCACCCATATGACCTCATTTAACTTTGATTATCTCTTTCTAGGCTCTATCTCCAAATAGAGTCACATTCTGAGGTACTGGGGGTTAGGGCTTCAACTTATGAATTTGGGGGAAACACAGTTCATCCTCTAACAGCTATTAATTAAAAGGTATATTCTTGTTCTAGGAATTTACAAGGTTTATAAAAGAAAATGGCATCTGTCTAAAGGAAAATGATATCTCTAAATAAGCATAGGGAGACCATGCCTTGGAAGGTAGCCTGGTAGACCTGGGCCAAGATTCAGGAGAAACTTGACTTTCAGGCATATTTCAACTCAGAGGGAAAGTGAGGACCTTGTGTTTTTCACTTCCACCTGGGTGTTCTGTCAAAGAACTAGCAGATTGTCCCTAGCAAGGTGGCATCTCTATGGTGAAAGCTGTTCTTGGAGGATGGATTTAACATAGTTTGGGATTAGATGCTTCTCTGACGTCAGAAGGATTATGGCATTTCATGGGCTAGTTTCCCACTTCCTTTCACTATTCTGTCTCTTAAAGGAAGTCAAAAATCAATCCTACCACCCGGGTTCCTGCCACGCGTAGTGTGGTCATGCATACGTTCCACAATTTCCTCAGTCAGTCCCCAATTTTCCCAGTTCCCATTCAGTAGGAACCATGGTATTCAGTGATATGGTTACCTGAAATACACACACACACACACACACACATACACACACGCACCTTTATTTATTCCACGAACAGAATTTGTGAATAGAGAGGAAGATGATTTGTCAGTGATACGTACACATCACTTTCTTCCTAAATTTCAGATCTTCGATTTCAGAGAAAGGGATGTGGGGCCCAGCTCGTGGCTGAGGTGACCCCACAGATATGGGAAGTGAGGGGAGGTGATGCCTATTCTAAATTCACACACGTGAAAAGGCATGAAGGAGAAAGTGATGTCAGGGGAAGAGCAGGTGATTGGCAGGTGTACACGGATAAGGGTGGGTGTGCCCCCTGCCTTCCTCTCCCCCTCCCCACTCGCAGCTGCCTCTTTAGTTGGACCACTTGCATCCTTTGGTGGGGCACATTGTAGCTTCCCTGTTAGCAGTGTGGATGCTAGAGCCACACAGGACACATGAGGACATCGTGCAAGCAAGACACGTACCTTGATTTTCCTTTTTAAACAACTGATGGTGGTGAAAAATTATACTGGGAGGAACAAAGAAGCACATATTTAGTAACTTGTAAAAACCCCATTGTGTCCTTTTTCCTTAAAAATAAGGTGTGCTTCCAGTGCCCAAGAGGAAAGAATCAGTTCCCCAAGCATCATGATCATACCTCCTGATCCTTCCCAGTACCGTTTCAGCACAAACAAGAACTCACGCCATTCCTAGTAGCTTTCCTCTTTCACCAGGATCCATTCCAGAGGCAGGGGAAGTAATGGGTTAGTGCACCAAATCAGTCTGCCCAACGTTCAGACTATTTGGATGCAATGTGCTAAGTGTCAAGTACTGTCATTTGGGTTATTAGAAAGGAACTGTTGAAAGGAACGATGATGTAATTCAGAATATATCAGTGCCTGTATTATTTAGCCCTGATTTTAAGGTTCATGACTTGCCAGAAAAAGGACCTAAAGGCTCAAAAGGATAAGGATGCAGACTCAGGAACAAACCATCAGATTTTAAGAAAACCAGTATTGGTTCCCTTTGGCTTTCATGTAAATTAATAACAGAGATTAGGAACTCTTAGTTAAGTTGGTTTGTTCATATGTAGACTTTCTCAAACAAAAATGTGTTTGGTAAAGCACAAAATAAAACATAACTACCTTGGAGTTTTTGTTGTTGTTGCTGTTATTCTATTTAATCAGTAAGCACTTACTATCTACTGCAGCTAAGGACAGGGTGTTATGCAGAGAGTTTTGCAAGGTAAGATGAATCAGATCTACCCACACCTATTTAGAGAAATAAAACACGTCCATACAAGTTTTAACAAAGTATAGAAAATGACAACTTCATGAGAACAGAAAAAAATGGTTATTGAGGTTGAAAAGAGGGAAATATTAATTCCAGGTAGAAAAGGTTTTAGAAATGTTTCTAACAAGAGTCCTGAGGGCTGAAAAGGTATATTTCAGCGTGAAGGGTGAGGAGGCAGAGGGCATTTCCGAAAGAGGAGAGGGAGTAAGCGGGAAGCAAACTTGTAGAAGAAGGCACACCTGGACTGCATGTGAGGCCAGGAGGCCAGGTCAGTTCTTTTGGAGGAGGGGGTGAAGAAAGCATTGGAAAGAACTTGAATATCAAGCAGAGAATGGCAGGGTCGGAGCTTGAAGCTAGATGCAGGGCGGGGTGAATGGAGAGAGATGGTGAGTGCACCCCGCGGTTACATCGCTGTTGCGGTGGTGGAGAACAGGATAAAGGTTAACAGTAATGACAGTGATCATAAACAGGTCTCACTTGTTGAGTGCCTAGTAGCTGCTGAGTATTTTCTTTAGATTATTGCCTTTAACCTGCACAGCAAACCTCAAGACAGGTGCAAATACAGTCAATCCTCATTATGTACAGATTCTGTATTTGCAAATCCGGCTTATTCGCTAAAATTTATTTGTGACCCCAAAATCAATACTCGTGGTACTTTCGCAGTCATCCATGGACGTGTGCAGAGTTGCCCCACGTGTACATTCCCGGTGAAGTTAAAGAAGGTGATGCTCTGCCTTTTCGTTTCAGCTCATATTGTAAACAAGTGTCATTTTTGTGGTCTACTTAGTCTCATGCTTTTCACTTTTTTTTTTGCTTCTTGTTGGTGATCTCTCTGTTTAAAATGGTCCCCATGTGTAGTGCTGAAGTGCTGTCTAGTGTCCCTCCATGCAAGGAGACTGTGATGTGCTTTAGGGAGACAATATGTGTGTTAGACATGCCTTGTTCAGACATGTCATAGTGCTGTCGGCCATGAGTTCAAGGTTAATGGATCAACAATATATACTAAACAAGGTGTCTTTAAACAGAACCACACATAAGACACAATAAATTGATCAGTTGATGAAAACCTTGTGACCAGAGGCTCCCAGGAACCTAACCCTGTACTTCTCCTAGGAACAGTGGTTCAGTGTTCACTAATTCCGTTTTCACAGTGACTTTATAGAACAAGGCTACTGTGAATATCAAGAAGACTCTGGTTGGGCTTCCCTGGTGGCACAGTGGTTAAGAATCCACCTGCCAAAGCAGGGGACACGGGGTCGAGCCCTGGTCCGGGAAGATCCCACATGCTGCGGAGCAACTGGGCCCGTGCACCACAACTACTGAGCCTGCGCTCTAGAGCCTGCGAGCCACAACTACTGAAGCTCGCGTGCCTAGAGCCTGTGCTCTGCAACAAGAGAAGCCACCGCAATAAGAAGCCCGCACACTGCAACGAAGAGTAGCCCCTGCTCATTGCAACTAGAGAAAGCCCACGTGCAGCAATGAAGACCCAGTGCAGCCAAAAATAAATAATAAATAAATAAATAAGACAATGGTAACACCTTCTCCGCAGAAATGTAAACTGGGGTTGGGAGGGAGGGGTAAGGACCTTGCCTGAGGCCACACAACAGGCACAAACCCAGTCTGTCAGATTCGAATGTCATATTGTGATGATATACATTTGTAATAACTTAACAAAGGCCTGGACCAGGTGTAGCAATGAAGAATGGAAGGGAGGAGGTGAATTACAAATGATTTAGGAAGTAGAGTCAACAGGACTTGGCCACTGATTGCACATGGAGGGCAAAGAGGAGGAAGAGGTCTGAGAGGAGTCTGAAGTCAGGTGGAGGTGATAACCTATTGGAATCAGGAGAGCCTGAGGGTGGATGGTTGTAGGAAGGGTAAACAGCAGGTTCAACTGGGATTAAGGGCTGGGGCTTGAGAACAGAAATGCCAGTTTTAGTTTTTGAGCACTCACTCTACTCCAGGTATTGTTAAGTGGCTCTAGCTAAATGATCTCATTTAATCCTCACAAGAACCTTATAAGACAGGAACTATTATGCCCATTTTACAGATGAAGAGAGTGAGGCTCAAAGAAGTAAAGTAACTTGCTCAAGGACACCCTGCTTATAAACAACAGAACAGGATTCAAACCCAGGCAGAGTGACCCTGGAGGTTGTAATAACAAAGAGAAGTTTTGGAATTTAAGATCTTAGAGGAAGAGAAGCATTAATGTTAATAATACCCTATCTTGTTCTCTAGTTTCTTCTTTTTAATGTTATTTTTTCCAATATTCTGTCTTTACACTGCATATTTTCCTATTTTCGTGTTTTTGTTCAAATTCTTCTCTCCCACAGGAATGCTGTTCTTCTCTCCTAGCTTTTAGGTTTTATTCTTTTTTGTCTTTTTATGTTGCAGAGGGGTAAACTTATTTGGTAGCTGCAGAAATTGGACACTTTATGTTATGTTATATTGTGCTGTTTAATTGAAAAAGTTTGAACATTTCAAGGATTCCTAGAATGTAATACATGTTACTTAAGAAAAACTATTCTCTGAATATTACTCAGCCATAAAGAAGAATTAAATTTTGCCATCTATAACAACATGGATATATCTAGAGGGTATTATGCTGAGTGAAATAAGTCAGACAAATATCCTATGATTTCACTTATATGTGGAGTCTAAAAAAACAAATAAAGAAACATAACAAAACAGAAACAGACTCATAGATACAGAGAACAAAACTGGTGGTTGCCATGGGGCGATGAGTGAAATAGGTGAGGGAGAATAAAAGGTACAAACTTCCAGTTACAAAATAAATGAGTCATGGGGACTATATTGTAATAACATTGCGTGGTGACAGATGGTAACTATACTTATCGTGGTGATTATTTTTCAATGTATAAAAATATTGAATCACTATGTTGTACACGTGAAGCTAATATAATAAGTCAATTATACTTCAATTTAAAAAAGAAGAATCGTTCTCATAATCATTCATACATTTCACATTAATAATGTTATGGTTTATTTACAGATGTTCTCATTAACAGAGGGAGCATGATTATGCTATTTGTGTATTAGATTTGGATAACCTGGCATAAAATAACATGATCCTTGTTTTGTGTTTCATCTTGGATATCAGTTACCTTTGAACTTTTGTAAAGATATAAAGTCTCTCATTGTTTCCCAAATCTGTATCATCGAGACTTATTTGCCTATGTCCTTGAGACATTAAGAAATTAAACATTCCCTCAACACTTAGGTATTAAGGGTTATTTCCACAGGGCTCCTAGTAGTACTGTGCCTGGAGATAGAATAGTATCCAAAAACAGAGGGTGTTTCATTTAAGAAGTGCCAGAGCTGTTTATTATATTAAAAAAACTTTTAAACAGTATATAATAGGGAAAAAAAACCCTCCTGTCGGAATCTTGGGCTCCTTCTTTCTTTGTAAAATGCCCCCCCTCAAGATGTCCAGAAGGTGAGCATTCTTTCTGGCCACAGGGAAAGTGCCCTCCAGAGCTGTGAACTCCATCAAAAATGCTTCTGCCCACAGAGCTCAAAGGCCAGACGTTTCGAGAACAGATAGCTTGGATCTCTGTAGGTAAGTGGGAAAGAGTTCACCTACAAGGGAGTTTCTATTCTTTGAAATAACCCAAGTCTGAAACCCTTCCTTTGTAAATTAAAAAGAAACCTCTTGAACTATTCTGAAACCAAAAGAGAGAGGGTTGCAATGCTGCTGGCAGCTGTACTAGATAGTCAAATGTGACTCTTAGGTGAACAAATTCTGCATTTGTATAGACATCTGGTAATTTAGGAACAAAGGCGAAGACAAAGGAACCTTAAGGAATCTTTGTCTTGTTCTTAAACTGCCATGGCCTGAAAGGGAACTGGGGAAAATGAAGCCCATGTTTGATTTGACAAACACTTGAAACCATCCTTCAAATATTCTGGACGGAAAAAAGTCCAACGTGTGTTTTGCCAAACCCAAGGGAAATTAGCTCCATATGTTTCTGATCTATTTACAGTTTAATCATCAAAATATTACTTTGCAAGGACTGGTTATGTCCAAAAAACCTTTTATGAGCCATTTTAAACATGATCTTGAGAACAGGAAGCCCTGTTTTGCCAAGAGCCAACAGATGCCTGAGCAGAGATTCTGGAGTTGGTAGTAGGGGCAGAGCCCTGGGTGCTGCGATTTCCAAATACGGCAGAGCAGACTTCGTATGGGTTTTGGGGAATCTGTGCTCCACTCACTAATTACAGAAATCCTTCAGGAACGATAACCTGAGGGGAAGGTGACTGCTGGCTTCCATGATTTCCACTCAAATTCATTATCTTTCATGGAATTTCATATTCCTTTCACCACATTCCATTTGCTAAATGATAATTCAGGAGATAACTTCTCTACTGAAATTATAATGTTAGTATCTGAGCCCTTACAAACCTGAGGTAGAATTTCTTAGAAAACAGCGGCTTTGAAGGGGCCATTGTCTGAATGAATAAGACAAAAATTGTTTCTCTTTATTTTCGAGTTTTTTGGCTGGTTTTTTTTGCTTCTCTTTCTTTTTATTCTACTTTTCTTTTTCCTTTTCTTTCCCTGGCAAGTTCACCATACAGTATCAATCATCCAGAAGACATTTAATGATAAACTGGTGATTATCAACATTATGTACATGTATATGTACTATACAAGCCTGGGTTTACTAGTTGAGGGGGAAAGCCTTTATTGAAAATACTCCTTTGTAAGGGATTACCCACTTTTTTCTCATTCTCCCGAAACTTTACCTACAACCAAGCATTCTTTCTCTAGACTTTATTTTTTTAACATCTTTATTGGAATATAATTGCTTTACAGTGTTGTGTTAGTTTCTGCTGTATAACCAAGTGAATCAGCTATACATATACATTTATCCCTATATCCCTTCCCTCTTGTGTCTCCCTCCCACTCTCCCTATCCCACCCCTCTAGGTGGTCACAAAGCACCGAGCTGATCTTCCTGTACTATGCAGCTACTTCCCACTAGCTATCTATTTTACATTTCGTAGTGTATATATGTCAGTGCCACTCTCTCACTTCGTCCCAGCTTACCCTTTTCCCTCCTGTGTCCTCAAGTCCATTCTCTATGTCTGCGTCTTTATTCCTGTCCTGCCCCTAGGTTCTTCAGACCATTTTTAAAAATTCCATATATATGTGTTAGCATACGGTATTTTTTCTCTTTCTGACTTACTTCACTCTGTATGACAGACTCTAGGTCCATCCAACTCACTACAAATAACTCAATTTCGTTTCGTTTTATGGCTGAGAAATATTCCATTGTATATATGTGCCACATCTTCTTTATCCATTCATCTGTCTTGGGCACTTAGGTTCCTTGCACATCCTGGCTATTGTAAATAGTGCTGCAATGAACACTGTGGTACATGACTCTTCTTGAATTATGGTTTTCTCAGGGTATATGCCCAGTAGTGGGATTGCTGTGTCATATGGTCATTTTGTTTTTACTTTTTTAAGTAACCTCCATACTGTTCTCCGTAGTGGCTGTATCAATTTACGTTCCCACCAACAGTGCAAGAGGGTTCCCTTTTCTCCACACCCTCTCCGGCATTTATTGTTTGTAGATTTTTTGATGATGGCCATTCTGACCGGTGCAAGGTGATACCTCACTGTAGTTTTGATTTGCATTTCTCTAACGATTAGTGATGTTGAGCATCCTTTCACGTGTTTGTTGGCAATCTGTACATCTTCTTTAGAGAGATGTCTACTTAGGTCTTCTGCCCATTTTTGGATTGGATTGTTTGCTTTTTGATATTGAGCTGCATGAGCTGCTTGTATATTTTGGAGATTAATCCTTTGTCACTTGCTTCATTTGCAAATATTTTCTCCCATTCTGAGGGTTGTCTTTTCATCTTGTTTATGGTTTCCTTTGCTGTGCAAAAGCTTTTAAGTGTCATTAGGTCCCATTTGTTTATTTTTATTTCCATTTCTCGAGGAGGTGGGTCAAAAAGGTTCTTGCTGTGATTTATGTCATAGAATGTTCTGCCTATGTTTTCCTCTAAGAGTTTGATAGTGTCTACCCTTACATTTAGGTCTTTAATCCATTTTGAGTTTATTTTTGTGTATGGTGTTAGGGAGTGTTCTAATTTCATTCCTTTACACATAGCTGTTCAGACTTCCCAGAACCACTTATTGAAGAGGCTGTCTTTTCTCCATTGTATATTCTTGCCTCCTTTATCAAAGATAAGGTGACCATATGTGTGTGGGTTTATCTCTGGACTTTCTATCGTGCTCCATTAATGTGTATTTCTGCTTTTGTGCCAGTACCATACTGTCTTGATTACTGTAGCTTTGTAGTATAGTCTGAAGTCAGGGAGCCTGATTCCTCCAGCTCTGTTTTTCTTTCTCAAGATTGCTTTCGCTATTCAGGGTCTTTTGTGTTTCCATACAAATCGTGAAATTTTTTGTTCTAGTTCTGTGAAAAATGCCATTGGTAGTTTGATAGGGATTGCACTGAATCTGTAGATTGCTTTGGGTAATATAGTCATTTTCACAATGTTGATTCTTCCAATCCAAGAACATGGTATATCTCTGCATCTGTTTGTATCATCTTTAATTTCTTTCATCAGTGTCTTATAGTTTTCTGCATACAGGTCTTTTGTCTCTGTAGGTGGTTTATTCCTAGGTATTTTATTCTTTTTGTTGCAGTAGTAAATGGGAGTGTTTCCTTAATTTCTCTTTCAGATTTTTTATCATTAGTGTATAGGGATGCAAGACATTTCTGTGCATTAATTTTGTATCCTGCTACTTTACCATATTCATTGATTAGCTCTAGTAGTTTTCTGGTAGCATCTTTAGGATTCCCTATGTATAGTATCATGTCATCTGTAAACAGTGACAGTTTTACTTCTTCTTTTCTGTTTTGGATTCCTTTTATTTCTTTTTCTTCTCTGATTGCTATGGCTAAAACTTCCAAAACTATGTTGAGTAATAGCAGTGAGAGTGGGCAACCTTGTCCTTTTCCTGATCTTAGTGGAAATGGTTTCAGTTTTTCACATTGAGAACAATGTTGGCTGTGGTTTTGTCATATATGGCCTTTGTTATGTTGAGGTAAGTTTCCTCTATGCCTACTTTCTGGAGAGTTTTTGTTTTTGTTTTTTTTGCAGTACGCGGGCCTCTTACTGTTTTGGCCTCTCCCGTTGCAGAGCACAGGCTCTGGACGCACTGGCTCAGCGGCCATGGCTCACGGACCTAGCTGCTCTGCGGCATGAGGGATCCTCCCGGACTGGGACATGAACCCGTGTCCCCTGCATCAGCAGGCAGACTCTCAACCACTGCGCCACCAGGGAAGCCCTCTGGAGAGTTTTTAATCATAAACTGGTGTTGAATTTTGTCGAAAGATTTTTGTGCATCTATTGAAATTATCATTTGTTTTAGTCCTTCAATTTGTTAATATGGTGTATCACATTGATTGATTTGCATATATTGAAGAATCCTTGCATTCCTGGGATAAACCCCGCTTGATCATGGTGTATGATCCTTTTAATGTGCTGTTGGGTTCTGTTTGCTAGTATTTTGTTGAGGAATTTTACATATGTGTTCATCAGTGATATTGGCCTGTAGTTTTCTTTTCTTGTGACGTCGTTGTCTGGTTTTGGTATCAGGGTGATGGTGGCCTCGTAGAATGAGTTTGGGAGTGTTCCTCCCTCTGCTATATTTTGGAAAAGTTTGAGAAGGATAGGTGTTAGCTCTTCTCTAAATGTTTGGTAGAATTCGCCCGTGAAGCCAACTGGTCCTGGGCTTTTGTTTGTTGGAAGATTTTTAATCACAGTTTCAATTTCAGTGCTTGTGATTGGTCTGTTCATATTTTCTATTTCTTCCTGGTTCAGTCTTGGCAGGTTGTGCATTTCTAAGAATTTGTCTATTTCTTCCAGGTTGTCCATTTTTATTGGCATAGAGTTGCTTGTAGTAATCTCTCATGATCTTTTGTATTTCTGCAGTGTCAGTTGTTACTTCTCCTTTTTCATTTCTAATTCTGTTAATTTGAATCTTCTCCCTTTTTTTCTCGATGAGTCTGGCTAATGATTTATCAATTTTGTTTATCTTCTCAAAGAACCAGTGTTTAGTTTTATTGATCTTTGTGATCATTTCCTTCATTTCTTTTTCATTTGTTTCTGATCTGATCTTTATGATTTCTTTCCTTCTGCTAACCTTGGGTTTTTTTGTTCTTCTTTCTCTAATTGCTTTAGGTGTAAATTTAGGTTGTTTATTTGAGATTTTTCTTGTTTCTTGAGGTAGGATTTATTGCTTTAAACTTCTCTCTTAGAACTGCTTTTGCTGCATCCCATAGGTTTTGGGTCGTCGTGTTTTCATTTTCACTTGTTTCTAGGTATTTTTTAATTTCCTCTTTGATTTCTTCAGTGATCTCTTGGTTATTTAGTAGCATATTGTTAAGCCTCCAGGTGTTTGTAATTTTTACAGTTTTTTTTTCCTGTAATTGATATCTAGTCTCTTAGCATTGTGGTCAGAAAAGATACTTGGTAGTATTTCAATTTTCTTAAATTTACCAAGGCTTGATTTGTGACCCAAGATATGGTGTATCCTGGAGAATGTTCCACGAGCACTTGAGAAGAAAGTGTCTTCTGTTGTTTTGGGATGGAATGTCCGATAAATATCAATTAAGTCCATCTTGTTTAATGTATCATTTAAAGTTTGTGTTTCCTTGTTTATTTTCATTTTGGATGATCTGTCCATTGGTGAAAGTGCGGTGTTAAAGTCCCCTACTATGAATGTGTTACTGTCGTTTTCCCCTTTTACGGCTGTTAGCATTTGCCTTATGTATTGGGGTGCTCCTATGTTGGATGCATAAATATTTACAATTGTTAGATCTTCTTCTTGGATTGATCCCTTGATTATTATGTAGTGTCCTTATTTGTCTCTTGTAATAGTCTTTATATTAGAGTCTATTTTGTCTGATATGAGAATTGCTACTCCAGCTTTTTTTGATTTCCATTTGCATGGAATGTCTTTTTCCATCCCCTCACTTTCAGTCTGTATGTGTCCCTAGATCTGAAGTTGGTCTCTTGTAGACAGCATATATACGGGTCTTGTTTTTTAATCCATTCAGCCAGTCTCTGTCTTTTGGTTGCAGTATTTAATTCATTTACATTTAAGGTAATTATTGATATGTATGTTCCTATTACCATTTTCTTAATTATTTGGGTTTGTTATTGTAGGTCTTTTCCTTTTCTTGTATTTCCTGCCTAGAGAAGTTCTTTCAGCATTTGTTGTAAAGCTGGTTTGGTGGTGCTGAATTCTCTTAGCTTTTGCTTATCTGTAAAGGTTTTAATATGTCTGTCTTATATGAATGAGATCCTTGCTGGGTAGAGTAATCTTGGTTGTAGATTTTTCCCTTTCATCACTTTAAATATGTCCTGCCACTCCCTTCTGGCCTGCAGAGTTTCTGCTAAAAGATCAACTGTTAACCTTATGTGGATTGCCTTTTATGTTATTTGTTGCTTTTCCCTTGTTGCTTTTAATATTTTTTCTCTGTATTTAATTTTTGATAGTTTGATTATTATGTGTCTTTGTGTGTTTCTCCTTGGATTTATCGTGTTGGGACTCTCTGCACTTCCTGGACTTGATTGACTATGTCCTTTCCCATATTAGGGAAGTTTTCAACTATAATCTCTTCGAATATTTACTCAGTCCCTTTCTTTTTCTTTTCTTCATCTGGGACCCCTATAATATGAATGTCAGTGTGTTTAATGTTGTCCCAGAGGTCTCTGAGACTCTCCTCAGTTCTTTTCATCCTTTTTTCTTTATTCTGCTCTGTGGTAGTTATTTCCACTATTTTATCTTCCAGGTCACTTATCCGATCTTCTGCCTCAGTTATTCTGCTATTGATTCCTTCTAGAGAATTTTTAATTTTATTTATTGTGTTGTTCATCATTGTTTGTTTGCTTGTTAGTTCTTCTAGGTCCTTGTTAATCGTTTCTTGTATTTTCTCCATTCTATTTCCAAGATTTTGGATCATCTTTACTATCATTATTCTGAATTCTTTTTCAGGTAGACTGTCTATTTCCTCTTCATTTGTTAGGTCTGGTGGGTTTTTACCTTGCTCCTTCATCTGCTGTGTGTTTCTCTATCTTGTTATGCTTAACTTACTGTGTTTGGGGTCTCCTTTTCACAGGCTGCAGTTTCGTAGTTCGCATTGTTTTTGGTGTCCGCCCCCAGTTGTTTCAGTGGGTTGTGTAGGCTTCCTGGTGGAGCGGACTGGTGCCTGTGTTCTGGTGGATGAGGCTGGATCTTGTCTTTCTGGTGGGCAGGACTGCATCTGGTGGTGTGCTTTGGGGTGTCTGTGAACTTAGTATGATTTTAGGCAGCCTATCTTCTAATGGGTGGGTATGTTTTCCTGTCTTGCTAGTTGTTTGGCTTGGGGTGTCCAGCACTGGAGCTTGCTGGTCATTGAGTGGAGCTGGGTCTTAGTGTTGAGTCGGAGATCTCTGGGAGAGCTCTTGCCAATTGATAATACGTGGGGATGGGAGGTCTCTGGTGGACCAATGTCCTGAACTCGGCTCTCCCACCTCAGAGGCTCAGGCTTGACACCCAGCTGGAGCACCAGGACGCTGTCAGCCACACGGCTCCTGTTGCTAGAAGATCCACATTTCCTCTGGAAAGGACATAAATCCGGCCATCTCACTTCAGGCCTAGCCCTGCCAGCTTTTTTCGCTTTGTGCTTAGTCTGTTTCTGTTGCTCATAGTGGGCCCCATGTAGAGGCCTTGCCCCAGCCCTTCAGACCAGAGTCCCTTGTGAAACGGCTGAGCCAACACCTCAGCTCAGGACATGCGCTGAAGCTCTTCACAGGACACTCAACTCAAGATGGCCTATTTTTGAGTTTTTGAAAAATAAACTAAAATTCTTAGAATTTTTTAAAAAGCCTCCTAAAATGACTTTAAATAATGTTTATGCTGTTTTCTCTCTCAATGGTCTTCAACAGTGGTGTTTTAGTTTACTGATCAGCTTCACCTGGGAAATTGTTAGAAATGAAAATTCTGTGAGCTCCCCTCACACTGAATGCTCCCAGTGGTTTTCAAATCACACATACATAGGAATCACTTAGGGCCTTGTTAAAATATATACTGCTGAGTTCCACCCCTAGAGTTTCTGATTCAGTAGGTCTGGGTGTGACCTGACAACTTGTACTTCTAACGAGTTCCCAGGTGATGTTGCTAGTCCTGGGACCCCACTTGAAGAACCATTAGTCTATACTCTTCCCACTTCTCACCACTGACTTGCAGTTGAGTGGCAGGGAGATGGGTATTAAAGCAAGTGGAGAGTGTTCCAGGTGCATCCACTAATGGTTACTTGGAGATGTGTTTTAATGACTTAACAAGGATGCCATCTCTCAAAATTCCTGTGGACCGTTATTGATGGCCAAAGAAATGAAGTAGTTTACATAATTATTGGAATGATTGTGTAACTCTGTGGCCTCTACAGAGATTTAGTTTATGAAATAAGAGTACCACCAAGCCCATTTATATAGAACACCTACAATTTTCAGAGATTTTTGTGAATTAGACTGTCTACAGGCTTTAAAATTATATGTAAGTAGGAACTAAATGCATGTGGTGACATGAGCTTTTTCTGTCATTAAAGTGTAAGAGGACTTTCATTGCATGGGTTCTTGATTAGGGAATATTGGGCGTATCATGGGGAAAATGTCTTTGGTGAGAATTGCATAATTGACACTAATGGACTAGAGTGATCTTCAGGCAAATCATGAAGCTGGGGCTCAGTTAAGGCATTTCACCAGAGAGGTCTGCTGGTGGGCTGCTTTGTGATGAGCTGACAATATGAAGAGCTCCTAGAACCTTCTTTTAAAAAGTGATTCTCAAACTTGCAAATGCATTAGAATCACCTGAGAACCTTTTTAATAGCAGATGCTGATTCAGCTGGCCTGGAGTGGGGCTCAAAGCACTTCATTTCTAACAGTCTCCCAGGAGATGCTAATGCTGCTGGTCCATGATCCACACTTGGAAAAGCAAGGTTCTAGAATAGTGGTTCACAACCCCAGGAAACCCTTAAAACATTCTAAATCAAATGTTCAGGGTAGGACTCTGGCGTAAGTATTTTTAAAGCACCCCAGGTGATCCTAGTGTGCAGCCAGCATTGAGATGCTCTGACCTGGAAAAGCGGAGTTCGTTTTTCTAGGCTGCCTCTCTCAAAGTCAGATGTCTCACCTGAGTCTTTGGTGAGTATTAGATTGCAGGGAATTCATACTTGACTTTTCTAATAAGAGCCTGAGTGCCTATTTCTATGTTGCTGATGAAAGAAAGAGCCAGATGCTTTAGATTCCTGATGTGCTGACTGCAGAGTTGACGTTCAGCTATGAAATTTTAACAACTGGTCTTGTATTCTCTCCCCTATGGAGGGTCTCCCTATTTACAATCTTAAGTGAGCTACAGATATAACTAGGGAGTACAACCAACATTTTGATACTCAACAAAAAATGTGTATATGCTTGAGTACTTAGACATATATTTGAGAACTCAGAACCCTGCACAAAAAAAAATCAAGTCAAAAATTTGCTTTAAAAACGTCAAGAGCAGATGTTACAATCCACTTGTCTCCAGCATAAAATAAACATAATATTACTTCTGTGGAACATCTGATTCTGGTTATAACTGCACCCCAGTGGACCTTATTGGATGAGTCACTTGCAAAGCGCACCCATAAGTAGCTGAAGGTGCTATCTGTGGTTGGGTAATTAAATATCGTACACTTAAACATGAGGAACCGGCTGCCAAATACAATTATTTCAGTTGTAGCCTAGTTGAAGCTGAACTCTTTCTCACAATAATTAGCCAACAGGTGCAGTTACTACTTTTTTTAAAAAATAAATTTATTTATTTTTGGCTGTGTTGGGTCTTCGTTGCTGTGTACGGGCTTTCTCTAGTTGCAGCGAGCAGGGACTACTCTTTGTTGCAGTGCACGGGCTTCTCATTGTGGTGGCTTCTCTTGTTGCAGAGCACAGGCTCTAGGAGCGCCAGCTTCAGTAGTAGTGGCACGCAGGCTCAGTAGTTGTGGCTCTTGGGCTCTAGAGTGCAGGCTCAGTAGTTGTGGTGCACCGGCTTAGTTGCTCTGTGACATGTGGGATCTTCCCGGACCAGGGTCCCGTGTCCCCCGCATTGGCAGGTAGATTCTTAACGACTGTGCCACCAGGGAAGTCCCAGGTGCAGTTACTTCTTAAGTTCACTCCTCATTTCTGATTAAAAAAAAAAAAGAAAATCCAAACTATGGCAAGGTAGAAAAGGATGTACCCCTATTTATCCTGGTAGATGTTTACAGACCCAATTTGTCTAATAACTGTATCAAGTTATTTAAATATTAAATCCAAAAGAAGAGGACCTAAGTGCCCAGCATATTTTAGAAGTTGAATTAATCCTCCCCAAAGCCATTCTTCTCCCATCCCATTTTTTGGCCAGTAGTATTATGATGACAGGCGGTAAAGCATTAAGATTTTGGATGCCATATAAATGTTTCCCATTTTATGCAATGGGTAGTTCGTGGGCATGAATCTAAGAATGACAAAAACAACGATCATTGCGAAAGTTGTCTTCTAAACCATATCTCCGTGAACTGAAACTATAGAAATGATCGGTAGAATGGTCGGTGATAGAATGGACATGGCTGGGACAGTCATGAAGAGATATTTCTTGTTCTTCCATGCAGTCCATCCACTATTTTGAGCCCATGTGCTCTGCCCTGGCCCTTGGAGTTAACTTAATGCATTCACGTACCAGAGCGAGCAGCACAAACCCGCTTGTGCTGGAGGAAATATTTTGGGATCCCTTTTGTTACCAACCAGGGTTCTTTGGCCTCCTCAGTCAACAGAAATTGATCAGGAGGGAGCTAGAACAAGTAGCAGGTTCCCTTGCTTGCTCACTCAGGGAGCAGGTGGGCGAGGTGGTTCCTTACCTGCTTTGCTCCCAGCTCTTCAGAAGTGGCAGTTGAGTTCTTAGTCTTTTTGTATCTTGTTGTCTATAATTTGCCCCAACTGCTGCATGAGCACAGCTATTTTTAGTGCCTTATAGTTTCTTTGTACTTTATTGCTGGAGGAGTTATTTATCCAGTTGCAAGCACTGCAGCAAAGGGTCCCAGGTCCCAGCCTGTCTCACTGTCACTTGTTTCTTCTCTGGTTTCATCTTCTCCCAATGCTCGCCTGGTACGCCTGGGATTCCAGGGCCTGAAACTCATCTCGTGACCTCTTTGGACATCATACTTTACCTGTGTTCTTGTCAGTACTTAGACTTTAGATTCTCTCGCAGAGGCAGGCTTGGCCACCCTGTGGCTTACAACATCCCCTACTGCCCAGGTTAGAAATTTCCTGCCCAAACGTATCCCCAGGGAACCCATTCTCATGGTGACAAAAGCCAGGCCCACCAGCAACAGTACAATAGACCACCTAGAAGCCTGGGGTAAGCAAAATGCAAAGGATCTGGCCCTCAGATTACTGAAGACACCTATGGGGTAGGGAGAGAAGGGGAAGGGGCATGGGAACCACCCTCCATGCACTAGGGAGCTGATGGGCCCCCGGGGACTTTGGGTCCATGTATATTCATCTCGAGGACAGTGGGCCTTCTCACCACTGAGACCAGAGTTTTGGAGTGGGGCTGGGGAGGAGAAGTGAAAAGGGGAGCATTTAAATTTGTACATTCTTGAAAAATCATGATTTGAAAGTGTACCCTTTAAATTTCAGTTCCCTGTAATACTGGAAGTTCTAACCAATAAAACCCAGGTCCCTTCAGGGATACTGAAAAAAGACCCTGTTTTTCATTTTTGAGAAAAGCTGGTATAGAATTTTGAAGTGATGGCCAGTAAGCTTATGAGTGTCTATTTGCTTAAATAGCAAAGTTTTCTTCTTGAGGCAAGGGTGAACCGCTTTTGGAATCCATCTGAGGGAATATAGATTGTGGTTGTGTAGGGCTAGGGTGAGAATAAGGAGTGACGGGAAACGGACACTTGTTTTCTTTTTAGAATGTTGGAAGTGTTCAAAAATTAGATTGTGGTGATGGTTGTACAACTCTGTAAATATACTAAAATTCATTGAATTGTACACAGAATGGGTGAATTTTATGGTATGTAAATCATGTCTCAATAATGCCATTAAAAATCAAAAGGCATCTTATAAACCCTGATAAGAAGTTTTGATGTTCTCCCAGTTGAGGCAGGAAGGTATTGATGATGAGATTCATACACCTGCATTTTAGAAAGCTCCATGTGGGATCAACCTCTGCTGTGCAAGGTTGAGGTGAAGTAGAGAGAACTGGCCTCTGTTGAGCATCTGCTGTAAAATAAACGCTGCATAGACCCTTTATACACATCATCTCATTTAAACCTCACGACAACCTACTGGTACCTTTATTCTAGCTGGATGATTTATTCCTGTTGCCATAGAGATGTAATTCTATTGGATCTGAAATGCAGACAACCTCTGCTCTACCTGTGAGATAGTTAAGACTCAAGGAGGTGAAATAACCAGCCCAAAAGCACACAGACAGTAAGCGGCAGAGCCAGGATTGGAACTCAGAGGATGTCTGATTGATCTAAGGCTTTGCTTTTTCCGCTCCACCCTGCTGCCCTGAGATTGGGCAAATTAGAATGCACGGCACAGGTTGAAGGAACCCCTTGGTAGATTGTTCAGCATTAATACTTTCACAGACCCCTTGTATTAGTTTCCTGTTGCTCAAGTAACAAATTACCACAAATTTAGTGGCTTACAGAACCACAAATTTATGCTTTCCAGTTCTGGAGATCAGAAGACCAAAATCAGTCTCAATGGGATAAAGGCAGAGTTGGTTCCTTCTAGAGGTTCTTGGGGGAGAATCCATATCCTTGCCTTTTCCGGCTTCTGGAGACCAGCGTTCCTTGGATCCTGGTTCTTTCTTTGCAATGGGATCACTGCAACTTCCGCTTCTGTCATCACATCTCCTTCCTCTCTGACTTGACCTTCTCACTTTCCTCTTATAAGTACCCTTGTGATGACATTGGCCCATCTGGATAATCCAGGATAATCTCTTCATCTCAAGAGCCCTCATTTAATCACAACTGCAAAGTCCCTTCTACCGTGTAAAGTAACATATTCATGGTTGGGGGACTAGAATGTGAATATCATTGGGGGAGGGGCATTATTCTGCCTACCCCACACCCACCCTAGAAACCTATGTTTGAAAGGAATCTCGGAATAAATGTAATCTTCCATATTTTGACCTTGAACATAAACTCAAAAGCTGCTCTTTATTCATAACAGCCAAGATCAAGACTTGAATCAAATAATACTAGTTATTTGTCTCCAATTTGTCTCTTGAAACTTTAGAGGAATCAAATAAATTAAAAACTTGATGAGGTGCCATTAAGTATATTACTTTCCTTTGAAGGTGTTATTATTAGTCGATAAATTGCAGGATTGCTTTAATACGTCAAGCCCTCAGAGGGATCTCACATCAAAGGAATGTGGATGTTTGGACAAATGAGAACCAATGCACACGTAGAATAATATTTATATTTGCTCTTAAACTGTTTCGAGGCGTGCTTTCTCTTCTACAGTGTCATTTAAGACGACTATGTGCTTCATAAGGCACTTTTTAAATAGGTCAGGGTCTTAGTTTTTAAAGGTTCTCTGGTGTCTGTTTGGCTCTAGGTTTACTTCCTACAGCAACAGCTGACATTGTCAAAGTCAAGGGCCAAATTCCAACAGAAGATGAAGAGCAAAACCTTGACCCTGCTGACCAAAAGCAGAGTACAGAGAAAGGGGTTTTTCTACTATGATCCAAGGGTCTGGGGCTTGAAAGGATTGTTCTCCCAAAGGTGGGAAGACTTACCATATTTTTCATATACATTCAAAATATTGAGTGGTAGGAGTTTGAGAATTGAAGAGGATGGGGATGTTCCCTTAGCTCTTATGATGATTTTCCTGTATATTCTCAGCTCTACTTTAATACTGATACCTTTCTCTATAACTCCTGTCACCCTCACAGAATATATCATCCTCTTAATTTTTGGTTCTCTTACACTCAGCATGTCACCATGGACTTTTTCTACTCTTCAATTCAAATCCTGCCACAGACTTCTGCTAAAAGTAGTATTTTGGTTCAAAAATATCCTTGGTCCTTAGCCAGATTTAAGTCTTACTCTCCAAATAGAATCCTGGGGGGCTCAAGGTGTTTGCTCTTTGCCATTGACTGCTTAGGTGACCTTGGGGTCAGTCTATCTGGATCTCAGTGTTTCCACATGAAAATCAAACCTATCAGGGTTGTGTAATAGGACTGTGAGGTGCCTTTCAGTTCCAATATCTTAGAAGCTGAGAACGTGTAGTGGTTATGGGAACCATGTGTTGGATTTTGGTTTGGGGTTTCCAAGAAGTTGACGCAGAGATAAGATTTTGAGTACAAGTAGTTTGGGAGGTGCACTCAGGAAGTACTGGCAGAAGTTTGGGGAAATAAGACAGAAAAGAGAAGGAGAAAAGAGAAGGCAATAAAAGGTGTATTATCAAGCCAGTTACCATTGTATGCAACACACCTTCAAGTTACTCCAAGTGAGAGATGTGGAAACTGGGTATTTATTCATGTACTCTTTCTCCATCATTGGTTAAATGCTGCTTTGAGGGTCGTTGCCTCTCCAGCACTTCTTGCTCCTTTTCTCCTATAGTCAGATAAAAGCCCTCTGTGTAGAGCTGCAGGCTTTCCCAGTAAGTTTTCTAATTACCAGTAGGATATGGGCAGGGTGCTGACTACATCTGCTACAATGTGTGTGAGACCTGTGGGGGAAGTATGGGAAAGAAACAGTCAATTGGGAAATGAGAAAGCAGTGGTCTGATGTTTTGGTTTCTTTTAAACTTGCCATGAATGTACCAGAAATTCCAAGCCATTGTTCTATAATGTTTAGCAGTGTGTGCATGCTACCTTCACAGTGGGCGTGGACAAGAGAATAAATTTGTAGCTGAACATTAAAGAAGAGCTCACCAAAATCCTGACCAGAGTGAAAAGGGTGTATGTTAGTAAATTATGGATGCTTTATATCATTTACATAGAAATACTCTTAAAAAACGACGTTGCAGGGACTTCCCTGGTGGTCCAGTGGTAAAGAATCCGCCTTCCAATGCAGGCGACGTGGTTCAATCCCTGGTCGGGGAACTAAGATCCCACATGCCACAGGGCAACTAAGCCCGCACACCACAACTACTGAGCTCACGCACCTCAATGAGAGAGAGAAAAAAAACCCCATGCCACAACTAGAGAGAAGCCCGCGTGCCGCAATGAAGACCCGATGCAGCCTCCCCCAAAAAAGATAGAAAATAAATAAATAAATAAAATATTTTTTAAAAACCACTACATTGCAAAAATCTGCAATGAAATTTCCTCTCACTACCCATTCTTCAGGATATCACATAAAAATGTTATGATGCTGTGACATTTTAACTAACAAGGAACTCATTTTTAATTGCTTAGTATCGAAAGTTCAGTTTGGCCAAGAACCTTCTCTCATGTCTTATGGGTCTTTAGTGCATAGCCAATGCTTTGTGTAAAATGGGCCAGTTGGTTCTACGGTCATCCATTGCTCCTTAAAAAGCTTCAGCATTCAGATATGCTCTTAGAAATAGGATAATTCAATTCATTCTTCCCCTTCTGAACTTTCTGAGAACCCGACTTGCCAACATCTATGAAATATAGAAGAGGCTTAGCAATCAATCACGAGGGAGGAGGTGATGGAAGAGGAAGGCTGGCCAAGCAACTCTAAGCTTCGATCATTTTGTATTTCAGGACAAGAGAGCAGGATTGCTGACTGTTAGATTTCCTTTGAGAGGTGGTATGTGAAGGGCATATTGAATATTCTGATAAAGCCAAGTATAGGTGTAACTTCTTTAGGAAACAGTCAATCTGGTAAAAAGTGAAACTCCTTGGGTGAATATTACATAAGATTTGACTTACATGAAACTTAGACTCTTAGAATACGAACAAAGCTTCTAGAGCATCTATTTCGACTCTCTCATTGGACTCAAGAAGAAACCAAGACCTTAAAAGGTTCAGAGATTCATCCATCAGGACCACAGAGCTTATGGATTCAAGTATTCTGACACCTTGTCCAGTGTTCTTTCTACTCCACCACATGGCTCTATATCTCCCCCGCTTCCTTCTCCTCCCCCATCACCCTTCCTTCACCCCCACCCCTCTCACACAGACACAGACACACACACACACACACACACTCACACACACGAAGTTCATTTAAACAGCAAAACAGCTAACTTGAAAGGACAAGGATCTAGGATTTATTTCTTTCACCTTATCCCTACATGTAACAGCTTTGTACAAAACCCCCCAAGAAAGTTATGAAGTTGCCCTTGGCTTTACGATGATAAATGTAAAATATTGAAATCCTCCAGTCAAATAAGGTCTGCGAGGCTTTGTGCTGTGGAATCTGTTTAACACTAAGAACACAATAACTGTTACGGAAGACAGAGGTTGAAGGAGCGTGCCACTAATAGAGAAACGGACTGAGGTCACAGAAAGTCTTTTCCAGACCTTGTCTCTGTTTGATCTCCACAACATACCATAGAATATTTAGTTTAAAAAAGCAACATTTCTGTATTGTCTGTCCTGCTTCTCTCAGCTTCTCGTTCCCTGACCCGCTCCAATGTCATTGTCATTTAACATTTCTGAACCTTAGTCTCCCTGTGTCTGAATCATACATCTTGTTTTGGAGGGGTCTTTCTAAGAAAACATACAAAAATGTCTGACGTTGGAAATTTAGGAAATGCTGTGTCCCTGTGAACACCTTGCTAGGTCCCCTCCCAGGACCTTGGAAGGGGCCCTTGCCTAATTTAAGCATCATAACCTCCACGATAAATCTGCCCCTATGTCCCATTGTCCTCCACCATGTTTCCTTCCAGCCCAGGAAATCTGGCCCATATCTTGTCTGGCTGGGTTGAGGGCAGCCGCCCTGGCTTGTCCCCTGCCTGCCTGGAGTCCACTGCATGGGTCCACCCCGCACTGGTTGCCCAAGTAAGTGTTCAAAATCTAAATCTAATCATGTCACAGCCTCATGTAAGTTTCCGCTGATTCCCCAATATCTTAAGGATAAGCCCAAATTCCTAAAAGGCGTCCGAGGCCCTCAGGAAGGAGCCAGTCCTTGCGTTACTGAACCAGTTTCTTTAATCAATAGAAATTGAGAAGAGGCCAGATGAGAAATTCAGGCAAGGCTTTACTGGGACTTGTGCTGCAGTGCAAGAGAGTGAAAAACCAGTAACAGGTTCCCTTGCTCGCTCCCAGAGAAGGGGGCAAGCTCGTTCCTTAAATGGGGTGAGCGTAGGGGCTGACCCGTGGGTCGGGCCAGAAGGGTGGCTTAGGTGGTCTGCCCACCCCCTTGGTGGTGCTGTGTGCAGGGATCATGTGCAGGACCCTGATTTTGCTCCCAGCACCTCAGAAGTGGCAGTTGGATTTTTGGTCTTTTTTGTGGTTTTTTTTTTAATAAGTTTATTTATTTATTTTTGGCTGCATTGGGTCTTGGTTACTGTGCACGGGCTTTCTCTAGTTGCGGCGAGCAGGGGCTACTCTTCGTTGTGGTGCACGGGCTTCTCGCCGCAGTGGCTTCTCTTGTTGCAGAGCAGGGGTTCCAGGCCCACGGGCTTCAGTAGTTGTGGCACATGGGCTCAGTAGTTGTGGCTCGTGGGCTCCAGAGCACAGGCTCAGTAGTTGTGGTGCACGGGCTTAGTTGCTCCACGGCATGTGGGATCTTCCCGGGCCAGGGCTCGAACCCGTGTCCCCTGCATTGGCAGGCAGATTCTTAACCAGTGTGCCACCAGGGAAGTCCTTCTGTATCTTATTGTTCATAATTTGCCCCAACTGTGCATGTGTGCAGTTATCTTTAGCCCCTTGTAGTTTCTTTGTATTCTGTTGCCGGAGGAGACGTTTGTCCAGGCGCAAGCCCTGCAGCAAAGGACCCCAGGTGCCACCCTGTCTCACTTGCTCCTCTGGTACTTTTTTTGCCAGCCTCACCTCCACATTCCAGCCATCCACAGTGGCTGCTGTTCCTGAAGCAGATCGGGCTCTCCTGCCTGCGTGCCTGCCTGTCCTGCTCCCAGATCATCTGATGGTGAGGGCTCTCCAGGACCCCAGTAGAGATGGGTCCTCCTTCCCTCACTGCGCTCACCTTCACATACCTGTGTCTTAACTCCTGGGACACTTGATTGTTCTGATGAACTTCTCCATCTCTCCCCCTACAAAGCTTGAGGACAGGAGTTAAGAAGCTGAAGAAGAGGGCTTCCCTGGTGGCGCAGTGGTTGAGAGTCCGCCTGCCGATGCAGGGGACGCAGGTTCGTGCCCCGGTCTGGGAGGATCCCACATGCCGCGGAGCGGCCGGGCCCGTGAGCCATGGCTGCTGGGCCTGCGCGTCTGGAGCCTGTGCTCTGCAACGGGAGAGGCCACAACAGTGAGAGGCCCGCGTACCACAAAAAAAAAAAAAAAAAAAAGTTGAAGAAGAGAGTGGCCTGGAGACCTCTCACCTGAAAGGTGAGGCCAGATGGCTGTTTCCCCTTCCCACCTGAACCCAGCCACTGAGCACATTGTTCCTGAGGGATCAGGGGCGGCCATGGCCAGGAACTGTTGTATTTCTCTTTCTTCAGGTGGGGGGAGAAGCAGAGTGAGCCCTCCTTTTCTTTTTGCTGCTTGAGAAATTCCACCTGCTCCCGACTTTCTCCCTTTGCACTGATTCCTTCTAATCGTTACGATAATCATCAAATGTGTTTCTGAATCCATTAAGTGCCTCTCTCAATGTGGCAATGCTGTTCTAGGCACAAACTAAGAACACAGAGCAGCTAGTGGATCTTACCTTCAGGAGCTCATAGTGCAAATGGGCTTAAGAGAGAAAAGTTGTTGAGGTCCAGGGGGCCCTCCTGAGCTCTGCTTTGCAGTTGGCGGTGGGTCCTCAGATGTGGGGAGAGACTCCGCCCCCCCCCAAAGACTGGCAATGTATCCAGCCTGCGTACCCCTGCAAGCATTCCTTGCTTGCACTGTGTGGTGCTGGCATAAGTTGGGTAGCATTGTGAGCCTCACACACAGGCATCATTGTTTCAAGAAACATTCCCTTTCTATGTTTGTGCTGGAGGAGATCCAAGACAGTGAGTTTTCCTTTCAAGTAAATGACCCCCACCAAAAAACCTCCAAGCAACCAATGTTAGAGTGTATTCTGGGAATTCTGTAAGACACTGTGAGTCTCTCCAAAACAAAATCAAAGGATGAAAGTTTGCCCATCCTTTAGCTGTCAAATGCTTGCTAAATAACACAGCTGATCTGGAATGCCTGATTTAAGACTTGTTTCTCCCTCTGAGGATGGCTCTCCAAATTGTTCCTTTCTGTTTGCACAGGAATGAAATCATTTTCACAGTTAGCATGATTTCTTAGCCATGAGTGGAGAGAATACTCTTCACGATAGATAGAAACATTCAGTCGACTGCTGGTAAAATGATAACATAATTATGATAGCCTGGCCAAATTATGGAGAGTTGTTTTGTGTCGCAGCAGAAGGAAGGTGGGAGAAGTCATTGATGTAACAGAGTTTCTTATCTACAGTGTGAAAATGCTGGGGCCTCTAAAAGCTTACAGAAAAAAAATCATAAATCATGTGTGTGTGCGTGTGTGACAAATGCTAGAAGGGTTTATCACTTTGCCTCTTTCACTTGCTTTGCTCCTACACATCCATCCCCCCAGAGGCCTTAAAGTGACCAGGTTGACAGGATGATTCATTATCTCCCACCCCTCACCCTGCCCTCAACCCCAGCACTGCCCGGCAGCATATGTGATGCGCTCCCCGTAGAGGGGGATGTGCTTTGTGCCGGGCGGCCTCTCTGCTTTTGCTCACACTTTGCTCTGTGCTAAGAATATTCCTTTTCCCTCTTCCCCAAGGCTGCCGGCCCAGGTCTAAGTGCAACCTTCCCCAGGATTACATACTGATCCATCAAGCCAGATGTTTTCCCCTCCAATAACAGTTGGTTTGGGTCTTTCTTACTATGCTAATCATAGTCATTCTTTGCACTGCTATTATTCTGCTATTTGCGTTCTCGTTTTCATACTGTACGTTCTGGAAGGGAATGAGCTTTCCTTGGGTTCTGCCACCAGAACAGCACAGTACAGTGCCTGGCACGTGCTTAGCAGCGTCCAATAAATATTGGATTGAGTGTGTAGGAGAGTTAGGGGCTGAAACTGTGGAGAGTTTGGATTCATGATTCCTGAGTTCTAAGCAGAAAGACCTCTATGTGTGGTCGTTGCAGGGAGGACAGGATGAAGTGGGCAGGTTTTTTAAAAAATGCCCACAGCACGTCCATGAAAACTGTCACTTGAGACTCCCATCTCCTAAGTCTTATACAAATTTTTTTACTGTTTCCTAGAGACATGGGTGCAGACCAAAGATAAAGATGGCCGGGAGATAGTCTTGCTGTTATTTATGTGCTTGAAAATAGTTTTCCTTAGTCTTATTTTAATTTTTCAGACATTCCCAGGTAGGAGTGAATCTGCCTACACACTTTCTTTAAACTTACACTTGCACATGAGTATTCATAGCTCCACCTACTCTTCCTCCCATTTTTGAGCCGTGTGCAGGTTATACAGATGTCTGGGATGTGCTTCCATTCTGTCTGACATAAACCTGACCAGCTTCCCCCGAGTTTACTGGTGGGAACCCTCTCGAACAGGGTTACAAACTGGAAGTCCTTAGCCATGTAGCCGGCAATGGTGAGACCCGCATAAGTGCTACATTTTGGGAAATGGTGTTAATCCTGGCATTTTCCATGGCTAATTTTGGAATTGCCAAGAACTTTGTGATTTTTCAGGGCAGGTTTTGTGACTATAACTGTATAAAGTACTCAGGCAAAAAGGAACCTGAATGAAGATGCTAAAGACAATACCATCAACACTATTCCCCACCTCTGCCTTCCTTGCAAAGCGAACTACTGTGGGTTGCTCAGCCACATGTCTTCTTATTGTTGCATGACTTGGCTCTTCCTGGTTTCTCCCATGAATAGGAGGAAAACCTCTAGACGAAAAGAAATGGCATATAAGTCCCTTCTGCTGTTAGAATGTAAGCTATCTGAGAAAAACGCACCTTGGAAAGATTTCTATTTTGGTTATTTAGGAAAAATTCTGCAAAGCATCCCCAAGCACAGGTACTTTTCTTTACGTATTATTTAAATTGTAGACATTTTCACCCCAGTTAAAGGGTTAGGAGTTCTCCAGTTCAGAATCTTACTGTGGGATAGCTGTCCTGACCCATGTTCATGTCCAGTCCTCACTTGGGCATCTCATGATTGGTTGACCAGAAAGTTCCTGAACTACAGAAGGAAGAAACGTCAGGGTACAAACCACAGAGAAGTGGACTGTTGTAGTAACTTAATCATGGGCCTCAACTTGTCTTGACATATATATTTTTATACATATTTTTTTAGTCCTTTGTGTTTTATCCCCAGGGTCTTGTTCGGGTCAGAAAAATTTAGCAGTTACTTGACCCACATGAAATTTTTTGCATCCCCTGAATTCATGTTCCTACATCTATTTGGCCTCTCTTCTTTCTTTCCAAATCTCAATAGGCCTCTTTTCCTGATTGTGTTTGGAAGGAGATTAAATGATAGCATATTGACTTGAAATTGAGTAAACTGTAAAGTCACATTTCATCTAAATGGCGGGTCCCAACATCCCTATTCTTTTTTTTTTTCTTTTCTTAATTGAAGTATAGTTGATTTACAATGTTGTGTTAGTTTCAGGTGTATAGCAAAGTGATTCAGTTATACATACATATCTCTATTTTTTTTCAGATTCTTTCCCCTTGTAGGTTATTACAAAATATTGAGTAGAGTTCCCTGTGCTATACAGTAGGTTCTTGTTGGTTATCTATTTTATGTATAGTAGTGTGTACGTATTAATCCCAACATCCCAATTCTTAAACCTTTTCATCGTGCAACTTATCCTGAATAATCCGGCCTCTTCTTGCTATGTGCTGCTGCTTTTGTAACACCATGCACCTTATATTCTTCCACCTGGAACTGCCCAAATTCATTCCCCAACACAATTTTTTCAACCACTGCTTAAATCTATTTTTAGTTTTTTCCTCTGGGACATGAATGATGACTTTTCTACTGCCTGTCAGCTATTTACTTATTGTAAAGATTAACCTATCTATAGCTCCCTTTCTAGGTTTGCTCTCAAGGGATAGTTTACCTGCATAAAAAAACACTAGACTTGAAATCAACCAACTCAGGTCCAAACTCCAGATTTTACTGCTGTTAGAGCCTCTATTTTCTCGTCTGTCCAGTGCATCAATTCTTGACCTTCAAAAGTTCTTCCTTTGTAGCTGCAACAAATGAGGTGTATATTCACAATAAGTGTGTAAGTAAAGATCTTATATTCAAGGTAAATGAGAGAGTTTTAAATTTCTTCTTTGATCATTAAAGCTAGGAGCCCCTAAAGATAATGAAGACCAATTTCTTGATTTTCACAGGTGAGGAACATGATGTCCCAAGATCCCACAATCAAATCAGACACTTACCTGTGAAGCTGAGAACAAAACCCATGCCCCAAGATTTCCAGTCCATTGGGTTTTTTCCTATATAATATTCTGAGTTTGTGGATGCAAGTCAATACAAATTAATTTAGTGCTTGCTGCAAGGAACTGTTTTAAGCACTGAATAGAAAGGAAGAAAGCCTAATTTCCACTCTCAAAAAGATTATGAACAACTAGGGGAGACAAATATGTCACCAGCTAACTAATACAAGGCAGGATGAAGGAAATGCTAAATAAAGGCAAAATATGTTTGTATTTTTTTTAATTCAAAGAGGAGATGGCATAATGGGGTCTTGATAGTTATGAAAAATTTGGATACATGGAGAAGTAGGGGGTAGGAAGTGCATCCCAGGCAGAGGAAATTACAGAAGTAAAACTGGAGACTTGAAAGTGCATGGTGTGGACTGGAACATAGACTACTGTTAAGTAGAGTATAGGATTTCTAAGGAGATATATTTAGAATTTAGATTAAAAACATAAACAGTTTGGGGCCGTATTATCAAGAGCTTTGGTCCTTTAGGTAAATGGACAGGCATTGTGGGTATTTGAGGAGGCTGGGGTATGAGATAATTTAACACCTAAAAATTTAGTCTAGGTTGGGTTGGAATGGCCAAAGGGCATGGATGGTGGTAATGGAGAGAAGAGGGTAGATTGTAGAAACATGCCATGTCAGGCCTGAATGTAAATTCACAATTCTAACCTTAGGAACATATATCATTGCTCACTTCTAATCTGTCTCCCCCCCATCCCGGTGTTCCAAAAAAGAGTATCTTTCAATATACTATTCACCTCCATGGAGATATAGATATGTACAAACATATGTAGAAAGTAGTTTTATCCAATATTCTATAAATGAAAGGTATAACCTGGTTAGTGTCTGTGAGATGACAAAATCAAAAGTAGTGATCGTATTGAAAGTCAATATGCAAACATTTAATCTCCTTCCAAACACAGTCAAGAAAAGAGGCTTACTGAGATTTGGGGCAAAAAAAAAAAAAAAAAAAAAAAAGAGAGAGGCCAAATAGATGTAGGAAAATGAATTCTGGGGATGCAAACAATTTGATAGGGTTCCAGTAACTGCCAAGTCACTTTGACCTGAACAATATGATGCCAGTATATTAGAAACCCAGGGAAGATGGGGGCTGGGGAGCAGGATTAGTCTTACCTGTGAGGATAGGATTTAAGGAGAGCTTCACAGGTGAGGTGGTATTTGGACAGCGCTTGAGTCATGCTCATTTGAGAGGACCTAGCAGCGCCATAACGTTCGGAGGGAATGATGTGAGTAAAGGCCAAAGGGTGTGAAAGCGGTAGTGGGAGACACATGTGAAGGACACCTACCAAGATGCTAAACGGGGCTGCCTCAGAGGGGTAGGTTTTTCCTACTTCTTTATATAAGACTATCCTTTACATATTTTCTACAACAAGAATGTACTGTATTCACAATCAGAAAAAATCTATATATATGCTTTTAAAAGAAATGTAGTTTGGAATATTAGCTCACAGTCAGTGATCTATTGTGACTGGGTTAAGAAGGATCCAGAATCCTAAAGACTTGGATTTTATTCTATAGGGAAATAAGAAATGAGAAAGGCCTTTTTAAAGAAGAGTAAATTACCAACTGAAACACATGGAGAACAATTCAAAACAGTATTTGGTTCAGCTCCAAAATGTGTTATATCAACATATGCTATAGGTCAGAAAAGAAGATAGCATTGCAGACCAGAATGTGAATGATAGGCTTTATGGAAAGACGTGGAATCAGAGCTCATCTTGAAAAGATTTGTGACGTGTAGATAGAGGTTAAAAACAGGGAAGAGGATATTTTAGGCAGAAGCGAAGTGTGAGCAAAAGCAAAGTGATGAGAACAAATGTTTCTGTTTGGAACTAATGAGATCTGGGCTGCATAGGTGAAATCATGGCAGATCAAGACAGCTTCTAGTTCCAGAAGAGAGGTTTTGGACTTGATTGTGTAAGCCAGGGGAGATTTTCGAGCAGGAGAATGATGGGATAAAAATAGTTCTTGAACAAATAGGGCTCCTTCGGCAGCAGTGTCCCAGGAGATGGGGTGGGAGAAGCACTAATAATCTCCATGTGGGTGATGACAATGGCAGCAGTAGGAATGGAGCAGCAGAGGCAGCACATTTTAAAATTAAAAATCAGTTGAGTGGACGAAGATTAGCTAGAGATCGAATGACAGCAAAGAGCTCGTGGTGCTTCCACTGTAGAACAGAATTCTAGAGTCCTGAAGATTACTATAAATTACCATAGTATCCCAGTCATGTGAAAGGGGCAACACCCATCCCCATCATGTGGGCCTGAATGTCGTGGATGTTTTCAGCAATTGTGCTGGATTGGATTAACCACTCCCTTGGTGGCCCATGGTGGGGCATTTATAAAAGGGTCATTTAGCCTATGACCATGGGAAAGTGCAAACCTATCTGATCATAGGGCATATCTCCAACTCTAATCGTATGTATACCATGTGACAGCCAACAAAGGTAATTAATGTGAATTAATATTGGAAATTCAATGGTTTGGGCTCCATTTGCAGTGCATATTTGTGGGCAAAAGACACAGGGAATAAAGGCACCCTTTCCTTCAGAGCTTCTTAAAAGATGGAGGAATTATGTAAGTGATTACAAATTAAATAGTCTTCATCCAGGCTGATTGTTGTAGATGACCTAGAAATCATCTCAAAGTATTTTGTGCCACAAAGTCACATCACACAGATAACCAGCTACCATGGGTAGGTAGCAAAAGGGTGTGAAAAGTGCTTGGATGCCATGTTAAATATTCATAATGAAGTCTTGAAGCAGAAGGTTCCCTTTGAATCCTCAGCTACAAAATTGCAACAGTGCTGACGGGGGTGATGTATTATGAATGCGTGTAAATGACACGTCCATGAGACAGTTGTGGAAGACTACCACCAAGATACAAAATGATAATATCTGCAAAGTATTTATGTATCCTTTTAATTCCTTGATCTTACCGCCTCACTGTGTAGAGTACATCTTCCCTCTTTTTTAGATAAGAAATCTAAAAAGATTGATGACGGGGTGGGGGGTGGTGGTGGGATGAATTGGGTGATTAGGATTGACATGTATACACTAATATGTATAAAATAGGTAACTAATAAAAACCTGCTGTATAAAAATAAATAAATAAAATAAAATTCAAACCGAAAAAAAAAAAAAAAACCCAAAAAACAAAACAAAAAAATAAATAAATAAAAATAAAAAGATTGATGAGAGGTTAAACAATTTGGCCAACATCAGGACAGCAAATGTATAGTAGGAAAAAATCTAAGCTGGCCAAGAAGGTCATGTTCGAAATTTGGGGGACCAGGGATGCATCAATTAACCAGTCGTCTGTCTTGCTTTCTTTTGCTATACAATAAAAGAGCGCGTACCCATCACACAGGGTTTTGAGAGGATCAGAGAGATGATGGATATGAAAGCAGGGTTCAAATGCCAGACACCATCAGTGTGACTAGATGGAAAGCTCCCGTATACATGTTTGAACTTCACACAGCCCACTAAGAGATATTGATCCCCTAGAACAGTGTGCTTCTTGATCAACCTGCTGCTGCAATAAAGGCTTTAAAGGAAACTCATGTTTTTAACCACTCAGTATGAATATTTAACACGGCATCACAATGCCTGCCATAGAGCTTTGTGTCCTATACATGGTGATGAGCAATCAGCATATGGAGTACTACGACATGAGGTGACTACCAGGTGGACAAACCATTCGTTCGTTTTCCAAACATCACTGCTATTCCAGGCATCCAGGCACTGGAGATATAAAGAAACACACTATGTAGTTATTCTCCGTAGAGTCTCCAAGCCTACAAGGGGAGAGGGAGAGAGAACCACATATTCACAAAGCCAAGTGAGAGCTGAGGCACAGAGGGAAGAATGAATAACTGTCCACATGGGCATGAAAGTCTCATCTGGGGGATGACCTCTGAGCTGCAGGTCATACCAATATCCAGGAGACCAGCTAGATAGGATATTAAGACTGTGGGCTGTTTACAGCAATATAATTCTGGGTGCCTGACTCAGGTCCTCCATCCTAGGATAATCCCTTCAGTCCCCTACCTCATCGACCCCCACTTTGGAGCATTTTTCTTGACATTTTCTAAGACCTCATTAGGCGCCTGGGACTGGAGGGGTATCTGAATGGGGAGCCCTGGACCTGGACCAGAACCCATGTGGACCTTGGATGCCTGTTTCTCCTTTTTGGGATATTCTCCAACCCTCAAACTCCATGCCATCCCATGCCTGGCATGTGAGGTTGACCAGATGTCCCAAGGAGCTCAAAACTCCCACTTATGGGTGGGTGGTGGGCCCTGTGGCCTGTCCCTTGTTCCAGAAGGGTGACCTGCCTAACAGTTTCCTCCCACTGGCCAGCTATTTCTTTTGTAAATCAGGTGAGATCAGTGCTAATGTGCTGATTTGAAGTGACTCAAGTAGTTTCTATAGGCAAGGACCGTGCATGCTCTAGGGATGGCTGTGGTTTGCAAGGCAGTAGCATGTGTCTCCACAGGCTTGCCCCACATGGGAAAATTTTCCACTTACAGAGCTGACCAATATGTCAATGCTCAGTAATTACAACAGCTCAGTCCATTATGACGAAAATACTTGCCCAACAGAATGCTTTCTGAAGAGGCCAGCAATACAGAAAAGTTGGCTTTTGCCATTTCTCTGATTTCATTAAAAATATTCAGTTCAGCTCTTTGGTTTATTCTCTGACACAGTCCTGTTTGTACATCTTTTTCTTCCTCTAAAAAAACCCACAAACAAAAATATAACTATAACTAAAGAACTCAAACTACTTCATCAGCATTGTGTTGCTGTATGGAGCTGGCCAGCCTCGAAGGGATAATACGAGACTTGGATGACAAGGCACTTTATCCAAAGTGGCCAGCACACTATGGTGAGCCTGAGAAGGAAATGGACTTAGTTTAATTAGATTAAACTATCATATCTGAGCCAAGGAGCTCAGATAATGAAAATATCAAGCACTAACCTGATAAACCTTGCAAATTTCACATCAGAATACATGGCCTTTCTCAGTTGTGGCATTGACATAACTATGGTCGCGCGTGCGTGCGTGTGTGTGTGTGTGTGTGTGTGTGTGTGTGTGTGTTACTATCATGAAAGGTCTTTCAGTAGCGATTAGTATTGCTATTTTTTTGCATCCAAAATTCAGTGACAACACATGCATTGTTATTTACCATGTTCAAAAGGTAAACAACTAACTTAAAGTTCAAGAAAAGGGCGTGTTCTAGGTTAATAAAGGACAAGGCTTTTCTTCCCTCTTTCTCCCTCCTCCAATTCCCCGCCCCAATCCCCTATGATAGATGTTGAAGGACAAATCAGAGCGCCTTCCTCTTGCACTGTACGCAATTTGAAAATGAAGCACCCTGGTATTTTTAAGAAATTGAAGATCTGGAAAGATGTTAATTATATCGCCAAAAAGCTTCTTGCCTCATTTCAGTGTATTGCATAACCAACTAGGTAGCCAGAAGATATATGTAGCACCTGAGTGCTATTCTTGGGTTTTGATACAGTTTTAATTATTTAATTTCAACAATGTTTCAAACAGTGGAGGAAGAAAATTAGTTGGATACCCGGTCAGAACAATCAGGTACCACATATGTCTCCAAGTGTCTTTTTCCAGTCCTCCCAATTCTCAGACACACCTCTTATCTGTGTCTTGGAAACTACGAGAGCAGAGCAGAGCCAAAGGATGGGTAATAAACTGTGGTCCTTGCCTTAGAGATGCTTATTGACCAGTGAGGGAGACAAACATATAGAGACTCAACTAAGAAGGACTTTTACTTTATTTTATTTTTATTTTTTATTTTTTTTTGCTGTACGCGGGCCTCTCACTGCTGTGGCCTCTCCCGTTGCGGAGCACAGGCTCCGGACACACAGGCTCCGCGGCCATGGCTCGCGGGCCCAGCCGCTGCGCGGCATGTGGGATCTTCCGGGATAGGGGCACGAACCCGTGTCCCCTGCATCGGCAGGCGGACTCTCAACCACTGCGCCACCAGGGAAGCCCAAGAAGGACTTTTAGCAGCACAGCTGGCTGAACTGATGTTCCACTGGGGCACCTGGCCTGCATATACACCCTAGACACTGAGGGCTGGAGTTTCAATGCCCAATTCAGGGACAGGAGAAGTGTCCTTGGCCTTGCTTGAGGCCATGAGATAAGACCCTGCTTCAGGGAAGTTTCCTCAAGGGTCTGCCCAAACTTAAATCAGGAAATAGGAAAATGAAGACAAGAAAACTGTCTGTAAGGGCAGGGAGGTAGTGAGGAACTTTAAGCTCTGGGAATGTGAGTAGAGGCAGGAGGGCCCTGGGAGAAATTCAAACTGCAAGCCCGTGCCACTCTTTATGTAGTATTCAAATATATCCTGCTGATAGGATTCGGGAACCCCAGCACCAAAAGTGAACATAACATTTCGTCCTGGGCCATTGGAATCACTGGGATACTGATAGAAGCAAATGAAAAATTACTCTATAGGGAATTAAAAACCATCCTGTTGAGCATAAATTCACAGTGACAAATTCCAAATCACATGAAGAAATAGACCACAATAAGGAGAGTCAGCAGATACAATGAAGGAAGAGCTAGAAATAGAAGAAAAATCCATTTCTAAAGGTTATTGTAAAATGTAGATACTTACAATAGGAAAATTAAAGAGGTACTAGAAGTCATCATGAAAGAATAGACCCCCTAGGAAAAAACAAGCAAACAAAAGACAGACTAGAAAAGGAAAAAAATACAACATCTAGAAATGAATAAACAATATAGTCTTTGAAATTAAGCATGAAGTGTTTGGATTAAATAGCAGAGTGGACACAGCCAAAGAGAGAATTAGTAAACTGAAGGATCTGAGGAAATCACTCAGAAGGAAACCTAGAGCAATAAGAAGAAAAATATGATGTATTAAGAGACCTGGAAAATAATAATAATAAGGATGCCTAACTTGTTAAGTCCTTACTGTATACCAGGCTCTGTTCACATCGCTTCTCTAATAATTAATAATTCATTCAAGCTTCATAATGACCCTCTGGGGGAGGTACTATTACTAGCCCCAATTTTACAGATGAGAAAACTCATGCAGAGTAAAGTAAAGAGATGGGAATTAGGGTCAAGGAGGGAACCAGGCATCTTCTTCCCAATGAACTGCTCCAAAGTCCCATTTCCCCATACTGGGATCCACCTGCATTGTCTCCTTTTGGCTCATTGTGAAGCAGTAGCCAGTGCAGCAATGCATTATTTAACATCACTTCCCATCCTTCTTTGCTTTTTTTTTTTTTTTTTAAGATGTTGTTGGTAGGAGTTTATTAATTAATTTATTTATTTTTGCTGTGTTGGGTCTTCGTTTCTGTGCAAGGGCTTTCTCTAGTTGTGGCAAGTGGGGGCCACTCTTCATCGCGGTGCGCAGGCCTCTCACTACTGCAGCCTCTCTTGTTGCAGGAGCACAGGCTCCAGACGCGCAGGCTCAGTAGTTGTGGCTCACGGGCCTAGTTGCTCTGCGGCATGTGGGATCCTCCCGGACCAGGGCTCGAACCCGTGTCCCCTGCATTAGCAGGCAGATTCTCAACCACTGCGCCACCAGGGAAGCCCCCTTCTTTGCTTTACTTCTCCCTTTTATCACTCTTATAGCCCTGGCTTTGTACCTTTGAGATAAATTGTTAGCACTTAATTGATGTCTACCATAATAGATCATTGATTTAAAAATATTATAAATTAGTGAATTAAGAGAGTATTATAAGCACACTATTTAAAACCATGGAGGTAAATACCGTAAGGAATAATTCTCCCCCAAAAGTTGAAAATTGTTATTTCTGGGGAAGTGAGACTGCTACATTTAGCAGTATTAAAAATTGTAAGCTATTGGGCTTCCCTGGTGGCACAGTGGTTGAGAGTCCGCCTGCCGATGCAGGGGACGCGGGTTCGTGCCCCAATCTGGGAAGATCCCACGTGCCGTGGAGCGGCTGGACCTGTGAACCATGGCCGCTGAGCCTGCGCTCCACAACGGGAGAGGCCACAACAGTGAGAGGCCCGCGTACCGCAAAAAAAAAAAAAAAAAAAAAAAAAAAATTGTAAGCTATTTACATATACTTCTTGGATAATTATAATTCAGTTATACAAGATTGATGCTGAGCTAAAGATGTTTTCAGACAGACCCTGAGTTTACTATTCATAGACCTTCACTAAACAAACTAATCACATATTATTCAGAAAGAAAGAAATTGAACCAACAAACAAAGAGTGGAATTCGAGAAGCAGATATGAAGTTGACAAGTATGTTTGTAAAAGTGAAACAAAACCAAAAATGCTGGAATGTTGGAATGTTTTTTAAATAAGGGGGATTATAAACAAGGTAAGATCAAGGCCATAATAACATGGAAGATGGAGAGGGGTGATTGGATTCAAGCATTCTGGGGTTATTCAGGATATATTGGCCTGATAAGGCCAGAGTATGTTAAATATTTAATGGTTACTATAAAGAGAATAGAAATAAAACATATAACTTCCAAACCAAAGGAAGGGCGAAGAGGAATAAAGAAAACCCTATCAATCAGAGACCAAGAGGTGCAGAAAGCCCAAATAATATGAATTTTAAAACAGAACATAGGTGACAAATGTATATAACCTCATCGCAGGAAAGGATTTCTTTAAAATTCTGAAAACAGAACAAAACATAAACAACTGATCAAAATGGACAAAAATATGAGCAAGCAATTTGCAGAACAAGAAATATGAATACCTAACAGATAATCGGGATATAGAGATTAAATCATGCTCAGCATGCTGAAAAATTAAAATATTGGTAATACCAAGTGACAGTGATGTGGAAATAGAAACTTTCATATGCTATTGATGAGATGGTAATTGTTACAATCACCTCAAGAGCTATCTGTCAATATCTAGTTGAGCTAAAGATGTGCATATCCTATGACACAGCTATTCCAATTCTAGTTATATTCCCTAGAGAAACTATTGCATAAGAAGAGCACAAAAGAGAACTTCATCAGGATGCCCACTGGAGGATTGTTTACAATTGCCAAAAACTTAGATACCAGCTAAATAATCTTCCATGAGGGAATTCATAAATAAATTGTGATATAATCCTATATTGGAATACTAATACAGCAGGAAATATGAATGGACTTCATTTACATGAATCCATATGCAATAATCCTAAAACACCATGTTGAATTAAAGATAGAATATTACAAAATGATTCTTAAAATGTGATACCCCTTATGTATACTTGAACCCACAAAGCAATATTACATAATGCTTGCAAATGTATCACATATGGTAAAAATATAAAAATAGATGGGATACACAAACATCAACTTCAGGATAGTAGTTGCCTCTGGGAAAGAGGGTGGGAAAAGGGAAGATGGACAGTCTTTGGCTATACCGGTAATTTTTAACCCTTTATGTTTTTAAAGCCTAGAACACAGTGTCAACATTTTAAAAACTGAATAATGCACACGTGGATAGTATAGTATTCGCTATCTTTTTCTGTATCTTTGACATACATCATAATTAAGAGTTTAATATTTACAGGACGTTACAGTAAGCTTTCCATCAGCAGTCGGTTCCAAGGTGTCCCTGAGGGGAGAGCTGGTAGCTCTGTCTGCCCAAGTGTTCTGAGCACTCAACGCTGTGATACGAAGACTGAGAAAGAGGCTCCTGGGAGAGGGAAGGGGAAGCTCGAGCAGGAGATAGCATGTGGGATAAGGCATGGCATTGTGGGAACTGTGAGTGCCCTGGAGTAGCTAACCGCGAAGTGGTAGGAGATACGCAAGGTGGTGGAAGATGTGGCTACAGAGGAAGATCAGACCTGGCTTAGCTGTTGGTTGAGATTTGATATCTTAGAAAGGTTAAACGTTCACTGAAAGCTCTTACTTAGAGTGTCATTTTCCTTTTCCAACACAATCGATTCTTTATGTTTCTTTCTTCCTCGACACTTCCAATCATTGCATTTAACGTGTCCTAGAGTCAAAGAACTGCATTTTTGGAAGGACCTTAGCAAATCATCTACTGGTCCAATCCCTTCATTTTATCCACCAAAGAACGTATTGGTCACTTTGAGGGCAAACCACTCTGAAAGTTTTTATCTTTGCCATCCAAGTTAACTCAGTTGGCTCTCTGGAAGAACTGATTCCTAGGAGAGACTTAGGAAAGAGTCAGGGGAAAGACTGTGTCCAGAGAAGTTGTTCACTGGTGGAGGATTTCATGAAAGTAATATTGTAATATCTACAGATGGGTGCTTAATAAATTACAAATTATTTTGATGGATTCTTAATTGTGAAAATTAATAAAAGAAGTCTCTAATTCATTTTCTGAAGAATGAGATGGGGTGCCATCTCATTCTACCCCTAATTTGGGGATTTTTATCATAAATGAGAGAATTAAGATAAAGAATGCATAAGTCTTGGTCACTGTATGCAGAAGATGAAGATCATAGATGACACAGAGGATTCCAGTCTAGGTGACTGGGAGGAATGGGGGACCTGAGAAGGAGCAATGGTTTGCACAAGGAGGCAGTGAGAATGGTTTGCGTTCAGATTGTTGAATTTCAGAATATGACTACACACTCCAATTTGATTCATGCCCCTTCCACGGCACTACAGCTTGCAGTGGCTCAGATAACCATAATCAAGTCCTTCTCAAGGATTCTCTGTAATGTTCTGAAATACGTTTCTACCATAAAAGGACAATCTCTTCCTTTTTTTGATTCAAATTCCATCTCTCAAGAAAAATTTGGCAGCCTGAAAAGTGAAATCTAATAAATAGAATGCGCTCACTTTAGGGAAGTGCTCTCTTGTTTCTGGTCTTTTTTCCTGTCACTTTGGTCCGAGATCCTTGTTGCCTGATCCTCCGTGTCATGCCTGAGCCATAGGTAAATCAGAATGTCCGTGAAGAATTCGTCTAGTTCATAAAACTACCATAACGGAAGACTCGGTCCAGGTGAAAACTGACAGGTGATTACGGTGGAGAGTAGCATTAATCTGGGTTTGAAGATGAAGATTTTATTGACTCATTCCTTCTTTGCTCCAACAATTAGTGATCTCAACAGTTCTGGGCAGTCTCTTCATGTTATCAAACTTTGGCTTATATTTATATGTAACACCCAAAACTATCCATTTGCAGTTAATGGACCCATTCTTTCCTGGGTTACCGATCTCTCTCCTCTTTATACAATTTTGCGCTAAGGTCATTTTGGAAAACACAGCAGCACACTGCTCATCTTTAGCAAACAACAGTGTCTCAGGTAAAGGCAAAAATGCCCACTGCTTTAGCTCAGCTGTCCAATTTCTTTCTTGACTTGGCAGGATGCCAGCATTCACTGCAAAGCATTTTATACATTTTTGCTTGCTTTCCTTCTTAGTTGCCAATATTTATTCGAAGGAAAATAGCTCAGCTCTCTCTTTATTCCAATATTACTTGTGGAAATATCTGTATCTATCCTTATTTACATGTTAACGAAAAATTTAAGCAAAAAGCATTTCCTATGAGTCTTGTGTGTTTCCCGTATTACTCTCATGCTTAAAAGCACAGTAACACAAATTACAAAGCCTGTTTCTGACAGAAGGTATCCCTAAGATTGAAGCAATCAATGTTCAGCTACTGGTTCATTCTGTGCAACTGTCAAAATCTAAGCTTAGTGGTGCCAATACCTGTCTTGGGAGTTCAGTCTAAATGAATTGAATGATGGGTAATAGTTCCCAAACTATGTGCAAAATGTTCTGAACAACTCAAGTTGACTTAATAGGCGCCATTTTAAAAAAACATAAGCAAAAAATAAATAAATTAAAAAAAAACTTAAACAGATGCTAATCTACAAATACGCTAGTGTGCCCTGTATGGGCTCAGGAGCATATTAGCAGGAAAGCTTTATGACTGATGCCTGTAATTCATATGCATTAATACCTCTGTGCATGTCTGAGAACTCTGGAACATCAGGCAGGCTACAGAGCAATGCCTACACCATTCTCTTGCAAGCAAAGCAGGAGTGTTTAATTTTTAATGTAAAGTTGAGGTTAGGATTTAGGAGAGTATAAGGCTTGTTTGCCTTTAAGGACTTGATAGATTTGGGGGATGGGCACTAGCCTGAGAAGTCATGGTTGTTTCCTTGAAATCAGGGGAGCTTAACCTGGCTCTCCAGGGCTCCCCTGACATATTGTCAATTTTGGAAAAGAAAGAGAAAGGGAGTGTGGAAAAAAGGAATTCGCATACTTAAAATTTTTGAAAAGTTTATTTTAATTAGTTTCTATTCATTAGGTTTGGTAAAATATAACAGTATATTGGTTTAATATCCATGGATTCTGAATGTCTCCTTCATTTTTTATCATAACTCACACATTTTCTAAAAATTGATCATTTTTGTCAAGGTTTAATAATTTTGTTTTTTTCACCTGCTGAATTTCAAGGAAAAAAAGACGTGATTTTAAATGGTCTTAAAAATAACTTACAGATTGGGAAATGAAAGAATGTTCATTTCAGTAATTTTTCTTAATCCATAAAATGGAAAGATGGATTTACTTCCAGTGTAAATGGGTAGATCCTAGTGAATGTAACAGGTTTGCCCTTCATCTTTAAGGAAGTCCTGCAGGAATTTCTTCCAAGGTTGGCTTGGAAAGGTATTTTTACCTTCAATATAGCCTCTTTCCTATGTGCAAATTTCTGGACAGTAGCATGAAATCGTGGAGAGTGACTGGTCTCTGAATGGGAAAATCTGCATTCATTTCAGGTCTGGGGCCCAACCTTGTCCGCATTGGACAGCTTTGGGCAACTTCTTTCGTCTCTCTGCCTTCTTCCTTGTCAGGTGGTGGTCAGAACACCTCAACTCTTGGAATTGTTATGAGGATTCAATGCTAATTTTTTAGTTAAAAATATTAAAAAATATATAATTTTATGACATTTAGTGTTCATATATGGTATTTACTATATTTATTATCATGAAAATATATTTTATAAATGAATGCATACATTAAAATATTTAATATATACATTAGTAAAAAGCCCAGCAGAGTTTTTAAAACATACTAGAAGCTCACCAAGTGCTATGTCTCTCTCTGCCTGCCTGCTACAATGGACTGTCTTCCCCTGCAGACTAATCCTTGTGATCCTTTGTGAATGGCTTTGAAAGCATATCTTTTTTTTTTTTTTTTTGCGGTACACGGGCCTCCCACTGCCGCGGCACCTCCCGCCGCGGAGCACAGGCTCCGGACGCGCAGGCTCAGCGGCCATGGCCCACGGGCCCAGCCGCTCCACGGCACGCGGGATCCTCCCGGACGGGGGTACGAACCCACGCCCCCCGCATCGGCAGGCGGACCCCCAACCACCGCGCCACCAGGGAAGCCCTGAAAGTATATCTTTATCTATGTATGCTGTGTATCTGTTCTTCTACTCTTAGGTTCCAATAACTTGCTCTAATGTGATCTCTCTTTAGACTCCTCTTAGCTTTTTAATTTCCCCTTCCTTCCTGTAAATAACATGTCCTTTTACATGTAAGAGGGCAACAAACTATTTCAATAATTTGTGTGGATAAAATATGTATCACAGAGGAAAAAAGCTCTATTGACATAAGATGTACAAAAATAAATAGAATTCCTCTTCAGCATGCTTCTCTCTTATAAAAAACTGTTTTGGAAGCTCATGAGATCACAGGATCCTGGCTTGTTGGGAAGATGAGTACAACCTGGCTTGTTAGAAGCAGAGATATTCCTTTGATCATTCACTTCACAAGTCTTAGTGCATATTGTAATGCTTCCCTCAGTGAATTAGACCATCTTATTTTCCGAGAGAGAAATAATTTGCATGTCACACATTTACGTGCCCGCGATACCCACTTAGAAGCTCCCTGTAACGGGCTACTGACAGTTACCCTGCACACTCAGTTGTGTTTCATGTATAACCGAAGTTCTCCCACTTGGAAAAAGGGCCAATCTGCATTTCCTGCCAGTGTTACATTATCCTAGTACCTGTTCCTGCATCTGCTCTGTACGAACACAATTGTGATTCTGTCCTAATGGCCAATTATCATTAGCTGATCATGAGCTTTTGTTAAACAGCCCTGAGGGGCTCAACACACTCTTGATACCATCCTGCCCTAAGAGGATAACAGTGAGTATTAGCTGCTGTCTGTTTTCAAGATGGAAAGGGCACAAATCTGCCAACAGAGATGATAGGTAAGAACCTGTGTGTCCTATTTTTACCCCTGTTCTCTTTACTACCAGCAGCTAAGCGCTGCATGGCAGGCAAGGTTTCTGCATCCTGTGCCTGCCGTCTCATACCCTTTCTTGGTTGGGTTTCATGATGCCATATGCGTCTGTGCTAAAATAGTGTTGAGGGTCCTCTGAAGAAAAACTACCTAGCAGTTCTCTGTGTGTCAGCAGGATGGTTGGAGAAGGAAAGGTGTGCTTGGCTGTTACACATATTTTGGATCAGATTTCTACTTGGCAGAATGCTAATCGTGTAACCTGGGGAATTTATTTCATTGTATTGAGATTCTGTTTCCTGAAGCATGAAATGGAAATGATGGTTCCATCTTACAGTGTTGGTGTGATGATTAAATGAGGTGATCTGTAATATACAGATGCATCCCCACACATCCACACACACATTTGTCATTGATGTATTAGTCTTGATAGGCTAGATTAATCTTCAGTAAAAACAACTCCAAAATTTCAGTGGCTTAAAGCAACACAAGTTCATTTTGCATACTACATGTCCCTTGCCTGTCAGCAGGCAGGTTCGTTTCACTCCATAACCCAAAAGGAAGCAGCAGCCATCACCTTGAACTTCAGCTCATCACACATAGGTCAGAACTGGTCACCTGGTTCCACCCACCCTCAAGGGGATCTAGATGTACAGACTACAGTCCAACCATGTACCTGAAGCCTGAAGATAGTAAATCAGAAATATCTGGAGGACAGTATTAATGCCTACAATATTTGTCTTACAAAAATGAGAGAGTATTGTAGTCAGTTCTCTGGACATTAATTTTCTTATTAACAATGCATTGTGGAAGTCCTTCCAAGCCAACTTGTTTAAATATAACTCATGACTTTTAGTGGCATCATGCTATAAACATACTATAATCTATGCAGCCATTTCTTTATTGGTCGACTTTGTTTTATTCCACTGCAATATAAACACACCTATGTTGTATTTATAACATCTTTATACTCTGGGGCTTTTATTTCTATAAGCCAAATATCCAGAAGTATCTAAATCTGCCAAAATTAACCTGGTTCAGAAAGGAAAGCATAAGGCTATGTGTATAAGCCTATAAGTCTCAGTTTAAATGGGATTTGTCATTTGCAGCAAAATGTAAAGAAACTAAATAGTTCAGAACAACAGACCTCTCACTTAACTAAACTTTAACAATCCACAACCTGCACCTATCTATCCTCTCTTTTACCCTGGGAATAAGCAGAAATATCCGATCCCAAATTTTTAAATTTAGACTGAGAGCCTTCTTTGGACACTGGCAATACAGCCTTTAAAGATGCTTGACTTAAACAAGACTTTGCAGAAAATTTCCTGCCTTCTTTAATCAGTCGCAAAAATTCTATTCACTCTGAAAGCATATGGCCCATTATGGAGAAGATCCTCTTATTTGGACTAAAGAACTAGACCACTCCAGTCCTCTTCCCACCCATGGCAATGCAGAAAAAGAAAGAAACATTCCAAAATAACACTGTAATCAAGAAACCACAGGAGTTCACTCTGATGGTTTCCCCTTGATCACCTCTTTTTCCACCTGTTTTATGTAACTGCTTCCAATCTCCCCTTCTCATTAGGTTGCTATCTGCTAAGTATTTGCAGAACAGTTTGCACAGAATAATCCCTTAGTAAGCATAATTATCACAAGCCTAGAAGGAAAATTGCGTTCTATTCAGTGTTTTAGGAGAAAAATAGAAAAAACAAATCCTTAGCTAAAATTAAAAAAAACACACACACACACCAAAAAACTGCTCACATCATTTAGATGTCTTAACTATATTTTTAAGAGCTTAAGTTCTAAAAACAGAGATATGAAATTGTTTCTTCAAACCTACTGTCCACTGACCTCTTCCTGGCTCTTATACCAAAAACCCGTCAGGTTGGATTAAGAAATAATAAGGGAAAAGCTTGGGCCAAAAGAACTTTTGCTATAGGCTCTTAAACACAGTTTGAAGAAAAACATTGGGTAGAAAGGCTTCTTTTAGGAGAATCAAGGCTTGCCAATTGTACAGCTGGTTTCTAACCTCTATCTGTAGGAGTGATATTCAAAATATTTAATAACTAGACTTGGCAAGAGTCAAAGAGACTATTAGAAAAAGATATCAGCCATGAACAATCCATACAGCTGTACCAGTGCACAAGGGCTGAATATGAGCTCTACTGATACATCACTGAATTGCCTAAAGAATTTTTACCAGTCTCCCACAGCAAGCTCTGATCACGTCTCCTTGCTCAGAATATAAATGCCGTATACTAAATGTAGAAAAGCCTGGAAGCTGTATCCCCGTCTTAAATGACAGTCTACTTCCATTCCATTTCATACTTCCATTCCAGCATCAGCAAAAATAGAAACAAAACACTGAAACAAAAACAACACACACACACACACACACACACAGACGTAGCAGTAATGTTGCACAATTCTGTGTTTGTGATCCATTTGGAAGTAATTTTTAAAGCTGTTCTTAAATTTGTACTTTGTAGATTAGCTTACAGTTCTGGCTTTAACATAGTACACATTTAGATCAAACTTAGAAAAAAATAGATGCTATTCCTCTGTGAGAAATGTAATAGATGATCTTCTTATATAAGAGTTAATAATTAGGGAGTGTGTTAGTTTTCTAGGACTGCTGTAACAAACTGCCACAAAGTTGGTGGCTTAAAACAACAGGCATTTATCTTCTCACAGTTCTGGAGACCAGTTCTGTCTCTCCTCTGTGTGTCTTTTATAAGGACACTTGCCATTGGGTTTAGGGTCCACCCAGATAATCCAGGAAGATCTCCTTACCATGAGATCCTTAACTTAATTACATCTGCAAAGAACCTTTTTTCCAAATAAATTCATATTCATGGATTCCAGGGATTTGACATGGACATATCTTTTGGGGGCCACCATTCAACCCACTGTGGGGAAGATAGGAACAAGAAAGGAGACGGACAGACGGACAGAAGCAGGAAGAAAATTTATCGGATAGCTTGAGTTTAAATCAAAGGAAAAAAATTAAGGAAGCAAAAAAATGTTTAATCTTTTCTTCCATCAGATATATATAGTGATATTCTTCTAAGTACATCTCTCTGAATGGTTCCGCTGCTTTGTCTTGTATTGACACTACTATTTTGTATTTTGACTCTTTTTCATAAGAGTTAAAGCACTATATGAGCATTTCCAAATTTCTACCCTTAACTTTGATTCTGACTTCCTTTGAGCCTAATAACTGTTGAGCATTCAAAGTAGGATGGAGCACAGACAAGCAGAAAGCGGAACAAAATCTGTTTGCAGTTGCCTTCCCATCATACTAATGGTGGCGTCTTCTGGAAAGCTCAGTTTTCACCCCCTGCCTTGCTGAGTGTAACTCTCCTGCCAGACTAAGGACTATCCCCTCCCCCATTATGAACTCCTCCTAGCCAGTGAGCTTGCCTTCACCCCACTGCCACCACCACTGCCACCATTCTGACCCCAACTGGTGCCGATGAACTTACCCAGGGAAATTCTCCTTCATCAACTCCACCTCGTCCACATTAAATCACTGCAGAACTCCCTTTACACACGCTCACACTCAGATAGTAACTGTACTTTTCTCCATGGCTGCTCCTAATTATAAGTTTACACACATGTTTTCAGTTGGGTGTGTTGTGTTATATGTCCTCTCATTGAGTGCATCCTCTCTCCTCTTAAATTTTAAGCTCTGCCAGATCAGGGGTCCTATCTGCTACTTTCTTCAGAATCAAAATATGGGCTCCACTGGTAGGCAATTCGTACTATTACCGGGCTGATTCCTAGCAGGTGCTTCTCAAACCTTAATGTGCCTCTGAATCACCAGGAGGATCTGTTAAAATGCAGATTCTGGGGTAGAGCTTGAGAGGCTGCATTTCTTCTATCCCATTTAGATCATCTGGGTAAAAAAATCACATGCAAGTTACACAGGCTGTCTGTTGAGAACCCCTGAGGTAGGTGATAGAACCGCTCTGGACTGCCTTTCCCTTCAAAGTTTCCCTCCTTTCTCTTAAAAGTAAAAAAAAAAAAAAAAAAAGCCACAATACCATCTATATTTTCCAAGAATGCCGTAGGATGACCATTTATTCTCTCCCACTGTCAATGCAGGGAGATGATTATCAAAGGCAGCAATAGAGCTGAGCCGTAATTACAAGATCGTAATTAAACACAGGTTTGTCTTATGGGATGCGACCGACACAGACTCTGTATGACATGTCTTGGCATCCAGAGCCATAGGGACATTAGAGTAATGGGTGGCAGAAGGCGGCTTCGCTGAGGCAGCATTCAGGGTGCAGAGCCGGATCAAGAAAAAAATGTCAGATGTGTGCACACCTGTTCTGCCTGCTGCGGGTCAGAGGAAAGGGGGTGCTGGCAGCCACCAGACACAGGCGTCTTCTTCCAAACTGCAGCCAGCACTAAGGTATATTCCCCTCTCCACCCACTTTCTGTGGTACCAATAGAAGACTGGGCTTCTCAGCTTTCAAATTCAGCCCGAGACAGTAATATTCATTTCTTCTAAGAGGAGCAAGGTCTTATAGAACTTGCAGCGCGGATGGAAATGTTCTACCACCTGACCCGCCTAATACAGTAGCCGCTACGTACATGTGACTATTGGGCACTGGAAGTGTGGCTAGTGCAACGGAGGCACTGAGATTTAATCTCATTTAATTTTAATTTATTCAAGTGTCAGTAGCCACATGAGACTAGTGGATACCATTATTGGCCAGCAGAGTTAGAAGCTGCAGATTCAGGGAAGACTGTTTAGGAAGATGAACCACCGAACAAGGGGACAGCTCTCTGAGGTTCACCTTAGGCCACTACACACTAAACTTGAATAAAGAGCCCCCGAGCTGCAGGGCATCACCATCAATATTTGAGACTAAGCTGGTGGTCGTGTCAGTGTTCTCTCTACTACAGCATAAGTTGGCCAGTTAAGGTAGAGACACCTGAGCTCTTAGGTGTGGTTTAGTATTCAGCAAGCGAATGAGACTGCTTTGGGCTCCGTTGTTTTAATAAGACCCTGCAGGGTTTCTGCAGGTCTGTTGTTCTTATCTGTGGGCAGAGAGGTGGGAAAGGCATGCAATTTTAAAAAACTCATTTAAGAAAAAGATATATGTATATTTTTTCTTTTCAGAAGGTAGTTAAGAGGTGATACAATTTGGGAGAGGGATCTAGGATTTGAAAAAGAGAAAAACAAATATTTGCCCAAAACACAAGGCAATAAATTCCTTCATACACTTCTCCAGCAGAGCAAATGCGTCCTTGGCCACCTCTAAGATGAGGCTTATAATCAGTCAGGGACCAAGTGATGTGAATGAGACATGAGAAGAAACTGAGATTTATCTGTGGCTGCTTTGGCTGGTAATCCAGGCGAGAAGGGAGGGGTCCCTGAAGGCCCCGCTGGGCACAGGGAGAGACTGGGTTGTGATGTAATTAAAGAGAGCAGAACTCTAACCCTAGGATTCCCTGACATCTCCTTCTAGAGCAGCCATGGCAGCTGGACGCCTGGTGGTCCTAACTACAGAATGCAAATGAAGCTTGGAATGTGCTGATTTGGGCAGAATGCTTTGCAGATGAGAAGTAATGTAAATGACCGGGTGGGAGAATTGTGGTAATCAGAGCATATTATAACACAGTAATTTAATACCCCCAGCAGGTGGTTGACTCTTTTCTCTATGAGGTGAGTTGTACGTGTAGAATTTGCCCAGTGGGAGGAGAGAGTAGCAATGACCTGCCTTTTGTGGTAGTGGAAGACACAGGGTATTATGAAATTCACTTTGGGGAAGTTCCTGGAAACAATTGGTGGTGATATCTCATCCTTTAACGGACACTGTTTCAGCGTCTGGAAAGGACAAGGGCTCACAGGGAATGGGGCGTGGAGGGAATAACAGGCATGGTGTCAGGCACACCTGGCTGTAAACACCTGTTTCCCCACTTAGGCTTTGCATCAAGATCACCTGGGGAGCTTGTTAAAACTACAGGTTCCTGGGCCCTGCACTGACCTACTAAGCCAGGATCTCAGGCCTTGAGGCCCCCAAAGTCTCTTTTTAAAATAAGCACACAAGGTGATTGTGCTACGAGGCTTCTCTAAGCCTTAGCTCTCCAAAACGTGACGTAGGATTCACAATACCGGAATCAGGATTATTGTGTAGATATAGCGTCATTAAAAAAAAAAAAAAACCTCAGGAAACATGCAGATCAAACAAAGGCTCGAAAACTTGTAGCTGTTATTATTACTGAGCCATGGGTTTGCCTTAAGACACTGTTCTTTCTTTAGAGCTTTCAATTGATGTCATTTGCCTGGCTAAGCCTTATTCACTGTGTGAAGACAGCGGGGAATCTTCAGCCAAATTAGCTGGGGTGACCAAGTTGCAGGTTGTCGTTCCTGAGGATTCACGAAAGCAGCCTTTTCTGTCCCTTTTCGCTCTAAGTTTTGATGACACTGGTGTAAGGGCCCCCTTCAGGTCGGGGAATTTCTATTGAACGTGAAAACATCAATTATGTTGTAACAGGTTGTCGGCTCCAGTGAAAGTCAAGGGCTGTGGGTTGGACCCACCCGAGAATGGTAATCTGTTCTGGTCCCAGAGAGGCGCTTGCACCCCGAGGGCTCCCAGCGTAGCTGCCTTCTGTGTGGTGTATCTTGCTTTCATTTGGCGGCGGGAGGCTCGAGGAAAAGGGGGAGGGGAGGCTAGCGTTCTGACCTGCAGCTCGAAGAGAGCGAAGGTAGCTGCAAACCCGGCAGGCTCAGGTCGCTGGCGCTGAGACGTACGGAGGGTGGGGCTGCCCGTGGAGGGTGCGCGCGTGAGGCCGCGGGAGAGGCGGGAGTGGAGCATCCCAGGTGGGACCGCTGAGTGCCTTCCGGAAACCCTACTCGGGCCTCGGGATCCGGATTGGCTCGGGCAGGGAGGTCGGCGAGGTCAAGCCCCTTTCGGCGCCTTCTTCTGACCCGCCCCGCCGCGGTCGCGCGGCTGTAGAGACGCGGGTGCGGGGCGTGGCAGGGGCATGCTGGCCAGGCGGCGGGGCACGAGTGGCAGCGCGCGGGGGCCGGAGCAGCGCCCGGCCCGGGACGCCCGGGGGCCGGATGGCGGAGCCCACGCGCGCCGCGGAGCCGGGGAGGTTTGCGCTCCGCTCGCCGCGCTGCAGGGAGGGCGCGGTGCCAGGCGCGAGCTCCCGGAGACCCAAAAAGAAAGCTTTTTATTTGCTGAGTTTGAAGCCCCTGAAGGAGCCCGCCCCCAACGACAACAACAACAACGTGTCCTTTGTGATCCATTGTCAACTAGGCAAGGAGATCAAACACATTTGCAGCAACTGCAGTCGTGGGGAGGACGCCCGGGACGGTGAGTGCCGGGGCGCGTCGGGGCGGCGGCGAGCGCGGGAGGCGGCTTTGCCGGTCCCCAGTTTGGGGGGCGCCGCCGGCGTCTCTTCCCGGAGAACTGCGGGGACATCCGCCCTCTACCCAGGCGTGACGCCCGCCCGTCCGGCACTTTGCAGAGTGCCGCCCGGAGCCAAACCCGGACCGCATCCGTGCACAGACCATTGATGGAAATGCTCCCCTACAGGAGGGGTTTGAAACAGTTAAAGCGGCAACTCTAGGATTTTTCTCTTGGGGAAGGTGGGGCTTTAGGGGCTTCATCAGGGGAAAGATTATTAGCTTTAAGAAGGTGCTTCCGCAGTTTTCTTAGCTTTCTCGGCTTAGCTTTTCTCCCATCGTTGCGTTAGATAGGATATAAGCTTTGCTGGGCTGCGTTACAGATGTGGCCTTCGGGTGGATTCACTTTGGAGCGGTGGTTGGGCCTCGGCCACAGCGCCCTGGAGACTAGACTTGTGGAGTTGTTGAATGACGTCCGCTCCGAGTGGAACATGGCCGGGATTTTTGGAGGGCCGCCGCTGGTCCCTCTTGCACTGATGCTTAAGGGCCAAAATGTGGGAGGTGGGGGAGGAGCGGCAGCGGCTTCCTCCAGGTGTGCCCTGCGAGCCAAAGAGCTCCCTGCGAACGATCCGGAGCGGGGCGGTGAAAGGGGGCCGGGCTGCCGGCGGCTCTGGGCAGAAGGCGCCACGGAGGAGGGACGGCGTTGCGCGGACCGGGCAGCAGCCTCCGCAGACGTGGACGCGCCTGTGGGGCGGTGCACTTCCCAGGCAGTTCGAAGCAGCTCAAAGAGCAGACTCCAGAGGGCCACTGAAGGTCTCGGAAAAGTTGTAGGCAGCAGGTTTTGCAGGGAAAGCATTAGCTACTGGCCAGCCTGAAGCTCATCGCCTGCCTTGACACTCACACCTGCTTGGGCAGGCAGATTTTTCCTATCCACCAGGCCGCTTCGCTTGTTGCCTTTGGAAGAACGCGTTATCACTTAGAGTATTTCTCCGGTTCCTGCTGGCCTCTGAGGTGCAGCGCAATGAAGCGACTGGTTTGGCTAATGTCTTTTCAGAATTAGAGTCCTGTTAGCGTAATTATACTTTTGTTTACTTAAACTGCCAGAGAGGCTGTGCAGGATGGCGCTAGGCATCCGAGGGGAAAATCGTGCAGGAGAAAGGAAGGCGCACAAAACACGCTGAGGCAGCTCTTGTTAGGTTTGGGGGAGGATATCTGTTTATGAGAAGCACACACTGACATGTGTTTGGTCCTTTGGTTACTCTATAAGCTGCTGACGCCTAGGCAATATAAATGGATTAATGGGGTGATCTAAAGCCAGACTTTTACCATCTAATGTAATAGAGCATGAGATGCAGGCTAAAATATTTATTAAATGAGCCGCTCTGATGACTGAATTGCTTCCCAAATGGGCTACTTCCACAACCTTGGGGGTTTATTTAAATTAGGATCTCTGAACGTTGCTACAGTAAGGAAAGGTCTGTATCTACACTCAAGGATGTGTGTTCATGTGTGTAATTATGAACACCATGCTTCCGCTTCCAACACACATCATCTCTACCACCTCAAACACTCCAGAATGTCTTAAGGGGCTACTTACGGATGTTCACATATTACCTGATAGGACTAAAGCATTTAATCTCAAAGCATTCTTGTTTAAGGGAGACCTCATGTTGTGGCGCCTAATTTTTGCTGAATTCTACACTTGCTAATCCTGCCTTCCAGTGTGGGGTGTGCTTCGTTAGTCACTGAAATAAAATGAGATCAGGAGCTTAACCCTTCTACTTTTACTGCCAGGGCCCAAAGCAGCACTGCCCACTGTGAAAGGAAAAGAAGTTCAAATAAATTTCACTTTCTGCAGAGATTGACCTTGAATGTTAGTTTGTCAGGAGTGGATGTTCTGTGAGCTAAGCTCTCCAGAAGCTGTTTTCAATTTGAGTCATCTTGTCTGCATGCCAGGAGAGCCAGCTCTTTTAAAGGAAATGTGTAGTAAAGATTGTAGTAATGCTCACAGTTTTGGTAGGGCTCCATGGAGGAGGACATTTCTTGCGGTGGGGTGTACCTGCATTGTGTCCAGCACCATAAATATGTTAGGTTTCTCCTCGGCACCACTGAGGTCATTTAGTAGCAACCAAGGACAATACTGGTCCAGCTGGAAAGCGCTCGCTTGAAATTTTATAGAGGTATTGCTCACTGAGTCTCATTCTTAATTTCCTCATATATAAAATATATTGAAACATATTTAAAGCATATTTTAATAACTTTCAGCCTAAAGACGATCTATAACTAAAAGTATTTGGCTGATATAGAATAAATTTTAAAAGAAAGAGTATCCCTGGCTCAGTGAACATATGAAAGTTGAAATTACATTTTGGCGCTTGCCATTTTACTTAAGAGTATTTTTTTAAGTTCCGGGTGTCCACTAACTAGTACCAAAGATGCTTTGCTGACCTTATTTTTAAGTAGAAAATTACTTTTAAAAATTGTAGAATACAGTTCACCATTAATGGCCAAAGACAGTTTGTGTTTGCTTCACCTTTGCTGTTTTGGTTCAATACCGAAGCCATTTTCAGATGAAGAAACAAGCTTATGTAGCACTTTGGTGTGAAGGCCACAAACAAGTGAAGGGTAGAAAAAACACTGAAATCCTTCTCTGTTCATCTTTGAAACTAAGGTGCTTTCCAGTGTGCCTCAAGTTGATTATTTTTTTATATGGCACCTATACTGAACGTAGAAAATTAAGTACTGTTTTGTGTGTGTGTGTCTGTGTTATATACATGTGCAGTCTTGATAAGCCAGGTTTATTAAGCTATAGAACTAGAAGGAACTACACAATTTCCTAGTACCTTTAATTTTATCTGCCTTACATACTTGATAGGCTGGCATTGGTAGGAATAGACAGAGAGAAATTTTTAGCTAAATAGATTAGAAGTTATGAACACTGTAAAGCTGCAGGAGGGCTTCCCTGGTGGTGCAGTGGTTAAGAATCCGACTGCCAATTCAGGGGACACGGGTTTCAGCCCTGGTCTGGGAAGATCCCACATGCCGTGGAGCAACTAAGCCCGTGTGCCACAACTACTGAGCCTGCGCTCTAAAGCCTGGGAGCCACAACTACTGAGCCCGCGTGCCACAACTAGTGAAGCCTGGGTGCCTAAAGCCCATGCTCCGCAACAAGAGAAGCCACCACAATGAGAAGCCCGCGCACCGCAATGAAGAGTAGCCCCTGCTCGCTGCAACTAGAGAAAGCCTGCGCACAGCAACGAAGACCCAATGCAGCCAAAAATAAATTAATTAATTAAAAAAAAAAGCTGCAAGAGACATAGCTAAAGTATCACCTAACTTATATTGGGAGTCAATTGGAGAATATGATTTAATTTACAAATAGATAAAAATCAACTCTAGGGAGAAATCTATTCTAGAAAGCAAGGTATTTCTCTATATAATTTCATATATATTTGCTATTCTTATTTGAATTCCTTTTGAGTCTATTAGAAGTGAGGAATTATTGTAGGAATTACAGTGTCATTAATTGTGTATTAAAATGTAATTTCAAGTAATTTTTAATAGAAATGAAACATTTTAAAAACAGTTTTTAGAAATATTTTGAAGCCTCTTACAGTGGCCTGTTTAAAAAGTAATCAAATGATAGATTTAGAAACAAGACATATATATATTTTTAACATCTTTATTGGAGTATAATTGCTTTACGATGTGTTAGTTTCTGCTGTATAACAAAGTGAATCAGCTATACATATATCCCCATATATCCTCCCTCTTGCGTCTCCCTCCCACCCTCCCTATCCCACCCCTCTAGGTGGTCACAAAGCACCGAGCTGATCTCCCTGTGCTGTGCGGCTGCTTCCCACTAGCTATCTGTTTTACGTTTGGTAGTGTATATATGTCCATGCCACTCTCTCACTTCATCCCAGCTTCTCCTTCCCCCTCCCCGCATCCTCAAGTCCATTCTCTACATCTGCGTCTTTATTCCTGTCCTGCCCCTAGGGTCTTCATAACCGTTTTTTTTTTTCTTTTTTTTAGATTCCATGTATATGTGTTAGCATATGGTATTTGTTTTTCTCTTTCTGACTTACTTCACTCTGTGTGACAGACTCTAGGTCCATCCACCTCACTACAAATAACTCAATTTCATTTCTTTTTAGGGCTGAGTAATATTCCATTGTATATATGTGCCACATCTTCTTTATCCATTTATCTGTCGATGGACACTTAGGTTTCTTCCATGTCCAGGCTATTGTAAATAGTGCTGCAATGAACAGTGTGGTACATGTTTCTTCTTGAATTATGGTTTTCTCAGGGTATATGCCCAGCAGTGGGATTGCTGGGTCGTATGGTAGTTCTACTTTTAGTTTTTTAAGGAAACTCCATACTGTTCTCCATAGTGGCAGTATTAATTTACATTCCCACCAACAGTGCAAGAGGCTTCACTTTTCTCCACAACCTCTCCAGCATTTATTGTTTGTAGGTGTTTTGATGATGGCCATTCTGACTGGTGTGAGGTGATACCTCATTGTGGTTTTGATTTGCATTTCTCTAACGATTAGTGATGTTGAGCATCCTTTCACGTGTTTGTTGGCAATCTGTATGTCTTCTTTGGAGGAATGCCTATTTAGGTCTTCTGCCCATTTTTTGATTGGGTTGTTTGTTTTTTTTGATGTTGGGTTGCATAAGCTGCTTGTATATTTTGGAGATTAATCCTTTGTCAGTTGCTTCGTTTGCAAATATTTTCTCCCATTCTGAGGTCTGTCTTTTCATCTTGTTTATAGTTTCCTTTGCTGTGCAAAAGCTTTTAAGTTTGATTAGGTCCCACTTGTTTCTTTTTGTTTTTATTTCCATTTCTCTAGGAGGTGGGTCCAAAAGGATCTTGCTGTGATTTATGTCATAGAGTGTTCTGCCTATGTTTTCCTCTGAGTTTTATAGTGTCTGGGCTTACATTTAGGTCTTTAATCCGCTTTGAGTTTATCCTTGTGTATGGTGTTGAAACAAGACATATTGATTGTAGCTGCTACTCAGTGCCTTTTACATGTGATTAATCAATATTTCAAGGTTGTTTTCATTTCACTAAATATGATTTCTATTCTTCAAATATTCATAGACAAATTCACTAACCCATTGACTCACTAGAGGCATTTCCAAATTTTGTTTTCAGAGTTAGAAATATTTCACACGTTATTCTAATGGATCCCAGTGTGAACTTTTAGAACAAAAACAATTTGCCCTAATACTTCTCTGTTACTCTGTAGGGTTCATTCCACAAGACAGCTTTTTTTTTTTTTTTTTTTTTTTTTTAAGTTTATTTATTCATTTTTTTAATTAGTTTCTGCTTTATAACAAAGTGAATCAGTCATACATATACATCTGTTCCCACATCCCTTCCCTCATGCATCTCCCTCCCTCCCACCCTCCCCATCCCACCCCTCCAGGCGGTCACAAAGCACCGAGCTGATCTCCCTGTGCTCTGCGGCTGCTTCCCACTATCTATCTACCTGACGTTTGGTAGTGTATACACGTCCATGCCTCTCTTTCGCCTTGTCACAGCCCACCCTTCCCCCTCCCCATATCCTCAAGTCCATTCTCAAGTAGGTCTGCGTCTTCATTCCCGTTTTGCCCCTAGGTTCTTCATGACATTTTTTTTTTAAATTCCGTATATATGTGTTAGCAAGACAGCTTTTTAGAAAAGAATGCCTTATGAGTTTCTGTGGGTCAAATCCTTCTTTTTGCAGATGAGAAAACTGAGGTGCATAAAGATTAGGTGAGCAGTCCTCCAAAATTCAGCCACCATTTGGTGTCAGGGCTACTAACAGAACTGTTCCTTCATGAAGAAGTTTCTAGTGGTGGTCCAGAGGTGGCTCCTGGAACCTCACTGCCTGTTTTCAAATAATGGCTCCTCCACTTGCTAGCTGGGTGACTTTAGGATACCACGATATTATCTACTGCATGGTGTTGTGAGGATTAAATGAGATAATTAGCACGAAGCACTTAGCATGGTGCCTGGCAAGAGAAAGTGCTGGAGAAATATTAGCTGTGATTACTGTCATCTGTGTTGTTACTGCCAAGTTCAATTTTGTCTTGGATTTTTCCTCCTGCTATTGTGTGCTCTTTGGTCTCTTCCGTAATTAAACATCCCTGGATTGGGTCCAAGATGAACGCACCAATTCTACTCTGTGTTTAACAGTGAAAACATATTTCTAATAAAAGCAAGTAAAAGTGAGATTGGGGAAGAGTGCCTTCAACATTGTGCATGTCAAAAGTATTTTGTCGTGCTGGTTTTAGAATTTTAACAATCATGACCAGTTCATTCTAGATAAAAGGACTCACGTATATGTCTAAGTTTACAATGACTAAGCACTTTTTGGTCAGTCGGATATTCCAGAAAATAGGCAAGGTGAGATCCAGTTGTTTCTCCGGAAGAGGAAAAGTGAACAGCTGGATGAAGTATTGTTACTGTTGTACTGTATTGTTCTCCAGAACAATAATTACTGGAGAATTCTATCGATATGGGCCCAGTGGACACTGAGAATAAGAGGGACAGCTAGGAAAGACGTGACCTGAAGCAAGGGGTAGAGGCGGGAAACGGCTTCCATGAAGTCAGGAGAGCTTAGGAAAGGCTCTAACTTGGGCAGGGCGTAAAGGTTGTTTGGAACCCTGAAAAGAAAAGCATGTGCTCAGACAGTAGTGAAGAGAGTGAAGAAGGGCTTAGTGGGGTGTTAGGAAGAGGTGTAAAGAGGGGGGGAATTCTAATGAAGGTGGGCTCTTAAAATTCTGCTAAAGTATCCACGTACAATCGTCCCTCAGTATCTCTGGGGGATTGGTTTCAGGCACCCTCTGCAGGTACCAAAATCCAGGGATGCTTATGTCCCTTATATAAAATGGCCAGTGCAATGAATACAGTCCGCCCTCCACATCTGTGGGTTTTGCATCTGCGGGTTTTGCATCTGCGGATACAGAGGGCAGACGGTACTCACACAACTGACCTATTGATTGATTCTCTTATGTTTGCTTATAAAATTAGCACGTTGTGTGTGCAGGGCCCCCTCAGATACCAAGAGGTACAATAACCAGTTGTTGCCTTTGAAGAATCGACCTTAGAGCAGCAGGAAGGTAAACTGCTAAATTATTGGAGGAAGCCATTAACTTTGCGAGTAAGGCAGGAGGGCTTCCCAGAGGAGGTGATATTTGCACTAGGGCCTAACGAAGGAGTTTTCTCAGATAAATAAGGAAGGGCATTTTGGTAAGAAAAAAAAATGCAAATGATATAAATTGCAAAAGAGCATAGCTTGCCCAGAAAAGGGGAGAAGTTCAGCAGGTAGAATTGGTGGAATGCAGGGGAAAATGACATGAGGTAGTCTAGAAACATATGTAGGGGCAATTCGTCTTTTTTTTTCTGATGATATATTTCTGCAGCATTTTTATGTGCCAGGTTAAGTGTTGGGAATATAAAAATCGGTAAGATAGTACGGTCTTTGTGCTCAAAGACCTTAAATGTAGCTCAGGGACATAGTTAGATGGATACATGCACAGAAGTTTTAAAAGTGTTTGAGAGGGCTTCCCTGGTGGTGCAGTGGTTGAGAGTCTGCCTGCCGATGCAGGGCATGTGGGTTCATGCCCCGGTCCGGGAAGATCCCACATGCCGCGGAGCGGCTGGGCCCGTGAGCCATGGCCGCTGAGCCTGCGCATCCGGAGCCTGTGCTCCGCAATGGGAGAGGCCACAACAGTGAGACAAAAATGAGAAAAAAGAAGTGTTTGAGAGAAGTAAGTGTGTGTGTGTGTGTGTGTGTGTGTGTGTGTGTGTGTGGTTTTTTAATTAATTTATTTATTTATGGCGGCATCGGGTCTCATTGCTGCACACGGGCTTTCTCTAGTTGCGGTGAGCGGGGGCTGCTCTTCGTTGCGGTGCGCAGGCTTCTCATTGCGGTGGCTTCTCTTGTTGCAGAGCATGGGCTCTAGGCGTGTGGGCTTCCGTAGTTGTGGCACATGGGCTCAGTAGTTGTGGCTCGCGGGCTGTAGAGCGCAGGCCCAGTAGTTGTGGCTCATAGGCTTAGTTGCTCCACGGCATGTGGGATCTTCCCGGACCAGGGCTTGAACCTGTGTCCCCTGCACTAGCAGGTGGATTCTTAACCACTGCACCACCAGGGAAGCCCGAGGCAGGTGTTTTGGAGGCAGAAAGTAGAGAGTGTCAGGCCCGACTTGGGCAAGAGGGAAATCAGGAAAATCCCGGTACAGTTTATGAAGGAGTTCATATTTCATTCAGTGAGCACTGTAAAAATATTAATAAACAGAAGTCTCAATTAAGTAGACTTGGGAGACCGGACAGGGGAGCTTTCATGCCCTGGGAGGATAGCAGAGCCCAACAGGAGAAAGAAAGTCTCCTCTTCTTGCCTGGCAAGGATTCAGCCAATGAAAAGCCAGGGACTCTTTGTTTACTAAGCCCCCCCAACTTCCTTTTCCCGTCTGTAAAAGCATCCTCCTTTCCTTGCTGTTTGGGGACCTTCACAGGTTGTAGACTCCCAGTTGTATTTCTCTGCTGATCCTGAATAAATCCATCTTTTTGCTGGAGAAGTGACTGGCAGTCTGTTTGTTTTAGGTCAGCGACACCGAAGGTAGCACAGGGATTTTTAAGCAGAGGTAGCATGATTAAATTACCTTAAAAAAAAAAACTTATGAAAAACGTATACAAAAGTATACAGGAGAGGATGATGATCTCTATAGATTCATCAGCCACATTCCCCCACTCCTATATTATATTGGAGCAAATTTGAGTAGGTTTTTGTGATGGTGTTGCTGGCAGAGCTTAAGCAGGGACCAGACGAGAAAGGGCCTGGGTCCGACACTCATAGCCAAGAAAGGTCATTTCAAGACCTTAAGCAGTAAGTGTCAAAAGACCAAGATTCTGCTGTTCTGTTACAGACTCATAAAAAGGCCCAGTGACACTTTCAAGCACCAGCAATTCAAAGTCAGTTTGCTTTATTTTCAGCCTCACTTGAACTCATATGTAATTTTGCAAATAATTTCCCCTTCTGCTCTAATATCTTTCTGACTTATAGACATCTATAAATATTCACTCAGTTTAGGAGAAGAAATGTTTAAAATATTTGTAAAATCTATAGCTTAAAATATACCCATATGTCTAAAGGAAATTTAAAGAGATCAATAGATAAAATATACACATACAACTGTATTGAGAGGGGAAGGATCAAAACTTTTTTGCTAGCCCCAAATATTCATTTCTGTAGTTTGCTAGTTAATCCAAATGGTAAGAACTTTTCGGACGTGAATAGGTGTTTATAGAGTTTGAAGACATGGCTGAAAGGAGGGGGCATGACGATTTGATTTGTGTAGGTTGTAAAATAGGGGTCCAGTTTAATTTCTTTTGCATGTAGGTGTTTAGTTTTCCATTTATGAAGAGTGTCCTTTCCTCCTTGTATACTCTTGGCTATACTATGACACATTCTGCTTATCCACTAATCAGTTGATGGTGATTTGTGTTGTTTCCATTTTTTGGCTAGTATGAATAATTCTTCTTTGAGCATTTATGTACAAGTTTTAGTGTAGATGTATGTTTTCATTTCTTTTGGGTATATACCTAGGGGTAGAATTGCTGGATCATCCTGTGTCACCATGTTTAGCCATTTGAGGAACTGCCAGGTTCTTTTTCAAAGTGCCTGCACCATAGTATGTTCCCAACAGCAATGAAGATAAAGTCCCATTTCTCTACGTCTTTCCAGTGATTTTCATTATCTGTGTTTTGGATTTCTGTCGCCCCGGAGGATTATTAAGAGAGAGAGTGAGAAGGTTCTGAGTTGATGGTCAAGAAGAGAGTTGATTCAGTCTGTTTAAGAAAACCGATAAGTTTAGAAAACGTAGACACATAACTCTATTTATGTTACACTTTATAATTTGCACATGTTATTTCCTTGTAATCATCAAATTTCCTTTTAAGGTTGGAAATGCTACTGTGACCGTTTTAGGGGGGTGGGAACAGAGGATCAGTGGTCATGGCTTCCTCCGTGTCACCTGCTGTTGCTACTGTGCCTGGGCCATCCCTCTGCTTCCATCTCTGCAGCCATGGTCGGCTGCTTCTGAGATGTGAACCTCTAAGAAGAGACTACGTGTTTTGGCCAATGAGGTTTAACATCTTCAAGTGATTAATTAAATATGAAAGTGATTCTTTCAGGAAAATTCAGGTAAAAAGGAACACCAAAAGCAAACTGTCCGTTCAGTAAAAAGCAAAAGAGGAAATTATATGGTGGAGAGCGCGTTTGGTTAGAATTGGGAAACCTCAGGGGCCGCTGATACCCTCTCTCTGCTCTCAGGACTCTGTCCTGAGTTTCTTCCACCTGTGAGATAATTATTTCTCTTCCCTGAAGATGTTGCGATGCCTAAAACCCATATAGATCAGGGGTTGGTAAGCAGTGGTCCCTGAGCCCTCCCTCTGTTTTTGTAGTGGAGAATTTTTTTTTTTTTTAACAATTACAAACGGCTGACAGAAATCGAAAGAAGAAGAATATTTCATGACACAAGACACTCATATGAAATTCAGATGTCAGTGTCCATAAATAAAATTTTGTTGGAGCACAGCCATGCGTAATCGTTTGCGTACAGTCTATGGTGGCTTTTGCACCACAGCTGCAGAGTTGAGGGGCTGCGGCAAAGACCCGCACACCCTCAAATATTTAGTTTCTGGCTTTTATCAGAACAATTTTGCTGACCCCTGATACATCACAGTTCCTATAATCAGGAGATACCGATACTGACCATTTTAACACCACATCTAATCTTAGGATTGAAAGGGACTCAATCACATCTCAGTGTCATTCACCAGAACTGCAGTTTTAGTCCTTTTCAAAGGCTAAATGTATGCAGAGGGACAGATTTAAAATGCAAATCAAGCTAAAAAGAAACAACTCCTCCGAATTGGGTTTGTGGAGTATCTTTCCTTTCCCCACTCCTACTCTGACCTTTATGTGGGTTTCAGGCTGGCACATGTGACAAAAGGGGATGGATTTCTAATCCCCACCTAAGAGCTAACCATCCTGACTCTTGCTTTTGTTTCCGTGTGAACTTTAGAACAATCGCCTCTGCTATTTTGGCAGATGGAGATTTGCCTCCATAGTAATTATTTTGCAACCCACAAAAGTAATTACAAAATCAAATAATTAGCTTCTAAACCAGCTGTAACCCCAGCAGTGACTCTTGGGAGGGGAGAAAAGTTCCTGTTCTTTAATCTTCATTTTTAGGACTGTCAGCTTCTGCTTCCCTTGCCCCCTTACCTCAGTTCTTGAGGTATTTTAAGTCGAGTAGCAGTCTTCAATGAAGCATTAGCTGCTTTTGAGGCAACCATCTTAAACAGTAGTACTGTTCCAAGGTTATGAGTGGAAAGACAGAGAAGCAAGCAAGAAAAAGGAAAAGCAAAGCCTGATTTAATTCTTCCAGTAATAGGAAATCAACTTTAAAAAGGAATGACAGCCTACCAGACTCCATGCCTGGCTGGTTGGAATTATTGGGAGCTGCATTGTGGTGAGGCCTCCAGATCTGAAGGTGTTCTCTGGAAGAGTTGGCACTACGATTTCCTGGCACAAAGTGAGGAATGCAGTCTGCCACACAGTTAGCGACCATCCATCACTGACAGACTGGGCACATACCAGAATCTGCCTATTTCTTGAGAGACTTAGAGTCTGTTTATGGGCAAATGTTTGTCTAACACGTGCAGCAGATACTGTAGATAATGTTTATATGTTTGGAAACTTACTTGTCTGATGAACTGGGCTACTCCACAGGATGGAAGTGTATCCAGAAGCAGATCTTGGCTACGGGCACCATGATGGATTTGCTACATATTCAAGAAACGCCCCTTCCAGGGACTTCCGTGGTGGCGCAGTGGTTAAAAATCTGCCTGCCAGAGTTTCCCTGGTGGTGCAATGGTTGAGAGTCCGCCTGCCGATGCAGGGGACACGGGTTCGTGCCCCGGTCTGGGAAGATCTGACATGCCGCGGAGCGGCTGGGCCCATGAGCCATGGCCGCTGAGCCTGTGCAAAAAAAAAAAAGAAAAAAGAATCAGCCTGCCAGTGCAGGGGACATGGGTTCGAGCGCCGGTCCACGAGGATCCCACATGCCGCAGAGCAACTAAGCCCGTGTGCCACAATCACTGCAACGAGAAACCCCTGCTCACCACAACTAGAGGAAGCCTGTGCTCAGTAATGAAGACCCACTGCAGCCCAAAATAAATAAAATTAAAAAAAAAAAAAGAATCGCCCCCTCCAAATCTCAGTAACTCACTGATTGATGGATCCCTTCCCCAGCTCACTAAAAAAGCCAAACAAGCCACCGACAGGAGCTTATCATCCCCCAAATGAACACTCAGTGAACCTTTTTGCTTGCCCAAAGCCCTAATGTTTTCATAGCCAGAATGAACAGTATGCTGCAGTTTCCAACTAGCCATGATATGAATTTTTCATGCACTATTAAGCAGACTGTGGTCAGAACACCACCACCCAAAGTAAAACTGAAGACAAAGGAACAGATTTTAATATATGCAGCTGAAAGAGCCCTTTGCAGTGGAAGTAGAAATGATGCGCTATTGGACCCCTCCCATCCTTGCCCCGGTCTTTGAGGTGGCATCGGGAACGTAAATGCAGATTTCTTGTGGTAAGACAATAGAAGTAGCTTGGAATACTGGTGAGTGTAGTAGTCATTGGGCTGTGTGCTTAGGTTAATTTTTCAAGTTTTTCTAGAAGGCAGAAGAGGGAATACATAGAAAAAGGAGCATCTATGTTCAAGAAATAAAAGTAAAGACAAGAGACATAACCAAAGACAAGAGTTACTCTTTGGAAGAGGAAACTTATGAGTATCTTAGACCCCCATATATAAACCAGGTAAAAGGGGGATTGCTGGTTTAGGCCGGGGGAGGGCCTGCCCTCACAGAGGGCCATAGAGTCCTAGAGCTTTCCAGAACCACAGTTTTAAAGTTGTTCTTTGTTCTACTCCATTTAGGTGAGATACAATGTAGAATGATTAATTGCATTTCTACAAGGTAAACATCAGCTCATAACTGGGGACATTATATCCCAAATTTTTATCCTGTGAAGATGATGAACATCTAATAGAGCAGCTTGTGACATAAATAAGGTATAACCAAATAAGGTGTAGGTTTTTCATGTGTATGTATATGGTACACCCTAGAATAGAGCTAATTTGGGGGAAAGTGTATATATTGGCTTCAGATTTGTATTACATCACATATAAACGGGTAGTAATATAACATCTTTAGCTTCAAATTATTTCACGAGGAATGTTTAATCTCGTGCCAACATTAATAATCACCTCTTTAAAAAAGGCAACTGCTCCAAATAAAATTGGATAAGGTGTACAGTCCTTTTTGCTTCCTCCTTAACATTGTTGATGGAACATTGTTGAAATTCACCATTGGATTTATAAGCAAGTGTTGAGGACCAAACAGGAATGACACTTAGCATTTAAACCATAGTAGATGGGTCAGTGTGAGTTACTGGCTCAAAGTACCGAATTCGCCATGAATGAAATAACACAAATTTACTTTGAAAATATCATAGCCTAAATTACAGTAAGATTTAACTGGGAGGATTCCCACCATGCTTTTAGAAAGCAAACATGGCTTATTTTTATTGCACAATCCTAAGAGTGCAATTCCTGGCAGTGTTTACCAGAGAGAAGGAATTAGCAGCCTCCAGGGGAGAGTTAGGAAAACAAAGCATCCTCTGGGAATCCAGCTCCTAAGTCTTGGTGCCAGTAACCTTGGTACAAACGGGCCTCAGACAAATTTCAGTCTTGGCCTTTGTTTTCCTTCTTGCGAAAAGGGGTGAAGGAGAGGAGGATCGTGCTTGTTTTTCCAGAGGGTGTTGAGAATATTCAGGAGGCTTCTGGAAATATTTCAAAAACAGAAAACACAGGGGGTTTTGTGCTTTTAAATCCGTGGTGCTAGCTTCCACATTCTAAAGGGATGGAGGAACTGGGTTTCTCTTTTCTCCTTGTATTCTCCTCTCTATTCGTGGTGATGGTCGGTGGAAGGATGGAGCACCGAAAAGGCTTCATGGCTTGTGGGACGGGGAAAACGATAGTCACTTTCTCTCAAGGTGAAAGAGCAGAGGGATCCCCTGAGCTAGATGAACAGATGACTCTGCCATCTGCTTCTGGCTGCGTGTGGCCTCCCCCCATACCCAGCCGAGCCCTTTTCAGACTTGCAGGTCACAGAGCTGTGAGCTCTGAAGAGCAGTCTCCTGAAGGCTATTCCAGAAACCCAAGTACCTTGCCCATGGCCGGTCCCCCTGCCCAAAAGACAAAAGCTGCCCAGTCAAGCCAGAGGGGGTGGGCTGAGGCCCCTAAGGAATACAGATCCTCTTCAGAATTCAGTCCTCTGCCGTCTGACTAAATCCATAGATATCACAGCATTTTTTTAAGTGTACAAATATGTCCGTGACTTAGGCATTAAAGATGTTAGAGTGGATTATGGACTAGTCAGGAAGTGAGTGGGAAAATCGGGGTACTTTGTACCTTCACCTTTGCTTTTAATTTACTCCTTTTGCTTCCTTATGGACATGCAGGGTCCTATTTTGATGGGTTCCCCCAACGCACAAAAGTTTAAATTAGCTGTATTGCTTGTAGGAAAATAATAATTTTCTGCCTGGCATCTACATATACTGAGGTCTGTACTCTTAGAACCAGTCCATGGTAGCAAGGCAAAAAAGACAAGTTCTCCCATGCCTCTTGGAAATATGGCCTGCCCGAATTCCAGGGTCTGTGCCATTCCAACAGAGACCTGCAGAAGCACTCATCTTCCTGTCAAAGACCTCTTACGGTAAAGGAGGCTGTGTCATGCTTCTCTGCTATTGAGCTTCCCAAAGCAGCTCTGATTACAGAGGGAGAAATTTTAAAACTCAGGTTCTGAAGTTCAGTATTGGGAATTGTTGTCAACTTTAATGAGCTGTTTTCCAAAATGTGTTCCATAGAACACGTGCTCCATGGGATGGTAATAGATGGTATGTGAAAATTTTCAAGATCAAACTAACTTGGAAAACTGAGCTAATAAACAAAGTTAAGTAGATTTTTAAAGATTTTTGAGCCCTTGGTGTGCCCATGTGCCTAGTGAAACGTCAAGAACAGAGTGTTTATACCTCTTTACCCAAATTTATTTTATCATACACAGTGGTTTTTTTCCGAGGGGTGGGGAGCATTCACAGGTGATGAACGCCCTAGAAAAAAATTAATGTGTGGCTTCAGAATCCTCCCATAGAAAATACTACATTGACTGACTCTTTCCCACTTGTGAAAGATACAGACTCACACAGAACAATGAGATTTGTTCATGAATTCTTCTTTCTGACCAGAAGCTATTGGCATTAAACTTCATAGTAATTGGGAAGAAATACTTTCACTTTTGCTGAACATGTTTAGTGATTTTTGGTTCGAAGAGCTTTGAATGCAAATTATTATACCTTTGTTTCAGTCAATCCAGGAATTAGGTACTTTCTCTATTTCCCTAGTTAGGCTATGTGATAGAACCATATGGCAGGTCTGGGATTTCTAGAGACCTGTGATCTCAATGTGGAATATTTTAGGTCAGTGTTTCTTAGTCTCATGACTATTGACATTTTGGACTAGATAATTCTTTGTTTGGGGTGGCAAGTGGTATTCTGTGCATTGTAGAATATTTAGCAGCATCCCTGGCCTCTATCCACTAAGTGCCAGTAGCACCTACTATCTTAAAATGTACCTGGGATTTGTTTTAATCGGGTATGGTAAGGGGACAGACAGGGAGGTAACTGCCTTTGAAAGAAGAGTTTATTACAACTCCTAAGGGGAAGGGGCACAGCATCCATGCAGCACCCCCTGGGGAAGTACCAGGGTTGGTCAGGAGGCAGAAGGGCTCAGGAGAGAACGTAGCCCAGAGTTTTATTGTGTTTTTCACAGAGAAGGAATGGGTGAATCAAGGTTGGCAAGTGTGAGCAAGTTTCGGATTGGTTAGTTTGAATAATTTTGACCGGCTCAGGGTTGTAAAGGTGGTTCTCTAGTTGTTCAGTACCTGGCCCTGGGGTGATTGAGGGCAGAGGAAATACACACTTGCTGTGTGAGAATTCGATCCAGGAGATGGCTGGGGGGATACGCTTCGGATTGCTTGGTTTGCATAGGAAAGGTGCCCTGGCAGGCAAGTTGTTTACTATCTCTAGGAATTAGCTAGTTCTGGGAGGGGCAGCCTCTCCAGGCTCCAGGATGTCAGAGCCTCATCAAGTACAGAAAATATTTTAAAACATGCTTCATACACCCACCTCCCGCTTGTGACAACCAAAAATGTCTTCAGACCGTGCCAAATGTCCCCTGGGGGCAAAGTTGCTCCTGGGTTAACAATCACTGATTGGGCTTCCCTAGTGGCGCAGTGGTTGAGAGTCTGCCTGCAGATGCAGGGGACACGGGTTCGTGCCCCGGTCCGGGAAGATCCCACATGCCGCGGAGCGGCTGGGCCCGTGAGCCATGGCCGCTGAGCCTGCGCGTCCGGAGCCTGTGCTCCACAACGGGAGAGGCCACGGCAGTGAGAGGCCCACGTACCGCAAAAAAAAAAAAAAAAAAAAAAGAATCACTGATTACCGGCCAGAGTGGGCAGTGCCAACCATGAGTGGGTTCAACAAAGCAAGAAATCAGTGTGGACTAAATCCCAGGAGGGGGGTTTGTGTGAAGGGGCTGATGTGGATTGGCAGAAGTCAGGAAGGAGGAGATCCTAAGTGGAAGGGTTCCCAAGAACAGGAGCAAGGAGGGGAAGGAAGCGTAAGTGTATCGTTGTTAGATAATAACAACGATGCCTTAGTCACTTGCTCAATGCCAAGCCCTGTGCCAGTGATGGGAAATACGGGCTTAATCTTCCCAAGAGCCCCATGAGATAGGTACTATTTATTTCAGCTTGGCAGAAAAGAAACCTGAGCCTCCGAGGGATTAAGCAACATGCCGGTCTCGCCGGTAATAAGTGCTGAGGTTAGGATTTGAAATCAGGTCTCTTTTTAATACGAGGTAAAGTTAAAAGATATTAAATTATAGGCAGAAGTGCCTGGACTTAAAGGGATGTGCCACACGCAGTGATGGTAGGTTCTTCAGCAGAGGAGTGATAACGTGTAAAGAGTATTTTGTGTTTTTGTTTGTTTTTTTTTCTTCTTCTTCTTTTTTTTTTTTTTTTTTTTGCGGTACGCGGGCCTCTCACTGCTGTGGACTCTCCCGTTGCGGAGCACAGGCTCAGCGGCCATGGCTCACGGGCCCAGCCGCTCCGTGGCATGTGGGATCCTCCCGGACCGGGGCACTAACCCGTGTCCCCTGCATCGGCAGGCGGACTCTCAACCACTGCGCCACCAGGAAAGCCCGCAAAGAGTCTTTTGGTTCAGCGCGTGGCATCAGCTCGGCAGCAGACACAGGGAATTAGTTGCAGGTGGGCTGAGGCAGGGTGGTGCCGAGCAGGATCAAGCAGTAGAGCTGTGATGATCGGTGCTTAGCCAAGGGTCGTGGCAGTAGGATTGGAGCAGAAAGGGGTGTCAGAGATGTTTCTTGACAATAGGAACTAAAGGCTGAAGAGATGAAGAAAGGAAGGTTACGCCATAGCGTCTAAGACAAAAGCCTAGAAGAACGGTGGTCCTCTCCCGTCCCCTTCTCCCCAGTGGGAAGGGCACAGGTGTAATAGAAAGGCAGGCTGGGGTCTCAGGAACAGGGTAGAATATGGGCTCACTTAAAGATCTTGGTTTTAGTTCATTTCTGTGCCCCATTTTTACTTTTCATAGTAGTGACCACTTGTTATACTTGCTGTGAGTTAGGCACTGCTCTTTTTACTTTCCATATATGAACACACTTATCCCTCACGACGACCTCTGAAGGCAGTCTCCATTTGGCAGATGAGGAAACCAAGGCTCAGAAGGGTTTAATAGCTTGCCCCAAATCTGGCTCCAGAGTCATGCCCTTTACGTTCTCAGCTTTGCAGCTTCTGGAGCACGTTATTAATGCCCAGCTGCTAGGCATTTGGGCAATGTTATCTCCTATCATCACTGGGTACACTTACGTACTTCTTGGTTTTCCCAACTACAGAATGAAAGGGCTGAGCTCGTAAATCCCTTGTAGCTCTGTCGTTCCATGTCTGAGTAATAGTTCTACTTATTAAAAAAGTCAGACCGAATTCTGTTACTTATTATAATGGAGACCTTTTTCTTAAAAAGAAATGTCTTCCTTTTCAAATGTCTTCCTTCTGAGGCCTTGGTTGGCCCAGGAAGAGATACCCCTTCCCTGGAATCCCAGGCCTCTGAGCATTGTTCATGGAAAGCCATTCTGCTTTCTGTGCATCTGTTTCTCGTATTCACCTGTGAGCTCCTTGAGGCAAGATGGTGTTTTATTCATTTTTTGTATTCCTGGCTCATAACGTGTTCCCAGTAGAAGATCAATAATTTTGTGTTTTGTTTTTGCTTTTTAATGATTTCAGACCAAGGAAATCAGGTTTCATACATTGCACTTGGTATAACGTTACCATGATTCAAGTGAGCTCTTTCCTGAAGAAAAGAATAGTATTAGCCCTCAGGATGGCTACAAAAATAGATGACACAGGAGGTCACATTGAGAGGAAAGGAAGCTTCTTACCTAGGAAGTAGAAAGCAAAGGGCTTCAGTGCCTAATAGTATGAGCACAAGCGTCGAGTTGATGTTACTTACTATTGAAGAGTTTAGACAGTGTCAGCAAACGTTTTCTGTAAAGGGCCAGGCAGTAAACATTTTAGGCTTTCACCGTAAGATCTCTGTGGCAACTCCACAGCTCTGCTGTTGTAGCCCAAAAGCAGCCACAGGCAATAAAGAAATGAAAGAGTGTGACTATGTTCCAATAACATTTTATTTACAAAGACAGGCAGCAAGCTGAATTTAAACCGAGGGTTATAGTTTGCCAACCCCTGGTGTAGACTCTCAAGTGTGAGAGAGGGTGCAGGTCCCAGCTGTGCCACTTGCTAACTGAGTGGTTTAATTCAGAGTACGCCTCAGTTTCTGCATCTGTAAAATGGTGACTCTTTTTAAAAAAAAAATTATTTACTTATTTATTTTGGCTGCATTGGGTCTTCATTGCTGCGCACAGGCTTTCTCTAGTTGTGGCGAGTGGAGGCTACTCTTGTTTGCGGTGCGCAGGCTTCTCATTGTGGTGGCTTCTCTTATTGCAGAGCACGGGCTCTAGGCGTGCGGGCTCAGTCGTTGTGGCTCATGGGCTCTAGAGCACAGGCTCAGTAGTTGTGGTGCACGAGCTTAGTTGCTCTGCAGCATGTGGGATTTTCCCAGACGAGGGCTCGAACCTGTGTCGCCTGTATTGGCAGGCGGATTCTTAACCACTGCGCCACCAGGGAAGCCCCTGTAAAATGGTGACTCTTAACAGCACCCACACTTAGGGCTGGGATCAAATGAGATAATATAAATAAAGCACTTGGTACTGACCCTAGAATAAAGTAAGCGTGCAGTAGGTTGTGGCCATTACTGTAATTATCATAAGTATTCTTTATATCCTCCTGGCTTTTTTCCTTCTTGCTTTGCATTGTAGTAAATGAATTCACATTGAACTCATGCTTGCGAGTGCTATGGTCAGATGTTTTATTTGCAGCCCTCTTTTTCTATCTGCAGATTTTTGAGTTTAAAGTATAATAAGAAACATGGTATCTGTAGTTCCTACCTGTGAGGATTGTTGTAAGTATAAAATTCACGTGTAGCAATGCGCGCGGTGCCTCGGACGTGGCACTCGATATGTCGTAGCTAATAGAAAGAGGAAGAAAAGAAGTTGAAAATGTAAGTTTTTAAAATGAAGACTGTAAAGAAATTCAGTAATTAGAAATCTGGAATTTCAATTAAATAGGAATTCTGATGGGGAAGATTTTAGCATTCATTGTGCATAAATGACTTAGTTTTACATTTGGAATCAATTAATTGCTTGGCTCTGTTAATCAGTGATTTCCTCAAGTGGAACCCAGTGCTCATAAACTAGGAACTTTGAAACGAGTCGAGATACTTGCTTTTCAGAATGATTTGTTTATATTATAGCAAAACCAAGACAAATCACACAGGCAAAACAGCTGTCTGTTGGTCGTGAAGCACAGTCTGTGTTGCATGTTAGGAGCACTCACTGTGAACAGTCACGTATGTGCTGAGCCAAGGATCCAGCAGTAATATATGCCAGAGGCGAAAGCAGAGCTTGCCGATCGGCGCCTGCCTTCTCCTGAGTCAGTGTTGTAAGTTATAGGGAACAGGATTTCTCACCCTTGGCACTATGGATATGTTGGGCCACATAGTTCTTTATTATGGGAGGCTGTCCTGTGCATTGTAGGATGTTTAGCAACATCCTGACCTCTACTCTTAACTGGCAACTACATTTATAAGGAGAAAAATCTGTGGAGAACAGCAGCTGATTAACCAAATGAGCTAACATTTCTGCACAGTCGTATACACACAGCATTGGTGCGTATTTGTGTCATCAAAAGGGCCTGTGGCTTTGTTACTCAATGTCCCCCTCCATCCACCAGATGCCCCCAAATTAGGACTAACTCAAAGTCATCTTCAAACTCTTAAACATTAGATTTTTAATGTCAGCAAAATATTTACCCTTGCTTTTTGGCAGGGAACTGATAATAGAGGATATGTTTCCTTTTTTGTAGCCCCAAATAAATTGTAGACATGTAACTGTTTGAACTTATTTTTCACTTTCAGGATACACTTGACCTATTATAGTTGCTGTTAACATGTTAGCGCTATATCATGACATCAGGCCGGCATATAACACAGAAGTAGTATTGCCAGAGTTTTAGGGACAAGTTGTCTTGTATGGGTACATTCTGTTAAAATGTACCATTATATCATTGATTCTTTCTATAAACAGCCATACATAGCATTTATTGACAATTAGACAAAAAAAATTTTAGGACCAACACGTTATGTTGTTTATTTCCAGCTGTTTATCCTCCTTGGTCAAGCTCAGAACCAGACAGGAAAATCCTGTATACGGTATTGATTCAATCTGTCAGGATTTTTGAAGCTTAATTCATGCAAATCTGACTACTGTCATTCTGCTTCAACTTTTACAGTTTGAACTGTTCTCGAAAAGAATTTTCTTGGTGCTATAAAGATAGAGCTCACTTGCCTACTCCTGTCCCCTTAGCTCGCTAAGTGCTAGTTTATGGTTTTTAATAAAATTGTCTATACTAAATATGATAGAGCAAAACTGTCTCAAGAAATATTTCTGCTCAAATTTCTGTACAACCTACCTTCAAGAAAATCTGAAAATTGTTTTCTCCATGTCATATCTAAGCCATTAGATGATTGTGTGTGTGTGTCTCACAATATTGTGAGTACTTCTGCAGAGCTGAGCCTCATCTTTTTCTAATTCACAAAACTGCACAGAGTACAGATGCTCAATAAATGTTGAACTGAATTCATAAAAGGTGGTTTGATAGGGAAACCAATTTTTGTTAAAGTACTTAGTATAGAAATTTTTCCCCTCCAAACCACTTCCCCTCATACTTTATCTTAGAAGTTCAGTTATTGCTCTCTTGGTGAGCTGAGAAAGAGCTAAAAATAAACAGCTGTTTTTTTCCCCCAGTGGGTATGTAGCTGAGTTCTCCAGATAATATTTTTTAAAATCCTGTTACTGGTCTTGGGGTTGTGGTTATGAGCATCTCAGTGTTACAGAGAGGACTTCTTTGTGAGACTTAAATTTCCTGTGTCTTCTCCATTTGCGAATAAGGATTCTTTTTTTTTTTTCCCTCTGTCTCTAATTTATTTATTTATTTATTTTTAAATTTTTTGCTTTATAACAAATTTAATCAGTTATACATATACATATGTTCCCATATCCCCTCCCTTTTGCGTCTCCCTCCCACCCCCCCTATCCCACCCCTCCAGGCGGTCACAAAGCACCGAGCTGATCTCCCTGTGCTATGCGGCTGCTTCCCACTAGCTATCTACCTTACATTTGGTAGTGTATATATGTCTCTTTTAACCTGGTTTGTCCTCCTGAGTTGAGTCTTCTTGAATACATTCAATTCTGTTACTGCATCTAATTTTTAAGTAAACGTAAAAGAAAACAGTTATATTTGCATTTCAGCCAGTATGAATGGCAAAAATTTACTTTTCTGGGGAGCAGAGAGCCAGGAAACAGATGAAGAAATTACCTTCAATGTTCCTTGAAGGACAGTTCAACAAATATCAAATACTGTTAGAAAATCTATGAAAATATTGACTTTATGGTGTCATATTTCTTTCTCCTTAGTAGATCTACCCCAGATCTCAGGCAATTTCTATTTACATACATGCCCCTGAAGCCTTCATAGGATGCATGGAGTGTTTGCTTTGTGCACTGCATGATAACGGTGTGAATATATTTGAATTACTCTTTGCTTTTGTAGTCAATTTAACTCTAAGATAAAAATCCAAATTATTTTCCCCAAGACAAAAATTAATTTTAACTATGTCTTATTAACCTAGTGGATTAATAAGCTAGTGGGTTTTTAGCTAGTGGGTTTTTTTGTTGTTTATTAATCTATAAAGACTATACTTCCTTTTTTCAGTAGAGTGCCATTTTCATGTAAATTAAATCCTATAGAATAAAGATGAATTCGGCATCCAACTAAATTTGAACTTATTATGTACCCTCCTCTCATAAAGGAGGAGCCCCTTCCCTCCCCCATCCACTTTTTAGAAAGGAGTTGATTATCTCCTTTCAAAATATTAATATTCCAGAAAAGTTAAATGTGATAGATTTTTTTTTTCTTTTAACCCAGGAAACCATTTTAATACACTATTCCAGTTTTTGGTTAAATTCCTACAACTCTTCTTTAAAATGCAATAAATTTGCTAGGTAAGAATTATAATTAGTGGAATGTCAAGGTAATATTTTTACATTTAAAATATAATTTTATGATGAATTTGTAATAATAATAGTAACTTTTGTTGGGGTCTTAACTATGGCCAGGAACTGTATTCCACATGTAAGTACATTATCTTATGTAATACAAAAACCTGTAAAGAAGATGATATTATTCCCAATTTAAAGTGGAGAAACTTGCTTTAGTTCATGAGGCACATGTCTATTCACTCCAAAGTCAGGCTTTTAAATGCTGCATCACACATACCCCAGTGATAGCCTCTGTCAGGAGAGGTGACGTTCAGTTATCAGTAATTCCTTTATGCCCTGTACACTCAACCACACCTCCACTAAGTACCACTTGTAGATTTCTGTTACACTTAACCACAAATGCAATATTCACATTACAATAATGGCAATAAACTTTTCATAATTTAATAATCACAATGGCTGATATGCTAGATATAAATGCTTCACATATATTCATTCTTCATAACAATTCAAGAGACAGTTTCTCTTACTTCCTCTCTTGTACAAAGGAAGATATTGGGGCTTTGTATGTGGCTTGTAGATGGCAGAGATGGGATTACATCTTATCTACCCCCCCGATCAGAAAATAGAATTATAGAGAAATTTGAGATCATCTCTGACTTTATGACCCAAATAGAACCACTGTTTAGCCAAGTTTCTTCTTCCAGATTCTATGCTTATGCATAGATAGATAGGTAAGTAAACCTCTTTTAGAAAAATCAAATTATACCATATATAATACTTGCCAACTTACTTTCCACTGAATAAGAAACCATGGCAGCTTTCATGTCAGTAATTAGAGGTGTCCATCATCATTTTTAATGGCCACATAGTTTATGTTCAATGCTTGTCCCTTAATTTAGTTAATCCCTAGTGACTGGACCATTTGGGTTACTGTCTTTTTATGCTAATAAAATGCACAGGGAGTTTAGTTTGTGATGTTACCCTTCAATGATATATCAAACTTGACCCAGGTCAACATATCTCTTGTGGCATATGGGACAAACTTTTGTGAAAAGCCAGTGACTGAGGTGAAGCAAAATCCCCAGTTCAGTTAGATTTGGGACAACACTTACAACTAAGACAACTCTTCTAAGAAACAGGAAAATGTGAGAGAAATCTCCCTGCGTCATTTCTTCCCTATGGCTTTTAGAGGTAGACACTGTCTCCTCTGCCACAGCCCCACGTCCAGCCATGGCTCTGCCTGCAAGTAAATAAAGAATGAATCTCAACTACAGTTGTTTGTCCTCACCATGCACATCCCAGGGGATAGGCTCTGGTTTGCGTATATATAATATTTCCTATAATGTCTTTCTGAGAAGCATTCATGCATTTATTCACTCAAAAAATATTCACTGATCAGGGCTTCCCTGGTGGCGCAGTGGTTGAGAGTCCGCCTGCCGATGCAGGGGACACGGGTTCGTGCCCCGGTCTGGGAAGATCCCACATGCCGCGGAGCGGCTGGGCCCGTGAGTCATGGCTGCTGAGCCTGCGCGTCTGGAGCCTGTGCTCTGCAAGGGGAGAGGCCACAGCAGTGAGAGGCCCGCCTACCGCAAAAAAAAAAAAAAAAAAAAAATATTCACTGATCATTTCCTAGGTGTCATAAATGGCCCTTGCTCTCCAGCATAATCAATCTAGTAGGGGAAGGTCAATTAGGATGCTTTTGGCTACAGTAAGGGAAGAAAGACCCTGGACATCTTGGTCTTAAACAATTAGATCATCTATTGTCTAACATAATAAATTCCTAAGTGGGGCAGGCTCGAGCGTGATTCCATTGCCCTGTGATTCTCTCCTCTGCCCTCTTTTGCTTCAGGACTCCATCCCCAGGCTGGTTGCAAGATGCTTATAACCATTCAGACCTTACATCCTGATGCCACAGCGATCAGAGTAGAAATAGGACTGTCTCTTGGTGCCTTTCTCTAAGAGGAAAGAAGCCATTCTTAGAAGCCCGACCGCCTACATAGGCACCCCTTACAGATCTCAATGGCCAGGTATGCGCGGGCTACCCACCCTTCAGTCAGTCACTGATCAGAGATCCACCCACTAGTGCTGGGGGCAGGGCCTCCAGGAAGCTTGTGGTCCTGTGGAGAAGGGATAGACAGGTGAGCATGATGATGTGGGTTCTGTTAGAAGGGAAGATGGGCAGAAAGGAGTGCAACATTCTCTGTTAAGGAGGAAAGTGGCGTTCAGAAGTGAAACAAATAATCATCCAGGCAGAGGGAATGGCAGGTGTAAAGGCCTTGAAGCAGAAATGATGTGTTTCTTGTTGTGTCTGAAGAAAACAAAGACGAGCTGGGCTGGAGTCAGTGAGTGGGGCAGCTCGTGTCCCTCAGTCATTAGGAAAAGAAGTAAGAATTTAAAAATAAACTCTAAATTCTTTGTGAATTCAGAACTTCTTATGGGGAAAAATGAACCAATGACTTTCCTTGCTGAGACCTCTGTAGAAATTGAACATCTTTCATGGAGAAGAATAATCAAAGGTCCTCAGAGGAATTATTGACAGGACAAAAAGAATAGGCCATTTACCTCTGAAAAAAGACTAATGGAATTTAATTTCTGTGTTCTGAAATAAGTGAAATTAAGAATTCCTTGTGAAAGAGGCAAAAAATATATAAGCAGTTTCTTACTTTTTGAGTAAGGGTCAAGGCAAGGCCCAAGTTAGAGCTGCTTATGGTAATTACTCACACATGGAAAAGGGAAAGAAAACAGGGATGTTTATCAGGGACCTCCATTCTTGCTAAAATATTATTTTTCCAGAAGTACTATTTAGATTTCACACAGTCACTACACAGATGGCAAATGGCACTGAAGAATTGGTCTATGAGCTAATGGGAGGTAAATAAGAAAACGGTGTAATGTCGTCAGTGGAAGAAAATGAGAAATCTGAGCTTAAGAGGAAGCAGACTCAAGAAATGATTCTTCAGTGGAACGTAAGGTTTCATAAGGTTCTCTGTCATCCTACATTCAATAGGTAACTGAGTGACTCTTATTATGAGATCTCGGGATGAGCTCAAGGGAGGAAAATTGCTGAGAAGTGTATGAACCTTGATGGTATTACTGGAGGGAAAGACTGTTTGAAAAGGATTGAATCCAGTAACCTACACACCCTGGTCTTGAGCATTCTCAAGCCATCCAAGAGATAACGAGGTGTGCCTGACAGTTGACCCATCTCTAGACTCAGGAGCCCTGGACCACTTTAATTCCTGCGTGAGTTGGCATATTCCGGGCAAGTCAGTTGACCCCTCTGTGTCTAACTTCCTGCATCCATAAAAAGGGACAAAAAAGACACTGCCTTGGCATTTTCCAAATTTTGTTCTGTGGAGCACTAGTCTCTGATGAGACCTCAATCGTGTCCCACAAGGAAACACCAAACAACCATATCTGTGATTAAATTAAGTTTGGGAAACAAAGGGTTAAAGAAAAGGTTTATCCCGGACCTTCTCCAAGTCTAAATTGTGATGTGATTCTTTGCGATGAGAAAATAGTGTGTTAATCATAATTGTAAGGAAACAAAGTTAGGAAATTTGATACCCTACCTACATAATGGGGAGGTTATGAAAATCTAATGAGCTAACAGATGTAAAAGCACTTGGAAAGAATAAAGCACTCCATGAACATTGGACATCTTTAAAGAATTCTCAGTGATTTGAGGATTTGGGGGCCGGCTGATAGCACTGAAGTATGACTTACTTTTCTACACTAGGGATCATTCTCCTTAGCCAGTCACTTGAAGGCTATGGATTCAACTGGGAGTAGGATTCTAGGCTTCTGAAGGAATGCTCTATCTAGTATGTTTCTCCAAGTGCGATTCTCGGAATGCTGGCCTCAGAATTACTTGGGCTGTGTATTATGCATTCACATTCTGGTTCCGCAGGTTTAAGATGGAGCCCAGCAATCAAAAATTTCATAGATACTTACTTCAGTTGATTCTTACATCAGTCTGGAGGGTCTCAGCATAGTTCAAGAGATTCCAGAATTTTAAAAATTCATGTAATTCCTTAACGGACATCCTAGGGCGAAGAGGTAAGGGACTGTAGCCCTAGAGGAACCCTCATTGGCCAGGTGGTCTGCCTGGTACCAGGGGAGACTTCATTTTTAGATAACTTTTATTGAGCTCCTCTTCTATGCCCCCAAAGAGTGTTTTTTTGTTTTTGTTTTTTGTTTTTGGTGAGGCTACGCGGGCCTCTCACTGCTGTGGCCTCTCCCGTTGCGGAGCACAGGCTCCGGACGCACAGGCTCAGCGGCCATGGCTCACGGGCCCAGCCGCTCCGCGGCATGTGGGATCTTCCCGGACCGGGGCACGAACCCGTGTCCCCTGCGTTGGCAGGCGGACTGTCAACCACTGCGCCACCAGGGAAGCCCTCAAAGAGTGTTTTTAAGTACATACCTGTTAATCCTTACAAGTCGGTATTGTCCTTATTTTATAGGGGAGCAGACTGGTGGTCACACAGTTAATTTGTTAGAACTCTTTTGATTGCAAGTGAAAGCGAACCCAACCCATCCTAGCTTAAGTAAAAAAAGAGAATTTATTCGTTCATGTAAGGCAAGTGTCCAGGGTTAGAATGGTTCCAGGCATGGCTGGATCCAGGGGCCCAAATGATATAATGAGGTCTCATTCTCACCTGAGCCATCCCTCCCTCAGCCTTTTTTTTTTTTTTCTTTCTCTGTTGGCTCAATTCTGAGGCAGCCTCTCTCCTCAAGATGGCAGAAAGATTGCCAGCTGCTCCGTGCTATAGGGCAAGTTTTGGCAAACCGTAGTCCCAAAGGCTGGCTGCTTGGGTAAATAAAAGTTTTTTGGAACACAGCCATGCTCATCTGTACGTGATTGTCTGAAGCTGCGCTCATGTCGCAACAGCAGAATCGAGTATTTGTAGCAGAGGTGTGTGGCCCATAAAGCCCAAAGTATTTATGATTGGGCTTTATGGAAAAAGTTTTGCTGACCCCTGCAGGAGAAACCAGGTTTCATTGCGGTTTGATTTGAATCTGAGAGGCACTGTTTATTTACTTTGAGACCGAGGGTCTGAGGTTTTAAGATGAACAAAGAATTTACATTATTTAAACACTATTACTTTGTATTAACAAAAGACTTGAGAGTTCGTTTACAATTTAAATATACAAGTTCCATTCCCAGCGCAAATGTGTAGATTAAAGGAACGATAGAATGTTTTATAAGTTTTTTAAGTCATTGCATGCTTTGGTGGTTGAGCGTTAGATTCCTGGGAGGTGAAACAGAAATTTTGTTTTGAATATCTCAGGAAGAACTTTGCAGATAACATATACTATCTCAATAAATACAACACAGACCTGTGTAAATTTAAATAAGACATTTCCCCACCTGTCTAGTCTATTAGCAATGTTCTTTGTCCCTTGACTGTCTGTGGTCGTGGAATGTGAATATCCTCTCAGCACAGTTCTTAGAAAATAGAAAGTATTTGATGTAATAGAATTGTTTCCTTTCAAAGCATATGAATTACCATTGTGCCCTAGAAATTATTTTAACATTAACCAGGTCTGAGGGAAGGTTTTAAAGTTTATGGCCCCTGCTTCGAACAGACTTAGAGCCAAATATGCAGTCCCAGTTGAAAGAGCACGTCTATCAATAGCCCCAACAAAATCTGTAATTGAGTCTCATTGCCTGGAGGGACTCAATTGCTCATCCCCGAATGAATTACTAGGGGTGGGAGGGTGGATGGAGAATGAAATGTTCTGATTCGCTGATGCTGGGTCCTGTGCCCACCTCTGGTGTCAGGAGTGAGATCATCCTTTACTGAACCGCCAGGACTGGAAATGGAGGAGAGGTGATGGATCCTCTGGAGGAAAATCAGGAAGCCCAGGCCTCCTGCCTGGAAGGCAGAAAGAACCCTTATCCACCAACAGCTATTAGGCAGTAGATTCTAGATCTGAGCCCACATCCTCCTGGTTTCAAAACAAAGATTCTTACCACCACCGTACACAACGTATAGCCTTTTCTAAGTGAAGCAGATCTGAGCCTTTTCCAGGCCAAACTGGCACCTGCTGAGTTCTTAATTGTAGCCTGTGGCATAAGTGCTTAATAGAGAACCTCCTACACATGGCTCTGAATGTGCTGGTGACCTCGGGTGGGTATTCTCCAGGGCATATATGCTTGTATTTTATGCATATGCATTTTATATATGCGTATATTTTATGATATTTTAGGATAAGACTGGTGACACCACTTTTCTGTTGCTAGAGTGGGATCGATTTATATTGGCATCTGTTTTGTAGCCTTTACAAAAAGCAGCTCATTTTCTCCCTGTCCCTGAAGCCCTCCTATTACTTTAGTCACTAACACAGGGATTTGAAAAGCAAGCCTTTCATAGTGTAAGGAGGGATTCTTGAAAATAGACAAGTCTTCATTTAAAGCCTGGGTTTCTCTTTCCTGAGAATCACATCTTCCTGTTCATTAAGTTTCTCCTCAGTTTCCCCACCTGTAAAGTGGGGATAATAATAACACTTACCTCATAAGCTTAATGTGAGGATGACATAAGGTAATACATATTGAGGGTCAAGTGCCTGGCAGAGTTAAGCGACTAAAACTGGCTGCTGTTATTAATACTGTTGTTGTCATCATGAGTACTGTCGTCATTGACGTGAATGCCCACGGAAGCACCATCCTGTTCAGAATCTCTCTTCCTGTTACAAGGAACTGATACCCTGTTCACAGTCTGCAGAGTTCTGTAGACCATGTTCGTCATAGCTGCTTATACAGTGGCCTACACTTTCAGAACCAGTAGAGCTACCCTCTTCAAGAATCAGTACATCTTAGGGCACAGGATGTAGGGACAGTCTCATATTCCTCTTGGATTTCAACTACTGCTTCAAGAGCAGATTAACAGAAACATGACTTGGGCCGTCTTTGGTCCCATGGGATTCATGAATTCCCCTCTCTCCTCCCTCCATTCCATGCTGTTATAGCGTCCTTTTGCCAAGGTGCCGATAAAGGATGGCTGTCCCTCGTGTGGAAGGCAGTGGCAAGCCTGGGAAAGCCCTTTGGGGCTCGCTTCCGGCAGTGGGTGGACTACCCCCTACCAGGCAGAAGTCTCTGGAGCCAGAAAGCAAGGAGGAAGTTGGCTGGTGCCTGAGCAGATATGCTGAGAAGTATGGGCCCAGGTACATGCAGCCTCACTTTCCTTTTCTACCTGCTCCCAGCCCTCAGGACTGTGTTGTCCTGTGCCATTAAGACACACCCCTTAATGGTTCTTCCTCTGTGAGGAATACCCTTCCTATAACAGGACTGATCAGCAACCGTCTCAATATAAATATTTTCTTGTCCCTCCAGAGGTACAGTGGCTAAGACTCAAATGTCCTCATGGTGTGTGATGGTTGCATCTGGAGTATGGGTACTGTTTTGAGGTGCATGTGATTGGTTTTTCCTTTGGGGAGACCCAAGTAGAGAAGGCAGCCACCTGTGTGTCCAGGTAGCCAAGGGGCTCCAGAGCTTCTTCCCCTCCTCGTTGGTGCCTGCACTACTCAGGTTAGCCAGCCTTTAGATTAAGACAGACAAAAGCCTTTGTTTAATGCAGCTGTGTTCTCATCAACATCCGGCTACTCCAGTATCAGTGTCTGTACCTTAATTCTAATATGCAGATGGGATCCATCTTTGACTTGGTGGTGAGGGATATAGGGGGGAGGAGGGTGGTACACAGAGGGTGGAGAATGTGTAAGGATAGTGAAGGTCACGGGAAGGCCAGAGTGAGAAGAGAAGGTGTGAACACTATACATCCTCGTCCTCAGCCGTGTTAATGCTGGTGTGTTTTCAGGCATCGTGTTTGTGTTTGCACTGAACCCTTCAGTAGCTCCATGGGCAACGTGGCAGTGTTGCTTTACCTCTCAGCCCTTATAGGCTTACATGTGTTCTCTAAACCGGGCAACCTTCTTTGGGCAAAGGAGCCTCCATTTGCCCCCATGGCACCGCCTCTAATGCCCAGTCTCCTCCCCTCTGCGCCCGCATCTCCATCCCATTCCTTACCTCCTGGGACTAGGCAGTCCCGGGATTTTTAGAATAAAAATACATCACTCTTTTGTTTTTGTTTTTGTTTTTGCGGTACGCGGGCCTCTCACTGTTGTGGCCTCTCCCGTTGCGGAGCACAGGCTCCGGACGCGCAGGCTCAGCGGCCATGGCTCACGGGCCCAGCCGCTCCGCGGCATGTGGGATCTTCCCAGACCGGGGCATGAACCCATGTCCCTTGCATCGGCAGGCGGACTCCCAGCCACTGCGTCTCCAGGAAAGCCCCACTCTTTTGTTTTTTAAAGACACCTCGTAGTTAGCACAGATGAGTCCTAGGCTGGACAGAAACTCTTCAAAGAGATCTGACCTCTGTAGGAGAGTGTGCCATGACTTCTTTTGGGTGAAAAAGGGAAACCACTGCCCTCTTATGCCTGTTCATTCATAGCAATTCTCCATTTCCCTGTGATAAGATGTCTCTGTAGAACTGAAAGTGCATTTTAAAAGGGGAAAGCCATAGTCGTTGAGAACTTTCTAAATGGCTAGGGACTTGTGTGACATCGTTTTGCAACTGTAAGCAAAGGTAATGCTGCTTGAGGCAGAAAGGTGACAGTTTCAGGCTCCGGGCAGCTCCGTGTAGTTAACTGACAGCTATCCTCACCTCCACCCCCATCTTTGGCTCCCATTCCTGGGCTGGTGAGATATCATGAAAACATAATCCCTTCCCATGATATTGGAAGGAAAAGTGAATGTTACCAGATCCTGCTACATAAGCACTCTGTTTGGGGCATTGCTTTGGGTTGAGAAGCAAATGTCCAACCTGGGAGCATCTCAGGTCCCCCCAGAATCCTAAGAGCACTTGGCATATGGGGAGATCTAGAGCAGGGGCCCCAGATGTCCTGGCCCTTTTGCCTCTTCTGTTGACTAGACATCAGATAGCCCAGACACTGCGACTTCCTTTTTTCCAAACTTCTCTGGGGGACACTGGATGACTAACACATTCTAGGCCAGCAGGACACCAAAGTTGGTGCTTTCTTTGCATAAGCCTTTTGAAAACTAAGCCACCGTGAGAAATACCATGGTAAGGTAAAGCCAGCTAAAGTGCCTCTTGCCCACTCCTCCCCACTGCATCCTCTAAGAGCCCGCCAGGAGCAACCCCGGGCCCCCACGACGGGTGGCACACACAGACACAGCTACTTGGGTTCTCGGTAATTATAATAGTGCATCCCTCAGGTATTTTGTCTCCTGCTTTTCTAAAGAGAAAGAAAAATCACCTCCCAGCCATTACCCTCCCTATGATAAAGCCAACCCGTCATGTCATGAAAGGGAGGCCAGACCGTCTGGTCTGTTAGGAGGGTGTTTTTTTTGGATGGAAGCACTAGAAAGACCCCAGAGGTCATCTGGTCCAGGCTTCACCTGCCCCCCTCAGCTCTCTGAATGAGCTCAGTTGCCTAGCTTCCTACCTTTGGGGGTCAGCATTCTCAGTCCTGGCAGTGGACACTCGAGCTGACTCGTGTCTAAGTGAGCATTTTCTCCAGGCAGCCGTGTTCTCTCTCAGCAGCAGCAGGAGGAAGCCACCTTTGAGAGCAGTGGGCTTGGGCAAAGCAGCTTTTTCTTGATCTGTTTCAAAAGAAGCTGATTTCATAAACACACCTTTGCTCTTCTGCCCACCTTCATGCTGTTCTCTCATGGCCCTGCGGCTGGTCGGACAGAGACCACTTTATTCTCAGCCCTGTTCTGTTTTCTTACTTTTCTTCCTCTTCAAGCTGTATTTGCAGTTGGTCTCTTTCCTCACTCTCAAGCCTTCCACATTCGTTATGTGGTGGCAAAAAAGGTTCAAGTCTAGGCCCTCTCATCAGATGGACTGGGGGAAGAAGTCATGTGCATGATTAAACATCAACCAGTTAAAGTAATCCAGTCTGTTCAAAAATCTGGACTTAAGGGCTGAACATCTTGAATTTACTAATCTACTTCTTAAGACTTCATTTAATGATAGAGTTACAGTTAGGCCTTTATAATGTTTGTGAGCTCTTTGCCACTCTAAATTTCTTAAAAGGCACTCCTAATTTCTTATAATTTTTTTTTGTTTGTTTGTTTTTTAAAAATTTTTATTGGAGTATAATTGCTTTACAATGGTGTTAGTTTCTGCTTTATAACAAAGTGAATCAGCTATACATATACATACATCCCCATATCTCCTCCCTCTTGCATCTGCCTCCCACCCTCCCTATCCTACCCCTCTAGGTGGTCTCAAAGCACCGAGCTGATCTCCCTGTGCTATGCGGCTGCTTCCCACTAGCTATCTGTTTTACGTTTGGTCGTGTATATATGTCCATGCCACTCTCTCACTTCATCCCAGCTTACCATTCCCCCTCCCTGTGTCCTCAAGTCCATTCTCTACGTCTGCATCTTTATTCCTGTCCTGCCCCTAGGTTCTTCAGAACCATTTTCTTTTTTTTTTTTGATTCCATATATATGTGTTAGCATATGGTATTTGTTTTTCTTTTTTTTTTAATTAATTAATTTATTTATTTATTTTTGCTGTGTTGGGTCTTCGTTTCTGTGCGAGGGCTTTCTCTAGTTGTGGCAAGCGGGGGCCACTCTTCATCGCGGTGCGCGGGCCTCTCACCATCGTGGCCTCTCTTGTTGCGGAGCACAGGCTCCAGACGCGCAGGCTCAGTAGCCGTGGCTCACGGGCCCAGTTGCTCCGTGGCATGTGGGATCCTCCCAGACCAGGGCTCGAACCCGTGTCCCCTGCATTAGCAGGCAGACTCTAAACCACTGCGCCACCCGGGAAGCCCAGGTATTTGTTTTTCTGACTTACTTCACTCTGTATGACAGACTCTAGTTCCATCCACCTCACTACAAATAACTCAATTTCATTTCTTTTTAAGGCTGAGTAATATTCCATTGTCTATATGTGCCACATCTTCTTTATCCATTCATCTGTTGATGGACACTTAAGTTGCTTCCATGTCCTGGCTATTGTAAATAGAGCTGCAGTGAACATTGTGGTACATGACTTTTTGAATTATGGTTTTCTCAGGGTATATGCCCAGTAGTGGGATTGCTGGGTCGTATGGTAGTTCTACTTTTTTTTTTAAGGAACCTTCATACTGTTGTCCATAGTGGCTGTATCAGTTTACATTCCCACCAACAGTGCAAGAGGGTTCCCTTTTCTCCACGCCCTCTCCAGCATTTATTGTTTGTACATTTTTTGATGATGACCATTCTGACTGGTGTGAGGTGATATCTCATTGTAGTTTTGATTTGCATTTCTCTGATGATTAGTGATGTTGAGCATCCTTTCATATGTTTGTGGGCAGTCTGTATATCTTCTTTGGAGAAATATCCATTTAGGTCTTCTGCCCAATTTTGGATTGGATTGTTTCTTTTTTTAAAATATTGAGCTGCTTGTAAATTTTGGAGATTAATCCTTTGTCAGTTGCTTCATTTGCAAATATTTTCTCCCATTCTGCGGGTTGTCTTTCTGTCTTGTTTATGGTTTCCTTTGCTGTGCAAAAGCTGTTAAGTTTCATTAGGTCCCATTTGTTTATTTTTGTTTTTATTTCCATTTCTCTAGGAGGTGGGTCCAAAAGGATCTTGCTGTGATTTATGTCATAGAGTGTTCTGCCTATGTTTTCCTCTAAGGGTTTGATACTGTTTGGCCTTACATTTAGGTCTTTAATCCATTTTGAGTTTATTTTTGTGTATGGTGTTAGGGAGTGTTCTAATTTCATTCTTTTACATGTAGTTATCAAGTTTTCCCAGCACCACTTATTGAAGACGCTGTCTTTTCTCCATTATATATTCTTGCCTGCTTTATCAAAGATAAGATGATCATATGTGTGTGGGTTTATCTCTGGGCTTTCTATCCTGTTCCATTGATCTATATTTCTGTTTTTGTGCCAGTACCATACTGTCTTGATTACTGTAGCTTTGTAGTATAGTCTGAAGTCTGGGAGCCTGATTCCTCCAGCTCCGTTTTCTTAAGATTGCTTTGGCTGTTCGGGGTCTTTTGTGTTTCCATACAAATTGTGAAATTTTTTGTTCTAGTTCTGTGAAAAATGCCATTGGTAGTTGGGTAGGGATTGCACTGAATCTGTAGATTGCTTTGGGTAGTATAGTCATTTTCACAATGTTGATTCTTCCAATCCAAGAACATGGTATATCTCTCTCTTTGTATCATCTTTAATTTCTTTCATCAGTATCATATAGTTTTCTGCATACAGGTCTTTTGTTTCCTTAGGTAGGTTTAGTCCTAGGTATTTTATTCTTTTTCTTGCAGTGGTAAATGGGAGTGTTTCCTTAATTTCTCTTTCAGATTTTTCATTATTAGTGTATAGGAATGCAAGAGATTTTTGTGCATTAATTTTGTATCCTGCTACTTTACCAAATTCATTGATTAGCTCTAGTAGTTTTTTAGTAGCATCTTTAGGATTCTCTATATAGCATCATGTCACCTGCAAACAGTGACAGCTTTACTTCTTCTTTGCCAATTTGGATTCCTTTTATTTCTTTTTCTTCTCTGATTGCTGTGGCTAAAACTTCCAAAACTGTTGAATAATAGTGGTGAGAGTGGACAACCTTGTCTTCTTCCTGATCTTAGTGGAAATGGTTTCAGTTTTTCACCATTGAGAACGATGTTGGCTGTGGGTGTGACATATATGGCCTTTATTATGTTGAGTTAAGTTCCTTTTGTGCCTACTTTCTGGAGGGTTTTTATCATAAATGGGTGTTGAATTTTGTTGAGAGCTTTTTCTGCATCTATTGAGATGATCATGTGGTTTTTCTCCTTCAGTTTGTGGTTATGGTTTATCACATTGATTAATTTGCATATATTGAAGAATCTTTACATTCCTGGGGTAAACCCCGCTTGATCATGGTGTATGATCCTTTTAATGTGCTGTTGGATTCTGTTTGCTAGTGTTTTGTTGAGGATTTTTGCATCTGTGTTCATCAGTGATACTGATCTGTAGTTTTCTTTCTTTGTGATATCTTTGTCTGGTTTTGGTATCAGGGTGATGGTGACCTCATAGAATGAGTTTGGGAGTGTTCCTCCCTCTGCTATGTTTTGAAGAGTTTGAGAAGGATAGGTGTTAGCTCTTCTCTAAATATTTGATAGAATTTGCCTGTGAAGCCATCTGGTCCTGGGCTTGTGTTTGTTGGAAGATTTTTCATCACAGTTTCAATTTCAGTGCTTGTGATTGCTCTGTTTATATTTTCTATTTCTTCCTCATTCAGTCTCGGAAGGTTGTGCTTTTCTAAGAATTTGTCTATTTCTTCCAGGTTGTCCATTTTATTGGCATAGAGTTGCTTGTAGTAATCTCTCATGATCCTTTGTATTTCTTCAGTGTCAGTTGTTACTTCTCCTTTTTCATTTATAATTCTATTGATCTGAATCTTCTCCCTCCTTTTCATGATGAGTCTGGCTAATGGTTTATCAATTTTGTTTATATACTCTCTCCCTTTCATCCATAGCAGAGGATGTTTTAAGTTGGCTGAACTCATAAAAAGCCTCAACCTGGATACTTAAAAATTTTTACATTTTGTGTCTTAGTTTATTTGGAGACTCAAAGATGGGAACTCTTCCAACCAAATGTAGATACTCAAATAGACATGAAATTTTGCCTATTTTTTCAGGGGTTTGATCCCCACCCCCAAAGCCCACTGGGACTCAGACAGTGTTTCATTTGGGCTGCAGCATATGTTTAGAGAGGTACTGGAAGATCATTCTGGGCAGGAGCTCAGGCGGAGGTTCCTGAAGGGCAAAGCAAGAAGTGAGAACTTTCTACTGTAAGTTGTGTGGACTCCTTGAAAGTCTCTGGGAAGAGTGGGCTTCTGGAAGAGTAAGCTAGCAGCAGTTTCAAATACAGGTTTGAAGGCAGGAGGTTAGGGTTGGGAAGGTAGGTTTGGAGACTTGCAAAATCTGGACAAGTAACAATGATATTAGCAACTGAAGTAAGAAATTTTTAAAAGGTGATGCGTACAAAAGACAAAGGGATCTTGTGGGAATCAGATCACCGGACTCTCCTGAGTTGGTTTCCATCCTGGACTCAAAACCTCCCTGGTGTGGTTTCCCACAGTTGTCACTGTGTGGCTCTTCCCAGCTACTGAGCGTTGTTGAGGGAGCACCAACTCCAGCAGCTGATACCCTTTAAAGAGAATAATTTCCAAATTCAGTGTTGCTCCAGAGGCTGTTTACTTGCTCTGTTTGGCTTCTGTTTACTCATTGCGGTTGGTTTTTTAAAACAGTCTCCTCAGCCTCTCTGTAATCCACACTTACTTAAAGTCACCTCAATCTTTATCTTCTTCCCATCCGGCTCCAGTAATCCATTTTATCCACTGCTACCAGATTCATCCTTCTGAGGCTCCCATCTGATCGGTGCCATTTGTGACCAGAGATCTCAGCTCAGACGTTCAGTGACTCAGAGTAAAGTCCTCCGATGACGAATTTCTATAAGTACTTGTGATGCCACCTCTTCTCCCGAAGAACCTTGTTTCACAAACTTCTCAATCTCTTCCCTACATCTTCAGCCTCTTACTCTCCACTGGCTCTTGCAGCTCATCCTACTGACGTGATCCCATCTCCCCATCCCCATCCTGACACATTTCCTTCAGTTGTGCTCCGTTACCTTAAGAAATAAAATCCGACTCCCTAAAGAGGTTTGCAAAACCTGGTTCCAAAACCCTTGTCCTTGAGCGACCATCCTATTCAGCTGGCTTCTTCCCTTTATACTCAAAGGTCATTAAAAAATGTAAAGTCTTGGGCTTCCCTGATGGTGCAGTGGTTGAGAGTCCACCTGCCGATGCAGGGGACACGGGTTCGTGCCCCGGTCCGGGAAGATCCCACATGCCGTGGAGCGGCTGGGCCTGTGAGCCATGGCCGCTGAGCCTGTGCGTCCAGAGCCTGTGCTCTGCAGCGGGAGGGGCCACAGCAGTGAGAGGCCCGCCTACCGCAAAAAAAAAGTAAAGTCTTCATTATCTCCCCAGTCATGGGAAGCAAAAACTTAATTCTTGCTTCTTTGTCCTCCCCCATGTGTATCCAGAAAATTACCAAGATAATTCTTCCCCGTGCTGGATTGCATCTTTTTCTCTGTGTCCCTTCTGTCACTGCCCTCCAGACGAGTGCAGTGGCCTCCTCGTTACTTTCTCTGCCACCTGTTTCTTCACGCTCCAGTTCAAGATGCCATTGCTGTGAAAATAATACTCCTAAGAAGCACATCTGGTTGTGTCCTGGTGGTAGGTCTTCTCAGTCAGGCTAATTAAAATTGAGCCCCTCCTTCACCAAGGCACTCTTGATCTCATTTAACTTGTATCATAGCCACTTTTTTTCTTTTCTCCCCCAAGCAAGTATCTTCTACCATACTCGACAGTTGATTTAGTTTGACTGTGTAATGTCTGCACCTCACCCTACCTCCCAGGGTAGTAGTGCTCCATGAGTTGGCATTTTTATCTGTTTTGCTTACGGACATAGCCTAAGTGTCTGGTGCAGAGTGACTTTCCATACATATTTGTTGAATGTCATAATGTTAGTCCCCATTTTCACATTCTCTTCCTTCTCCCTCTGGGTATAGGATAAAACCCAAACGCCTAATAAACTTCCCCCAGGCTTGCAGGATCTGGCTCCAGCCCCCTCTCGTACCTGTCACCTCTGGTTCCCCATCTTGGCTGACACTCTGGGTTTCTCTGGGTTTCTTGAAGCTCCCAGACATGCCATGTTCTTTCATGCCTCTCTGTTCCTTTTGGACCTCTTCCTCTTTCCAGGAATCCACTCCTCTCTCTTCCTCACGTGGGGAGAACAGTTCCTTTTCTTTCAAAATCTAGCCCCACGTGGTACATGGCACGCCCCGGGGGTGTTTTCCAACTCTGTGAAGCAGAGTCAGCTTCTCCTCTTTGCCTCCGTGGAATTTGGCGGAGTTCCCCGTCACAGCAGTTTTCCACACTGATGCCTCTGTCTCTTCTGCTAGAGTCTGCTCAACCATATCCAGCTCTTCTGTGCGTCTGCTCCAGAAATGGTCAGTGTCTGGCTCACTATTAAGTGGTCACTTAAGACAATGATTGAAAAGAGGCGCTTACCCATGCATTGAACCGTGTCAAGTCAAAAGTTCAAAGAGGGCTCCCCTGGTGGCGCAGTGGTTGAGAGTCCACCTGCCAATGCAGGGGACATGGGTTCGAGCCCTGGCCCAGGAAGATCCCACATGCCGCAGAGCAACTAAGCCCGTGCACCACAACTACTGAGCCTGTGCTCTAGAACCCGCGAGCCACAACCACTGAGCCCGTGTGCCACAACTACTGAAGCCCGCGCACCTACAGCTCGTGCTCCACAACAAGAGAAGCCACCGCAATGAGAAGCCCGCGCACTGCAACGAAGAGTAGCCCCCGCTCGCCGCAACTAGGGAAATCCCGTGTGCAGCAATGAAGACCCAACACAGCCAAAAATAAATAATAAATTAATTAATTTTTTAAAAAGTTCAAAGTGCCTTCGCCGTGCAATATGTCCAAATCGTTACTGCCTTCCCCCCCCCAAAATTTATACCCCCCACGTTCCCAGCTTCCATGAATGAAGGGGGCCACTCCGCTGACAGGAACGTGGCCATCAGGAATGATCTGCCTCCTTTCCCTCATCCACCCAGTCAGTCCTGGGTCCTGTTGACTCTTGGCTTCCTGGATGTCACTCAAATTCATCTACTTCCTTTCTGTCTTGCCCAGGAGCCTTTGCCAACATGTCATCGTCTGTCACCATTGCACACGGCCCGGCATATGGTTGAGGGTTCCATATGTATCTGTTGAATGATTGAATCTCCTGGTTAAAACCATATTGGATGGTAGCAGGTAGAACATCAGGCTGTAAGATCGAGATTCCAAGAACAGCCTGTGTTGCAAAGTCCAGGAAATTTTTCTGAAGGATGGTGTCAAGAGGCCCAGCAGAGTGGTTCTGGATTGGCCGCAGCTCTAGATGTAACTGGACTTTCTGGAACGGCAAGTCCCTCCCACCTGCCTTGATTTCGCCAAGGAGGTTATTTTCTCTGATTATGCCTGTCATAAAAATTCAAGTCAGGGTCTCTTTACCTCACTGAGATCTATAGATGCTCATGTACGTTGGAAAAGAGTTTTATTCCAAGTGATAAGCGGTCAGAGTGGTTGTGGCCCTTAAGAAAGGGTCCCCTGGGCATTATGAGTTTGAAGGTCTTCATGTCCTCAAAATGTCAAGCTGTTGGGATTAGTCTAGATGGTACCTAATGTCACGCTCAACTCTCAATTTAAAGGAATTTTTTTTTATTATTATTAAAGCAAAGCACCAGGAACAAAAAGACCTAGAGGAATTAAGGCAATTGTAAAATCTCATGAAGTGTAAGTGTTTCTAAAAATGGTCAGTGGATTTTAAGGTGGAGGCGCTCATTCAGTAGATTCTAGTGCTTCTGCAGGTCTGGGTGAAGCATGGTTGTAGGAGAGAGCATTGTGGGTGGTGGAGATGTTGGCACTGGAATAGACGGTTGATCAATGTTTTCTCCCTCCTCTTTTCTCAGCTGATGGTGTTATAGTGATGGCATCTGCCAAGTCTTATTTGAGAAAGTGCTGGACCAATAGCTACACTGACTGTCATTTGACTCTTGGGATGCCCTGTCCCTGCCTCGTAGGGGAGGCTCCGATGGGTCAGGGGCGCTCTGTTCCTCCTCCACCCCCTCATCCTCCTGCTCAAGCCTAGGTGAAGGCTGGGCAAATTTGGTTGGGGTGCTCCACATTCCTAGGGTTGGGCTGACTGTCACCAGCCTTTAGAACACGTTGGTATGACTTCCATTCCAAAAGGCAGAAAGAGAAACGGAAGTTGGGTCATGTGGTTTCTGTTATCTGTAACCATGGCAAGCATTGGCCATCTGTGAGGCTCCCATTTTAACACTTTTCTTTCTCTCGCTCTTTTCCATCTCTTTCTCGGGGAAACAAGCTGAGGAAGTGGAGAGGCTGGCGGCAATGCGATCTGACTCCCTTGTCCCAGGTACCCACACCCCACCCATCCGGAGGAGGAGTAAGTTTGCCAACCTGGGAAGGATTTTCAAGCCTTGGAAATGGAGGAAGAAGAAGAGTGAAAAGTTCAAACACACGTCTGCAGGTAGGATTATGTTTTCCTTTGTTTCTCATTGGGCGTTTGTTGACTTCAGCTCTGTACGTTCATTAGTAGAATTTAATTACCCGAGGCTGTCTGAACCAAAGGAAGAGAATCGAGCCTTAGGATTGCTCTTGTGTTTAATAATCCTTCAGAATGATGGAGAATGGTTTTTAGATCCTATGTGTGTCCTCATGGCTCAGGTTTTTGGTTGTTGCTTTTCAATTTATAAAACCACCACTTGTATTTGATCTATAAATAGCTGAACTTAGAACTCCACCTTTCCCATAGCTGTATGCTTTCATTCTAGCGTTGACAGTCCGTCTCCCATTTTTCATCCTTATTTTCCCCGCTCCCATAAAAATCAACACAGGAGCAGAAACTAAGTTATATATGGTTATTGGCAGATAGGAATAGGTTATTAATTGGAGACAAAAGCTTGAGTAAGTGAAGCATCATTGTAATGACAAAGATAACTGTATAGTTCATAGCCTAGTGGACAGCAAAGGAATCTGGGTAAAGTCAGCATGGCAGTGGTGTGAAGAGCACAGACTCTGGAGTCAGACTGTTTGAGTTCAAGTCCCAGCTCTGAAACTTGGTAGTTGCATGACCTTGCTCAGTTTAACTCTGTACCTGTTTCCCACCTGTAAGATAGGGGTGAGAATAGTACCTTACATGACTTAATATTTGTGGGGTGTTTATGGTGGCACGTTATGTGGATATTTTTTAATAAGTAAGAGTATTGCAGAGGGAGATGTATAGGGAAAGAAACGTGAAGAGTTCTGATTTGACCCTGTCGGGTTTGACATGAGGTGATGGAGGAGCCGTGCAGATTCTTTTTGTTTGTTTCGTCCTGATTTTGGTATTTATGTACCCGGGTCATTCCAGGGATACTCTGGGGCTTTTATTTCCTTCTTCCTCTATGTCCTCAAAAGTTCAGCCTGTTCTCCCTCTTCCTCAGAGTCATCACCTCCTTTATTTCTTGGTCCTCTCCCCGCTTTGGCTCACGTCTAAACTGAAATAGGCGATGATCCGCTTCTTGTACATGAATACTCGTCCACAAGTCTGAGAATTTTCATGCTAGCTGCTTTGGGGAATGAAAGAGAAGAACAAACTTAGGAAAGTTGCGAAAAGTCTTGGAATCTGAAACAGGTCTCATGGTAGACATCCCCAGTTTCATGCTTTCTGACTGTTTCTGAGATGGAAACCTCAGTGCCCTGTGGCTGTATGTAATTTGTTCATTCCTGAGATTACAATGAACCTCTGAATTCCATGAATTTCTAAATTGTCACCCCGCTGACATTTACCTGACTACACCCCACTCTTCACCTGACTGCATTCTCCCTTTTGATCATTGTACAGACTTGTTAAGGTGTCATAAAATGTGTAGGTCACTTACATATTTCTAAACACTACTGAGAGATGTACATGCAAGGAAAACTCTAAATGGATGACTCCTCTGTATCCCCTAAGAGTGAAACAGAATAGGGCACTTATATCATTGCCTTGGAGAGGAGAAATCTAAATGAAATATATTTTCAGGCAAAGTGAGGGGTAAGACATGTGAACAGGAAAGAAGAAGGGAATGTTCTGTAAGCACTGAAAAAAATAACAACAAAGATTCCACAAGTTCCTTTACGATGGTCTTCCTGACTTTGCTATGAAAATGGTTTGTAATAATACAAACATCCATTTAAATAATTGCCATTTATCAGCATGAACTCCTGAATGACGGTGTGGTAGATGCATTTCCTCCTGGCATTCAAGAGCTTTGCTTAGTCCATTTGGCAAGACCACAGGGTGAAGGTCTGGTGCTTCTCATGTGAAATGGCACCTGAACCATCGTGCAGACTTTTTAAGGTGTCAGAGGGCTTCCCTGGTGATGCAGTGGTTAAGAATCCACCTGCCAATGCAGGGGACACAGGTTCAAGCCCTGGTCCAGGAAGATCCCACATGCCACAGAGCAACTAAGCCTGTGCGCCACAACTATTGAGCCTGTGCTCTAGAGCCCACGAGCCACAACTACTGAGCTCGCAAGCCACAACTACTGAAGCCCACGCGCCTAGAACCCGTGCTCTGCAACAAGAGAAGCCACTGTAATGAGTAGCCCCGCACACAGCAACAAAGACCCAATGCAGCCAAAAAAAAAAAGAGGTTGGAGAACTTGTCCTTTGATGGATGCAAGTACAATGACATCAAACTACTCATGAACCATTAAAAGTCTGAAAATGTTTTCATTTAAAACTTTTGAGAGAATTAAAACATGAGACAGGCAAAGTTGCAGCTTTAATCCTTCTTATTATTAACTGTTCTTAGCAAGTTCTTGTGCTCTCGAGGGCCAAACTGATTAATTTGGCAACCAAATGCCATATTTGTATGTGGTTTTATTGTATTTTATTTTTTTGTATGTGGTTTTATTTTTATTTATTTTTTTTGCAGTACGCGGGCTTCTCACTGTTATGGCCTCTCTCGTTGCGGAGCACAGGCTCTGGACGCGCAGGCTCAGCGGCCATGGCTCACGAGCCCAGCCGCTCCACGGCATGTGGGATCCTCCCGGACCGGGGCACGAACCCGTGTCCCCTGCATCAGCAGGCGGACTCTTAACCACTGTGCCACCAGGGAAGCCCCTGTGGTTTTATTTTAAAGAGACATATTCAGCTCCTGAATTAAATAGAGGATAGACTATAGCATATCTGTTTATCGTGCTGGATGGTTATATGATATAACAAGCTATTCTAGGTTTTTTAAAGTCAGTGGTTTACACTGTAGTATTCTTTGTTCTTAACTGGATTCAGAAATATTATTCCTTATTTTTGGAAATAAGGAGAGACTTTCTGTGCTAGCTTTTAGCTCCAAGGAGAAAAATACTGACAATTTAAGGATGCTTAACATGATAAATTGTATATATGTTCAAATAGTACTTTGAAGTACAGACTTTCCTATGCGTGGATACGAGTCAAATATTAAATACACAAGAGGGTTGACTGTGGGAATATTAATTGGTTGGCCAGTTTTAGCTGTTATGCATTTACTTGTCTTATATGTGTGTGTCTGTAACGTCCTTTCATATGTACGATAATTTCCACAATTTTAAATACAAAGAATAAGTCCAGATATTACATTTATATTATGTATTTGTATTTAAAGTTGTGTGCTTTCTTGATTACACAAAAGGACATTAATACAATGCATACTTGGCCTGTTATTATTTCCACAGTGAGTTAGTTACCTTTAAAATTTGCCAGAATTAGCTATACTGTAGTTTTACTGTAACTCAAGTTACAGGATGTATGTGTCTGTGTATGCAGCATTTTCAAAGGTGCACCCAGAAATCTTGCTTTGTAAGTTGTAGTAGCAGTAAGAAAACTACACTGGAAAATTATGATGTCAACATTTTCCTTAACTTTGGCATCAGCAATTACATGAATTTTTCAAAGACTGATCTCCGTGTCCCATGCTGCTCAGACATCTTCCTATTGTAAGCTGGAGGCTGGTGTCCTTAAACAGCCTTCAGCACTGAACTCTGGTGGAGAAAACACTACAGGACAAAAAGCTTCTCTCAGAAGCATCCCCACATCACACGACAGTAGGAGTAAAACAGTAATGGATAGAACATAAAATAATGGGTCCTCGGGGAGATCTCAACATGCCTTTCAGCCTGTCCTCAGAGGCTCTGTCCAGGGCCTGTGAAGCAATTAGCCTGACATGTCCAACTTCTTCTGTAGAATCAGCAACAGGGGTCCACGACACATTCCACCCCTGCCCCAGGAGTATAGACAGATGACAACATCCCCTCTGAAATAGAATCAACAGGGCCTCCCCAAAATAGTCAGCTGCAGCCATCTTATCCAGATTCCTTGAAAATGAGGCTTGTATTTATAGAAAAGCAGAACTGGCAGGAATAAGCTGTGAAGACGCCACTGAGTTATGCTTTTATTTCCTCTTGAAAGAAAATCATAAGCTGCAAGAGTTGGCCCTGGAGGTCTACAACGTGCCAAAATTCGCTTTGTGCTTCTAAGCTTTCCTGCACCCCTAGGGCCTTGAGCAAAAAAAGTAAAAAATAAAAACCTTTTCCGGAGTGCCTACCATTTACTGAAACTGGCCGTGGGAGTATGCCTGCGAGCGGAAACCGGACCTTGTCGGTGAGCTCATGGCATGCACGGTGTCTCTGGAGAGACAGTCAAATTACAAGAGTAAAGGTTAAGGTCACAGCTGTGATAAGGACAGTGAAGGGAAGCTACTTGAAAGAATGAGGGGGGTGGGGCTTGAGGGAGTAGGGAAGCTTTCCTAAGAAGGAGAAGTTTGAGCTGGGATCTGAAGGAGGCGTCGGAATTTAGAAACAGCATGTGCAAAGGCCCTGTGGTGGAAGAAGCAGGGGTGAGCAAGCTAGGAAAGCAAGGATGACCAATGGCTGGAGAATGGAAAGCAAGGAATATGGGATGGGCTGAGGATATCTACCTGGCCAGAGGTTAGGATTTCAGACTTCTGTAAACCATAGGGAGTTCAGAAACGATACCCACTTGGCATGTTGCGCTTATGTATTTGCCAGGCACTGCCACCGTCACTAAAAAAGGTAACAGTGCAGACAGACATCTCCCAAAGGTTATGGTCTTGAGGGAAAAACAGGTAGTTAAACCAATACTTACAACAAAGTATAAGCGACAGAAGATGCGCAGGGGCTCCAGGAACTCAAAGGAGACAAACCCAACTGAACTATAACTTACCAGGGAAGGTTTCCTAGAGAAATGAATGTTTAACCAAGGAATTAGGCAGTGAATGTGAGGAAGTCTTCTCTCCCAGTGGAAAGAACAGGATGTAAGAAAGCCTGGAGGGCTTCCCTGGTGGCGCAGTGGTTGAGAGTCCGCCTGCCGATGCAGGGGACACGGGTTCATGCCCCGGTCCAGGAAGATCCCACATGCCGTGGAGCGGCTGGGCCCACGAGCCATGGCCGCTGAGCCTGCGCGTCCGGAGCCTGTGCTCCACAACGGGAGAGGCCACAACAGTGAGAGGCCCACGTACCGCAAAAAAAAAAAAAAAGAAAGCCTGGGAAAGAGAGGAGGAGAGATTGGCAATCTATAGCTTGGAAAGAGGTGGTGGTTTGGAAAGGATTGCTGGGCAGGGAGGCACACAGAGTACTGAGAGATGAGGTTGAAGAGGTGGGCAAGGATCTGCTCATAAAGGTTCTTGGTAGAACGTCGTGGAGTCTGGGCTTTATCCTGATGCTTTATCCTAATGAAGCTATCAGAAGACTTGCCTTTTTGAAAGGTCATTCTCTATACTATGGGAAAAGTTTGGAGTGGCACCCAATGCTATTTTCACGTTGTTAATATAACTTCTTCCATATATTTGTGTCTGTAATGAGAGAAACTTTACTTGTGAGAGAATTAAGAAGATACCTCATAGCTGTCACAGCCAACGGAATATTAAGTGTGTCTGTTGATTCTGGTAACAAGGAAACTGGTTAGCAGGTGGTTAGTTATTACTGTTGGGGAGAGATGAAGATAACCTAGGCTGAAAGAGTGGCATTAGGAGCTACAGGCTGTGAACAGTTGCAAGGGATATTTAGGAAGCAGAATGAGCAGGACGTGATTACAGGTCGGATGTGGAGGATAAAGGAAGACTAAGAACCATGCTCTTGTTTCTCTCTGAGCGGTGACATGTCGTCAGATGGATGGAGGTACCACACACTACATCGGGTTTATGGGGAAAATGAGCTTTTGTTTGGGGGCATGCTGGCTTTCATGTGGTTCCAAGATACCCCAGTTGGAGGGATATTTGTTGAAGCCATGGGTTGAAAACTCCAAAGGAGAATTTGACATGGGAAGCAAAGAGGGGCTGTGGCAGCCCCCTGAGGACCACTGACCTGTAAGTTATGAACACAGGCAGCAGCAGAGTCTACAGGCAAGGCAGATAAGGCCCGCCAGAGAGTTAGGAGGAAAACCGGGAGGGGGCCATTGGTATCTCCTGACCAGAGCAGGAGAGAGTTCAAGCAAGGAGGAGGGTCCACTCTGCCAGATCCCGGCAAGATGGGCAGGACTGAGAAGTGTCCGGAGTGTTCAGTGACAGCTCATCACTGGTGCCCTTGGGGAGAACAGTTTCAGGGAAGCTGTATGGCTGGGAGTTTAGAAAGCATGTGGTTATGGTGTGAGTGAGAGTCGAGGAAGCAGACTTCTTCTTTTAAGGAGTTGGGCTGGGAGGGAGAAGGAGAAATATAGAGTAATCACCAAAAGGGGGTAGAGCTTGAGGGAGGTGTTTTTTTGGTTTGAGATTGGTTGGATTGTGTCAAGATGCAGAGTTCATCTTAACACGGCTTTGGCATTCCAAGGGGAATAGAAACACCAGCGCGCTGACTATGAGGCCAAATAGCTATATTTCCACACATTTTTCAGTGATGACAAGTCTCATGACTAGGAAAAACAGGCATGCAAATAATCAGAGCGCTGTTGAACATCTGACTTTAATAAGAAATCATCAAGTTGTGTAGCTCTCAGCACCTGGCTGGATCACAGTTCTCTTTGTACGATTGGAAAACTCAGTTTCTTTAAAAAAAAAAGAATGAGCATGGACAGGCACAGAATCTTCTTACCTGCGTATCCATCATGACCCACAAAGGGAACATCTAGGGGTTAGAAGGCAAAGCAGACTTAGAGGCCCTATTTTTTTTTAAGAGTTTTTTTCTTCTGTTTTTATTTTTTTTTAATGAATGTATTTTATTTATTTATTTATTTATTTTTGGCTGTGTTGGGTCTTCGTTGCTGCTCGCGGGCTTTCTCTAGTTGTGGCGAGCGGGGGCTACTCTCCGTGTTGGTGCCCAAGCTTCTCACTGCGGTGGCTTCTCTTGTTGCTCAACATGGGCTCTAGGCACGTGGGCTTCAGTTGTTGTGGCACGAGCGCTCAGTAGTTGCGGCTCTCAGGCTCTAGAGCACAGGCTCAGTAGTTGTGGTGCATGGGCTCAGTTGCTCCTAGGCATGTGGGATCTCCCCGGACCAGGGCTCAAACCCATGTCCCCTGCACTGGCAGGTGGATTCTTAGCCACTGCGCCACCAGGGAAGTGTAGAGGCCCTATTTTTAAAGGACATCTCTAGGAGGTACAGGCTAAAGGCTGTGGGAATCGGCACCCTCCCAGAGTGGGGATTGTAAAGATAGCACTGTTACCTCTCAAAGTGAATGTTATCCAGCGCTCTTTGCTTGCCTGTCAAGACTATATGGTCCTGATGACAGCGACGCTGCCTCTGCCTCTCTGTCCCCCAGCATTAAGGAGAGCACCTGATGTAGTGGGTACCCGCATGCGGTGGCCAGCCAGCCATATTGTTGAGGTCCTCTGTTTAATAGGTCTGAAAGGGGAGAGGTAAGGACAGTGATTGAAGCAGAAGCTGGAAGGTCCCGGCCTCGGAAGAACTCGCCATCATCCACGAATGCTTTTCAGTTTGTGAGTTGTACACAGGTCAGGATATTTGGGCAGCACTGTTGCTTGGGTTATCTGTTGCTATGGGACAAAACACCCCAAAACTTAGTGGCTTAAAGGAAGAAACTCAGTTGTATTATGTCCTGTGACTGGGCTCAGCTGGGTGGTTCCTCAGCTGGTGTCGCTTGGGGTCTGTCACGTGTTTGCAGGCAGATGGGATTGGAGTCATTTGGAGACTCACCAGGCCATGGGGAGAGCTAGGCCTCTCTCCTCCAGGTATTCTCAGTGCCAGTCCATGTGGTCTTTTCCCGTGGTCTCTCCAGCAGGATGACTCAGGGCCCCCAAGAATGTGAAAGTAGAAGCTGCCAGCTGTTAAGACTCAAGTCCAGAATTGGCGCAGTATCCCATTTGCAGTATTCTGTTGCTTAAAGCAAGTCACAGGAGCAGCCCAGACTCACTGTTGGAGCAAACGAAACAAGGGTGTGAGTGCCAGGAGCGTGGTTCATTGGGTGCCATTTTTGGAAGCCAGCTCCCTCCACTGTTGAGGTCTAAGAAAACTGCGAGTGCGCCTTATTCCCTTCTTTCCAGGTAGACTGTGCTTTAACAATTGTATATTGACAGCAACAACAGCAGTTGCTCTAATCTGTTGGGTTTTCTGTGAATGTGACACATGCATGACCCTATCCAGGCGTTATTACTTTACTTTCACAACAGACCTACATAGTGTTATTAAGCCCATTTGGCAGGTGAAGAAACTGAGGCTTAGAGCAGCTAAACACTTTCCAGTTACAAATGGAAGAGTTGCAACTTGAACTTAACCTGGGATCTTGTCACGTAACGTTGCATTTCGGTCCATGAGTGCGGGAACTCATAATTCAGATGCTTTAAAACGTATCATTCATCTGCACTTAACAGTGGTATGACAGGACACTTTCCTTTTCTGACTTATCTCTAGGAGGCTGAAATGTGAAGGAAGAGAATCTCATCAGTACGCACCGACCCTGGAGGTCATAACGTCTTTCCTGAACGCCCGTAGAGGCAGCGGTTAACAGCTTACCCATCTTTGTATCACACAGTATCTAGTTCAATGCCGTGTACACCACAGACACTCCTTGTCTGTTAATGGCTAAGAAAGAATAAATTGACACTGGCTGCAAACAAATACCGTTCAAAACCATTACATTTATGTGTGCAGTGGAACAAGATGTCTTTCTGCTCTTTGGGACGTAGAAACAAAAGATGCATGGATTAGGTAAGGAGACAGTGACCACACAGGCCTCTGGAGCAGGTGCTAGCTTTAGGGCTAGACATTTGCAGAACTGATTCTGAAAGGACACAAGCCTTACAGCATTTGTCATAAGGTGTCTGCTTGGCCACTGACTTCCAAGATAATCTGGAGTTCTATGTGAGGAGGTCGTGTGGACCAGTGGTTAGGGCACAGCCCCCCACAGCCTGACTGCTGAGTTATCTCAGGCAGGTTATTTGTACTGTCTGAGTTCAGTTCCCTCAGCTAAAATAGGAATAAAACGGACACTTCGTAAAGCTGTGAGGGTGGAAAAAAAAATTAGTTGTGGAAGCTCTTAGAATCATACCTTGCACATCGTAAATTTTTTGTAAGTTTTATCTACCGTTATTCCTTTTCTAGAAATGCATTAAAAAGTGGACAAACATCCAAGAGGAACAAAGGACTTCTTATTTCATAGTTTCAGTTTTTGGATGGTGTGTGTGTGTCTCAGATGACAGTTGTGATGAGCTCCTCTGAGATTTTGGGAAGGTTTATTTAGGTACTGGGTGTAAGAGTTTGCTTTTAGACACATCGTACAATCCCACAAAGCTGGAGTTTATGCCGTGTTTTCCTAGGTACCAACAAGTTAGGTCACTAACGTATTTCCCCTTCTCCAAGAATTTACAATTAAGTGGACACACACAGTGGCCCCTGAGGAAGTGCTTCATCCTGTTTTTCCTTTGCTGCATCGTAGGCAAAAATACTGATGCATGAAGAGGTGTTCTTGGGGGAAAAAACAATGAGCATGTAACCTCCTGAAAATCAGGTCTCTGTGGCAAGTCAGAATGCTCAAAAGTAGAGAAAGACGTAGGCAGGATACCATGTACTTTATTTTCCAAACCTGGGCATCTTTGACAGTAAAATGAGATGCCATTACTATTTCTGCCGGGGTAATAAGCATGAGGTGGGCCCGCGCCAGGCAAGGCAGGGAGAATGGAGACTCTAAAGCCACATGGACATAAGTTGCAGACCCTGAGGCCAGTTCTGTCGTGCAAACACAGTAGAAGTGCCAGTTAACTTGCAAGGCATAGCAGAAAGAGCCATTGGGACTGAGACTCATAAAAACATTCAAACAGCCCTCAACTGCCTGCCATTTCAGTTGAAACCATTAATGGTGGTTGAGTCCCTTAGCATCTTTACAGAAGTAAATTTCTTTGTTCCCAGCCCTCCTTTTGTGTGTCTCTCTCCTCTCCCGCACTTCTGCTGGGTGTCTTGATTGGAAATTTTGTCCCAGGGCCAGTTTCTTTGGCTAATCGTGGATTCTGTCTTCTTTCGACACCTCTCCCTGCAGTTCTTGTCTGTGCCCCTGGGCAGCTCCCAGGCCAGCAAGCACGAGGCCTTCGCCACCTCCAGGCCCTCCAGGAGCACACCTCACGCTCTACTACTACTTCTCCCTGGACCAGGTCTGACGGCCGTGCTGCACTGACCCTGAGCGCTTCCCTGCTGGGCTCACCACATTCCTCATTCATTCATTCATTCATTCATTCGTTTGTTTGTTTGTTTGTTTCCGCTTTATAACAAAGTGAATCAGTCATACATATACATCTGTTCCCACATCCCTTCCCTCATGCATCTCCCTCCCTCCCACCCTCCCCATCCCACCCCTCCAGGCGGTCACAAAGCACCTAGCTGATCTCCCTGTGCTCTGCGGCTGCTTCCCACTATCTATCTACCTTACGTTTGGTAGTGTATATATGTCCATGCCTCTCTTTCGCTTTGTCACAGCTTACCCTTCCCCCTCCCCATATCCTCAAGTCCATTCTCAAGTAGGTCTGTGTCTTTATTCCCGTCTTGCCCCTAGGTTCTTCATGACATTTTTTTTTTTTTAATTCCGTATATATGTGTTAGCATACGGTATTTGTCTTTCTCTTTCTGACTAACTTCACTCTGTATGGCAGACTCTTTCTTTATGCTTCTTCCTCGGGTCCCTTCCCTTCTCATTCTTTCCCTCCCCTTTCCTTCTGGGAGCGCTCATTCGTCCCATCTGAAGCTCTGATGTCTCCTGAGTCCATTACATTCGTAGTCATTTGCTGGCTCCATCGATATGGTGGCAGTGGACTCAGATCTCTGGTGGCAGGTTCAGCCTCTGCCCTGAGGCTAGCCCTTGGCTGGACCTTCCCACCATCACCTAAATAAGTATGTGTGCACCAAATGCCTCATTTCTGCCCTAACAGGCTTCCAGTCCGGAAGCACCCTGACTCTCTGAAATGAATCATCATTCACTTTGGGGACACTGGAAAGCGAGCATCTATTTTAGTTCCTTATTCAGTCCAATTACAGTGTGCACTCTTCTCTCACGACTACCTCTTTATTATATAACCACACCTCGTTTCATCATGCTTCGCTTTATTGCGTGTTGAAGGTGATGCATTTTCTGCAGGTTGAAGGTTTGTGGCTACCCTGTGTCCAGCGAGTCTATTGGCACCATTTTTAAACAGCATTTGCTCACTTCCTGTCTCTGTCACACTTTGGTGCAATATTTCAAACTTCTTTATTATTTGTTACGGTGATCAGGGATCGACTTGCTGAAGGCTCAGATGATGGTTAGCAATAAAGTATCTTTAAATTAAATGTTGTTTCTTAGAATGCTATTGCACACTTAATAGACTACAGTATAATGTAAACATAACTTGTATATGCACTTGGAAACCAAAAAATTTATGTGGCTTGCTTGATTGTGATATTTGCTTGACTTCAGAGGTCTGGAACCGAACCACAGTGTCTCTGAAGTCTGCCTGTAGAGATTCATCTTCTGTGTTTCCCCAGAATTCTTTGAGCTTTTCCCTTGGACTTTATTCACTGTGAACACAATAGTAACATATTACCACTAGTAATAACAGTGGTAGTAGGGGATAGTTGAGTGCCCACTGCATGGCAGATACTGAATGAATTTCGATATAGTTCTCACAGCCTTAACCGTCCTGGGCAGTTACTCTGAATATCTGTTTTATACATAAAGATAATAAGGCTTAGGGCTAGTAACTTCCCACGGTCACTTGGCTGGTCAGTGGTAAAGCCCTAAATGATTTGAATGCAAGCCCGTCTCACACCGAAGTCTTCTAGGCTTTGCTCGGAAATTTCACCGTTACACGTGACTTGGAAGCAGAAAGAGTGAAAAGGTTAAGATGTATGTATATCTAGGTAGACAGATATTAAACACACTTGAATTCAGAAAGCAGATCCCATTAAGAAAACAAAATAATATTGGAAATAAGACTTGGTGTTCAATGATTAATGCTGGCATTTCTCAGGCAGAGAACAATACCTCTGTGATGTATATTAACTTGTCTTTAAAAAAAATGATTTCTTTTGTGTGTTGGTTGATTTGTGGTGGCGTTGGTTTCCTCGTAAAGTTGTAGGAGACAGAGGAATGGCATTAGGCAGTGAATCAATTATGATTTGGGGCTTGTTTGACTAAAACCAATGTCAAGTAACCTTAATAAGAAAATACACAGCCCACACATGAATCAAATTGTTTCTGAAGGTCAGTTTTAAAGGTCTTCCTCCTTCTTTTGGTGAGCCCCGGGGTGAGTTAGAGTGGGGGCAGTGCGTGAATAGAATATAAACTGTGTGAGGTATTCATGAAATCATATGAATGAAAGAAAGCATTGTGTACCGAGAACCGGCCTTGAGTGGCAGTCTGACCTGGGGAGGGAGGACCTGGGTGATAACCTCAAATGCCACAGAGGACTTTCCTGTCTAGTCCCAGTGAGTTATAATTAAGCGATGCTCTGAGAGGTCTTTGTGGAGTACAAGTCAGAGAGGAGAGCTGATGATGTTCAGATGCAGATGTAATTTCGGCATAGAAGACTGTTGTAACATTTAGTCTATTTTTGTCCTCCAATTAACCAAGCGTGAGTTTCTAAAGAGAATGAATGTCTCTTCTGTGGCATAGCAACATCTTCGTGTCCTTGGAAAGGCTGCTTTGTTCCATAGTGCCAGGATTTATGTTCTCTGGCTTCTTGGGAGCCGTGAAAGGCTCTGAAATTGTAGGAAGCTGCCTCCTACCACTGCACCTGGTTGTCAAGGGCGCACGTGAAAAGGGCCTTTAAATGCTTCCCAGCCTCCGGGAAGGGGTTGTTTAATGAGGTAGTTTGTTTGAGCAGCATGGTAATTACAGTTCCAGGTGTTTCTATGAAGATTCTGTGAAGCAACTATGAACTGTCACTTTACAACATCATTTTATAGTAATATATTCCTAAGTGAAAAAAAAAGTTATACAGTTTCTCCACTGTAGCACAAAACTCTGTTTCATGCATGGATAACTGGAAAGATTCATTAACGGAAAATTTGCCATTACAATGAGGCTCATTCTTGCCTGCCTCGTGAATGACTGACACTTGATAGATTGGGGTCAGGTCGATATTTACAGAGATACTCACGATAATGGGCCTTCCATGATGGCTTCTGGTTGTTTTGTAAAGACAACTGGGCTCTTGTGTGTTGAATGCTAATCGTAGATATATAAATATCTCTAAAATGAGAAAGAGTCATGTTATGGTATTATCACAAACTGCCTCCCCATGTAAGGTAATTAGTGTCATAATTTTGTATCTAGATTCTAAATAAGAAAACTTGAGGGTTTTTTTTTAATTAAAAAGATTCCATTAAAGCTTGAAAATAGAAAATTCACCCTTCATCCTTGCATGCTTACAAATTATGATCATTTATACATATCTGCTTACATTCATTCATAGTGACTTCACATAGATGAAATCAAAATATAAGCGCTACCGAACTCAGCTTCGTGTACCCAACACACAGTGAGGCCAAACAAACCGAAATGCAGAGGTTCGAGCACAGAAGGGTTTATTGCAGGGCCATGCAAGGAGAATGGGTGGCTCGTGCCTCCCAAAACCCTGAACTCCTTTAGGGTTTCAGCAAAACATTTTTAAAGGCAAGGTGAGGGACGGGTGTGGTTGGTTGTTGCAAAATTCCTGGTATAGGAATCCTTTGTTCTTTTAGCTGTCTAAGTAGGTCCTGTAAACTTCCAACAAGACAAATTCTATTCTCTGTTCTGTAACTTTTTATCTCTATATGAATGGAAAAGTCTTATATCCTTAAAGGTCACAGCCTTGAGAATGGGCTCTCCTGTATATTTCAGGCTATAAGCAAAATTCTTAACTCAAAGCAAAAGCAATAGAATACAAAGGTTAAAGTAAAAGAAACATCTAATATGGAGTCAGATTTGTTCTTCCCTATTACATAAATATAATTTGATCTCACTCTCATTTTAATTTTTTAACTTAATGTTATGTTGTAGTAGAACTCTTGCTCATAGCCAAGTCACCTTCCTAATGACTGTAAAATATTCCCTTGGGTGTGTGTTGTTATAAATAACCCTGCCACAGACATCTGTGTTTGTAGCATTTCTTTCCTTTGTACTTTTGTCTTTAGGGTAGAGAATTGGTTCTGTAACACATTGGGGGTAAATATTTTTTGGCCCTTGCATTCCAGAAAGGTTGTAATGTGATGTGGAGGGTAATGACTTCACCCTCAGCAGGGTTGGAATATAGGGATGTGTAGTGGTGTTAAGTTCTAAGTGTGGTCAGTGAGAAATCAAGCAGGGACGAGTAGGCTGGGGTGTCTAGGATATTCCAGCATGGGACAGTCTGTGCAGAGTGGCCCTCAGGGAAGCTCTTGTGATCTTTGGCCTCTATTTGGACTAATTTCTTCTTTTATGGTTAATTTTAAACTCCTGGTGTGAATGTTGCAATCCACTTGTAGTTGAACATTTTCCCCATCAAATGATTGAACTTTAGTGAGAATTTAGTGAGAGCCAGCTGGAAGATATCTAGATATTATTACCAGTATAAACTAGCAGAAACCATGACAGACGTATTATTTATAAATGGTCTCTGATAATAGGATTAATAAGAAACAGAAAATACTCCAAGAAATTGTTGGAAGTTTCATAATAGTTCTTTATCTAAGGTGAATTGTATGAAAATTGGAATTCCTTCAACCAGTCATCCCATGAGTCTTTACTGAAGTTGAAGTGATGCAGACTCGGAACCACAAGCAACTGGGTGTTACTAGACCGTCAATTTTGAGGCATGGGTAACAAGTACATGAGAGAGGAGGCTTAGAAGGGACCAGACCACAGGCCCCTTTTTGTTATATTAGGGATTCCAGACTTTATCCTATAGGCAGTGGGTCACCATTAAAGGTTTTAAGCAGGGTTTTAAGCACAGTTCATATTTTCAATTTAAAAAAAATTGGCAAAGGAAATAAGTAGCAAATCAAGGAAAAGTATAAATGTCCCATAAATATAAAACTATATCACTCTCACTCATAAATAAACACAAATTGACATGAGTGAGATACTACCATTTTTCGCTTATGATTTTGGCAAAGATAAAAGAAATTGATGACCACACTGTGTCAGCAGGTGCAAGAGTAGGTTGGGAAACAGCCACTCCCATACACTGTTGGTGGAAGGATGAATCAGTGCAAGCTTTCTAGAGGACAGTTTGGCAAAAGTCATCAAAATTTTGGGCTTCCCTGGTGGCGCAGTGGTTGAGAGTCCGCCTGCCGATGCATGGGACATGGGTTCGTGCCGCCCCGGTCTGGGAAGATCCCACATGCCGCGGAGCGGCTGGGCCCGTGAGCCATGGCCACTGAGCCTGCGCGTCCGGAGCCTGTGCTCCGCAACAGAAGAGGCCACAACAGCGAGAGGCCCACGTACTGCAAAAAAAAAAAAAAAAAAAAAGTAATCAAAATTTTAAATGCATTTACCCTTGACCTTACAATTCATCCTCCGAACAGAGGATGGTGAGGCAGGAAGAACATTCCAGACAGAAGATGCCGCAAAGTTACAGATTTGAGGAGGAGCATGCCCAGAAGGAGTCATACATTTCCAGGGATTTAACCTACATGTGTGTTTGCAGTAAGATGGATGTGCAAGGCTGTTCATTACAGATTGTGTATCATATCAGAAAACTGGAAACAAGACAAATGCCATCAGTGGAGGACTGGTTATATAAATCATGGTCTTTCTACACAAAGTGCCAGTGAGCCACAAAAAAAGCCTAAGGTAGATTCATATCTTCAGATATGGAGAGAACCTTAAGATGTACAGTTAAGTGTAAAAAGCCAGGTGAGGTGCAGACCAGTAGGTGTATTGTGATCTTATTCATGATAATTTTATTTTTTTACTTCTATATTTCATCTTTTAAATTTTATTTTTAAATAAAAGTTATATATATTTAAGTTGCACAACACGATTTGATACACATGTGATGAAATGATTATTTCAGTCAAGCTAATTAACGTATCATCTACTCATATAGTTACCATTTTTCTGTGTGTGTGATGAGAGTTCCTAAAACTTACTCTTAGCAAATTTCCCCTAATAATACTTTATTAAATACTGGATAGATTATATGTAGACATGTTGGTTTCTGAATAAAATTTTTTTCTGCAAAAATATGGAAGAAACATTTAGGAGTGTAGTGGGCTTTGGGGAACAGAACTGAGTATGGTAGTTAGATGAAGGAGGAGGGCTTGGCATTTCATCGTATTCCTTTCTTTGCATTTGAATGATTGCCCTAAGTATATGTTACTTTTATGCAAAATAATTATAAAAGATACATTCTTAGTGAATTTTAAACAGACATCATCTTTGCCTGATTTAATCTTAGTTCATCAACACATATATCACTAATGTGCCATTTACTTATCTAAGCTCTTAACATTTATTAACTCATATTAATAATCACAGACCCATATAAGACCAGAACTATTTTTATTCCCATTTTGCAGATGAGGGAACAAAGGTGCAGACAGGTTAAGCAGCAACTTGCCCAAAGGTCACACAGCTCTTAAAGAGTAGAAACAGAACTCGAACTCCAGTAGCCCGGCACCCCAGCCCACTGTACCTCTGTTCAATCATTTTAATTTGTTGACATTGAAACAGGAAGCTGTTTCCTAGAGTAAGGTCTTGGTAATATATACCATTACTTCTTACTAAATTGTAGTACTTTTTGTTTAGTCACTAAACAGTTTTATTTATTAAGAGACTGAGGTTGTTTCTGGCCTCTATTCCAACAAGTACCTCTTTTCCAGATGTAGAATTTGCTCAGCCTTCATCTGCCCACAATGAGGCCGTGATATAAGGTGGGAAGCCCCTCCTTCCTCTTTATCAACCCTGGTTTTGCTTTCCAAAAGGGAAATCCACAGTTATCCCTTCCAGGCATGCTGTGAGTCCCCACCAATGGGTTGGCTAGGACACACATCTGTCTTCTATCATCTCAAGCTGCAGGCTCCCAGCCTCAGCTTCCTAACTACCCCAATGCAGAAAGCTTTATAAGGGGTCTTTTGGCTTTCTGTCTACCTACATCAAGCTTGGAAAACAAAATATTGTAACTTAAGCTGGATCTGAAGCCAGGGTGATAAGATGAATCCAGCTAAAATTTCACTCTTTTCAAACTTATGTCATGGAAATGACAGTAATATCTGATCAGGTAAACCTTCTTAGCAATGGAGTATTTGAAAAAACAATGCAAGGAAACATCTTTCTTTTTCTGACTGTCTGATGCTACTTAATGGCTCATGGTGCCCCATTGCTGTGTAGCTGAGGTTTCTCCTCCAAATTCCTTTCTTCAACGAATACCTACCCAAGATCTCCTAAATGCCAGGCACAGAAAATTGAGAGCTAAATAAGACAAAAGTCTGCCTACACTGAACACACCCTAATGGAAGAAAGAGAACTGGCAACCAGTAATTCCAAGGCTGCCAAATCAGTGATCATGAGGTATACACAGAGTGTCTGGAAGCACAAAAGAGGTAGTTCCTTGATTGTCTTAATTCAGTTCCAATTGAGAATTACTGCATGGGGAAATGACCAGAAGTCTCCATTGGGAAATACTTGGGTTATTTCAGTACCTGTGCCTGCATGCATGCAACAGACACTTATGTAGCACCTAGAAACGCAAGCACTGGCAGCTATATGAAGACAATATGATAGAGTTATTGCCCGTTGAGATGTTCAACCTTCTAGTGGCTCAATATTTGGTCTTCTATTTGTTCTGTGAGCATTGTTTTGTATTTACTAAATGTTAAGCACTGAGTTAGGCCCTCAGACAGAAAGATGAAAAGATCCAGTTCCTACCCTTAGGGACTTGAGCCTGGCACCACTGGTGCCGGAGGAGAGACTGTAGTAGAGCACGGAGGGGCAAAGAAGACCGAGTAAGGTTCTATAAAGACTTTGGAATGGGCGTTGAAGTTCTGTAAGAGTGAAGGGACATTCCAGGTACAGGAAGAATGCTGCAAAGTTATAGAGAGACAGATCCAAAAGAAATGAAAAAAGAAACTTGTGTCTTTTTTTTTTCAAAGAGTTTTTTTTTTAATTTATTTATTCATTTTTGGCTGTGTAGGGTCTTCATTGCTGTGCACGGTTTTTCTCTAGTTGTGGCGAGCGGGGGCTACTCTTCATTGTGGTGCGTGGGCTTCTCATTGTCATGGCTTCTCTTGTTGCGGAGCACGGGCTCTAGGTGCGCGGGCTTCAGTAGTTGCAGCATACGGGCTCAGTAGCTGTGGCACATGTGGGATCTTCCTGGACCAGGACTTGAACCCGTGTCCCCTGTATTGGCAGGAGGATTCTTTTTTTTTTTAAACATCTTTATTGCAGTATAATTGCTTTACAATGTTGTGTTAGTTTCTGCTGTATAACAAAGTGAATCAGCTATATGTACACATATATCCCCATATCCCCTCCCTCTTGTGTCTCCCTCCCTCTCACCCTCCCTATCCCACCCCTCTGGGGGTCACAAAGCACCGAGCTGATCTCCTTGTGCTATGCAGCTCCTTCCCACTAGCTATCTATTTTACATTTGGTAGTGTATATATGTCCATGCCACTCTCTCACTTCATCCCAGCTTACCCTTCCCCCTCCCTGTGTCCTCAAGTCCATTCTCTATGTCTGTGTCCTTATTCCTGTCCTGCCCCTAAGTTCATCAGAACCATTTTTTAAAATATATTCCATGTATATGTGTTAGCATATGGTATTTGTTTTTCTCTTTCTGACTTACTTCACTCTGTATGACAGACTCTAGGTCCATCCACCTCACTACAAATAACTCAATTTCGTTTCTTTTTAGGGCTGAGTAGTATTCCATTGCATATATGTGCCACATCTTCTTTATCCATTTATCTGTCGATGGACACTTAGGTTGCTTCGATGTCCTGGCTATTGTAAATAGTGCTGCAGTGAACATTGTGGGTTTATGAATTATGGTTTTCTCAGGGTATATGTGGCAGGTGGATCTTAACCACTGTGCCACCAGGGAAGTCCCAGAAACTTAAGTGTCTTAAGAGCAGATTAGTTGGAATGCTATTCATGGTCAGGGGAGAAAGCTATTACCTTCAACTCCCACAAAAGTGTTTTTGAATAATAGATGAAATTTAGTGAGTACTTAATCTGCCAGGTACTGTTATTCTCGATGTGGTTCATGCATGTTCTTATTTAATTCTCACCGTAGCCCCACAAGGTATTATCGTCCTCCTTTTGCATTTGTAGAAAGTGAAATGCAGGGAAGTTCAGTATCTTGTTGAGGTCACGTCTTCGTGAGTAGGGGGGCCAGGATCAAGCTGGTTCTTTGCTCTCCAAAGCCTGCAGACTTAACCACAGCACCACAGCCACAGTCCTTAAACAATGGCTAGACTTTGGACAGAGAGAACGAGGGGAGAGGCTATTCAAAACAGAGCAAATGGGATAAACAGAGACACAGCGGTGGAAATTCAGAAGTGTGTTTTACAAGTTCGACTTAGTTGAAGCGAGGGTTCATAACAGACAGGTGCTGGGACATATGTTAGGATTAGATCGTGGAAAATAGTAAAGACTGCGGAGCTGGACTTTTATTCCCTTGCCGACTTTTTTTTTTTTTTACATGGTTATTGGAGTATAATTGCTTTACAATGGTGTGTTAGTTTCTGCTTTATAACAAAGTGAATCAGTTATACATATATCCCCATATCTCCTCCCTCTTGCGTCTCCCTCCCACCCTCCCTATCCCACCCCTCTAGGTGGTCACAAAGCACCGAGCTGATCTCCCTGTGCTATGTGGCTGCTTCCCACTAGCTATCTATTTTACGTTTGGTAGTGTATATATGTCCATACTACTCTCTCGCTTTCTCCCAGCTTCTCCTTCCCCCTCCCCGCATCCTCAAGTCCATTCTCTAGGAGGTCTGTGTCTTTATTCCTGTCTTACCCCTAGGTTCTTTCTGACTTTTTTTTTCTTAAATTCCATATATATGTGTTAGCATACAGTATTTGTCTTTCTCTTTCTGACTTACTTCACTCTGTATGACAGACTCTAGGTCTATCCACCTCATTACAAATAGCTCAATTTCGTTTCTTTTATGGCTGAGTAATATTCCATTGTATATATGTGCCACATCTTCTTTATCCATTCATCTGTCGATGGACACTTAGGTTGTTTCCATTTCCATCTATTGTAAATAGAGCTGCAATGAACATTTTGGTACATGACTCTTTGAATTATGGTTTTCTCAGGGTATATGCCTAGTAGTGGGATTGCTGGGTCATATGGTAGTTCTATTTGTAGTTTTTTAAGGAACCTCCATACTGTTCTCCATAGTGGCTGTACCAATTCACATTCCCACCAGCAGTGCAAGAGTGTTCCCTTTTCTCCACACCCTCTCCAGCATTTATTGTTTCTAGATTTTTTGATGATGGACATTCTGACTGGTGTGAGATGATATCTCATGGTAGTTTTGATTTGCATTTCTCTAATGATTAATGATGTTGAGCATTCTTTCATGTGTTTGTTGGCAGTGTTTTGAGCAAGGAGGTGACGTAATCACAGCTGGTCTGTGGGTGACTCACTGGCAGTTACAGATATAACCGACGGGGGCAGTAGAGAACCTTGCAGGGGGAGGCCAGTTAGTAACAGTCCAGCCAAGAGATAATTGGAGCCTGCACGGGGTGGTGTCATCACGAAGGAAAAGGAGAAGAGAGATTGGAGAGACACGGAGGAAGTCGAAATGACAAGACTTGGGAGACAGATATGGGGGCGAGGGAGAATGAGAAATCAAAGATAGCGTTGGAGCTTTGACCCTGGGTGCCTCATGATTGGTGGTACTTTTTTTTTTTAACAGGAATAGGTAAGAGTTGAATTCAGGCGATGAGAAGAGAAAGGGCATTCCATTTTTGACAAGGAATCCTCGTGGCCAGAGAGGGCCTAGAAGGCCCCCATTACACAAGGAAGGAGAGGCCATCTCCTGGGAATACCAGGTGCCCAGGCTGGGTTCCGTTGTGTCTTGAGAGAACAGCTTTAACTGCATGAGGCAGTGGTGTGTGTTTTCTAGGGCTCCCACAACAAAGCACCCCAAACGGAGTGGCTTGAACAACAGAAGTCTATGGTCTTAGAGTTCTGGAGGTTGGAAGACCGAGGTCGAGGGAGCAGCAGGCGTGGTGTGTAGGTTGTGAAAAGAAGATCTGTCCCGTCCGTGCCTCTCTCCTAGGTTCTGATGGTTTGCTGACAACCCTTGTCATCCCTTGGCTTGTGGGTACATCACCCTGGTCTCTGCCTTCATCTTCACTGTGTGTGTGTCTGTGTCCAAATTTCACCTTTGTATAAGGATTCCGGTTAGGTTGGATTAGAGGCCCATCCTACCTTGAACACCAACTCATCTTAGTCTAACTCATCCCATCTCTAATGGATTTCTTGCCAAGTAAGGACCCATTCTGAGATACTGAGTAGGACTGCAACGTGTGAATTTGGGGGGAATATAATTCAACCCACACCAACAGTGAAAGAGATGAAGGCCTTCTTGTCTCAAAAGATAACCAGGTTTCTCTTCTCCTTAGGCATCTTCTGGAGGTTTGTGAGCAAGTCATCATTGGCTTAACATTTTTTATCATGTCAGTAAGAGCTGAGGTCTCGTGGCGACTCCTTACTGGACTTACAGATATTTTTAATTAGCAGAAGAATGTCAGTACCTCACTTATTCCCATGAACAGCATCCTCCTGGCTTCTCAGCTCTAGAGCACTTCTAAGTGATGACAGTCCTTCTCCCAAGAAGGACTTTTTCTCCAGGAAAAGTAGTTCATAGCTAGAGTACTCTCACTTGGGAATAAACTGCTTGAGAGAAAGGACAGGTGAAAACCAGAGCCCCAGCTGGGAGGACCCAGGGTGTTCAGGTGCAAAGAGACTCCCGCAGTCAGTACCCAGTAGAAATGGATTCGTGCCCATATTGTTCTGCTTCGGACATCAAGCTTTGTCAATTAAATCGTTTACGGCTTTTAACTTAAATTGGTTTTCTTCTTCTTGGAAAATGAATTCTTTCACCGTGTTGAAAAAAAAATAATATCCTCCCCAAAAATTTTGTTAAGGTATCTGGTTTTTCCAAATTCACACTCATCCTCATAAGGCTTATAGGCTGGTGTGTCCAAGCAGGATCAGAGGAAAACACATTTGGATCAAGATACATGGCCCTTCCTCATGAAATGCCAACCCAAGGAGACCTTGGCTGTGCTCTGTATATCAGATGGCTATGAGTTTGGGCATCTCAGATGGATGGGCACGCATGAATGAATCACAAAGAGCTCTGCCCTGGGTGTTTATAATTCAGATCCAGTCCTTTCCTAAATAGCTTTTTGGTGGTTTTCCATTTTTCTGTTGGTATATTTACATTTATACCCCATGTATATCATTTTCCAAGGCTTGAGGCTGATAGCTTAAACCTTTCCCTCCACTTCCAATTTCATTGCCCTTCCAATCTCTATAGCCCTGAAAGCGAGCTTTTCTGAGCTGCTCATTAGTTTTTCACTTCTCTCCCTGAGGGAGATGCACAGATACGCAGTACTGGGATTGCAGGCCAAAGCATGTTTGGCAAGCCACTTCTGTGCCCAGTGATAGGTTTCAGAAACATACCTCAAGGGATTTTGACAAGTGAAATGCCCAGAATCTGCTCACACTCTAATTCTGGGGCTCCCATTAGTCCTTGAGAAAGTTGCACTATATCCCAATATCAGGGTGTGCCGTGATTTGCTCTTTCTTTTTTCAGTTGGGTGTTACGAGTAGCAGTGCCATATATTAGCAAGGTCACGGGTCTAGCTCTTATTAGCTGTGTGACCATGGACAAGTGAGTCCCCCTCTCTGAACCTTCTCTCTTCATCTGTAAAATGTGAGGCTTAAATTGGACCATGTCCAAATGTCGGTTACATCTAAGCCTTCTCTCATTTTGACAGCAGCCGGGCATTCCTCTCTACGAGTATAAAGAAAATCATTTAACTGGTTTCTCTCCCTGTCACTATTTCTCTAGCCAAGAACAGATTCTATGTGTTGGAAGGCTAAAAAATTCACTGGCCTCCAGCTTTATGTAAGAAACATGCCCCATAGAAATCCTCCTGTTAGAACAGCTCCATTGCCAATGCTCTTGACACTGAAAACCGTCTCCTGACCTTCCCTGCCCTCCTTCCTACCAGACCCACAACCTTCACTCCTGATTTAGAAGACTGAACACTTTTCTTTAGGGATATTTTAAAAAGTTATGTCAAATGCTGGAGTTTCACGTTCTATAGGAGGACAAGAGTGGGCCAGAGACTTCTCAAATAAGCCTAGAGGCTCTGAGAGCACGAACATGCTCCATTGGTAAAATGAACCTTATTGAAATCTTTACCCAATTGCCTAAATTGGAAGTGGGGTGTGTACAGGGTCCAAATGGATAAGGCTTTCAAGATGCTAAAGTAACTAAATCACTGGTGCACGTGATTTCCTTCTGCAAAGTCCTCTAAGATGAGATAACCTTCCAAAAATATAGATGGTCTTCCAAGACCTAATAATTCAAATGCTCAGTGAACAAAATAGGATAAATGCTTTTTTCCCCCCCGCCCTGTTTTCAGCACTGTGCACTGCCTGTGTCTGATGTCTAGAAGTAGTTATCTTGGGAGTAAACTTTTGATCAGGAGCCAGAAATGCTGTCTGTGAAATTGAAATTCCCTTACATTGTCCTTGAGGACAATAAACAATGTCACAGGAAGGAAAATATCAAAAGAAAACCTGGTGGAAAGAGGATAAAGAGGTGTTAGGGATTAGGTAGTACAGCAGTGTTAGAACTGTCCTCACCCAAATTTTATGTCCTCTTAGGTTAGAACTTTTTGTAAACGTTTTTTTGTTGGGTTTTTTTTTTTTGCGGTACGTGGGCCTCTCACTGCTGTAGCCTCTCCCGCTGCGGAGCACAGGCTCTGGACGTGCAGGCTCAGCGGCCATGGCTCACGGGCCCAGCCGCTCCACAGCATGTGGGATCTTTCCAGACTGGGGCACGAACCCGTGTCCCCTGCATCGGCAGGTGGACTCTCAACCACTGCGCCACCAGGGAAGCCCTTTGTAAAAGTTTGTAATGGCTTGCTTCCTTAATAGAAAACCAGAGGATTTTTCAAGCTGAGCTAAAAATGAGAATATTTTTAGAAAAATATAGCGAGCACTTGGAGTACAATTTGTTACATCAACATTAAATCAAAATGTGTTGGATAGCAATGGATTATTTCCCCACACAAGGAGAGAGTGGGATAGAGTGCAGTATTTAAAATACTGGGTAAGAAAATCCTGAGTGTCACTCCTTTCATGTACCCAAAAAGTGTTGAAAATAAAAAAAGTAGAGCAGTAATTTTTATGAGTGAAGCCCTGCCTGATGTCCTTGGTGTATCCCCATTTTCCTTCCGGAATTGGGTTGTTCTCCTAGATTAACTCCCCTTGAGTTCTGTTTCTCATGCATAAAGTGAAGGGTTCAGAATAGATAGTCTCTGAGGCCCTTGCCAGCCCTAATACTCTTTGGTTTTAAATCAACACATACGGGAAAAACATGTCAAATTTTATTAAGTTTTCTGTTACATTCAAATTTAGTAACAGCAGAAAAGATAGACAAAATATTTGCAGATATTAGCAAAATATCTCTTTGCACAACACCTTCCCCAGCTGCTGTTCCAGGTTCTAACTATTTGAAAAGGCTGTATGATGTTATCTGAAGACTTATGCAAATAAGCAGCCCAAAAGAAGTGTGGTTTGGCCCTTTAAATGCTATTGCAGTAGGCTACCCTTACAGGGAATTTAGGAATATGATAGCAAATGATGGCCCACTTGTCATGGCTTCTTCCTTTCCTAGTTTGGCTAACAAATCACAAAGAATTGCAGGTAAGATAATTCTTGCCACCCTTTCTTTTGAGCCAGAGCAGATGTTAATACTTAAAGCCAAGAAGGGATAGTTGAAGGTCTAGGCACAGACTTTTGGGGATACCACTGATGGCCCTCTATCATCCACTCCCCTTTATTCTACCTCCTACCTCTGTTTATCATAATGTTGCCATCCTTTTTCTTCCTCCCTTCCTCCTCATCTGGTGCCCTCTCCATGCTTTCCTTCTCCTCCACCCAGTCACCAGTGGCCCTCATAAGGCATCACTTCGCTCCAGGTCAACATACTAGAGATGTCTGACTATTGAAGATTGTATCTTCAGAGTCCTGAGGGGGAATACTGTTAACCAGCAATTCTATGCTTGGGGAACCTATCATTCCAATGAAATAAAAACGTTTTTAGCAATAAAAATCTAAAAGAGTTTACTATAAACAGATAATCACAAAAAGAAATGAAAAAATATAATTCAGGAAGAAGAAAGTAGAACGCATAAAAAAGGAGTAGAATGTAGGAAGCAATAATGAGCAAATAAGTTGGTAAAACCTTATAAATATAAATAAGCACTGACTGTTTAAGAATAAACATGATTGTTATTAGCAATTGGAGGGTTAATTAAATAAAGGCAGAACTAGTATACTAGATAACAACATATAAAAAAGGAGGGCAAGACCTAAGTAAAGACATTCTAAGCTTACAGTATTATTTGGGAGGTGAGGATAGAGATTCATTTTGAACTTTCAGAGTCAAGTAAGCATATTAAATATTTAAGGCTAACCACTAAAAGAACAGAAGTAGATATATAACTTAAACTAGTGAAGAGAGGAAAGGAAAAAGAAAAGAAACCTCATCTCTCTAAAAGAAGGTTATAAAGAAGGAAAAATAGAAAGAAAAATCATGATAGCATGAATAAGAGTAGAAATAAATCCAAGTATATCAGTGATTATAATAAAAGTAAATGGTCTATATATACCAGTTAAAAGATAGAGGTTGCTAAAAAGTATATAACAAAATTAGGATATAAGTTCTTTATGAAATATACCTAAAACATAAGAAAAGTTTAGAATAAAAGGACATAAAAGATATACAAAGCCATGTTTTTTTAAAGTATGCTAGTTTATCTACATTAATATCAGGCAAAAATACTAAGTCAAGAAACAAAGTTAGATCATTGTGTATTTGATAAAAGGGCTATTCATTAGGAAGATGTAACAATTCAAAATATGTATGTATCTAACCTCATAGTCACAAAATATATACAGCAAAAGTTGGTCAAACACAAAGATAAATGAATAAACCTATTACTATGTCGATCATTGATAGGTCAGGCCGACGAAAAGAAGGATGAAGAAAACAAAAATACACAATTAACAAGCTGTAAGATGGGCAAAGGCCATTAAAAATTAACATCTTTCATGGATTATTTTATGGATTAAATATGTTATGAGTTATATTTTGTGGATTAAATACAAATTTACTTTATGGATGAAAGAATAAATTATACTCAATATTAAATATTTAGAACTGACTGAAAATATATTACATGTCAGATATATGTGAAATATAGTTAAAGCAGTAAAGGGAAGTTTATGACCTTAAATGCATACCTTAGAAAAGAAGAAAGATTGAAAAGAGCCAAAGTTAATGAATCAGAAAACAGTGAAACAGGGACTTCCCTGGTGGTGCAGTGGTTAAGAATCCACCTGCCAATTCAGGGGACACAGGTTTGAGCCCTGGTCTGGGAAGATCCCACATGCTGCTGAGCAACGAAGCCTGTGTGCTACAACTACTGAGCCTGTGCTCTAGAGCCTGCATGCCACAACTACTGAGCCCGCATGCCACAACTACTGAAGCCTGTGTGCCTAGACCCTGTGCTGTGCAACAAGAGAAGCCACCGCAATGAGAAGCCCGTGCACCACAACGAAGAGTAGCCCCCGCTTGCCGCAACTAGAGAAAGCCCGTGTGCAGCAATGAAGACCCAACGCAGCCAAAAATAAAAATTTTTATTTATAAATAAATAAAATTTTAAAAAAGAAAATAATGAAACAATAAATAAGATCTATAGACAGAAATATAGACACAGATATACAGAACAAATGTATGGACACCAAGGGGGGAAAGTGGCAGGCGGATGGGGGTGGTGGTGGTGGGATGAACTGGGAGATTGGGATTTACATGTATACACTAATATGTATAAAATAGATAACTAATAAGAACCTGCTGTATAGAAAAATAAACTTCAAAAAAAAATCCAATTCTAAATGATTACTGCATTAAAGAAAACTTTATAATAAAAACTAGAGAATACTAAGAAGTAAATGATAAATAAATTATTACATATTAAAAAAAGATCTATAAAACCTAAAAACAGTTATTTGAAAAGACCTCTGAATTAGATAAAAATCTAGCAAAAGTAATTACATAAAAATGAAGACGACACAAATTTTAAAAATACTAGAAATGAAAAGAACATAACTACAGAGTGCAGGTTTTTATTCAGAAGAAAAAGCTGAACTATTTTATGCCAGAAATTTAAAACCTAAATTAAAGACTTCCAGAAAATAATATAAGTTGCCAAAATAGGAGCTAGTAGAAATAGAAAACCCGAATAAACTATAACCAGTATCCCAATTAAATTAGTCGTTTAAAAATCATCCTTTTCTAAAACGTTTTTTATTGAGGTATAGTTTACATGCAGTAAATTTCACCCTTTTTCATGTACAGTTTTATGAGTTTTGATAATTAAGTATAGAAATGTAAACCCCACCACAGTTAATTCATAATGCAGTTTTATTGCTCTTAAAAACTTCCCTCACACCCTTTTGTAGACAACTCTTTCTCCTACCCTAGGCCCCAGTAACAGTTGATTTGTCTTCTGTCCTCATAGTTTTGTCCTTTCCGGAATGTTACATAAATAGGATCAGAAAGTTTGTAGCCTTTTGAGAGTGTATTCAGATTCATCCCTGTTATGATGTGTGCCAGTAATTCGTTCTTTTTTCCTGTGAGCAGTATTCCATTGCGTGGATATGCTGCAGTGTATTCATCAAACCAGTTGGAGGGCTTTTGGGTTTTTTTTCTAGTTTTTGACAGTTATGTATAAACATATTTTTATTTCACCCAGGTAAATAACTGGGAGTGAGGTTGCTTTTGGTAAGGGTATGCTTAATTTTATAAGATATTGCCACACTGGTTTCCAAAGTGGCTGTACCATTTTGCATTCCTGTTAACAAAGTAATGAGTTCTAGTTGCTTTGCCTTCTCACCAACACTAGGTATTGTCCATTCTTTTCCTTTAGCCATTCTACTAGGTATGAGTGGCATCTCACTGTGGTTTAAATTTGCATTTCCCTAATGATTAATGATGTTGAGAGTCTTCTCATGTATTTACTTGCCATTTTTATATCTTTATTTAAATCTTTTGACCATTTTTTTAAATTGGGGTGTTTGTTTTTCTGTTACTGAGTTTTCAGACTGCTTTATATATTCTGGATAAAAATTACAGTAGTTTAAAATCACCCTTCTTAAAAAAAAAAAAAAAGAAAGAAAGAAAATATAGGCCTGGGTGGTAATTTAGATAAATTCTACCCAACTGTCAAGGAACAACTGCAAATACATATTCCAGACCACAGAAAATGAGAGAAAGCTTCCCAATCATTTTATGGTATAACCACAATGCCAAAAACACATTGTGAGAAAGGAAAATTTGTAGATCAATTTTACTTGTGAACATAGAATAAATACTATCAAACTAAATCCAGTAAGTGGGGAAAATATGTCCAGTTGGGGTTTATCCATCCAAGTATGGGTTAACATTAGAACATGTATTAATGTAATTTACCATATGACCAAGTTAAGGAGAAAATCCTATAATTATCTCAAAAGAAGCAAAAGCATTTGATGAAATTTAATATCCATTCATGATATTAAAGAAAGAAAAGTAGCACATTACAAATAAAAGCAGACTTCTTTAACCTGGTAGAGTGTACCTACAAAACACACCACACTAATGGTGAAATATTGGAAACATTTTTTCTGATGATAGCTAAAAGAGAAGAATGTTCACTCTCACTACTTCTATTTAACCTAGTCTCGAGGTCCTACCTAGAGAAATGAGATATGATGATTTCTACATAGAGAATCTATGTGCAAGAGAATCTATAGAGAACTTAGAACTAATATGGAAGATTTGGCAAGATTGCTGAATATAAGATTAATATATGTGTGTGTTTATATATTGATATATGTGTATATATATATTGATATATATATTGATATGTATATGTGTATATATATATTGATATGTATACATGTGTATATATATATATTGATATATATGTGTATATATATAATCAATAGAGGTCATATATATCAGCTAAAAGTAATAACAAAACATAACGATAACTTTTAGAGATTCTATTCTTGACAGCCCAAAAAAACCACTGGGAGCTCTGATTCTGGTTTATATAGTTGATTCTCCATTTCACCCCTAAAGGACCTGAGTCTTCTGACTTCTTTACAAACATCTGTTTCCCAGTTCTGTCCTCTGTGTGTGTATATCTTGGTTCCTTGAATTTTATTCCCAAATCTTTATAAATAATTACTATGTTTCAGGCACTCACTTTTATCCAGCACCTGTTTAGCAGGTTTGCTTTTTTAGATCTGGAAAACTTCCTCCCTATGTCTGGTCTCCATGGCCTTCTAAACATGGATCAAATAGTCTTTGGTTTGACCCTACTTTCTGTATATAACATTCTTTCCTCCCAAACTTTGCCCACCTTTGATTCTGAGCCTTTTGGATATCGTAAAATTGTCCCCCCAGGAATCCTGGAAAAGACCTTCTAAAGTCAACTTCAACATTTAAATGACTCCCTCGTCCGCAGGAGGACAGAGGATACAATGTAATACACAATAAAACAGTTCCTCATGTGCTCTCAGGGCTGGGACAGTGTGACACTATTCAACTCTGTATCCTCTGAGCCTAACAGAGACTCTGGCAAAAACAGGGTACCAATTATATTTTTAAATATACAGAACTTCAGAGGACCAGAAAACAGAGTGATTTATTTTAGATTTTCCACAAGCAGGTAGGAAGGTGCTGCTTCATCCCCCCTCTCTGCTTTACCTTTGCTGTCCTTGTTCAGTCATAAAGTGACCTCCAAGGAGAGTCCTCCACTGTGAGTTGTCAGGTCTGGACAAGAGTACAAACGCAGTCGCCCTCCCCCTTGGCCCTTGGCTTGACTCCTTCTCTTCCCACATTAGGCCCATCCCCCCACCACGAGAAGCCTCTGGGGCACAGGTGTGGACACCCACCAGAACACCTGCCCAAGATCCATCTTCTTGAAGGTCTTGGCTATCTAGGCAAAGAATTAAACGGTCCCAAGTCCCCAATACCCAGAATATGATTTAAAAGGGGATGCAGACTTCAGGTGGGCAGACTCCCTTGGCCCAGACATCTTACCTGTATGGAGGGGCAGAGTTGAGGGCAGGTCTTCTTGGGTACCAGGCTTAGGACAGGCTTTCTCTGCTTCCTGCATCAGGCATAGATCAGCTTGTTTCCTGAAGAATTCTGGCTCAACATACTGCCATCTTTTTAGGTATAATCATAACATGTAAGAACTCGAAAAGACCTTTGAAGTCATCTTATCTGAACTTTTCATCAGCTGAGGAAACCAAGGCCAGAGAAATGAACTGACTTGCCAACAACAGTCATACAGTGGGGTCAGCACTAAATAAGTAATAGAAAACCATGTCTCCAGATTCCAGATGGTATTTCTCACTCCTGTCCTTCTAGCTATGTGTTCAGTGCCTATCACTGTAGTTCCAGAATGCTGTGGCAAACTATGTTGCTAGAGAATAAAACTGGCAAATTGTAACCACAGTGGAATGAACGCATGTGGGGAGGGCAGAGGAAAATGAACCCACATGCCCTGCAGCATCTACATAATTTAGGTTTCTCCTAATTGTGAAATATGTGATGAATGGGATATGTCTTTTAGAATCAGAAGTGGGCACCAATGGACTTTCAGATAGGTTGTAATGCCGGAAGCCAAGTAATACAACAGAAGGGAGTAGCACTGCATTGTTGGCTTCTTTTAAAATCCATTTTTATCCCTTCAAAGATCTCTCCAGAGTAGCATCCCCAAGACAGCTATGCTGGATCCAACTTGGCATCATAGGTCAGCCATTGCTCAGCCTTGAATGCTATAGCTGTGGTTCACTGCGTATATTCTTTAGTCAAGTGAGATGAGAAGGAGGAACATAGCTTGGGTCTCTTTTCATTTATATATTATTCTTTCAACAAATATTTATTGAATACTTTGTATGTACTAGATCATGTGTTAGGTAACAGGAATGTCGAGGTGAACAAGGCAGATACAGTCCCTGCTCTTAAGTAACTTCCATCTAATGAGGAGAATTATATGAGATCTTCAAGAGGGAAAGGAAGTGTGTGAAAAAGCTAAACCAAGATTTAAGAAGCACCTGGTAGAGCAAGAAACAAAAAGGAATTCTGTCTGTGAGTCTTTGTCTGTTTTGTAAATAAATTGATTTGTATTATTTTTTTAGATTCCCCATATAAGTGATATCATATGATATCTGTCTTTCTCTGCCTGACTTACTTCACTTAGTATGATAATCTGTAGGTCTATCCATGTTGCTGCAAGTGGCAGTATTTCATTCTTCTTTATGGCTGAGTAATATTCCACTCTGTATATATACCACATCTTCTTTATCCATTCATCTGTAGATAGACATTTAGGTTGCTTCCATGTCTTCTGGTTACCAAAGGGGAAAGGGGAGGGGGAGGGATAAACAGGAGTGTGGGATTAATAGATACACACCACTATATATAAAATAAGGATTTACTTTATAGCACATAGGACTGTTTTCAGTAACCTGTAATAACCTATAATGGAAAAGAATCTGAAGCTGTATACCTGAAACTAACACAATACTGTAAATCAACTGTAGCTTAATAAATAAAGTAAAATTATAAGGAGAGAGAGAGAAAAGGAAGGAAGGAAGGAACAGTTGAATGAATGAACGAACTCTGCCTGTTAGCAAGCGGTGGTGGAGATGCTAGATGCTTTGCCGCTGAACATGGCAAATGTTTTTCACCTTCATTGAGAACATGGTGAACTACAGCCTGAGAGACTCACAGGGAGAATAACATTTCCATATTTCAAAAGGTTTTAGAATAGGAAACAGATGTCTAGAGGAGATTATGGAATATTTTTATCTGACGAACTTTAAAACAGACCCAGTAGCCTAGAGTGGTTTAGCCAGGATCTTGTTTGTGTCTCTGAGTGATGAATTTGGGAAGCCCCTCAGGGTCAGTCCAAACTTGATTTACCTTTATATGGTTGACAGAGTGCTTGATGATATTGAGCAATATGTATCTACTTTGTTATTTAGAAACTGGCCTTAGGGGTGCTGGAAACTGTTGTAAGATTTCTGTGAGCTCTGGTGAGGTATAAATAAATCAAAAGCACCTAGTTTTTTTATTATGCTTACTTCTTAGTGCATTAATATGAATTACAAAGAGGAGGTGTCTTCTGAGCCAGCCACATGATTTTATGTGCATATATTTTTTACAATAGTTTAAAAATATGTTAGTATTTAGCTGTATTTAGCCAGAAGAATACCAAATGTATCCAAGTCCATAAATGAAGAGTGAAGTTAAAAGTTATGTGAAAAAATAACGTTTCCAATTATTAGAAATGTTCAATACCTAATTGTTATCATCATTCCTTCACCTTATCACTATTATTGCTATTCCAGCCAGCATGCCACACCAAGCACTATGACAGGAAAATTGCAGTCATGTTCCATGTTTTAGGCCAATTTCGTTAGTAACTATACCCTCAGCACTGATTTGTCCAACTTAGCGCAAATAAGACACTAAGATAACAAACTGAAAACAGGAGCCTCCATGCCTTAAATTAATTCAGTTGTGACTAAAATTGGTGTTTCAGTCTGTATCATCTGTATTGGGTTTTAGTCAGGTTCTTTTGTTATTATTACATTGATGAAAAGCACTGCTGTTAGGCAAAGACAAAAAAAAAAAAAAAACAACCATGGACTGAAAACCAGAATGGAAGTTAAAATAGTCCAGTAAATAGGCTTGGGGGCAGGGCTGAATCTGATTTTGAAGAGCCATTCTTCCAACAGGGTCTGCTATTTTTATTTTAGGTTAAAGTTAGCTGAGCAAACTTTCCATTTTAAAATTAAAACATATTATCTGCATCCTACTTTTTTCCATAATTGTATTTTTTTAAATGGTGATGCATCTTCATGGTTTAGAGGAGGGAGCCAGGATATAGGTAAGGAACCCAGAAAAAAGGCTAAAGATAAGAGAGATGGAAGCACCAAACTGATAAGTGTTTTTGAGAACACAAATCAACTACAAAGTTTTGACACAGATGGGAGGATAAAATTCTGTACATTTGGTTACACTCGTGTACCACAAAGGTCTGCAGCATTATTTCATTCCTTCTTTCTCCTTGGTATGGACTAAATGTTGTGTCCCCCAAATTCATATGTTGAAGTCCTAAAACAAGCAAATAAAGAACAGAACATATTATCTTTCAGTGTGAGTGATTTAAATTACGTGTCGATGGTAGATCTCATCACCATCCTTGACACTCTCTCTGGCTGACCTCTCCGGTTGCTCTGCTAGGTCTACAGGATGGAAGTAGAACAGGCATGGTCTCTGCCTTCCTTGGGTTTTGGTTTATTTTAGTCATTGAATAAAGAAAATGTGTGTTATAGGATCTCCAAAATATCCTGACTCTAGAGTGGCATTCCTATGCAGGAATAAAGAGACTGAAAAAATAAACCTACCCACAATGGGAAGGTCATCCAAAGATTTATGTGCTTGAAGGATGAAGGTGAAGAGTGGATGGAGAGAGATGACCTTGAACTTAATTTGGAAATGTACTTGATACTCAACTTTAACAGTTCAAGTGGATTATTTTGAAGCTTTCCGTTAGATCAGAGACTCGTAAAACTAACTGGATGACTTATCAAAAAGAAGACTTGGGTTTTGATCTATTGGCTTATCTCATTTCATGTCTGTGTGTTAAGTCATGTAAGTAGAAGAAATTGAGTGGATAGGAACAATTAGTTTTTGAAACTCAAAAGGTAGAAGGGGAGATCTCTTTTGATCTATGTGTCTTTTTTTTTTAACTACATGCCTTCCAATAGCTAGAGTCTGAAATAATCACAACTTGGGATGACATTCTTTCCCTTTGTGCTCCCTATTTTTTAAAACTCATCCCCACAAATGATGTGAAGTTGTGAGTTTTTTATGCCACTCCACAGTCAGCCAGTGTATTAGGCCACCTACAGAGGTTAAAATGAGAGTCTTTCTAACCCACACTTTTATTTCCCTCTTTATCCCAACATGCTTTCCTGGATAGAAATCAAATTGGTAAATTAAAGAAATAAATGTGACCATGTCTTCTCCACTCCCCTGGTATTAATTCTGTTATCCTAAGAGTAAATAAGTGATGGGCTCATTTACAAGACTCTAAAGGTAAAAGAGAAATTCCTCTTCTGATGAGAGATTAAACTAATGCTTCAGATCCTTCAAGTACACAGCCTAATTAGAAACAGTTGGAGAGCCCTTAGAAAGCAGAGCATGGGGAGGGAAGGCTGCTTACGTATGCATCATCATTTTTACTCTTCAGACATAGGGAAATCCTATTTGGGGAAAGCAAATCAAATGACACTGGGTGCAAATCAGTATTAGTAGTTAGACTTGTGAGGTTGAAGACATTATAAAAAAAGATATGCACTGCAAGAAAAAGAGCAAGTAAAAGACCGAGGACATGACAAAACCCAGAGAATTGAAGCTTGTGCAGAAACGTCAGTGATCTTCATTTTTCATTTGTTTCTAAAATATTTGGATTTGGAGTATAAGTCAGTGTTTTGACAGATTTGTTTATTACGCGTAGCTTTTTGTATTACTTTTAGGGAAGGGCTCCAGATATACAGGTGCCAGGAGACATAACAAGTAGATTGGATATATTCTGTGAATAGTTTCAAGAGGCATGTAGTTTCTCCCTGCTGTCATGCATGACTTCTCGAATAGTGAAAAGCTCTTTTATTTATTTTTTAAATCTATGCTTGAATTTCTGTTTTCTTTGGATAGATTTCTAGGCGGCAATTATTGGATCAAAGGTCATACAGTTTTTAAAAAAATTTTTCCTTCATTTTCACTTTTCCAGTCTATTTTATTTTCATTGATTGATTTATTTATTTATTTATTTTGACCACGACACGAGGCATGTGGGATCTTAGTTCTCCAACCAGGGAGCGAACCTATGCTCCCTGCATTGGAAGCATGGAGTCTGTTAACCACTGGACTACTAGGGAAGTCTCGTGTAAAGGTCTTTTATTTATTTTTAAAATATTTTAAAAAGTATTATTTTAGACATTCAAATAAAGTATTTGGGTTTTTAAAAATATAAATTTATTTTTTTTGACTGCGTTGGGTCTTCATTGTGGTGCACAGGCTTCTCATTGCCGTGGCTTCTCTTGTTGCAGAGCATGGGCTCTAGGCACGCAGGCTTCAGTAGTTGTGGCACACGGGCTTAGTTGCTCCGCGGCATGTGGGATCTTCCTGAACCAGGGCCCGAACCCGTGTCCCCTGCATTGCCAGGCGAATTCTTAACCACTGTACCACCAGGGAAGCCTGAAAAGGTCTTTCATTGCATCTGTGCTCCACAGGAATAAACAAAGGTGGTAGAGAAAGGCAGGGTAGTATAAGTTTTAGATGCATAGGGAAGAGCTGATCTGATGTTTCAAAGACTCAGCCTGTTCGTTGCCATAAGCATTCATAATTGGAAACTGTGTTTCCCATCAATGCAAATTTAGACAAGTCAGGTATACACTAATTTTCCAGAACAAAGTTAGCTCCTTGCAACCCACAAGGCTGCAGATAGGGTCCGTCTGAGTGTCCTTGAGTTCTGCTGGTATTCTGGTTAAGGAATGCTGTTTCTAAATCTCCAAATGGCCTACTGGATTTCGTTTTATGTTTTCCATGCAGAATGGGAAGCATTGCACCTGTTAAAGAGGAGTTTGTTTCTAAGAAAACATTATCCAGGCTGAGGCCAATTAGTCTATGGCTTTGCCCTCCGTGATCCTTTCCCCCGTCCTACCACTCCCAAACCGTGCAGCCTTCTTCACCTCCTGCCCAGCTGCCACCAGGAACAATGTAAAGCAGTGACTGTACTCTAAGATAATTCATTGAGGGCTAATTTACTGTTATTTTTATGCTTTATCATGAGTCACTTGTAGTAATGTTCTGAGATTTTATTTCCTTGGTTGTAGAGCAACAGAAAGTTATTTTACTTTTGAGCTGTACAAAACCAGAAAGCTATAAGGCAGCTGGCTTAAAACTGAAGAATGTCCCTCATGCCCTGGCTAGCTGGCTAGAATGGGCACTGAGTCGTTCATAACCAGATTCACATCCAACCACGGCAGAACGCCTCCCTGTAAGCCCAGTGGCTTCAGTGCCACTCACCAACCTTGTTGAGTTTCCCTAGTATGTCCACGGTCCCATTGTCCTCAGTGACTCATCCTTCCTCGAGTATCTCAGTGCCTCCCTGCTCGTATTCCCCTCCCTGCTCCTAGCCCCCTACTCTCGTCTCCTGGATGCAATTTTACCTTCTGAGCCTAATACAGAGAATGGTAGCCCTCAGGGGGGGATGCTCCCAACTTCCCACTGTCTAATCTACCTGTTCTCTGCGTTGTCCTGTTGTGATAAAAGAAACATCCCTTTACCTTTTAAATTTCTTTTTTTATTATTATTATTTTTTGACTATGCCATGCGGCATGTAGGATCTTAGGTCCCTGCCCAGGGATCAAACCCGCGCCCCCTGCATGGGAAGCGTGGAGTCTTAACCACTGGGCTGCCAGGGAAGTTCCCCTTTACCTTTATTTATTTATTTTGGGCTGTGTTGGGTCTTCGTTTCTGTGCGAGGGCTTTCTTTAGTTGCGGCGAGCGGGGGCCGCTCTTCATCGCGGTGCACGGGTCTCTCACTGTCGCGGCCTCTCTGGTTGCGGAGCACAAGCTTCAGACGCGCAGGCTCAGTAGTGTGGCTCACGGGCCTAGTTGCTCCGCGGCATATGGGATCCTCGCAGACCAGGGCTCGAACCCGTGTCCCCTGCATTGGCAGGCAGATTCTCAACCACTGCGCCACCAGGGAAGTTCCACTTTACCTTTTAAAGAACAGTGTCTGGATACTAGTCTCCCATCTAGTCAGTATCTTCCTTCATCTCCTTTCTCTCCTAGAATTCACGTTTCATTTCTTACTGGATCTTTGCCTTAGCCAGTCAAAGATGCTGCAGCACCTCACATTGAGAACGTGACCCTGTAGCTACCAGTGCAGGCGTTTTCCCTCTCGTGGCTGAACTTCTGGAGCTGCTCCCTGCTTTTCTGAAGCTGCTCTTTTAAAAGGTTCACACCATCCATGTTGCCCCTTCTAAGCTCTCCTCTACCTTAACATCCCAAAGACATTTGTCCAGTTGACCCATCCCTCCTTTTCAATGTCCTTTTCTCTTGGCTTCTGTTTCATTGCATTTTCTTGCTTTTCCTTCTCTCTCCCTGGCCACTCCTCCATGTGTTCCCAGTCCTTCACTGCTACAGCCCCTGTGGGTTTGGTTCTGAGCCATCACCTTCTTGCACTTCCTCTCTAGAGGATTTTGATCACACATGTGGCTGCAGGTACATGCTGTGACAAAACCCAAGTTTATATTTCCAGATGTTTTTCTAAGCTCCAGACTCATACTTGATATCTCCTCTGTGTCTCATGAGGACCTCAAATTTGTTACCGAGTCTAAGCTCATACTGCTGACCGCAGGACAGGTCAGTGAGTTGGGAGATGAGGTGTTGGGGCAAGGAGTAGCGACTTTATTCAGAAAGCCAGGAGACCGAGAGGATGGTGGACTAGTGTCCCAAAGAACCATTTTACCTGAATTTGAGCTGCTTCTTATACTAAAAGGAGAGGGGGTGTGGTTAGTTGCTGCAGACTTCTTGGTGCTGGAAACCTTTGTTCTTGCAGCTGTCCCTGTGGGTCCGGTCACAACGTTCCTATCAACCTCCAAGACAAATGTTCTCTGTTCTGCAACTTTTAATCTCTATATGAATGGAAAAGTGTTATACATTTAAAGGTCAGAGCCTTGAGAATGGGCTCTCCTGTATATTTCAAGCTATAGGCAACATTCTTAATTGTAGCAAAAGTAATAGAATATAAAGGTTAAAGTAAAAGAAACAGATCCAGTATGGAATTAGAATTAGATGTGTTCTTCCCTGTTACAGATTCAGTGTGACCACAATCACCTTCATCATCTGTCTCCCAAACCTGATCTTCCGTGTTCCTGTCCTCCATTGCCTCTCTTACTCAGGATATACACAGAGAGCGATTCTGAACACCTACTTGTCTACCACCTCTCACATTGTCAATCTCTAAATCCTGTTCATTTCAGCTCCTATTTATTGAAAGGTCATGTTCACTTTTTTCTAGTTCCAATTACTCCTTCCTAGGCCAACTACTATGTTATCGGTCTGGAATTTCACAATAGCCTCCGATGGTCTTTCTACACACACTTCGGCATTCTGCAATCATGTCTCTGCCCTCTAGCAACAGGGGTGACATAAAAGTGAAGACCTGGTCATATTCCCTCTTTAAGACATTTTGGTAGCTTCCAAGTACACTTATAGAGTCCAGAGTTCTTGGCGTGGCCGGAAGGCTCTGCTTGAGCTAGTCGTACCTGCAAGCCTTCTGCACTCCCTGCCACCCTTCCCTGTCCCCATTGCTCCAGCCACACAGCCTACCCTATGCACATTGCTCCTACTCCACTGCCTTGGCACACACCTTCCCAGTCTTCATCTGAATGAACCTTACATATCCCTTCAGTCTCGTCTCACGTCCCTTGTTCAGATATCCTCCAACTTAAATCAGGCACCACTGTCACAGGTCTTCATCATACATTTTTGTTTCCATAGAACTTTTTCAATTTACAGTCATAGGTCTCCTCTTCTGATGACCTAACATTTGTAACCCCCAGTAAACTGCAAGCTATAGGCCCTCTGACTGTTCAGTCCTAGATGCTCCTGGCATAGGGTAGGTGCCCCATGAGAGTTGTTGAACGAATCAGTGTGTGAGTGATGAATAGAAACGCACCCCCTCCCCCGGAACTGAACTAGACGCCGGGGGCTCACACTGGCGCCTTTTGGTGCTGGTAGTGATGGGCTGAGCCCAGTTCCCATGGTGTTGCGTCTGAGGCATATTAATGAGTGTTCCTGCTTCCCATCAAAAATCACTCCTAATGGAGATATTCTGTTTATATAAACATGTGAGCCCTTTTACCTTCTGCCTCTGAAGAGTGTTGAACCTTTAAGAATTTCTAAATAGACATGAAAGATAACTTATCTGCTAAAATCCAAACATAGTTATATCGGCCCAGTAAAATGGCATTAACTTGGAATGTTTCAATGAGAGCTATTCATGCTTAAACACATTTTTCAGCTTTAACTTTACCACGATAGTACATAGGTTTTTTTTTAATTGGGAAAAGAAATAAAATACACATTTGAAAATTATCACCTGCCTCAAAGAAAGTCCTCTATAATTTCTAAGTGTTATGGAAGATGGTAAATCAGGAAGGGTGGCTGATTTAATGTCACAGCCAGGGTCAGTTCTACTTTCCTTGACTGCATAATAATCAGGAATATTTAAACAAGCAAACACTGTGCTGTAAAATCCTGGTGGTGAGGGAAGGAATAATAGAAATAAAATTAAGAAAAGGAAGCTGTACACAAATGCAAAAGACTGAAGCCCTTGGCAATAGCACTACACCCAAGGCCACTCACCAGCAGAATATTTCATATTCTCTTGATTAAGCAAGGTTGTGAACATTTCAGATTGTTTCTGTTCTGAATCTTTTTTGTACCTGTCTCATTTAATACAAACAATTCAGTCAAGATACAGCTTGAAATATCTGAACAGTCACATTATTCCCAAGAGCCTAAGATTTCTAAAATATTTTTCTAGGATTTGCAAAAAAGAACTACTAGCCTCAGAAACCTGGCCAACAGTTTAATTCTCAACCCTGAAACCTAATGAATTGTCTGCCTATGGGAGGTACATCACCAAACTATGGAGACACATTATTCTGTAAAGAATTGGAGAAAAATCCTTTTTTCAGCTCTGCCTACTCACCTTCAAAATTCTGTGTCCCTGTACCCTAGCCCCACATTTATGCACTTTGTATATATTTATTGATTCCTCTTCTACCCTATAATGGCACTCTTGATGTTCTTATTTCTCAGCTTCTTAAATCCCAAATTGTGAACTGGCTGGTTGGTTGGTATTTTAACGTCACTGTCCTTACCACAGTATGTGATTATCAGCTTCAGGAAACCCTCTGTAGGTTGAACTCATAAATTGACAAGCACTTACTGTGCAGCTATGAGCTTTAAATGAGGACTCTGCAGGTGATAAGATGCTTGAGCCCTGTTCATACCTCCCCAGTTACTTAACAAAGGCTCGGGTCACTGGGATAAAGAAAAGGGTAGAGAGAAGAGGTGAAGAGGTGCCCCCAGATTGCAATTGCAATGGTTCTAGCTTGGTTAACCCAGTTCCTCTCAAACTTTAATGTACATCTGAATCTTTTGAAGATCTTGTTAAAACTCATGTTCCTGGGCTTCACCACCCCCCAACCCTCCAAAGACTCTAACTCAGTAAATCCTACATAGGGCCCATATATTGTCATCTTTAAAAGCTTCCAGGCGATGCTGCTACCGGTGCTCTGATCACACTTTGAGCAGAACTGGTTTAGTCTGGCCAACAGCAGGAGCAGCTGACACATAATTTTCCTCCCTCCATTCTTTTGCCACTTTTGCAATCCATCTGTGCTCACAGAGGAGGAGGAATAGCTGAGAAAACATAGGAGAACCTCTAGTTATGTAACTCACAGAGTTGTGTGGTCCGAATATGGTGGGCATGGAACTTCAAACAATGTATTGGGTAGTGATGGTATTTCACCATTGGTCCAAGCAGCACCCACACTGACCATGTGGAAACTACATTGTATATCCAGATGCAGAAAGTATGTTGCCAGAATCTGAATATGTGGGAAAGGACAAGACATCTCTGAAGAGATTAAAAAAGGAGCTTAACTTTTGCAATAGGAATGCCAATCACAAACTTAATGGTAAGGCTCAACAGTGCTGCTTAAAATCAACACAGAGCTCTCAACCCAGTGGAGGCCCACCCTATCCTTGGAGGAGCTTCTTTGGGGGAGACAGATGCTTAGAATGCTGAGTTTCCCCGGAAGGTTCTTGCTGCCCATGGGTTCACACCCCCACTTTCAAAGAGGTCCTGCTGGACATCCACTTTCTAGATATCCCAGAGAGCCTCTGAAAAGGCTTTCCTTACCAGCTTGTCAAAATTGGGCTAACTGGGAAAACGCTGGTATTGCTCATTGACCCAGAGCTGCGCCTCTGCAATTAGAATAGCACTTTTCTTTTGTTTTCCCGGAGGGTGAAGCAGTTGCCAAGTATTTAACAAGCAGCTTCTAATAAGCCCCATGCAAGGAGCTATCGATTGGGCTGGAGGAGAAGCAAGTACACTTAAGTTTCAGACTAATCATCAGAATTCAGCATTGACTGACTTGTTCCAGAGATTCATTAAAACCGCTCTCCTTGGCTTGGAGTATGGGAGTTTCTGGGTTTGTTGGAACGGGTCATCTATAGTGTGAAAAACCACGGTTCAGCAGTTTGGAATATTTTCTTATTCTCAAAGATCAAAAATGAAATGAATAGAAATCGTAGATCTCCACAGTAGGTTTTGTAATTAGAACTGAAAGACAGGAAGAATATTAGTATTTAACAGCATTGCTTGTGAGTTCACAGCAGTTACGCTAGAAGTATGTGTATTTTTTGTCTTTTTTATTTATTTATTTTTTTGGCTTGGAAACATTGCAGAGCAACCAGAGCTGTTCCCACATCAGTTGTAGATGTCTGGATAGATTGAGTGCAAACTTGAGGACGTACAGAATTGGGTTGGAGGGAAAAGAAATTGTTTCCATATGTATACTTGCATTTAGCAGCAAAAACTTATTTTGAAAAGTTCACAAAACATCCTGGGGTGATAGCAATGTATACAACCTGGAAAATGTCGTTGATGTTTCATTATGTATTACTCATAAGCAAACCGTGCCTTTTAAAGTAATCTCTAAAGTGACAGATGGACGGACACCCACTGCCTAGTTTTTGGCCAGTCAGCCTCTATCCAGGAAGGCTGCTCACTAAAGGAGCTCACGGCCTTAACTTCACTCTGCAGAGTAAGGCAGTCCAAACTGTGCTATTTTATTTCTTCATGGAGTGGCTCAGCCTGCCCAGGATCAGATGTGATTGGAATTCATTTTATGATACTATCAAAACAAAAAAACATACATTTCTACTTACTTCTATCTACTAAGGTTTATCACACATATGGCTTGGAAACATTCTAAGTAAATTACTTTGCCCTGTTGGAAAAAGTGCCATGCTGTTAATTTTACTGCTTTTCTGGCAAGCATATTAGTGTTAAGCAGTCGGTCTAACTGGAGGCCTATTAGAAATTAGATGTGACCACTGCAGAATACAAGCTCTGTACCAGCTTTAGATACAGGATAGCATCTGAATTCTTTTCCAAGGAAAAACAGGAGAGATGCAAACACAACCTTACCAGTGGTTGGTTCATTGTTGCGAGAATTTGCAAATACTTTCCGCATAGTTTGAAGGGTGATTATATTACTTTTATAATAAGAAATTGTAGTAAAAATAACAAGTGATACAATTTGTAGGACTACCATTATTTCACCGACACCCCAGTACCTATAGTAGCTTCTTCTTTTTTTTTTTTTTTTTAATATTTATTTATTTAGGCTGCAACGGGTCTTAGTTGCGGCATGTGGGCTTCTTAGTTGCGGCATGCATGTGGGATCTAGTTCCCAGACCAGGGATCGAACCCAGGCCCCCCGCACTGGGAGCGCAGTCCCACCCACTGGACCACCAGGGAAGTCCCTATAGTAGCTTCTTAAAATGAACTTTTCTCTTTCTAGAACCAGCTGAACTTTTAAAAAATGTCAGAATGTTAATATGGGGTAGAAATGTTTCTTTGATTTGAACTTTTAATTCTGAACTAATTTTAGGCTTGCAGAAAAGTTGCAAGAATAGCACACCTACAGAGCTTCCTTATATCCTGAACCTTGCTTTACTTAAAGTTCACATCTTATATAACCATAGCCCACAATCCAGCACAGGGTATTAACATTGGTATCATATTATCAACCAAACTACAGTTTATTCAAATTCCATCTGTTCTTCCATTAATTTATTTTTTCTTTTATGGATTTTTTCTTTTCTAGGCCCTCAAGTTGAATTGAGCTGATGTTTCTCTTTAGCCTCCTGTAATCTATAACACTCCATTCGTCTTTCTCATAAAAATGTTTCTTAGATTTTTTGTGTGTATTTGGTGAAATATATGTGGGAAGATCATATGTGAGTTTTGGGGGGTGGGTATGATAGTTGAATAGGAAACACTCGAACTCCTTGTTTGCTTGAACAAAAATATTCCGGAGGCCTTTCCAATACATTAATGATATATGATGACTTAGTTTTATTCAATAAACTTTACTAATTCAGATTAATTTTTTAAAAGCCACCAAGATTTGGTTAAAAAAAAAGGTTGAATTTGAATTTTAAAATATATTAAAAATAGATTGGGTTTCATTTCATTCGTTTTAGAAAACTCTAAATTGATATAGATTTTTCATTCTAACTGTGGTCTAGGAGATATTATTACATGTAAGGCCAGTTTATAATTAGCATAAGTATTATTTGTATGTAGTAGATTATTTCAGCTTCAAAAAATAATTTTATTCCTTAAATATTCTCCCTGAGAAGGATCTTATCTTTTTTTTTTAATTATAAAAAAATGTTGACTAAGCAGAGATAAACCACAATCAGAATCTTGCCCATATTCTATAAATTTCAAATTAGTGATTCAAATTAATAGGTTTTTATCATATAAAAACTTAAAGTTGTTACTAAAGTATGATTTTGGTGAGCAGTTGAACCATTTATAACCTAATCTGTTCATCTTAGTACCTTGGTCCTCAGCCTGTTTTCTCCCAGCACAGAGTATACATGAGGGTTATGAACTAGTCGAGTGGGTAAAAATTTCAGGAATTCTCAATGCTGCACCTCTTCTTGTATATGACTGTTGAATGGAGATACACACATGCCCCAGTCCCACAAACATTGTTTTATTCTTCCATTCTGTTCCAACTATTCTGACACCAACTGGGTATACTGCAATTCAGGTCTGAACTAACCACCCACAGTTAGCTCAGACCCCACAAGTTAAAGGGCACAACCCACAAGGTTGCCCCGACTTCAGAGACCAGCAACAAGTGGGACCCCCAGGCCACGTGCACTTTTGACTGACTCCTTGCAAATCCAGGAGTGCCCCTTTCCAGTTCAATAATTTCCTTAAAGGAGTCACAGAACTCAGGAAAGCACTTACACTTATGACTATGGTTTTATTATAAAGGATACAGATGAGGAATCATCAAATGGAGAGAAGCATAGGGTTGGGTCTGGGAGGGTCCTGAATGCAGAGTTCTCATGCCCTCTCCTGGAATTAGGGTGTGTCTTCCTTCCAGCACATCCATGTGTTGACCAACCAGAAAGCTCCACTGAGTGGTGTTTTTATTAGGGTTTCATTAGGAGGGAACATTGACCACTTAATTGAACTTAATCTCTAACCCCATTTTCCTTCCCTGGAGGTTGGAAGGTCAGGCTGATACCATGTGGCTCAAAGCTTCAATCCTCTAATCATATGGTCTTTCTAGCATGGCTATCCTGAAACTATCCAGAGGCCCACTGTGGGTCACCTCTTTATCATAAACTATCAGGGCCAACCATGAATAACAAAGATACTTCTGTCACTCAGAAAATTGCAAGAATTCAGAGGCTTTCTCCCAGGACAAAGGCCAAATTCTGTTTTGTTTTTGTTTTTCTTAATTTTTTTTTTCCTGAGAGTAAAATATGTGATATAGCATACTGTTTGGAAAATACAAAAAGTATCGATGCCGAAAACTCAGCCTCTGTGCCCCAGTGCTGAATCAAATCTTAGAGGCAGAGTTCAGGTAAAGTAGAAAAGAATAGCTTTATTGCTTTGCCAGGCAAAGGGGGACACAGCAGCCTCATGCCCTTCAAAGTTGTGTGTCCCAAACATGGGGGTGGGGGGGATTTGGTGAGGAGTTTTATAGGAATGGTTCAAGGGTGGAGTTGCTGATAAGGATCAGGGTGTGTGCAGGGCCTGCCTTCCTTTAATCTGGCCTCAGGTGATCTCCTGATGAGCTTCTGTGCTTCCTTTAATCTGGCCTCAGGTGGTCTCCTGATCTTCTCTCTGGAATGAAGAATGCTGCATCATGTTAGCATCTTAAGATGTTAAGATGTAGTTAACATCTTAAGATGTTAAGATGTAGTTAACATCTGCCATTTGTTGGGGGTCTTAGTTCTGCAGATCCTGTCCCAAGACTGCACTGTAGTTTCTTGTCTCTGCATCCCCTCCCTTCCCTGATTAGCAACTGTTTGAACCTGCCCTTTGGAACTCAGGGAAGGTCATGGAGGTCGAAGCCTGTTCCCTACAAATAAGAAATGGGGGCCACAGAAAGGCTTGCATACCCAGGAGCCCCACAGGGTCCTGCTCGGTTTCAGTATTAAGAAAAAAATAAAAAGCACCCATAATCCTACACAGTGATGACACCACTGAATATTCTCATATACATTTTTATCATTTTTTTCTCTGCTTTATGGGGGCTTAGTTTATAGATTTTTTACAGTTTGTTAAATTATTCCCAAGTATTTAATGTTTGATGCTGTTGCAAACGGTGTTTCTGAAAACTTCATTTCCCAACCATTTACTTTTAGTATATAGGAATGCAAATAATTTCTGTATGTTGACCTTGTCCTTAGGATATTCTAAACATACAATCATATTGCCTGCAAATAAAGTTTATTTCTTCCTTTCCAATCTGTACTCCTTTTAATTTTTTGTCCTGCTCCATTGTGCTGGCTACCTAGTATATTTTAAAGCACATTTTACAATACAGTACAATGTTAAATAGAAATTGTGACAGTGGACATCCTTAGAGAACCTTAGAGGAGATATTGTTCAGTCTTTCACCATTAAGTATGATGTTAGCTGTAGGTTATTCATAGATGCCCTTTATTATTAAGGAAGTTTCCTTCTATCCCTAGTTTTCTGTGAGTTTTTTCAAATCATAAATGGATGTTGCATATTGTCAAACAGTTTTTTTTTATCTTTTGAGATGATCATTTGATTTTTCTTCTTTGTTCTGTTAATACAATAGATTGCAATTTAAAGACTTTTGAATGTTACCACAACCTTGCATTTCCTGGGATAAACATCATTTGGTCATGCTGTATTGCACTTTTTAGATACTGTGGGACTTATTAAAGATTTTCATATTTATGTTCTTGAGAGATGTTAGTCTGTAATTTTCCTGAAATGTCTGTGTTTGGTTTTGTTATCAGGATAAAGCTGACCTTGTAAAATGAGTTGAAAATGGTTTCCTTCTCCTCTGTTTTATGAATGAATTTTTAAAATTGTTATTATTTCCTTTTTAAACATTTTATAGAATTCATCAGTGAAGCCACTTGAACCAGAGTTTTCTTTGTGGGAAAGATTTCAGTTTCAAATTCAATATCTTTAATACATATAGGACTATTTGCATTTTTTCTTTCTTATATAAGTTATGATAATTTGTCTTTCAAGCAGTCTATCTGTTTCATGTAAGTCATTGAATTTTTTGGCCTAAAATTTTTCACAGTATTCTTTTGTTATTCTTTAGTATCTAATGATATTCCTTAGTTTTTCTTTCATTCCTGATATCGATAACTTTTAAAATTCTCTTTTGTTCTTGATCAGTTTTACTAGAGGCTTATCAATTTTACTGATCTATTCAAAGAATCAGATTTTAGTTTTGATTTTTGTTTATTTGTTTATTGTCATTTTCTTTCTCATTGATTTCCAGTCTATTATTTTCTTTCCTCTACTTACTTTTTCAATTCAATTTTTCTTCCCCAGTTCCTTTAAAATGGGAAGCTTATGTTATTGATTGTTTTCTGTAATTTAAGTATTTAAAGTTTTATTCTTTTCCCTTTAAGCACTGTGTCAGCTGCATCCCACAAGCTTGATAGGCTATATTTTCATTGTTATCCAGTTTCGAATATTTTCTGAATTTCCTTATGATTTCTTCTTGGATCTATCGGTTATGTATATTGGTATTAATTTTGTAATACATAACTATTTTAAAATAATTTGCTTTTGATTTCAAATTTAATTTCATTATAATCACAGAACACATTCTGTAGGATTTCAGCTGATTTACATTTATTGAGACTTACGTTATAGACCAGTATATAGAATATCTTGGTGAATGTTTCACGTGCCCTTGAAAAGAATGTGCACTTTGCAGTGTGGGGTAAGGTATCTTATATATGACAACTAGGTCAAGCTGGTTGACTGTTCAAATTTTGTTTGTTTTTGTAAATCTACTTTCCTAGCAAATATGGCAAAAGGAGTTTTGAAATTCTCAAATAAAATTATGAATTTGTCTATTTCCCTTTTCCATAGTGTCAATTTTTTGTAGATTAATTAATTAATTAATTTTTGGCTGTGTCAGGTCTTAGTTGCAGCATGCATGATCTTCATTGAGGCGTGCAGGATCTTTTCATTGAGGTGCATGGGCTCTTTGTGGTACGCAGACTTCTCTAGTTGTGTGCTGGTTTTCTCTTCTCTAGTTGTGATGTGTGGGTTCCAGAGTGTGTGGGCTCTGTAGTTCACGGCTTGCAGGCTCTAGTTGAGGTGCATCAGTAGTTGTGGCATGCAGGCTTAGTTGCCCCGCGGCATGTGGGATCTTAGTTCCCTGACCAAGGATTGAACCTGCGTGCCTTCCATTGCAAGGCAGATTCTTTACCACTGGACCACCAGGGAAGTCCCTGTCAATTTTTGATGACTGTATTTTGAAACTCTGCTGTTTAGGATTGTTATATATGTCTTCTTCAAAAGTTGACCTGTATCATAATGTAATGGCATTCTTTATATCTGAATGTTAGTTATTTTGTCTGATACAGTGTAGCCATTCCAGCTTCCTACTATTTGTGTCTGAATAGTGTATCTTTCTTCCATCCTTTTACTGTTAGCCAATGTTTGTATTTATATTTAAAGTGTGTTTTGTTTGTAGTAGATAGTGTGTAGTGGGTCTCTGCATTTTAATTTGGGTGTTATTTTAGTGGAATTATCAGTATGGTTGGATTTAATCTACCATTCTTGCTTATTTCCCATTTGTCCCATCTGTTCTCTGTACCAATTTTTATGCTTTCTTTTGGATTGAGTCTTTTTTTAACATTTATTTTGCTTATTAGCTATATTCCCTTGTTTTATTATTTTTGATTGCTCTAGGATTTACTATATTTACAGACTACCTTTATGTAATATTATGGCACTTTATGTGTAATATAAGAACCTTAAAACAGTAAACAATACCATTTCTCTTCTCAATCCTCATGTTACTGTTGAAATACATTTTATTTCTACCTATATTATAAACCCCACAGTATATTTTTATTACTTTTTCATACAGTTATTTATCTTTTAAGTAAATTAAAAACTGAGAAAAAGAAATAGTTTCCATTTTGCTACTCTGTTCTTTTGTGTAAATCTGAGTTTTATCTGATATACTTTTCTTCAGCCTAAATAACTTCCTTTAATATGCTTTATAGTGGAGGCCTACTAGCAATGAATTCATACAACTTTTACTTGTCTGAAAATTTCTTTATTTTACCTTCAATTTTGTGGGATATTTTCTCTGGGTATAGATTTATAGGTGATGGACTTATTTTTTTCCTTTTGCAATTTAAAGGTATTATTCCATTTTCTTCTGGATTGCGTTATTTCTGATGAGAAGTTAGAGATTATTCTTATTTTTGTTTACCTGTATGTGGGATACCTCCTTAGCTGTCTACTTTTTAAAAGACTTTCTCCTGATTATTAATTTTGAATAATTTGATTGTGATGTATCTTGGTGTTACTTTATTTTAACCTGCTTGGGTTTTTTGAGCTTTTTGGATCTGTGAATTTATACTTTTATAGTTTTTTAAATCAAATTTGGAAGAATTTAACCATTATTTTTACAAAAATTTTCGGCACCTTCTCCTTTCTTTTTGTCTTTTAGAACTCAAATTATAGGTGTACTAGGACATTTAAAATCGTCCCATAGGACTTCTAGGCTCTGTTCAATTTTTTTGTCTCTTTTCTGTTTTTCAGTTTGGATGGTTTCTATTCGTATGTATTCAAGTACACTGATCTTTTCTTCCCTGCATTTGTTTAATCTTCTATTAAACCCATTCAGTGAAACTTTTAATTCAGATATAGTATTTTTTAGCTTTCCAAGTTTTTGGTTCTTTTTTAGATCTTAAATTTTTCTCAGTTTTTCTTATGTTCATGCTTACTTTTCAATCCTTGGGTATAAATAAAATAGTTGTTTTTAAGTATCTGTCTGCAAATCTCCATTATTTCTAGGTCTGTTTCTGTTGATTGATTCTTCTCCTGTTTATAGTTTACATTTTCCCACTTTTTCATTTGCCTAGTAATTTTTGATTGAATACTGAGCATTGTCCTGTCACATTGTTGACTCTCTGTGTTTTGTTTTACTCCACTGTAGAGTACTGAGTTTTGTTCTAGCTAGCAATTATTTGCACAATCCTTCCAAAGCTTGTTTTCAAATTTGTTTTGGATGGGTCTAGGGTATTTTTTTCCTCCAGGGCTAGTTTAGCCCTTCTAGTACAGCGTTCTGGAATCTGTACAGAATGCTACAGGTGTTCAGTGAATTTTCTCTATTCTTAATGATCAGAATTTAAATGAATCTGCCTTTCCAGTAATTTTTCTTTCCCCAGAGGTTGTAGTTTGCTCAAAGCTTTGAGTATCAGCTAAAAACTCAAGAGGATTTCTGCACCTCTGCTCTGTGTAGCTCTCTCATCTCTGGTACTCTAATTCTCATATTTCAGCTTCCTCAATTTCTGTCTCTTCAACTCAACAGGACCACTAAGCTCTACTTGATATCCAAGTATCAGTACCAAATCTGTAAAGAGCTTCGAGACAGGAATCTGGGGAGATCTTAGGGCTCAGGTCTTTTTTTTTTTTTTTTCCTTTCCTCATAGACCCCAGCCTTGTTCAGTGTGTTTTAACTATTTGAAGACAGTTGATTTTTAAGTTTTGTCCAGATTTCTGGTTTTTTACAGTCAAAGGTCAAGTTAGATTTCTCTGTCACGTCTGAAAGCTGAAATTCTGCCCTTCCTGCAGAGTTTTGTTCTCTAATTTTTTCTTTCTTTCTCTCTTCATATTCTAAACCTTTTCCATGCTTTTCAGAAATTCTCTTTTGAATGACTGGAGAACAGTCTTTCGAGTGGATATACCATCATTTACGTAAGAATCGCCCATAATTTACACAAGAACATTGACCCCAGTTGTAGTGCATTAATATTAATGTACATTTTAAAAATTATTTCCATAGGATAAAATGAAATTATGATGTCAAAGGAAGTAGACATTTGCATGGTTCTTTGCACAGATTACCAAATTGCTATCCAGAAAGATTATTTTAGCTTAAACCCAACATCACTATATGAGATTGTGCATATCACCATGACCTTGCTAGTGCTGGATATTAAAATGTTTTTAAAAGAATCTTCAATTTAAGTAAAACTTGCTCTCTTATTGTTGGAACATCATTCATCTGGACATTCATTATTTTATTATTGCTATGCTTGAATTTGCATAATACCTATTGGCCATTTATTTAAGTCCCATCAAGTTAAATTATGTACATGTTTTAAAGTATCAGGGCTTCCCTGGTGGCGCAGTGGTTGAGAGTCCGCCTGCCGATGCAGGGGACACGGGTTCGTGCCCCAATCCCGGAAGATCCCACATGCCGCGGAGCGGCTGGGCCCGCGAGCCATGGCCGCGGAGCCTGTGTGTCCGGAGCCTGTGCTCCGCAACAGGAGAGGCCACAGCAGTGAGAGGCCCGCGTACAGCTAAAAATAAATAAATAAATAAATAAAGTATCAAATAGTGGAGAAGGTCTTACAATGAAAACAGCTATCTCCTGTCCCAGACTTCATTATTCCAGTCCTGTTGCTCAAAGGAAACCAGTTTTAACTCTGGATTTCTAAATTAGATCTTATAATGCTACTGTAATATAATGCTACTATTAGTATTAATATTTACTCTTCTTATTCTTTTAGGTTAGACTCTTACTCCAGTCTTCTGTCTTCCTTCCCCAGTCTTCTCAATATACTTGTGTAGTTAAATCAGTAAACACTGTTTACATTATTGTGTCTGTGTAATGATGTTCTCTGCAGAGGTGATATGTTACTACAATTCTCATCTTAGAAAACTTTTTGCCTTCCTGGAGTTTTAAATTGTTTTTCTTCTCTTCCTACAATGTCTTCCTTAAAATAATTTTATTTTTTAGCTCTAGCGTATTTATATTTATTGAGTGCTTCCCTTTTTCTGAAATGTTAAAAAAGCATTTAAAATCAGGAAAAAAGCAAGGATGCCCACTATTCAGCCTTCTGTTTCATCACTGTACTAGTGGCCTCAGTCAGTGTAGTAAGAACATTGCATTAAAAGTATGAGGATTGGAAGGGAGGTAACAAACTGTCATTGTCTGCAGATTAAGTGATAGTTTAGGTAAACACACACACACACAGCTCTTAGACTAGTTATTAGAAATAATAAAAGTATTGAGCAAGAGAAGTGACAAGTAATCAGGTTTCAACTGGATAAAAAGCAATAAAACTTTATTAACTTTAGAAAAACAAAAATATAGGAAAATCCAAAATGGAAACAGAAAGACGTGCAAAAACATTTCACTAACAGCCATGCACAGCACAGATTTCTGATGCTGAAAGTAGCCGAGTGCCAGGCACAGGTTGCTGGTACCACTCAGGCTTAACCTTCATGCCCTCTATTCCATAAGCAGAGTCTTCCCGGTGGCTTCATTTTCTCTTCCCTTTGCCAGGCACTGTTCCCGCTACTCTCATGGGTTAGCTCAAGAACAGGAAAGACTAGTTCTTTTCTTTCCAAAACCTCTCTGTTACCTTGAGACCACTGAGAGTGGTCTCCAGAGTAGGGAAAGCAACTGGTCTGAGTTCATCCCTAGAGCTCCTGGTCTTGGTACCTACATAAGAATAATTGCTTGGTCCTCCCAGGCTCAGGTGCTCCTCTCTGACTTGATGTGGAGCATCTAGTGACATCTAATTCCCCCTGGGAAATGTTATTCTATTAGAGGATGAGAGGATCAAGATACCATAAGTATTAAGATGTATTATAAATACTAAACTTGCTAAGAGACTGATCTTAGTTGTTGCCACCTCAAGAACAAATGATGTGACTGGATAGGGGTGTTAGCCAAGTGGTAGTCCTATTGCAGTATAAATGATCAAATCTGTGTTGTATACCTTAAACTTACACAATGTTATATGTCAACTATATTTCAATAAAACATTATGACATATATGCTGCATTTGGAAAGTTGAATAATAAAAAAAGTGTTAAGAAACAAATATATAAATATATATACAGCAGGAAGACATTTTGTCACATGACACATTTCAGAATCAGTAATCAACAGGTTTAGAGTTAGAATCTAATTTCTCGAGCTCAGTAGTTCACAACTGAGGCAAATGTCCCAGGGTCATTTGGCAATGTCTGGAAAACTGTTAGTTGTTACAGTATGAGGGTATGGTGGTGGCAGGTGTTGGTGCGACTGGCATCTGATGGGTAGAGGCCAGGAATCTTGCTAAACATCCTACAATACAAGCCCCACAACAAAGAATTTTCTTCCTCAAGATATCAGTAGTGCTGAGGTTGAGAAACCCTGCTGTAATCCAACAACTTCTCCTAGAAAGGTTATAAATTTAAACCATAATCACAATAATAACAACGAACATTTATTAAACACTTACTATATCCCAGACACAGTGCTAAATAAATCGCATATATATTCTCATGGAACTTCCACAGCTATTCCTATGAGGAAGGTACTATTCTTATACCTGTGAGAAAACTGAAGCTTAAAGAGGTTTAAAAACTTTTGTAAGATTACCTTACAAAAAGTTTACAAAGTTTACAAAAGCCTTGTAAGATTATCACTTACTAAGTGATAAAGCTGGAATTCAAACTGATCTGTCTGACCCCAGAGCCAGAAATTTTAACTAGGCTTACCTGCCTCCCAAGTTAGGACCAGTGCCCTCATTTCATAGAAGACAGAGCTGTGTGTGATCCTAATGTAAGCTTGTTCCTCTGTCCTTAGAGTGAAATGCTCTAATGATGTGGGGCACGTTTAGCCCAGAGTTATTTTTATGCTCCCAGAAAACTGTTTGGTTAACGATCTTGTTTTACTAATACATGACTTAACATACAGTGACCTCTGTGGCCGGTTAAAGGTAGAACTGAGAAAAGCCCTCCCCCAACCCCTGCACACACTCCCAGGTATCAGTCTTTATGGCACTTGATTCTGTCCCCCACAGAGGAATGCCTTCCAGAGCTGCTACTCCTTTTCCCTTACATCCATGTCTTAGTTTGCGATAGCCTGAAAGCAGGGCCTGAAGCAAAGGTTTGGGTGCAGGTATTCTATTGGGGACATGAGCTCAGGAAATGGGAATGAGGCAGAATACGCCAGGGAGAGAGAAAAGCAAGTATAAGTGTTATTAGATTACCAGCATGTGCATTGGGAGCTCCTGTATGTATTGCTTTAGCTCCACCCATTTCAGGCTCCTCTTGCACTGGGGTTGAACATTAAAGGGCTTGGGACAGATATGGGATGATGCAGATAAGCGTTGTATCCTTGAGAAGGGATGATTTCAGTGAAGTTGGGTCTGAGTTCATGTGAAACTGTACTCTGAAGCTACAGCTGAATTCAGAATTAGGCCAGAGGATATGAACCCATTTCTTCTGAAAGGTTCACTAAGCCCAGTGACAGCACAGCAGATGCACAGTGATTTCTCCACTAAGTCCTCTGAATCGTCTTCTGCTTCAGACAAATAGAAAAAGATCTGCTGGTGTGACATGGAGCTGTGGAGTATGTGATCAGGTGGGTCCCTGTGTACAGACTTTCTTCTTGACACATTCTCTCTTCACTTTTTTTTTTCAAAATGCTGCTGGAATTATCTGGTTTTTCTATAAAAGTCTTGGACAAATCCAGTGAACAAGAGGCAATATTAAGGCTACATTTCCTCATGGCTGCTCTTGAGGATGCTCACGATAGTAGTTAACTAGACTGAAATTGGAAGCATATGCCTTCAATTAATACAGTTTTACAAACCCGGTGTGCTGTGGGGTCTGAAGACCATATTCAGAATGGCAAATGCAACCTGGTTATGCCCTGAGACAGGCTGAGTGAGAGACGTTACATAGAAATGCAATTACGGAATGAGATAGAAGGAAGCAGAAAACTGCTTGAGTGTACCTTGTATTTTCTTTAAAAACCAGTAACCAACATTTATCGAGCACTTATCGTGCATTAAGTCTTTTAAGGCCGCCTTGAGAGAATATGGTAGTGTGTTAGAAGACAGAACAGTGTTTATTTTCAGGAAGCACAGAGGCACTTGGAGTGGAGAAGGGCCATGTGAGGGTCCTTCGTGGAGCCGACAAGGTTCTATTTCTTATTTCCAAGTGGTGGTTACACAAATGTGCTCTTCATAATATACAATACATCCATGTTTTATATACCTTTTTTTTAAGTGCATGACCTTTTGCAATTGAAAGAAAGTTAAAATATTAAACATTTGTTTAATGACTAGATAGAAAAACTATAGCTTCTGAGGAGGAGAGAAATAATGAGAAACTTGTAAGGCTTCTATTTGCATTATCCCATTTCATACTTACAGCACCCTATGAAGTAGATGACGGTATTATTATACCTGTTGTCAGATAAGGAAACTGAGGTACAGGGAGATCAAATTACTTGTCCCAAGTCACACTATGGTTACCGAATGCAAGTTCATGTGCCTGAAGCACAGTGAGGCCAAATGAACTGAAACAGAGTTTGGAGCAGAGAAAGGTTTATTGCAGGGCCAAGCAAGGAGAACAGGTGGCTTGTGCTCAGAATACCCCAGACTCCCCAGTGGGTTTCAGCAAAGCATTTTCTTTAATTAGTTTCTGCTTTATAACAAAGTGAATCAGTCATACATATACATCTGTTCCCACATCCCTTCCCTCTTGCATCTCCCTCCCCCCCACCCTCCCTATCCCACCCCTCCAGGTGGTCACAAAGCACCAGCTGATCTCCCTGTGCTATGTGGCTGCTTCCCACTATCTGTCTACCTTACGTTTGGTAGTGTATATATGTCCATGCCTCTCTCTCGCTCAGCAAAGCATTTTTTAAACACCAGGTAAGGAGGGGCTGGTCACAGGGTATCTGATCAGCTCATGTCCAATTCTCTGATTGGTTGATGGTGAGGTAACAGGGCGGTGTCACAGGTGTTAACATTATCAGTCCTTAGGCACAGCTAGGTCTGGGGACTCGCGATCATCAAGTAGTTCACTTCGTCCATTTGATGGTGGTTTTAGCATCTGTAAAACAACTCAGCAAGTGTGCATCAGATACTGTTCCCTAGGTACTTCAGGGTGGAGCTACTGCAGAGGATATGGGGGAGGGGTCTGTCCCGGCTCAGTTACACTATTACCAGCTGGTGAGTTTTGTTATTTAGACATGGTGCTTTCACTGTTTAAAGTGTCAGAGCTGTCCCCTGGAAGAGGTGCTCAGCAGCTTCTTGGTTTATTCAAAACCCGAGCCAACCTGCACTAGCGTAGCCACTCACTGATGGAGCCTTGTGGCCCAACATGACAGGAGCCAAGTGGCCCAGTGCCCCATGGGAAGAACTTGGCCACCATGTTGTTTCAGAGCAGCTGACATTTTTCTGCAGAAACCAGCCACTCTCCTCATCTCTCGGGTTTTCCTTTACACTAAAAGTCACCAGTTAATTGTAGCTACAAAGACAAGAGACCCCTTGATCTAGTTTCTGTAGGCTTGCCTCCCCCCCAGCAGGGTGCCATGTTGACTGGGTTTGGGATTTGGTTTCAGGTGATAACCTTTCCATCCTGTCAGGTCTGGTCATTTTTTGGGAACAATCTTTTCTTCAGTACCAACATCATGTGGATGTGTTTGTGAAATGGGTGTCTGTGAATAATCTCAGGTGCCTGTTAATAAAGGGCAGTTTAAATATCAAATTAAAATACATCCTAAGCTCTTAAAGGGCTAAAATTTGAATCCCAGTTGCCACCTGACTTGCTTGATGCAATCAAGCAAGTTTTTATTTGGCATCTGTTTTATGACAAGCTGGTACGTGTTGTAAGTTTCACAGAAATGTGGTCTTTGGTCAGGAAGATGGGGTATGCATGAATGTGTGTACATATTTTAAATCCCGCCGAGGTAGGCTTTGACATGGACATATAACATAATTTTCAGTCATTCACCTGGTCATCTTAGCTCATGCGCATCACAGCATTTCTCCATTATGTTCATCGGTGATTGTAGCACTCTCTCCTTCTGTCACCCTTTGGGTGCTGTAATCATTTTTAGCTACCTTCTTTTTTCTGCCTTTTCTCGTCACCCTTTTAGCACCTCACACAGAGCTCTGCACCTGGTAAGTACTCAACAGATGTCTCAAATAAATTAATGCACACCACAGCCTCGCCACTGAATGCTTGATTTTTATGAGCAGGAGGAGAATTTTAAATATTCATGTTGCATGTAGAACCTCACGTTACTCTCTTACTTAAACCAGGATGCCATCCTCAGTGCTGGTCCTCGAAGCTAGATGGAATCAAACGACAGACTCAGTATTCAGTCAGTTTCTACCTATGAATCAAAACTTCTGAGAAATATTTTAAACTTTTCTAAAATGGAAAAGTGAAATGATGGTGTTGATAGATCTTCTTCTTTGTCCATTTTTACTGCTGGGAAGCACCTAGGCTTCCTGGATATGGATGAAGAGTTGCACATTCTCCATCAGTTACACCCAAGCACTGTGGCTCCCTCTATCCTTCTGGAAGGCCAGAACAGAGGCATTGGCCTCAGGAAAGCAAGAACCCAAGAAGCCAGTTTCCTGGGACTTTTACCCAAGTCCTGGTGGCTTTTGTACCTCTCCATGAGGTCATTGCTCTGATGCATGCTCCAGCAGGGCCCTTTCTCACAGGGCAGTATGGTAGGGAGGGAAGAACCTACACACTGGAGCTAGAACCACTAGGGTTGCACCTCTGCTCAGCCACATTCTAGACTCAGTCTTTTGTCACTGTTCCTGCAATGCTGAGCCTCAGATGCCCCATCTGTAAAGCGGTAACTAGAGTTCTCATAATGCTAGTTGGTAGTGAGGGTACCTATGAGTTAAAAGCTCCTAACACATAATAGGCCCTGAACAAATAGTTCTTCTCCCTTTATTGGAGAGTTTGTAAGAAACCTCCTTTCCCTGTTTTCCCTTTTCAGGCTTTCTCTTTGTTTTTTCTAACTCATAAGGAACAGAGTGAGGTACTTTTTTTTCAACATCCCCTCTTTTCCTTCCCAAGCATATTATTCATGTGGCAGAAGATATCATAGCAAATTGGGCCTTGTGCATGGGAGGAAAAGCATCTCTTCTAGTGAAATCCCAGTGTCATGCAATGTGTCTGTGAGAACCCAAGGGGGTTAGTTTAAGCTTGGAATACTGGTTGGAAAACACCCGTTGACTTTGGAATTGACTTGAGCTTTTTCAGTGATCGAGATGAGCAGTTTCCTGATCATAGGTCACTTTTCTCATGACATTGGAAGGCCACCATAGAGTCCTGCACGTATTATGAACCTTTTTTTAAAATAAATAAATAAAATAAATTTATTTTTGGCTGTGTTGGGTCTTCGTTGCTGTGCGCGGGCTTTCTCTAGTTGCAGTGAGTGGAGGCTACTCTTCATTGCAGTGTGCAGGCTTCTCATTGCAGTGGCTTCTCTTTGTTGCAGAGCACGGGTTCTAGGCGCGCGGGCTTCAGTAGTTGTGGCACTCGGGCTCAGTGGTTGTGGCTCACAGGCTCTAGAGCGCAGGCTCAGTAGTTGTGGTACATGGGCTTGGTTGATCCGCGGCATGTGGGGTCTTCCCGGACCAGGGCTCGAACCCATGTCCCCTGCATTGGCAGGTGGATTCTTAACCACTGCACCACCGGGTAAGCCCCATGAACCTTTTTAGTTTAATTATGAACCCCAAATTAGAGGAAGTTGATGCTGTCTGATGCACAGGGAGTGCTGAGGGCTCCCCACACACACACACACATCTCCGCCTACGGTGACCTCCCTGGGCCACTGGATCAGGACAGGAGCTATAGCTACAGCATGTGGTTGAGTGTGTTCCCTTCTCTACTTCCCACCAAGGAGAAGTCTCAGGTGGCTGCACGTGCTGAAGCATTAGCCCCTGTGATCTCAAATGCCACACCTTCAGCTACAGGAACACTTCCAGCAATACTGACATTTGCCTGAAAAGCTGACCCCTATTTTTCTTTTTCCCATTCACTATTGCCCGTGTCATCTCTGAGGAATCTAAACTTGTAGAGAGAAACCCTGAGTATGCTGAAGGATCTTTCTTTTATGAAGGCACCCAAGTCAAACCTCACCTCTATTTGATGACGAGGTTGCTTAGTGAAGATGCACCCTGTCAACAGCAAACACCAGCTCGGGGCCACAGTCACATGACCCATCTCTAATGCTAACTTCTGCTTAGTCTTAGTTCTGGAAATTCCTTTCTCTTGTTCCCCATGGGGGAAGCACTTGCCCTTGGCAGTGCTTCAGGGGCATACAGATCTTGTATGACTTGTTCCCACACATAAAGGATAAATACAGAAATAGAATAAAGAGCTTTCTCTCCTGGTCTACAGTCTAGTGTTTTTTTGTTTTGTTTTGTTTTTTTGTTTGTTTGTTTTTTTGCGGTACGCGGGCCTCTCACTGTTGTGGCCTCTCTCGTTGCGGAGCATAGGCTCTGGACGCGCAGGCTCAGCAGCCATGGCTCACGGGCCCAGCCGCTCCGCGGCATGTGGGATCCTCCCGGACCAGGGCACGAACCCGTGTCCCCTGCATCGGCAGGCGGACTCCCAACCACTACGCCACCAGGGAAGCGCCCCGGTCTAGTGTTTTAAAATAACCTCTTCCTCCCTCCCTCCCTTCTGTCCTCCTTTCCTAAGAGGAAAAGAATCCCTTTAAACGAACTAGGAAAACAGAAGACCCAGTAAAATTGAGTGATGAGGTGGCCTGTTGGGGCATCCTACACCCCCACTGCTGAGATGCTGAGATGCACCTTCTCGGCGTGCAGGGTTGATAGGAAAATGATGGCTCGAATGAGCTCCGTGGAGTCAGGAAGGTCTAACTGTTGAAGTGTGTCGCCGGCCCACTTCTGTCCCCGTCGGGTTGGGATGGGGCACGTGGTGTGAGCGGGGGTGGGAGGGTGGTGGTTTGAAGGATACACGTGGGGAGAGCTGGCTTCCTTTCTTCTTCCTCCTGAGCGCGCAGCGCCGGGCCTCACCTCCTCTTCCGCAGACTGCTGTGTGCACGTCTCGGTTAACTCTGCGGGACAAGGATGGAGACGGTGGCCTAGGACATGGTGCCCTTCCTCTCCTCCCTGCCGTCAACCAGTCATTTGTAGGAAAATCAGAGCTTGAGGAAAGACCAGACCTAGTTTGTCAGGACTGATGTAGTTCTTGAGTTATGGATGTTATTTTATTTTTTTATTTTTTTATTTTTTATTTTATTTTTTTTTTGTGGTACGTGGGCCTCTCACTGTTGTGGCCTCTCCCGTTGTGGAGCACAGGCTCCGGATGCGCAGGCTCAGCGGCCGTGGCTCACGGGCCCAGCCGCTCCGCGGCACGTGGGATCCTCCCGGACCGGGGCACAAACTCGCGTCCCCTGCATCGGCAGGCGGACTCTCAACCACTGCGCCAACAGGGAAGCCCTGGATGTTATTTTAAAGTCTGTGTTTGCTGCTGTTAAAGAAAACGTACCCAGCATTGTGGCCCGTGGGGTCACCCTGTTCCTTCCCATTTTCATAATTCAGATCAGTAACCAGTAGTTGAGAGCCAGCTTCAGCCCTCCAGGTGATAAAGAGCAAGCCGTGCTCCCCAGACTAAAGAACGAATCGTTGGTGGGGTGTCCAGACAGGTGTGCAGTGGATGGCAACACCGGGCAGACCGGGAGACGGTACAGAGGCTCTGGGGGAGTGCTGAGTGGGAGAGGATGATGTTGACTCAGGTCGGGGCAGTCCGGAGAAAGAAATTTTACTCCCTGGCGTTGGAGGTTTTCCAGGTGAGGGAGGCAGTGCCAGCCCAGAAGCACCGTGTGCCCAGAGGGAGTGACTGGCGTGCTGGAGGGGTTAGGGGTGGAGGCACCAAGAGGGAGGCCTGGCAGGGGAGACAGGAGAGTATAGTGGTTAGGGTCCAGACTCCTGAGCCAGACGGCCTGGGCTCAGCTCCCAATTCTGCCACTTAATAGCTGGGTGACCTTCGGAAATTTACTTAACCACTCCGTGCTTCAGTTTCCCCCTCAGTAAGATGGAAATAATAGTACCTCCTTCATAGGGTTGTTGTGTAGTAAGCACTCGAATGTATCAGAGATCTTATATTATTGATCATATAATATGTAATAATTGTATAATTTTATATAATACTGTATAGTATAGTGTAATAGTTGACTATTATAATTTGAGGTTCTGTGGCATAGGGCCTAATATGCCAGTCTGATGAATGTCAATTTACTCTGTAAGTGATGGGGAGTCTCAAAAGGGGCTCAAGGTGCATTGTATATGGTCTGATGTGGTTTCTAGAAAATAGCTCTGGCGGCAGTGTGAGGGAGAGTGGAAACGGGTGAGACTGGGTGCAGGAAGATACATGTCAGATGCCTCTCTCCCTCGAGACAGGGTTTCAAAAGGTCCGTAACCAGGGCTGCGGCCGTCCACCTGGAGCAGGGCTGTGGACGAAGTGATGGAGAGCGTATGAACAAGATTCCACCCTGAGTGGATGCGGGGAGCAGGTGGAGGGGGACTTACTGGATTCAGTTTTGTATCCTGTAACATGAAGTTCAGGGCTACTCTGGGCTTTAAATATATATATTTACATGCATGTATATATGTGTGTGTGCATATATAACTGTGTCTCTGTATCTATGTGTGTGTGTATATATCCATATACACAGAGTCTTGTAAGAGAAGTTACAGGCAGTAGTATGACCTGCCGTGTGTTTATGGTGTGATTGTGTGTTTGCCTCTGTGGAATATGGGAACAGTCTGACCCTGAGCCCTCCGGCCACCCCTCGCTCATCGTGTGTTGAAATATTTGCCGGCATTTTGTAAATATTTTTAAAAAATCCAGTGACAATTAAAACACTGCGAAAAATGTTTGAAGAGTTTAAAAAATTACTTTGAAGAGTTTCAGTGCATAAGGGCTTGTTTTTTACATCTCGGTGCCTTGTGTTTTTAGGAGTTATTTTTAATTAGGGTTGCATGACCTGTGACTGATTTAACCCCCAAATACATATTCCGCTTTTGTCTGTAATTAGACTAATGAAGAGAAGGTGTGGTGAGCTTCCTCCACGCCTGATCTGAAAAGAGCTTTGTAATTGTCAGAAGAAAGCAAGCAAGCTTTAAAAACACCTGTGTACCTCAACCCTGTGCTTAAAGGTTAAGACACCCTGACAGAGTCAAACTGTCTATTGTTCCACCCAAATACAGGGCTTTTACTCCAGAGATGTGGTAACTTATTTATCAACCTTGTGAGAATTTTAGTGACACTTGAAAACACGGGGTGAGTAGATGGGGCTTCACTGTACTAATTTCCCCATTTTTAAATACTCTAAAAATATCTTATTTTTTCTTTCATTTTGAAGGAGAATTACACTTTGAGGAGTTGGAAGATGCTATTAGGAACCATTCCTGAGAGAGGATATGGGATGGTTTTAGGGCCACTGGAAAGACCCCTTATCCTTCAGCCTGATGTTCCCGCCAGGCTGATACTGACTCCATCAGTTCACATCATGCCTTGAGCCCTTTTGAAGATGAACAAGGGTTACCATCTGTGAGTTTGCACAGTGCTGCACAAATATTCATTAGACAGTGGCAGTTTGCTCTGGTTTATTTGTTTAATGAACAGGCTCCTTTAGAAGCCAGAGGTGTGACATTTAGGCTTCGCAGGAAATGACTCATGGGATGAATTCTGAAGAAGTAACATAAAGATCAAGAACGGAGCAAACTGCCCAAGGAGAGTGGCTCCCAGAACTTGGAAGGAGAAAAAAGGACCTAAAAAAGTGAAAGAGGGCATCCCTGGTGGCGCAGTGGTTGAGAGTCCGCCTGCCGATGCAGGGGACACGGGTTCGTGCCCGGGTCTGGGAAGATCCCACATGCCACCGAGTGGCTGGACCCGTGAGCCATGGCCGCTGGGCCTGCGCATCCGGAGCCTGTGCCCCACAATGGGAGAGGCCACAACAGTGAGAGGCCCGCGTACCGCAAAAAAAAAAAAAAAGTGAAAGAGTAAGTAGTTTCTATGCTGAAGACAAATGTTTCTTTCTAATTTCTACTAAAGCCAGCTCAGCTTGTCTCCAGCTCCTGGGTGCAGGTAATGACTTAGAAGAGAGTTTTATTGCCTTTTCCTTGAGTGGCCAGATTACAGCTAAGCTCCCAAGGGATCAGAATGAAGTAGTGGGAACATTTCAAAGATGTTGGGAGAATCGAAATCTGCATATTCTTTTTTAAAAAATAAATTTATTTAATTATTTATCTTTGGCTGCTTTGGGTCTTCGTTGCTGCACGCGGGTTTTCTCTAGTTGCAGCGAGCAGGGGTTACTTCCCATTGCGGTGCGCGGGCCTCTCACTGCGGTGGCCCCTCTGTTTCAGAGCACGGGCTCTAGGCGCTCGGGCTTCAGCAGTAGTGGCTCGTGGGCTCGGTAGTTGTGGCTCACGGGCTCTAGAGCGCAGGCTCAGTAGTTGTGGTGCACAGGCCCAGCCGCTCTGCAGCATGCGGGATCCTCCCGGACCAGGGCTCGAACCCGTGTCCCCTGCGTTGGCAGGTGGACTCCCAACCACGGCACCACCCGGGAAGTCCTGCATATTCTTATAACTGGAAAAATAGTGAGCACTGAATGGGGTTGTCACCAGAATATAAATGAAGGACAAGGAGGGAGAAGCTTAACAGCGTGTGTCTCGCTCTCTCCCCCCAGGCGCAAAGCATTAAACATTTAAAGGCTTATAATGGGTGCATGTCTCTCAGAATGAGAGCTGGAAGGCCACTTAGATTCAGATCCTACAGCCAGCTCTGGCGGGGGAACATGAAAGTTGTTAATATCTTCCATCGCATTGGCAGACCTCTGTCTGTCCTTGCTGGTTTGAGGCAGGGTTGGGCACAGGCAGGGTGTTTTGTTTTTAATCTCAAGTTTGGGCAAGAGTCCCAGCATCCATAGTTCCTCTGAAACAGATAAAAGAATATCAAGTTGAAATCAAGAAAACGATCATGAATTGCATGTGTAAACGTTGCTAGAAATGCTGGCCCTTATCACATCCCTTTCATTACCTGCATCCCACGCTGGGTAGACGTCACTTGCATTCAGGACATCGCAGTAGCATGTGGTCAGGGGCTGGGGGCTCAGACAGCCCTGACGGGCAGTGTTTCAAATTGCTGGTTTGCAGATGAAGGCATTGAACCCTGCTCAGAGGTCAGACAGCCCAAGTCTCAAAGGGGCAAGAGAGCTTGCTATCTCGAGTTTAAGAGGGGGACAGGTCCCCCCATATTCAAATAACCTAAGGAGATGCCCCAGCATTTAAAAGGCTAAGATCTTCATCAAAGCGTCTGAGGGGAATTGAGCCGCAAAGAGCTCATTTGTGAGCAGTGCTCCAGCACCTGTGTGGGTCTCTCTCTGCCCAGTGCTTTAACCAGATGCATACCACTGGGATCTTGAGGTGTGGATCCTGGGGCAGGGTTGCATCTCTAACCAACTTGGAAGAAACACAGAGCATGTCTCCCCATACCGTGGGATTCCCCAACCAGTGGTGTTCACCCAGGTTCAGTTCATTGAAAGCAGTTGTAACGTCTATTTCCATTTATTTTCTTAACGAAATAATTATGTGTGTTCCCTATGAAATGAAACCACTTGAGATCATTCAAGCAAGCATGTCAGTGGTAGTCCAGTGTGCAGGCTCATTATGACTCAATTACTTGCTCAGTTTATTGTCAGTGGTACCCCACTTACCTCTGTGCCTTGTGGCCACTAGTGCAATTCAAATTTGTTTTGCTTCTTAGTCAAATATTGTTTCATGTATATCTATAAAGGCTTTTTGATTAAAGACAGCATCTTGTATCAGGCAGCTCAGGCTGCCATAACAAAATACACAGACTGGGTGGCTCAGACAGAAATGTATTTTCTTTCATTTCTGGAGGCTGGAAGTCCAAGATAAGGGTACCAGCATGGCTGGGTTCGGGTGAGGACTCTCTTCCGGGCTTGCAGATGGTCGCCTTCTTGGTGTGTCCTCACATGGCAGAGAGAGAGAGACAGAAAGTTCTCATGAGGACGTTAATCCCATCATGGGGACCCCACCCTCGTTACCTCATTTCCCAAAGGCCCACCTCCAAATACCATCATACTGGGGCTTCAACATAGGAATTTGAGGAGGGGACACAAATTTTTAATCTGTGACAAGACCCAAATCTTGAAGTGCAAGTTAAGGGCATCCAGGTAACATGATGGACTGAACACGTGACGTTGTCCCCACGCCCTCGTGAAACACCAGTAAATGCGATTAAAGGGCAGCAGAGACATGAACCTCCTGGGACAAACAAACTAGTGGAGGACAGAATAGCAGAGGTAAAATCCAACGAAGTTTCAAGGTTGAAAAGCAGATGCATGTACTCAGCAGACCAGAGAAAGGTGAAAACTAACTCCTGGCATTGGGGAAGCCATGGGCCAGACCGTCCTTCCTGCAGAGCCCCAGAAAGGTTCAGGAGCTGGAGGCTTCAGGCACCTCTAAAGACAGGGGTGCAGGTGGGGTTAGAAAAGGGAGATTCTTTGAAAGATCATATAAGAAGCGATTAGATCTCTGGATCCCCTCATTTACCCCATGCAGAGAAGCAACTGCTCCCCTGCAATCCTGGTAAAAGAAATGACACTCAGTCATTGTGGAGCTTGAACCAAAGTGATTGTGGACATATGGGCCATGCCCACTAGGGTAGAGGGGCTCCATAATGAATAATGCATGTCTGCCTACTGACCTGTGATGGGGCTCATCTTTTCTCCCACCCCCAAGGGCTAGGGTACCAGCAGCCAAGACTTGTGTTTTCCAAGAAGACTAGAGGACTCAAGCAGGGGGTGTGTTCAGGCCACAGGAAAGTCTTCCAGATGTGGACAGTCTGGGCTCCTCCACTAAACAAAGGGGTCTCTGCCTGAAGCCCTTCACCTGACACCCACCTCACTCTGTACCATTCAGTACATTGACCCTAGCCACAGAGCACTTGAAATGTGGCTAGTAGGATTGAGGAACTGGATTTTATTTGTGTTTAATTTTGAATGAACTTAAATTTAACTAGTCACAGGTGGGTAGGGGCTACGATACTGGACAGCACAGGTCAGGACAACTGAGAATTTGACTTAGTTTTTTTAAAGGTTCTGACCTCAATTTTTACTGAAGCAGCGGTATTAAGTTTTATACCCACCAAACAATTCCTGAGGAATTTTCCTTCTGCCAGGCGAACACACTTACTGTGTAAGTCAGTGATCTCGTTCTAATTCCCTCTTTTCAAACCCTTTCCACCACTGCTGGATTTCCATATTTCTGCGTCAGTGTGACATCATCTATTTATGAATGAGTAATCCTTCATCTGGGTTCGAGATTCCATGTGTTAATGTTTATGTGGTTATACGTTTGGGCCTCATCTTACAAAAAAGGCACGATTCCTTCCAAATCACGTTCCTGTAATCAAGTATTATACTTAAGGCACTAGGGCAATTTGATAATCACCCTATTGTGGCTTCATTTGTAACGAGAATACAGTTGAGAAATATTCACAGATATGATGTTTGCGAATTCACCTACTCACTAACATTTATTTGTAACCCCAAGATCAGTACTCGGGACACTTTTGCAGTCATCTGCAGTCATCTGCAGACATCTGCAGAGCAGTGAAAAATTTGAGTTCCTCAACACCCACATTCCCAGCTGAGGCAAACAAGGCAATCATCTGACTTCTTGTTTCAGCTCTCGTATGGTGCATGTGTCCTTTTCACAGTCTGTGTAGTGCCACGTTTTTGTGTTTTAATGCTTTTTGTTGGTGGTTTCTCTGATTAAGATGGCCCCTAAGCATACTGCTGAAGTGCTATCTAGTGTTCCTCAATGCAGGAGGGTTGTGATATGTTTTATGGAGGAAATATGGGTGTTTGATAAGATTTTTTTCAAGTATGAGTTATAGTGCTGTTGTCAGAGTACAAGGTTAATGTGCCAACAACATATATTAAAGAAATATGTGAGGTGATGGATGTGTTAATGTAATGGAGTCCTTTCACTATAGAGTTAATGTAATGGAGTCCTTTCACTATGTATGCATATAGCAAATAATCACTTTGTACTCGTTAACTATCTTAGAATTTTATTTGTCAATTATACCTCAGTAAAGCTGAAAAAAAAAAAAAAAACCCAGAAACACACGTGAAACACAATCATGTATTGATCCCTTGACAAAAACGTTGTGACAGAGGCTCGCAGGAACTAACCCTGTATTTCCCCTAGTCCCAGTGGTTCACTGTTCATTAATCCAGTGTTCTTACAGAACATAACATATAATGGGCATTGACTGTAATTACTTCCTGCTATATGTGTAGATTTATGGTGGTTTTAGGAGGAATCGTTTTTGAACATTCTTGTGTACTTGCTGTGCTCTAATTTAGATTTGTATTCTTAGATTGTAACTAGTAAACTCAGTGACACTCTTTCTATTACAATTATTTATTTATTTAATTTTTATTTATTTTTTTAACATCTTTATTGGAGTATAATTGCTTTACAATGTTATGTTAGTTGCTACTGTATAACAAAGTGAATCAGCTATACGTATACATATATCCCTATATCCCCTCCGCCTTGCGTCTCCCTCCCACTCTCCCTATCCTACCCTTCTAGGTGGATGCAAAGCACCGAGTTGATCTCCCTGTGCTATGCAGCTGCTTCCCACTAGCTATGTATTTGACATTTGGTAGTGTATACATATCAGTGCCACTCTCTCACTTCTTCTCAGCTTACCCTTTCCCCTCCCTGTGTCCTCAAGACCATTCTGTACGTCTGTGTCTTTATTCCTGTCCTGCCCCTAGGTTCTGCAGAACCACTTTTTTTTTTTTAGATTCCATATATATGTGTTAGCATACGGTATTTGTTTTTCTCTTTCTGACTTACTTCACTCTGTATGAAAGACTCTAGGTCCATCCACCTCACTACAAATAACTCAGTTGCGTTTCTTTTTATGGCTGAGTAATATTCCACTGTATATATGTGCCACATCTTCTTTGTGCATTCATCTGTCGATGGACACTTAGGTTGCTTCCATGTCCTGGCTATTGTAAATAGAGCTACAGTGAACATTGTGGTACATGACTCTTTTTGAATTATGGTTTTCTCAGGGTATATGCCCAGTAGTGGGATTGCTGGGTTGTATGTTAGTTCTGTTTTTAGTTTTCTAAGAAACCTCCATACTGTTCTCCATAGTGGATGTATTAATTTACATTCCCACCAAGAGTGCAAGAGGGTTCCCTTTTTTCCACACCCTCTCCAGGATTTATTGTTTGTAGATTTTTTGATGATGGCCATTCTGACCAGTGTGAGATGATACCTGACTGTAATTTTGATTTTCATTTCTCTAATGATTTAGTGATGTTGAGCATCCTTTCATGTGTTTGTTGGCAATCTGTATATCTTCTTTGGAGAAATGTCTATTTAGGTCTTCTGCCCATTTTTGGACTGGGTTGTTTTTTTGATATTGAATTGCATGAGCTGCTTGTATATTTTGGATTTTAATCCCTTGTCAGTTGCTTCATTTGCAAATATTTTCTCCCATTCTGAGGGTTGTCTTTTGGTCTTGTTTATGGTTTCCTTTGCTGTGCAAAAGCTTTTAAGTTTCATAGGTCCCATTTGTTTATTTTTGTTTTTATTTCCATTTCTCTAGGAGGTGGGTCAAAAAGGATCTTGCTGTGATTTATGTCATAGAGTGTTCTGCCTATGTTTTCCTCTAAGAGTTTTATAGTGTCTGGCTTTACATTTAGGTCTTTAATCCATTTTGAGTTTATTTTTGTGTATGGTGTTAGGGAGTGTTCTAATTTAATTCTTTTACATGTAGCTGTCCAGTTTTCCCAGCACCACTTATTGAAGAGGCTGTCTTTTCTCCATTGTATATTCTTGCCGGCTTTATCAAAGATAAGGTGACCATATGTGTGTGGGTTTATCTCTGGGCTTTCTATCCTGTTCCATTGATCTATATTTCTGTTTTTGTGCCAGTACCATACTGTCTTGATTACTGTAGCTTTGTAGTATAGTCTGAAATCCGGGAGCCTGATTCCTCCAGCTCCGTTTTTCTTTCTCAGGATGGCTTTGGCTATTCGGGGTCTTTTGTGTTTCCATACAAATTGTGCAATTTTTTGTTCTAGTTCTGTGAAAAATGCCACTGGTAGTTTGATAGGGATTGCACTGAATCTGTAGATTGCTTTGGGTAGTATAGTCATTTTCACAATGTTAATTCTTTCAGTCCAAGAACATGGTATCTCTTTCTATCTGTTTGTATCATCTTTAATTGAGCTGAATTCTCTTAGCTTTTGATTTTCTGTAAAGGTTTTCAGTTCTCCGTCGAATCTGAATGAGATCCTTGCTGGGTAGAGTAATCTTGGTTGTAGGTTTTTCCCTTTCATCACTTTAAATATGTCCTGCCACACCCTTCTGGCCTGCAGAGTTTCTGCTGAAAGATCAGCTGTTAACCTTATGGGGATTCCTGTGTACGTTGTTACTTTTCCCTTGCTGCTTTTAATATTTTTTCTTTGTATTTAAGTTTTGATAGTTTGATTAATATGTATCTTGGCATGTTTCTCCTTGGATTTATCCTGTATGGGACTCTCTGTGCTTCCTGGACTTGATTGACTATTTCCTTTCCCATATTAGGGAAGTTTTCAGCTATAATCCCTTCAAATATCATCTCAGTCCCTTTCTTTTTCTCTTCTTATTCTGGGACCCCTATAATTTGAATGTTTGTGCGTTTAATGTTGCCCCACAGGTCTCTGAGACCGTCCTCAATTCTTTTCATCCTTTTTTCCTTATTCTGCTCTGTAGCAGTTATTTCCAGTATTTTATCTTCCAGGTCACTTATCCATTCTTCTGCCTCAATTATTCTGCTATTGATTCCTTCCAGAGAATTTTTAGTTTCATTTATTGTGTTCTTCTTTGTTTGCTCTTTAGTTCTTCTAGGTCCTTGTTAAACGTTTCTTGTATTTTCTCCATTCTCCTTCCAAGATTTTGGATCATGTTTACTATCATTACTCTGAATTCTTTTTTAGGTAGACTGCCTATTTCCTCTTCATTTGTTTGGTCTGGTGGGTTTTTACCTTGCTCCTTCATCTGCTGTGTATTTCTCTGTCTTCTCATTTTGCTTAACTTACTGTGTTTGGTGTCTCCATTTCACAGGCTGCGGGTTCATAGTTCCCATTGTTTTTGGTGTCTGCCCCCAGTGGGTAAGGTTGGTTCAGTGGGTTGTGTAGGCTTCCTGGTGGAGGGGACTGGTGCCTGTGTTCTGGTGAATGAGGCTGGATCTTGTCTTTCTGGTGGGCAGGATCGTGTCCGGTGGTGTGTTTTGGGGTGCCTGTGACCTTATTAGGATTTTAGGCAGCCTGTCTGCTAATGGGTGGGGATGTGTTAATGTCTTGCTAGTCATTTGTCATGGGGTGTCCAGTGCTGTAGCTTGCTGGTTGTTGAGTGGGGCTGGGTCTTAGCATTGAGATGGAGATCCCTGGGAGAGCTCTCACTGATTGATACTACATGGGGCTGAGAGGTCCCTGGTGGACCAATGTCCTGGACTTGGCTCTGCCACCGCAGAGGCTCAGACCTGGCCCCCAGCCGGAGCACCCAGACCCTGTCAGCCGCATGACAGTGAATGTGGCAGTCTCCACTATGAAGTCAGATTATAAGGGTCTACAATAGCTGTTCAGCTAGAACAGGCTGACTTGGGAGCCCTTTGTCTATGAGGCTGTCTCCAGCAGCTGGTGGAGAAAAGAGTAGGTCTCTGCATGTGCTGCCAGAACCTTAAACGTTTATATAGAGGTCTTCACTGTGTTCAGTCATGGATTTGGTACAGGTGGTCTCAAGAACACCTTACTCTCTCAAGGTTGTGTGCTTGAAACAGCTCCTAAGCCTGAGGGTCTACTAGCTGCAGGAAGGCGAGACCACCTCGGGTGCCCTGCAAGCCGTGATTCTTGCCACGAACCCTGCTGTTGCTGCCATGGCTTCCGGCTTCCCCCGCTGCTCTGCAGTGAGTTTTCAGTGAAGCTTTCTCTCTGTGCTGAGACATTCATGCTGCCTGAGTTGCCCAAAGCCATAGAGCACATAAATATTGGGGCTGGGGTACAAACCCAGCAAATCTGGCTCCAAAGTCTTTGTTACCTCATCCTGTCTGAAGCAAGGTCCTGGCGCAACCCCCCACTATATGTGGCAGAAGGTGGGCAGGACATGGCCTACAATTATTATTATTATTTGTGTGTGTGTGTGTGATACGTGGGCCTCTCACTGTTGTGGCCTTGCCCGTTGCGGAGCACAGGCTTTGGACGCGCAGGCTCAGCGGCCATGGCTGCTCCGCGGCATGTGGGATCTTCCCGGTCCGGGGCACGAACCCGTGTCCCCTGCATCGGCAGGCGGACTCTCAACCACTGCGCCACCAGGGAAGCCCCCTACAATTATTTTTATAACTTGATTTTATCTTGTTTTCAAGGCCAGCAGCTTTTTGAGGGTGTTCTAGTTTACCTTTCAGTTATTATTATTATTTTTTTTTTAGTTTCTGCTTTATAACAAAGTGAATCAGTTATACATATACATCTGTTCCCATATCCCTTCCCTCTTGCATCTCCCTCCCTCCCACCCTCCCTATCCCACCCCTCCAGGCTGTCACAAAGCACTGAGCTGATCTCCCTGTGCTATGCGGCTGCTTCCCACTAGCTATCTACCTTACGTTTGGTAGTGTATATATGTCCATGCCTCTCTCTCTCGCTTTGTCACAGCTTACCCTTTCCCCTCCCCATATCTTCAAGTCCATTCTCAAGTAGGTCTGTGTCTTTATTCCCGTTTTACCCCTAGGTTCTTCATGACATTTTTTTTTCTTAAATTCCATATATATGTGTTACATACGGTATTTGTCTTTCTCTTTCTGACTTACTTCACTCTGTATGACAGACTCTAGGTCTATCCACCTTGTTACAAATTCAGTTATTTTTAATGTTACTGTCCATGGAAGAAACCCACTGAAAAATCAGTTAGTCCCATGACTTCATCTTCTATCTCCCTCCAATGGAGGAAGAAATACATCATTCCTAAAAGTCCATTAAAATTTCACTCTGTAGTAAAGGATTTAAATGAGATATTTCCAACATTTAGAGGCGTAGTTCTTGTGTTTTAAAAAAATATTACATTGAACATAGTCCAGGTTCAATAAATGACTTCTGTGTGAAGATATTTCTACATGGAAGATGTTCAGATCATGCATCTGTGCCTGGTTAATATTTAATATTAAGAATTTGATAATATTTAAAAACATTTCTCTTATGAAAATAAGACTTCCTTCTTGGGGTTCGGACCACCATATAACCATGCAAGAAGAAAAGAAAAAGACACAAAAGTAGCATAAATGATATGACTGAGTTAGCTCCTTTTATATGTGTATGTGAAGTAGAAATTATCTCAGTCTACTAAATCGTGAAGAAGCATTATCACATTTATGTTTAAGTAATAATAAACATCAATGTATCTTGAATCTAGTAAGTACCAGATCAGTGTTTGGGGTGGGAGAGGAAAAAAGGGGAAAGGGAGAGAATAAAAGAGAAGGAATTTAGCTACTTGTTTCTTCAAATGGGCAGGAAAGAAAATAACCACAGATGCCTTTATAATACTGCTTGCTAATGGAAGTGTGCTAAATGCTGGATAAACCTCTTCAGGTTAGGAGAATGGGTGACTGGTTTATACCAAGAGATGGAGGCCTGGTTCCCACTAAAAATTGGGATGGCCTTGAATAAGCCTCTTAGCCCTAGAACCAAAACGTGTAACCCACCACAGTATCCAAGCTAAATGTCCAGCATGTGTTCAGTATCTTCCTGCTCGTTTAAACATCAGAGCCACCTTATGTGGCAAACATCATCATTTCTAATCTACAAACAAGGAAACTGAGGCTCAGAGAGACCCAGTAACTTGTCCAGGGTCAGTGGAATTTGAACTCAGGTCCATTGGACTCCAAAATCTGTGTTCCTCACCTCAGTCTGTGTATGTCATAACTTTCCCATATACATCCACCCATTTTTCTGGATTTGCATTTGAATTGTTGGAGATAAGCATCAATATATTTTTTAAAATATTTATTTATTTATATTTGGCTGCGTCGGGTCTTAGTCGCAGCATGCAGGATCTTCCGTTGCAGTGCACGGGCTCTTTGTTGCGGCACGTGGGCTTCTCTCTAGCTGGTGTACGGGCTCCAGAGCGCATGTGCTCGGTAGTTGCAATATGGACTTAGTTGCCCTGTTGCATGTGGGATCCTAGTTCCCTGACCAGGGATCAAACCCGCATCCCCTGCAATGGAGGGCAGATTCTTAACCACTGGACCACCAGGGAAGTCCCAGCATCAATATTCTTATTTGCCTTTTCTCTCTGTAGTAGGTGCTGAAAGTAGGGGGCATAAATTAATGTATTTTAAAATGCTCTATACAACACAAACAATTGACACTATTTCTAAAGAATCATATAGAAGTAGAAGTAAATTGTCTGACCAGAAGTTTTTTTTAATTTTGGCAGATATTGACTACCTCGAGAAAACTATTAACCTTTGGGAAATCCTTCTTCCTTTTCCATTTCTCCCACCTGACTTCTTAGTATAAGGTCCATATGAAATGCCTACCTGGTTATTTTGAGGGAATAAGAAGACTCGAAGGATGAAAATGCAAAGTAAGAGAGATTTGTGTAGTACATGCATCTGACCTTCCTGAGATTGATTCTTGGTGTGGTTGAAAAGTATCCTAGAGTTTAGCTTTTGGTCATAGTTGCTTGGTGTTAAACTTCAGCATGTACATCATTGGAATCTCTCTCAGCTTCTGTTTTTTAGAAGATTAGAATAGGAAGTCCTTGACTTCTCATCCATTCGTAAAATATATGATTCCATATCTCTTTGATATTTGCCATATATTAATATAATGTGAAGACATGTAAACTAGCTTATAACTTATAGAAAAAATTTAAAGTGACATGTGTATGAAAATATAAACGTATATGTATCTCTGATGTTGTATTGCATATAGATGATTCATTATACTTGAAGGCCATGTTTTTTGTTTCTTTTTCTGTGCTAGTCTTTGTCCCGTTTTGGGGTTGAGTGGCTTGTACAAAAAAATGGCTTATTTGGAGCCATATTTGCATTCTGTCATGTTTGACCAAAGAGGATATTACTCAAAATCAGAGACAAGTGGGACCCCCAAGGTATCCTCTTACTCTCTAAATGGTAGATGGCTTTAGTGACAGCTCCCAGAAATGTTAACTACCACTGGCCTTCAGGGATCTCGATGTAAATGAACTAGGCGTGATGGTCATGATGTTGTAGAATCAGAACTGTGTTCTGGCTTCGTCACTTTGAGTTATTACTCTGAACTTCAAAAATACATACTAAAGTTGTTGAAGTGCTTAGAAAATACTAACATCAGCATGCCTTTATTAAATTGTTAATTTCTTTGATGTTTTCGATCAAGCACAGGCACACGGTGTTACATAGCTGTATACATAATCCTGTCTCCATGTGATTTATGTCAGTTTACATCATTACGGAAATATCATAATGCTTCATTAAGCATTAGGAAATTAGGTGTTCTGCATTAGTGATTTTACCAAAAGATTATCTCTCTTAAACGCCTTAAAGAATTTAAAAAATCAATCTTCAGTAGAAGTCTCTCTGAAGTATGTGCTTTCCCATTTCTCCTTAGAGTACAGTAAACCTAATTTTATATTTTCTTGATGCTTCAGGGTCCTTATTAATACACTTATTGCTATGCGTGCCCTGAATAATGATGCTCTCAGGGGCTATTAAGGGTGTAGGACAATTCGGTCTTTTTTGCTTTAAAATCCTGTCCCCCATCTCCATTTCTCTGAGATGGTACTTCTCCTATCAAGCTGCCTCTTGCTTTGTAATTTATGTTTCTATGGTCTAGAAAACCAGACAACCAAGCCCATTTAACTTGTAACTAAAATTAAAGTAAACTAGCTAGCAGTGGGAGCTTGGGGAGCCCTCAAAATGATTTAACTGCATGAGTTTTAATGCATGGATTTGTGCCATCCCTACTGCTGGCTGCGTTGCTTTTTTGGCTTCTTGCTAGCTAGAAACTTGACTCTGATTTAGATTCGTGACTTAAAACTCTGGAAAGTATTTTAAAGTAATGCCTGGATTCATACAGAGGAAGACAATTTGTTGAATCTATTTCAAATAATTAATAAAGGCGAAAGCCCTCTAAATTAAAATACATCAATATGAAGAAAAAGTATTATCTGAGTTTCAGAATCATATTCTCATGTAACTGGCTTACCAGCTATTCCAGTGGTTTTTTTAAACTGAGAAGAAATTGACACGTGTGGAAGGTTTTTCTTCCTTTAGCTTCAGCTCACAATCTGAAAGGACTTTTTTTCTTTCTTGCGTATTTTTGCTAAGCAACTATGAGCCCATTATAAATTTGGCAATTCCATTGAGGCAAATTGAAATTTTAACTGAACCTTCTCATAAACTGGCAACGTGAGGCTTGAAAATAGTTTAATGACCTCATTAGAAAATTCATCCAACCTGTGATTTTAGACAGGTGCATTTGAAAATAACCTTTTAGGTGTATTCCAAACGAACAAAACCTGGTATGCTCTAAAGGAAGCTAGTCCTGTAAAATTTTCACCTCAAATTTGTAAGCTGAGACTTAGATTTGAAGAGGAAAAAGGGGTTAGAAAAATCTCTCTCTTATCTTTGGGGTCTTGATAGGAGAATATGACTGGATTTTCTCTATATCTGAATAAGTCAATTGTAGGCTAGTGTTCATAGACATATACATACAAGTTTTGAATGTGTAATTTCCTTATTTGGAAAGTTAAAGTGTCTTTTCTCAGCTATGCAAATTAGGAAATGACAGTAACTTTAACATGAGCATTTAAGAAGGTAAAAATTCTACTTTGAGTATGAATGACATAGTAAATCCTTAAGGTGTTGTTCAAACAATAGTTCAAACAACCCTCATATGAAATAGAGGACCTCTAGGAAATAGAGTAGTAGTACTCCTTAACATTCAAAATACCTAGAATTTGTTACAGCCCACTTTCCAACAACTTTACTTTTCCCCTCTCACTTTTGGTGAATATTTTTCTTCCAGTTTCATCACTGTGATAGTCTCTAAGGCTCAGTCGTTGTCTTTCTGTTGTTTCTTGTCCAATTTCCCTAGGAAGCCCGTTCTCTCCCTTAATTTTATACTGAGACCTCTTTGGTTGTCCCTTTGCTTCTGATTTCTTGTCAGTTCTCCAATTACGTATATTCAGTTTGACCGTAAGACATTTTCATTGGGATATCCCAACTCATTCAAAAGATGAATCGATCCCACCCCCAGCCCAAAGCAGACCCCTTCCTAACCTCCCCATCAGGGTTGGGGCATCACTCCAGTTCAGTGCAGGAAGGGATATGATATAAGAAATTAGGTGCTTACATCACTAGGAGAATGAAAAGGTAGTGGGAAGTTACCTGAATCCATTTAGGTAGGTGGGTCATCAGAGTCAGGAAAGAACACAGCAGAAACTCAGACACAGGCCTGAGGATTCAAGTACATGATTGCATTCCCTAGCAGAAATCCTCAGGGGAAAAACCCCTAGCAAAAGTGAAAGAAACAAGAGAATCTTAGTCCTTAAGAATAGAGTTCAAGGATGAAACTGAGAAAAGGACTCAGTTACTGAAACTGGGGTTCCAGGATCAGAATACTTGGGCAGAGCAGGATTAGCCACAGGTTTTTTTTGTTTTTTGTTTTTTTGCGGCATGCGGGCCTCTCACTGTTGTGGCCTCTCCCGTTGCGGAGCACAGGCTCCGGACGCGCAGGCTCAGCGGCCATGGCTCACAGGCCCCGCGGCTCCGCGGCATGTGGGATCTTCCCGGACCGGGGCACGAACCCGTGTTGCCTGCATGGGCAGATGGACTCCCAACCACTGCGCCACCAGGGAAGCCCTAGACACAGTTTTTAATACCAGATGCCTACCTGTGTGCCTAGAACATAGGATGTGCTAAAATCAAAACACACCAAGACATTTTTTTGGAAGAAAGAATGACTGAAATCCACAGATAAAATATTCAAAATTTGCTCCTTGACTTGAAGCAGAGCAGACAGTTGAGGTTTGGTTGTCCTTCCTGTTAGTGTAAAATCCCATGATGACTCAGGGCACTGGAGCGCAAGCAGAATCAGCCTCTGGTTGGGAGGAATCTTCCGTTGAGATTGAGCCCATGTGGTGGGGTTTGTCCCTGGTATTTCTCTAAAAATAACTTCAGTCACAAGCTATGTAGATGCTACATTTAATTTCTATTACTCTCAATTAAGTCAAGATTTATTTTTAAATCCTTTCCGTTACTATTACCCTGTTTTAAAAGCCTATTCAAATTTTTATGAAATTTTAACTTCATTTTATTTGACAACATGTAGCATTGTGCTTTTTAAAATAATAATTAAAATATTTTAAAAGCTTCCTTAGCTTGTTAGATCTGTTGGGTAGACCTGTTAAATATTTTTAAGGATTCATTTCAATGATTTGATTAAACCTCAAACACAAACATGTAATCCTCTCATGTTCTTTTAATAATGTAGAAAGGAGCTTTCGCAAAGCCAGAAGTTTAGAAGAAGGAGCTTAAAGTCAGTTGCCATTCAAAATTTGACTTCCATGAAATTCCCTAATCTCTTTTCTTTCCATATCCTTTCCAAGAACCATTATAAGTAAAATAGTGCACTAGACTTTTCTTTAAGAAAAGAAATTAATGTAAAATAGTTATCAAAGGGCTTCCCTGGTGGCGCAGTGGTTGAGAGTCCGCCTGCCGATGCAGGGGACACGGGGTCGTGCCCCGGTCCGGGAAGATCCCACATGTCGAGGAGCGGCTGGGCCTGTGAGCCATGGCCGCTGAGCCTGCACGTCCGGAGCCTGTGCTCCGCAATGGGAGAGGCACAACAGTGAGAGGCCTGCGTACCGCGAAAAAAAAAAGGAATGGCTTCCATATCCTTGAGAAAGACACTCCTGGGTTGTAGAAGATACATCTACATCTGCCTCTGTCTCAAAGGCACAAAGAAAGGAGTTACTACTGTCCGTTTTCTGAAGTAAATGCCCAAAGACAAGGGAGCCCAGGGGCCTAGGTCAGGTTTCGGCTGGAACAAACAGTACGTCCTTTGGGCAGTACTCAGCTTTCTCAGGCAGGTACTTTCGGGGGCTGTAGTCATCACCCAAGGGATGCAGCCTTGAGCTGCTAGAAACTATATGTGTCGCTTCAAGTCTCTTAGTGTCGGGGTGGACAAAATCGTTAGTGTTGAAAATTGAGTTCTTAGAGGCCAAGTCAAGAACAGGCTTAGAGGAGCCTCTGGACTAGAGTCTGGTCAAGGAGAGAGTCTTTCTCACCACTTTGGGAGAAACTCCAAGGGGAAAATGAGGCGGATGTCAGAGGGATTGGTCCAGCGTTTCCTTCCAGTGGTTACCTTGCAGCCTCCAATTGTAGTTAGTGAGGAAAACGTCGTTTCCTCACCCTGACAACAAGAATTTGTTAAGTGACTTATGATGAAATGTGCCATTTCTACCTGAGATTTTCTTCTTTGTGAAGTTAAACTTTAGCTTTTGAGGAAGTTAGGATTTCAAGGTTCCGCATCCGAGGTTATGTTGATTCTCATGTATCATAAGCTTCTTTAGCTCAAGGATCAAAAGTGTGAACATGACATGGAGCCCTGAAATGCATTTTTGTATGTGAAAGCCACAGTTTTATACTTAGTTTTGAAAGCAAGGATGTCTAGAAGGTTTCTTTTGCCGTTTGTCTTTTTTGTTTGTTTGTTTGTTTGTTTGCCACACAGCTTGAAGGTTTGTTCTTCCTCCTTCAACTTATGGGAAAACTCGATAAAGTTCTTTTTCTTGGGTTTTCTATAACAGGGGTTAGCAAACTATGACCCACAGGCCAAATCCATCTCCCACCCTGTTTTTGTAAATAAAGTTTTATTGGAACACGGCCACCTTATTCATTTGTGTACTGTCTAGAGCGGCTCTGACAGAATTGAGTAGTTTCTTAGAGACGGGTGGCCGTCTGCCCTTTACAGAAAAAGTTTGCCAACACCTGCTCTACACATTCACAAACTAATTCTTGTTTTCATTAGGAATATATTCTCTACCTGTTTGAAACATAGAGTTGAAATGCTTACAGAATCCATACTTGCTACCTTTGAACGCAATTGTATTTCCCCCCAAATTTTCATTTGAGGAACTCAAGTTGAATGGACAGAATTGTTTCAAGCCCCATGGAAGTTTCAAAGAAAGCAACCATGTGCATACCAGGTAGCTAGGTTTCCTCATAAACTAGAAACTTTAGCTCATATACTTAAAGACTTCCGTCACGCACAGTGGAGAGAGGTACAGATATTTGCGGTGAAGCTACTGTCCTTCATGAATTATGAAGGCATTTGTGGATAAGTTTCTATTTTGGAAATAAAAATGACACTAACAACAAAACTTTTTCTCTGAAAAATGTAAACTTTCCTCTTAACTTATTCATCCTTTCCATTAAATTTATCCCCACTTTTCCTCTATAAAGAAATCAAGTCTTATAATCCCAGAGGGTCAAAGGAGACCTGTAGCTTGTGATATTATTTCTGTGACCTGAGGTGAAGAAATGGCAACTTTTAAAAGCATTTAAGCTCACAGCCAAACATTAGGCATTAGATTCTCATAATTTTCCTCTCCCTGAGTTTTGACATCTTAAAACTAACTTCATCCCATCACACCCATTAGGATAGCTATTTAAAAAAACAAACAAAACAAAAAATACAGAAATAATAAGTGTTATGAGGATGTGGAAAATTGGAGCTTTTGTGCACTTTTGGTGGGAATGTAAAACGGTGCAGCCAGTAAGGAAAACAGTATGGTGGTTCCTCAAAAAATTAAGCATAGAACTGCTACATACATGATCCAGCCATCCCACTTCTGAAGCAAGATCTCAAAGAGATATTTGCACACACATGTTCATAGCAGCATTATTCACAGTAGCCAAGAGGTGGGAGCAACCCTAAGTGCCCATCGACAGATGAGTGGATAAACAAAACGTGATATATACACATACAATTGAATATTTATCCAGCTTTAAAAAGGAAGTCCTGTCACATGCTACAACATAGATGTACCTTGCTAAGTGAAATAAGACAGTCACAAAAAAAGACAAATATTGTATGATTTTATTTATATAAGGTACCCGGAGTAGTCAGATTCATAGATACAGAAAGTAGAATGGTGGTTGCCAGGGGCTGGCAGGGGAGAAGAATGGGGAGTTATTGTTTAATAGGTATAGCGTTTCAGTTATACAAGATGAAAATATTGGTTACACAATAATATGAATATACTTAAACTACTGAACTGTACCCTTGGAAGTGGTTACAATGGTAAATTTTATGTCGTGTGTATTTTACCACAATTTAAAAAATACTAAGCTGATTGCATCCCTGAGCCGATAGCTTTGACAGAATGTGTGACAAAGTCCAGACAGTTTCTATTTTGCCTCTGTCTTCATGGTTTCACAGCGGTTAGTTTATCTAGTTAGCTCTGTCAGGTGACAGGATGTTTTGATAGGGAGAGAAATCAAATCAAGCTGATTGATCTGTTTTCATGGCTCATTCCTGTAATATTGTATAGGCACAACCTCAGGCAAGATTTTTCTATTAACTTGTCGATGAGGCCAGCGAAGCCACTTCTGTGGGTTTGTGAGGAAGAAAGAAAATGGGTTGATGGTTTACTTCGCCTTTGAACACCATTGAGATCAGCTAGATTCCCATCAGGACCACGGCCATCAAATCCTTCATCCCCTCCCTCCCTCAAGCCCAGATGGTACTAAGAATCAACATCTGAATTCTAAATTGCTGTCCTGGCCCAGACATTTCCTCAAATCAACTCATCACTCAGAGTCAGTCCCCTAGAATTAAGAGACTGCTGGGTAATTTTATGGAGGAAAAAAAAGTTCCATTCATGATGTCATAAAGAATCAGTGTCAAGCAAATGAAAGACATTGATTTCTGCTATTTCCATTGGTGAAGTAAGCGTTGCACATTTGTTACCTTTCTCTCTGCATGCGACAGTTGCTTCAAAGGGAGTGCAAAAATACCCATCAGAAACAAAACTCAGAAGTTGCAATCACAAAGGAGGAACAGAGAAGGCTGGTGTTCATTTAGGGGAGCAACATGCTGCTTGTCATGTCTCACCCCTTTGTCATAAAGGGAAGGGGGTATTGATGGCCTCTGTAAGAACAAGCAGAGTCTCAAGGAAAGCTTTGAGCAGCACTGTGCTTCTAGACCTTTGTTTTTCATTGCATATGTTGAGAGATTTCTTCTTCTTTCGGCAGTGGTTATGTTTTTCAATTTTTCCAATCGCTGCTTGGGTAAATGTTTGATTCACACACCTGCTATTCAAATATTCTGGGATTTTCAGGGAATAATATCTAGGTACTAATGGTTGATTTTTTCCCCCCTAATACAGCTTAATAACTCACTTCTCTTATTTGTAGATCATGGCTATTTGGCCATATTGTTTTTATCATTAGCTGGCAAGTGCTTAGATAAAGAAGAGCCAAACCCAATCTGTTTCTGGGTGAAGCATCTTATCATGCAAAAAGAGAAGGTCGAGACAGAAATGAAAATATGTGTTTGGAGTGCAGAATAGGAAAGGATGTTCCTAAATTACTTGGACTTTCTCTTGGATTGGAAGGTTTTGTTATTTAATTATATGCAGTTATGCATTTCTTCTTCATGAGCATCTCTGTTCTGCTTTGGTATAAAAGGCTTGATGTAGCTCAGTTTTTCAAGGATATAGCAAATCTGCACATTTCTTACCTTTATAATTCTCTCCATTGGAAATGACTGATGGGAAGTAACTGAGTGGATATTTACCTTCCAAAACATGGATGTTACTTAACATACACATATAAGAGAGTGAAATTATAAATTTCTGTGTGACTCTGTATTTCCTTTGGCCAGTTTAACTTTTTCCTAAAGTACAGTGTGATCATAAAAACAATCACACAGCATTTATTGAGTTTTATGCGTGAGGCAGGATGCTTTGTCTTCATTTGTGAAACCTCATTTGGTGACAATTAAGTTATGCTAAACTTTAATAAGGTGATTTAAGAAATGATCAGAGTTTACAAGCTACAAAATTTGGCCCAGAAAATAGCAAAAAGCATATGTTTCGTTCTTCTGTCTCTGCACTGTAGCCTACCTGTACACGTTTGTTTATTTGTGGATAGTCTGGATGAGTTGTCAGGCAATGGGCAGTATAATGTCATGCTTAAGTTTTCACACACTGGAATCACACGGCTTGGGTTCAAGTCCAATTTTGCACCTTGGGCAAGTTACTTAACATCTTCTTTATCTGCAAAATGGTGATAATCAAGCCTCTGGAGTTGTTGTGAAACTTACAATAAAGTACTACATGGAAAGCACAGTAAGCAGTTCCTAATACATCGTGAGTGTTACCATGGCAATGGAAGGGAGAAATCAAGTCTTCACACAAAAATGTCCCTTTCCGACAAAATATTTGTCTGAGTAGACATTTGACATAACTGTACATAGTTACGTTTTTTAAAATTTTTGTTCAAAATCATTAGTTGACTTTAATCTGACTAGATACTAAGAGCAAATACATTCCCTCAGTCTAACGCTGCTGTCTTTCTCTGTCTTATAAAGAATCAGAGAAGTAAGATTTTTAAAACCTAAACATCTTAACACCGCCTTCTAAAGACTTCATTGCAGCAGAGTTGATTGGACCATGAGAGGAAAAACAAGCGGTGACAGAGGCAAACCTATTTCCATTAACTTGAAAGTACAAAACCCTTTGAACAAGGGCCCTATTATCTTTTGGGTAACAGGTGGTAGCTGGGTTATTAAGCTGCTCTGGGCAGGATTTCAGATTTCCTTCTTCAGTGCTTTGGGCGATACCCTTCTATCCTAAAGCGATCAGTAATAATTAGGTGTCAGGAATGAAATACAGAACAGCATTATGCTTCCTACCTCTGGAAGAGAAAGTCACTTAACTGGCTCTAAATCAATGAATTTTCTTTTTTATTCCTGACCGGAGTGTTAGAGGTAGCAGAGAACATGATGGAAATGTGAATTGTAGCTTGGTACACAATCACAAAAAAAAACAGATGTTAGGACACACTTCCCTGCAAGTAAAAGAAGCAAACCCCAGAGCATCGAACCTTTATTTCTAACATAAATACTTTCATTACATTGCATTCTCTATCACTGTAGGGCCACCTGTTCCACATTTAATGAAATAAAGTCCCTTGTAATAGGTGATACATGGGTGAAAAGACAAAGTGAAGGTTGTAAACAGGGCTTAACCTACATTACTTTTCAGATCTTAGTTTTATTAAACCATGTTCCCATAAGAGGGGACCAATAAATGGAGAAGGAATTATTTCTACCATGTCTTGTAAATCTCCGAAGAGAAAACTGATAGTTATTCTGTTAGAATTTGGTCTGAAGTTTTCCTGGGCAGATTGGGGTAGAGAGAGAGAAGATGGAATCTGCCAATTGTAACACAAACTTTCCTCAGTGCCCTCCCAAGAGGGTTGAGCCTGATCCTTGCAAAACGAATTCCCCTAAGTTGCTTCTTACATGCCACTTCAAGGATGGACTCCAAGAACAGTTCAACCTATTTTCAAAAATCAGAATACGGGCCTCCCTGGTGGCGCAGTGGTTGAGAGTCCGCCTGCCGATGCAGGGGATACGGGTTCGTGCCCCGGTCTGGGAGGATCCCATATGCCGCGGAGCGGCTGGGCCCGTGAGCCATGGCCGCTGGGCCTGCGCGTCCGGAGCCTGTGCTCCACAACGGGAGAGGCCACAGCAGTGAGAGGCCCACATACCGCAAAAAGAAAAAAAAAAAAAAAATCAGAATACTTACTTCTGCAAAATTACTCACCTCGAAAACTTTCTGCCAGCTTTCTCCCCCTCAAACTTCAGGTCCCTCTTCCGCTGCCCAGATACTTGCAGGCATTAAGAGCAATCATTCTGTGCTCGTATCTGAACTATTTAAAGAAATGGCCAGGAAAGAACTTGTGCCTTTTATTGCGTACGATCACCCTTTCTTTCATTAGCAAGAGTTGTCTGCTGGCCAACTGTATAATTTCATTCTATGGTGGCTGAGTTTTTTACTCCCCTTCAGAGGCTAATACATCAGTGAAAAGAGAAGCAGAATTAGTAAGAAGGTCCTTTGAATGCTTTTGCTTTGGAAAATAAAACATACATTGAGAAAATGCATTAAGCATCTATGTACACTTTAACAGATGGTTATAAAGTGCATATAACTGTTGCCACATCAAAAAAAAAAAATTGACAGTATCTGGGAGCCCCTTAATGTGCCTCTGTGATTGCAATTTCCCTCCCCACCAGAGGTGGCTGCTGTCCTGATTTTTTTATTGTCATCATATCCTTTTCTTTGTAGTTTTAAAGTTTAGAGATATGCATCTCTAAACCATATATTTAGTTTTGCCAGTTTTGAACTTTCTATAAATGGAATCACAGTGTGTTGTTCTTTTGTCTTGCTCTTTTCACTCAGCATTACTTGTAAGATTCATTCATCTTGTGCGTTGACATTTTGAGAGTTTTCAAACATGAGAGAATTGTATAATGATATCATTGCACAGTTTAATTGTATAGTTATATAGCCGTTACCTAACAGTTACTAAGATGTGGCCATATTCATTGCTTTTTTTTTTCCTGAAGTGTTTTGAAGTAAATGACAGACATCTCTAATCATTCGTCTCTAAAAACTCAGGAAAATGTCCTCTATAACACCAATTCCATTATCATAGGTAGCAAAACTAATAGTAATTCCCTAAAATATTGTCTAATACCCAGTCCATATTCATATTTTCCCAACTGACCCCCAAACGCTTTAATAGCTAGTTTGTTCAAACCAGGATCCAATCAAGATCCATGAAAAAGGTGCTTTTAACAGCACGATTTACAGCTTACAATGAGTCTGTGATCCTTTTTTTCATACACTTCATCAGTGGATAAGGCTCCTGTGGGACCTGACTGCAGGTACTTCTCCCACAGGAAGAGGGAAATAGATCGCCTTGTCCATGCTAATGACATGTCCAACTCTCA